>NC_138497.1:30106571-31306571 GCF_964252035.2 Podarcis erhardii | reverse complement strand
CTCATCATTCCACACTCCTGGCAACACCCAGATTGACAGCAAGACCTGGTTGCACACTCCAGAATTTTCCCCACTGAAAGGAGAGCAGAGCAGCAGAGTGTTTCTGGAAGAGCTGCTGGAGCCCTGACTTGAGGCTTTCTAGTTCCGCTGAGCTTTTGCTGCTTAAGCCTCAGGCCTTCCTTTGCATTCTATATCACATCTTCCATCAACTAGTCAAGCTTATGACTCACATAGGACAGGAGCTCTTAATGGTGTCTGTATTATGTATCCTGAGGCCCAGGTTTCTCCATCCACTCAGTCATTTTGACTCACTTTGAGAACAATCAAGGTTCTCTATCAGGTACTGGGCAGCTTTCACCACCAGTGGCACGACAAGCTGAAATGCTGACTTGACTATAGACACTTCTGCTGGCTGCTATCTTGAATTTTGACAGAAAGCCATAGAAATGCTCAGTATGAATAAAGTCATTCATTTTGTTTGTTTAGCTTAAAATTTACATTTATTATGCTGGGTAAAAGTCCTTCCAATTAGTTGACATTTAATTTTACTCCAGTGGGAGGCTTTATTATTATTCATGCATTACGTTGATTTTCCCTTGCATTTCTTTACATTTCTTATGTTTCCATGCTGAAGTTGTGTTTCCAGAGCCCAGACTGATCCCACTAATAGGGTTCTGTCACTTCAGATCAGCTGCGTGAGCATGGAAACAGTACATTATTTATCATTTCCACACCATTCAGCATTCTAAGTGTTTTACATTTGTCCTGTGAGGTAAGCTGGACTTGGAGGGAGTCTTGCAAACCAAACAAACATCTTACTCAGTCACAGAACAGGAGTTTGTCCCTGTTCATTTCTGCCCAAACTGGCCCTTCTGTTCATTACACTGCCCTTACTACCTGCAAGCTTAACAGCAAAATCCTATGCCTGTCTTCTCAGGGTCACTGTGTTCGGCGGGGCTTGCTCTCAGGGGAGTTTACATAGGCTCACAGACTAGTTTTGACACTGTTCAGTATTGAGGTTTCTTTCTAATTGTGATATTGTCTTTTTTTCTCCTGAGAAAATCACAGTTTGCTGTCCCCACCTAGCAAAACAGTCCCCACTGTGTAGGAATCTTGCCATCCCAGGGAACTGCTTCCTACATGCTAGAGCTACATCGTACCTGGACAGATAGTAGGGGAAAACGTACTTGGGCTGACTCTTAGTGAATATTTTAGTACTGTCATGAATGTCTGGGGAGAAAAGGGCAGCATCACTCAAGTTTTCTCCTTATGACATTCATATTGTCTCCACCCCACATAAAGTTGGAGAGTTAGCTGAAGTTGTGGACTAAATTGCAGATGTTTCCTAAGTGGTTTGTCACATGGTAAACAAGCTGTTTTAAGTGCTAAAACTGGTCATGGTGAAGAGCCCCTTTGGAAGACATGCTGCTTATAGTACTATCCTTAGCAGCAGCAGCAGCAGCCATGATGCATGTGACCATAGTAGACACCTTCTGCACTGTGAACATTAGTCATCAGCTCGTGTCTTCTGTGCTACTTACCTTTGGGCAGACAAGATCACCATAGCAGAGCCAAACATTCTCAAGGATGTAGAAGATGGCCTTCAAACCATTTTCTTATGAACCGATTTCTCCCTGGTCACAGCCTAGCTGACATCTCAGGCAATGGTGATCAGTGTATTATGGCCAGACATAGGAACTGGCTACAAAGCTGAGGCATGGATACAGATTTGCAGACCAGGTTAGTAAGCACCCCAATCTCCAGCTCAATCCTTTTTGCAGATCCGTGGGAATTTGTCCTGGTAGAGACCCAGGGACAAAACGCAGGTTCAGCAAAGAAAGATGTTCAAAAAACACACCAAGCAACCCTACAAGGTCTGGCAGACCAATAGATTTAAGTGTAAGGGATCAAACACCAAACATGCAGAAAAAGGCTTATCCTAGTCATTGTCTGAACTTACCCTTGCCTAAAAGAAAAGAAAACGTCTCCCGTTGACATCAGGCAGCCATGTGTGCCATTAGAATCATAGAATTGTATAGTTGGAAGGAACTACAAGGGTTGTCTAGTCCAACCCCCTGCAATGCAGGAATCTTTTGCCCAATGTGGGGCTCAAACACATCATCCTGAGATTAAGAGTCTCATGTTCTGCCAATTGAGCTGTGCTGTCCATCATGGGCAACAAGCAGTTGCCTTCTTCAAGTTCATGTAGTGACAGGTTCAAACAGTCATGGAGACATGGCTGAGATTGTGTCCTGAGATTGTGCTTTGAGTTTGCCCAGAAGCAGAGGGAGAATTTTCTGGTGTCACCAACCTCCAGAAAGCTACAATGCATCAGCACTGGAAAAACAAGACTTCTGGAATCAATAAATCACATCCCAAATTGTTTATCCCTTGATGGTACAACTCATTGCTTATGATACTGAATGGGGCAGGGAAAGGTTTAGTTCTTCATTATGCTAGGAGGTTCCAGACTAGGGTTGATGGTCCTGGGAAAAGGCTGAACAGAGTGACTCCAGAAATAGAGAAAGAGACTGAGGATAATGGGAATGGGCAAGTCTCTAGCCACAAACCATGCAATAAAAATGCAACATCAGCATGTGAAACCTAAAATGTGTATCGACTAATCTATGCTGGTGGGGGAAATTGTGCTGGGCTGCTAATGTGTTTTCAATTAGTTTCTGCCCAGAAGGATAACATCTTGCTATTCAACTGCATTTGTTTTTCAAAGCAGGATCAGAATAAAAAGTGGGGGGGGGGGGACTGGAAAAATAATACGATTAAAATGCTGGCACACAAGTCAGTGGTGTGTCCTCATAGGTACAGCATTAGTTCTCCCATTCCAAAAGGGAATTCCATTATTAGAGGGATGAAGAAATCTTGCTTGCCCTTTAGAATTAAAACGTGCAACAAAGAACAAAACGAGAGCTGCTTGCTTCATCTGAGCATGATAACAGGTCAACGAGACCTAAAGAGAAATCAAAATGCCAAAAGTCAGGCAATGAGTGGGTAAGTATCCTCTTATCCAAGCATGAATTTCCCTGTCACAGGCACTCAGCCAAAGAAAGCCTGTATGATGGATTGACAGCAGCCCAGCTGCTCTAACTAGTGTTTTTCACATCCCTTTAAAAAAAATAAAAATGCTTGAAATTATGAATTAAAGCAAGTATGGTAGAGAACGAACAGCGATAGACTTGGGCTACAGGAGTGTGGTTGGGGTTTAATCGAAAGGGCCGCAGAGGCGATGGCACAGATCACTGTCCAAGTTCTAGAAAAAGTGCATCTCAACCTGGGTGAGCTCAAACTGCTGCCAGGGTAAGGGTAAGGGGAGGTCCACATGGATTTTTATCACCAGTATTTATCTGGCTAAGGGTCAAATGAAACAGACTAGCAGCAATTGCATGACGGGCTTAAAAAACAACAAGCAACTTGGAGGCACACCCACCCACCCACCCCAATCCTTATCAGGGCCTTGACACTTTTGCTCACCTCCATGCTCCCAACTCTTGCCTGTCTGCACCAGCTATTAATATTGGGGAAAGATTTTTCCAGTCCAGGTTACAGGTGTGGGAACCCTAGTCTGGCTCAGGACCACAGTGAAGGGCAGAAGGTTAATCTCATTGGCAGGCGAGCTTGGTACTAAGCTGATGTAGATGGGAGACCACACATGAAAAAAGCAGAGGAGTGAGCATAAACAGCAGAGTCAGGGTGATGGAGTGGGGCTTATGAGGAAAAGGAGGAAGTGCAAGCAAGGAGAACTGGATTACTGTAGATCAGTCACAGCCCCTCACTTAAGTATGTGAAAATGAAACATAAGTAGAAGGGCAAAGGACCAATAGGCACTGCAACAAGAGCAGAGTTGGCCCCCTTTTTATTGGCCTCATTCCTGAAAGAGGTCAATGGTAGAGCACATGGAACCAGTCCCAGGTTGAATTCCTGATCTCTCCACTTAAAACGATGTGGGATAGCACAGCTGCAAGAGACCCCTGCCAGAGACCTTGGAGAGCTGCTACCAGCCAGAGTCGGCAGCCCCAAACATAATCGGACAATGAAGAATAGCTTTGGTATAAAGCAGCTTCACAGGAGAACAAAATGCGGTTGAAGTAAACAGCGTCATTATCATGTTCATGGTAAAGTGATCTGACTAGTTCACTAAGAACCAAAATCAACCAAATGTTCATGGTAAGCTAAGCGACTTCATTCTCAGCAGAAAACAAGCTCAAGTTCTATCTGCTATCCAATCCCTCAGACCACAGATCTATCAAGAACAGCAGGCTTTCAGAAAGGAGCCAATTTTGGCAGTTCTGGTGCATCTACCCATTCCCCTCCTCTGACCAAGCAACTTGTTTGAACAGAAAGTTCCCAATTCCAAAAAATATTTATTTATTTTTTTTACAATAGTTGAGGTTAATACTTCTTAATAAAACCTTGGCAGGTGTGGCCTGGGCCAGGTCCTTGTGCAAGAGAAGTGCAGATTTCCTTACAATACCTTAGCCACCACAGCAAGTGCAGGTTCCTTTAGAGATTTAGAGAATCCTGCATTTGCTGCCCACTCTTACCCAGAGGTAATTGAGCAGGGACTCCAGGAGGAGAGAAACTGTGTGAGAATTCACCATAGTCAAGAGGTCCTCTCTAAAGTGGTCGTTCTGAGGAGTTGGGACCACTGACTCCTGCACCCATTTGTAGGCAGAATAATTATGTCCATTATGTTCTGGTTCTAAGAAAATATTACGTTCCTTCATAAGGAAATCTTCGTTATTCTGTAGAAAAGGCTGGGCTCGCAGAGAAGTCAACGGTGGGATAAGAAGTCCCATTGTTCCTGCCAAATGTCCACAGCTCTGCTAATCGTCTCCTCCTTCCATTAATTTTTCCTCATTTGCTTCTTTCTGTCTGTCCACTAAATGTTTAGCCGGTACGTGTGTCTTCTTCCCCAGCCTCCATATTGCAAAAGTAACTCCCAAAGAAAAAGAGAGGCATGAAGGCAGAGAGGTGGGTGGTTTTTTTAATTAAAGTTCTTCAAAGTGGGTAGATTGTCCTTGACTGCAGTGTAAGAAAAGCCAGATTACAGTACCTTCCTTCAAGTACTTCTTTCGTTTTGACCTGGGAGCAGAGAACGGATGGCTGCAATTTCTCGGCTATGGTTGGCACTGGGTCCCTTTCAACTGCATTTGCAGGATTTCACCACCATATTGGAGAGCTGCTCAACTTTGGGGGTCCTTCCAACGTAGTACAGGATGGTGAGGGGCTCTAGATCCTGAGGCACGCAGCAAGGGGAGGCGGATGCCTCAGGATTCAGTGTATTGTATAGGCCAAGTACCTGGAAAAGCAACCAGGAAAAACACACAAATCTGTTTAGGCCAAAACACAAATCGCCATTAGGCAGAAAACATGCTTCTCTTCAGTGATCTTAAACTGTGTAGCTTACCACACCCAGCTCCACCGCTAACATATTTAACAGCTTGTTAGGCAATATGGTTATTAATTTGCAGCAGCTGAGTAAAGCCCAGCCTGAAGTCAGAAACACGAGTGCAGCCCTGTAGCACTCAGACCTCGGCTCTGCATTCAAATAAGCAAAGCCTGCTCTTTTAAAAACAAAAATCCCTGGGTGTAACCATCCTATGGCCCTGTTTGAATTTCAAGAAAAACAGCTGAAAAAAATCAACTTGCTTTGGCCAGCATCTCCAGATCATGCTGGATTTAATCCAGTCCCTCTCGGATATCTACATTCTCTCCCAGCTTTTTGAATCCTCTACCAATCCAGTGAGGTCTCTCTCTGCTCCATCTCATATATTGCCAGAGAGAGAGAGAGGGAGTGCCAGATGAGAGCCCTGGGAGACTCTGACAGATTCTTCCGCCTCCTCCTTAGTCTTGGATCTGAACCACTCTTTTAAACATCTAACCTTAGAGCAGTGCTTCTCCCCAAAGGCTGCTGCTTTTCATGCAAGAGGGGTGTTGGTGATTTAGTGGGGGAAGAGTCACAGTCTGCTTTTATCCCTACTAAAAATGCCTCTCTAAATACTGAGGAGTCTGCCTTACTGGAAAAGAATAACAATTTCCCTCAGCCTACAGAAGCCTGCCTAACGCTAACAATGATGGCACACGTTCTAGTCCTCAGCTTCTCCCTAAACCCTCACAAATCATTCCTTTAAGGTTTGAAATGACAAGGGTTGCGGAATCCCCTCTACTGGCTTCTCCAAAATGGACACCTTTGACCATTTTTTCACAGCTTCACTGTGCTGCTGGCACACCTGCATATTACTAGAATTTGACCAGTGAAGGGTTCTCTCTCTTTGGGAACAGGAGCCAGAACTTCCCTTCACTCCTCATAAAGAGATCCTCTCGCACTGTGTGTGTCTTTCCTTAATTATATTTAAACCTTGCCTGCCCTGTGGGCTCAGATCAGCTTATGGCAGCTTCATCTAGGTCATGTCTATCCCCATAGGGCTCACAACCTAAGTAATAGTGTTTTACTGAGCTGCATTGGGGAAACTCTCACGATGCCCTCTCTCCATTATAAAGTCTTGCCCTTTCCACATGCTCTAGGAAATGTCTCCCTTGAGGCCATAGCACCATCTGTCCGGCACTGGTTTTCTGTCATTTTAGTCTGAGGTTATGACATAACATCAGCTTCCTTTAAAATCTTGATGCTGCCAAGTATATTGCCAGAAAAACACTACCGCTTCTTCCATAGGGCTCTCTTCTTTTTGGGTCATCGAGGAATGCAGGAAGCTGCCTATGCTGTACAGATGCCAGCACAGCTTGGCTGAGCAGCTGAGACCAGCCACTAGGGATAACATAGATCTCCTCTACAAAAAGCCATAACCAGGAAATGCTTGCAGTGCTTAGAAATAGGCATCCCTGCAACTGCACTATGGATTGCAGACTCTACTATGCCACACAAGTTCAGGGACTTGTACCAGAATCATTGGGGGCGGGGAGTTTGTGGCCTGCACAGGTGAGAGCAAAGCTTAAAATATACAACATCTGACCTATCTCAGAAATCAGGATGGGTTTGGATGGAAGGATTCCACTGACTATTGTATGTCTTGCCCTTTCCCAGTTTTCGTTTCCTACTCTGTAGTTCCTACACATCCTGTACCTTATTACATTTGTTATGCATATGACTACTTCCCTTCCTCTATTCCGTTCCCCACCCAAAATATTCCAGCTGGAACAGAAGTACATTTATGGTAACTTGCATAATTCATCCCATTTCCAATACAGTGGTACCTCAGATTAAGAACTTAATTCATTCTGGAGGTCCGTTCTTAACCTGAAACTGTTCTTAACCTGAGGTACCACTTTAGCTAATGGGGCCTCCTGCTGCCGCGCGATTTCTGTTCTCATCCTGAAGCAACGTTCTTAACCCGAGGTACTATTTCTGGGTTAGTGGAGTCTGTAACCTGAAACGTCTGTAACCCGAGGTACCATTGTATGAAGAGGACATGAGGAAACATGCCAGAGGCAACCAGGTGTATTCAGCAGCACAAGTACTAGAATTTGACCAGTAAAATTCAATTCATGCGAGAAGAGCAGCCTCAACCAAGACACATCAATTATTCACAAGTTTGCTCAAAGGCGCATCCATTCTACAGAAAGGCAACTACTGAGGCTGCCATTTGCCAAAGGCCTGAAAGGGAGTACAGAGCTGAGATGGTAGCTGAACCCAGGACTAAATCTAATTCTCACTCCATGTGAAACAGAATCCCTAGGTAGAATACCAACTGCTAGCAAACTACTCCACTCTAAACTTTGAATTACGTTATGAGAAGCCTAAATAGGTACTGATTCTGAGTGCCCACAGAGTGCCTTTCCATCAGTCATGCCACACCAACATGAGGCAGATCAAAGTCTTGAGCTTTATAAAACAATAAAATAAAAAATAGCTCTGAGAATTAGAAAATGCCATTTCTCTATACAGATTTCCTTCAAACTCACACCTCTAAGGCATTCTATTGGCAACTTCTGCCAATAGAATGTATTCTGCCAATAGAATGTATTTGCTAAATGTATTGCTATGCTTTCCTTTGAAATACATCAGCAAAGCCGGGGGTGGGGTGGGGTGGGGGTCTTCTCATCTGGGCAGCACTGGACCTCCCTACACTCAGCCTAGGCTTGTGACCCAGTGAACTAACACAGCAGTTTGACTTCACCCCTGGAGGCACACTCTATTGTCTCTTGAGACAGGCGGATGCCAACAACAGTTCTGTGAGCCTCTAGAACTCTATGAACTATGATTTATTTATTTTTTAAGTTGGGGGAGACAGATCTCCCAAATTCTAGGTTCCCTGCTAATATGAAGGAACTGACATACCGTGCTGTGAGTTGTGTCTGCACTGCGGAGGTATGGGCAAGGTCCAGAGCAGAAGTTGGCAAAGTATCCCTTGGGTTCGTGGACCCATTTCCAGCCCAGGTCTTGCCGAAAGTCAATGTAGAGGCGACGCACACAGCAGTTTTCCTCCATGTTCCTGGAACAAAAGGGTTTGAAATGGAATCAAGGGCTTTGGAGAAACAGGAACTTCTCCTCTGCACCATAATTTTCACTTGGTGCTGGAAGCCCAAACAAGCAGTAGGCCAGACTAGTGACCTAGCAAGCTGGATTTGAAGTCTATTAGCTGAATATGGCAGCCCAAATCAAGTTTTGCTGCCTGACTGGAATTGGTTGAATTTGTACTGGCCCAGAAATGGAAACAAGAGGAAATACTGACGATAGAAGAATGGAGACTGAAGCTGACAGACTATTCAGAACTGGACAGACTAACCGGAAAAATTAGATATCTTCGAGACCAAAAGTTCATCGAGGACTGGGGGAAATTTGTTGAATATCTGAAAAGAATATGTGATGTGCAAACAACGCTGGTGGGGTTTCAAGAAGCACTGTGAAAGTTGAGATATATTGTTAAAAAGAAATAGAAGTGGGAGGGAAGTTTAATGGCAATATAAACAGAGAAATGCGTGATTGAGAGGTAAATATGGATGATTGCCAGAGAAGCTGAAGGAAGTCCAAAAAGAACTAAATTTGTGGAAATTTTGATAAAATTGTATATTTGTGTCGGAAAATTAATAAAAATTATTTATTAAAAAAAATGAATTGGTTGAATTTGTAACTACTCGCCTAACAAGTCCAGCAGCGAAAGCTCTGGGCAAGGACTTCCTATTGCACAATGGAGCATCCCCCCCCAAAAAAAATGGCTCTGGGGGGAGGGTCAGGGGAACCACCAAAACAGCACATGGGGGAGGAGTGTGGGCCCTTTGATCGGGCAGGCTGAAATGCCCAGAGGAGGATCAGAAGAGTGTGACCCTGAATTCCTATTTCACCAAAACTGAGGGAAACATTGCAAGCCACTGAGCTCCGCACGTGCTAAGCAGGAAATGCGAAACTCAAAGGCATCCCTCATTGTCAAGCGCAATATTTGACTGAACTAGCCATCCCTGCTTTGTATCGGGCTTCCAGAACGTTTCCCCATCATCACAGTGCAAACGTGAAAACAAAATAAAAAATAGCCAATTGCCAGTTGTGAGGTGGAAGGGAAGGAGAGGGATGCTTACCTAAAGCAGTAATTGGTGTCGAGGGCTCTTTTCTTCCTCTGGCTTCTCAGGGCGGGGCTCCCAAGCCGGTGGGGGGGCAGCATCATCAGGATCAAGTGGGGGTTGTGCAGGTCCTTCTGCTTCTTCAAGCTCCCCAAGTCCCCACGCCCCACGTGGCTGTCCTCACTCTCAATGCCTGGAAGGGGAAGGGCATCAGCAAAACCTGCTCTAGAGCTGCAGTGGAAAATGTTGGAATCCCTGAAGGATGTTTAACAGGAGGGCAGCTTGGGAAACTCTCCAGCAGTACTGGCCCCTGTGAGGTTCCTCTGTAAGGACTGCAGCCAGCCTTGCCAGGAGAAACGAGGTTTCCTCTTAGCCTGAAACCAAGTGTTGTGGGTCATTTGCTTTACAATTTGTAAACTGGTGGTGGGGCCATTCATCTGCTCCTCTTGTTACTGGTTTCAGTCTCAAGAAAGGCCGAGGAAGATTAATGGCTTAAGGAAGATGTCAGATGACTGGAACTGTGCAGCAGAAGGAATATCCAGGATGTGGAACCCGTGGGTATCGTGGCCACAGCCCAGGGCCCAAAGCCAGGCAGCTGCTAATGTTGAACCTAACTCAGCCGCTGGCTGCCTGTGCCACCTCAGGCCGAATGCCCAAATTCTTCATGCCCACATCATGACAGCTGGAAACTAGAGTCTAACCAAGAACGCATCAGAACCGAGTTTTCCAGAGAGACTTTAACTTCAGCAATGTATCTGCTTCGCACACCTTTATGCAACAAGACATATATGCAGTGGTGGACCTACATTTTGGGGGCCCTGAAGCTTGAACTGTCATGGGGGCCCCTTCACAACCAGCAACCAAGAGGTGGGGGTAACCACTGTTATCTTCTTCATTGGGGTTGTACCACGACAGATTACCACCCTTTGATAACGTCTGTGTGACTGACTCTTAAAACATTGGGACTGTTGAAATATATACAAAAAACAAACAACCTAATCCATTTAAGTCATGCGACTCAAACTGGGTCTTACTAGACCTAAAATTTTTAAGCAATGTAGACTACAGTTGCTTTTGGGGCCCCAGGATTAGGGGCCCAAAAGCTTAGGCTTCAGTAGTTTCATAGTAGATCCACCCTTGAATATATCCCTTCACTTTAGCATTCTGTGCCAGTTTCTCTGTCATGGCCTTTCCCCCAAAGAGTCCTGGGAACTGTTGATTGGGGGAGGTGCTTAGAATTCTGTTAAAAATGCCTAGCATCCCTCACAAAACTACAGTTCCCAAGATTCCCCACAGAAAGGAGATTACATGCATTTGTGAGGTACGTGTGCCTCCACACTTTTGAGGTACTCCCTGCCCTCCTATGACAACTCCAACACAGGTTTATTGTTAAGAAACACAGCAAAACCCACACAGAAACAATCTTTTAAAAACACTCCAATGTAGATGGGATAATGATTCATTTCTCCTGATGGCCCATTTCGCTGCTTCCCCCTCCAATCTCTCCCCTGTCACCTTTGAACTTGATCTCCAGGACCTCATGCAAGTTCTCCAGGATGTCGCCATTGGACTGGAAGGTGTTACATGGGCAGTGGATGCTGATCTCCAGTCCCAGGTTAGATTCTGTTTGGAGAGAAAGAATTCATGAGAACTAGCAACTTAATGTCCCTGCAATCCAAACAGTTCTTCGGCAATTCCATTTCCTTTGCCCCACCAATGTTTAATTTCTTTGGAGACAACAGCACTGACATTCTCCTATGTTGCTGAAAATGGGGGGCGGAGTTTTACATGCAGTGAATATGGACTTTCTGCCCAAAGTGGCGGCTCATGTTGCATTTTCCTATCCTGCTCCATGTTGCAGAGTTGAAGTCACCTCATGTCCTGACATCATCCAGGTTCCTCACCTTTGCTCCCCAACATTGGCTGCCAGTGGCAGGAATAGGAAAATGCATCATGTAATGGCATTAAGACAGGGAAGGTGCTATGGAGAGAGACTTGGGGCAGGTAAGCAGACCTGGGTTGCTCTTTGGCAGCAATCTTGAAAGCCTTCTAGGGATGGCAGAGAAATTTGATTCTAGCTGCATTCACATGGCAGTTTATTCAATTTTTGCAACTTTCCCCTAACTTTTAAGTTCTGCATTACATCTGAGCTTCCACACCACATAAAAGCCACTGCCAGAACTATAGTGGAATATTGTGCAAGTTTAGTGCTCATATCTGTCTAATTTCCTTCCAGAAAAAAATCAGTCTGCAAATTTTATGGAAATGAGTGCTAAACTTGCACTATATTCCATTATAGTTTTGCCATGTTTCACTATAGTTCCACAAGTGGTTTTTATATCATGTGAAAGCTCACATATAATGTGGAAATTAACAGCTAGGGAAGCAACATGAAAATGCAATAAATGACTGTGTGAATGTAGCCTCGGTTTGCATTTAAAGTCGAACCTACTAAATTTGCACTTTCTGAAACAGTACAAAACACAGCTATCCTTCAAAATGCATGCCTCTCCAAATGCAGTTTCCCCAACAAATAATATATGCAAAAGTGCATATACTAGGATAAAGTATGCTTGGAAATACATAAATTAGTGAACATAATGTTCAAAACAGCATTATATTAGACATAATGGCTTTGGGGGAAAGTGTGTATTAGGCAAAACTGCATACAAATGTGTGGCTATTAGGAGAAATGCCCACTCACATGGTAATAGATTTTCATGAGATTTTAATTTTAAAAAATACGTATATGGAGATGTGGAGAACTGAAATTAATACTGGAAAAATGAGAAACCGATAGAAAGCAACACTTAGTGATCCACCGATCCCTAGCAGTTCCACTTTGATGCTGTTTCAAGTTCCACTGAAATTTTGGATGGTCCCGTCCTTTTGAATTTGTATGAGTCATCCATTTAAGCAGGATTTTCCTGAATTATGTTCATAATAAGATTTAGAGCCCAATCAGAAAACACACAAAAGAGAGGACTCTTGATACTCAAGGCTCCAGACCTATGATAATTTGGTGGGAGAAATCCCACAGAACTTATTTCTAAGTAAATATGAACAGCATTAGGCTGCACAACTCTCCTGTCCTTGTCTTTATATAAATGGTTGAGAGCAACAAGAAAGCTTCTTTTTGGAATTCTGTACCGCAAGTCAGAAATCCCACAAAAACAAAACAACCACAAAACCCTAAATGCTGCAACTGGGATCTTTGTTGGGAACACAGGTTCATCCATTTTACATATGTAATTTCGACCTTGAATTTGCCTTGCATTGTCATGGCATTTGAAAGCTCTGGCAAGGGGTGGGGGAAAGAAGCAGTAACCAACATATACTGTGCAAGTGGACATTGCTAGCTGCAGTCAGAGGAATTGTCTAAGGCTCTCGAGGATCAAACTAGAAGCAGCCATTGGATCTCAGCACCTGTTTAATCTTCCCAGCTGGTGGCAGCTGCTGAATCCCACATCTTGAATTCTATAGCTGCCGGCATTTCTCCTGATATTCTCTGATGAATGCCGAGCCCTGCACCAACTGTTATATTGCACAAGCTGCAAAGCCCTGGGTAAGGTACCTGCTGCTTGTATCTCCAAGCGTCACCTACATCAAAAGCTGTGCGACATGCATGCTACTAGTCAGATTAACAGCTTTGCACTACCAATAGTTCAGTCCCTGGACTCTGGCCAAGAAAAATCCAAGAAGCGTAAAATTGACTTCTCCTCCTAGAATTTATTGCCTGCATACCAGCTTTGACTGGCATCCAGATACGACTGTACCTGCAAAGACAGGCCAACTATGAATCAATATTCTTGCCTCAAGATGCCCTCATGCCCAGCAGCTTCTTGTGCTGAACAGAAGCAAATTTCTTGCCAATTCCTCTAAGACAGTGTAGACATTGACTTGATGCGTGTGCATTTGGGTTCACTATGGGGTGACAGATTCAGTGGGGGGTGCAAGGGGGCCGGCCGCACCGGGCGCAACATCAAGGGGGGGCATGCTCGCACTCGCAGCTCTCTGCCCCTACCTGGCTCACTCACTCTCTCTCAGCGCTGTCACAGATGTCGCAAAAAATTCGCTATTGTCACACGGATCCTCCTCCTAGCCAATCAGGAAGTGGGATAATCTAGTGGAAGAGACTCGGGTGCTAAAATCCACGGGTTAGGGGGCGCAGATTACTTGCCTTGCCCCGGGTGCTGACAACCCACGCTACGCCACTGGACAGATTTAGCCCAATATCGTAGCTGACCATTGGTGCACCCCCTTACATGAGTTCCACCTTCGTAAGGGTGTGTCGGTGCAACACATGTGTGCTCACATGTGTGCATGTAGACTAGAGCATGGCCTCTACATGCTAAATCTGAAAATGGAAGAGTTACAGCGGTGGTGGTACGTCAATGATGAAGCCTGCCAATGATGACATCTGACAGGATCTCTGCTTCAGGCTCTTATTTTTTCTAAAATAGTATGTCCCCCAACTTTCCAGAACATTGTTGATTTAAAAACAAAAAAACAAAAACAGCCATCATGTCACAAAAACATGGCAGCTACCAGTGAGGGCTTGCATTTTTTTTTAACCCACAGTGCCCTGGAACGACAGAACTTCAAAAGCACGGCATTTTGAGAAAACTAAGATGGGAAATGCAGAGGGGCCATTCGATGGCACTTTGCCAAGACCCCCTCACAACCCTGGCACAGCTCTGAGGGACTTGTGGTACCACTGAATCAGTGGCACTGACTTACTGGCAGTCTCATCCCAGCCACCTGCACCTGCAGTCGGGATACCAGTTGCCCATGAGACCTTTGGGGCTGGGTTCCCCCACCCATCTGACCTTTCCAACTTTCCTTGGGCTAGTTTGGTCTACCCTCTGTGCAATTTGAGGGGGGCACTGGGGAGCAGTGTCAAGCAACAGAGTTGGCAGTGGCTTGGTGAGAACAGCCACAGAAGCAGCAGGGGACCACTCTCAACTTACAAGTATGGGCCTCCCTTACAAGTTAGTTGCCTTTCTTTTCTGTAGCATGGACAGGATTTCTCCCTCTGATTTTGGCCTTTCAGTCTGTTTATCTAAGAACTGGAACAGGTTAATGAACTACTTGAGAAATGGACAAAATTATCGACCGGCGAACTCTCTGGACAGCACTATTACTTAGGATGATGGAAATCCAGTGAAGTGCTTTGCTCAAAAGCATACTTCCCCAGAGAAGTTAATTACTCATATATCTGAAGCTGCTGAGAAACCTGTCAGAATACATCCTCACAAAATAGAACGAACCGATGACAGTTATTACTGGTTAAATTTAGACTCTTTTGTCTGCTTCACAGATGCTAGTCACTGAGTGAGCATAATGCATCAAAATGGTGATTTGCATGTCTGAATGGCTTGTAGAACTGGAAAGACTCAGTTTCAAATGCCCACTCAGCCATCAAGTCAATAGGTAACCTTCAGCTGACCATTCCCTCTCAATCTATCTTACCTCACAGGGATAAAGAAGAACGATATGAGGATAAAGAAGGAAGTTTATGCTACCCAGAGCCCCTTAGAGGAATGGGGAGGTTGAAATAAATATGACTAGGTGCCACAGATATCATGTCAAGCGCAATGCCTTTCTCAGAGGTCAATATCCTCTTTTTAGCTCTCCCTATTTTGATTCGTATTCCCTTTCCTTGATTAACTGTAAATATGTACTGTATTACTTGTTATAATTTACATTACTTATTATTTCAGGTATTTATATACCGCTAAACTTCACAAAGCCATTTACATCAAATTATTATTAAATTATCAATAAACAAAACAAAAATGGGAAATAAATCTTGTCTGAAAGCTTATTTCTGCCGCAGCTTGCCTCCCCCTCGGGGCAAAATATAACATCTTGCCTTCATTTTGTTGGGGGAGACAGACAGAGGGTCAGGAAACTAAAAAATAAAAATGGACAGTGGAAACAATTTAAACATTGTGCTGTGAATGGCGAGTAGTTCACTCTCGGTGACGAGTTATTGACGGACATGTCTGCATGACCACCTGATCCAGACAAAGAGGATCCCTGAACCTACTTCCTGCTGCACTCACCTCTATGCAAAAGCCATTCTCGCACTGTGTCTGTGACATCAAAGGACAGCCACTCAGGGGAGCCGCGCGTCATCACATTCCGGCCACTGAGGTAGCGCTGCTTTGCAATGTGCTCATCAGGCTTCAGGATCTGCATGGGGAGGAAACACGCAAGACCCCCTGCTCAGTTCAGCAACAGCAGCAAGTGTGTCTTCCCAAACTAGAACGGACTAGGACAATCCTCTCCATACAAACATTTGCACGCTTCCTGTGTGTTACCGATTTGCTGGATATGAAGGCGCTGAAGCCCAAGAATGCGTCAAAATAGTTGCTGCTCAATGCAGAGGAGAACCCTCCAAGTTCTGTACATGCTTTAGACAGGAAGAAGTGAAAATAGACAGCAGAACACACGAGGATTGACCGGGTGTGATGAAATGCAACAAGGAGGCCAGTCAGAAACTGAAGGCTGATCTGCTGCGCAACAGCTAGGCAAGCGGCAGCTAATCGGATGGAAAACTGCTGGAAAATTCCACATGTGCTGTCTCCTTGCGCATGGGCCAGCTGGTCCTGTGCCACTGCTTACAGGATTCTGCTTCCAGCGTGTCACCACAAATACTGGGAAAGCAATGCTGGCAAAGAAGGTACTAAAGGGCCAACTATACATTGTACAGGCAACTCCCCATTTATGCGAGGGTTACATTCCAGGATGATGGGAATTGTAGTCCAAAAACAGCCAGAGACCCAAGTTTGGAAACCCTGAGTCCTAATGTATGTAAGGAAATAATAGAGCATTGGAACATATACAATGTTCCAATGCTCTATTATTTCTTTAAATACATCAGGCTATTCCCTGAAGTACAGCAGCGTTTGCTTTAAATGCAGGAGTTAAATCAGATGTAGAAAACAAATGGGAAAATGGGAGGATGGAGAGATCATTTACAAAACGCTCCCCTAATGCTACAGCTTTGCACATTTCTTCCCCTCCCACATTTCTTCTTTGGGTGCAGAATATTGTAACACCATTAAGAGAAATAACATTAAATGGTGTTTAATAACAGAGGATCCCAGTGTTAGCATTTATTTTTTCGGGGGAAACAGGGCGCCAACTAGACACTTCACTCTGCCCCAGCATTGAGCTTGCTCACCTGAAAGAGTTCAATACGCTGCTCTGTGCGTTTCGAACTGAGGTTTGGCACTCGCAGGACCCGAAACTCAGCCCGGAAGAGGTTGGTGCTGTTCTTCTCTGCCGAAGACACGTTGAAACGGAACAGGTTGGAAGTTACGCCTTTGGGGCAGTAAGTCAGTTCATCTAAGAGAAAAAGAAGGAACCGAAATAACCTATTAGCCAGGATGGCCCATAATCCAACAGATGAGAGGGTCTCAGGCTCATAAATTCAGCACTTGGTGACAGGGTTATTAATAGCTGAGACAGGGTCTAGCTGCGCCTCAATTCTTCTCCCTAAATTGTAGACGCTTGCATAGGAGAAAAATCCCCATTGCTTCCAGCATTGTCATGGTAGACAGTCGTTTTGCCATGCTGGCCTTAAGGAATCAGTGGTAGCTGATGCCAGGGGAGGAGACCTACTGCTGGTGGAGTCAATGACAGGCAGAGCCAACTAATTCTCATTTTATTACCACCCCCTTGCCTGCTGGTTCTGCCTGGGCAAGACTGAGACAGAGCAGGAGGAAACTGACAGCCAGGGCCAGTAGGCAAATGGGGGCAGGCTGCGTCTGGTGGCACAGTGCCCTGCTCACTCTAAAGGACCAGCCTCCTCTGCAAGGAATAAACCATGGGCAGGCAAACTAAGGCCCAGGGACCGGAAATGGCCCAATCGCCTTCTAAATCCGGCCCACAGACAGTCCGGGAATCAGCATGTTTTTACATGAGTAGAATGTGTCCTTTTATTTAAAATGCATCTCTGGGTTATCTGTGGGGCATAGGAATTCGTTCATTTTTTAATTTCCCCCCCCAAAAAATATAGTCTGGCCCCCCACAAGGTCTGAGGGACAGTGGGAAAAGTTTGCTGACCCCTGTAAACCAACCCTCCTGAAAAAGTTTGCTGACCCCTGTAAACCAACAAACCATATGTTAAATTCAAGAACTTCACTGAATCACAATGGCTCAATAAAACGTATCATTTTGCCCATAGCTACGCTCCTGGCAGTAGCTCAGGGGTATGGATGATCTCAGTGTCTCACGGAAGAATCACTTGGTTACACGTAACAAAGGTGAGGGGAATGAAGTCTCCAATAGGCACTTGACCACCCAAGTTCACTCCCAGACTGGAAGAGGAAACAGGGACACCCAATAAGACGACAGTGGTTTCTACAGACTTGGGGGATTCCCTAGGTATGCGCGAGTATATATTAGTTGTACATATGGCACAGGATCGCCATTACTTTGGAAATGCAAATCTTTCACACTCTTACATGCTTACAGCCACGAACCCTGTTGCAGAACCAATAAAGCCACAGCAAACATGCTAAGGGCACCAAGTGCGAAATAGTCCCATGTAGTCACCAAGTTGCAGGTAGTGAGGAAGGCAGCTGTGGCTTCTACTGAGCTGTTGTTCCTGTAAGTGGATTAACAATTCTCGGCATCAAGAAACAAAGAAGCCCTGTGTCCCAGGCACATTCACTACTAAAACACTGATTGCATTTTAGTTTTCTCTTTCTCTTTTATACTGCACATTCGTTCGTTTCTTTAAACCCATTCCATTCCCAATGCTCGGGACAAGCAACAATGGTAAAACTTATAATGGATAGATGTTTACATACATAGGAAAGCAGGAGTGAAAAACCTGGAGGGTTTTTTTTCAGGGGGGGGGTAATCTGTCAAGGACCGCATGCTGGTGGGAGACAAGGCTGTGGGCAGGATCAGAGCCAAAAGTGGGTGGGGAAACTCCTTCCCTCCCATCTTCCCTCCTCTCTCTCCCTCCCTCTTCCATTCCTGCCCATCCAGCTTCTGGGGGATGGCTAGATTGTTTGCAAACAGCCACATGAATTTGGGCAGAGGCTAAAGGCTGCAGGTTGCATGTTCCTGTAGTAAAAGATGGCCAGTTGCACCCTGGTCACCAAAGTCAGACTGGAATATAGACCAGGGGAAGGCTGGGTGGGGTCCTTAGTTCACACACATACAGAGGCGGCTTCCCCAGAGGCACACAGCTGTGGTGTTCTCAGCTGCTTTTGACAAGCATGCCTGGTCCTTTGGGAAGCCTGCCACGCTGAGGCTAAACATGGACCGCAGCCACCCATTCTCTCTTTGCGATGCACTACTGTCCCTGGGATGAAATGCTGGAGTGTTTGCGTGCATGTGTAGGGAACTTCTTCTTTTATCACCATCTGGAACGAAGATGTGAGGCTGCTCCTAAAATATCGGGTCTGCTTTCCTATCAGAGCTTATGCTCTCCTCCTCCTGCTATCTCACTTCCCCTGCTGGACCTAAGTCCTGGAACAGGACAAATACTTGCGAGGTATCTGGTGGATGGTTTGGAGCCAGAACAGTTTCCTGTGTGTGTAAGCTCAGATTTGCCTGTATCAATCCTGAAACCCTCCATGGAATAAGGCTCTCCCCGCTTCCTGAGGGAGAAAGACGGGGAGGAGACTGGCTTTGGCTCCGAAATTCATTCTGAATCACCACCTGGCAGGGGGACAGAGCCATGGGAAAGTTGAACATCAGCCACTTCTCTTTTTTTAAGACATGGGACCAAATCCGTTGCTCAGGCAAGTGGCTGGAGCACCACAGATTTCTGCAAGGCAGATCCCTACTAAATTTCAACCTCATCTTCCTCCCTGTGATCTAAGTTCAGCGGCGTCTCTTGGGATGAAGACAACTTGGTCCCAAAGGACCAACAGAGGAGACGCCTTTGCCCATGGAGTCTGTGGCTCAGCTGTTATCACTGTATTGTGGAGATACACAGTTACAGACTGAGAACGTACCTGCCCGGTAGGCTAAAGCCATTCTGCCAGAGCAACCCAGTTCCACCTGGCAGCACCTCTCTACCAGCTTCTTCTGAGTCTCGCCACCCCTTCCACCTTTGTCTTGGCCTGCGCTTTCTCTCTCTACACCCAAGTACACTGCCCTAGCATTTTGAATAGGCTCACCTTGGGCCAACCACCTTTCCATGTCTCCCTTTGACTAATCTGCTTCCTTCCTTTCCTCTAGGTAGCACTCTCCACTGGCTTTAATCTACATGAGCATCAGCACAGCTGCACGGCAGGGAGAAGCCCAGCAGCTGCCATGTTTCCTCTTGCAGCAAGTGAGGGGGGCATATCTATTACAAAAGGATCTTGACAACCTCTCCTCAATTTCCCCAGCTTCTTCGTAGTGATTTATGGGTTCCAACTTCCTATTTATGGCAAGTCTAACTTTAACCAAGAGCATCTTGGGGCAATGGCATGGTCCTTCTGCATCAGATGTGTGGAGCCAGTGGACATCCAGATCTTGATGGGCTACAATCCTCTCATCGCCCCCAACTACTGGCCATGCTGGTTGGTGTGATGGGAGCTGGAATCCAACAGGATCTGCCGGGTCATAGGCTCCCATTCACCATAAATGTAGATCCATTATTAATGGCTATTGACACCTTTCTTTCCCTCATCCATTTAGATGAGTTATTCTGACTTTTTAAAAAAATCATTACATTAATCATGTAACTTTTATGCAGGGCTTTGGTCAAATGAATATTAGGAACCATTCACTTCCACAAATGAATCTAGCTGCATTGGCACCTTAATACCTTATTCCAGCATGAAACAACAGGACTGGTTCACATGTTGTTGTTTCTTGCAGTCGTTATACCCAAATACTTGTGGGAATGTAATGTGCGAATACGTTACTGTATATTCCTGAATGACTTCCCTACCAGTATGCAGGTAGATAAAACAGAGGAGACACTATGTGCCCCTGCACTAGATCACATTTCAAGCAGTTACCTCTAAAGTTTCCATTCGGTTTTGGGCACAAGGATTTCCCTGGACCCATTCACAACAGCTATATGTTCCCAAATTGTTTTCAGAAGAATCATTCAGAGAACTGATCCTGAAACTGGAGTGTGCAAATTGGCTCTGGGCTTGGAATTTACACCACCAAGAAGAGGCAGGACCCACTGAGCTAAATACAGAAGTGGGTTAATGGAGCGAGAAGGACCTGCCGAAATCTCCTTCACAGCTGGCAGGAAGGTTACCGCTTCCTAACATTTTGTTCAGGACATTGTAGTTTGGTTGCTTTCAACGGCTGGATCTTCCTCAAGTCTTCTGTTTCCCCTACCTCATGTAATCTGGCTCTGTACACAAACAGAATAACAGAACCAGGTTTTAAATCAGCAGGGTTGGTTTGCTTTCATAGGAGAAACAGAGAGCGCTGAGATGAGTTTTACCCTCTTGTCAGATGTTGAAAGCATTTTGGGGTCCTGACTGCTCTTCCCTGGAGAGTTGATGTGGAGCAGCTGGATCAACTGTCAGGGTGTTTAAGATGTGTGCTTCCACCTACTGCCTGCTCTACCAGTGTATTTGAAAATAATGTTGAAGATTACAAAACTCCAGCCAGTCTCCAGCGACCCTTCTAAAGGAAACCAAATCTAGGTAGGCGCTGCCCCTCTGGAACTTCTCACTGTTCTGGGAAGCTGGGCAAGAATAACAACACAGATGATGGTTGGCTGTCATCGCAGCGCTGGCATTGCAACAGCAGCGCTAAGAAAAGCTGATACCTCCTGACGTGACTCCACATCTGCATAGGCTCAGCCTCTAGGGCTCCACATTGCCACCCCTCCGTGTGAGAAGACACAGATGCACAACATCTGCTTAGCATCTGCATCTTTGTGGTGCCTCCTCAGCACCTTCCTTTTCCCTGCCACTGATAAAGAGGATCTGGCTGCTCTGCTGTGCTTCCTTCCTGTTAGTAGCTCAGCGACCATCTCCTCTGCATCGGGAAGAGGCTGCCCTGTTACTCCAGCTTTTTCCACCTCCTTTTCCTCATCCTCCACGCTTCCCCTCGGCTTGCTCTCTGGGCTGCCCCTAGTTCTTCTTAGACTCCATTTGGAGACTTGGGGTAGCATCCAACCAAAAAAGATCCTACTTCTTCAGCACCACATGCCCTCAACCCAGGGAGAGGAGAGGTGGGGGAATTTAGTTTCTGCAGTCAAAAGTCCATGCACTAGCCTGCATCTATTTTGTTGGATGCTGGCTTTGGTTCCCCTCTTGAAAAGGAAAGTGTGTAGGTTCACATGGAAGTGGCTCCTCACATGGTTTGGCCACTTCCACCATGCTAACACAAACCCTCTTTGTTGAGGTGGGGATAGCGCTGGCTGGCAAAGCTGGGATTGCCCAAACTGTGTGGGGAGCCACTTTGTAAAAATGGTTTCCTGCCTGGAAAGACATCCACACCGTTTTGTTTTTGCGCAAAGCTCCTGCGTTACTCAGGTCATGCGACCACAGTGGTGTGTGTTGGGGCGGTGGACGGAGTGGATCTGAGCCAAAGGGCTTCAGTGGCTGAACAATTTCCCCTTACATTCCCCTTACAGCTGCAAATCCAAGTGTGGGTTGAAGAGTTGTGGCTATGCCTGATCATGCCCACCCCGCTTCGCCACATGCCAAACATAACCCAAATCCACTCAACTCAGCTTACCTCACTATGTCTAGTGTTCATGTATGCGTGCATGTACCCCACAAGGAAGGACTCTTGCCCGGTATTTGTGGTGACCGCTACTCACATATGGAACATTTTAATGTATCTGCTCAGCCCTTCAAGGATACGTTTTGGCTTCCAAGCCTCATAACGCCTTTTCTCTCCCAATCCTGAAGTACATCCCTCCCCGCTCTCCCTCTTAGTCTCTCTTTTCCCACTTCCCTCCACCCCTCCTACTTTAGTTTTCTAGACATTGGCTCGGTTTCCTGTTCGTTGGCTGGATTTGGGGCTGATGTTATTCCAAGACACTGAGAGCTGGCTCAGCTCTGGCTTGCCCTGGTGCCAACGCTGCTCCGGCTTCTTCACCTGCTGGGAGGGGCCAGTTCCACAGCAAGTGCCTGCCTTCTGTAGCTCAGGGTTTCAAAGCAAGTTAGGCTTCTGCCAGACTCTTCCTGGGGTGCATTTACTCAGTTGCAAGGCTTGCTTTCTTCAATGGGACTTGCTCCCAAAGTGTGCACAACCTCGGAGCCTGCCTCTGAGCCACATTTCCACAGCTCCTCCAACCTCTTCACATTGATCAACATCCTGAAAGATACTCCTGCCATCCTCCTCCGGTTGCTGCCTTCGGCACCCCTCCCTCAACAGCACTTGGCCACATCCTTCTTCCCACCCCCAAACCGCTCTGCTGTAATTCAAGAGCCCACGAGGACACCTAATGGCAGCAAAAGGAAACATGGCTTTTGCCAGGATCTCACAGCCCCCAGATGATTGGAAAACCTGCCTATGCACTCAAAGCGTTTGCCAAGATTCCAGGCCCAGTTTTGAAAAGTGTTTACTGCGGGTGCAAAAATCATGGATACATATGAACAAAAGTCAATGCACAGAGAGCGCACAGCTTACATGTAAATCAGCCAGACCGACACTTCCATACATCTGCCACAAATTCACAGCCAGATGCATTTCATTCTCTCACTCGAATGCTTCCCCCACTTCAACCTGGACACACAAACATTCCTTCCTGACTCATGGCTGCTTCGGATATACGGGTGCATCCAAAACATACACTGGCAACACGCACAAGTCTTTGCAAAGACAGACAGTGCATCTAATGCTAGATTAGCTGAATAGCTGATATGTGTACAAGGCTGTCCATGTGCAAGTACGTATACTACTTGCAACAGCACAACTGCCTTGGCATACATTCACAGCACATGCACTGCAGTCAGTGGTGCAATGGGCAGCTGTTGCCAAACTCTTGGCTGGACAGGATTCTGCATCCCAGAGAAAAGGCATTTCAGCTGCCAAGGCACTGCCTTCCTGATTTCAGAAGCTCAGGCAGAGAAATTCTCTCCATCCCTGCAACCTGGAATTCCCAGGCATTTATGAGAATCAGAATAATCCAGGGAACCAAGGCTTGGGTCTTCAAACCTGGGTTCAAATACCAGTTTACCTATGTAACAGTACCACTCTGCCTCAACTTTCCATCCCTAAAATGGACTTAAGAGTAACCCAAGTCAGATGTGCTCTCCCAATCCTCTCCCCACCTTGGAGCTTTTAGTTGCATAGAAACATATTTTCTAAGCTACCTGGGCAGCCTCTGAGGATCTGATTTTCCCCTGCGAATCTTAGGCATCACCCCCCAACAAAAACCCTTTCGGGGACACAGATTCGGGACTTACTGTGCTCCGGGAAGCCCTGGATCATGTCAAACTTGTGGATCTCCTTGGCGTAGTACTCAGACTCGGTGTGGTCCTGGGAGCAGCTCTCCTCCTTCTCCTCCTCCATCTCTTCCAGGAGCTCCCGGGTGCTGTTATACAGAGCCAGGATCTGGTAGGGCACGTGGCTCGGCCCCACGGTCTCCGGGGGGCTGGTGAGGCGCAACTTGCTCAGGATCTGGCCCCGGATGGCCTCCACCCTCTTCTTCTTGATGTGCTCCAGGTCCAGCGTCGTGCAGGAGGACAGCGACAGGCTGACGGTGGCCAAGCTCAGCAGGGAGAGGAGCAGCAGAGCCCTGTGCAAGTGCATCTTCAGGCGCGGTGACGGCAGGGAGCGGGGAGAGGAGGAGGAGGAGGAGGAGGAGGAGGAAGCGGCGGCGGCGGCGGCGGGACGCCCCCTCGGCGGAGAGCGCGCGCGCGCGCAAAAGGGCGCCGCCGACGAGGCGGATCCTGCAGGCTGGCGGCGCTCGGCGAGAAGGTGCATGAAGGAACTCCCCGGAGCGAGGGGGGACTTCTAGGAAGAAGCGCGGGCAGCACTCGGGCAGCGGGAGCGGGAGGGAGAGGGAGCGGACCGGCGCCTCGCCCTGCCGGGGTCCCTCTCCATGAGTCCGAAGGCGCACAGCGGCCGTCGAGGGGGCTCCAACCGCCCCCGCTGCTCCCCGGGCTCACAGTTACGCGGCGCGGCGCGGCTCCGGAGCCAGGAGCCCTGGAGGCGCAGCCGGGAGCGCACGTGTCGGGCGGGCCCGGGAGCGCACTTGCGGCGGCCGGCGCGCCTCGCTCATGCCTCCCGCTTGGTCGCCATTCCCCCGGCAGGCGGGCCGAAGCGGAGGCGCTTCACGAGCTGCGCCTCGGCTTCATTGGCGGCGTCGAGGGAGGGAGGGAGCGCCGTCGCGGGAGACCCGAGGGCGCTGGCTGGGCTGGTTCCCGGCCGCCTGCCTGCCCGCGTCTCTCTCCGCCGTCTCCAGGCGGCCGCCTCGCCCCTCCTCCCCACGGCTCCCCTCGAGCTCGACGGGGCTCCCCGGCGCCGAGCCCCCTTCGCGTCTCTCTCTCTCTCTCTCTCTCGCGCCCCCCGTCCCGCCGCCGCCGCCGCCGCCTCCTCCTCCTCCTCTTCCTTTGCGCGCCCTCACAACACACACTGCCTCTCTCGGCTCCTCTCGCCTGAAATTTTATACCTCCCTCCCATGACGTCTCTGGGACGGGCGAAGGGGGAGCGAGCGAGCGAGCGAGATCTCCCAGCCCAGCCTGCGCGTCCAGCACAGTTCTAATGTGTTAAACAGGCGCGTCCTGTGGAAAGGCCTGCGGGGGGGGGGGGGGGAGAGATCCATGCACACAGGCACATTGACGCCCACGTACTGGGCTGATTTAGGGTGGGGGTGCTTGTCTCTCCAGGCCCTGTTTCTCGCGCATCTGCGGTTCCGGGGAAGTGGGGGGGGGGCATCACAAGTTTTCTCCTGTATGCTGCCAACTCCCCCCACCCCCGAATGACAAGTTGGCCAGAGAATTCCGCTTCTGACCGCGTGCGCGCGGATTCATGGATCCAGACCAACCACGCGATGGTAGCCGCCCCCGATGGGAACCTCCATCCCACGCATTCGGGGGCGAGGGAGAAGCGTCCACAATTCTGCCCGGGTCGTTGCCAGCAGATAGGGTTTAAAAGATGTGTCAATGGTGATCCGAAACGCAGCTGCACCCCGACCTTCACTGCACAGTTTTACAGGATTGGGGGGGGTGGCGCAAGAAGTCCCACTGGTTCAAACGGAATTGATTTCTTGGTGCGCTGCGGAGGACCGCAGCCTTGCTCGCAAGGAAACTAATGGGATGGTTGTAGGATAGATGGGTTGTGGCCGAATTATGTAGTCCGAGTCCGATTCTTCCATGGGAATGGAAAAAGGCCAACAATAAGAGGGCGGGACGGGGACCTTGGTATCCATCCTTCAATCACGTTTCTTGCCAGCGTCTTAACTGAGAGTAAGCCCCGTTGAGTTCAGTAGGGCTTACTTCTGAACAGACATGGTAATTACGTCTATGCTATAAAACAATAATTTTATGATGGAGAGACTTCAAGGTTTGATCTCGCAAAACTGGAATGTACGCTGTCTGGCGAGTTTATTCCCCTGGTTCTGCTTTGCTTTTTAAAATACTGTATTGTACACCTTCGAAGGGGAGAGGCTGAGGCTTGTGCACTTTTGAGACCTGATCAAGGCGGGCCCCGCTTCATTTATTTTACAAACGTCTCCGGAGGCTGAGTCAAGAGTAACGAAGGCAAGCGAACGGTGCCCTCTGGCGGACAAGCTGCGCCGGTGAAGGAGCCTCCAGGCGTCCTTGTTTATATATAGGAGCGATTTCCAAGAAAGCTTGTCCCTGAGCCGAAAAAAGTGTGGGTTGGGTACTTGGCGTGGTGTCCGCCTCCCAGTTATTTCCAGCTGCTAAACAGCATCTCGAAAGTTAAAGCTTACCTAATGTGACCTTTCCATCATATGAGAAATCTTTGTAGTTGCTACAGAAATAGCACACCTGCTGTACGGTTTTAGGAACTCTTAGAGTGGAAAAATGCCAGAAATTATTTCTTTAGAAAGAAATAAGCACAAGTGAGATGCATTTGTTTTAAAATATTTGTGTGACGCTACTGTAAAATAATGTTCAAAGTGGTTTACAAAATGCAGCATAAACGAACAACAAAAGAATGAAAAAAATTAGTTTAAAAGAAAACAAAAAACACAACCCCACATCTTTAAAAACCGTCTAAAATCATATAAAACTAGAGTAAGCTGACAAACAGGAACCACCAATCACCCAATAAACCCTTGAGAAATAAACATTGAGAAATGGCATCTCCTCCTTTTCTCATGAGACAGCCAGTGTGGTGTAGTGGTTAGAGTGTCAGATTAGGACCTGGGAGACTTACTCAGCCATGAAGCTCAGCCATTCAGTGCTGCTCACAGGGTTGTGGAGATTAAATGAGGAGGGGAAAACCAGCTTGTGCATCACCTTGAACTCCTTGGAGGAGAAAAATGCAAATATAAACACAGATTTAAAAAGTAAATGATTTCCCCGTATGGGGTTGATACACCATGATCAAACTGGACCTTCAGTGCACAGTGGCTCCAATGCATGTTCCATTTGCCATTCTAACAGAAATGACCATAAGAGCACTCCACAACATGGCCAAATCACTATCCAGCAAGCAATAAGGTGAATGGAAAATTCTACTCGATTTGCTGTGCTTTTAGCAACAGTTTATGTGGTGATGGAACATTCATGTGACTGCTTTATGGCTAGCATATAAGTACCCATAGATTTCCAGAGGGTGGAATTATACACTGTGTTGAACCTCTGTGAGAAAAGTGGGTTCATAAGGAGATCATAAGTAATAATTCTGTTTATTCTTCATTTTCCAACATGAAGAACTTAGTAGCGCATTAATTATTAACATGTTTCATCAGCTTTTATGGACTAGAGCCCACTTTAACAGATGCACCCGATCAATGTGTTCAGCTTCAATGTGATCGAAGGCTGTGTTGGTTTGTTTCTGCTGCAACAAGCTAACAGCTGGAAATGGCTCAAATGAGAAGTGCTGGCTAGCCCTTGAAAGCTATACTTTGTGCTCAGGAAGCCTGGTCTCTCCAGAAGTCCCTTTTATGGCACATTCATGATGACTGGTGCTCACGATGCTATCAGGGTGGTCATACACAATCCTTTTTTCGACAGTTTGCGTCTGCCTTCTGTGAAGTTTTTTAGGGTCGTCGGTCACAGCGCTTCGTTTCCAGCCGATTCCTATTGCACGACTTCTGAAATCCTGTAACTTTTTATACCACAAGTGCTCGGGTTTGTTATTATTCAGTCTTTTTTCTGCCCCAGCCCCGCCTGACAGCGATGATGTGACAAGAGTTTGTTGTTGTTGTTTAGTCGTTTGGTTGTGTCCGACTCTTCGTGACCCCCTGGACCAGAGCACGCCAGGCACTCCTGTCTTCCACTGCCTCCCGCAGTGACAAGAGATACAGAAGCCTTTAAGAACAAAGTAAAGCAATGTCCATCCACCCCGAACGCCCCTTTTTCTTGTGTCCATAACCATGTTGGCGGAATACATAATACACGTGTACGTGTGTGTCTAGATTCTCAGTTTCTAGGGAGAGGCGCTCGGTACTGGCTTACAGGCTCCCCTGTCTTCATCGTATTCGCAGTAGCTCTCAGGGCAAAGCCCTGAACCATTCTTGAGGATTGTTAACCCGAGAGCGATCAATTGCACGCAGGGACTTTCAGGCATCCGGGCTTGCCAGGCGCTTCCGACGTTAACAAGCGGGCAAAATATTGCGGCTCCAGGAGGCGCTTAGCTTGTTGTTTCGAGGTGGCTGGGGAAAGTTGCTGCCGGGTGAGAGAGCCGGGGAGATGGAAATAAAGGGCCCTTCCTCGCGTGCTGTTGGACTACAACTCCCACCATCTTTAGCCAGTTTAGCCAAAGGCCAGGGATGACGGGAGTTGTAGTCCCAACCACGTCCAGGGACCCTATAAGGTTGAACAGCACAGGGACTGTGGACGGACTACAAAAAAGGCTGCGGTCGCTTTAAGGGAAGTCAGCGGTTGCTAAGGACGCGCGCGGAGGAGGGGGGCGGGACTTTCTCCCGGAAGTGAGCGGTTCGGTCTGAAAGATGGACGACGACTTGGAGCTGGACGAGGAAGTCTGCAAGGGGGTAAGAAGAAGAAGAAGAAGAAGAGCGGGAGGGCGCGCAGCCCGAGTTGCCATGGCGACGGAGAGGCCTACTCGCTGTCCTAACGCCCGGCGCTCCACGCGCTGTCTTTTGCCCTGTCCCCCGATCTCCCGGAGGAAAGGACCGCCGGCCGAGGGCTTTGGTTGCCCGAGGCAACAGCCCTCCTGGTGGCCCCTTCCCTGTTTTAGAGCGGGGGGCGGGGAGGTATCCGCCGTGGCTCTCCAGGTGTTGATGGGCTGCAACCCCCAGAGTCGCTGGCCGTTGGTGGGAGCTGGAATCCAACAACTACCTCCTTCACTCCTATTGGCTTTCTTTTAGGAGCCGCCATATATCAGGCATAGGCAAACTTGGCCCTCCAGATGTCTCGGGACTACAACTCCCTTGATCCCTAGCTAAAAGGAACCATGGTCAGGAATGATGGGAATTGTAGTCCCAAAACATCTGGAGGACCGAGCCTATGCCTGCCATATATGACCTTCCCTAGAGACTAGCTGTGTAACCTGCTAGCCTTAGCTTGATCATCCTGGCTGTACATCTGCCTCCTTGACCACACATGCTGTGACTGAAGCTCCCCTTTTGAATCATTCTTTGTCCTCCACATAGGTAGTAGCAAAGATGGGCCGACGAGCTCACCAGGATTACACTCCAGAGGAAAACCATCTTAGCCTGACCAGCTCTCCAGCTTTGCAGGTAGGTGTAACTGGATGGGTCAACACCGATTGTAACCTGGACTTAGTTTCACATCAAACATGCTGAAAGACTTCATCTAGGGTAGAAGACTAGGCGCCAGGTTATTATAACCAGGATCTTAACCGTAAGTCAAACTTGCATAAGAGTAAGAACACAGGAAGAGCCCATAATAAGAGATCAGACCAAAAACCAATCTAGCCCAGCCTCCTGTTTTCCTCAGTGGCCAACGAGATGTCTATGGGAAGCGTACTGAACAGCAATGATTATTTCTCTGCTTCTGCTTCCATTTTAGTAGATGATTAGAACAGTGACTTGGGGGGGACGGGACTTTTGTAGGTAACATCCATTCAGCCGAAGTTTTCATTAAGGCAGGGATGGGGAACTTGCTACCCTCCAGATATTGAAATTCAGTGCTCATCATCCCTTAACATTGGCCATGCTGGCTGGGGCTAATGGGAATTGGAGTCCCACAACATCTGGAGGGCCACAAGTTACCCAACCCTGATTTAAGGAGTTCTCTTGCACTGAAAAAGTAAGGATTAGTGTTCTCAATTTCTCTAACAGACATTTCTTTTCCATAGTTTTACTGTGTATTCATGGCTAAATACGGAATCATGGCACCCTATCTGAGAAGCAGAGGAGCTGAAATCTTTGGGATGTGCTAGGACCTCCTTGGAAAGTAGAAGAAAAATCAAAATCTGGCTTCTGACTGGTCTGTTTATTTGACAGCCAAACACTCCACCAGGAGCCCTTTATAGGAAAACCAGCTAACAACATTACTGGGTAACTGACTCATAGTGAATAGCCACACCTCTGCTGCAGATTAGACTTTGTAGTTGGTGACATTCTGGCCCCCAGTCTACTGCAGAACCTGGTCTGTTTTCTCTGTCTATATGTTCTCTGGTGGCTGTATCTCTCTTAACTAGTGCCTATATCTGAAGCATTGGTTGCCTTATGAAGTTGGGCAGTTAAGCTAAGCAAAGGATCATAGGATCAGTTTTGAGGAACAAAATTTAGTTGATGGGCTGGAAGAATGTGAATATGAGTAGTAGTAGTAGTAGTAGTAGTAGTAGTAATAATAATAATAATAATAATAATAATAATAATAATAATAATAATAAAAATTATTTATACCCTGTCTGGCTGAGTTTCTGCAGCCATTCTGGGCAGCTCCCAATTAAGTGTTAAAAACAATACAGCATTAAATATTAAAAACTTCCCGAAACAGGCCTGCCTTCATATGTCTTTTAAAAATAGGATAGCTGCTTATTTCCTTGACATCTGATGGGAGGGTGTTCCACAGGGCGGGCACCACTACCGAGAAGGCCCTCTGTCTGCTTCCCTGTAACCTCACTTCTCGCAATGAGGGAATCGCCAGTTAGGAGCTAGGAGATCTGGAGAGGTTTTCAGGCTGTGAACACAAATAATTCAAGTTTAAAATATTGTTCATTGAATCTAAATAAGGAATCCATGCAAATCAGTGCACCTATGTGAATTAATAAGACTTAACCTGAATCAACCTATACCTCTTGAAACAATCCTGTTTCATCATGCCAGTTGTTTGCTCTGTACTTCATTTCCAGTCTATCTAACAGTTCCCCAAGACTTGAAAATTGACCTTACAAGCAAATGCTTTACCTTACCAGCATAGATCAGGCTGATTTGTATGGATGCTTTTTGAGTATTATCTTATAAGCACCAGTTGTTCTTTGTTTGTATTGGAAAATTATGAAAGCATTGAAACTATTTTCATTCAAAAGGTGTCATTTGAAAACCCATGTCGTCTAGGCAATATTTATGTGGTTTAAGCTATCAAAAGTTGCTCATCAGTATAGCATTAAAATTCTAAGCTTTTCCCAAATTCCCTCAGCAGCCAACCCAAAAGCTGCACAGGTGCACTGTTATATCAGAGCAGCTAAGCCAGTGGCAGCCAAAAGGACTGTAAGGTGATACCTTGGTCTGCCAAGCCCATTTGAGATGATTGCTTACTTACTTCCAGACAGTAAACCATGGTTTATTGTGACAGGAATCAGTGGCGTAGCGTGGGTTGTCAGCACCCGGGGCAAGGCAAGTAATTTGCGCCCCCTAACCCATGGATTTGCGCCCCCTAACCCGTGGACTTGCGCCCCCTAGCCCTAACCCCCAGATGTTGCGCTCGGTGCGGCTGGCCCCCCCTGCACCCCCCACGCTACGCCACTGACAGGAATGAACCACAACAATCTTTCTCTGGCATGACTTCAAGGAAGAGGTCAGAAGGTTTTGATTCTGGTTTTGATTAACTGCAGTTTAGTATCACATCTGAAAGCTGACCTATGGTTTAGCCCAGGGTTCAGCAACCGTTTTCAGCCGTGAGCCGGTCCACCATCCCTCAGACCATGTGGTGCGCCAGACTATATTTTTTGGGGGGAAAGGAACGAATTCCTATGTCCCACAAACAACCGAGAGATGCATCTTAAATAAAAGCACACATTCTACTCATGTAAAAACACGCTGATTCCTGGACCGTCTGGGCCGGATTGAGAAGGCTATTGGGCTGCATCCGGCCCATAGGCCTTAGGCTGCCTACCCCTGGTTTAGCCCAGTTGTACATAATTTCACACATATGTTATAGGGATGTGGGCAGCGCTGTGGTCTAAATCACTGAGCCTCTTGGGCTTGCTGATTGGAAGGTTGGTGATTCAAATCTGCACGATGGGGTGAGCTCCTGTTGCTCTGTTCCAGCTTCTGCTAACCTAGCACTTCGAAAACATACCAGTGCAAGTAGATAAATAGGTATTGCTGCAGTGGGAAGGTAAATGGCATTTCCATGCACTCTGGCTTCCATCACAGTGTTCTGTTGCATCAGAACCGGTTTAGTCATGCTGGCCACATGACCTGAAAAGCTGTCTGTGGACAAACACCAGCTCCTTGACCTGAAAGCGAGATGAGCACCGCACCCCATAGTCACCTTTGACTGAACTTAACCATCCAGGGGTCCTTTCCCTTTTTTATTTTTTACATGTGTTATATGTTACATTTTAGATGCAGACTTCAGAATCTTAGGGTATACCTACGAAAGTCATGTGTGAAATGGTCTTACTGTGCTATTCTGCCAAAGTTTTGCTTTTTGTGATGTATCATAGTGATGTAATGTTATTATTTGTACCTCAGACTTCCCATCATGGGAACTGTCCACTCCCTGCAGTGCTACAGTTTGGTGCAAACTTGCTACACACTATGATTGTGGACAACAAGCCACAATTGAGGAGCAGCGTGTTATGCAGTTGTGTTACATAAGACCCACACGTCAAGTCACATTATACATATATGGCAATCTACACTTGCTATGATATGACATTGCTGTTCTCTGTCCAGACTATTGTAGTTCACACATGCAATGTGCTTAGCTCCTTGGGAATGACTTCACTGCTATATATCCTTTCATATCTACTCACTGGTTCTTGGACTGAAATATACTAATGTATGCTATTCATAGTTGACCTTTGGCTGGTGGGAGAGATGTACCTTCCATCAGAAGAGGATCAGGATAGGTGAGCTTTGCCTGTTCCACTCAGGTTTGTGTAATGGATCAGTGTTTCTCCTCCTGAAACTACCCAGTGGCCTGCAAATGTGTTGGGCTTCCAGCTGTTCCCTAGGAATATGGCCAAATTCTCCAACAGGAATCTGAAAAATGTAGTTGAACTCATGTTCCCTAATTAGGTCGGCTTATTTCGAATGAGCTCTGGCCTCATCCAGCCTGGAGCTCCCCAAGGCCTTCTCGTCAGCCCCTGGCACCCTGAATAGCTGCCTAGTTATTTTCAGCCTGCTGGGGTTATCTCCTTATCCTCAATAACATTTTTCATCATCCTCACCAAAATAACTCTCTTAAGCATCTTTTATTTCCCAGCCCTTTTCATTTTAGTTTTCGCTGTTAGTTTGCTTGAAGATTGCTGAGTGTTGAGCACAAAGCCATGGGAAAGACTTATATTAAAATTCTATTTCCACACATTTATTTCATTCTTTGAATAGTTTCCAACTTGAGCCCACTGAAGGAAGAAGGAGGAACCATTGGCTGCACAGTTACACCACACATCTCTTGCCTCCTAGGACACTGTGGCTATATGGGTCTACATATGCCCCCTGAGGGAGAGGCCTGGGATTATTGGATCCTGGCAGCATGATGTGTGGGAAAGATAAAATTGCAGCTTGCTGTCAGGAGTTGTGTAGTCAAATTAGCCTATAAGAAGGATATTCAGAGGATTTTAAATTGAACTCCACTGAGGTGTTTCAAGTTGCAAGAGACTCCAGATTTGTTTTCAGTGAACAAATGTGTTTCATGTATAAACATGGTTGAAAAGGCCTCCATCACACAGAGTGATCAGCAAAAGAGGTATATTCAGATTCCTATACAGTAATGGCTCCCACTGAAAAAAATTGACACGATTGGAAGATATAAAAATTGACACAATTGGAATCCAGTCGGGATTCAGGCCTCATCATGGGACTGAAACTGCCTTGGTCGCACTGGTTGATTATCTCCGGCGGGCTAGGGACAAAGGTGAGAGCTGTTTCCTAGTTCTGCTGGATCTCTCAGCGGCGTTTGATACCATCGACCATAACATCCTTCTGGACCGTCTTGAGGGGCTGGGACCTGGGGGCACTGTCATACAGTGGTTCCGCTCCTTCCTCCTGGGCCGTGTTCAGAAAGTGGTGGTGGGGGATGAGTGTTCAGACCCTGGGCTATCACTTGTGGGGTGCCTCAGGGTTCTGTCCTCTCCCCCATGCTTTTCAACATTTACATGCAGCCGCTGGGAGAGATCATCAGGAGGTTTGGGCTGGGTGTTCATCAGTATGCGGATGATACCCAGCTCTACCTCTCTTTTATATCAGAACCAGTGAAGGCGGTGAAGGTCCTGTGTGAGTGTCTGGAGGCGGTTGGAGGATGGATGGTGGCTAACAGATTGAGGTTGAATCCTGACAAGACAGAAGTACTGTTTTTGGGGGACAGGAGGCGGGCAGGTGTGGAGGATTCCCTGGTCCTGAATGGGGTAACTGTGCCCCTGAAGGACCAGGTGCGCAGCCTGGGAGTCATTTTGGACTCACAGCTGTCCATGGAGGCACAGGTCAAATCTGTGTCCAGGGCAGCTGTTTACCAGCTCCATCTGGTACGTAGGCTGAGATCCTATCTGCCTACGGACTGTCTCGCATGCTCTGGTTATCTCCCGCTTGGACTACTGCAATGCACTCTACGTGGGGCTACCTTTGAAGGTGACTCGGAAACTACAACTAATCCAGAATGCGGCAGCTAGACTGGTGACTGGGGGCGGCCGCCGAGACCATATAACACCGGTCTTGAAAGACCTACATTGGCTCCCAGTACGTTTCTGAGCACAATTCAAAGTGTTGGTGCTGACCTTTAAAGCCCTAAACGACCTCGGTCCAGTATACCTGAAGGAGCGTATCCACCCCCATCATTCTGCCCGGATGCTGAGGTCCAGCGCCGAGGGCCTTCTGGCGGTTCCCTCATTGCGAGAAGCAAAGCTACAGAGAACCAGGCAGAGGGCCTTCTCGGTAGTGGCGCCCGCCCTGTGGAACACCCTTCCAGCAGATGTCAAAGCGATAAACAACTACCTGACATTCAGAAGACATCTTAAGGCAGCCCTGTTCAGGGAAGTTTTTAACGTGTGATATTTTACTGTATTTTTGGTTTCTATGGAAGCCGCCCAGAGTGGCTAGGGAGGCCCAGCCAGATGGGCGGGGTATAAATAATATATTATTATTATTATTATTATTATTATTATTATTATTATTATATAATAATTTACCCCATTCGGTTTCAGTGAGAGAATTTGTGGATGATACAAAATTGTTCAGTGTTATATAAAAGACACTGGACCTCTTCAAACTGAGTGAATGGGTGAAAACAAGTGTAAACTGATGCTTGTCGGGGCAAAAATATTAATCTCATATATATGTTCATGGGGTCTGAACTAGCAGTTATTGTTCAGAAACAATATCTTGCTGTCATAGTGGATAGCTTGATGAAAGTTGGCAAAGGAATTGAAAATAAAACCGCTGACATCATAATGCTGCTATACAAATATATGCTGTAAGTGCATCTGGAATGCTGTGTACAGTTCTCACCTCAAAAAGAATATGGTAGAGCTGGAAAACATTTGGAAGAGGGCAATCAAATGATAAAGTGGTAGGAGCAGCTCCCCTATGAGGAAAATTTGCAATGTTTGGTACTTTTTAATTTTGAGAAAGGCAAGTAAGAATTGGCATGATAGGCATTTATAAAGTTATACATGGCATGGAGAAAGTGGATAGAGAAAAGTTTTTCTCTCTCTCTCTGTCATAATACTAGAACTCAGGGCTAAATGTTGGAAGATTCCTGAAAGATAATGAAGTAATTCTGCACACAGTGTGTAGTTAAACTATGGAACTTGCTCCCTCAGGAAGCAGGGATAGCCACCATCTTGAATAGCTTTCAAAGAGGGTTAGCGAAATTCATGGAGGATAAATCTGTTAACGGCTGCTGGCCATGCTGGAGGCTATGATCTGCCTCCACAGTTAGAGGCAGTAGGAGAGAGTGCTTTAGTACTTGGGTTCTACTTACAGGCATTTGGTTGGTCACAGAGAGAACAGGATATTGGACTAGATAGGCCATTGGCCTAATCCAACAGGCTTTTCTTATATTTTTAAGTTCTTATATTCCAGTCTTGCAGTCTCTTCCATATATTGACCTTGCCTCTCCTGACTTTTTGTGTGTCTCTTGACATCTCTAGTTCATTTGGCTTCTTCCCCTTTGTTTTCAAGTGCTCAAATCTCTGCCATTCCTAGAAAAAGCTACCTTTGATCCCACTTCTCCTTCCACCTATTGCTCTGTGTCTCTCTTTCCTTTACCCATTTTTCAAGCATGTAATTTATAACTCTTTGTGACTTATCCTCCCAGGTCTCTGCTTGATCTTATTTTTTGCTTGTTTCACTCTTTTGAAACTACTCCCACCAAATTACCTTAGACAAAGATCTAAGGGCTGTTTATTGACCTGCCTGGTGCCTTCAACCCTCCTTATACCATTTTCTTCAAATGGCTTTCCATTTTACAGTTTCAAAGTTCTGTACACTCCTCATTCCTCCACCTCTCTCACCACTCCATTATTATTTTCAGATCCTGGTCAAGTTTATTTAAAAGTAAATCCCACTGAATTCCATGGGAGTTATTTCCAATGTAAGTGTTCCATAAGACTGCAACTTTTGTTTCCCAGATTAAACCCGTCAGAATATTCTTATTACACTTGGAAAGCTTGCACTTGAGTGCATAATGCATAATTCTAGATTCCTAAAAATGTATTAAAACCCAGCATACAAAATTAGTGTGAAGACAAAAGAATCATTTTCAATGATCCCCTTAATGGCTTGGATCCAAAGAGCTTCTTAGGGCCATGCAAGGGGTTTCTGCTACCTAGTGGAATTCACTTTCTTAAAATATGACAAACTCCTTTTTAAACTTTCTTCATTGTTATGTGTAATGGTTTTAGGGGTTGCTCGTGCGTAAGCAGGCGCCTATCTCCCTGGCTGGGTGCAAACACCTGGTTGGGCGGCCAAAGTGAACCTCTTCTGTCCGGACAGCCACTCACCTGTGGCTGACTCAATCGTTGGCAGAATCCGTGAGTGGGCGTTTCTTAAACTTCTTCCAGCAAAGAAGCTCTTTGACGCCTACCCTCTCTGCGCGAAAGCCTTCTGCGCAGGGAGGGCGTGGGCAACGGAGGTCCCCTACTCTCCCCGCTGGTTCCAGGCAAGGAGTCATGGGACCGCCTCGCCACTTCCCCCGCCTGCCCCCCTTCTCCACTGGTGCTACGCTGATTCTCTTCCCCAGAAGATGGGCTGCTCCTCCCAATCCCTGGACGCTCTCTGGAATCCCTCTGGCTTTTGCGCCCCCCCTCCAGTACTGATGGCAGTTCCCTGACACTATGTGACATGGGGAGACAGCTATTCAGTCTAAAATTGGTTTTAGTTTGAATTCTGTACACTGCATAGATATATTTTTATGAGTTTGCCATATAGAAATGAAATATTATTATTACTACTACTACTACTACTAGTTACAAATTCCCCCCTTTCTTTTCTCTGCATGCATGTATACAAGACACATGCACACTGTCATTCATGCTCCTGACTTCTCTTGTCCCCTTTCTGCTGATGGCTACTACATCTACCTTTCTACTCATGGGAACTCATTTCCTGCTGGCCTCTGATGGGAATTGGTGGGCACCCTAAAACTAATGGCCTGAACTGTTTGACTGCATTGCATTCCCTTTGTCTTTTCTTTTTGTCACTGAAACCGTCTCACAATATGAATAATATACAGGGGAATCCCCACTTACGCAGGGCTCTGTCCCCAGCTGCTGTGCATGTCACCGGGACTCATGTGAGTGGGGATTCCCCTGTTCTGCCTCTGCCCCACCCCATTCCACCCCCCTTTTCAGCACTGAAAACAGCACACATGTCACCAGCAGCGCACATGCTGATCGCACACAAGTGGGGAGACATCTGTAGTGGGGAATCACTGGCCCTCTGGATGTTGCTGAACTACAGCTTCCATAATCCCTGGCCATTGGCCATGTTTGCTGGAGCTGATGAGAGTTGTTCCCCACACCTCAAGGAACACTTGGGAGGTAGTTTTCATGGTGGCTGTGTGAGGAATAAGATAGAATCTGGTGTGTGTGCTGCTGAAGGATTGCCTTAAGTACTGGGCTTTGGAAAGGGTTGCACTTATAGCCATCTGAGCTTCCTATTTCCATTTTAGAAAGGATTGTTAGTACTCTTTTCAGTGAGATGGAGCAGCAGGATAGCCGTGGTGCCTGAGGATGGCTTGTACTGTGACGTACATGTGTGCAATTTACTTATGGGCAGCGGACAAATAATATTATTAGAAACCTCCATGTAAAAGGGTTTTTTGTGGTTTTTTTTTTTTACAATAAATAGGTTACAGTGCTTGCATATAAAACAAATGAATGTGATTCCATGAGAAGGTCCTGTGTATATTTTGGTGGTATATTTTGGTAGGGTGACAAACTATGTGTAGGCTCTTTGTGTATGTGTGCATGTACATCCATATGTGGTATGTTTTCCTGAAACATCCCAGTTTGAAATGCTCCTTTTTTGGCACTACAGCCTCTTGGTTTTGGCATCTTAAGAATCTGGAGGAATCATTTAAAGATCAGAAAACTCCATTCACTGCAGCCCCTGAAGGCTTCACATTTTGTGACACAGTCATTCCAGTCGACTGAGCTCTGTCGCTTGCGGATGAGCCCATATAAGGAAGTTGTTTCCTGCGTTCCAAGTTATCCGTTTGTCCCTCTGCCCTTCCGTGCCCCCTTTGCTGAAGAAAGCTGGTATTTGAAACTGCAGCTCTCGGCTCATTCCTTCTCCCTGTTTATTTTTGGAGAGTTACTATTTCTGCTCCTCTTAGGGAGCTATGTTGGGTCGTGCCCCCTTCTTCCAGGAGGCAACGGACCCCAATGACATGTATTGTCTATTTCCCACAGTCACAAACTTTACATCACGAAACAATTTCCCCCCTCACCTGTAGAAGATGCTGAGCCTTTCCACCAGAGTGAAGGTCGCAATGGCTTTTGAGAGACCCTCAGGATCTATTCTATTCTCTTGCTACTTTCTGGAGGGATCTAGAATGTTCTCTCCCCACACCCCCACTTTAGCAATGAAAAAGCTGAAGTGACCTGAAGACTTTACACCTCTGCAAATGTTGTTAGAGTTCCTGATAGTCAGCTCAAACATGTAGTAACAACATGTGGTAATCCTTGCAGGAGTGCACCACTGTGCGCTACAGCTGGGGGATCAATTGTTAAGAAAATAAGAAGAGTCCTACTGGATCTGATCAATGGCCCATGTTGGTCAGTATCCTGATTCTAAGAATGGCTAGCCAGATGGGAAGTACACCAGGAGGCCACAAACCTAGCAGTCCATCCTCTAGGATAGCTCAGTTGATAGGACACAAGCAGGGCTTTTTTATATAGAAAAAGATGTGCCAGAACCAAAGTTTTTTAGGGGAAGGACATCGCAATGCTACAGAGGTGCCAGAACACACAAAAGAGGTGCCAGTACTCAGTTCCGATGAGTTCTGGCTGGAAAAAGCCTCGAGTATGAGACTCTTAATCTCAGGGCACCACAGTTCAAGAAGGACACTGACAAACTGGAACGTGTCCAGAGGAGGGCAACCAAAATGGTCAAAGGCCTGGAAACGATGCCTTATGAGGAACGGCTAAGGGAGCTGGGCATGTTTAGCCTGGAGAAGAGGAGGTTAAGGGGTGATATGATAGCCATGTTCAAATATATAAAAGGATGTCACATAGAGGAGGGAGAAAGGTTGTTTTCTGCTGCTCCAGAGAAGCGGACACGGAGCAATGGTTCCAAACTACAAGAAAGAAGATTCCACCTAAACATTAGGAACAACTTCCTGACAGTAAGAGCTGTTTGACAGTGGAATTTGCTGCCAAGGAGTGTGGTGGAGTCTCCTTCTTTGGAGGTCTTTAAGCAGAGGCTTGACAACCATATGTCAGGAGTGCTCTGATGGTGTTTCCTGCTTGGCAGGGGGTTGGACTCGATGGCCCTTGTGGTCTCTCCCAACTCTATGATTCTATGATTCTAGGGTTTGAGCTCCACATTGGGCAAAAGATTCATTCATTGCAGAAGGTTGGACTAGATTACCCTCATAGTCCCTTCCAGCTGTATAATTTTGATTCTATTATCATATGTTTTGAATATTTAAGTACCACAAATTCCACTTTCTTTTGCCAGGCTGAACTATTGCCAGCTAATTTTATTGTTATTGTTGTTTAGTCGTGTCCAACTCTTCATGACCCCATGGACCAGAGCACGCCAGGCACTCCTGCCTTCCACTGCCTCCCAAGCTAATTTTATTATGTGATCCCAAATTCTAGGATTTGGAGGGGGGGGGAATCTAACCATTGTCTCCACACTATTCCACACTATAACTTTATAAAACTCTGTCACATGATTTCCCCCATAGTAGACTTTTCCACTATGCTTTAAAACCTTTCCTAATAGGAAAAAACGATTCAATGACTTATCACTGTGGTTGCACTTTCGTATACTTTCCCCAGCGTTATGGCATCCTTTTTGAGATGTGGCAACTGGAATTGGTTGGGCTGAGGCCAGGTAGAATGGATTGTGTCTGTTTAGATTGCACAAGGGCAATGTAATTTTGAATGCTCCCTTACATTTTTTTTTTTTTTTAAAAACAACTTCAAATAGAAAATGAGAACAGTCTGGCTAGAACATGTGCTAGTTTTCTTATCGTGGGGGAATGTGAAAGAACCTTCAAAACTGGAATCCTCCATCTCTGGTGGTACATTTCATTTTTTCACCTTGTATATATTTCAGATGGAAGGGAGAGAGAGAGAGAGAGAGAGAGAGAGAGAGAGAGAGAGAGAGAGAGTGTTTGCCGTAGGTACACCAGGGATGGATTGGTTTCTTAGTCACTGCCCTACACCAGCTCTTTTCAGGTTATGAGGTGGGCTTGCCAAACAGATGTTGAAGGTTTTTGAACAAGTAGAACAATTTCTCAGTGAAGAAGAGACTAGGATATTATGCAAGTTCTTAGAGGGAACTTTATATACAGATTTTCTGTGATATGCCACATCAGAATTTGGAATGAGAAATTTGTTTTGTAAATATTGTTGTAAATGTGTCTGCTGTGGATTTGGCTAGGGTTGCCTCATTTTTCAAAACCTAATCCCAAGGGAAATCCCACTTCCACACATTTAAGCAGTTATGTTTGCCATTATTGTATAAATGTTTGCTGAACTTGTACCGTTTATATTGTCTGCATTATTTGCTTAAATTACTATTATTATTTTGAGTTTGTTTGAGGTTGATTTTGTTATGATTGTAAAGCCATCCTGGAGGTTCTATTTGTACGACAGAAGGGCAGGATGCAAATTATTATTATATAATAAAATAATAACCTAGGTTTTCTTTCCTGTTTCTCCCTCATATTGCTTGCTGCCTACTGTAAGCATTCACCAGCTAAACCAGAAAAAATGCGGCAAAAAGTATGGTATGGCTCAGTTGGCGTCAGCGCTTCCAAGTGAGTGCAGTTTTGTTTAATTCAACAATGATTCAAAGTGTGCTGTTGTGGTCACTGGGGCAGTTTCCTAGAATAGCAGCTATCTTCCTGGTTGTTGCTCCTTAGGTCTTTACACCCTGCTAGATGCATTTCCTTAGGCTGTTAAATTCCATTTCCTCTGACATCAGTGACTGCAGAGGAGATGCCCTTCAAACTTGCCCCAGCCCGTTTTCCTTCTGGTTAGTGCAACAAAGCTGGCAGAGATGAATTCACGAGCATCTTCAGCAGCTTTGGTATACCAAAAGGAATAAAATAACAAATTTTTGTTAATTTTATTATTTATTTTATCACTCTTCCTTTTCAAAGACTGCCCAAACTTAATGCTTAAGTTTGAGTATGCTAATGCTAATTTTATTTCTTACTAGATGAATAGTTGGTTAGTTTTCTGTTAACCCCCCCCCCTCCACATACCAAGTTTTAAAGAAACTATGAAGTGCATATAACTCAGGTTATATGCTCCCCCCCCCACAATTAACACCAATATTTGTTTTGTTTTGTTTAATCTTGTGCCCTGCTGTGCTATATTTATTGTAATGATTTGTATGTTTTAAACAATATATATAATTGTTTTTTTAATTGTGGTTTTTTCTACGTTTTTAGCTATTCCTGTTTCTATGTATAGTATGACTGCCTTGAGTCCCATCAGGGTGAAAGGCAGGGTATAAATAAACATATAATACTAATATCCTGAAATTCAGATTGAGAGCAAAAAAAAGGTTACATAGGTGTGTTAATACATTTTGCCTGTAGCCCCATTCACTCAGAGTGCAAGAAAGGTGGGTGAGGACTGAAACTAGTGATTAGGGCAAATTCTTGCACAGAACAAGAGGAGCAATTCAAAGCATGTATGAACAGCAAAGCGAACAAGAAATTGTGCTCTAGTTGCCCTCTATGTAGTTCACCCACTCTTCTCAAAATACAGTTAGCTGAAGTCCTAATATATATTATTTCTGCGGCAAAGACAATCTCCAACCAGCAGAGGGCACTCCAATTCTGTTCTGAAAGCTGATGGACACAGAGGCGCTTCGTGACATCATTACCTTTTGATAAACAGACTTACAGTAAATGGCCCGTTATGTTAGCTCATGCATTATATTTATAAGACACAAGGGGAAAAGAGCATGTGCTTGCTGAAGAGATCATCAGGCGCCTGACAAAGAGTACTCCCGTTAAGAAATTACAATGGAATGAAGGGAGGACGGCGGTGAGAGACTCACCACGACATCTTTCTAAAAACACAGTAGTTTCTAGAGATCTCCTTTATGGAGTCTGTAGTATCTCTTCCTTTCTCTGATCTTGTTTAAAACAAAACAAAACAAAACAAAACAAAACAAAACAAAAAACCCCAACCGATATTAAGCATAAATTCCTGATTTCTTTTTGTTTCCATACATGAAACATATTATGTTGTCTTTGTCTTAAAGTAAAAATATATTGGTGGGAGATATCAATACAACCACTTACTTGCTGTAGTCTTAATTATGTCTCTCCTAGGAGAGATAGTGGCTAGGTCTCTATATTGCTGTATTATAGCTGGGGAATTGGGACCAGAGGAGTACAAGAGCATCATGAAGGGCATTTCATGGAAGTCCCTGCCTGCACCCGTCAGTCTTCTCAAAGCGCCCTAAACAGCTGAGCCTAAATAAAGGACATATTTTACTTCATTGTGAACACTTAAAATAATATGCAAACTACTGTTTCTAAGCAGAGTTAATGTAGAGTAGTGCCTAAGAGTCTGAGCTGCAGTTGGAAAATCTGCAGTAAGTTGAAATATTGCCTCTTATCATAAACTCACCTAGATAAGCCACTTCCCATCAACAAAATTGGGATACTAATATTTACCAACTTACATATGTGTAAGAATGATTACAGTAACATAATGTATGCGAAGCACTTTGAATAAAGTGCTATTATTGTTGTTATTGCTGTTGCAATTCAATTTTTATACAAAAACACACTGATGCAGAATTCTAAACGATTCGTCCAGACAAGCAGTATTGGAAAGAGTGAAAAGGAATTTCACAGGGATATGATATGATATGATATATTTTCCAGCCCCATCAGCACAGAAAGCACAGTGAACAAAAAAGGAGGAGGGTGGGATTGACAACTAGCATGAATAATTAGATTGACATTGCAATCCTGTGCTTGTCTACTGACACATGCAAGTATATATAGGATAGAAGCTTAATTACCTCATTTGGGGGCCTGAAACTTGCCTGTACTAAATTGAGTACTAAAGATGTTGTTGTTATCCTGCTTTCTTTCCTCAAAATAGGCTCCAAATGGCTGACTGTGATATAATCACAATATAAATTGATAAAAACAATACAGTAAATAAAACTCACCATTAAAATGTGCAGAACTTGAAAATTGTAGTGCAGTACCTAGCAACTAAAGGACACAGGTGGCGCTGTGGGTTAAACCACTGAGCCTAGGACTTGCCAATCAGAAGGTCAGCAGTTCGAATCCCCGCGACGGGGTGAGCTCCCGTTGCTCGGTCCCTCCTCCTGCCAACCTAGCAGTTCGGAAGCACGTCAGAGTGCAAGTAGATAAATAGGTACCGCTCCAGTGGGAAGGTAAACGGCTTTTCCGTGCGCTGCTCTGGTTCGCCAGAAACGGCTTAGTCATGCTGGCCACATGACCCGGAAGCTGTACGCCGGCTCCCTCGGCCAATAAAGCGAGATGAGCGCCGCAACCCCAGAGTCAGCCACGACTGGACTTAATGGTCAGGGGTCCCTTTACCTTTACCTAGCAACTAGAACAGAGCAAAACAATTAAAGAGGAATCAGCTAAAAGCACAGGAAAATAACTTCTCTGTAATGGGTGCCTGAATGCATAGAACAGGGGCATCAAACCTTGGGGAGAAATTTGATGTGTTTTGATTTACATTCAAGATCTAAGGTGGGGTGCGTGGCGGGGGTGAGGCTAGAAAGAAATGTTTCTATAAGGGATGAATGTTTTTCTTTCCTGAATAATGTAGGCAAGATGATTATGTAGTTAAAAACGTAAGAGCCTGGTGGATCAGGCCAACGGCTGATTTAGTCCAACATCTTCATCTTACAGATGCCTATAGGACACCCGCAAGCAAGACTGGAGCACAAGAACAGTTTCATCTCCTGTGGTTTCCAAAAATTGGTATTCAGAAGCATACTGCCTGCAACTGTGGAGGCAGAACACAGCCTGCTTTGTGGCTACTAGCCATTGACAAACTTATCCTCCGTTCATATGTCAAAGCCTCTCTTAAAGCCATTCTGGATTAGTGGCCATCACTGCCTCCATAGTTGAATTATGCGCTTCATGAAAAAGCGCTTTCTTTTGTCTGTCCTGAATCTTTCAGCATTCAGCTTTTCTGGATGTCCACGAGTTCTAGTGGAGAGGGAGAGTTTTTTCTCTCTATCCACTTTCTCCATGCGATGTATAGTTCTTTGAAATTATTTCATGTTACCTCTTGCTCACCTTTTCTCTAAATGGAAAAAGTCCCAAATGCTGCGACCTTTCCTCATAGGGGAGCTGCCCCACTCCCTTGCTCATCTGGCTTGCTCTTTTCTGAACATTTTCCAGCCGTACGATATCTTTTTGGGGGTGCAATTTTCCATATGAAAACTTCCAGATTGTACCTCAAGAGCATCTGTAATTCAGAAGTGTTTTGAGAGTTCACTCTGCAGATGGTTAGAGGGAGGTGAAGTTTCTTTGGAAAGCTCTGAAGTAAAAGAGACATCTCTCAGGGGCAGCTTTGGGTTCTGAGCTAGCAGTAAGTGGTTGAGGCTGGGAAGTCTACAAGCATTTAAGCACCTGAGGCTTAGCACCTCAGAACTGGAAACCAAACTGGCGATTGAATCCTTAATTTGAGGACTCTAGAGATGTGAAAATCTGTTAATCACAGATGGAAATTAATTTGATTTTAATAGGATATTTCCCATTGATGATCTAATTTTTATAGTTTCCCATCCCACGTCTTCAGAACAAGTTGGGCTCTGAATTCAAATTATTAATAATGCCATCATATTTTCTTTGTACATAGTGACTCTAAGAATTGATAAAATCTCAAGAGTAACTCCTCTCATGCTAGCAAAAGTCGGGGTTGCAAATTGGATGTTTATTTTTGGCCACCCCAGTAAATATTCAATAGAGGGGGTTATGCAGAGATATATCGCCATATACTTTATTTATTTTAAAAATGTACTGCTTAATATAATAATGTGGTTGACATAAAAATAAAAAACCAATATGGCAAATTTCAATACATTTTCTTAAAATTAGACAAAATGAGATAAAAAATAAAATGTAACTGTATTATCACAAATCAAATTGAACCATTGAGACATTAAAATTTAAGAGAATTATGCTGTTCATGGCTAGCATCCTGTAGGAGCCACTTCCACTATTACAATGGCATTCCCCCCCCCCCCCGGCTACTGACACCTACATACTTCCCGGTTCATAGAGAGGTTTCTCCAGTCAACATTTTAAATGGGAGGGCGCCAATAAATGTCCCCTTTGGATGTTTGAATCAGCCCATAGTCTAAGAAGGGGGCTTGCTGGTGGCACTGCCATGGCTCCTGAATCTTAACTACCTTTAGATGAAAGCCTTTCCCTAGACGCTTCCACCTGTTGATGTCCTTGCTCAGGGGCCGGGAGAGGCGGGGGGCACAGGAAGCAGAGTGAGCGAGCAGAACTTGGAAGGAAGGAAAGGAAGTCTGATTAAGTTTTGTCTCGAAGTGTCTGATTTTGGGTTTGTCCCTGCATTGATCTGCAAGGGAATGAGGCAAGTAATGGCCCCTTGGGGACCTTCAGGACTTTCTTCTCAATGTCAGCCGTCATTTTCAATCACCCTCTCCCTCCCAGCCATTAATTTTGGCCCGGGATCATGGGGACTTGTCCATCTATCACACCTAATTGACACTAAATGATCTGTCAGTTTATTGATGAACGGCAGGAGTGGAATTGTCACAATATATTTTACTTTCTAACAACTCCTCCTGACAATTTTACCTTGTCCATCTCACTCTCCTCACATAAATCTCCATTGGCCTCTCGTTCCTTCTCTTGGGCTGTTCTGGTGCCAGCCGCCTCCATGCCATCAGCACGCATCAAGGGCATCAAGATGGCGGGAGAGCTACACCGTGTGGGTTTGGATTTTTTTTCTTCTTTTTATAGAGTGGATGTTCCAGGAATGCTAACTGGCTCCTGTCCTCTTCTCCTTCCGTGTCATTGCTGAAGGGTGGTTCTCTCCTTGCCTTTTCACAGCCAATTCTTATGTCGACACCCAGCAAAACAGCAAAGGCAAAGGGGGAGGCAGAAGACTTACCTTAAGGATCTGCTACCTGTACAAAGGTGGCTGTAGGGTCAATTTAGTGTTCTGTTCTCTGGGTTTATTTGTTCTGTTAATCCTAGAGGTGTGTGGGTAATCACAATTGGTTGTTGCTTTTCTACTTTTTATCCAGAAAAGCTGGAAGAGCAGGGTTTTTACAAAAAGGTGGTAGGGTTTTGTTACTCTGCTTTTTTCTTATAAGACCTGATCATTTTGAGACATTGTTTTCTAAGTAGAGTAAGTAAAGCTGGAAAAGGTGCCGAAAATGGCAACCAACCTGATAAAGTGTATGGAGTATGACAGAAGGTTACTTTGGGGGCTCTTTAGCTTTGGAAAAAGATGAAAAAGAGAGGACATGATCGAGGTGTATAAAACAATGCATGGTTCAGAAAAAAGATAAAGAGAGGTTTCCCTTCCCTCTCTCAATGATCCAATGATGCTGAATGGTGGAAGATTCTGGGTGGACAAGGTATTCCCAGCCTTTGGGGCCTGGAGACACATTAACACCAAAAAAGAGGCATTTCAGAGAAGAAAAACGGGCAATGCTCAGAACCACCTCCAAAAACCCCAAAGAAAACACAGGCAAAAAAAGCAAACAACCCACCATGCCAAAGTCAGAAAAACTCTCTGTTAGAAAAATAAAATACAATTAGTAAGGGCACAAGGCCTTTGCAGGTGACTAAGGACATTATGGTGCCCAAAGGCACCACATTTGGGACAAATGGAAATGCTTCATGCAGTAAACTGTAATGCTGTTAATTCTTTACAAGATGCAGTGATGATAGCCAAATTATGTGGCTTTAAAAGAAGTTAATGGAGATAAGGCTACCAATGGCTGTTTGTTATTTCCAGTATAAGAGGCAGGATACCTCTGAATACCAGTTGCTGGAGAACATGAGCAAGAGAGTGCTGAAAGGGAGGGCTTTGGCACATAGGTAGGGCTTGCTTGTGGGTTTCCCAGAACATTGGGTTGGCCATTGGGAGAACAAGATGCTTGACTACATAAGTCTTTGGTCTGATCTATCAGGGATGTTACATTCATAGGTGAGTGGTATAATTTTTTATGAGCTTTAATCTGATGTATAGCTTAATACTGAGAGAGCTGGGATCTGAATTATATCAAGTAAAAATGCTAATGTTGGAGGCTGCTATGCCACTTATTATCATTTTGTTTATAATGTGAATATTTTTTTCTTTCATCATAAATCTCCTTTGTGAAAAAGAATAAAGTTGCAAACGTCAGAAAGTTGGCTGCTTTGTACTTCTTTGAAATTTGCTGCTGTCGCTGCCCTCTGACAAAGGACCCTGGAAGTGATATATATACTAGCACAACCATTCCCGGGATCAGAGATTTTGCTGGGTGGAATATGGCTGAAGTGCACACCATGCTGGTGCTAATAAGGACGGAGCTGAAATTTCCCCCAGATTTTCACAAATACCCTTGGCAATTCTAGCGCGGGGAAATTATTTCATCTTGCTCTCACTTGATCTCACTCTCATTGATATCCTGTAGTCAAATCTCTTGGCTAGGTAGCATAGCGACAAGATCCTGCTTGCTATATAATCTTGATTGGCTAGGGTCACCACTGTGGTTAATCCAGGAAACACGTTTCCAGCATTCAGTTGTGTTCGTGATGCAGGCACATAATCAAATCCACTTCCTCCTGCTCACCATGTGATCCTAGGGTGGGGTTGAGAGAGCAGAAGCAAGCATAGAAAACAATAGTCCTCAATATGATGATGAGGATGACGATTTTTTAATGTATGTGTTGCCTTTCAAGACAAAATAAAGCTTTCACCAAAACTATAACATACACTATATTAATAACACAATATAAAACCAAAACATTACGACATTAGAGCATTAAAACAACAAGTTAAAACAATACAGCACCATATATGAAGAAGCAGTTTTGAAATAATAAATGTTTTCAGAGTCTGTGTAAAATCCAGTAAAGTAGGATTTTTTTAAAAAAGTGAATATTCACACATTCGAAGTATCTTATAGGGAAAAGACTATTCCACTCAAACTGCTGTTTTACCTCCAAAATCAACATTGGAGAAAATTCATGGTAACCCTACTAAAACATACACGTTATAGACAACTCCATGTCATTTAGGCAAGTTGCAGCTGGGTCTTCAGCACTGCACTAAAATCACTTTTCTCCCCTAACTGGAGTAGTCTGTACAAAAAAGGAGAATAGTTCACTTTACATTGACCACAGATTTATAGTTTTTAGCAGCTATGTATTGGAGGTAAAAACTATAACCCAGGTACAAGCAGTAGTAGCTGCTGCTCTTAGCTAATGGAAATTCTGTTCTGATTCTGAAGTTTGAGTCTCTGGCAGATTCAGTCCACAAGACCATATCATAAGGACTGAAAACTTGGCCTTGCAAAGTGCTGCATTCCTGTTTACGCAAGAAGTAAAATTCTGTCCTTTCTCCGTCCCTTGAGCCAGTGGCAATCTGCAAAAGCTCCCCATGTTTTCAGCAGCTTTGTTTGGAAGCGGAGAGATTTTGAATGCTACGAACCTAACAAATTGCTCTGTTTTCCCTTTGATGAATCCGCTCTTCAAGAATAAAATGTCTGTGAACATCAGTACTTTCCTTTCCCTTCTGTTCTTCTAGCAAGAGGGCGTCTTCAAGGGGCTTTCGTTTTGCGGGTCATTCATAAAAGAGAAATGGCATAGACAGGCTAGGAAGTATGTTCACTGCCATGCTGAAACATCCCCTTCAGCTGTGATGACAGAGCTTCTGCATCTGGACCTACAGCATCTTTTGATATTCCAGTCCTTGGCTCCCTGCAGAGCTCTGTCAATCCCCATCCCTCACAACTAGCACTACTGGGTCGCTCTGCCTGTGTATGTCACTCTCCAGAAGTGGAAAAAAAAACTAGGCACTGTACTTCCTGTGTGTCTACATTAGCCTTCTGTTTTTGGAGTTTTCAAAGTAACATGACTCTTTGAGTACAACACTGCTTGTCGCAGGGTTCAGGACAGTCAACTGTGGTTTCCAGAATTATTGCTGAAAGTAATTTTTTTGGAGATCAAGATCATTTCTTGAATGCAGAGGCATAATGGCTCAGCTGCTCATGAAGTTGAACAGAAGACAGACAGATATAATTATTGCGGGGAGTCTTTTAACTGAATGGGCAGTTGAACACTGGGCGGGGATGATTGAATGAAAGTCCAGAAAACATGAGATCTCTTTGTCTTTTTCTGCCTGGGGGCGGGGGGACGAACTGCATGTTACACCATATGTATAGCCACAGTCTTCTTCTTTTTTCACGTGGGGGGAGCAAAGCTGTGAGGAATTTAAAGCAGAGAAGTGCTGGTCAGGGAATTAAATGGAAATGCTGTTGTAAGTTTAGTCAGAAGGGGGCAAACTTTGCAAAGAAATATGCACAAACTCCAATGCAGTTGCAGCCTTGGCAGTCTCTGTTCTACCAAGTTCGGCCCCATCAATACTTATTGTACTCCTCTATGGATAAATTGAGCATTAAGGGTTAACCAAAGTGGACTGGGGGCTGTGACAGAGTCAGACGATAGTATGGCCTCCCAGTCTAAAGAATACAGGTCTGGTAGGAAAGAGGAAGGCAGAATTGACTGCTGTGCAAACACTCAACTCATTCCATTTTCCTAATGCACCTTTTGCTTTTACCAAACCTCAGAGCTATTCATGTGTTGCTCACCTGAGTTATAATCTCATGGGTCATTCACCTTGTTTTGCCTCTCTCTCTGAAGCAAATATGCTGCCTGATTGTGTCTTGTTTTACCCAGACTTTGTTTTTTGACCACATCCAGTTAAGGGTGACAGGATGAACTTACTTCTGCAAAGAAAACAAGGTTCCAGCATGATATTGTTTACCTTCTTTTTTTAGAGAGAACTGTTAGTGTCAGCAGGTATTTTCTCAGAAGTGTATATTCTGAACATAATACTTGCAAGTAGTAATGGCTGGTAAAGGAGTAGGTTTCAGGAAGATGAAGGTGATTTCCTTCAGTGTGTTCAGATTTCTCTGCCTAATCATAGATTTCTCTGCCTAATCATTCTGTTTCATATATTGCCCTGTGATGTGGCATGGGAAATTTCCCTGCATTTTATTTTTCTGTGGAAAAAAATCCATTTCATAAATTCATTTGTAACAAAGAATGGATTGCAAGATTAACTGTTTCAAAGTTTTTACCTTTTTTTTTTACCAAATACAAGTAAAACATTCTAAAATTAGATCACTCATCGGGGGCATCAGAAAATTCCCCGATGCAAACTGAAAAGTTTTCGATGCAAACTACTTATGCAACTTACAAATGTGTAATTCGGAATTTTCTGGAAAACTTGTCTCATAGATGGTCTCCAATCACTCTTCGACTACACGCTCCCATATCCAATATATTATCAGAGCAGCTTATGTTATTTCCCTGTTCTTTACCAGCTTCACCACTCATATGCAATTTATTCATTTTATGTTGCATGCCTGTACAATAGGCTGACCTCCTGGTGCTCAGCTGTATGTACTATACTGTACCACCGCAAGGAAGAATAACTAGGGCCGGCGTTGAGCTACGGATATTACAAAACATCAAGGGCATTTGCCCACATTTGTCCCACTTATGTCCCCTGTTAAAACAGGTTAACGGTGTCTAATTAACCACTGAACATTGTCATCGTGCATGAATATAACATCCTTGCTCTTCTTGGAACCTGGCTATTTTATCTCCATTAAATCTCCACAGTATTCCATTAAATAGGAGAGAAACATTTTAGCAGAGATGATGTCTACATTAGTGCTGCCTTTCACCCTTCAGCACTTAACCTCTGAGACACTGGCACTTATGGAGGAGAATTGCCTCCTTGCCCAAAATCTGGTGTGTAGCTTAGGGGGAAAGAGAAGAGGGGAAGCATCAGTGGTGTACATGAATGTGTTTAGAGAAGCTATTCCTATTTGAAAAGTATATCCTTTGACAGGCTTGACAGAACCAGGTGTTGTATTCATCCATGTTGCTTCCCTCCCCTATCCCAAAGCCTCAGGTTAGGTCATCCCTGTTCCCGATTGTTTACCTCCTGAGATAGGTTAGGCTGAGAGATCCTTTTCAAAAGCTGGGCTTTATTTCTGAAAAGACCTTTGAACTGGGGTTCCCTGTGTTCAAACCCGACATTCTACCATCAGCATTCTGCCGGGTGGTTCTCTTGTGTGTTCACATAGTGACTAACACATGACACTGTAAACTGTTCGTTTTGATTTTTCATTTATTTATTGACAGGGTTTGTGTTCTGCCCTTCATCATAAACAATCTCAGGCCAGATTACAAAGTTCAGAACATTATAACATTCTAATACACGCTAATTTAGACCTATAGATGGAAATTTAGAAATAATCACTATAATTTAAACTGAAGTAAAATAATCTCACCGTACTAGAAAAGACTGTGGCCAGGTGGACTCTGTGTCTGCTCACTCTTCTCTCTAGGTTCTAGTTGAGGGACAACTTCAAGGCCCCTCATGATCTTCCTTCTTATGGTCCTTCATCTTTAAACTAGACCTGGACTAGAAAGCCCATCAGAGGATGCCTTTGAACAGATGACTGTCCTTTGACAGCCCTCCACACCAATAACTGTTTTCCGTAAAGCAGAACACATGGCCACCCTAGTTAGAAGCTCTGCGGTGTAAGAAAATGAATCCTGTGCCATACTATCTCACATTAACAAGAAATAGTGGCAGTTGCGGCCACATTTGATAACATTTGCCACTTAGAGACAGTGCCTGATTCTATAAAAGCTAAGGAGACAGGTATTTCCAAGCCCTTTAAAGTACTGCCTCTTGATTTTTTGGTGGCATTCCTTCCTTGCGGGCAGAACATGTAAAGGAAAGCCCTGTTTTGTTCTTGGTCATGCTGTGCCCCCACTCTAGGAAATGAGAAAAGAGTATTTCCCAGTACACAGAGTTAAAAAACTTCATCCTGTGAAATAGTCAAAGCAATCAGTAAGTGATGGAGTATCTGCTAAAAAGAAACCTGGCATTTAATTAACTTTTCAAAGTGCTGGTTCAGCAACCTCCATGTTTTACATTTTGAATATTGAACAAGCATCCCTAATCGGATCTGAATTAGTTCTGGGCTTGCTGGGGTGGAGAACGAGCGAAAGAGCAGCCTGCCATCTCCCCCGCCCCTTGTCGCCCTGCCTTCTCCTTCCAACTTCACATTATTACGATGATGAACTCTGGGTAATTCAGCCAGATTTTGCCTGAACCACAAGGCGTCTGGTCCAGCCTTTTCCAGGGCCATGTAAGGCAGCTAGGTTAAATAGCAAATTCTTTGTTTATGAACTAGGGACAGCCGGGAGAGCCTCCTCTCCCAAGTGTTTGTACCTGTCACTAGTCTGGCATAATCTTCCTATAAGGATTGCAGATTCTATGCTTTTAAATTTGCTGTTGCTTTGGGCTAGTGTTCAGGGGCAGTTTTATGGGCAACAGAGAACCCTGTTTTGCCGCAATTTTGTTGTGACACTCCTTGTACAATGGTTAATTCCTTTTTGTTCAGCAGCCCATCATTTGATTTGAGTTTTAACCCACTCACTCCATCTATTTATGTTTTCAATATCTAAATTTTAGAATACTGTATCTCAGAACATTCTCAATGACTGCCTTCCATTACTTAGCACTCCCCCCACGCATATAAAGGACATTGCTTTTTTAAAAAGAGCAGCTTTCTGATGTTACAGGAGAACAGCAACGTCTAGATGTGAAGTGTGACTTGTACAACCTCTCTACATCCCTTTAGTGCAAAGTGCAACACATTTTCCCTGCTGGGGAAATGTGCAAGTTTGCATTTGACACAAGTGTGAAAGAAGGCTGCATGAGTCATTTGTGCATCTGCTGTTTCTTAAGAACTTAAGAAGAGTTCTGCTGGATCACACTAAAGGCCCATCTAGTCCAGCATTGTGTTTTCACAGTGGCCAACCAAATAGCTACGGGAAGCCCACAAGCAAGATTTGAATACAAGAGCACTCTCCCCTCTGGTAGTTCCACAAACTGGTATTCACAACTATGCTGCCTCTGACAGTGGAGATAGAAGACAGTCATCGCGGCTAGTAGTTACTGATCACCTTATGCTCCATGAGTTTGTTTAATCCTCTTTTAAACTCATCCAATTTGGTAGCCACCACTGCTGTTGCTGCTGCTTCATCACATGAAAGGCCTTGTTGGGCCTTAGAAGTGGAGGAAGTTCCACACGTTCCCCCTTGCTTTTTAAAACTTGCTGCACAGAGGGCACTACTTTAGTTGACAGGCTTCCGTTTACGTTTTATGAGCATCCTGAGTTATATCTAGATGCCCTCATCAACTAAAATACCAACTATCCGACTTCTAGAAAACATCTGAAGGCAGCCCTGTTTAGGGAAGTTTTTAATGTTTGAAGTTTTTGTTCTGTTGAAAGCCACCCAGAGTGGCTGGGGAAACCCAGCCAGACGGGCAGGTAGAAATAATAAATTATTAGTATTATGATGATGACGATCATCATCATCATCATTATCATCTTTTACCAGGATTACATTGAAGTTTTTGTTCTGTTGAAAGCCACCCAGAGTGGCTGGGGAAACCCAGGCAGACGGGCAGGTAGAAATAATAAATTATTAGTATTACGATGATGACGATCATCATCATCATCATTATCATCTTTTACCAGGATTACATTGAAATAAACTTTTCCTTAGGAGAGATTTCAAAAGAGTTGCTGAAAGTCCATTTCTCTACTGCTGCTTCCTTGCAAATATTCCTATACTCCTTTCAGCAATGGCCTTTTCTTGTCTTTCAGGTCAAAAAAGAGACCCACAGAACAAGAAGTGGAAGAGTAAGTTTCTTGCTTCACCATCCACCACATTTCTGCATCAACAGAATCAGCCAAATGTGACATCTTTGTTTTTTATTTTCTGTCTGTGGCAGTAGAACAGACACCAAGATTGCCTCCCTCATCATTCACAGGGGGCTGCATCCAATTCTGCCCCGCCACTTTCAGAAAACTCTTTTTTTCTCTAGTCAACACTTTTGCAATGGAACACTTTTGCGAGGGAATTTTCACGATTTCCCCCTTCTCTTCCATTCCCTCAAATCACCTTGCCCTATTCTGTTTTTCTTCGGAGGTAGTTGTGCACAGAAGACAGTGGAGTGAAATAGGACTTCAGTAGATATCGTTTTATAGTTATGCCTCTAAGATTGTCTTCTGTCTCTGGTTTCTTCTAGCCATCGCCTGAGACAGCAGAGTTTAGAGGCAGAGGATGAAGAAGAAGGTAAGGGCCTGCATTCCTAACTGAATTTTTTAAATAGGATTTTAGGAGATCAGCAGAAAAATTAGGTTCGCACAAATGAAGTGGATTAAAGGGCCTTGTTACCCTTAGAATCATAGAATCATTGAATTGGAAGGGACCCCGAGGGTAATAATAATAATAATAATAATAATAATAATAATAATAATAATAATAATTTATTATTTATACCCCGCCCATCTGGCTGGGCCTCCCCAGCCACTCTGGGCGGCTTCCATAGAAAGCAATGCAGGAATCTTAACTTTCTTGTAGCTTGAATCCATTGGTTCATGTCCAACCCTCGGGAGCTGGAGAAAAGAAGCCTACTCCTTGTGTAACAAATCCATGTTCAAAATATATATGGACTTTTTGTGCTTAGAAAAATTATAGGCTATTGAAAAGTGTGGAACAAGCAGATGATTAAAAGGAAGGTGTATAAACACCTTGCAACCAAACCAGGATGAATGCTCAATAAATAGCTTGTTTGGGGTAGCTCTGAGGTGCCTACATTTGTGTTCCAGAAGTCTTTTCAGTTAAGATTAAGATGAATAGAATCTCCCCTAGCAGAGGTATCAAGTGAATTTAAGATATATGTGTAAGATAAAGGGTATTTCTTCTACTATAAGGCGCAAGAGGCATAGCAAGTGACTTTCTGTGCTACCAGGGCCTTAGTGCTTTTTGTGTATGTGCAGGCATGTTCCATTTGTGGAACTGTGTGGGAGGGGAAGAGATCATTCAGCATCCTCCTCCTTCCCAATGCACCTGCAGAGGCAGTGTACAGCAAAACACAAAACATTTTACTGCAGCGTAGAAAACAAAAGGACATAAGAAGAGCCTGCTGGATCAGGCCAGGGGCCTGTTTGGTCCAGCATCCTGTTCTCACTTTGGTCAACCAGATGCCTATGGGAAGCTGCAAAATAGGATCTGAGAGCAACAGCATGCTCCCCTCCTGGCCAGTCCCCACCGATTCAGGACATGATGAGTGTATATGTGAAATTAATACTTTTTCACCCAGACCAAATGCTTCAGAATCACTGAACCCCAGCATCAGATTCACCTTCGGCTAATGAAGGCTTTTGGTTGCCACCTAAAAAGTGAGCGAATAAAGCATATTTGTTCCAGAGTAAATACCCACCTAAAAGTATCCAGAATGTTGAAGACAGGAAGCAGCTACAGGAAATGTGCCTTTGCTGCAGAACTGGAGAAAATGTGATGGAGACCAGTAGCATCAGAGTCTAGGGGCAGGAAAAGGGAATTAATTGAAGGGTTTAGCTTTGGCATTGAATAAGGCAGAAATTGTCTCTAGAACTTGGATATTTCCCATTTATCTGTACCGCTTACTGTTCCTATGCCTGTTGAACACCCGCGTTTGCCTCCTCAAGGCAAGCCTTTCACACACCTCAAGAACAATACTGAGAAGTCTTACAAAAATACCTCTGGAAATAGAGTCTGGCCCATTTGGCATCCTGCCTGCCTGCAAAGGATGGGCAGGTGCAGCCCTGCAATGTTCCTGCTGCTGTTTTTCTTCTAATAGCAACTGTGGTTTTCCACAGCTTCCTGACTGGGCTTCTGCTATGCCTGGTTTGCTGTGGGCTTCCAGCATCTAGGAACAGTTTTATCAGCCAAGAGAAACAAGTGGAGAAATGCTCAAGGTGCTTGTGTAGGGAAACATTTACAAGGGCAGCAGGAAACCTGGCAGGCGAGGACATGTTTTCTGCCAGTAGGTGCTACGTTTAACTTGAAATGACTAAATCTCAGTCCATGTGAGAAGTGACCTGCAGGGTTAATGTCCACAAACACGAGAATAAAATCACCCAATCTTGCCTACAAAGAGAAGGGAATTTCACATACGGGATGAGGAACTGATCAATATGTGCTTATTCTCAAACAAAACAATGGGGTGACATTTGTTACTTGAGAGGTGCAAGAACCAGCTCACACAACCAGTGAAGTGAAACTGCCAATACCTGTAGTGGAGCCGGTGGTCCACACAGGCAGGTATACTTCATGGGTGGCATAATTCTTTCCTGTCTTCTTCACTAAGAATGTAACTCTTTGGTTGGGGTCTGGGGTCTACTCCCACCTGGAGTACTGTGTCCAGTTCTGGGCACCACAGTTCAAGAAGGACACGGACAAACTGGAACGTGTCCAGAGGAGGGCAACCAAAATGGTCAAAGGCCTGGAAACGATGCCTTATGAGGAACGGCTAAGGGAGCTGGGCATGTTTAGCCTGGAGAAGAGGAGGTTAAGGGGTGATATGATAGCCATGTTCAAATATATAAAAGGATGTCACATAGAGGAGGGAGAAAGGTTGTTTTCTGCTGCTCCAGAGAAGCGGACACGGAGCAATGGTTCCAAACTACAAGAAAAAAGATTCCACCTAAACATTAGGAAGAACTTCCTGACAGTAAGAGCTGTTCGACAGTGGAATTTGCTGCCAAGGAGTGTGGTGGAGTCTCCTTCTTTGGAGGTCTTTAAGCAGAGGCTTGACAACCATATGTCAGGAGTGCTCTGATGGTGTTTCCTGCTTGGCAGGGGGTTGGACTCGATGGCCCTTGTGGTCTCTTCCAACTCTATGATTCTATGATTCTATTCTATGGATATTTTCTGTGTTCAGAGAGCACAGCATACTTCTAGTGGCACATAAATATTTTTCAGCACTTATTTTTAGTAATAAAATACTGGGCCAAGAATATCAAGATTCAGAGTTTGGAACAATATAAGATTGTTCATACAAATTAAACTGACTTACATGCCATATTCTTAACCTGTTATTTCCACTTCTGCAGAATTTACTAATGCATTTTCTAATGTGCTTCCATAGTCATGGAAACTAGAAACTAACTTTCTTAAAAATCAAAGATTCTCAGAAATACAAATTCTGTCCCAGATACTGGGATTCACTAGGGAGGTCTGCGCACATGAAAAATTGAAGGCAAACAGTCTTCATAGAAGCATCAAATTGTAGAGTTGGAAGGGACCATGAGGGTCATCTAGTCCAACTTCCTGCAATGCAGGAATTTGTTGCCCAATGTGGGGCTTGAACCCACGACCCTGAGATTAAGAATCTCATGCTCTACTGACTGATCTAGTCAATACTTTGCTTCTTTGTGTGCTCAGGCGTGTGTGTAAGTATGAACGTACCTAAGCAATGTGTTCTAAGTCAGTAGGCAGCATACCTCTGCTACTTTTCCCTTGTTTCTATCCAGGTCCTCTTGCTCTGAGACTCGAAGAGGTGGTCTGTGGCTTACTGCACCATGGGAAGTCTGCTTTAATAGGATTTAATATAGTGACAACCTTAGGAATAATAAACTCTTGCAAGCAACAAAAATTGTTTAATTCCTAAAGGACAGGCCTGGTTGAACCACTTTTGGCCAGGGGCAATTGGGGGCTTAATATTGTGTATGTAGCAATCTGGGTGAATTGAGAGAGAGGCATTTAAGGGTAATTGCTCAATTTTCTATCCGTGTCAACAGGGAAAATAGGCAGAAGTGGCTGAGCTCAGCACAGTAATAGAGCTGGATGAGATGGAAGATGCCAGGCTGTTAGGTGAATTTGAAAAGTGCTATCTGTTGAGCGTTTCCTTCCCAGAGCTAGGTGCTTCTTCTAAGCTCAGGCAGCTCTGTAGACCTACATAAGGGGGGAAAACAAGGCCTTACTAATAAGTAGCAAGTTTGGGATTTGGGTCTGGTTTACAGCAGAGCTCAGAACAGGCCACTAAAAGCTGAATCAGTCCTTAAAAATACACAGTCAAATATTATAGCTCCTTTCACTAATCTTAAAAATTGAGATCTCAAGGCGGATAGGAGCCCTTGAGTCGTAAACTATGAGAGTTCTTTGCAAATAACAGAGTCGAAGCTTTGGAGGGGAGCAGGGCAGTTTGGCTAAGCAATGAGACTTTTGGTAGAGTTAAGATTCTGAGGTATAGAGCTGCGGGGCATTGGAAAGAACTGTGTAGGAAGAACAACGAGCACTGGTGAAATTAAGATGGGAAGTGAGCAAGGGACAAAATGGATGGACTAAGGAACAATCAGGTCAGGTGACAATTATTTTTGCACCTTTGAATTTGGCAAGCCACGAATTTCTACTAGGGCATGTGCATGACTTTGGATTGCCACCAAAGCTTTGGCCCACACTGTTCTAAACACGGCATTCTGTTTAGCGAGGGCTGTAGTTCGGACAGCAGGATGGGCTTGTAATAGCATTAAAGAGTAGTTAGAGATCAAAGGGTGTCACTGGAGAGGTAAGCAGTGAGGACACTGACAAAGAGAGGTGCTACCTTCCTTGACCTAAGGTTGATCAAAGGGAATAGATAGTGGCTGTAACCCACATTGAGAAGACTTGTCTTGAAAACCAAGATACAAATTTATTAAATACAGTGGTACCTCTGGTTACCTACTTAATTCATTCCGGAGGTCCGTTCTTAACCTGAAACTGTTCTTAACCTGACGCACCACTTTAGCTAATGGGGCCTCCTGCTGCCGCCGCGCTGCCGGAGCATGATTTCTGTTCTCATCCTGAAGCAAAGTTCTTAACCTGAAGCACTATTTCTGGGTTAGCGGAGTCTGTAACCTGAAGCGTATGTAACCTGAGGTACCACTGTACATACATGCAATGAAATGACATAGTGTGTAGGCACCAGACATTAGTGTGGTGCTGCTCTTTCGAGTCCCTTTCTTTACAGAGGGGCTTAGTGTTTCCCTGGAAAGGCCAAAGTTGTACAGTGCACACTCTTGAAGTAATGGTGATGGGCAATGATAAGCATGCCTGCTTCAGAACGGGCTTTTGGCACGCAGTGCTTTCCTGGCACAATTCTGCGAAACCCTAAATATACAGTCCTATTGGCAGCTGTGATTGTTGAGTCCATAAGTGTAGTTGACGGACTAGGTTTACCTAAAAGACCCTTTAAGAAAAAGCTCTTGAAATATGATTACAGAATTGAGACACCATCATTTGAAAGTGCCTGAGGCATGCTTCTTTGAAAATTGCAGCTGTAGAGGGACAGCAAGAGAACCGCATAGCCCTTGATTGTAGCGTTGTTCCCTCAGGACCTGCTCCCCCCCCCCCCCCCGTTTCTCATCTGATAGGAGTGAGAAAGAAAGCAGCAGTTAGGCTCTTCGTCTGTCTTATGAAAATCCGATTCCAAGTGGCTGTGATCAAACCCAGTTGGCTGTCAGCTGTGGTGGCCTCATGTGCAGGGAGGGAGGGGCTTCTGAGGAGTTTCTGGATGTGGAAATGTCATGAGTGCTACCGATCAAAGCTGCATTTTTTAATAAATATATATAAGATTTTTTAAATAAAAAAAAACCCTAAGGAATTTAGCATAAAAGAAATGTAGTTTGTCTTGTTTTTGCAGTGGAGCATGAAACGGATTAAATAGAATCAGACATACCTGCTCCCTAACATAATTCAATGAGAGGCTTATAAGAAACTTCTTTCTTGCCTCATATTACGGCAAAAATCACCAAACTGGCATTACAGAAGGAAGTTTTCTGTTTCTTCCATACCCTGTGCACTCTACTCAATGTGCCAAAGACTAAACTGTAGGATAAAACTGTATAATAATGATCGCCTCTTGAGTTTTGTCTTTTGAAAATGAACGTGGGCAAGAATTACAATGTCACATATATGCGTATTTTGAAAGGATGGAGCAAGCCAAGTAGTTGTGCTGAGCATGAAATGACACACAGATGAACAAGGAGAAGCGTTAAGAACAGCATTCCTAGGTCAGGTAAATGGTCCATCTTGCCAATTCCCCTATCACCAAAGGCAGTTAGTGCCACATTCTAGTGAGGAAGTCTATAACACAACATTGGCATGATCTAGTATTGGGCAACGTAACATGTCTGAACAAGTTGGACCTGCAACAAAATGTTGCAGAGTGGAGTTCAGTATGTCTTAAATACAAACAGAAAGCAGATACTGAAGGCAACAGGCACGATCCAGTTGCAAACCAATGGGAATAAGATCAGTGAACTTAATGAGTAAGGCCTTTTGATTGCTTACGATCAAAATGGTCAAGACAGCTGCACCTCCATTTGTTCATTTCCACCATTGCTATTCTGGCAGTCAGGAGTATAGCCACATTTCTTTTTCGTCTCTCTTCAAGTCAATTCACAGGACCAAATTACAGTAGCAACTTAAAAGTGCAGTTTTGAGTCAATCCGTGTTGATTTTGGCACGAGTCAATTGAAGTAAATCTATAATGCACAATGAGAAACCTGCTTAAAGGGGCTGAATGGTGGCAGTGAACCTAAGTTGAGTTGCAGGCAGGGTGTGGGATGTAGCAGATGAATGAGCACTGAGTTCTGGACTCTTGGTGTTTCCACACTCACAACATGGTGATTTGATCTCTTAGGTTTGTTTTCTGCATGGAGCTTTTGCATTCCTATGACGATTTCTCCCATCCTTTTCTGGTTTGGCAACACAGATGTTTTGGGGCTGAATTGCAATATGAGTTCAGATACTCAAGAAGGTCACTGTAATACATCATAGTTTATTTCTTGCCCCTTATTTTGCTTGTCTTGCGGTAATGCATGTTTTAAAATCCCAATGCCTTGTCTATTTAGTTGGGATTATTTTTTCCAAGACTTTGTTCTTAATTAAAAATCAATTTAATCACTTAGTTTCTCAGTCATTCTTTCAGCTCTGTGAGTGCTTTCTGCTAACTCACAATCTGTTTCAGAGATTTGTACAATTTGTACTCTCTGTAAAATTTCCACAGGGCGCCCCCCCAAATTGCTTACCTTTTCCCCCAATTGCTTACCTTTTTCCACTGTGACGATAAACAAGTGATGCCTTACCTCATTCATTGCCTTTCGTTTTAAAAAATGGAATTCGAAGAAGCTTCTGATTCAGTTATTCATATCCAGTGCATCAGAGATGTTTTCCTCAGTTGGTTGTTTTTGGTTTCTTTTGGTAACCAAAAATATTTGGGACACAGCACAAATGCTAAAGATACCTACTTATATTAGAGTCTAACAAAATAAAAGATTTGGACTTTTGAAAATTATTTTTTAGAATTTGTTCTATGACAGTGAATTCCAGGCATATTTTGTACATTAGCATACTAAAGTCCAGGATTTTGCTGCTAGATTGGCTTGTATGAGTATACAGCTTGATTTAGTTGCAGGAAAATATAATATATAATATGTTTGTTGTTTCACATAATTAAAATTAAACAAAAATGCATTTATTTTTAAAGCATGCCTTTTAGTCTTTTAATGGCATTTTATTTCATTTTTTTGCATTGATGGCATTTGTTGACATTTTCTGGTGTTGTTTTAATTAATGGGGATATACCTTTATTTTGATTTTTGGTTTCTAGGCACTTCAGTAGCAGCTGCATTATTCATTTTTTTCCAAACTGGTATCCTATCTTTTGTAAGGTAAATGATACTGTATTTGAGAGTTTAGACACATTTTTGGCTTCAGAAATACTGCATTTAGTTATATTAGTACAGCATCCTGTTCTCCGGTGCTCCAGCTGTTGTTACTGTTTGGACCAATTTGTGTATATCACTTGGTGATAGATGAGAAATTGCTTTTTGTTACCTACAGCTCAGAACTAGCTGCTCCAGAAAGTAATAATTTATGGCATCTACAGATGTAATCTTTGCATCACGCCCTCAGGCAACATTTATACAATTAATATGAGGACAACTGAAATCTGTTCCGTGTATTTTCTTTTTTAGCATCTACAGGCAGTTACATTCCACAGTTGTTATCAGTACGATGTGCAAATGGCCAATCACAAATTTTCACATATTTGTTTATTAAGGCAGAGTTGCTGGGGGGGGGGATGAACTGATTCCAGAATCTGAGCCTTTAGCATACACAGCTAGTTAACTATTTGGCACAGAAGCATGAGCAGAGTGATCCTGTATACACTACTTCATGTTGGGACAAGAGATACACGGCAGCTACACCAGTGGAATGACCATATAGCCAAATTCATGCTCAGCCTAGGAGAGAAGGCGGGAAACAGCAGAAACCCCCCCTAAAACAACAGAAAAACAGCATGGATTCCCATAACATCCCTGCCAGTTTCCACCAGTTATGCGCAAACACATACCAGCCAGTATATAAAAGTCTGAAAAGGTCCAGAACCTTTTAACTGCTGAACTGTGGGACGTGGTACAACCATCGAAAGCCCACTGTGATATGTTTGTGAGGCATTTTAAGAATAATTGCATCCTCTAGGACTTCAACTCCACCTTTTACAGCAGGTGAATCTAGTGAAATATACGGAATGCAATCTTGTTGGATGAGTCTCAGTTGATTGATTGATTGATTTTATGTCATTTGTATCCCACCTTTTCTCCAAGGAGCTCAAGGTAGCATCCATGGGTCGTCCCCTCTCCATTTAATCCCCACAAAACCCTGTTAGGCTGAGAGGCCATGACTGGCCCAAGGTTACCAAGTGGCCTCAGGAAGGTGATCAATGTCTCTATAAGAGATGGGGGTGATCTTCAGGTACCTGCAAGGGACATTAGCAAAACTGCTCCTGACGAAGCCTTCCCTAGGACCTAGATGGTACCCATCATTTTAGCCCAGTGGCGTATGTCCCTTCCTGGCCAAGGTGTGGCCAACCAGATTCAGACTCTCTTAAACTGATTTTTTGGGACACATTTCAGTCAGGATTCAGGCCAGGTTTAGCACAGAGACTGTGTCAGAAGAGAGACAGAAGAATGTGGCGCTACTGAATCTCAGCGGCTTTTAGTGCCATTGAACATGGTTGTCTTTCTGGAGCGAATGGCTGAGTGGGGAGCATCCAGCCTTCAGGCTGCTGAGCTGGGCTCCCTTCTTATGATCTTATATTAATGTTCAGTATGAATGAATCTAAATGACTAGATGTTGACTGCCCTATGGATGGGAGGCGCACAAATGTTGCCCCCATGTTTGAGAAAGGGAAAAAAGAAGAACCAGGTAACTACCAAGTGGTGAGATGACCCTTGAGGTCCTTTCCAACTCTACAAATCTATTTAAAAGGATAGCCAAGAAGTCATTCAAAGTGAGTTCACCCACATTTTTTTCCTCTCTCTCTGGAATATTCTCAACACAGAGGCAGTAGTGCAACAATTATTTTACTATACTGTTTAGTGGAAGGGAAGTCAACCTTGCTGCAGGGGGTATGTGTTTGCTACTTCCTTGTCTCTCCCACCCCAAATCAGAACAGGCAACCAAATATCAAGGTTTAGATGATTTAAGAGACAATAAAATGCAGTTTGCTTTTGTTTTCTCCTAAAATTATGGCCTTTATAAAGTGGTGTTCTTTGGCACTACACAGCATAGGGCAAGGGCTATGATGGTGATGAGATCATCCTAAAGCTTCTTAGATAATTTCTGGCTGTGGTCAGCATGTTGGCACAGTTGCAGCTGTTCGTAAATGCTTTCAGGAAGTTGGACAGCCCCCTTTTTTGTCTCCATATTTTTAGGCCTATGACTTTCCTTTTAATGACAAGGTTTGAAACCCACTTCTCTGTGAATGGCATCACCAGTGGGTAGTGTGACCTGATGCTGGAAGAGTAAATTGTAACCCTCCACCATCTATGCCCTGGCCAGTGGTCCAGAGAGGCTGGGGCATCTATACATGCCTCATTGGTTTGCTTATTACCCTCAAAGGAGAGAGAACTCAATCTTGTTTGTGTGTTCCACAGAAGCTGCCTCCATTCCTTGTTCCTTGCCTTTTTTGAAGACTCTAGCCTGTTGCTTTCCACTTCTCTATTTTTATTCCTCCTTTTTCTATTTAGAGGGAAAAATTATCGAATTGAGATGCACTAATTAAAGCCATTTTCTGGTATTTGGTTACTGGCGTGTTTGATGTCTCTCTGACAAGACCATGAAATGCATGGGGTGTCCACAGGGACAGAATTTGCTGAACACGGTGCTTTGTAAATGCGGGGACACAGTGTCGCAGCAGCTCATGAATATGAAACGCCCATGATGCTACCTCAGTGGACTCGAGAACACAGATGAATCCTGTCATGTGCTAAATGAGACCAATTTCTTTCACTTAACTTCATCTTCAATCAGATACCTTCTTCCATTTGCCTGTTTAAAATTCCCTAAACGTGATGCAGAAGGTAACAGCATTCAATAAAACAAAGTTTTGCAGCAGCAGAGAAATTAGAATTGTGTCTGGCTGAAGTTTTCTTCTGTTAAAATATAAAACTTAGCTCACTTCCTTTGCTTTTAAAGCCTCTCATAGTGCTGTGCACAAAACAGGGAGGATCCCAGAGAGCTGGCCTTCAAAATCTCACTTTTCTACAACCTCTGCTCTTATATAGTTTTGTATGTACACAGTTCTAGAGGTGTGCATTCTTGCATTCTTTGGATACAGCAACTAACTAGGATTATACTTGGAGGAGTTCCCATGCTGAATTGCTTATTGAAAATGGCAGGTCAATAAATGGGAACATAGCGTGGCACAGCACAGCAGAGAGCATTATTTTAGGGCTTTGGATAATTCCTGAGAACAAACTAGGTCAGTGTTTTTCAGAGTTGTAGGATTCCCAGGGAAACTCAATCCACCAATTTCTTTTTACTCTCTCTGCAGCATTGTTCCCTGCTTCTCATGTGGCTTCTTTCTAGAGTCTAGCATCATTATTTGGGAATGTGGGAACTAGGATGAGGGATTCAACTAAAGAAATTCCCATGTTGAAATTTCCCACCCATAGAGACTCATTTCCCTAGCTGAGATGCACTCCATCAGGCATCTCTTCTTCTGCCTTCAGGATTTTCATATGACAACAACTGGGAACATTGGGGATACAGTTACTGGTCAACAGGCCAAGGGTTGCCTGAGGCAGACTGTTTGGCAGGGCCAGTGGTTTCAGGGAGTACCTGTGTGAGTTACTATAAAGGTTTTGGAAGCAAATGCTTCTAAATGAAATGAAAGTAAAGGGGGGGAGAGAGATTTCTTGTATTTGATCAGCATCTCTGATGATATGCATCTTGTACTGTTCTCTGTATTCTCTTATCTGAACTATGTGGATTAATCTGTAGGGAACTAATTTATGAAGGTACTTCGCCCTTGAGAAATGTTTATTAGATTTATCATTTTATTCTAACAGGAATAGGTTCTATATGTTTTCACTAAAACCTCTAGCAAAAAATAAGGCTGACTTTTAAATGCTGTACTTGTGAAAGCCTCTAAATGTAACTTTTGAGCTGCTGAACAGCTCTTTATTGCTAAAGCTTTACCAGCCCTATATCTGATAACACAGGGGTAGAGAACTTGATCTGACAGGTGGGCCACTTTTGACAGGTGGGCAGGTCTGTCCAGCTGTCAATCACCTGACATCTTCCTTAAGTTTCAAAGAATTTGAAGTGTACTCTAAGTGCACTCCCAATTCTTGCAGCCACTGCTTGAATTCAAACCATAGCTGCAAATATTCTTGTCAAATGCAGGGATTGACTTCATTTGGGAGCTCCCAGGTGGAACCAATCCCAGTGGGGACTGCATTTGGGAGCAAATTTAAGAGGCGTCTGGTGCAAAAACTGCTTGCAGTAGAACAATCAGGTGGGGATCCTAAGGCTCCCAACTGCTCCTTTGCAGCCAAGGCTTTACCTACCTGACCCCTGCTATCATATGGCAGCAGGTATGGGGCGAGTTAGTGTGGCTCTGGAAAATGGCCTGGCAGACCAAATTAAGATGCCTGGTAGACCTAATCTGACTTGCGGGCAAGAGGTTCCCCAAATAATAATGCAGGATAATAATGCACTTTTTTCTGCACATTTAGATCTTTTTTTTAAAAAAAAAAAAAATCATACATGGTTCTATTTATGTGTTTTTCCAATGAACAAGATGAATAAGTTAAAAGACATAAGCTTTACCTGAAAGAAATATACCGTACTTAGAAGCCTTACCTAAAAGAAATAAGCCTTACTTAGTTTAATGTTCTTGGCGCCTCATCATTCTTGGTATTTCCTCTTGATTTCATGATTCTGATCCTCTGGTTTCTTAATTGCATTAAGCCTTTTTAGCCTGGCAAAATGTGAGTTAACAGCACATGGTGAAATCAGTTTGGCCTTGGCTAGCTGCCAATTTCAAGCAAGTACGATATTCAGTGTATGCTGCAGAACCTGGCATACTAAATGGGTTGCATGAAGGGGTCCCAAGTAATACCTTCAATCTATGTTTTCTGAATAGCTGCTGAGCTTCGTGCACTCAGAAAGTGTACTTAAAAGGCAGGTTTCTCTGTGCAAGAACCAGCTCCTAAAAGGGACTTGACTGAGTATGCAAAACCTTTGATAGGCCACCAGTTCCGTACAGATTCAGGTCTTAGATTTGTTTCCAGCTTATCTTTCACCACTTTTTATTTTTCTGTCGTTCTTTTGTGGCCTGCTCAGCCAGAGCCTCTGCTGTGAAATAAGCTTATGCAAATCTTCCATGAGCATTGACCGGCCTTCCTGTGCTACGGCACTGAGGAGGTGGCCACAGAGTATCTCTGTGTTGTTTGGCACAAAGATGGCACCTCCAGTTCTCTGGTTCCTCTTTATCCAAGTTGCTGTGAGCTGAAAGCTGCTCCGTTGAAGGCAACAGGTCCTTGAGTGGTTGGGGAGCTGGAAAGCACAACTCTGCAGAGATTGTCCAAGCTGTCACCGTCTCTTGCTTTAGCTTGGCTCTGGCTTCAGTCTCGGTTTCATTCAGCCCCTTCACCAGGCAGCCAATTAGAAAGAAATCCCACTGTGTGGGTTGCTCCAAACAGCCCTCTTGTCAAGAGTCCGGGCTAACCCTTGCCCTGCTGCAGATGGACCAGCACTTCCTCCGCCAGGGTCAGGGAAGCCTGCAGGGATGCAGAGCGGATAGGAAGATGGGACCTGTGCACTTCGGAACTGGGAGAGGGCTATAAGGGGAAACACATATTTTTTTAAAGACCCAGTCCTGGACCCCAGACTCCACAGGCAGGGCTCCTTTCCAGCTCTTGAATATTCATTTCAGCCTGGGCTGCAGACTGGACAGAGCTGGAAACAGTCAAATGCTTAGTTAGAAAAGCAAACTGGAAAATTGGAAGCAGCCTGTTCACTGCCAAGGCGCCATCTCCCTTTCATTTCAGGCAGTGGAGTAAAGGATCACAGTAGAGCTTTGCCAGCCAGTTTCCTGAGGAATGTATGACTCTGGAACCACTTTCAGAATCAGAACAAGTCAGGGATCGCCAGCTTCTTAAAACCAGAGGAGGTACATACTTTAGAGCTCAGCTGCTCAAGGGCTAGTTCACTGGAAATGCAGTGTTTATGGGGTATTTCATCATACCAGGGTGGCCAAAATGTCTGGCATTGAAAAAGAAAAATGAAATCCACTACAGTGGTGCCTCGCAAGATGAAATTAATCCGTTCTGCGAGTCTCTTCGTCTTGCGGTTTTTTCGTCTTGCGAAGCACGGCTATTAGCGGATTAGCGCTATTAGCAGTTTAGCGGCTATTAGCGGCTTAGGAAAAGGGAAAAAACTCGCAAGAACTCGCAAGACGTTTCGTCTTGCAAAGCAAGCCCATAGGGAAATTCATCTTGCGAAGCACCTCAAAAGACGGAAAACTCTTTCGTCTAGCAAGTTTTTCATCTTGCGAGGCATTCGTCTTGCGGGGCACCACTGTATTCAAATTCAAAATTAGAATGCAGTGAAACCAAGACTAGTGTGAACTATCCATAGCTGCAGATAGTCAACATGTTCTGGTCAGCTGGATGCTGCTTGCAGGCAGCTGGCTGGCCAGCTTGGGGAAGGGCCACTGGCTCAGCGGTAGAGTACATGCTTTGCGTGCAGCAAGTCACAGGTTCAATCCCTGGCATCTCCAGGAAGGACTGGGAAAGATCTCTTCTGAAATCCTTGAGAGTAACTGCCAGTCAATGTAGACAGAACTGAGCTGGGTGGACACAGGCAGGTACTTGCATAGAACTATAAATATTTGCCTGGGGGGGAAATATAGCTAATTTCACTCTCGCTGTCCTGAGAGACAGCCTTATTCACAAAACATTGAGCCATGTATGAAGGCAAAGCCTGAGGAAGCTTGAAGCCCAGCAGTCTGAATTGTCACATAAATAGAATAGAAATAAGGTAGCCCACCTAGGAAATGGAAAACTCTGATCTTAAACCTAAACCAGGGATTTTTTGGGAGAAGAAAAGGCTAAGGAGTAAACCCTACACAAATCCAGAGTGGAATCTCTAAGGCAGTTGGATGGCGCCTTGTATGCCTCCTTCTGGCAACTCCTGCAGCCAAGCTGGTGACAAATATATTGCTGTGTTTTCCTTTGGACCACACCAGCAAGACTGAGTGGGGAGGGTCTTGTTATCTGGGCAGCCCAGAACCTCCAAAAATGAAGGGGAAATGTGTGTGCGTCCTATGGGGCAAATGCAGGCTTTCGCTGAAGCCTGGAGAGCGAGAGGCGTCGGTGTGCACAGACCCCTCTCGCTCTCCAGGCTTCAGGAAGCTATCCGCAAGCCTTGCGCACCCGGCGGGAGTTCCCCCGGGTGCGCAAGGCTTGCAGGCGGCAGCCTGCAGCGCGGAGCACGGGGCGCCCTCCGGAGGACGCCCTGTGCTCCGCGCAGGTGTCTGCAAGCCTCGTGCGCCCGGCAGGAGGTACCGCCGGGCGCGCAAGGCTTGGGGTGGCAGCCTGCAGCGCGGAGCACGGGGCGCCCTCCGGAGGACGCCCCGTGCAGACGTCCGCAAGCCTTGCGCGCCTGGTGAGAGATCCCGCCGGGCTCGCAAGGCTTGCAGGCAGCAGCCTGTTCTGGGGGCTGGGGTCGGGGGAAGCTTGGGCTTCCCCCTCGCCAGCCCCCACCGGGGGGGGGGATAATTTTTTTTCTTTATTCCCCCCCCCCAAAAAATCTAGGTGCGTCCTATGGGTGCAAAAAATACGGTACACTGTCCAGGCTTGCGCCCCAGGGAGGTTACTTCAGTGCTCCTAATTCAGCAGTTTGACTTCACCCCCAGAGGTGCACTCCACTGTCCCTTGAGACAGATGGAGGCCAGCAACAAGACAGAGATAATCCTGTTCATCTTCTATTTGCTGTCTGAGCTCATATGCTTTGCCACATGACTGCAAGAACATTACTCTGGGTAATATTTGGCAGTTTGTCATAACAGTCAGGCTATCCCTCAAATCTTTACAGAGAGCCTTTTGCTTTTCTTTCTTTCTTGGGATCTGTATACTCTTCCCACTGGAGCACAAATTCATCCATTTAATTGTAAAGAGGGTGCAGGAGCCACATAGGCATTTACCCTGCAGTGTGGGTCTCTGGTGTTTTCAGAGATACCTTGTACGAACATACCAAGCTGCTTTACACTGGTGTCCATTGGTTCATCTACCCCAGGATTTTCCACTTTTGTCAACTGCTCTCCGGGATCTTAGGCAGAGGTCTTCTCCGCCATCTGCTATGTGATCCTTTTAACTGGAGGCGCCAGGAAGTGATCCTGGACATTTTGTGTGCAAAGCATGAGCTGTAACACTGAGCTATGACTCCTCCACGTTACTTTCACACTGAGAAAACTAGGGAAAGTTTTGGTAGTTCTGCAGCCTTATGACTCCTCCATCCCTTGCAGATATCCCAGTGATCCCTGACTTGGAGGAGGTACAAGAGGAAGACTTTGCCATGCAGGTTGCAGCCCCACCCAGGTAACAGCAGGATCACAGCTGCCATGGAATTCCTTGTGCTGAACTGGTAGTCATAAGTGGACCCCACTCATTCAGATTTTGTTGTGATTTGCTTGAGCAGTTACTTGGTGTTGCTACGAATAACAGGTGGTTATGATAAACTCTGTTGTTTTCATATGGAGAGAGAGAACAGCTGCTATGGTCTCTGAATATGTGTGTCAACCAAAGAAACACGAACTTTTTATTAAGACCAGGTCTGTATTTATGGAGCTGCTTTATTTCTTCATAATATTTCTTAACTGCCCTTCATCCTAAGATCTCAAGGCAGGTCACAACTAAGGAATATACAATAATAAAGCAAGTAAACCCATTCCAAGTGGAACATATGGATTCTGGTGAGGGATGTGGAGTGCTCTAATTTGGTTCCTTGCTCTGTCCCCAATTGCAGCGTTCAGGTGAACAGAGTGCTGACCTACCGTGACCTGGACAATGACCTCATGAAGTATGCTGCTTTCCAAACCTTGGTGAGTGCAGGCAGATAGAAATCTATATTCCCAGAAACCCCAGGGTGTCCCTTTTCATGGTGAGACTGTGTGAATAAGGTGAGCATTCTACTGATAGTGCCATTCTGGAACACAAGATGTTAAGTACCTGTTTGGCAGATCTGCATGGTATATGCTCTGCAGTGTCTGCTGAGACATCTTTGGGTGTTCCTCTTCACTTCCCACTTTAGTGATCTGTACTTCAATCCAGCGTCCATCCCTTTGTTATAATTCCTTTGGTGGAGCTCCCTTCCCTCCAGAAGGAATAAGCACACTCCGTTTTATACTTTGAGCCAAGGCTCAGCATGTGGATAACTCTGGAGAATTAGAAAGCTCTCATGCAGTTCTAGCTACAGAGTCTTCCCAAGGTGAAAAGGCTTTTCCAGGTGGTAGAGTGCCAAAATTTCTCTTTGGATTGGTTTTCTCATCCAGAGGCTGATGCATTTGAACAGCTTTGCTCCATTAGCGGCAATGTAAGTTATCCAGAAGCAAGACAGATGTGTGCAACATGTGCGTTTCCATTATTGTTCTTGGATCTGAATTACGTTTTTATGCGCTCCCACAGGATGGAGAGGTTGACCTGAAGTTGCTCAGTAAGGTTCTAGCTCCAGAACAGGATGTACGAGAGGTGAGTTTGCTCTGGGCCAAGAGGAGAACTAGACCATTATTTTTGCTCAGCAGGAACATAGGAAGCTGCCTTAAACCAAGTCAGACCATTGGTCCATCTAGCTCAGTGTAGTCTGCTCTGACTTGCAGCTGCTCTGCAGGGTTTCAGTCTTTTCCAGCCCTACCTGGAAATGCCAGGGATTGATTCTGGGTCCTTCTCCATGCAGAACATGTACTTCTTTTTCTCAAAACAAAATAAAAAAATTCCTTCCAGTAGCACCTTAAAGACCAACTGAGTTAGTTCTAGGTATGAGCTTTCGTGTGCATGCACACTTCTTCAGATACACTGAAACAGAAGTCACCGGACCTTTCTATATAGTGAGAAGGTGGGGAGGGGTATTACTCAGAAGGGTGGTGGGAATGGGTGATTGGCAGATAGCTGCGATGAGCCTGTTGACGACTCTTAACGACTGCAATAGGTCTAACAGGAAAAAGCAAGGGGTGAGAAGGTGAAAAATGGCTTTGTCATGTATAATGAGATAAGAATCCAATGTCTTTGTTCAAACCAGGTCTCTCCATAGTTTTAAGTTTGGTGATAAGTTGCAATTCAGCAGCTTCTCTTTCCAGTCTATTTCTGAAATTCCTTTGTAATAGAACAGCTACTTTGAGATCTTGTATAGAATGTCCTGGGAGATTGAAGTGTTCTCCTACTGGTTTTTCTGTCTTGTGGTTCCTGATGTCGGATTTATGTCCGTTTATTCTTTGGCGTAAGGTCTGGCCTGTTTGTCCAATATAGAGAGCTGAAGGACACTGTTGGCATTTTATGGCATACACAATGTTAGACGATGAGCAATTAAATAGTCCCGAGATGGTATGTGTGATGTTGTTGGGGCCAGTAATGGTGTTGTCCGGGTGTATGTGGCAGCAAAGTTGGCATCTGGGTTTATTGCAGGCTCTGGTGCCAGTGTCCGTGTTAAGTCTGGTTATAGTATTATTGTGGGTTAGGAGTTGTTTAAGATTGGGGGGCTGTCTGGAGGCAATGAAAGGTCTTCCTCCCAGAGCTTGAGAAAGAGAACTGTCATTGTACAGGAGAGGTTGTAGATCTCTGATGATGCGTTGTACTGTTTTAACTTGGGAGCTGTATGTGATGACTAGAGGTGTTCTGTTATTTTCTTTTTTGGGTCTGTCTTGCAGCAAGTTCTCTCTGGGTATCAGTCTGGCTCTGTTGATCTGTTGTCTAACTTCATCTGCTGGGTATTTTAGTTCTAAAAAGGTTTGCTCATCGTCTAACATTGTGTATGCCATAAAATGCCAACAGTGTCCTTCAGCTCTCTATATTGGACAAACAGGCCAGACCTTACGCCAAAGAATAAACGGACATAAATCCGACATCAGGAACCACAAGACAGAAAAACCAGTAGGAGAACACTTCAATCTCCCAGGACATTCTATACAAGATCTCAAAGTAGCTGTTCTATTACAAAGGAATTTCAGAAATAGACTGGAAAGAGAAGCTGCTGAATTGCAACTTATCACCAAACTTAAAACTATGGAGAGACCTGGTTTGAACAAAGACATTGGATTCTTATCTCATTATACATGACAAAGCCATTTTTCACCTTCTCACCCCTTGCTTTTTCCTGTTAGACCTATTGCAGTCGTTAAGAGTCGTCAACAGGCTCATCGCAGCTATCTGCCAATCACCCATTCCCACCACCCTTCTGAGTAATACCCCTCCCCACCTTCTCACTATATAGAAAGGTCCGGTGACTTCTGTTTCAGTGTATCTGAAGAAGTGTGCATGCACACGAAAGCTCATACCTAGAACTAACTCAGTTGGTCTTTAAGGTGCTACTGGAAGGAATTTTTTTATTTTGTTTTGACCATGGCAGACCAACACGGCTACCTATCTGTAACTACTTCTTTTTCTGTTTGCTTCAATCCTTTCCTGTTGGCAGCTTTCTACCCATACAGTCGTACCTTGATTGTCAAAACACCTTGGTACTCATACGTTTCGGCTCCCAAATGATCAAAACCTGGAAGTGAGTGTTCTGGTTTTCGAACTTTTTTTGGGAAGCCAAACGTCCGATGCGGCTTCCACTATTGTTTCTGGCACGCCTTTGCAATCGGAAGCCGTGCTTTGGTTTCCGAACATTTCGGAAGTTGAACGGACTTCCGGAACGCATTCTGTTCGAAAACCAAGGTACAACTGTATATGCTTCCTGTTCTTAACAATGCAAGCTTCCTGTTCTTGGGATTGTGGACTATTCTTTAAAAATAAATTTATACTGGTTATCTATCAACATATCTATCTACCCTAAAGGCCCGATTACAACATTGTGCCAAACAAACAATGCAGCAAGTGTTTGTGTATATAGGAGGATGAGACAATCTTTTAGGTATCCTGTTTCCAAGCTATGTAGGACTTTGCATACCAGTACCAGCAGCTTGGACCTGGTCCTGTAACCAGTTGGCGGCCAGTGCAATTCTTTCAGCAGCAGTATAATGTGATGGCAAGATCCTGCCACAGTGAGCTGTCAAGCCACTGAATTTTTGTATTAACTGCAGCTTCCAGGACAGTCTCAAAGGCAGCCCTGCATAGAGCACATTAGAGTAATCCAATCAAAATTAACAGTGCATGAACAACAGCTGTCAGACTATCCCAATCCAGAAATGGCTATAACTAAAGTTGGTAAAAGGCACTCCTGGCCACTGAGGTCAGCTGGACCTCTAGCCCCTTGCCCTAACTCTCCTTATGACCTCTCCCCGTGGCTTCATGTAGATGTTAAATAGCATTGGGGACAGGATAGTACTCTGCAGCCCCCCAAAAAACAATTGCCAAGGGGCTTGTAAAATAATTGCCCAGCACTATTCTCTGAAACCAGCCTTGGAGGTAGGAACTGAAGCACTGTGTAGTAGTGACCCCAGTGCTCATCTCATGGAGACAGTTCAGGAAGATACAATGGCCAATGGTATCAAAGGCTGCTGAGAGATCAAGTAAGAACAACAGGCTCTTCCTCCCCCTGTCCTTCTCTCGATATAGGTCATCCATCAGGGCGACCAAAGTCAATTCAGTCATATAACCTGTCCAAACCCCTGTTTGGAATAAGTCCTAGAGGACTTGCAATTACTGTGATCATATATACAGTATAATTGGCAGTGATATATAAAATGGCAGCACTGCAAGTGGTATGGATCAAAACACACACTGTCAAACCTTCAGGCTTTCTAGCAGAGTTTGGGTTACTGCTATGAAGTAGCTTTTAGACAAGACATGGCATTCTTTCTGCCATTTGGACTACGTTTCAATGCTTTGGGACATTTTTCCACTTAGTATTTCTTTTCTTTTTTTGGCAGGATGATATCAGCTGGGACTGGAATCATCTCTACACAGAGGTGGCCTCGGAGCTTCTGAGTGAGTGGGACTTGGGGCAGGCCGAAAAGGAGGAGACCCTCGCTCCAGTTAAGAACACTTGAGCCTTGGCTGTTGAGCTGTGACCGTCAGGAGTGCCTCCTTTGCTAACCAGGCACAGCTGCCAACCACACCGGCACAACTACAGATTACTAATGCATTATATTTTGAACCCATGCTTTGTATCTGAGGAATCATTTTAGTCCACTTAATAAACTTGCTTAATAGAGCTCAGCAGGTTTTTGTTCATGGTGTGTTTTGCGAGGGCTCCAACCTTGTCAGTTAATCAGTTTAATTGGTTAAAAAGAGTATTACTATTACAGTATTAGTACAATCTGATCAAGATGATCAATAAAAATACTTATAAAAACAAGATCTTGTCAAAGCTTACCACTTTGCAACAAACATAGAACTCTAAGAACTACCATTTCTCCTATGAATCAGATCAGTTAATTTTATCAATTTCTGCCTTCTCTAGATATTTCACCAGTGATTCCCATGCAGCCAGACCTTTTGGACCTTTTCACAAGTTTGTACTGAGATTAAAAACCTTTTGAGTTGCTAATTGGGCACAGCATTTAAAAATATTTTATATAAGTACACATAACAAATTATAGATTGATTTCAAGACCTGCAATTTATACATATCTTGATTGACCTAAAGGAAGTATGTTTTTTTCTTCCAGAACTATTATATATTCTTTCTAAAATATTTATGCAGATTGAATTGATAATTTGACAAAGGTTTCTTTAATTGAGTGACAACCCTAGCATGTGCTCTAAAACAATTTGAAATGTAGAGGAGAAAGTGTGCAGTACACACAGAAAGAAACAATAATGGGTTCACACGTATAAAAAAGCACCATACTGTACATCACATTCTGTCTTGAGCTTTGTTCTACACTGAAACGCAAACTGCAAGCAGAAGTTTTCTGTTATGAATTGCACTGAAAGCCCAGATCCTGGTTGATCTTGCTGTCTGCTTGTTTTCCCCAAACCAAAATGAGTGAGCGCCTCTTGCTTTTATCAGCGTCAACCCTTCTTTTTGGGTGGCCCTGTGCAAACCGGCAGGGCAGTGAAATGAGGCCACCAACGGACAAAGTAGGAGTTTCTGCATACTCAGGGGACTTTGCAGGTATGTGGAAAAATATTTGTAAGAACAGAGAAACCCTTCTAAAAGCAGCCTGAAGACATACTACTGGCCCCCTCCCTAACAGGTATAAAGCATTAGGAACAGTTAAATGCCCTGCAAGTGAGGAAAGCAAGGCTACCAAAGACCCATCTTTTCCTGAAAGGGAGAGGAGACAGAAACAGCCTTTTGGGGAGCTGCCCATCATCCAGTTCTCTGAAGGTTCTGGTGGAGTGGTCTTTGACATTCAGGAAGTGCCTGTCCTTTGCTAACCAGGAAGGGCTGTTGTCATGATATGATACCATGAGGGGAGGGAGTTCCCCTCAGCCTCCAGACCAGCCTTACCTGCTTAGCAGTGCACAGGGCTTAGTTGGAGATCATCCTGAGCACCAGTAAACCGGTGCCAAAGTTGCAAGCTTGGGATCTTTTTACTACAGTGGTACCTCAGGTTACAGACGCTTCAGGTTACAGACTCTGCTAACCCATAAATAGTACCTCGGGTTAAGAACTTTGCTTCAGGATGAGAACAGAAATCGTGCTCCGGTAGCGCAGTAGCAATGGGAGGCCCCATTAGCTAAACTGGTACCTCAGGTTAAGAACAGTTTCAGGTTAAGAACGGACCTCCAGAATGAATTAAGTTCTTAACCAGAGGTACCGCTGTATTCTCTCCTACCTCTTCCTTCCCTAGTTAGAGAGTGGGTAAAGGTAAAGGGACCCCTGACCATTAGGTCTAGTCATGGACGACTCTGGGGTTGCGGCGCTCGTCTCGCTTTATTGGCCAAAGAAGCTGGCGTACAGCTTCTGGGTCATGTGGCCAGCATGACTAAGCCGCTTCTGGCAAAACCAGAGAAGTGCACGGAAACGCCATTTACCTTCCCACTGGAGTGGTACCTATTTATCTACTTGCACTTTGACGTGCTTTTGAACTGCTAGGTGGGCAGGAGCAGGGACTGAGCAACGGGAGCTCACCCTGTCGTGGGGATTTGAACCGCTGACCTTCTGATCTAGGCTCTGTGATTTAACCCACAGCGCCACCCACGTCCCTAGAGACCAGATAGAAGGGGCCAATATCTCCCTATAAAAAAGAAGAAGAAAAACAAGTCTCTCAGATGGGGTGGGGGGAAGGAGGTGAGCAAAAGCCCTAATACTTTATTGCTCTATTTAGAATCTTAGAGTTGGAAAGAGACCCAAGGGTCATCTAGTCCAACTCCCTGCAATGCAGGAATCTCAGCTAAAGCATCCATGACAGATGGCCATTTGGGGACTAGCTGAGATGATTTCTGTGCTGCCAGCAACCCCCCCCCCCCCCCAGGACTAAAGCACTCATGGTCAGGGGTGCTTACACATCATGGTGCTGGATTTAAATCGCTGTATTGCTCAGTGATAATTTTTGCAGAAGGAAGGCTGACTTCCTTGTGGGTGGGGGCAGATTCTTGCTTAAGATTCCTTTGGGAGTTACAGCAGTGCTTGCTCTGAACCCGGAGCTGTCAAAGTTCACAAGAAATTTCAGAAAAGGATCATTGACTGCTGCTTATTCCTCATTTATGAAAGAACGAGGCCAACTCCTGTGGTGGAGTCAGACTTCCTGTGAGGTGCTCTGTTGACATCATTTGTTATATTAATTATAATAGTGCTTTAAGAACTCCTGCCATGAAGCAGGTCCTGAAGTCCAAGATCTACTGATACTCTGCATTCTTAGGCTGCATTCTTAGCACTGCTGGGATATTTTTTTATTAAGGTCTTCGCACCTAAAGATCTGAAATGGGGGTGGATGACAGCAGAGAGTTGACGTGTCCTCCATCTGTACACGCATGCATGGCGTTAGACATGTAGTAGAAAAACCATCATTGTTCACTGAGCACAGAAAAGTGCTTGGCATGGGCTGATCTTCAGTGATATTCTTCCTTCATCCCGCTGCCTTTTCTTCCACCAAGACCCACACGGAGCCTAGCATCCACACCCCACTTGAAAAGCCTCTCATTAAAATTCAGAAAAACAAAGTGGCTCAGTCCCTTGGATGCACACCTGGAAACCTTGGAGATCTACACAGACAAAACGCGTATTGCGATTCTTAATTATAAGCTGTGGGACTTACTGGGGTAGGAATACTTTCTTCCTCATCTTCCAGGGTCAAACTCAGGCGTGCTCTGCTTTCCTGTTTAGCTGGCGTCCTGCTGTGGTTGCGCTTGCTGTTGTTTGTCACTCCCGAAACCTGAGGGGAATCTCTACCTTGAGAATAAGGGCAGGAAGCCTCAGCAGCCTCAGGAGTGGGTCACTGCAGTGGACTGCAGCTCCCTTGACACCCTGTTCTATATGTTCTGGCTGTACTCAGCCTCCCCTCTACTGCACACAAGTCTGCTTCGTTTCAACATGAAAACAAAGGAACTCAGATACTGGGCAACTGAAATCAAAGGGAAAAGGAGCTGTGAGCCCAGGGTTCTGTTATATTCGGTTACAAGGGAGTGCTCAGCTGGTGTTTCAGGGAGACAGACCTGGAATGGAGGAGCAAAGGGCTTCTTCTTCCAAAGAAGGACACACAAAATCGGAGAGAACCGTGGATCTAATCTCCATGCTGAAATGTGCAGAATATGTTCCAGCTGTGTTCATTTATTGTATTCTGCATCTTCTTTTGACTTGATACTGCCCCTATATGCATTGCAGTATTTTTCAGCCTAATGCATCAGAGAGAGGATGAAGGTATATGGTCCCTTGTTTGACAGGGATAGGAGAAGTTAACCTACCACCACAGCCCTTGCCACAATATTCCAAAATTCTGCTCAGTGGTACAGCATGTTCTCTGCATGCAGAATGCCACAGGACTGATACAGGAGAGCAAGGAATAAATTCTCCCTGAAACCGTGGAACGCCATTTTTTGTCATTGCAGACAGCACTGCGCTACATAAATGATTGATTTAACATGGCATAAAGCAGCCTCCTAGGTTCCTAAAAAGCCAGATGCAGTCCAAACACATTAAGTCAGTTATATGCAATTAATTCAACACATCACCCTTCAATTTACAATTTGGAAGCAAATGCATAGCACCCTGCTTTTCAGATTCTCCAGCCACCATCAGTAGGAGAAAGAGCGTCATGATTTCCCCATCTTCTTCTATCCCTCTCTGCTAGGTTTCTTTGGGATCTTGACTTTGGCAGCATCACAGACTTTGGAATGTGGCTGGGAACTGCTGCTTCCCCTTTCACATGACCTGATACTGTCCCAGGATGAGCTGTGCATCATCACTGCTCTCTAAGCAACTGGAAACAATGAGACAAAACTGGAGGCTCCAGCAAGTTCTCAGCCATGTGCTGGAATGCACCCAGGTGTCCTGGCTGGGATAGAGCTGCATGGCAAGCCCTGATATGTAAAAGAATTCTCTGGAAAGTATCTGCATGTGTTGAAAATTCCAGAGCAAAATGTTCCGTTTTGTAACTACTCTCAATTGCACTGAAGTTATGGCATCAGTGACACATTTCATGCAAGCTGATTCCAGCACTCGGCATCTGTTGAAATCAACATTGAGGTCTGTTAAAAGGGTAACAGGAGCAAAGGATCTCAAAATGTGACTTTGGGTGGCATTAAACTAAATTTGCACAAGTGGAACAACTTTCGCTTCTACAACAGGACTCACCATACCATCCTCAGATCTGGCCAGGGGTGGCAGGGTGGGAGGAACCCAACATAACAGATTTATTGGGTGTAAATGGAGGAAGAAGGAAGTCCTGTTGCACAAGTGGAAATCATCCTACTGATGCAAAACACTACTTAGCACTATTTTCAATTATACAACCTATAGTGACTCTGACACATTAGGAGTATTTTCATATTATTGTGCTTTTTTCTGCTGCACGATCTATTTCAGGACCATCAGCCATAGGCAGACATCAATCACAAGGCTTCAGGGAGCTGTCCTGGAGCCCTGACTCAGGAATCTCTAGGCTACTGCACCTCTTTTGGGCCTTAGGAACCAAGTGGCGTGCCTTTCTGTTAGCATCCTGCATGCCATTCACAGACTTTGCTTCCTTCTTTGCCCCTTCTGGCTGCTTCTGTCTTGGATTCTTGGTCTTGCAATCTTTCCCTCAGTTTGTACCAATTACGCTACTTGCATCTGCCTCACCTGGCCCGACTACCTTTCTAGAGGTGATCTCAAGTTTGCCCTTCTGACTGTCAGATTCTCTCCTTGACTGCAGCAGAAGCTAAACCTAGCTAGCTCAAAGCTTTATCATACCAGTGATGATCACTTGCCCTCATGCTAGGATATTCATGAAGGCAGGCCCCGAGTTTATATGTCCATGTTGCACTATTCATGGGGCAAGTAAACAATTGACAAGATGAAAACTTCTGGTGGCATTAAGTAGCCAGGTGTGGTTGCCCTCAGGTAGCGAGTGTCCCAAAATCTTCTGTTGTCAAGTTGGAGAGGCCCTGTGTGACAACCACAGAATAGAAGCATAGAATCATAGAACTGTAGGGTTGTAAGAGACCCGAGGACCACCTAGTCCCTCTGCAATGCAGGAATTTGCAGCTGTGGTACATCACAGTGAATGAGGCTACCAATTTTGTATATGGACTTGCCTTAGGAGTTCAATATTAAAGTTAGTAACCCTATCAAGTAAAAGTAGCAATCTTATAGTAAATGCTAGATATGCATTGAGGCTCTATAACTCCAAGAAATCTGGGGAAAGGGGCTAAAAATCAGGGAGATTTCTGAACAACTTTCAGCTTGCCAGCTCAGAACCTCAGAAAAGGCTACATCATTAAGTGAGACAAAATGACTGGAGGTTAGGGAGGTTGCTATGTTAATAAGTTGGAAAGACTCTGATGATTCCTCATGCTGGAGCTTCTCGGGGAAAGCAGAATTAATTCATGGCATATGCTCCCAGCATCTGCTGCGGTGGCCTGGAGTGGCGGGATCACAGGGCAAAAGAGTGAGAGCCAAATTTTTGCATTCCCCCGATCCTTTTCTGCCTTGGCATGCAGCCTGTATTCACTAGGTAGATGGGGAAGCCAGAGCCATACCCACTGCAGCCGAGTTGCCCTAGAGCACAACATGCGGCTTGAGGGAAGAAGATGACTCCTGAACTGAAAGGAAGGCTCTGTGATGGTTCCCTGATTAGCAGATGAGTGCCCCTTTTAGTTACCTGTGCAAACATACTGCGTTATAGATTTGATCAGAATCCGCAGTCAATTGCCACTTCCTAGCACAAACTGCTGCGGGGCCTTGGTTTGTGGCTGTTGCTATTATTCCACCAAGGAAGTTAAAACTGGGGCAAAACATTTTGCTACCTGAGGCAAAGGACAAGATTCCCATTTCAGGTGCAGAAGACCACTGAATCTGACTTCAGCACATGCCGACACGACAGACTCCTACAAGATGCCGAGAAGCAACAAGAACACAGGATTTCAGAGTGCACACAGGGCTAAATGCTTTTGCAGTGGGCTTTTGCTAAAGGCACTTGAGCATGGCCAGGAACACAGGAAGCTGCCTTATACAGTCAGACCAGACTGACTGGTAGCAGCTGTCCAGGGTTTCCGACAGGGGGCATTCCCAGCCCTGCCTGAAGATGCTGGGGTTGAGTCTGGGGTCTGCTTAGCAGATGCTCTGCCACTGAGCCATAGTCCTTCGGGGTGGCTTTTAAGAAGTGGCAACCTGAGAAAGCACAGACAATTCCTTCTCTCCCTCCAGTCTCCTGCCTTTCTTCACTCTTTCACTGAGTTTTCCTGCAGGCCTTTCCAGAGCAGCTCCAAGGCAAGGCTACACAACCTGTTATCAAGGTCCATCTCCTGTCACTTTCAAGACCACTTCATTACCCCTTTATTATTCCTCTTCTTCTGCTTATCGTTATTAATAATCGCTCTGGATTGTTACGAGTGCTGACAGCTGCCCCTTGTCTATTCTTTCTGTCTGTTTTAATCCTGCATGCTTATCTGAAATAAAACCTGATCCTTTTTTTTAATTAAAGAAATCTGGTCAGCCTACTCTTCCCCATGCAAAGAAAACGCTGATTGCTTCTCCTGATAATAGGAAGAGATCTTCAGGCTTAAAGGGCAGGCGGATGGGCAACACAGTATGTTCTATAGTTTGGAGAGGGAGGACATCTCGATGGTCACTGCCGGGACCAGGCCATAGGTATGCCTATTTGCTCCCTTGTTCACATGGTCTGTGGAGGCTGGGCATGTGATCCCTGATGTCTACAGAAATGTTAGGAGAGTCTTCTGCAAAAGCTGTTTATAGTTTCCAAATGGGTGGGATGAGCCTGTCTAGTGATTATGTTTACTTCAGCTATAGGAAGCTGCCTTATTTTCAACCAGACCATTGGTCCATCCAACTCAGTATTGTCTATACATGGACTTGGAGTGGCTCTCCACGGTTTCACGTAAGTGGCACTCCCAGCCCTAATGGCAGATGTCAGGGATGGAAGCTGGGACCTTCTCCATGCAAGGTAGATGTTCTGCCACTGAGCTACTGTCCCTTCTTTCACAGTTCTTTTCTAGGCATGCCATCAAGGTGGAGCAGACTTGCTTTCTGTTGCTCCAGAGGGAGAGTCTAACACCAATGGGTGGAAATTGCAGAGAAGCAGATTTTGGGTTACATTAAAAGAAATGTCTTCATGGTAAGAGCTGCTTGACGGTGGAACAGATTGCCACAGGAGATGGTAGCCTCTCCTTTGCTGAGTCTAATCCAAGCTGCTGTAGGTGTATCCTGCACTGCAGATCATGCACCGAGCAGAGATCAGACCTTCCTGTTCTGTGATTCTTTGCAAGTGAGGTCCTTTCCAACTCTCTGGTTATTTGTAAGTAAACATTTCTTTTTAACTGTTCAGCCCCAAGCCCCGCAAAACAGAAAACAGGTAAGCAGAAAACAAATCAAAATACAGTGGTGCCTCGCAAGACGAAAAGAATCCATTCCGCGATTCTCTTCGTCTAGCGGTTTTTTCGTCTTGCGAAGCAAGCCCATTGACGGCTTAGCGGATTAGCGCTATTAGCGGTTTAGCGGCTTATCGGCTTAGCGGATAAGCGGCTTAGAAAAAGGGGGGGCGGAGGAAAAAAACCCCGCAGAAACTCGCAAGACATTTTCGTCTTGCGAAGCAAGCCCATAGGAAATTCGTTTTGCGAAGCACCTCCAAAACGGAAAACTCTTTCGTCTAGCGAGTTTTCCGTCTTGCGAGGCATTCGTCTTGCGGGGCACCACTGTACAAAATAGAAGCCATTAAATTTGAACAGGATAAAATAACAGCATCCGCCACATAACAGGAGATAAGCTGGGGCTAGAACAAACAGATCATCATGAAATGTCTGAAGGAAGAGGACGGCTTTCACCATCCACCAAAAACAGGCAAGTGAAGTGGGCCAAGGAAGGGAGTTGCAAAGCCCAAGAGCTACCATGGAGGAGGCCCAGTCCCATGCACAGCCACCAACCTAACTTCTGACAGTGGTGGGACATGGAGCAGAGCCCCATCCTTGAAGATCTCAACTGGTGGGCAGCATTATATGGGAGAAATGGGCCAAACCATTTAGGAGTTTAAAGGTCCTAAAGGTTCAGAGGTAAGTTGGGAGCCAATGCAAGAACAAGGATGATGTACTCCAAGCAACTGGGCCTCATCAACACCTTAACAACTCTCAAGCTGTTGTTAGCTCCACAATGGAGCTAATAACACAATTAAAAATACTGCCAGGTTGTGATAAAAGAAAACTGCACAAAAATGATGTATAGCTGGTATCTGACACCTGGTAAACTAGCAAAGATGTGTAAGTCAGAATCGGATCCTGTTAGAAGTGCAAGGAGAAAGAGGGAACCTTTTTTCATATGTGGCGGTCTTGTAAGGGCAAAAGAATTCTGGGAAACGATTTATAATGAGTTGGAAAAAATGCTTTTAAAAATGTTTATTAAAAAACCCAGAAGCTTTCCTTTTAGGAATAATAGGTTCAGAGGTACCGAAGAACAAAGGAAGTTATTCATGTATGCTACCATGGCTGCTCAAATGATATATATCAGCAACGTCCAACCTGTTGACAGGTAGATCCCTGGATGATCGCGGTCGATCGCAGGATCCTTATTGATTGCGGGATTAAAAGCAATGTGTAAGGAATGTTTCCGCCCCCCTTGCGCTGTCCCTACGTAGCGCCAAAAGGGTGATATTTTCTAGGCTGTTGCCATCGTTAGTTGGCTTTATGGTTTTGTCCTCCTGTTAGCACCGTAGTTAATGGATAGCCTTCCCCCACTAAAAAAGGTCCTCCTCCCTCCAATGACAATGAGTAGATCACTGCCAGTTTTTTTATACTGGGAGTAGATCGCAGTCTCTTGGGAGTTGGATGTGCCTGATATATATAAATAAATTATATATGATATATAAATACTGGCAGGTATCTATAGCAGGGCTAATACCAGCTTTAGATCTGGAAAATGGGGGCAGCGGGTGCAGAGGCAGAGGGAGATGATACACTTGTCTCTAGCACTACAGCATCTATAAAAATCTGAGTTTAAAAGTTTATTTAACATTAAGTAAGTGTCACTAGACCTGATTCCAGGTCTCCTGTCTTATGTGGTTTGGCTCTGGCACATGCACAGGGGGAGGGAACTGTGCTCGACCCCCACTTTGCCCCCTAAACAGCAAAACTGATGACTTGTATTACAAACTAAGTTTTCATATCCCTTAACACCACAAAATGTTGCCCGTGGGCACAGTTCACACATTCATCTGCCAGCTACTGAATGCTAAATCACAGAGTAAAGCACAGGCAGGTGTGAATCGATGCTAAATTACGGTGAATGACTACGGCAGAAATTGGAGATCTCTGTGCATCAGAATGCATGTGGGTTTATATATTGTTCTGTTCCTGCATACTTCTACGTTCAGCATTTAAGCATATGACATCTGTCCACATTGCAGTCTGATCACCAAGTCTTTTGTATACGTGTGTTTGTCATCTATTATTGGACACCTTTGTTCTGTCTATACCATATCAGACAAATGATTTCCCCCCCTTCCTGTTGGTTCTGCAGATCTCTGGGCCCATCTCTCTCCCTTGCTTCAATCCCCTTGTTCTGCTTCTGCCTTGCACATATGCACCAGTGCGTGGCTGAGGTTGGAAGTATTTATGGCAATTAAAATGTTTTGCCTGGGAGCTGTTTTGGGGCTTTTTTTTTGAAGTGAGGATTTTTCAGACTTCAAGGTGTTAACAGCCCCCTCTAAATGGTTTTGTTTTTTAATTGCAGCAAATGACTGCCGAGCCATTAAAACATGCGCCCCCCTCTCTCTCTGCAGTTGTTTCTAAGCCCTTGCAGTCCTCCTTCTATTTATTCTGTTTAATTCAGTCGGGTAGCTTCGGGGCAATGAAGATCAATACTTTACTTTGATAGAAAAGAGTCAGGTTTGAAACACAGAGATAAAACTGACACATTTTGTATAAATTTAATTAAAAATGCACCTTTAGTGGTTTGTTGCAAGCACAAAGCAAACCCCTCCGTCTAGCTCCCTTTCTTTCCTTCTCTTCCTCCCTTCCTCTCTCTTTCCTTTCTTGTTCCTAACAGGAAATCTTGGGATAGGCCTCGCCAACAAAGCAAGGCTTATTTTGTTGTGTTCTCCCTCCCTCCCCTCCCTTGCTTTTTTCCTCCTGCCTTGAAAGTTTAGCATTCAGGGAGATGGAAAGCATGTGAAATTCAAAACAGACCTTCTGCTCTCCCTCCTCTGCTTTGGTGTTGGTGGTGGAGGTGGAGGGAGAAGGCTCCCAGGTGATCACGGGGCAAGGGCCTTTTTGTGCAAAATCCCAGCAGACTAGTCACCCTGGGGCGTTTTCCATGTGGCTCTCCTATAGCTCCCCAACCCCCTACTTCTGGCTTTGTGAAGAGTCCCTTTTGTGGGAGCATTACAAGGCAGCATCTCTATTCTCTCTCCCCAGCCTTCCCTCTGCCTAACTCTGCTGCCAGGGAGGACATTTGTCTTGTGTTTTATAATCTGGCCCTTTCACCCGCTTCCCCTACATGTCTCTCTTTCTCAATCCTGTTTGGCTCGGTTCATTTTTCACATGAGTGGCTTTCCTCCCAGACTCCCCTCTGCTCTTGCCTCCGTTCTGCTCAACACCAATAAAATACGCACAACACAGGTAGGACAAGGTGCCAGGGCTCAGTGTGACAAACAGCTCACGCACCACTCAATAACCATGGCTGTAAATTTCCCCCTGCTCACCTTCCTCAAGCTGGGAGCCCAGTGGTCATGGCGGTACTGGCGGAGGGCGTTGTAGCTTGCTTAGGTTCCTGAAGCAAGCAGAAGGACACAAGGGGTGCATGCCTGTGAGCCAGTGCTTGATCCGGCCCTGCCCTTTGCAATACCACTTACTTACTTACTTACTTACTTACTTAACCCTGCAAAGGGTATTTGCCTGACACTGGTGGAACAGAGGCTTTAACTGTTCAGTTACAATAGGAAAAGTAATTAATGTGGGACTTTCAAGCAGCACCACCACTACTTTTCAATTGCTAGGGATGTCCTGCAAATATAATACAGATGCTCTGAATTGAACAGCTTTGGAATTTCAGCCTAAATTTGTTTTTTAATTTGCTTCTTTTGCTGCTTCCCTTCATCACAGTAGATTTATGGTTCAAATTTAGAGGCAACTGTATTCTACAGCTGTGGGTGCCACTGGCACTCCTAAGTACCAGACTGCCTGCTTAAAGCACACACGTAGCTCATTTCCCTCCTCAAAGAATTCTGGGCCCTGTAGTTTGTGTAGGAGTACTGGGAATTGTAGCTCTGTGAGGAGTAACTGCAATGCCTGCCATTCTTTGAGGAGGGAAACATGCTTCAAATGTGTTTTCAAGGTATAGTACAGGGGTCTGCAACCTTTAAGACAAAAAGAGCCACTTGGACCCGTTTCCGAAGAAAAAAAAACTGGGAGCCGCAAAACTCGTCATTATAAAAATAACTTTTTTGTCACTTTTTTATTATTTCTTTGTTTGACCCCTCAAAATTACTCCTCCTAATAGAAATAAACATTAAATTAACAAGTTACCTTTTTGTCTGTGTGTGTTCTTCACTCCCCTTCAAAACAGTGACCAGCGTACATGCCCCCTTTCAATGCAGTGACCAGCGTACATGCCCCTTACAATGTAGCAGGCGGGCGGGCGGGAAGGTGACGTCGGGACGGTGTGTGACTAATGCACGCACCGCCCCCATGCGACGTCACAGCCAGTACAGCGCCCGCCACAGTGGGGAGTGTCGGGGCACACAATGTGCCTCCTCCCCTCGCTAGTATCCGCTCCGGAGCCACGGCAAAGGTGTAAAAGAGCCACATGCGGCTCCAGAGCCGCGGGTTGCAGACCCCTGGTATAGTGTATACGCAGCCTGTATAACTCCACTGACTGAACAAAATAAGAGAATTCTTACCAAAAGCTTGGTGCGATGTGGGTGGGGCAGGAGCTTCTTCTACTCCTGGTCTGACCAGACCGAAGCAACACTGTCTTTCAGTGGCTTCATTTCTAAAAATAAAGATACAAAATGTTCTTAATATATATTTTCTTTTGCTTAGAAGGTTATTAAAGATATTGCTGTGGTTGTGAGGGGTAATCCTTTTACAGTGGTACCTTGGGTTAAGTACTTAATTTGTTCCGGAGGTCTGTTCTTAACCTGAAACTGTTCTTAACCTGAAGCACCACTTTAGCTAATAGGGCCTCCCGCTGCCGCCGCATGATTTCTATTCTCATCCTGAAGCAAAGTTCTTAACACGAGGTAATATTTCTGGGTTATCGGAGTCTGTAACCTGAAGCGTATGTAACCTGAGGTACCACTGTATTCAAAAACACTGTAGACGCCCAGTACATACGAATATTTCAGATCTCGCAGTGCTGGCATGCCTCTTGATTTTGTTAGGGAAAGTCCCAATCTTTTGGTCATTTTCACATGGAGTATGGTTTTTTTGTTCTCCTTATGTGCCCTAACAAGATACTAACACATACACACACAGTTTGAGACTATTTGTAGTAGATGATAAAATGGCTGTCTAGGTGAGCCCTTGATTATTGCATACTCAACAGCAGACTTTGTGGTAAAAGCAATTAAACAGCAGCTTTGAAACGTGCCAAGTTGCAGCGCCACAACCCCTTCAACTTCACGTCCGTCAACACAAAAGGATGGAAGTAGTGAGAATCCAGACGGGGTGCAATGAATCTCACCTGAGCGTTGAACTCCTCGTGTGGCCTTGAGCAGGTTGTGATCTGTCACCGCTTTGGTTCCTCATCTGTAAAATGGGAACAGTAGTGACCTATCCTCCAGGATTGTTGTGAAGGTGAAAACACAATAAAACGTCTGGTAGCCAATATATACTGATATACAGAGGATATATAAACACACACAGAAGAATTTGAATTACTGTACTGCTATTTTGCCTGTTTCATTCACAGGCAAGATAAACATGGTGATAGGAGAGTGGCAATGTCTGTAGGCCTGCTCCAATAAGAGATGACTTGAGAAAGCGCTCTCCATTTACAAATTAAGGCAGCAAGCATGCTCAGGACAAAACGGATTATAACCGTCCCAGCAGAACCTGCTTTAAATTAACAAATATTGTGGGACGGCGACAACATGGGGATGATGTCGTGTGCATGGCACCCCCCAAAAGACATGCCTGCATCCAGCACAGAATGCACATCACCATGCAGTGTGCAGCCACCCTTAAAGGACATTACTTCCCTCAAAGAATCCTGCGAACTGTATTTCCCCCCTCAAAGAACTACAATTCCAAGTATCCTTAACAAACATGGCTTCCAGGATTCTTTGCAGGGAAGTCACATGCTTTAAATGCGCATTGGGTGCGTGCGCTGTTCAGAGGGGCTATTTGCACAACAAATGCAGGACAAAAGCAAACAGGAACATTTTGCAGGATAAAAAGTTGCGGCATTTCCGTTGGTAGTTACCACCCCAAAACGTTTGCCGGTGCAAACAGTATTGAAAGCTGGATAGTGTATGACTGCCCTGATAGCATCCTGAGCAGAAATCATTGCGCAAATGTAATGATAAGGTTGGTTGGAGGGGCCCTTCAGTGCCTCCAAAAATGTCTGGCCTGAGAAAACACGTATATTTTCGAAGTCAGAGTACATGGTTGCCTGTCATGGATTCCTGTAGGGGTTTGTGAGGAGTTTATGGGCAGAGAAGTGTCCCCTGGACTATCCTGACGCGTGTACCTGGCTCTTACCTGAGCGCAGAGGAGCCCAGGAGTCCTACCGTCGTTCCTCAGAGCAGCTATGAGGGCCGAGAGGCGCGCGGAGATGAGGAGCCTGCGCTGCTCATCGCCGACTGCAGGGCTGCCATTGCTCGCCGACTGAGGCCTTCAATCCCCCAGCCAATGCAGAAGGAAAAAGTTGGCAGGCAGGCAGGCAGGCAGGCAGGCTCTGCTCTGCTTTTTCGGGGGCTGGTAATTGCAGGCACGAGTCACTTTGTGTTTGGGTGGGGCGGGGCGGATAAAAAATGGCAAGCGGTAATTGAAACAGAATTGGGAATCAGGACCCTCCGGGCAGCACTTGTTGAAAGAAGAAATAAAGATCGCTTGGGTCACCTCTTTTTGTAATTTGCGTTTAATAATCGTTCCGGGAGGTACGCACAAAGGGAGAGCCGAGACACGAGACGAGGCAGCCCAGCCAGCCGCTCCCCACCTCCCGCTGTCGGCGGAGAGGAGGGAGGCCTGAAAGAGAAGCCGCCTTTCAAGTGCGGGGCGGGACCGGCCTTGCATCTGCCGGCTCCAAAGGACGGAGGCTGGGCTCCCCCGGGGAGGGGCGGCCGGCCCGCCTTTCTGCGGCTCTCCGAGTCAGCTTCCGCGGGTCTAGGCTGACTGAACCCGCAAGTGGGCCCCGGCCCCGCTGGGTCTGGCTGGTGCTTTGGAGCAGAGGCCATGCCAGCTGGTAACGACTCCGGCGTGCATCGAAACTCCAGTTGAAACGCGCTCTCTTCCCCTCTTCTTCTTTCTCTTTCTTTCTTTCTTTATCTCTCTCTCTCCCGTTGCTTTTCGTGGTTCCTTTCCCCTGGAGCTGATGCTGTTTTGTTGTTCCCAACTCTCCCTGGTTTGCACTGAGGAGTCACTGCAAAAACACAAGGGCCCACTTTGAATCGGGAGTTTCAAAACTGGGGGCAGTCTGCATCCTGGGAAGAAGCTGCAGTGAATTTGTCATTAGGTTTAGTACAAAGTGGTGGTCGTAGCAGGGGGAGGTGAGCGACCACAGATTTAAAGCACATCACCCACCACACACAAGAAAAGGAATATTGGGAATTGTGGTTTGTTGTGGGTGCTATTATCTGTAAGGGGTAAACTACACTTCCCACAAATCTTTGGGAGAAGCCATGTGCTTTAGAATGTAGCCCAGAGATCCAACATTGATCTCAGTAGAATGAAGTTTGGAGTACATCTGAGCATGCACAGAATGCATGTCTCCCCAAACTGAAATTGGTAGAAAGATTGGGTCCCTGGCACTTTGCATTTGAGAAATGAATTGCTAGTCAGATTGATATCAATGCCAATTAACAGTCCCAACTCTTTTAAACAACATCCCAGTCATAGCATGAACCTGGAGCACATCCTTCCATATAATCCTCAAGTTGAAATGGAGATATGATTTCTGCCACCTGCTAGGAGGGAAATACCTTGCCCCTGCCTCATACCAGGTATAACTGATGTGTGACGTGTGAACTGACGGAGCATGTTTGGATCCCATCCATAACATATATCCACTGTGATTGGCTGCTCGGCCAGTGTACCTTGCACATTGGAGACCTGCAAATGTGGGCATCCACATTGGGGGCGTAGGGCAGTTTCCATCCTACTCCACAGCCTGATCAGCACTTTTGCTGCTTCCCAAGACCACTCAGGTGGCAAATCTCAGTGACACCCTAAAGGAATAAAAGGCATGATGCATAACTAAATAAATAAAATAGCTGCTTTGACCTCCTTGTCCATCTTCTTTCCTAGAGTCTCTAGTGCATCTTCTTTCTTTCTTTCTTTCTTTCTTTCTGTTCATTTTGCTCTCCATCTTTTTGAAAAAGACTCTAATTATAAAATACAAGATTTTAAAGGTGGGGCAAATCCATAAACTACAACCACAACAATTTTTATTTCCCCCATAACTGAGGGAAGCTTGCTGTGCCAAAGTCCAAGAAAATCTGAACTAGGCAAGCCTACACGGGCCATCTGTCCCCAGATGGTTTAAGTAAATCCATCTCCCAGGTACATCTGTTAGCCTCCAGAGAAACAGGGAAGATTCAGAATATGATGCAACTCCTGGTACCATGTACTGACCAAGTAGGCCAGGCAGAACTAATGTGCTTTATATTTGTGTATTTGTTCGTCATCAAACCTTTCTTTATCAGTTGAATCTGTCGATGTCATCATCCCGCACAAGGGCGGTACATCTTCTCATCCCTCGGACTAGAGCGTCCCTTTTTACCCTATTTAACCTGCCTTTCTCATTTCTCTTCTTGGAGAGATGGTTAGTGATTCTTGATTTCATAGTTCTTGCCTGCAGCCAGAAAGAAAAACAGCATCTGTTGGCTGCATCTGAACATGCCAACCAAGTTAACATTAAGCCCAAAGGGCTGTGCTTAAAGGACCATACTGCTGCTGTCAACTGCCAAGACTGGGCTGGGCTGGGAAGGGAAGGTGGAATTATCTTCAGTTTTTCAGTGATGGCTATATAGGGAAGCTCAGGCTTTCTTCCCCTATAAAAACCTGAAGAAACTATTCTTGTATGGGATATTCAGTGTATTAATTAATTATGTATCTGTTTTGGTTTTTAAACTTGCATATTTCACATGTTCTAGCCATAGCATCTCAACTTTGTCCTCTCAGTATATTGAAATTATGACCACCTGTTCTCTAACTTCCCTTTGAACTAAATTTGTCTTGGCCAGAGACACCTGAAATTGATAAAAAGCAGACCCACTCTTCTTCCAAACAGCTTAGGACAAGGTATTAGCTCCTTACCCTCCCAATTTTCAAAACTACTGTATTTTTCGGCCTATAGGACGCACTTTTTCCCCTCCAAAAATGAAGGGGAAATCTGTGTGCGTCCTATGGGGTGAATGCAGGCTTTCGCTGAAGCTTGGAGAGCGAAAGGGGTCGGTGCACACCACCCCCTTTCGCTCTCCAGGCTTCAGGAAGCTATCAGCAAGCCTGGGGAGCCCGCGGGAGTTCCCACAGGGCTCCCTAGGCTGCGGATAGCAGCCTGCTGCACGGAGTGCGGGGCGCACTGAAGCGGAGCGCGGGGTGCGCTGAAGCAGAGCGCCCCGCACTTCAGGCAGACATCGGCCAACCCCACAAGCTCGGGAGACAGCGGGGAGCTGCAGCGCCGTCATCCCGCTGTTCCCCAACCTGGTTTTGGGGGGGGGGGAAATGAAGGAAAAATTTTTTTCCTTTATTTCCCCCCCAAAAAACTAGGTGCGTCCTATGGGACGGAGCGTCCTATGGGACGAAAAATACGGTATCTTCTGGGGCAGGTTAGGCTGAAACGCAAGGGACTTGTGAGCATCATGGCCAATAGGATTTTAACTCTGATCACTCCAACCTCAGCAATCCTATGCATCAGAATGTAGGCTACTGGCTCTCCATAGCATGAGCCATGACTGACAGCCATATGCTGCTGACTAATGTTAATAAGATCCCCAGCTTTCTCTTCCCATTCCTGGCCCTCTCAGTATTAAGGCTGCTTATTAATAAGGCAATGTTTAGCCTGAAGTGCCTAAAGGATTTTATAAATATGTGATGTCAAACTACTTCAAAATGAAGTTTTTCCCTTGGGATGACTTTTATAAAAAGTTCAGGGCTGTCAGATCTTTGTCCTTGCCTCGACTTTGGTCAAATCCACACCATATATTGAAAGCACATCGCTTCCCCCAAAGAATCCTAGGAACTGTAGTTTGTCCCTCGCAGAACCACAACTCCCAGCATCCTTAGCAAACGACAATTCCCAGGATTCTTTGGGGGAAGTCATTTGCTTTAAATGTATGGCATGGATGTGACCTTTCTATGGACATGTCGTCCTATTAGACTTTCCTTCACTTTCTAACAAAGATGTAGGTAATATTTAGGTTCTTAAAGTTATTATTGTAGTTAGATTTTCAAATTACGTAAATTTTTGAAAGGGGAGGGGCAACCTGGTGTGTGTGAGGGCAAGGGCAACATTAGCTGTCATATTATTTGTGGTGTTTGGACTTGTGTGGTTGGTGCCAATGAAGGCTTTCATCCTGTTGCAAATTGCAGGTGTGAGGGTATCTGATTCTGATCACGAACATAGTGGTGATGGCAAAGAATTAAAGCCGTGTCATCCTGCGTTATGGCTCCAAACCAGCTCATTCTTCCATGCCTTCTAGGTCTTTAAAAAAACAAAACTTATGCAAGGCTAAATGACATGAATAACACCATGACCCTCATGGTCACATCCTCAACATACATTAAAGCACTTTGGCCTAGGGATCATTTTATTGTAAGTCCCAGCAATTGGGGGGTGGGGGGAGCCATGACGTTTAACAGGTTAAAAAAACACAACCCACACTGATATGTTTGTATTAGTTATATGTAGCTGGTGGTCATACTTTAATATCAAGAGAATCACGTGCTATGGCTATCCAATAGTTCTTACTTTAAGGGAAAGCCTTGCATTTCAAAACACAACACCTCCAAACCTCCCAAGAATCTCAGAGAAGAAGCAGTGCTACACCTAGTAAGTTCTGAAAGAACAACATATGTCAAACGGCTTTCTTACCGTTTTTGGAAATACGTGACCTGTGTACACTGTGATAGTGGTCTGTCCTTATTGTTGAATAGATTTACAGCTTTCTAGACTCTTGCGTCATTAAACAGCCTCATTCTAAGTATCCTCATAGAGGTGCACACTTCCCAGTTTGAACACAGGTGGGAGAAGGCCCAGCAGAACTATAATAAATGTATTAACAAGCACACACAGGGAAATTTATGTATACAGCGTGTACGTACATATACACAGACAATCTGGCCTGTTCCTCCCGATGCCGTAGCTCTCTTCCTCCCATCTGTTTGCTGTATAATTCCTTGCTAAAGTCACTTTCTCTCCGCAGCCCGCAGGCCTGGGTGCAGAGATTTGCTCCCTCCTTTCCTCAACAGTCCACTGGGCTTGTGAACATGTGTTTCTGGGAGGCAGACACCAGCTGGCTGGGGGAATATTTGCATATTCAGCTAAAACTGCCAGAGCCGAGCTGGGAACGCCTAGAGGAGCCCATGGCAGGACAGTCGAAACAGAGAAGCTTTGGTCAGCTAGAGGTCAAGTGGAACAGATTTCCAAACCAATGGCCAGATGGTGGGTGGAGATGGGGGAAGGGAAGGGCTCAAACTTTTGCACCAGATAAATAAACTGTTAAGTGAACAGCTGACCAATGGGCTGCAGCCAAGGAGTGAGCAAATGTACTTTGAGAGCAAAACAAATACAGTAATATGGAGCTTTCAGGCGGGTTTTGGGTTTATTTGCTTCTGTTTGTTTACAGGCAAAATGCCTGCCAGGGGAGAGGAATACAGGGACAATATTTTTGGGGGGAAGGCATAGAATTGGGAATGGGTGGGGGGGGGTCATTATGTTGCTTTGCAGTTTTCACATCCCATAGCATCCCTGGAAATGAAAGTTGGACCACCCATGGGGCCAGGGGTAGGAAGATGTTTTTGTACCTATCACAATTGTGGCTTCAAGTGAGGTAAATATTTATCATATGTCAGGAAGTTCAGAGCCCAGGGTGTGGTGGTGGGGCAGCCATGAGTGGTCAAAGAGAGAAGAGGGAAAAGACTGGGAAGAGGATGTGTCAGCAGCTGAAGGGGTAACTGGGCTTAGTGAGCTGGGAGAGTCTGTGGCAGAGAGAAGTCACTGGAGGCAGAGGCAGAAGCTGAAGCAGGGGAAGAGGGAGGCCAAGAGGCAGATGTGAGTCTGGCTGGTGAAGAGTGACGGGTGTTTCCCCCTCCTGCTACTACACGCTATTTTCTCCACTTGTCTCCCAGAAGCAGAGGAGGCATGAAAAAGGTCCCCTCCCACAGCGGAGTTTAGTGAAAGTAAAAGGCATCAGGTGATCCTATCAAAGATCACCAGCAACCCATGCAGTTTGGCCCTCCTAAACAGCAGAGCAGAAAGTAGCTGTTTATATTTTGAGGGCCATCTCCTTCTTTCGCTCACAGTGTTCTCTTTTCCCAAGATTCACCTCTTTGATAACCTCTGTCGCTTGCAAACACTTCTTCCAATATGACCCATTTCCTTCCCACACTATGAGCAGCTGCTGCAAGATGCCTGACTCTTATTTGTTTTATGAATCCCCAGCTTCCATAAGGGATTTTTTTTTTTAATCGAGCTAGAATAGATCCATAACCTTGCAGGACAAGGACATCCGCCTGGCTGCTGGTACACACGCTGCGTCGCATTTCTACGGCTCCCCCCCCCCCAATTACTCTTCATTCCCCTTAAGAAAATAAAACATTCTCCCACAATAATGGGAGTCCAGGCAGAAATCTTTTGCCTCGTCCCCATCTGGGTTCGGTGGGGTTTGGGCTAATTTGGGAATAAGAGACAGTAGGGAGGAGGCAGCTCAGCTCTTTCCATCTGATTCATTTGCAGGCTGGGATGCAGGAAAGGAGGCCGGAAAGACAGAAGGTACTTAGGGAGGTGCTGAGAGATCAGGTGACTAAGGACCATGCTGCATGGTCAATTGCTTTTAGGAGACTTTGTGAACCTCACCTGTAGATTCTGGTCAACATGCTTATTTCACACTAGGACTGGGGGAGATAGTCAATTCAGTATGCAAAAATGCTGGCTCTGTCAAACATACACTTTCCAAAACAGTGTAAGAAGTGAAACAAAACCATCTTTCAAAATTTGCGTTTGTTCAAATTTTGCAATACAGTTCTCCAAACCAAACTTTTTCACGCAAATGCAAATATTAGGGGGAAGTGTGCACAAAAGTGAAGATACTAGTGAGAATAACATACAAAAATGCATTATATGGATGGAAATTGCTGGCAGAGAATGTGTACATTAGTCAAAACTCCATTTAAATATGTGTTTATTCAGAGAAATTGCCACTAAAATCGGGTGAATTTTCACAGGGATTTTTTAAAAAACATAAATAAAAAAGCAAAATGCTGCAAAATGTGAGGAAGTGAATTTATTACTGGAAAAATGAGAAACAGAGAGAATCAATTAACAGGTACTCCCACCCCTATTTCACACTGTGAATACGTGGTAGAAAACTAGATTAAGTGTTGCTACTAGCCAACACAAGAAGCTTACGGCTCCATATGTGCCCTCCCTCCCATTTTATTCTCAGAACAATCCTGTGAAGTCGGGACAGGGTGACCAACTCAGTGAGCTTTATGGCTGAGTTGGGATTTGAATCTGGGTCTCCTTGGTCATAATCTATTACATCACATTTCACTCGGTTAGTCATTACACTGCATATGCAATGAACAAAAACCTCACATTTCAAATGCTTATTGAACACGACAGTCTTCATACATTTCACACACAAAAGCCCAATCCAATGCACATGTTTACATGGAAATACTAATGCAGTTTGCATAAGACTGTAACCTGAAGAGGGGAGCAGCAAGATGCCTCCGGGACAGAATCAAGCACATACCAGAAATTTAGGTTTGCACAATTGAAGTGGAATAAAGCAATCTGTCTCCCTTGTGAAACAAATCCACCCCCCCTCCAAAAAAACCCCTCACTTTTTGCAGTTAGGAAAGTGATGGGGAATTGTATTCAAAAGTGTGGAATGAATGAATGATTAATGGGAAGACTTATAAACACAGCACCAGCAAATCATGATGAATGCTCATTGCCAAATAACCACCCCGTCAAACAAAGAAGGATGAATGCTCAGTGAAGACGGAACATAGTCTAACCGCCACAGAAGCTTTGTGCAAGCAAATCAGGATGAATGATCAATAAACAGGTTGTCTGAAAGAGCTCTCACTTCATGACCATCTAACACGTGAGGCACATTTGTTTTATGATACATGGACTAACAAATTCATAGTAGATAGCGTGTGTGTGAGCTCCTTCCTCGAAATCTGGCATGCTATGTCAAATAAATTTTGAAATACTTCAGAACACATCCGGAGTTACAGTTCTAAAGCTGCTTTCTGAACTGTACAGCTTTGTAGAGCAACTCAGGCTCCCTCCAGCAATCACTAGAGGTCTCTCTCTACCAATGAGTTCTTGTCTGGAGGGCAAGAGGAGAGAAACACACTTGCTCTCAATAATTTCTTCATTGGGCACTTGACATCTCGCAGCTTTCTGGAGAGCACAAACCCAACTCACCTATAGAGGTCTGTATTTCTGTGGTTCAGTGCTCCCCTAGATGCAAACTGACAGGGAATGCCGTGCATCATGGCTCGCAATTGCTCCATAACTTCCGCAGCACCTGAAGTGAAGGAGGGCCTTTTTGCACAGTTTCATGTACGATAAATGCGTCTTTGTTTCTCATTTGTTGCATGTTTCCTCCAAGGTTGTGGAGGGACACAGCATTTTCCCACAACGTTTTGTATTTGGGGATGTGCAATTGCCCATTCATTGTTATTATTTTCTGTGACATGATTAATGATGAAAAATACAACTCACCCACCTGCATGCCTGCGCAATTTTGGGGCTGTGCACTCCCCTTTTTTACAGCTACAATAAAAAAGCACTTATCTAGTGAGAGGGAGAGTTCAGAACTTTTGTTGAGTTTTCTGAAAAATATGTGGAATCAGCTTTTTTTTTTTTTAAAGGGAGGCCAATAGACTCCTGCAGCAACGCTAATTGTTATCTCTCCTGCCTCCATTACCTGCAAACAGGTGACTTTGTTACTGTCACTGTAAAAAAAAAAGGTTAACTCATTGTGCAGGCAAAGGATTATTTAAAAAGCGATTAAAATTAAAACTGCAAGTATAATGTCCATATGCCACATTAGGTATCCTATATTTGGCTCAGGTCACCCTCTCTCAAAAAGGATATTATGGGACTGGAAAGATGCAAAAAGCAGCAACCAAAACGATCAGGCAGTTCCCCAGGAAATGTTTTTTTCCTTTTCAGTTTAGGGAGCAACGACAAAATAACCAAGGAGATCCTGATAAAGGTTTATAAATGGTACATGATGTGGAAAAAGTGTCCAGAGTTTAGTTTTATTTTATCCCTCTCTCCTAATTCTGTACTTGGTGTCATTCAGGGTGGACAAAATAACTTCATTGCACGGCACATAATTTTGCTGTTGCAAGATGTAGCAATGGCCATTATCTTAAATGGCTTTAAGAGGGGATTAAGCGAATTAATGGAGGACAGGGCTAGTCATGATGGCTAAACAAATCAGTATTATTGCTCAATAAATAGCCAATGTTGCCTAACTGCCCTAGAAACAAATCAGAACTATTCTTTGATAAACAGCTGAAGTTGTGTAACCTTTCCACAAAGAAATCAGGATGAATGGTCAACCTACAGGTCGCTGAGAAGTGAACCTCATTTGGGGTTACAGAATGCAACATGGTCTAATTCGTGGTATGCATATGGAATAGTCAAGCCATCTTAACTCTACATTTGCCACAATTGAGTCCACGTGGCCAATTTCTGGGCACTGATTTAGACTGATTCTATATCAGTTAACCAGAAAGAAATGCAGGGGGTATTCCCTTCTCTCCCCCAAAAATGCAGGTAATATTTTTCCTGGGCTATCCTTGTGTTAGGATACCACCCATGCAGATGGCCAGTCTGTCCTAGTTCCTGTCAGCTCTTTGATCCATAAGGGGCCAAGATGGTTTGGCCTCATAGGTTTGCAGACCTTAGAGCTCTATAGAGATATCAAAAGTGCTAAAATAGCATTTTCAGTCCCTGCAGTCAGCATCTTATTTAAGTGCTTTAAGAAAGTGATCTTGCTAAGGAAGCAAGTTTTATAAGGGATTTTCTAGGAAGTTCTTTCCCGTGTAGATAACTTTGTTATCTTGTCATCGTCGTGAAAACCCCTGGCACCGCGATCTTTTGTGCCACCTAGTCAGCAATTTCTTTGGTCGCCATTTGAATCCCTCGCAATCATCATCAATCTATCCAGCCTGCCACAAGGCTGGAGAGGATCAATCTAAGAGCAAAGAAGACTGGGCTGTTTGCAGATCTTTGGGGGCTCTCGGGGGAACCTCACAGTGTTTTGATGAGAGTGAGCGTGGCAGGAAGCTGGGGTGATAGATTGAAGAAGATGAGGCCATTGCTTGGTTGAGAGGTGATATGCAGCAGCTGTGACAGGTGCCTATGTCTGTCCCCTGAACCTGCAATCTCTCCTAATAGGGAAGATTGAGGAGCCCAGAATGAAACATGTCATGTCCAAGAGAGATGGGGAGACAGGTGGGGACTCCAGGGTTGCAAGCTGCAGAAAGGAGATGAAGGGAGGGAAAGGAGTACTCGTGGCGACGCAGACACTCATCAATGTGTTCTTTGTACGCTTCTGAAATGGCAAAGCTCTTGTTAGATGGTGTTTTAAAACTTGCAGCTTATTTGGTGAAATTGAAAGAATTAAACTGAGAAAAGGGAAAGCCATAGCTGAATGCCAAAGAGACATGCTTCCAAGATAGTAACATCAAATTCAATGGGATTTCCTTCCAAACAGACGTTGTTTTGGATTGAGGTGTGATTCTTCTTCTTCCTGGGGATTTATCTTATATTAACACTGCCAATTCTTCATCTAAGAAATCTCCTTTTCCATTAGTAATTTGAAGCCAGAGAGAAATTAAATGGGTATACCTTTTTGTTCTGCATAAATCAGATAATCTGCCTTTAATAATTACAGATGGAAATCTGAACAGAGAGTACTTCATTCATGGAAGGAGTTTCTTTGAAGGGAAGCAGAGTTGCAACTCCCTTTCTGTGAACAGAAGATCCTTCCTTTCATGGGATGACTACATTGGATCCCACTCAACGTGTTAAACTATTTGTGTTGTAAAATTCTATAGCACTTTCCCTGGGAAAGATGGCCAAGGTAACCCATCTATGGCACTGATGAACAACCCAGATCTTCTACCTATCTTCCTTTCTTCTGTGCAATTTCCCCTCACTTCCTTGGTTTGCTTTACCTATGGTGTAGCATTATCTCTATGGTTGTATGCACACTTCAGCCTCTGAAACACCGCAGTTTGAGTTTTTCTAATGACACTTTTGTAGACATGGTTTTTCAAGGTTCCATACCTGAAAGCTGTGCAGACAGCATGAGCAATTGTGAAATCATTTATAATAATATAATAATAATAATTTATTATTTGTACCCCGCCCATCTGGCTGGGTTTCCCCAGCCACTCTGGACGGTTTCCAACAGAGATAAAAAATACACTAAAATGTCACATATTAAAAACTTCCCTGAACAGGGCTGCCTTCAGATGTCTTCTGAATGTCAGGTAGTTGTCCATCGCCTTGACATCCGATGGGAGGGCATTCCACAGGGCGGGCGCCACCACCGAGAAGGCCCTCTGCCTGGTTCCCTGCAACTTGGCCTCTCGCAGTGAGGGAACCGCCAGAAGGCCCTCGGAGCTGGACCTCAGTGTCCGGGCAGAACGATGGGGGAGGAGACGCTCCTTCAGATATACTGGACCGAGGCCATTTCCATCTGTCCACATGTGGCTCTGTGGCTAGTGCACATTAGTTTATTTGTCCCCTCCCTTTTCAACACCCACTGCAGTCCATTTCCCCTCTCTGCAAGTGAACTGTGAAGTCTCAGTTAGTTACGTAAATTGCACTCAGTGTTCATCCAGAAGCTTTCTTCTCCTGCAACATGTAGGCAACTTTATAATTTCTCTGACAACTGCATATCTCTTCTTGCAGGGCACTCTGGGTATGCTCAGAGGCTGCTTGTTCTGGTGCGACAGAATGGCTAATTACTGCCTGCAAATGTGTGTCTTATTTTTGCAAGACATCAATGGCATTGTAAGCTCATTGTAAGAGTCTCTCTGTCCTATCTCCAGACAGGAAGGAACTTCACACAGCTTGATTTCTTGAATGAGGACTGCAAAAGAAAAGACAAAGACACTTCAGGCTCAGATGTATCGGCTCCCTGTTATACCAATCAATTCCACTAGAGCCATTGTGGTTTCTTACAGGGCAACACACAGCTATGTTTGGTTGACGGGCAATGCACGAAATGGATGCACCTCAAATCTATTAAACTGCCACCATAAGCAGTCAGATGATATGGTTCTGGGTGAAAATAGTTTATAGTGATTGCAGCATTAAGCTGATCAAAGCTTTGGGGTTTTGATAAACTGTAGGTATTACTTTTTTATTATTTTAATGCTATGGTGGAATCTAGTCCCTTTCCAATTGATCAGTACTTCCAATGTACCTGACTGATTCATTTGTATTTCTGGTCACAGAGCCATTTTGCAACTCAATTCCTTTTCCTAAAAATAAGAAATAACAATTAAAAACAGTAACCATCCTGCTCCTCCCACTTAATTAATTGTTTCATGAGCTTGTTTGGTCCTAGAATTAGTTGTCTTCCATCCAATACTGAAATCACCCATTTAAGCACTTTTCATCCAATGTGTGCATCCAATGTGCTTCTGGTTTTTATTATTATTCTCATCAGTTTGTCAAGTTTTTAAAATTATTGTTTGATATCAATTTGATTTAACATAGTGATAATAAAAGGAAAAATTATCCTTCTTGATTGAGTAGGCAGATTGCAAAAGACATTGGACTTGTATATGTTTGCAGCTGTTTGCGTTCCATTTACCGTAATCTGCATCATCCCCTAAACTGCAGCAACCCAAGACAGTGATAATCCAACTACTTGGGGAAAATCAGGCTCCAAATCACTCTGCTCAGGTTTGCAGAAAATTTGTTTCGGTGTTTTGGGGTAGATGGATCAGCTGTCAATTTCTGCCTCTCCCCTTTCCACAACCACTACTTCCTCAGTGCTTTCAATTCTTTTCCAAACTATTTCCCTCCTTTTGACCCCTCAGATTTGCACAATCAGAAAATTGCACAAGAAAACCATATTAAAAATTTCTAGGGGCAGGAATATAAAGGAGGGAAAAGTGGAGCATGGGAAGGAGAGAAAAAGTATACTTAGCGCCTCACACAAAAACACAGAGAACAGCTCAGACATATACTGAATATACCATCACACAGAAAGCACCCTGCTCACACTCTCTCTCACACAGAAAGTGCCCAATACAAAGCAACAGGAACAGGAAGTGTGTGCACAGACACAAAATCAGAAAATAATAATAATTCTACACTGGATATGTTGGGCAGCAATCTGAAAAGTGTGATTTTCAATCGGTTTTCTTCATTTTCCATCATAATTGTAAGGATGAGTTAGGATCATATCCTTTTAAATGCATATAATTCTTTTGGTCCCTTAGATCTACACAAAACCAGAAAACTGCACACAAACACATTTACAATTGCCTCTGTGAACTTTTGCACAATTTAATGGCAATTTTTAAAAAACACAACCAGAACAAAAACAAGGTGCATGTGCAGCTATCTGTGCACATCCCCTATCAGTAATTAATTGGCACCGTAGAATCAACAAATTAAAAGCAATGCCTACTGGTATGAATGTCAGTGGGGAGGGGGATGAATTTGCTCCTCGTATATAAAGTCAGATGCAGATCCCTCTGGTCTAATTCAAATGGGGAAAATGAAGATTAACAGCTGAATAATGTTCAAATGTAGACAAGCCCATAGGCACTGCTGTATTTAAACAGTTCCAAGTAAGAGAACCTTCCAGATCTACAGCAAAGCACCTAGAGATCCACTAGTAGATCCTGGTCTATCTTCTGCCATGTACGCTAATCAAGAATTATGCTGCAAATATGTAGAGCCTGTTACATGAATACTAAGTTATGAGTGTTATTTTTGTGAGGCTTGCGAGTTTATCATTCGTTCATTTCTGGTTAAGTTACCATGTTTTGTGTTTCTTTTAAATGGGAGCAAATTTGCCCAGGCCGGGGCAGATTTAATTCATGTAACAAAAGGTGTGTAGATGATAATAGTAACAACAACAACAACAACAACAACAACAACAAAATTTATTTATACCCCGCCCTCCCCAGCCAAGACCGGGCTCAGGGCAGCTAACAACCAATAATAAAAACAAGTTGATTAAAATACAACTTTAAAAACAAGATTAAAATACAGCATTAAAACATTAAGATGCAGCCTCTTCAGAAGAGGAGAATGGAAAAAAGAAAGAGGGGGAGGGAATCAAATTGATTCTAAGCCAAAGGCCAGGCAGAACAACTCTGTCTTACAGGCCCTGCGGAAAGAAATCAGATCCCGCGGAGCCCTGGTCTCATGAGGCAGAGCGTTCCACCAGGCCGGAGCCAGAGTTGAAAAGGCCCTGGCTCTGGTTGAGGCTAATCTAACTTCCTCAGGGCCCGGGACCTCTAGGGTGTTGCTATTTATGGACCTTAAGGTCCTCCGTGGGGCATACCAGGAGAGACGGTCCCGTAGGTACGAGGGTCCCATCATTTCATTAGGATGCCATTCCAATCCTTCTCAGCCACAGCTAAAACCATGCCACTTTTTTCCACAGCTGCCATAGAGCAGAGGCGTAGCATGGTGGGTGCTGTGACGCCAGGCACAATTTTGAGAGGGGGTGCAAACAGGCACCCCATAGCAGGCTCCTTCATCAGAGCCTGGCTCTGCAGCAGAAGAGCCAGTGCTTGTGCCTGGTGAAGTTCTGTCCCTGGGTCAGACCTGACCCGGCAGAGGAGAGCAGGTGAGTGGGTCTGACCTGGCAGCGGAGAGCATCCCACCTTGGCTGCGGCGAGGCACACCCAGCTGCAGTAGCTCTGCCTCCGCTGTCAGATCAGGCCTGACCCGATAGTGGAGAGCAGGGGGAGAGGGAGCAGCAAAGCTGCTGCCCGCTATGTTTGGCCATGGCCCGGCTGTAGCAGCTCCGCTGCAGAAACAAGCCTGACCCGGTGGCAGAGAGCAGAAGGAGAGTGGGCAGAAGGTTCTCCACCCCTCTCCTACCCTGAACAGTGGTGCCTGGGAGGGCATCCCCCGTGCCCCGCCCCCCTTGGGGGCACGCCCCTGCACCCACCGCGGGCAGCGTGGGCATATACTCCGCCGCTGCCATAGGGCTTCTCCACACCTCCATTTGTTCTGCTGCTTTCTCCCTGGAAAACCAGTGGTTTAGAGCTGAATCAGAACAAACGGCAATTGGGATTTTCGTAGGTTGCTGTTTGTTCTGGTTTAGCGCTAAAGAGCAGGTTTTCCAGGGGAAAGCAGCAGGGCTAAGGTAAAACTGCTTGGAACTGTGCCTAGAAAGTGCGGGACAAGCAGAAATGTGAAAAAAAGTATCCCACTTCGTGTTTTTTTTTTTTTTTTAAACTGCTTCCACTTCACCATCGTCATTAGGCAGGCGACTGATTTTTAGGTGCCATGAAAGGGCACCAAATGGTTAGTTATTACTGTATTTTTACTGCCAGCGAGGGAGGTAGAGAGATGCTTGTGGGATTTTCTGCTCAGCTGCCAAAATAACTTAGCTGGCCTTGGGCACTATGCGCCCCGACTTGACGGGCGAGCGCAACATTTGCTGCTCCACTGTTTCTCCTTTAGGAAGAGTTGGGTACTGGTGGTGCCTTTGTAACTTGTCTTTTATAGCGTTGCACATGGCTCTGATCACTACTGCTTTTCTAAAGGCATGCAGAGCAGCTCTGAGCAACAGCACGTTTCCTAAAGGATTCATGTTTTGTGTGCTCACAGCTTATTTCCCTCATGTGCTCACCTGCTGTTTGCCCCTTCACCTTGGTGCATGGACATGCCTGCCTGCCTGCCTGCCATTTATAAGGCAACCTGTTTCTTCTGCCAAGAAAGTGCAGTGCCATGGGAAAGAATGGTGCAGTGGACGAGCTGCTGTGTTATACTAGTAATTTTACAGCAGATAAACTGCTCTGCTTGAGGGCTGCAGGCCCCAACAGGCTGTGAGGCAGGTGGCCCGGCTCTGCCGCTGAAGTATATTCATTTTAATAAGAGGGACACCCTGTGTTATTAAGAAGAGTGTTTATTACTGTCGCGGTGTGCTGACAGCAGCTTCCATCATTGTTAAACGGCAGGTGTGGGGAGGAGGGCACGGAGCTACATACACTACTCTGAAAGACTGGGGCCCTGCTAGTCTGGGGGGCGGGAGTTGCAAGAGGCCCTTCCAGACTCCCAAAGACTCTTCTAGCTGTGAAGCAAAATAGGTGTGCCTGAGAGATGCAGCTTGTTAAAGGGACAGAGTTGTTAGGAGCAGTGGTGTAGCGTGGGTTGCCAGAGCCCAGGGCCACGCAGAGGGGTGGGTGTGAGGGAAACGGATGGAGTACGCATGCACGTTCAACTGCCTAACGGCGTCCATATCACCCAAGAGATCGCAGCTGCAGAGGTAAGAAAAGAAGAGTTGTTCCATTGTCTGGAGAGGTCATTTCCTGGTTCGTATGGAGAAGCCATTTTCAATGGAGCTCAGCAACGGAGGCATGCCGCCGTATTGAGGCAGCACTGGTTATTGAAATTTTGTGCCCTTAACCATTCTGCACCTGGGGCAATCGCCCCTGTGGCCCGTCCATGCTACGCCACTGCCTTGGGGATCACTTCCAACTCTACAATTCTACGATTGTATAACTATGTAGCATGATAGAGGGACATGACTGATGACTTAGCCAGTACTGTATTCAGTTCATTGGGATGCACACTCATCATTCCAGCTGTGAAGCTCAGGGGGATCTGTGTTTTGCACGGCTGCTGTAGAATTTGCTGCCTGTCTTCCCCATTCTGTGGATCTGCTCAAGGCTTCTTATTACACGAAAAGTTTCCCCTTGTAGTTTGGCCCGTATCTTCATGGTTTCCAGCCATTATAGTTTCCTGAATATCTAATCCTGCCTAAATATCAGCGGTATGTATAAAGCTTTATGAAAAGAGTAAAGCCCCAAAATTAGGAGCCTGAGTGATGGTCTGGTTTCCAGTTCAAATCTCAGCTCAGATATGAACTCAATGGGAAGCATCAGGCAAAGCCAATGTGGATGTCAAGTGTCCAGCCCATGCTCCATTTTTAATACATCTGTAATAATGCTGTTTATCTTACAGGTTTGTTGGAAAGGCAATAATTGTGAAGCACTCTGAGCACCTAGCAAAAGCAGTAGATTAAAATATCATTAGGAAATAGGTACGATGTCTATTTTGGCACCGTGGGCACAGGTTTGTGGTTTGATTCAAATTTGCCAGTCGTGCAAGGACTGGCAAATCGCTTCAGTCTGACTTTGAAACTAGTTCACAAAACTTCGCCAGTATACTAATTTTTGAAATTCTGAATAATTTAGTACTTTGAGAGTAGACAATTTATGACTAAAAAGTGCAACTGAGAGCCAAGTACAGTACAGTCATTTTACCACACATCTGCACTTGAACTGTAACAAAATCCTTCCTATCTCTTTGGATGATGGCTCAGATGTGCAAGAGGCAGGAGAACTCATTCCAGAGCAGTTTAGTTGCCTTTATGGGCTCAGAGAGACCTCAATTTCATAAGTCTGTACACAGCATTAAGTGAGAGAGCGGATGGGTTATTTTCTCTGGCCTGTGATGTGTTGCACTATAGTTATATTTTCCAGCCTTTTCCCAGATGTTTTGGACTATAGTTATATGTAATGCTGCCTTTGGAGACAGTTTGAAACTTCACTTGGTGCAGAATTTGGCGGCCAGGTTGCTCAAAAGGGCAAGGCAGTTTGAACATATCACACCAATCTTGGCCCGACTGCACTGGCTGCCAGTTAGTTTCCAGGTCCAATTCAAAGGTCCTATAAAGCCTTAAACAGCTCAGGACTACGATACCTCAAGGATGACCTCTTCCCATATAAACTGACCTGAATTCTGTAATCATCATCTGAGGCTCTTCCTTGTGTGCCTCATCCACAAGAGGTCTGGAGGGTGGCAACACAAGAATGGGCCTTTTCCGCAGGGGCTCTGTGTTTGTGGAATGCTCTCTCCAGGGAGATTCATCTGGCACCTTCATTATACACCCCAGACAATCTTACTCGGCTCCGAGTGATCACCAAAGGAGAAAGAAGAAGACACCTTTAGGCCCCAGGCAAAAACATCCCTCTTCAACCAGGCCTTTGGCTGGTTAATATTCTACGGCCTTTTAAATGTGTTTGTGGGAGGCTGGGTTATTGTTTCATTTTTGCTTTAAATATTCATTTTGTGCTTATTGTTAAATTGTGGGTGAACATATCAGACGACACAGCGATTCTTCAAACAGCTCTTGTTTATTCACAGGCCAGAACAGAACTGAACTGAAAGGTTCAGCCAGCCTGCTTATATAGAGCTCGCACTAGAACGCAACAGTAACCATTTTCTGTAACTATCCAATCACTGAACATCACTTTCAATCCCTTATTTGCATATGTGGACCTGAGTGAAAACTATCTACAGTATCCCCCTGCTGGCCCAGGGTGAGAACTTCAGTATATAACACCTATATCCTGTATTTTTATCTTGTAAGCCGCCCTGAGATCTTCAGATGAAGGGTGGTACATAAATTTAATAAATAATTTAGCTCCCATAAGTGCTTATCGTCCCTTATGCTGGGCTGGGGTTGATGGTAGTTGCAGACCAAAACATTTGGAGGGAACCAGCCTCATGTGCTGAAACGAAGCTGAAAACTAGCAGCTAAAGTCCTGACCTTCTTGTCCAGCTCAGCCCTCTCTGTTTGGACCCGTTGATAGAAACATCTCATGGTCACTGGTCTTTTTGCTGAAAACTGCTTTAGTTATTCGACTGGCGCTAACCCTCTTCCCTGGGGCTCTTGTCAACCAGGCATGACATTAAGGCTCTTCTAGGTCTTTGTAGGATGTGCAAGGTTGATGGGGACCGGCGCATGTCACTCTAGGCCACTTCCTCATCACCATAACTCTAGGGTGAATAACAAGAAGCCGAGAATCTGCTAGCGCAGGCTCTGGCACGGCACCCTTTCACTCTTTTATTTGCCCCAGAGATTTATGCTGCCTATCTCCCTTCCCTTTGTCCACTGGCCGGGCCCTATAAGTCATGTCCCCTGCCTGACAGGTCACATGGGCTGTGCTGCTGCTCTGTCAGAGTGAGTGATGCCAAGGAGTGATTAAAAGAGTAGAGGGGTGAGAGGTCAGCAGCAGACGGCATGATGGGAGTGTGGAATGTAATTATCAGTCCTATGACATACTGCTGGGGGCCTTAACGGATCAACACACATTGGCTGGGGGTGGGGAAGGAGGTTCTAAGGAATGGATGGACAGAGGAAACAGCAGAAGGAAATGTCTGGGGTTTTTCCTCGCCTTAACCCACCCCAAGCAAGCACAGGGATCGAAAGGGATATTCCCAAACATTCCGTGCAAATCTACAGGGTTTGTAAGCCATTTAAACAGTTTTCTGGAAACAGGGCTGAGGAGTAACATCCTCAAGAGACCATTATGACATTAATGTTATGGACTACAACTCCCAGCATCCCTGGCGATTGGCCATGTTGGCTGACGGTGAAGGGAGGATGTAGTCCACAACATCTGGAAGGCTGTAAAAGGATCCCTCAAGAGCTATATGAGGTGGCTCAAGACACCTCAGTTTGGCTTGCCCTGCAAGACCCATTGCTATAACTGGTCTACGGTGGAGTTATATGACTACTGCCTTTTGTGTGGTAATTGCAGTTGTCATAGTTGTCTAGTTATTTGAAGTTTTTGTTATATGTCGGAGTTATCTTTTAAACATCTGCAGGTCAAATGAAAAAGGGGTTTTCTCCAATATGAGCTTATTTATGTCATGAATGGGGTTTCAACAAGTTGCTAGAATTTGGGGCCCAGATTGAAGCACTCAAAAGGGGGAAATGAACTCACTGCATTTTAAGCTGTTAATGTGAAGATAGCAGTGGATTTTGATAAAACTGTATTGGATAACCATACAAAAGTGGAAATATATTGGAGATATGCTGGATTAGATGGGCCTTTGGTGTGATGCTATAGACCTCTTTGTATATTGATTGTCAAGTACTGTAGTCCTATATAAACAGATCAGAGATGGATCAATCCGTTTCTGTTCTGTTTCCCTTGCATGTTCGTTCCCCTCTTAGTCCGTTCTGTCCCAATTCTGCATAAATGTGCTGGGTTTAAAAAACAAAAAGCAAAAACAACCCCCACCCCACTAAATGTTCTGCAAGGTGGTCGAATAATTGCCTCCCCCCAACATTTTTTTCTTCCTCAAACAGTTTTTTTCTAGGTTCTTGGAGCATTCTAGAAAATACAGTTACTGCCATTTGCCTTAAAGATGATGCTGAAGATCGTCCTTAGTCTCTGGGAGAGATGGTATGCCCATGAGGATAGACATGTTTTCTTCTAAACAAGGCCTTTGGAAGGGGAGGGGTGTCATAATCTCCCATCACTCCCAGAGTATAAAGGGGATTTTCAGCCTCATATTCAAGGCACCTGAACAGCAGTAGAAAACTTTAATCTACATAAAGATGTTCTTTCTGGCTTTAGACAGTTTGCCAAATCATTGCTATAGTGGAGAAGTGAATGGTTATGTTCAGCATTTGTTTATTCCCTAATCTAACCTTCACCCACCTGGAGTCCTCCAGCCAGGGCTGATGGGAACTGTAGTCCAAAACATTGGGATGGCACCAGGTTGAAGGCTGCTGCAGTGAATGATAAAATAGCGTTGATCACATTGGTTGAGTAATATCAGCATATCCATGGCTTCTCTTACATATAGGTGATTAGTTCTGTGCAACTCTATAAATCATTTCTCAACTTAACAATAAAAGGGATTAATGTGCATATCACCCAAAGAGATTGCACATACCTATTGCAATACTTCCTTACATAATCAGTGTTAGTTTTGGAAGTAGGGTTTCTTTCAAGAAGTTTGGCAGCAGCTATGTAAGACCTGGCAGTCTTATGCAGGGGAAGGTACCAAAGGTGCCAAACTGATTACATAGGGCTGCCTGGAAGCTGCAAGGTGTGCAGAATCTCATGGGCAGAATTTTAATTGGTAGAGTCAGGTGAAATCCTATTATACCAATTCTAAAAGAGCTGCATTGGTCACTCAAGCACAATTCAAGGAACTGGTGCTGGCCCTAAATTGTTTTTAGGGCTGCCATTACCGGGATTTCAAAGGCGGAATTGCAATTTGATGTCCAAAGCGATGCTTTGTCCTGGATATTAGGCAAGTCACTTGAAAATTATTCGTAAAAGCTCAACAACTTTTGGGGTGTCCTGGTTTTTGCTTTTTGAAATATGGCAACCCTAAGTTAGACTATGGGTCGATCTAGCTCAGTATTATTGACACTGACGGGCTTCAGGTAGGAGTCTTTCCTGGAGACCACAGGCATTGAACCTGGGACCTTTCACCATATTATTGTAATTTATAAAGCTGTGACTCATGCGTTCCCTGCCCCCAATCCAACTGAGAGATCTGTAAGCTGAGTGATAAGATAAAAAGGAGTAGGGAAAATATAGAAAATAAAGAATTTACTAAAGAGAAGATTGAGGGTTTTTTAATTCAAAATCTGGGTTCAAAGCTGAATCTCTGATCTGTGAATTTAACTACAGTAACTCATGGGCCATATACAGTTACAGATAGGCCAAACCTTACGCCAAAGAATAAACGGACATCAAACAGGCCAAACCTTACGCCAAAGAATAAACGGACATAAATCGGACATCAGGAATCACAAGACAGAGAAACCAGTAGGAGAACACTTCAATCTCCCAGGACATTCTATACAAGATCTCAAAGTAGCTGTTCTATTACAAAGGAATTTCAGAAATAGACTGGAAAGAGAAGCTGCTGAATTGCAACTTATTACCAAACTTAAAACCATGGAGAGACCTGGTCTGAACAAAGACATTGGATTCTTATCTCATTATACATGACAAAGCCATTTTTCACCTTTTCACCCCTTGCTTTTTCCTGTAAGACCTATTGCAGTCGTTAAGAGTCGTCAACAGGCTCATCACAGCTATCTGCCTATCACCCATTCCCACCACCCTTCTGAGTAATACCCCTCCCCACCTTCTCACTATATAGAAGGGTCTGGTGATTTCTGTTTCAGTGTATCTGAAGAAGTGTGCATGCACACGAAAGCTCATACCAAGAACTAACTTAGTTGGTCTTTAAGGTGCTACTGGAAGGATTTTTTTTTATTTTGTTTTGTTCATGGGCCATAATGAGTAAAAAATACTAATGGAAACAGCTCAGTAACAAGTGAAATAATTCACGAAACTAGGCTGGCATACACTTGTAGAAATGAATTTTGGTATTCTTGAAATCCATTGCTAAAGCAAAACACAGCATCATGTGGCTGATTCATTATTATGATTATATGTGCATTTTAGACTTCTCTCATAAATACTTGAACCACAGCTAGGCTACAACATTATTTCAAATCACTCCAAGAAGTCCATATATACGTATATATGTATGTGTGAAACTTGGTACAAGATGAATTTCTGATAAATTACTCCAGAACTGATAAATTGCTCCAGAAGAGAGTAGCAGAAAGGTAGAAAGTTGGATGATGGGATAAGAAGAAGGAAAAGCAGCCCGGGAGATGAGTGAAATGTAGCCCTGGAAATGGAGATCAGGGGTGTGGGGAAATGAGACATGGCAACGGAAGAAAGGGATTGGACAAAAACAGGCAGGGAGAATAAGAGCAATTGACAGGAGTGGAAGCTGCTGTGGGGAGGGGAAGGAAGAGTGTGAAAAGGGGGAGGTGTGAGAGCCCCAGTGAAGAGAAGACAGCGTGACTGTGCCTGATCTACACTGACGAGTACCAATGTTAACTGTCACCTCTCATCTCTAAACTAAATCACACCTGGAATTGGAGGCAGCGAGGAACTGATAGTCAGTCTCAGCAAGACGACAAGTCAATCAGAGCGGAGATGCGTGGAGAGACACCAGCTTTATAGGGCTCAGCGCCTTCATTCATCCTGGGATTTACACCTGTCAGCTTCCTGGAGGGGGGGAGTGATGGCATTCACTTCAACACTGCTTAACATGGGACAGCAGTGACATGCCCTCCTGCTTGAAGCACACCTGTTTCTGTAGTTGCCCTCTTCCCTTCATGGTCACACTTTGCATCCCAAAAACCAGGGATGGCAAAACTGTAGGCCTCTGGATGTTGCTGGATGACAGCTGCCTTAATCCCTGACCATTGGGCATCCTAGCTGGGGCTGGTGGGAGTTGGAATCTAACCACATCTTTGCCTCTTCTCCCTAAGAGTATTGACTATGTATTTCAGACAGGATTGCCCAGCCCTTTCATTCAGTAGGCTGAGGTAGCCTGCCTCAGGTGGCAGATTGTGGGATATACAGTGGTACCTCTGGTTACGTACTTAATTCGTTCCGGAGGTCCATTCTTAACCTGAAACTGTTCTTAACCTGAAGCACCACTTTAGCAAATGGGGCCTCCTGCTGCCGCTGGAGCACGATTTCTGTTCTCATCCTGAAGCAAAGTTCTTAACCCGAGGTACTATTTCTGGGTTAGCGGAGTCTGTAACCTGAAGTGTATGTAACCTGAAGCGTATGTAACCCAAGGTACCACTGTATTTATTTGTTGTTGTTGTTTAGTTGTTTAGTCGTGTCCGACTCTTCGTGACCCCATGGACCAGAGCACGCCAGGCACTCCTGTCTTCCACTGCCTCCTGAAGTTTGGTCAAACTCATGCTGGTAGCTTCGAGAACACTATCCAACCATCTCATCCTCTGTCGTCCCCTTCTCCTTGTGCCCTCCATCTTTCCCAACATCAGAGTCTTTTCCAGGGAGTCTTCTCTTCTCATGAGGTGGCCAAAGTATTGGAGTCTCAGCTTCAGGATCTGTCCTTCCAGTGGTCAATTATTCAATCTGCAAATGGTATCTGCAACTCAACGCCACTGTGCAAAGAACTCCAGTTCTATGTGCCAGGCAGCCACGACTTCTTCAGGAGATACCTTTCCACCTTTTGCCATTTTTAAAAAAAATTATCCCCAACAGATACTCAGTATCTGTTGTGCAGTCACTGTGCCTTCTAGGTAATTGAGCTGGGTATATATCTGTCTGTCATCTATCTATCTATCTACCTCGCCCCTTTAGATTTCCCCTCTATCAATCCTTCCCAGTGCCAGATTTCTGTCAGCTTGGGGTTTCTTGAAACTGATACCTTCTCCTTGTTTCTCAATAGCCCTGCTTTAACTACGTAAGCATCATAGCAGCACCTATGTTCCCTGTTAGCTAATACATGATGGTTTTTGCCACCAGGAAGGATGCTATTTGGATGTTCTGCCTCATGCATCAAACTATTTTGGGCCTTCTCTGTTTTAAACAGTTGAAGGGAATATGAAAGATGAGCCATTCTGCACACATCCATTTTTCTGTCTCACCAGACTATCTTGTCGAATAGGTTTCACAGGGTGTTTTTTTTAAAGTGCTACATTCCAAACCTTGTTTGACCAGAAACCAGTGGAGACTGGTCCATTAGAAAAAAATAGGGAACTGCCCTACCAACTTCATTCTTGATTCCTTCAAGCCCACAAGCCATATGACTTGCAACCAGTCCTGGCTGTCTGCTCCCACCTCAGTCTCTGTTTTGCTTTCGTAGAACTCAGTAGGAAGGAGGACAGAACCTAAACTGGAGTTAGTTGACTGTCCCTGTCATTGGTTCTGACTCTGCCTACTGTTGGCCTCCCTACATTCTGCCCTGTGGGTCCTCCTGGCGGTTACCAGCCTCTACTGCCAGAAACCACAATAGGACAAAAACAAATGAATGAACACATGTATTGCAAACAATGATGGTTCTGCCAAACCAGCATAAACCTCCTGTAAGTGAATCATCTGTCCACAACTTTGTGTGAGTCAGGAATGGCACAATATGCTGTACTGGAGAGGTCCTGAAGCTCTTCCCAGTTCCAGTCTATAAAGATGAGAGCTGGACCATTCCAGGCTAGGGTTTAGATGGTGACACTGAAGGCAGTTAATTGAAATGACTGGTGATTCTAAGCAGCTTGAGTAAGTCCTCTGCTCTGCCATCATGTAACTACCCTGCTGCCTGGAGCTGTTGATATTTATTAGAAGAGAGAAATCAATGCCAGGCTGAAAAGCAAGCACTACCTCCCCAAATTCCCACAGTTACAAATCCTCTCCCTTTTTAAAAGCACCCCAGATCAGGACGCTCCCTGCTGGCTAAATCCTGGGTACCAAAGCTGGTGTTACAAGCTTTGAACAGCCTGATCTCTTAATCCAGCTGTGCTCATTCATTTGAAACTGAAAGCAGCTCCTTTTTATGTCGTCCGCTTCTCGGCATTAACTTCTCTTTGATGTAATTCTCGCTTCCGATGCTCTTTCCCTTCATGGGGAAGATTAGTGTGAAATTGGCCTGCTTCTCCAGAGACCGCAGTGTTAAGCCTCCAATACCGGATACTTATTGGAAATCTTTAACCAAAGTGGGCAGTTGGTAGGGGAGCTGAGGGGATGGCGTCTAGTGTTTTGGACTTCACGCTACTTGACGAACTGTGGCACAAGAAACTGGGAGTACTGATGCTGCAAAATCCTAGCTTTTAACCACACTTTGCAAATAAGATCCAAGAGCCCTGCAGAGTAACCCAGAAGACATACTGACTGACCCACAAGCGAAAACAAGACACATATCCCCAACAACTTCCACTATAATATACTGCAAGCAGAAGTCCAATTTGCTATTGTGACCTCCTAAACTATAGAATTCCCTGTTTCTTAAGACTTGGCTCTGTACTAGACATTTTCTCTGGAATTGCCATCCTTTGCTCATTCACTTTTCATGAAGCATCCAGATGACATTTTCCCCAGATGGTCGCATTTCAATGTTTTCTGTGTTGTCCTTATACACCTGTGGCATATATAAAATATAACTGCAATGCCAGTTTTTCTGGTGTGAACTAAGGAGGCTTCCCAGGGCTCTGTGACTTTAATTAAAGATTCCTGTTCACATGTACAACCCATTTTATTGCTTCCTGATTAGCGTAGCAGGGAGATTAGTGGCAAGTTGCTTCTTAATTAGTCAGTATTCGTTCCTTAAGTATACTGATTTCTCTCCATTATGTTTTTCTTTTCATTTTTAAAATGGCAAAATAGCACCATTTTATTAGGAAACTTAAAAGGGGAAAATAATTAAAGGAAACTCACAATCGTGCAAGAAAGAAGCTGATTAGTTAAAGGCCAATTCATGACTAATCATCAAGATATGCTGAGAAATGAGCAATAAAAAACATAAATCCTACAAGAAGGAAACATTTAATTAATGTTGCAGGGAACTTAAACGATAATCATTTTTGAGTAAATATCGGAGGATATTGGGATTGAGGAAGGGCATTGCTGGATAACACAGTGCTGTATTAAAAGCTGTGTAAATTTATCATTTTAATTCCATTTCCATCTAATTCCAGAAAAGCGATGTTTCATCTTTTGGAGGGAAGTAAACAACAACAAAATACCTATTTAAGATACCCCTTTAAGTTGAAAATCCCCTGCCCTGATCTCTGAGCTGTGGGTTAAGAGGATTCTGTAGGGAAAGGGCTGCACTTGGCAAATGGTCAGAGACGCTATTATTTATCATTCCATCTGTTCCAGGCCAAGCTCTGACAGGGAAAATGGTCACTTTCTCCTGTCCTTTTCCATTGATGTCCCGTGGAACCTCAGAGTTCCGTGGTAGTACCTCAGAGTTCTTGGGTAGTTCTCAGACCAAATGGAGATCTGTTTAGGTTCAGCAAGGTTTCTGCATCATGTGCCTACAGACCATATTCTACGGTTTGGCTCAACTCATGCCCAGATAGACTCCTGCTGCTGCTACTCTGCCCCTTCTTAGGCCCACGTCCCTTGCATATCTCCAGTGCCACAGTCTCAGGAACAGCCTGGAGCACCCTCCCTGGGCTCAGCCTTGTGCTTCCTCTTCCTTGGATACCACCCCTCCCTCTCCCAGGTTCGCAAATCACTCCTTCCCATGTCAGCCAGCAAATTGGTTTATCCTCCCCCCATCTCGGCTTTCATTACCTTGCCGAAATGAAGCGATATCTCCTCGGTGGAGGCTTCCCGTCGCCGCAGCCGGTACCCAAATCATGAGAGCTGGCATAATAAATGAAGACAAAGTGCCGGCGGTCTGGGCCATCTCTCCCACTGCACCACCAGCCGCTGCCAGCTTCATTATTCGCTTAAGTTGCCGGAGAAAATTACTTAACCCTGACCCGTGTATTAGGGGCCTGTATTAATGCCGCGACAGGCGCCTCTTACAGCAAAGAACAATTTATTAGAGCCGAAACAGGCTGCTTTTCTCTGTCATTTTTCCAATCTGAGCTTTGAACACACATCATTAAACTTGTCTGACTCTCTCCCCTTCTCCATCATTCCTTTTTTATTTTTTTTAAACAGAAAGTGCTCTAGAGAATGGAGATTGTTCTGAACCTGCTAACAAAGTGCCTCGGACTTTGCCCCCTCCCATCTCCCATGCTTCCTATCCCTCCCTGTATCTCCATCTCTGTCTAATTTGTGTCTACTCCATTCCACACTTTCTTTCCTTTGTATTTCATGTTTTGAAGATTCTCCCTCACGGTCTCGGTCTCGGTCTCGGTCTCGGTCTCTCTCTCTCTCTCTGTTTTCCCATTCTGCCTTGTTATGGAAGGTTTCACTGAGGCATTTGCAAAACCTAGCGGGTTCTTAGCGAAAGCATAACCCTGGGAGCTTTACCATTGTATTTCACTGTTACAACCCAAGCCTATGCATATTTACACAGAAGTAAATCCCACTGAGTTCACTCATAGGGGAGAAATGCAGAAGAGTAGGGAATATTAGGGTCTTCAGAGGGCTGGGGGATATATTTGATTCAGTTTGCATCTAAAAGCAAACCTATCTACCTAATTCACACTTTCTGAAAAATATGTGAAAGCACAGTCGTCCTTTAAAATTCACACTTTTCTGAATTTTGCAGTGGAATTTTCCAGTCAAGTAATGCATAAAAATGCATAAAATAGTGCAGAGTGCATAAATGTGCATATATACCCGTAAAAATAACATACACAAATGCTTTGCATACACAAATGCCCACCCTGTGGAACGTCCTCCCATCAGATGTCAAACAGATAAACGACTATTTGACTTTTAGAAGACATCTGAATGCAGCTCGGTTCAGGGAAGTTTTTAATGGTTGATGCTTTGTTGTGCTTTTAATATTTTGTTGGGAGCCACCTAGAGTGGCTGGGGCAACTCAGTCAGATGGGCAGCATATACAACAACAACAACAACAACAACAACAACAACAACAACAACAACAACAGAAATATGTTTTGCAAATATGTCCTTATTGTGTAAAATTGCACACCAAAAAGTATATATTGGGAGAAATTCATATGAAAATGCTGGAGAATTTTCATAAGGACTTCTTTTCAGATGTAGAAATGTCAAGACTGGAAAATGAGAAACGAAGAGAAACAAAAATTGACAGATTCACCCAACCCTGATCTTCAGCCATATTCCTGATCTCTGCAACAGGGTCAAACTAAATTTACATAGTAGCCTGGTGAGTATATGGGCTCCCAGTGACTGTGGACACTTCACTCTTATCTGTTTGTTATGCTACACCCTCTCATTGAGCTAAGCCATAGGCTCATGATTTAGATGTGTTCAAATTTATCAGGAGCTGGATAGAAATAAACTGTACTAAACTAAAACTGTCCTGTTTGGCACCTCATGACGAGCCGAACCATGGCATAGTGCAGGGGTGCCCAAACTTTTTTCAAAGAGGGCCAGATTTGATGAAGTGAACATGTGTGAGGGCCGACTAAGGTTGTTGAGTTTTTTTAAGGATTGAAGTTTACCCCCCAAATAGTTTAGCTTTTTTTAGGATTGAAGTTGCTGGGCTTTTGGGGGGGAATCAAGTAAAATAAAATAAATATGAATAGAATTAAAACTATTTACTGTATTTACTTGAGTCTAATACACCATCAAATCTAGTGTGCACCTCAAATTTCAGAACCTTGAAACCAAAAAAAGTATTTGCCGGCAAATGTAAATGTGCCATTGAATCTAATGCACCCACACAATATTTTTTGCAATGTAATTTGGCCAAAAAGGGTAAGAATTAGAATTGAGTAAATACAGTATCTATGATCTACTAAAAACATAAAATCACAGCAAAATCAGTATGCTACCATCCATCTCATTACAGGCAGTCAGTTCCAAAAAACATTCACCTACTGACAGAAGGACAACAAGGAGGGAGCCACTCTAACTTCTCTAGGGAGAGAGTTCCAAAGTCTGGGAGCAGCCACCAAGAAGGTCTCTTCCGAACCCCTACCAAGCATGCCTGTGTGTCATAGACTGGCTGGATGGAGAGGTGGGGGGCACCAGCTGGGGAACCCCCAGGGGAAGAAGGCTCAGAGCCAGAGGACTGGTGGTGGGACAACCATGAGTGGTTAGAGAGAGAAGAGAGAGCAGACTGGGAAGAGGAGGTGTCAGGAGCTGAAGAAGTAACAGGGTTTAGTGAGCAGAAAGAGGCTGTGGCAGAGAGCAGTCCAGGCTCAGTCGCAGAAGCAAAGGGTGTGAGTGTGTGTGAGTGTATGTGTGTGTGTGAAGAGGCAGAGATGAAGCAGGCTGCTGAAGAAGCCAGTGAGTCTTCCCCACTCTCTGTGACCAGCTCCCCTACCCCCTGGTCTCCCATAACACAGAGATAAATGAAGAGGATAGAGCAAATAGAGACAAGACAAAGGAACCTCAGATTGCTGGGAAAGGAACCGGGGGAGAAGCCTTAGAAAGCAGTGGGAAGATGGGGACATTCAGTCCTCGCAACTGCCCCATTGAGGCAACACCTCCTAGGAAGAGTTGCTGAGATCACCAGGCCTGTGCTGTTTTGGTTTCTTTGAATGAAGAGTTAACTTCACTGACACTGGGTGTTTAATTGCTAACCTACTCCTGACTCCAGCTCCTGACACTAAGAGGGTGGCAGGACCAAGAGAAGGGTCTCCCTTGAAGATCTCAGAACCTGGGCAGGGTTTGATATCCAAAGGGGCAGATGGGTGAGGGAAGCTGAATCTCCACTTCCCACACACATACTTGTATTCCCATAGTCCTTTTCTCCATTAGCCTTGGTCAGTGAGCCAAGCTGGTGGGGGGGGTATAAGACAGAGACCTAGGAAACAGTTCAGTTAGATAGGAAGGGTTGTTCTCATATGGAGCAGAGCTAGGGTCAGGCTATCACATGAACCTTGGCAGCAAAAGCTGCCATTTTTGCTGCTGCAGCTAATGTGAATTTCTAGGATTATATGTCCACCCTTAAAAACGATGCTTCTTCCCTTGCTTGGTTCTCAAGTGATGCTTCTTTATTCCTTTTTTTAATGAGCCACTCTCTCAATTTCCAAGCAATTTTCTTTATGTATCTATATGTTGGGCTGGTTTTAAATCGGATCCGTCTTCCCCCTTCTTCTCCCTACTATTCTTCTTTTAATTAGGACATGATCCATCCCCTCCTACACCTCTACCCCTTGACTGGGTTCATTTTGTGCTGAATACATTGCAACACTTCCAGTAATTACTGTGGATATGAGCCCCCCCCCCTCACACAACACACAGATACTCAGTGGCCTGCTTCTCTATGGACCAGACTCAGCACACTCAGGCTAGTCTCATTAAAAACAAAACAAAAAATCCCTCCTCTTATAACTGGCACACCTCTTTCTCTCATTTTCTCTTTTTCCTATAATTTCTTCAGCCTCTTCCACAAGGTCATAGCAAAAAAGCTGGCACCCACCTTGAGTTATTCCTTAGTGTTATTCTTTAACTTACTATAAATAGCTTTATTCTTCCAGTTCATCAATATCAGTCTCTTGGCTACCATTAGATATGATCCCTTTTAATGAATGGATCGACTATATAACATATATAATTTATGAATGGACTGCTTACAGACGTAGGCTTTATTTGGATTAATATGACAATATTTGGAATGAGTTTATACAAAATGTAGTAGGCTATTGATATCTACATATGTATTAGGAAAATAAAATCAAATTTATTTAAGAATGTATGGGTTAGGTTTTTTCCATATATTGTATTTGTATATTGTTTCTTTCTACACATTTTTCTTTGTATCACTTTTTTTCTTTATAACATAAACCTTTTCAATAAAATATTAATACCAAAAAACTTACTATAAATAAAAAATCAATCAATAAAAAGAAGTAAAAAATAGTAATGTATTTTACTTACAAAAACATAAGGAAAATGTGAAGCAATACTGTACTCATGTATTCAATAAGAAGTAAATGTGATCCCACCTTTTAGAGATCTGGTCAGTGAGTGCTAAAACACAGATGACTGGCAAACTGTTATGCTATGTTAATATCTGATTTACTGTATTTAAGTATTTTAATATATATTAAATAATTATAATTTAACCATGTTAGACTAGCTGTAGTTGGGTTTTTCCAACTATGAGTTGGGTGTTTTGTTGCACTGATATGCAGCCAAATTCACAACCCGGCTTAGCTGAAGTACTAAGATACACAGGTACTTCAAGAAAGGTGCTTACTGCGGGATTGGTGCGGCTCATGAATGCAAGTGTTTCTGCATAAAAATGCCAGTTTATATTCTCCCCCAATCCATTACCAGAAAAAAGATAAGTAAAAAAAAAACCTTTAGGAAATGACCTGTTTGTGATATCTCAGTGACTTTTTTGCAAATTAACCAACCTTCCTAACTGGACTTCAGTCACTTTCGAAACCTGACAGAGGTGCACTTAATGCATTTCTGTCTTTCACAGATGCACACCAACAGTGAAAGAGAGGTTCACAAGTGCTTTAAGTATCATGAATCACAGATGGAGCCCAGGCAGACCCAACCACCTAACCATCTCAATGCGAAAGAACTGGATTCAGGCCCCATCTTGCTCTTCCTCTGATGACATAACTGACCCTGCCAAAGCTGACTACTATAGCTACTAGCTGTGAGGCCAAAGCTAAAAATGTGCGGCCCTGGGAGCAGGGGGATGGAGACATGGTGTTTCATTCTTAGGAACCCCTAGAAGAAATTGGATCACAAGCAAATAAGCATATAGATAAGGGTGATCCAGTAGACATTGTGTGCTTGGACTTTCAAAAAGCTTTTGATAGGGTCCCTCATCTGGTTAAGGAACAGGAAGCAAAGAATGGGAATAAATAGTACTCACAGTGGAGAGATGTAAAAAATGGAGTTCCCAAGGAGCAGAAATGGGACATGTGCTTTTAAACTTCTCCATAAATGATCTAGAGTTAGGAGTGAGCATTGGGATAGTAAAGTTTGCTGATGATCAAATTGTTCCAGGTGGTTAAAACAAAAAGGAATTGCAAGGGGCTCCAAAATATATCTCTCAGTGCTGGGTGAATGGGCAGTAAAATGGCAGATGCAATTCAATGCAATCAAGTGATACACATGGGGGTGGGGGAATTCCTAATTTCGTAAGTTAATGGGGTCTGAACTGGTGACTGACTAGGAACGAGTGGATAGCTTAGTGAAGATGTTAATCCAGGGTATGGCAGCTGTGAAAAAGGTGAATTCAGTGCTGAGGGATATTAGGAAAGAGACTGAAAATAAAGTTATTGTAGACCCTGAAGAGGTTCAGAAAAGGGCAACAAAAATAATCAATGAGTTGGCACAAATGCCCCATGAAGAAAGGTTACAACATTTGGAGCTTTTTAATCTGGAAGAAATGAGAGTAAGGGGGATAGGCTAGAGCTCTATAAGATTATGTGTGGTTTAAAGAACGTGAATAGAGAGAAGCTTCTCTCTGTCATAACACTAGAACCTGAGACCATACAATGATGCTAAATGAAAGAAGATTAAGGACAAAAGAAAGGACTTCTTCACACAGCTTATAGTCATACTGTGGAATTTGCTCCCACAAGGTGATGTGGTGGCCACCAGCTTAGATGGCTTCAAAAGAGGATTAGACAAATTCATGGAGAGTAAGGCTACCAGTGGCTACTAGCCACAATGACTATGTTCTACCTCCTGGGCAGGGGCTGCTCTCACACTCATGTTCCATTTCTGAGCTTCCTCTAGGGAAGCTCATCACTATGTTCTTCACCACTATGAAAACAGGATGCCAGACTAGATGGACCTTTGGTCTGATCCAAAACTCTTCCCAAGTTCTCATGTAAAACTTATGCTTTGAACGCAGAAGGTCTCCGCTTCAATCCCAGGCATCTCCAGGCAAGGTTGGCAAAGACTCTTGCCTGAAACTCTGGAGAGCTTCTGCCTGTCTATGTAGACAATACTGAGCTAGATTGTTTGACTTGTTATTAGGCAGCTTCCTATGTTACATTGCTGAATCCTCGGCCAGAAACTGCAAAGGGGTTACCTGGTACTAGGGGCAGAGGAAGAGAGTATCTAGCATGAGATGGAATGGCTGTTGCTGGAAGCCCCTCCCAAATTCCTCACTCTTTTGCTGCTCAGCCTGCTAGCTCTTCCAAGTTCTCTAATCACCTTCCTGCTGTAATGAGTCTCTCATCTCGCTGATGGAAATCAGGGTATTTGGTTATGAAAGGGACACTGTTAATAACACGATCTCCCTCCCTCTCCAGCCCCCTCCCAGCTTTCCACACAATTCTCTCAATTAACGATAGGCAGAAATTAATTTTTCCCCGGGACTGAAACAATTGCCTAGTGGAGGATTGTCAGCTCAGATCCAGATAGGAACCTTTCCCAGCAGAGCCCAGAGAAAAGAGGAGAGACCAAGGCGATAAGCAAGGCCCTATCAGCAACCACAGGACGCCGTAATACAAATGTTATCCTTAGAAATGTATTTAAAGAGGATATGTTTATAATTCGGAAGAGATTGTCAAACCGCTCTCTTTCCCCTCCCACGGCAGCTCCATCCTAACGCTTGCTCAGCTACTGCCTCCTCTTTGCCATCAAGCTCTCTATTGCCTGCACGGGGCTTGGCAGCAATCGTGGCCAATGAACATGCCCCTTTCCTTCTTGACTTACTGCCCACTGGATAGAGGAACATCACAGGGGCAGCACTTGAAATGGGCGATAAACCTTACTGCCTCACTGCTTCCTGATCCTAAAAGGCAGGGGAAGGAGGTGGCAGGGTGTATTTGAGAAGCTCAGAGTAGCTTCCACACAGGGCTTCCAATGGAAGCAGTGTCATAAATGACAAGAGAGGTTCCTCTAGTGAATGGTGGCATAGCAAGCATATACATGGAAGAATGCAATCTGAAGCCATTTGATAAGAGCAATCTTGGTTCGTCCCAAGTTTGGAACCAGGACCAACTTGATCCCAAGAGCATTCTAAAATAAGATGCACTGTGCTTCAGGGAACAAGCACTCCAAAAGAGAGTCCTGCATCATCTGTGGTTCTCTTAGGCGGCTTTTTAGTGACTGAGGGATGAACTGTGAAGAACAACTACTTATCACTGTTTGTTCAGCAGGACACCGTATCTATCAAACCTGGGAGTCAACTAGAATTGCCAGCTGAACTGAGGGTCATTCTTATGGGTTCTCCATAAGTGTATCCTTCTCCTCAAGTGTTGCTTTCTCCCTTAGGTGAGAACCTGGCATGGGCCATCAAATCCATAACTTAGCTAGGCAGTTAGCTGAAGCGTTTCTGACAATCCCATATCCAAAGACTTCGGAAACTTCTTCAAGGCGGTGAGGAAGAAGCCAGAGGTGCAATTGTTGCTTTGTCCAGTCTTCAGTCCTTCCGTCTCTCTCTCTTTCAGCTCTGTCCTTCTCAATACCCAGGAAAGATTAACTCCTCTCCATGCACCAGAGAAAGTTATTATCATTAATGAAGAATTAAAAGGGAACGATTAATAAAAGGGCCTTATCTGGTAACGAGGAGGAGTCTGGACAATGGGAGGAAGATGGAGAAAATGAAAAACAATAAATATGAAGTGTAAAAGGAGGCGAGTGCTGCTCCCGCTCGTTAGATCACAGCTGCATCTCCTGAGGGGGGAAAGCTCCAAATTGCTAATTACTGCCTCTGAAAAGACCTCTCTCTGATATGTTTGCCGCTGAAAGGCTCCCATTAATGAAGCAGCAATGATGCCGTTTCCCTTTGACTTGCCTTCAATTCCCTCTCTGAGCTTCCTCCCAAGCCGGGAACAATGAGGCCCTAGGAGCTGGCAGCTCCCACAGGCCTCGCAGAGACTAGGCCGGGGGCAGCCGAGTGAGGGGAGCTGAGCTGGTTGTGAAATATGGAGGGGGGAGATAAGGCAAAGACAGAGGAAAGAAGCTCACTCCCAGGAGCCCAGGGAAAATTTGCAGTTATTATGAAGGAGATGAGACAGATTAAAAGCCCTTGTGTTCTGCACTGCCCTTTTATTTAGTGGCTTCATCTCGGAGATGAAAGAAGTTGGAAATGACTTTCTCTGCATTTTGCTGCAAGAAGCTTCATGGCACATTTTTTTTTAAACTTTATTCCTCCCTTTGTCTCTTGTTCCTTCTATCTTTCTCTTTAACCCCTGAAAGGTTAGCTGAGAAGCACCAGGGGTTGCAGAACATTCACTTAGCCAGAGCAAACTAGCTCATTTTCCCTACCCGAGCTGCTAATAAAAAGTTAGGCCTTCACAGGAAAGCTTAGCTGAGAGAAAGGCTAGCGATGGCCAACGAGGCCTGTCCCAATATACTCACGTGCTCGGGAGGGCTGAATAGTAAGAAAGATGCAAGCAGATGGCACCTGTCTTAAAATAAGTATATAAAACATATAATATTTACTAGGAAAAAAACCTATTGCAAATATACTGTTTTGTACACTTGTAATATAGCATTGGGAAATTATATGGATGCAAAGGACTGGGAATGTAGTGAAAGAATAAATGTAATAATTAAGCGTGCCATTTTCAAAGAGATTGGGTAAATGTATATGAAATATATCAGAAGCAGAAAATCAGCTAGGGAGTCAATAAGGCTAACTGACAAAAGTGTAGAAGTGTTATTGAGGGAACATAGGAAAATCAGAAGCTAAATGAAGTCTTTGCACTTTCATTTAGGAGGAAGTGCAAAGGGATAGCCACATCTGAGGTTCTTCTTTTCTTTCTGGCAGTGTCTCTAAAGAACCTAATACAGTGATACCTTGGGTTAAGAACTTAATTCGTTCTGGGTGTCCATTCTTAACCTGAAGCACAACTTTAGCTAATGGGGCCTCCTGCTGCTGCTGCTCTGCCGGAGCACGATTTCTGTTCTAATCCTGAAGTAAAGTTCTTAACCCGAGGTAATATTTCTGGGTTAGCGGAGTCTGTAACCTGAAGTGTCTGTAACCTGAAGCATATGTAACCCGAGGTACCACTGTACTGCAATGATGATAAAGGATGCACTTCTGGAGTTAAAAAAAAAAGCCAATTCAAAAAGTGAGAAGTCGCCAGATGTTGACACATTTTCCGAAACAGTAATTATTATTCTCTGGGGAAGGGCATCCAAGTCAATATAACAGAATTTACCTGTCCTAAAGGTCAGTAGTCACCCAGGGAACCACAATAAATTCATCCAAGTCAAATTAAATGGCTAGCTTGCTTTACAGCCTGAAATACAAAATGTTTGCTTGAATACTTAATTCTAATAACGGGTTTGATTTGGTGGTACTAGGCCTAGGAACCTGCTTCTGAAATATGTCTTTGGTACTAGAACCTGAAGTCATTTTTAGAAGTGAAGAACTCTTAGCCTTTCTCACAACACGGTCCAGGACAGTCTTTACCTGTTTTAAAAGATGGTACCCAGGAGAAGTATAAACTGGGAAATACTTCGGTATATCTTAATGCTGCTATCTGGGATAGATTTCTGTGTTACCAAGGAAACCTGTGTAACCTATGTCTCATATGCATTATCTAGAATTAATTTTATCTGCATATGCAAGCAGGCTGGACAAGTGAAGCTCTGAACATGTTAGAGCAGGGGTTGTCATTCTGGTCTCTACTGCCCATCAGCGGGCGTTTCAGGATTCTAGGTGGGCGGTAGGGGGTTCTACGGCATAAGCTGAATTCTTCCATTGAGAACTGGTGGACGGTAAGGAATCTTTACCATCAAAAAAGATGCATTACTGGGTGGTAGGTATAAAAAGGTTGACTACCCCTGTGTTAGCGTTTCTGTTCTTCAAAATTGAGTCCTCTCAGCCAGATTTCCTCTCTTCCACACATTATCTATTATTATTTGGAGAGCCAGTGTGGTGTAGTGGTTAAGAGTGGTAGTCTTGTAATCTGGGGAACCGGGTTCGCGTCTCCGCTCCTCCACGTGCAGCTGCTGGGTGACCTTGGGCCAGCCACACTTCTTGGAAGTCTCTCAGCCCCACTCACCTCACAGAGTGTTTGTTGTGGGGGAGGAAGGGAAAGGAGAATGTTAGCCGCTTTGAGACTCCTTAAAGGGAGTGAAAGGTGGGATATCAAATCCAAACTCTTCTTCTTCTACTACTATCTGAATCTGTGGATATAACTTCTTCACTTACCCATGATTTAAGCTGTGTAATCTTAATATGACAGACTGGAGGAGAGCATATGGGACCACAATGACCACTGAAGTTATGATTTCTATGCACAGGTCAAGATAGGAAGGAAAAGAGAGTCCAAACAAAGGATCTGCCAAAGCACAAATCTTAAGTGAATCAATACAAGAATGTCAGAACTTCAATATGGAGAAATGTTACTTTCAGTTATATAAAGGCTAGAGGTCAGAGAACTACTCACTGGTATTTTCATAAATAAGAACTTCATAAACTGTGGCAAGACACTGTATATACTAGTAAATCAGGCAGGTGAACTGAAGGTTAGAGGCATAGATGTACTGTAGGTTACTTGACTTGATTTCTACACACAATATGGTTCCCCAACATGATGTTGCTAAATGGGTCCATGTGGAAATATGCAGCGTGGGGGTGAAATTCAGTAGATTGGTTTTAGCTATAGCAACATCAGCAGTGGCCTGGAGCATTGCAGATATGCCCTGCAAATAAGGGCAGAACCAATAGCCACATAAGGGGTAGTTCCTGTAGTCCAGAAGGGTCAATAAGTTAGAGGTGCCATAGCTGGGTATGTGGTGGCAAGCACAGGTTATTGCCATTAGTACAAGAATGTTAGTAGCTACCCTTGTGCAACTGCAAGGGTTCAGGTCCCAGAATCAAAGTCCTGATATTATTACTCCTGGACCAAAGAGCAGGTAGGATTGGGGGATTGAGTATTTAGTTTGTTCCTCACAAACTAATAATAATAATAATAATAATAATAATAATAATAATAATAATAATAATTTATTTGTACCCCATCCATCCGGCTGGGTTTCCCCAGCCACTCTGGGCCGCTCCCAACATATTAAAAACAGAATAAAACAGAATAAAACATCAAACATTAAAAACTTCCCTAAACAGGGCTGCCTTCAAGTGTCTTCTAAAAGTTAGTTAGCTCTCTGGAAAGTGTGCTGCCTTCATTGAATTGTCAGGAAGCAAATGCCATATTTAGTCATTCTTATTACAATGTGGTCGTAGGATTTCTATGGTTCTATGGAGGGATCGGGCATGAGATTAGTCACTTATATGGAAATGAGAAACAGCTTTTACATGCACCCTGGATAATAGGGTCATTCTCACCTTCTAAGACAATTCCATAATAAAAAAGTCTATAGTTTTTATGTGGTCTTAAAAGATATATTTTTTGTCTAAAGTCGTTGTCCACATCCATTTTGTATCCTCGATATTTGCAGATGTTCACAGTTCCTGTGTTTTAACATTATATTCCTGTAGTATGGGGATTAACAGCAGGACAACAAAAGAGGATTTTGTGAGCCCTTATGGTTGCCACCACTGTATGGCTTGAGTACCTCATTGCCCTTGCTACATTTGAACATATTTTATACAAATTCCAACTTTGTGCGGATACCTATCTGGACATTTTGGAAAGCTTATATCATTTTTATATAAATTGTTAATAGTTACTGTATTGCTAATGGGAGCTGATTGGTTTTTCCCCTGTCACATTTTTTTCCTTTGTTAAATTTGTTACAAAAAATCATTAAAAATAAATAAAAGTGTATCCAGTTGACTAATTCCATGTGAATACCACCAAATAAAGTGATGAACTGCCTCACAACTCGGGGCATTCTAATGCAGCCACCCCCCGTCTACCACCTTTTTGATATTTCAGGCTACAACTCCAGTCCAAATGGGTAATGGTCAGGGATGATGGGAGTTGCAGTCCAAAATCCTTGAGCAGCCTGTTGCATTTCCATGCAGGCCAATAAGGAATGTCTTTCCCTTCCTCTTTGGCAAACGGGCTGTCCCCACCCCATTCTAGTGCACTCACTTGCCTGCATGGAATTCCTTATTGCCAATGGTTAGTAAAGGGTAAAGGGTAAAGGGACCCCTGACCATTAGGTCCAGTTGTGACCGACTCTGGGGTTGTGGCGTTCATCTTGCTTTATTGGCCTAGGGAGCCGGCGTACAGCTTCCAGGTCATGTGGCCAGCATGACTAAGCCACTTCTGGCAAAGCAGAGCAGCGCACGGAAATGCCGTTTACCTTCCCGCCGGAGCGGTACCTATTTATCTACTTGAACTTTGATGTGCTTTCGAACTGCTAGGTGGACAGGAGTAGGGACCAAGCAACGGGAGCTCACCGCCGACTGATCGGCAAGTCCTAGGCTCTGTGGTTTAACCCACAGCAGGTGACTCATTAAACACAAGGCTGACTTCCCACCACCTTTTCGTACAGTCATGCTGGCTAAGAGTGCAGTTCTACAGTGTGGGAGGAAGTGTAGTATCCCCCACCTGTTCCAAGACGTGATTGTTTTCACTGCCCCCATGTTCTTATACTCTGCTCTACATCAATTCCAATCTTCTCACAATTGTGTAGACTAAACTCACCATTCTAAACTTCAAGTTTGTGCTGAATGTGTGGGGTAACTTCTTTATTAATGCCTTTTCTCTACTGAGTCCAAGGTGATGTTAACCCCTCCCCCCATTATTCTCAAAACAGCTCTGTGGTGTATGTTAGACTGAGAGTAATTTGCCCAAGGTCACTCAAGGAGCTCCATAACTGAATGGGGATTCGTTAAATATATAAAGCCCCAAATAAAGAACAGTACCAACTTATTCTACATAGGTGGAAAAGACAAGAGGCTGACTGAATGCAATAGTCTGCGCTGGACACAAAATCTAAAGTGAAAGAACCAGAGTCCTGGTGTTCTGACTTCTGGCAGCAGATGTACGGAACAATTAATTTTTATTTATTTTTTTGCCGTTAAGAAGGTCTAGTCAGTGCCTGCACAGGAGCCTGCTCTGTACCCAGATCTGAGTATCCAGGAGGGGGGAAAACACAATATAAATGGAACAAAGAAAAAGGGACCGCTTGGGCTGATGCTCACTTTGCATAGGACATCTAAGCACAAAATACACAAAATGAACTGCGAAAGAGGCACGCGCGTAAAATGCGACGTTTGCCTCTCTCTCTCTCTCTTTACTAACGTAGTCTGAAGGAGCAAAAACGAGAACCTCGTGGCATCTTAAAACTTATTATGGCACAAGCTTTCGTCCATTTCATCAGACGGGAAAATAAAGCCTCGGGGAGGACCAAAAATGCTTTCCACCTCGCCACCGATCTGGACACGCGGGTCGTGTGTTTTGTCCTTGGGACCCAACACGCAGTTGCTGGGCGTGGATAAGCCCTTCTCGAGAAGGACAGAGCCCCACCTCCCTCACAGGGGGATGCTGCTGGGCTTGGCTGGGATGTCGCCTTCCACCTCCCCGCGGAAGCCACCCCAAGGATGTCTGGACATGACGGGCCACTCAGCACCGTCCCTCCTCCTCCCGCCTCAGCCGAGGCACTGCGGCGTCCGAGAGCGCGCGCGAGAGATGCAACCGGTCAGGGGCGTGATGTCACCGCTTCTGCAAGGGGAGGAAGTGACGTTCCGACCCCCACCCCGTTCGCCCGCAGGTCTCCGCTCCGAGAACCGGAAGTGGCGTGTGGAACGGACTCGGCGCCGAGTTGGAGAGGCCTACGGAAGAGGCGGCTGTGGTGAGGGGTGGATGAGGCCTGAGAGGCCGTCGCGGGAGCCGGGTAAGCCGTCGGAGGGGGCTGGGGGCGAAGTCTCCGGAAGGCGAGGCCGAGCTGCGGAAACGGGCAAGGGAGGGAGAGGGGGGGAGGCCGGCCGGGCTGGTTAGAGCGAAGAGGCCCTTGGTGCTCCAGGCGGGCGGGGTGCGGTGGTTGTTTACGGAGGCGGCCGCCGCGCAGGGAAGACTGTTGGGCTCCAGTCGAGTCCGCCCATCTCGCCGTCCCGTCGACGCAGGCAGAGACACGAGGACAATAGGCCCCTTTCCTATTGTTGCTCGCCATTCGCCGGTATTCGGTGCCACCCTGCTGAAGGGGGAGGCAGTTTCTGAAGGAGAAGGTAAGCAGGGAAGTAGCTGGTGTTGCCTGCATTGGCTGTCAGCGGCCGTCCTCCTGGGTTTCAGGCAGGTGTCCTTGCTAGAGAGCGAACCTGGGGCTGTTTGCCTGTTAGGGTTCAGGCAGCAGCTGGGATAAGAATGAGGGTTAGGAAAAAGGAATAGCCTCTCCTGTTTCCATTCTCCCACCAAACCCTAATGCAAAGTGGCAGGCCGAGCGAAATGGATGTAAGAGCAAGGAGGTGTCTGTTAGGCAAGTTAGGAGCAGCGTTGCAAACCGAAAATTATTTCTTGACTTGTCCCTTGTAACAAGTTTGCTAGCCTTCTCTTTTTTGATACTATATGTGGTATGTTTATGGATGGTCACATACGTGTAGTGATAGAAACAGTCCTAAAGACTACAGGATGCCAGATGGGATCACAATCCCACCACACACTTCCTCCAAGCAGCTTAGGGTGGTGAACATGGTTTCACTTCACTTATTCTTGCAGCGAACCCATAGGATATATTAGACTGAGATGTGATAACTCTTGTTGTGTACAGTACTTCATCCAGGGGACTCGTACTGCCTGGTTATATAGCTGAAATGGTTTCTTAAGGCTGCTTGGGCCTTAGTTCTTATTTGTCTTGGAGAGATTGAACAGAGCTTTTCTTTCCTGTGAGTTGTTTTTGGGGTTAGTTTTCTTTCCCCATCTTTTCTTAAGTAGAAAAGTAGTCTTGGTGTGTGCATGAGGCAAAGTACACTTCAGTACCTTTAGCTGGAAAGGTGAAGCATTTTTAAAAAGGCAAGCCACAATTGTGGTATACAATCAAAAACAGTTTTGGGTAGATGTGCATTGGTTACTAGGCTGAAAATACATGATGTGAATTTTATGTTCTAACATGATGGCTAATTCTAATTGTTTACTTTTATTTTGGCAGACATTGCCCATGGATGAATTGGTGCATGATTTGGCCTCAGCCCTTGAGCAGACTTCTGAACAGAACAAGCTGGATGAGCTGTGGGAAGAAATGACTCTTAGCCCAAGGCAGCAGCGACGGCAGCTTCGCAAAAGGCGAGGACGCAAACGGCGTTCAGACCTAACACACCAAGCAGAGCATGCTTGTTGCTACAGTGGAGCATCTGAATCCAGCCTGGATGAAGTTGTTGAGGACTGCCGGGAAGTGCTGACTGCTAACTTCAGTGACTCAGATGACATGGCAGTAGCCAAACGCCATCCAACGCTCAGTGCAACTCTGAGAAGTAAGCAGCACTCGTGGCACGAGTCAGACTCATTCACTGAGAATGCACCTTGCCGGCCGCTAAGGCGCCGTCGAAAAGTTAAGCGTGTGACTTCAGAGGTGGCTGCTAGCCTCCAGCAAAAACTCAGAGTATCTGAATGGAGTTATGAGAAGGGTTGCAGGTTCAAATCTGCTAAGAAGCAGCGCTTGTCACGTTGGAAGGAGAATGCTCCTTGGACATCATCAAGCCGAGGACTTTGTGAGTCGGCAGAGACGAGAGCCTTCCTCAACAAAGGGGGAAGAAATGAGAGGATGGAATGTGAAGCAGATGAACAGAAACAAGGCTCTGATGAAAACATGTCAGAATGGTGAGATGTCTAGGCCTTTCTTTTGTATCATGTAGCTGTGTAGTGCATATTGCTATAACATACTGTATTTCATTTGACAAGCTGTGAACTACTTGGGGCAAAATCCTCCAAAGAAAGGGCATACAAATTAATGGTACATGCTGATGATTGCAGTAGAGTTGTGAATAATAGAAAGGGACTCCAAGGGTCATCTAGTCCAACCCCCTGCAGTGTAGGAATGTCAATTAAAGCAACCAAGACAAATGACCATCACACCTCTGCTTTAAAACCCGTCCACAACCTCACAAGAAATAGAACCACTGTAGAAATGGAGCCTTTAATGCTTTGATTTTTTTTTTTTAGTAGCAATTGTGTTCTTTCCAGGCAGGACGTTAGCCGAGTTCTTGCATCAATTTATATCACAATCCTGTGCTTATATACTCAGAAGTAAGTTCCACTGTGTTCAAGGGAACCTACTTTCTAGAAGGGTGTTTAGGATTGCAGTTCAAAGCTTTGTGCTGTCAAATGCTTTTGTTGCCATTTGTAAGGCTGACACAGGCATGTTTTGGAGGGACAATAATAAAATTGTAGCCAACCAATGTTCATAGGAATAGTAAATTTGTACTTCTATTAGTAGGGCTAACAAAATTGATTCAGGTCTTTTAGACTTGCTGAGTATATCTTAACTTCCTTTTGGTAACGCTAATTAAATTTTTCTTTGTAGTGCTTGATTCTAACTAAAACACCATGCTGAATCACCACCTTAGTTGCTGCATTCCATGGCTTGTTAAATACTAGACTAATCAGACCACCCACTTGTTTCCCTCTTTGTTGTTCACTTATTTTCTCCTTTGACGGACAGTTTGTTTGGTGATAGCCTGAAGTAGCTCTTGAGAGCCTGGTTGAGCTAATGTATTAGAGGTTGCGTGGAGGGGGGGGGGGAATCCCTACTCCTAGAAGGCAAGTGACAGAGACAGAGTGTCAGCCTCCCCCACCTCCTTCAGCCCGGCCTGACCTTCTGCACCCCCTCTGTGCCTCTTGTTTTCTTATTTTTATAGAAAATCAATATCCTTCCTGACACAAACAATAGCTCAGGAGCAGAACTAAATGGGGGAGAGCTGAGATCTGTCCATCACCTCTCAATTTAACTCTTCCAGGCTATTTAATTATAGGCATGCTTTGCTCCAGGTGTTTGCAACAGTGCAATTGCTAAATGAGGGCCATTTTAACAAAAGATTGGATGATCAATAACACTCTATAGCAGTAGCTTGTCGGATCAATAGCATTCATTATTTTGTGGTTAAAGTAAGTAGCCTCCATTGTAACTGGAGGTCATTAATCAGTGCTTACTGGACTGCAAGGCCTATACTAAAGGATAGTGTGCTTTGCCATCTGTGTGCAGGGTGAAGAAACTCTGGTTTCCTTGCATGAACCTTTGGGCTGAAGCTACAGTAAGATATATAATTCTGTAGACCTGTAACAACCATCTAGTGATTTATTAGTTTAGTTTAGTTCCTCCACCTTACCTTGGGAATTTGTAGTAGGTGATGGTGCTTCTAAAACAGTGTTATATATAAAATGTAAAAGAAATACAATACGAACTCCTGACAACATGCCCAAACAAGAAGGCCTTGGTTGGAAGATTCCCCAACACTGTCAAGACTTAGAAATCCATATATATAAGCTAATTACCAAATGGCACCTTAAACCTAGGTTGTGGTCGCAGCCACAGAATGTCTAGGTGCCATTTTTTTTGTGGGGTTTATGTGTAATTTACTATTGTTATTCATTTCTATACCGCTTTATATTTGAAAGAAAAAAATCTCGAAGCACTTTTCAACATATTAAAACATCGAATAAAACAATGCAGAATAAAACAAATCCAAGTTTCAAGGAAAATATTTCAGATCCTTCTATTAAGTGACATTTTGCTTTCCCTATACTGTATTTATTTTCCTACTTAAATTTTATATAGCTGCTCCATAGTAGAAGTGCTCTAGGAAGCCTCTTTAACAAAAGACTGGTATTGAGCTGATGTCAGGCATTATGTTCCCCATTCCTGTGTGTAATACGTTTGCATTTCCTGGAGATATTACAAATGATGATGGAAATTAGGAGTGGTATTTCTTATAGCTCAGACTATAGTGGTTAAGAGTGTCAGAATAGGACCTTGGAGATCAGGGTTCAAATCCCCACTCAGTCATGAAGCTCACTGGGTGACCTTGGGCCAGTTATAGCCTCTTAACCTTCCTCGTGGGATCATTGTAAGGATTCTGAGGATGTGGTGAACCTTGTACTCCTTGGAGAAAAAGGTGGGATATAAATGCATTTAATAAAGCTTTTCTGCTTACCTGCTTAAGAAAGTTGGGAGTCAGCGAGATGGAGAAGTCAGTTGCCAATCTGGCATCCAGAGATCTCCACATGGTTGCAGTTGGACCCACTCCTGTCACAAAACACACCTGGCAACTAGCTAATTGCAAACACTGGTTCTGCGATGTCTTCTGTGGCTGCACTGAAAGCCTCTTTAATAAAAGACTGGTATTGAGCTGATGTCAGGCATTACATTCCCCATTCCTGTGTGTAATATGTTTATATTTCCTGTGTGCAAACTTGGAGTGGTATTTCTTGTAGCTCAGACTATAGTGTGATTGCTTCTTGAAGTTTTATAGTAGTAAAAAGCTGGTTTTCAGAAATTAGAAGGAACATAAGAAGTACATAAGAGTGCCAAATCAGCAGTTATCTTTTGTTATTGTATTTGTATTCCACGCTTCATTAAAATAGGCCAAAATGAAAGTTTAACTTCACAACAATTCTGAAAGGCAGATTATATACACAGTAACTTGTGCAAGTAACCCAGTGAAGTTCATGGCTGCATGCAGCCTTGCAAAAAAGTGTACAGTGGTATCTTGGTTTAAGAACAGCTTAGTTTATGAACAACTTGGATTAAGAACACTGCAAACCCAGAAGTGGGTGTTTTGGTTTGTGAACTTTGTCTTGGAAGCAGAATATGTTTCGCTTCCTGTTGAGTGTGTTCCATTTGTAAATTGAGTCCCCCGCTGCCATGGGAAAGCACACCTTGGCTGTGCTTTGAAGAACGTTTTGGTTTAATAACAGACTTGGAACGGATTAAATTCGTGAACCAAGGTACCACTGTAAATGTTACTTGTTACCTTTTTTTAAAAAGCCAGTTTGGGCATATGTTAGTACTTTGTAGCATGGCTGACTTGCCAGACTGCTGTGTCTGGAGGCTGATTTTAATTCACTGCAGTTGACCAGATGAATGACTAGAAGTTTGTGTGCAGGAATTCTTCTACCATGGGTTCATTAGTTATCTGTTTGTTAAATTTATATCCCATCTGTCCTCCCAAAGGTGCTCACACTTAGCAGCACTTAGCCTACTGTATTATCTTGAGTTGTTTACAAGAAACTGAGTTGTATTCAACAATGTTGTCCTGTTTGTGCAAAACTTCTTCTGTAACTGCTCTTTTCCTCCCCCACCATGTCCTCCCAAATCTGTTCTGGGAATTTCTCCCAACTCTCTGAAGCAGATTAGGGGGTGGATGGGGAGAGGAAGATACAGGGGAAATTCTGTTGTGCAAATGGGACTACTTCATTGGATAAAATCCCGAGATGCTCCTGATTATATTTTTTAGATTCATTTTGTAAAATAATACTTTATGAAAGTGAAAGAAAGCAGAATAGTTGACAGGGTATTGTCTAAGTGTTTGTTTGGTACTGGGAATTGTTTACTTGACATACCATGAATAGCTATGGAGCTTCAGAAATAATCAAATTATTTTGCATTTTAATGAAATCAATAGGCAAAGAAAGTTAATCACTGTACATACACCGCTATCCTGTAAGAAATGTAAGTCCCTTTTCCAACTGCATCTTCTTGTCAATGGTGTCCCTTTGTTCTAGTTAACTAATTTAATACTCATCTGCTGGTTAAAATTCAAGTTTCATCAGTTAGAGTGACAAAATGACTGTAAGGCTGAGAAATTCTGTAATGTTGCCACTGCTCATAAAACATGTCTCATATCATCATTCACTTGGCCTTGCAAACACCCAATCAGTTGTTCTCATTTTCTTTGTACTCTTAATTATTCTGTAACAGATTGCTGGCAATGTCTGAAGGAGAATATAATTTCATTCCCTACAGTTATTTCTCTTCGAATACATCTTCTTATTTGCTCATTGTGTCATGATTGAACAGTGCCAAATAACTACAGAACCAACATTCTTCATTCCATGGCTATTGAAGGAAGTATGTAGAACTGCCTTTGAACACTTCTTGAAAGCGAGTAACTGAGAGCAGCACACTAAACGGAGTGTATTTCACCAGTCCTGAAGCAACTTCATTGGTTTTTGGGCAAAATAGAAAATGCTGATGATTACCTTTAAACCCTTAAATGGTTTAAGATCTAGCTACCTGAAGGACCATTTTCTGCTGCATGAGACTGCCCAAAGGCTATTATTTTTATTGGATGCCACCCTCCGAGTCTCCCCACAACACTCATGCATACTTTGAAACTAGATGGGCAGCAGCCAGAGAAAGGGCTTTCCTAGTGTCAAGTCTGACGTCTTTGCTGGCACCATGTGAAGACCCTGTTTTGTTTGCCGAGGCCTACAATAACTGGTTTTATTGCAGGGATAGCCAACATGTTTTGAACTACAAGTCCCATGAAACCTGACAATTGACCATGTTGGCTGGGGGCCTGGGGCTGATGGGAACTGCAGTCCGAACCATCTGAAAGGCACCATGTTGACTACTACTATTTTCTTGATTCTTCTGGTTTTTATTTGCTGTTGTGCTCTGCTGTTTCTTGTAGTTTAAATCATGAAATGTAACACGTTCCAAGTGAATTTTGTGCTTGTCTTTTCCAATGCACAATGCACAATAATTGAATTGTTCTAATCCCAGTATTAAATCCCCACATACAAATTTAGTGTTCTTGGAAGCCAGTCATTTTACAAATATCTATATTACTTGTTTTCAAGTTGAACTTTGGTGTTCAGGGGAGCACCATCTCTTAATAGAATTTCAGTGACCAAATTGAAAGCCTGGTGTAATTGGCAGCTGCTTATGTGCTTCATATAATTCTTTCTTATAAGACATGATGCCATTTGAAAGAGAGGCTAAAATATTGTATGTTATGTCACTGGAACAGGCCAATAGTTCTGCATCCTGTTCCAGTGGCCAAACAGATGCCTGTGGGAAGCACACAAGCAGGACCTGAATGCAGCAGCACCCTGTCTACCTGTGATTCCCAGAAAACGGGTATTCAGAAACATACACTTTTGACAGTGGAGGTGTTAATACACAGTATTACCATTGTGTTTGCACTATATTCTTCATTATGACTGTAGGAGAAAAAGAAATAGAGTATAAAGTAGCTAGATATCATTGGCACACATTAACAATTTTTATCTTGTATTTTCATATTGTGAACCGCCCATCCTGTGTGGATGAAGAGCAGCATACAAATTTAATTTATAATAATAATAATACTTACTCTTCCATAATTGGGTAACTGAAACACCTGTTTGCTTACCCTCGCCTGCTTTCTTTCTTAGTCAAATAGCATCTGCAGGAATATTAATCAATGTCTCTAAACTAATTTGCTTTTTAGGATTACTATATATCAAAACCCTTTATAAGATTCATATGTGATACTCATCTAAATTGATAGGCCACCACTGTGCTGCTCATTTAAGTGTCTCCTGACATCCCATGTGTGGGTCAACCAGGCTGTAAAGATGAATAAAGCAATACCATTATTGTGTGCTGTCTAGAAAGTGCTTTGAGACCCTCCTGCAGTGAAGAGTTTTTTGCAAAGTGGATTATATCAATTGCATTTGTGCTTAATTTTCTCTGTTCTCTTTTCAGTGAAACCAGTAGTGTGTGCAGCAGTAGTGACACTGGCCTTTTTACCAATGATGAAGGTCGCCAAGGTAACTATATTCTTATGTTTCTCTTCTTTAATTTTATGCTTAAAGTGTGTGTGTGTGTGTGTGTATATATATATATTATATATATATATAATATATATATATATATATATATATATATATATATATATATATATATATGCAGGTTTTGGTGTCCTCGGGTGTCTTCCCGTGTAAAAGTTGGGGTGTCTAGGCGACGTTTCGACGAGGTCTCACTCGTCATCTTCAGGCTGGTGCTTTCGGCTTCTTGTTACTGGAACAGAGCAGGATCTCAGTGTTTGAGTTCCTATAAATACTGTAGAGGGGGTGTGGTGTATAGCCTCCAATGTTCTGGGCAGAGAGGAAGTTCCCAGGCTAGTGTGCCTTTTCTTCTTTTGTTCCTTAATTACTTGAGAGATATCTTGAGTGATTTCTTGAGTGATATCATGAGTACCACTTAGGTGGGTCATTAGGTGTGGATTAGTTGCTAAAGTCTTTGTGTCTTGACCTCTTGAACTTTGTGAAGAGTTTTCCTGTATTTTCCTGTATTTTCCTGTATTTGTGAAGAGTTTTCCTGTAAGAATATATATATATTGCCCTTCATCTGAAGATACAAAATTATCTGAAGATAAAAATTTTATATATATATATATTTATTAAATTTGTATATTGCCCTTCATCTGAAGATACAAAATTATCTGAAGATAAAAATACAAAATGAGAACACAAAGTGCATAATAAAACAAAAACAAACCAATAACACACCCACCCAAAACATTTAAAGTGCCATAGAATGTTAATCAGCCAAAGGCCTAGTTATACAGAGACGTTTTTGTCTGGCACCTGAAGATATGTAATGAAGGCATCCAGCTGAGCCTCCCTGGGGAGAGCAGTCTACAAATGAAGAACCACCACCAAAAAGGCATGTTCTCATGGAGGAGGCACTTGAAGAAGGTCCTTGGATGATAATCGCAGACTAAAGCTTATTCCATAATAAATGTGTTAGTCTTTTAGCTGCTACAAGACTTTCTGTTAATTTAGATCATGACTCTTGTTCAGTATCAAAACAGTCCTCTTTTGTTACTTTCTAAATAATAATAAAACTGGAGAGCTAGCAAGCTGTCGGAGAATATTTAGCAGTGTCCATGCTGAGAAATATAGAATAATAGAAAAAAGGGCCAACTGCTCTCAGCACTGTCCTTTTTTCATGTGTAAGGATGAAGTAGAAAAGACCACTACTCAGAGTTAATGTCCTAATTAGGTAAGTGCTAGACAATAGGAGTACCAGAGAATACTGGGTTTCATGTATTCTTAATTGGTCTTGAGAGAAAATTGTATGCCTTTTCTAAATGCTTATGTCTTGTGTTTGGTTTTGTTCAGTAAACTTGTAATTGTTCTTCTGTTGCAACAAATCTATACCTTCCTTCAAAGCAGTGGTTTTCTCATGGGGCAGTAGCATTGTCTCAGCATTGAAATACTGTGTGTATTTGAGAAAATGTGACACTCCCCCACTTTTGAGAGTCTTGTTTGGATTCCCCCCCCCCCAGTTTTTTGAAGGCTGAGGGGTCTTCCTCTAGCTTTCAAATTCAGGTTGATTTTTTTACAACGTATATATAGTTGTATAATAAGAATAATAATTTATTATTTCTACCCTGCCCATCTGACTGGGTTTCCCCAGCCACTCTGGGTGGCTTCCAACAGAATATTAAAATACAATAGTCTATTAAACATTAAAAGGTTCCCTAAACAGGGCTGCCTTCAGATGTCCTCTAAAAGTCTGGTAGTTGTTTTTCTCTTTGACATCTGGTGGGAGGGTGTTCTACAGGGCGGGTGCCACTACTGAGAAGGCCCTCTGCCTGGTTCCCTGTAACTTGGCTTCTCGCAGGGAGGAAACAGCCAGAAGGCCCTCGGCGCTGGACCTCAGTGTCCGGGCAGAATGATGGGGGTGGAGATGCTCCTTCAGTGTTCTTGTGCTCAAACATAAAGGGCAAATTCACCTTGGAACACAAACAATAATGTTCAGACATTTTGTAATACATGTAGGATAAAGTTCTGCGTTCTAGGTCCATGAGCAAACATGATGGTTCTAGCTAGTATCTAGCAAGGAATATTCATAGAAGTGAATGCTGCTTATTTCATTGTTACAGCTTGGAGAGAACCAATAGTGTTCAAATGATGTTGGTTTTTGTAGTGTTGGATCAGCTTTTTCCTTCTCTTTTAGGTGATGATGAACAGAGCGATTGGTTCTATGAGGGAGAATGTGTCTCAGGATTCACGGTCCCCAACCTCCTGCCCAAGTGGGGAACTGACCGCCAGTCTGACATGGAACGAATGGATTCCAGCCTTGAAAAAATCTCAGATCCAACATTCCTTCTGCCCTCTCGGCCAGCTACGAGAGGTGAGATCCTTCAGTAAATGTTGTGGAGATAGTTGACACAGTTGAAATGCTTGCGGGTAACATCTGGTTTTATGTGAGCAGACTCCTTCCTCTTCCTACTTGTAGCTTCTAAAATCTGTTGGGGTGTGTGTGTCTGGAGATGATATGGAGCTAGAAGGGGAGGAGTGGGGGAGAGAGGTTGTGCAGGTGGAAGTTCATTGTGCAGTCAGACAGACACTGTATGTCAGTCAGATTCCTTAATAGATGTGTGAAATTTGTCACTCACCATGTAGCTGAGAAGCAAATACTAATTTATTGTGGATAAATGCAGGCTGACTTACAGAAAGGTGTTCTGACTATGTATGATTATGCCTATTATCCTAAGTAGCTTGGTCAATACGTTCAACTTTCAGTGCTCTTAGTGCGAGAATACTACTCACCCAGCATGCATTACAACAGTGTCAGAAGAGGGTGCTTTAACCCATGCTGCCTTCTTGCCATATGGCTATGGTCACTCTTCATATAGGTTATGTAAATAGAGAGAAATACAGAGAGCATAACAGCATGCCCAAGCTCAATATTGTAAGTAGATTTGGAAATTGGAATGCAGTCTAGTTTCTTGTTTCTGTATTACAACTAACTGTTTATTGTGGTCTTTGTTTTGGTAGTGTTCTGCCTTCAGCATTCTCTTCTTTCCTCTCCCCACCCAGGGTTTCATGCCCGCTTGAACCGTCTTCCCAGTGTTCCTACCCGCTGCCTCAGGAAGGGCCGTAGGAGGCTGGTGAGCAAGGTATTGCTTTTTTGAGAATAGTAATTTGTTGGTGACTGCTGCATCACTTGCGGGAGATCTACCTGCAGCTGAAAGTGGACCATGCAACAATTTGCCCAGCCACATTTTCCATCTTTGACCTGTTTTCAATTCAGTTCGGGGTTGTATGTTCCTACTTGTGATTTTTTTGCCCCTGTCCATTTTTTGTGTTGTCTCCACCTTCAACTCTGCCCATCTGTAGCAGAGAGTCACAGAATCAGAAAACTGGGGAACCAGAAAACCAGATAATAAAATAATCATTAGGAGCTGGAACCCTTCCAATACATATCCTTTAATACTTATTATTAAAGACAGAAAATAAAGCTTTGATTGGTTATGATGGTTCCAACCAAAGTGGGAACATGTATATAATTTGACTGTAGTCTTTATATGATTGCTTAGCTGGAGAAAGTAGAATAAATAAAAAATGCAAGCACTCCAAGAAAACCAGAAGTGCACTGCTTGAAGCTGGAGAGACAAGTTGAAACATGATCCTGCAGGGGTAGGCAGGGAAAGAAAGAAAGGAGGTAGAAGCAGACCACTCCCAACACCTCTCCCAGGAAAGAGCATGAAATCCTGTTCAGGATCTATTTTACAACTCGTTCAGAAGAGGAACAAATTTATCTTTGGGTTTTTCTTGGATTGACATCTGGTCCGATTCAGCAGTAAACAGCAGGTTTTCCTGGGGAAAGTGGTGGGACAAAATACCGTCTCGGAACCTGTGATGATAGATCGATACAAAATACTTGACCAAATCACAGGACAAACAAAAGTTTGAATGGGCCTTAAATTTGCTTCATGTGTTGGCATATGTCAGAACTTCTTAGCTACTTGCAAATAGTCATGGTACAGCTAATTTTAAGAAGTTAATAAGCTTCAGGAAACTAGACAATAGGACAGTGCTGAGGAAAGGAGGGTGGCTGACTATAAAAGTGCAGTATAAGAACAACAACAACAACAACAATATATTTATTTATATCCTGCCCATCTGGCTGGGTTTCCCCAGCCACTCTGGGCGGCTTCCAACTGAATATTAAAAGCAATACAGAACTGGAAGAGCCAGTTGTAAGGTGCAAGGAAGGAACCCCTGAAATGCAGTATTATTAGCTGGGGTCGAAGATTTTGTAATATTTTATAATATATAGTCACTGGTATATGGTGTAGAACATGTGTTGTGTTTAAATGCTGAAAGGTAATGGCTGTTGACTGCAGGGCTTCTGGTTTTGAGTTATGCATCATAAGCACTTCTTGTCATTTGGCATTTGTATGGTAAAGCTGGAGTTCTGCAACCTCTGCTTTCTAAGCTTTAAGGGGCTGGTTGAATATAGTTTGCAGAGTTTGTTGTGGGAAGCTGGACCCTTTAAATAGTTTACTCACCTGGAGCTTTCGCTGAAGGAAAATTAATCCTTGTCTGAGTGGAAGTTGGAAGCTCTGTGGGTTGGATCCAGGCATCTCCCTCTGTAAACATAATTCCTTGTGTTTTTGGACAGGACTCTGATGTAGACTTTTCTGGAGGCAGAATGAGGCAGGATGTGTCCATTTTAGCCAATTTCCTCTTGTACCACTTCCAACACTGGAGTGTAGGGTCTCCCAAACCTGCATAGCAGATATTTGGAGAGATGCACAAAGGGAAGGGAGAATGGGCAAAAGTTGCTTCTCGCCTCCTGCCTTCTGGAATTAGTAAAATTCCACTCAATGTAACTCCAGATCTAGTCCTGTGCATTGGGGGGGTTTGTGTTCATAAAGCCTATATGTTAACTGGTTCATCTGTACAGGAGAGTGGTGTCCCTTCCTTTTGTGTTCTCCATCTTTGACAGATTTTTCACACCCCAGCTCTATTAATCTTGCTAAGTTAAATACTGTTGAATTGCAGATTTAGTTGTGGTGAATACAGTGCCTTTGACTAGGCCACTGGTAAGAGCCCAGGGCCCTAAGCTTTTAGGTGGCACTTCTAATGAACCAAAATAAGAATAATATTTACTTGTTTAATTTATCTTCATCACCTTAAAGGGATCTATGTCATTTGCAGTGGAGGTCACTGCTCTCCCTCCCCCATTCTCCTCCAAATTGTAATAATAAATAATGAGTTTCATTCAAAGCTCCCCGCCAGCGAGCTGCTAATTACCCAAAGTACGGCTTGTAATTTACACAGTAATAAACCGTAAATTTAAACATTACGGCACTTTAAGTTAATAATTTCTCTACTGTAACAAATAGCCTATCTTTCACCCCTGCTGCTGCTTCCCCACAAACCTTGCATGTGATAGTGTTCAGAGTTCCTGGCCATAAGCTACCCATTGATGATCAGATCCTGATCCCAATCTCCTGGCTATTTGTTCTGTGTGGCAAGCAACCTCATGCACAGAACTGTGAGTTTATGCAACTACAGGACACTGAGCTGAGTTTCTGAAAGCTATTTTATCGACTAAGAACATACCATTACCCTCTCTGTCTTGGGTACCTTTGCTTTTATTCATGTGAAATAATAAGTCTGGGGGTACCAGAAATGACTGCAAGCTGCCTCATGTGATTAATCACTTGTGAGGGATGGGTAATGTTTCAGATCGGAGGGCTGATCTTGGATGAGTGACCACATTTCTTATATTCTAATCCAGTCCTAGATTTTTGTTGTTTTACATGCACAAACAAGAGCAGACTAATCAGTTTTTATATGGGACTTGCTCATTTACTCAAGATTGTTAAGTAGTTCTGGTTAACACAGGTAGAACATGATGTGACATATATACACTTAAAAAATCCCCCCACATGCAGCACCACTGAAGCACTTCAGCATCTGTTGACCCTAATGAACTGGAGCAGAAAACAAGTGAATTAAGACTCTTGTGGCTTTAGGTCAGAGCCTTTAAATAACCAAGATCAAAGCGGGTGGTCTTAAACGTTCTTTTCCTACTTCCCTAAAGAGAGCAGAAAAAATGCAAGCCAATGAAAGAAACACAGAAGGAACTTGAAGCAAGAGGAAATAAAATCCTCCTCACTTTCTGCACAATAACTTTAATAGGGATAGTGAATGTATGAAACTTTAACATGTTCATGTGAATGTCTGAGATTTTATCTAGGAGTAAAATTTCCTGTTCTTAAATCACTCCCAGCAATATTCAGACTGAATCCATCATGTTCTTGAGACATTGACCATACTGCGACTTCTAGCTATATGCTTATTGGACAATTCAGTAATATTTTGGCCCTTCTGGATAACTATGTCATAGGAAACAGAGAGACAGTGTTAGTTCTATGCAGTGTAGGAAACATGAATTTCCATTACATTTTTCTCTTATCAGCATGAAGGTTAATAATAATAATAATAATAATAATAATAATAATAATAATAATATTTTATTATTATTTATACATCACCCATCTAGCTGTGTTTCCCCACTCTGGGCGGCTTCCAACAAAATATTAAAAACACATTAAAACATCAGTCATTAAACACTTCCCTAAACAGGGCTGCCTTCAGATGTTAACTTCTTGCAAGGCTGCTGGAGTCACACTTCTCAGTTCCTCAGAGGGTAATGCATTTATTCTGACCCCATGTGAACAAGAATGCACTGTCTTATGGGTGTGTCATGTGTGTCTGTGCTGCCTGATTTTTGGAGGGAGAGTGCCTGAGGCTCATATTGCATGTGATAGCAGCAGACCTGTTTGTTTAAGCCTGAGTCTGCCCCAATCACACATAGAAATGGAGATAGGAGACCTAGTTTTAAGAGCATATGGGAAACATTGGTGAGAGGAACCAAACCTGCCTTTCTGCTGCAGCTTACCTTCCTGAAGTCCCTCTCAGCCAGGTTCTCTTCAGTATCCAACCCTGACAGTCCAGGTAACATACTATAGGGGATTAGCTGGGGGAGGGTTCAGCTCCCAATACCTGTGTGCCCCTCTTCTCTTAAAATTTGCCTTTTACTGCATCCTTTTTAAAACCCAGTTGAGGCAGGCCCAGATTTAAATAAATAGGCCATCCATTGTCATCTGCCATTGTAGCCTCAGCCCTCCCCCCTGTCACTTTGTGTTTCAGGAGACCATCATGAGTGCTATGGGCACTGAGAGGATTAGCCACATCATTGGTGATTCCTGCCAAAAAGAGTAAGCACCTGAATGCTGCTGACAGGTCTATAAGTCTGGGGAGGGGGAGGGGGAGGTTAATAATACAGAATTTGCCCCTTCTCAACTTGCAGAGAGGATCCTCCCATTTTATTAGAAAGCCATCTCTTGAAGAAGGGATGATGTGCTTGCCTTTCTGTATTCCTGTTGCATTTCCTATCCTCTTCCCACTGTGCTAAAAAAAAAAAAAAAGGCCAGTGCAATGCTCCTGTCAATGTAATCATCTTCCTCATTCTTGCACTATGTGAATTGGCAAAATGCACAAGAACCCAGCATAGACTAATAAAAGAAACTTCAGTATTAGAAGTACCTGAGCTGCTGGGCTATGGTAGGGAGGGTACCCAAGGTAGTCACCAGCTTCTGTTACTAATGAATTATCTACATTTCTGAATTAGTATATCCTCTTGGACATCACAAATGTGGGTGGATGAGCATGCCTGAAATTTCCCTTTTATATATGGGGTGCTGGTTTCCCTACTCTTTTTGCTGTTAATTTAAGTGTGGCATCCATTGGATTGAGTTTCTCTCATCCATTGATACCTAGATTAATTCCCCTCGTCTTAAACCTGTCTTTAATGCACCTGTCTTACATGGATGTTTAATCCTCTTCTTCTCTTCTCTGTGCATCTGTTTCCCCCTCCTTTTTTCCAATTCTTTTCTCATGCTTCCTCCAATTTCGTCTCTTCTACTGTCTCTCTAGTTTCTGGTTGCCGTCAATGGGAATGAGAGATCGCAACCAGGTAAGATGGCTGTACTTTGCTTCTCTTGTATATTCTTACTTGATTTCTGTCTCTAGAAAGAATGAAGTTGTGGCCTCCAATTTTTTCCACGTTTGCAGCCTGTGTGCGAGGCCGAAAGACCTTCCTTTGGTCATACACTGTATGCTGGAAGACCTTACTTCACAATGACTCCTTGTATCAAACAGTTCCCTAGGGCCTAAAACTTTGGCCTTCTCCTACATTTTCCCTCTTTCTAGCTGCCTTTCCATCTAGCTTTCTGATTATTTAAAGCATTTTGGGGGTGCATTTTTCTATCTGTTCATTTTGAATCACCAATAAAGTGTAGTAGTTAGAGCATCAGACTAGGACCTGAGAATCCATTGTTCAAATCCCCTCTTGGCCATTAGCTCAGCTGGTGATTTTTAGGCTGAGAAATAGTGACTGACCCAACCCATTTCACAGGGTTATTGTGAGGATGAAATGAGGAGAGGGAGAAACAAATGCCACCTTGAGCTCCTTGAAGGAGAGGTGAGATATAAATGTAAGAATAAATAAATTTTCATGTGATTTTCCAGAACATAGTGTCTTCTCCCTCTGCCCCTTTTAATTGTTTGTTCATTATCAATAACAACAACATTCTCTCCCTGTCTTCAAGAGAAGTCTTACTGCATTTGATAGTTGGTTTAACTTGGTTATTTAGCCATGCTGGTACTTTCTTAGCTATGCTGGTAAGACAGAGAGAAAGCTGGTAATTCCAAGTATATTTAGAGATGGTTTTCCCATGTTCTGGTTCCCACTGCTAATAGGGAGAGCCACTGAATATTTACACTTCAGTTCTCCCAATTAAATTTGCAGCCACAACTAACTTACACCAGTGTAAAAGGTTAATGGACTAACTCCTGAATGTACAGAGTTGTTGTTAGTTCAGTTACAATTTAATGAGGTCTGTGTTCCTCATTTGATAGCAAAAAAATATATCTCTTAATAAGCTCAAAAGTGTAGTTTAAAAACCTGCAGTGACATACTTCATTTTGAACTCATCTGAAATCCATCTGAAAGTGAATCTGATTACAGTATGCCCAAACTTTTTCCAACCAGCTGTTCACATTATTTTGAAGTTCCTTGGGTTTTATAGTGAGCTTCCAGTAACTGGATAACTTATATGTTTATATTGTTCAAAATTAAAGTAAGAGGGCATCCATTTTTAAAGGAAATAGTGCTTTTTTGCAGTACACAGTTAGTCTAGCAATTTGAATTTCTTTGAAGTTTGGTTGGGAGCAAGTGGTAAGTGGCACTACAGCTGTTTAGAAGGTTGGAATTTACAGGCTTCCATAGAGATAGTTGATAGGGTAAAAACTGACATCTTGCAGTGCTGCAGTTTATTGGTGCTTTTCCTTACTATTTATTTAAGTTCTCTGTGATTGAAGATTGAACTGATCCAGCTGTTTAGCAGGGCCTTTCTGAGACTACGCTACAACAGATAGGTTGATGGGGAGTTGCATGTTAAAATCTTCTCATGCACATGGGAGGAAGCCATTGAGGTCAGCTGTATCATTGACATGTTAGTTTTGCACATGCAGGAAGAATGTGTGTAGGCATCCAACTGTTTAATTCACTCCTTCTGGACCACATGGACTGTATCATATGTTCTGTTAATGTTTGAATAGTGTTTAGTTTAGTTTTTTAAAAGAACCTCAAGTGCTGCTCTCTTGCCTTTTAGAAGAAAATATTTCTCGTTGTGGTAAAAGTTTTGTTCTTTTTCTGGAGAAATAAATGCAGTATGCTGTGATCATTGGTACTGTTGAAACTGATTGCTTCAATTGCTCACATCTCTGTAAAGAACAATTTGTTTCTGCAGTTGAGTTTTGCAAATGATCTTCTTGTGATGCTAAAGTGGCATCTATGCTGGTGGTTCTCAAGTGGACTATGATCAAAGAAACATCTCACAGTGAAGGTGGATGTCAATCTCCTTTGTACACAGCTCTGTACAAATGAGAACAGACCTAATTGGTAGAGGTTTTCTTTCTTTCTTGAGAGTGGAGAAAAGTGTTTCCTTCTCGACTAGGTGTGTTCAAAGTCCAGTTGGTTTTCTCCTCCAGATGAGTGAGCACTGTGGCCTGGGCTCAGAAATTGGCCTGCCGCTACATATGGAATGTAAGACTCCAGATAATGTGAGAGACTGGGTAAGGATAGTTCAACTGTCTGTATTCAGTTAATGTTACTAACCAATGTTGTTAACCAATTCTCTCTTGTCTTTCCAGTTCAATCCACTATCTCCTCTCTATTCTTTGGATGTTCTTGCTGATGCTTCCCATCGAAGGTGCTCACCAGCACACTGCACAGCCAGGTAACCATCACCTTCTGCTTTCATTGTAAGGAATGGTATGGTATCTGTTGGTTTGTGGAGTATGCATGTCAGAAACAAATTGCATAGGTGACTTCCTCTTCTACCTCCTTTTCTACTTCTTTGGGTTAAAACATTTTTATCCTGCTTTTCCTCAAGAGTCCAAGGCAGCAAACTAAATGAGAGATTTACAACAACTACAGAACTGCGCTGCACCATAAAGCAAATACCATTAAAAATACCCATTAAAATGATAATACTCTGTTGGTTTCTGTATTGAATTTGAATTGATTTTATGTATATGTTGTTAGTGTTACATGTGAACTGGGCCAATGAATTTGGATGACTGATACCTGGACAAGGAGCAGACTTTGTGTTGTGCATTAGAAAGCTCAATATAATAGCAAGAGAATAATTGATTAGGGAGGTTAAAGGAAGTTTAAATGTGAGGAATGGCTCTATCCGTTATTCAATTTAGCCTGGGAGTCTGAAGAAAATGCTAACTAAAAGTAGAAAATGTAAAAATCCAAAATAGCCGCTTCAAATTATTGTCATGGGAGCGGACAACATATATTATATGAAGGATATTTTATTATTTAATCTGGTGCCTCAGTGAGGGATATGTGAGATTAGGAAGAAATTTTCATTTGAGATCTTTGAAGTTTTCACTCTTGTTCTATAGTTCTGGCAGAATGTCATGACTGGTGATGAAATGTTGAGTGGAGTGGACTTGTGCTAGAGCAGGCATATCCAACTCCAAAAAGACTGTGATCTACTCCCAGTATAAAAAAATGGCAGTGATCTACCTATTGTCATTGGAGGGAGGATGTGGGGTGGGTGGATTGCCCAGAATTGTTGGGCTTTTTTTAGGAGGGAAGTGCCCAGAGTTGCTGAGCTTTTTTGGGGAGGATTGCACAGAGTTTTTTTTAGCTTTCCCCACATAACTTTTTGTACACGATAAGGATCCCGTGATCTACCAGGATCAGCTGGGGATCTACCAGTAGATCATGACCTACTGGTTGGACATCCCTGTGCTAGAGGGTCAAGAAAGTTTCATTTGCATTGCTAAAATGGAAAGATTCAGTATTATTTAACAACCCAGACTTGGGTTGGCAAATTCTACTGTAATATGTAGCTTGTCTTGTCCTTTTTGAGCCATTTGTAATGTTTATTAAACCTATTGCTTTCAGTACCTTGTTCATTTTTTTGTCATTTGGCACACATACTCTGTAGAGGTATGTGGTTGGAAGTACCTTACGTTATGACAGGAACTTGCTTAGATAACCTTAATGTTCTCTGCAGCTCTTATTCTGTTATGATTATGAAAGCCAGTAGCTTAAACTTGGTTAAGCCTTGAGCTTGGCTTGTAAATAGCTACTTGTCAAGTTTCTGGTAGTGAATTTAATTTGATTTCAAGTGATGTTTTTAAGCTTTAGGTCAGACATAGGCAAACTCGGCCCTCCAGATGTTTTGGGATTACAGCTCCCATCATCCCTGACCACTGGTCCTGTTAGCTAGGGATGATGGGAATTGTAGTCCCAAAATATCTGGAGGGCCGAGTTTGCCTATGCCTGCTTTAGGTCTTACTTTGTATTTCTGATGACGGACATCTGTGTATATATGCAGTTAGGTGAGCAAGTAAACATGTTTTGGGGCTTGTAATTTATGAGTGGGCCCTGCTAATGGGTGGAAATCAATTAGTCCCATCAGTGGAGGACCTGCATAAGGAACTCCACTTTCCAAAATTGGCTTGTGAGTGGCGGTCAGTCTGGAGAACCCCTGGAATAGCATTCAGGGGAAGGAATGGGGGAATTATTCCATCAGGCAAGCTGAAATGACAGCTGATCAGCTTAGTGCAAGGTGAATTCCTCCCATAATTTCCAAGCTTATTGAGGCTGTATTACTTATGAGATATAATATTCTGGCATGTAGCAGAAAGAAAAGCATCCTTCAAAAAGTGCAGCACCTTGGGCCATGGTTGCCCATACTAGCATTATGCCAGGTAAATTATTTCCCTACTGCTCAATCTGCCAGTTCTTATAAGCACTGTCTGCCTCCGGAAAGCCTTTCACAAATGTATTATGCAATTGGAAGCACTGTTATCAGGCAAATTCTGTTTTTTTCACCTGTCTGCCTTAACCTATGTTTTCTTTACCTCCCTAGTGGTTTCCGGTGAAATTCATCTAGGTAGCATAGTCACTGTCTTGTAACCCATTGCTTCATTTAAACAGAGCCGCCAGCCAGATTGCTGAGTGTAGAGCCATGGGTGTGCGAGGAGCGGCTTTTTGGTGTCAAGGAGAAGGCTCTGCATGGAGGGTTCCTTGGAAGATGCAGTTAAAAGGCTGTATAAATTGTAGTATACCAAGACTTTCTTTTTAGCTGTCTGTCTGTGATGTGATGAGACTTCTCTCAAAGTGTCAGAAGCAGCACTGGGAATTCCACACCCATCATTAGAAGTGGTGTGGGAGGGTGGGTGGGTTTGGTGACTCTGTTATCATTAGTAGTATAATTTTATTTTGCAAAGCGACGAGAGTCCCCCCCCCCCCGCTTTCCCTCCCTTTTTGCCATCCTCCTTGGGGATAGTTGGTGTATTAATTTGCTGTATTGCCTCCTGGCTGTTCCCAGGCTGTTTTGATTCTTCATCATGGAATTTTAATGGCCTGCCGCTTCTTGGGAGGCATGTGAGAGAGCGCATCTCAGGGACCGCTTTCCTTCTTTCCACATGCCTGTAATTGCGGCTCTTTAAGAGCACAAAGCATTTACTAATCATGCCATGTCTGTTGTAGCTTCTGTTTGACAATGCACTTTTTAAAAGTGGAAAGCATGAAGAAGTTGGCATTGAGAATATGCTCCTCAGTACCAATGTGAACTGCATTGAGGTAGCAGGTTGAACTTATTGCTTTCCGTGTAATATAGGTGGCAGAATAAAGGTTTCCTGTCTTTGCTTTCCTTGGAAATGCTTAGAGCAGTAGCTTTTTTAGCCTAAAGCCTGGGCAGGTTTCTGGGGGCCCCATTCCAGTGGTACATGGGGCAGAAGCGCACTTTAGCTATATATTGCCCATGCAAAAGTTGGCAGTTACAGTTCTCCATCCAGGCAAGCAGAAGGCATTGCCAGAGGTCAAAGACATCTCAGCCAGGCAAAATCACAGAGCATGGCCAGTGATGTCAGGAGAGTCCCAAGGGTTGGTTAGATGACTGGGGAGGGGTCACATTGGGCGCTTGGGCTTGAGCTTCCTCGTTCCTGGCTTAGGGCATTCATTGCCTTAGTGGTTGGTTAGTTGGCCATTTGGGATGGGATGGTATTTCTCAGTATAGCTCAAGATTTCCTAAGCAGAGCCAAGCCTCCTGTCCCAATTCTTTCGACTGGTTAAGACCAGGTCTTATTAAGAGTCTGGTCTCAGTATGAGATCTGCCAAGTCCAAGTTAAGACAGGATTAATATGTGGCCCATGTCACCAGAGGAAATATAACCCATCAAGAGTGCTAAAGCAGAGCCCATACTGTGGCGGCCACAGATGAAAATCTCACTGCAGCATGATATACCATCAACCTACATTATGAAACCCACATCCAGAGTTGTAAACAGTGGTAATGCATTAGATGCCTTTCTGAACCCTTGGAAAACATTTTTCTCGTCCTGGGTCACCATCTTTCTGGCATGTGATTGTAAATGTAGTTTAAGGAGGGACACTAACTAGACAACCAAACCATCTCTTTATCTGTGTCTACTGTGCTGCCTAATGCAGGTGCTGCATCATCATAGGTAACTCCATATTGTGTGTGTGTGTGTGTGTGTGTGTGTGTGTGTGTATGTGTATTAATCACTGACTTTGGTGCTAGTGGCCAGCATAATGGAAAAGAAATATAGAGACCTCTGTTGAAAGTTGCCTGTGAGTAATGTGAACATGTATGGCAATGGTTCCTGTTGTTTTGTTAAAAGCACATCTGATGCTGACTGTTGGAGAAGAGGGTGAAGATAATCTCCCTAGGGCTATATTTTGGATAGGCCAGTCTGGTTGCCAGTCTCTCTAGTACATGTATAGGGAATTTTTTTTGAATGAATTGCTTATCATTTGTTACCAGGACACTTTTCTGTGCTGTGCAATGGGTTAATCCTTGCATGCAAAGATGTGTTCACTGGATGGGATAAGCAACTTGTAGTGATTTCTACCTATGATGTGCAGATCAGAATTGGGTGCCCAGCTGGCTGGTGGTGTTTCAAAGAGGAGAAGGATCTCTGTTCTCACTATTAATTTTGACCTTTGAAGGCATCAGAAATAGCCCCAGGTGGTACCTCAAGGCTTAGAAAAAGCACCTTTTATGCATCTAGTATTTGCAGTGGAAACTAAGTACAACTGCAACAGCTGAGCTGAATACTGTCACAGTAGCAATACCCTTGATAGGAAGTGTGTTCTACTGAATGTTTCCTTCTGCATGAGGATAGCTGAACTAATTATTTTCAAGGCGATCAGTTAATAAGCACATTTCCTTCCTTGCATTGGTACAATCCATATATTTTGCTCTCTAAAATGGGGAAAATACAAGAGTCTTCAATTGTATTATCAGTTTGAGGGTCTACAGAGAAGGCCTGAAAATTGAGGTTCTTCGAAAACTCATGAAATTCCTAAGTTTGATATTATAATAACAAAGGACCATATTTTTCACCTGAAACACTTTTCTGTTCTAAAGGGAATGCTTTGTATGGCTGTCTCTCAGAAGGTCAATTGCAATTAAACGTACATGTCAAGAAGGGTGCTTGTTTAATGTACAGTAATACCTCCGCGAACATCTGCCCTGTCGACCGTCCATTTCGGCGAACGTCCACGGCAAACCTGGAACTACCAGAACGGGTTACTTCTGGGTTTGCTGCTTACGTATGCGCAGATGTTCTAAATTGCTCTTCGCGCATGCGCAGAGTGGCACTTTGGCGAGCATCCCTTTCGTGAAGCGTCCGGGGCTCCGGAATGGATCCTGGACTCAAAACAAGGTACCACTGTAGAGGGTTCCTTGAGATGCCTAATTCCATCTTGCTTGCATTATGCATAGGGGAAAACAAGGCTCACTTTTTGGGGGGAGTGGAGGGAGCTCTATCGCCAGCCTAAATATGATGATTCTAGTGTTCCAACCTAATGCTTATTAGACAAGAGAGTAAATCTTCACCTGCAGTTGGGAGTTTCCACCTCTGCAGATCAACCTTAAGATCTGTGTATGGTGTCCTGCTTTATGTGCCTGCCAGTGAAATCATTGAGGTTGTTGAGTGCATGAAGCAAGTGCTTCTTGTTATTTATTTTATAAAAAATAAATAATAAATAAAGGGACTGTCAGGATGGTGTTTGTTGCCTTAATTTTTTAATCATTATACTTTATTTCTTCCCTTTTAGGCAGACCAATATACATCTCGGACCCCCATGTTCAAGGGACATAAAGAGAAAGAGGAAGCCTGTAATGGCAACAGCCTCCCTTTCCAGCCCAACTTCAGGTAAATTGGCTAAACCTCAGTATAAATGGTTAATGATTTAGGGGGCTATTGTTTTGAAGGAGCAGGAAAACATCTGAATTTTAAGAAAGACCTGCCCTTTCAGCTGTTCCCCTGTGAGATACAGAGGCTTCCTAGGGCATGGTTGTATCACTTGCATTGCACAAATGCCACATTTACTATTGGATGCAGAAAGTTCATTTTCTCCTACTTGTGACTGTGGCAGTCAGTTGGGAAATGCCTGGATAATGCCTGACGATAATCAAAAGGCAGCTTTTCTGCAGTTTGCTTGCTGTTAAAAAGTTCAGTAAAAAATATTTAGAAAAGAATAATCAAAAGGCAGTGAGGGCACTCAGCTCCTGATGGTCAGGAATAGGGCTTCATAATATTTCCTTGCTCTTCTGCCTTCTGTGACTAGCAGGGGCAGAATTGGTCATGCAAGTAAGTATATGCATGTTAATTTAGCTCATATAATTTAGTTTGCAAAACTTGGCCTTCCTTTGCACATTAACATCACTTTTTTTTTTAAAAAAGCACAGAGTTTACCCCAGCCTTTTCCAGCCTAGTGACCTGTGGCTGTCTTGTCTAAAGTTGATGGGAATTGTAGTCCAAACTATCTGGAGGCCAGCAGTTGCAAAGTCTGGTTGACACAGTCCAACTACTAGTAGTGAAGTGTTTGGAAGCTTAAAGGAAATAGGACATGGATGCTGGCTTCTCCCTTGTGCCAATGTCTTGATACTTTGCCTAAAGAGCATCTTACTCATTGAGAGAAACTGTTTTGTGCTTTGAGAGTATGCTTTATTTTCTTAAAGCGGAAGAAACAACATTTCTGGATGAGAGAGGAGTATGCTGGTATCCCAAGAAAATGTAGGTTATTGGATTGAAGGCCACCCATACATCATCATCATCATCATCATCATCATCATCATCATCATCATATACCACCCTTCATCCAAAGATCATAGGGCTGTTCACAACTTAAAAATAGAAAATGAGAACACAAAATACATAATAAAACAAAAGCAAACCAATAACTCGCCCCTCCCTAAACACATTTAAAAGGCCATAGACTATTCATCAGCTAAAGGCCTGGTTATAGAGAAATATCTTCTCCTGGTCCCTAAAGAAAAAGCATTAATTTTAACAAAAAAAAGTAAACTCCCATTGATTAGCAAATGCTTGGACAGAATGAGGTAGCAATTAATCCACTAATAAGGATTAATTAAATAGAACCAGCTCCTTGGTTTGCTAGCACTGGTGCCTTCTTCATTGCCAATCTTAATGTTTTTCCCCCATATCTTTTGCCCCTTGATGTTTCCGGTCTCTACACAGCTTTGTGTGTGTTCTGTTCAGGCATGCTTCCTCCACTCTAAATGCATATTTTGGCAGATCTACCCTTGTACTACTCCTACAGGCTCTAGTAACAAAATAAAATGTTGGTGTGGGTGGTAGTAGTAATCTTGCAATGCATATCTACCATAGGGCTGGCCCTACAATTAACTACAGTGAGGTGACTGCCTCAGGCAGCAGATGATGCAGGTGTGTATGTAGAAAGGCGACAAACTGTTGAAACACAGATCTGCATGTGCGCCTTGTGGCCTGACACAAGCAGAATGTCTGCTCATGGATCTCTGCATATGTGAATGTGCACACAGTTCTTAAAGAATAGCAAAAAGGAGGAGCAGTCAGTGAGGCAGTGAGTGGAATGAGAAGAGTATTGCTAAACATTTGTCCATAGCAGTTGTCTCAGGAAGGTTTTATGGATCCTGTCTTGCACTAAGAAACCTGAAGTGCAGTGATAGTTGGAATAAATGCAGGGTTAGATAGTGTACTCAGTTGCTGTCTGCTGTATTTCTTGGAACAAGTTACGTACAAATTATCTGGAGCAGACAACTATTACAATATTAAATATTCCTTCTGTGTTGTGGTTCCTTTTTGTGAAAATTCATTCTCTCTGAGAAGGCAAAAAAGGCAGCTCCTGGTGTGCTCTAATGCTATCTGTCTCAATTTCTCTAGCAACTTTTTTTACTTTTCCAGGTTTCTTTTAATATGGGGTCCTTAATTTTATATGGATTTACTAGCCAGCCATATATTGTGGTTGCACTCGTTGAAGTTCTCTGTGTGTGCTAGAGAACTCTGAATTTGTGTTGCATGTTGTGCTGAGCTTTGGAGCAGGCAGAAGCGCTGCAAACTGATTTCGTCTGTTCCGAAGCTCAGCACAGCTAAACCCCTGTGCACCAGCATCAGGGTAGGTAGTGTTAAGAAGGGACCACACTGAGGGCCAAAGACAGCCATAGGCAAACTCAGCCCTCCAGATGTTTTGGGACTACAACTCCCATCATCCCTAGCTAGCAGGACCCAGTGGTCAGAGATGATGGGAATTGTAGTCCCCAAACATCTGGAGGGCTGAGTTTGCCTGTGCCTGGCAAAAGACATGGCCTCAGCCAAGCTGGCAAGTGGCTTGAATTAGATTGATGGTTTTATCGTGCCTTTTTTCAGTCCTAAGGATGTCCAAAGTATGAACAATACACTGTTATCATAAGACAAAACAACTTGAAACCAGGTTTGTGCACTGGATGCAACTGGATCCTGAACTGAATTAGATCGATTTGGGGCAACCTGGAATTTAGCTAGATTGGGTTGAGGCATCGCTGGATCACCCCAGGTCAGCTCAGATCCACCCAGAGCAACCCAGGGCCTTCAGATGGAGGACATCGTTGCAGTGTAGGGTGGAGAGAAAGAGACATATAGGCTGCCTGTGTGTATCTCTTCCCCCCAGCCAGCATGGTTAATGGTCGCATACGATGGGAGTTTGAGCCCAACAGTGTATGGAAGATCACAGATTGGCCACCTCTATTTACAGTCAGCTGAGCTAGAAATGGCCCTCTCCTTTATTAGAAAAGAATGTGAGGGGAGAGATGAGAGCCAGTATTCCAAAGAAGCAAGATATCTTTCTGTGTTTTTGTGTGATACATGGGGCATTCACATCTCTGGCCAAAGGATTCTTCACCCCCTGGCATGCTTTCAATCAGCACTGACTTGGACTTTTCCTCTCTGACTAGCTTGTTGGACTCAATTTTCTTTCACTGTAGATCTAGCTTCATGTGACGATTTTTTGTGTTGGCAGTGAAAGATTGGTGTGAGTCACCATTCAGGCCCAGGCCTGAGACCGAGGGGGGGCTGTACAAGCAAGGATGCCCCATTTGGATTAGACCGTGCCTCCAAAACAGATCTCTGGCTGAGCCCAACAGCTCTCATCTCACTTGTTGACCAGGTCCTGCTTCAGTGAACTCCTTTTATGCAACCCGTGTGCCCCAGAGAGGTGAAGGACACAGCCTGAGCTGGCTCCATCAGTCAGCAGAACAAATGGGCTTGCTCTGCCTAACATCGGGCCATCTCGGATTCCACCTCTTTTATAGAGATGAGTGATGAAGAGAGGCTCGTTCCGCTTTGCCGCTGTATTAATACACATCAGGGGCCAGCTCCCGGCACTAAATCACGCTACTGCATACATCTGTTATCGGACTCCTCACCACCGTGATGAACAAGACTGCAGATAGAGGCTTCCTCATGTCATTCTTTATAGGATTTTCCTAAAAGAATAAATAGCTCAAATCTCTGCCAACACTCTCCCCTGTCATTGTGATGAATTTAGCTTCTTTCTTAAACATGCAGCAACAAATCTTCCTTTGTCGTAGACCCCTCCCCCTCCCCACCTACAGAAAGTTTTGTTGAATTTGACTGAATTTAGATGATGATAGTCAGGCCACTTAAGATGCATCCAGTGCTGGCAACAGAAGCTGCAATCTGGAGGGTTGTTTTTTCTTTTAACCTAATATATATTTATTGGCACCCGTACAAGGTCATGCCCACTTACTCTGGGTGAATCTGGAACTACAATTGCTTGGCAATCCCTAAGAAACGGTTCACACATGAGAACCCTATGTGACCACCTCACGCTTCTAGAGCAGCTGCCGTCCCTAAAAATGGGGTTATTATATACACCACTGTTGCCACTCCACCGTGGAGACCCTAAGTCACACTTGCACAAGGGCTTTTGCAGTTCCACATGCTCCCGGGGCAGTTGTGTGGGCAGGTCAGATGCCACAAATAGTCCTCAATTGAAAGTATGGTAACATTCTACTTACTCTATTGCTGGGCAGTGGTTGAGGCCTAGGATATTATGCAGGCTTAATAGCAGGGTATTGTAGCAGGCTCAATAGAATTTGATTCTTAACTAGACTTGGAGACCGTCCCGCCCCCTCAAAATACCTCCCAAATCTACCTGAGAAACAGTTTTATGTTCCCTTGTTTTAGGCATGTCTCATAGCCTCACAGTTCCCCATAGCTTATAAGAATGTGAGTTGCATTTGGACCCTCTTACAGCTGGGCTTCCATTTGCTCATGGTCCACCTTTCTTCAAGGAGGAGGTGGTTTCATTAGTGGCTTTTTAGGCAACATATTCTTGTTCAATTTATTTCAGTCACTTCAGTAGGACAAATAAAAGGATTGCTAGTTTTCTTTCCACCGCTTTCCTGCAGCATGGGTAGACACTGCAAGGTGTGCTCAAGCTGCTTCAGTGACAATCGAGTGAACGTCATCCATTTTCTTTTGTGCAGGCTGATTTCTCTTTTAGCAGGAGAGTTTGGCTGCATTTCTGACGAGTTTAAAATGGTGCTTAGACAGGTTCCCACCTTTATCCCTAAAGTTGTTGTTTCACTTTTTCCACAAGGAAAATGCGTTATTTCTTTCTGCCGACTGCATGTTTGTGGCAGATCACGTATTCTTTGAAACATGGGTCTTTAGAAGCAGAATAAAGAATCGAAAGCAAGCAAGCAGGTGCCAATTTGTCCAAGCCTGATCACAGAATTTTGGCTGTTTGGGCAGAGAATTCAAATTTCTGTTTGATGCAGAATAAACAGAACCTTGTGTATATTAAACACAGAACAGGGACTATTTATTTGGTCAGGTCACTTCTACAGCTAAGAGCAGAGGTGAGTATCTGGATGTTGTTGGACTACAATTCCCATCATCCCTGACCAATGGCTGTGCTGACTGGGGCTCATGTGAGCTGTAGTCCAACAACATCAGGAGAGCCATGGGTTCCCCATTCCTGGGTTCGAGCAAAAGAAAGTCTTAACTGCTGGGAGCTCTCTAGTGCTGAAACCAGGAATGGTTTTCAGAAGTCTGGCGTTATCCATAACATGCTTTAAATTGGTACTGTTCTCCCTTTCTGTCCACCCCCATGGCACCCTGCAGTCTGCATAAAGAGGAGGGTGCATTGATGATGTTTTTGTGTTTTTATTGTGACTGCCCGCCCCTTCCTTCCTCAGCAGCACACTGGCTGTGAGCAAGGCATTTATTGGCAGAGGGTGTGGCTTTCCACATAGCGTTTTGAAATGCAAATAATGAACAAATGAAACAATGCTTGGAATCTACATAGTATTCTATTCTTTTAGAGCCCTGTAAACCTGGCTGAAAGTAAACAAATAGGATAGGCAGTCATGGCCGTGGAAGCATACGGTGGGGATTGGCACCTAACATTTGATGTGCAAATTGTACCTTGCTTTGATGTTCCTGTTCATTGTATTTCTCTTCCTTTTTTATTGTGATTCAGACCCAGGCCCGCCTGTGCCACACTCCCAGAGGCACCAGAACTGACTGAACAGGCAGAAGCCATTCATCAGAGACAAGCTGCAGCGCTACTACCCCAGGCAGCTTTCTAAGAAAATGCCACAGGAGATGGTCCTTGACTGCACTAGATGGAGGCAGCTCTTCCTTTGTCAACTAGTTGGGCTTTTTAATATGTTGGACTTTGGAGTATGTCAGAATTTTCCTTCTGGCAATAGCTATCTCTTCAGTGTTAGCATGTGACACACACCTCTGTCAGCATGATATGTTTACCCCACTCATCCTGCAAATCATGTTTGTAAATCTATAAAAATGCATAATCAGTGTTGGGTTTTTCCATATTTCCAGTGTTCCTGCTATTGCTATGCAAGTATTTGTCGCACACTCTCATTTCTAGCCCCAGAAGCTGCTTGGTGGCATATGCAAAATGGTATTTGGTTATTGCAGGCGCCTGTCTTCGTTGCAAAGCTCTTCATTTCTCAGAGACATCTCAGTTGTTAGCAGAGTCCTGTGTTTAATAGGAGAAATTCTATTTGCAGTTCTTTAGGGAAGCTGAGCCTGTGTCTTTTGTAAGCAGAAAAGAAAAGAAAAGAAGCCAGCAGTGATCCCTGACCTAGAGTGGAGGTTAACAGAGGATAAACTGTTTTATCTGAACTGGGTGACTTGAATTTTATATTGGGAACATTTCCAAAAGCAACGTGTTGGTCAGTATTTTGAGGTTTGCTTCCCCCCACTTTAATATAGCATTATTGTTTCAGTTTTTCCTCCTGTATCACTGGGGTATCCTAGTATTGCTTTTAAATTATGGTTCCTTCCTTGCGATCCTCTTTCCTGTGTATCCTACTGCATGAGCCAGTGGAACCATAAATGCAAAAATGGGACTGTCATGTCAGGAAGCTTTCCAATATATAACCTTAAAGCGAATGACAATGAAATGGACTCTACCAACAGTAGCTTTTTCTGTTTTGGAAACTATTATAAGAATCATTTGAGACAGTAACCTGAACTCCATAAGTTGCTATGAGAATAGCCTTTTAGATGTGTGGTTTCAAAATAGCCTTTGTGGATGACAACCACTTGCTCTGTTGTCTTCAAGCTGGGATGTTTCCTGCAGTATAAAAAAGGAATCTCCCCTTTTGGCAGTATGTCCTCAGAAGCACATACTGTGTTTTATTCTACATTTCCTGATTACAGTGTACTCACTATGATGTAGATGTGTTATATAGTAGAGAGTGGTGCCTTCTCCCAACAACTCTTTCATTGCTATCCTTTTCCCAGTATATGTGAACGAGGCTGCAAAATAGTCCCAATTCCTAGATGCCAGCATCAAAATGAGAAGTCCCGACAACCATGTTATTTTTCTAGCACTATTTACATTAGAGCACATCATCCTCCTCCTTCGATTATTGTCTGGAGCCTTCCTTGTGGGGTTGTTTTCTCAAGATGTGCCTCGGGACGCATGCGCAGAGTCAACTATTATATTTTTTATTGGATCCTGTTGGCTTGAACATATAAGGAGAGGGTGATTTATGCTTGCAGGCTTTCTGTAGGCATTAGGTTGGCCTCTGGAAATGCTGGTCTAGATAGGCCTTTGATCTGATCCAGCAGGGCTTTGCATATGCTCTTAAGGCCAGAGCAAATGGAATCAGGCTTGCTTCTGTGCATACAGACCCTCTTATGAGAAGCAAATCAGTGTTGTTTCAATGTAGATGAAGGGTTAGCATGTTTCCCTTATTTTTGCCTTACAACTCATAAAACGGAAAGGGTGATACAGGCACAAGAAAATGTTCTTGCTGTACAAAAATGATAGTCCCGGAGAGCATTTTTGGTTGTGTTAATGAATTTGATCTGGGTTTATCAAATAATTCAGAGCAGCTCACGCATGCCTTACTAGAAGAGTCACATTAGTGATGCCTTGCCTGTGTTTGAGCCTTTTGCACCAACCATGTATCCCAGGCACAAGCTCTGATCTTCAAATGCTCTGAGTCCTAAATACTCTGAAGTTGACTGAGCAAAGGAGCCTTTTAATCCTGTGTGAAGAATGCACGAGACAAGGATTTATTTGAATGGATCGGTGAAGTCTTGAGAGACATTGGAGAGCACCACCATTATCAATGCATTGCATCTGTGTTACTCATGTTACTGTCTCCTGTGCAAACTCCCATGTAAATGAATGTGAGCTACCATCTTGTTTTTTGTAGCATATCAGACACACCTATGTTGCACAATAGGCATTAGCCTGTGTCCCAAATATCTTGTAAAGCTTTTTCTGTGTCTAGAGTACGGAATCAGTAGTTGTTGGAGCACAGGTTAAGATGGGGTTCAGATGAAAATAATCAGTAACTGAGTTGCATTAAGTGATGATGAGTTGCACCATCACCAATTCCTTATTTTGTTTGCACTTAAAACTAGCTTTCCCCATATAACACTTGTAAAATATAACAAAAACCTGTACCTGGTTGCTTCAAGGTGTCTCAAACGTAGCCCAAACTTGCTAGTGTGTGGCTTTGTTACTGAGCTTCTCTGAGATTTTTATTTCCCTTAAAAGAAATAATTTGTAAGAATGTAAAATGCTTATATTGAGGTGTACAGTCACTGCTATACTTAACGGGCCACATACTCAAATAGGATGATTGTTTAGCATGTGAACCATGTAAGCCGGACCTTATGAATTCCACACAATAATTTCCACAGAATAAAGGGCAGATTCTTCTTTAAAGGAATGCATATTCTTTTAAGGAGAAGAAGCTCAATTCTGTGACTAAAATACATTTATGCAAGTAATGCATATTGTGCCAAGTTCTGACTGCAATGTGGGATATGGATTTCTTTTTAAAATACATGTTTTACCAGGTGGAGGAGGTGGCAAGCAACAAAGTAGAAGCAACGAGAGGCAGTAAAAGTGTGAACAGAATCTAGAGGGCATCTGTAACAGCTGCCAAATTATTATTATTATTATTATTATTATTATTATTATTATTATTATTATTATTATAATGTGATCACACAATTGTGGAACCCACAGGACCCTGTATATAAGTGTTTGAAAAATTACAACCATGTAACAAGTTGAAAGATTTTCTGTATTGCACTGTGGGTCCATTCAGGCATGTTCTCTAGTCCAGGCATGTCCAAAGTCCATTTCGGGGTCCTAATCCGGCCGGTTTAATCCAGCCCATGTGGCAGTTTATTTCCTGGGGTAAAATCCCCCCAAACCCTCAACAACTTCAGCCCTAAAAATGGTCAACAACTTTGGTCAGCCCTCCCGGCCCTTTGCTTCATTAAATCTGGCCCTCTTTGAAAAAAGTTTGGACACCCCTGCTCCAGTCCTTCAAATCAGTTTGTAGGATTCAGTACAAGTCATACCTCGGGTTGAAGTTGCTTCAGGTTGAGCGTTTTCGGGTTGCACTCCGCGGTGACCTGGAAGTAACGGAACGCATTACTTCTGGGTTTCGCTGCATGAGCAGATGCTCAAAATGACCCATTCGCATCCAGAGGTACCACTGTATTTCTTTTTTATTTTAACCTGCATACCAAGCTTGTGGCATGCCCTCCCCCCAAAAAAAATAATGTAATCAGCTGAACATAGTTGCTCACATTGTGACAATTCATTTGGGAGATACAAGTTACTTTTAACTTATACTGTACGACACGATCTAATAATCATAGGCTACTAATTCCCTACAACAACAGCCACATTAATTGGGTCTGGATAAATATTGTGAATGGGGACACACATCCAGATGAGCATCGCCATGAGCAATGCATGGGATAGGCTGATACTGTGTGCATCTCTCTCTTGCTAGATCAGGTGCCATTTTTGTTCTTATCTAATGAAGTTTATTTCATGCACAAGGCTTCTAAACTGATGCATGTGTGGAGAACCTGGATAAAGAAGTGTTTCTCCTTTATGACACTAGAATTTGGAGGCATTCAATGAAACTTTTAGCAGATTCGGGACACTAGTGCTAGTGTGGTGTAATGGTTAAGAGTGGTGGACTTGTAATCTGCTAACCGGGTTCGCGTCCCCACTCCTCCACGTGCAGCTGCTGGGTGACCTTGGGCTAGTCACACTTTTCTGAAGTCTCTCAGCCTCACTCACCTCAGAGTGTTTGCTGTGGGGGAGGAAGGGAAAGGTGATTCTTAGCCGCTTTGAGACTCCTTAGGGTAGTGATAAAGCGGTATATCAAATCCAAACTCCTCTTCTTCTACCCCCCCTTCTCCCCAAAAGTCTTTGTTCTGTGCAGAATTTATGGAATTTGCTGCCAAGAGTTATGATGGCCAGTAGCTTATACAGCTTTAGATGGCATTAGACAAATTAATGGAGTAAAAGTCTTGTCAATGGCTACCAGGCATAATGGTTATATGCAATTTCTGGGATCAGATGCAGTGTGCTGGTGAATATCTGTGGCTCATAAGAGTGGCTTTTCAACAGCTGCCACGTGCATAATGCTCTAAACTTGCTGCATGTATCCATGTGAGCAGTCCTATATGTTCTGACTTCTGCATTGGGCTCCAGCATGCGTTGGTTTTGCTACCACAGGCAGTTTTTGCCAATGGCATGTGGATAAACCAACAAGGAAAAGCAGTATCTAAGGCAGCTTGCCGCATAGGGCAGCTGCCCTGTGCATATAGCTTCATGGAGCTCACACATGGCAAGAGGAGCATCAGAAACACTCCCTAATATCCCTCACCCTCAACATTGCAGCCTGGCATTGCAGATCTAGGAGCCAAATGCACATAATAGGCTGCTTTCAGTTGTAACTGGATGTTTGCGCTTACCTTTGGCACTTTAGCATTAAACTGGAAGCAATGCTGCGAAAATCTCCATGCTGACCTATTCTATCTGTATAGTGCAAATGGGGAAGGGGCCAGCCCAGGCTGAAATTTTTGCCTAGAGTAATGGAGCTGGATGCATATCATGTTTGGGGGGAATACCATTGACAAGCCCCATGCAGAGCTACTTAGCCAGGGCCTACTTTCTGGCCTAGCCACATTGCTCTGCATATGTCATGTTGCCAAGCATTTATCTTTTAAACAACAGCTTCATGCCTGGGAGAGGCAACCAGTTAGTTGCCTTTGTAACCAAATTCCTGAAAATGAACATAAAAACATTCTTTACAATTGAAAGGTGTGGGTGGCAAATTGCTGTCCACCTATTTCCCTCCTTCATTTGTTTTCTACAGCAGAACCTTAATTTTCACATTTCCTTAGACACATTGATTTGTGATGCCAAATGCAGTTGTCCGGTGAACTCATGGGAACTCTGTTTTGCAGGTACTGTACTACGGTTGGACTTTGTGTTCTTTTTGCAGTATTTTGTGAATGCTTATTTTAATCTGTATGTAATATGTCAGTCATATCACAATTTGAGATATCCAAGGCTTTGCATCAATTCATGTAGCGTTTCTGATTTCAGAGTGGAAGAGCTTAGAATAAGTGCTTGCATTGAGGCCTGTTTCTCATGGAGGTGGCAAAACTTGAGACTAAGCTGTAGTGCTACAGACTCAGATGGAGGCGCTCATGATTGAATGCTTTCTTCATGCCAAAAATGTTCTCTCCATGTAAAAAATAATAACCATGTACATTTGGGCAGAAGAAAAACTGGATTGTGTCTGGCGCAGGGTGACAAAGATAGTAAGGGGCCTTGGGATCAAGTCCTACATCTGAAGGTTGAAGGTGCTGAGTATTTTTAGCATGGAAAAGAGGCAATGTGAATGCTACCTTGAAACATTGAAGATAGATCTAAATGATGGAGCACATTTGTTTTCTGTTGCCCCAGAAGGTAGTACCTAAACAAACAGGTTCAAATGATAGGAAGGGGGAATTTGACCAAAATTTAGGAAGAACTTCAACTTATCCATCTGTGGAACAGACTGCTTTGGAAGGTGGTAGATTCTCCATTAGGTTTCCAATATGAAGTTGCTTAGTTACCTGTTGGGAATGCTGTAGCCATGAATTTCCTACGTCTCATACGGGGGTAGGAGGAGATGCCCTTTTAAGGTACGTTCCTCTTCCTGTGAATTGACTGGGCTAAAGCCCTTGTTGACAAGTAAAAGGATTTCTTTTGTGAGGAGAATTCATCGTGTAGGCATTCTGCAGTCTGGAGCAGTAAATTCCAGTGACATGTTTTCCATCTTACATAGAACTTGGCCTCTATGTGTGAGGGTTTATTGTTATGTAGGGTTTATTCTAAGTTTGCTCACTTCCCTTTTATTTCTTTTAACTCCATGAAGCTGCTCATATGAGTAAGCTCTGGAAACTTGCTAAAGGACAACTATTCTGAGCAGGAACATGTCCTGTCTTCAAATGATTGGGCATCCTTGTGCCAGTTTTGTAATATAGCAGACACTTCCCTTCTACAGAAGTTATACTCCTTGCTATCTCTATAAGGCTTCTTGACTACACAGAAGTCGCTTGTGGGTGAATCAAGTTTTTGGCAAGTCTTTCATTCTCAAGGCCTTTGCAAACGCCTTTTGGGGCCAGTGACATGCTATGTTGTGCTTCTGGAATTTATTTTAGAAAATGCTGTTTAGAGAGCAGCTTGCATAATACATTAAATAAAGATCTCCTGCTAACCATGACATGTGTTCTTTTTAATTGTTGGCAAGTCTCCATCCAGATGTCAAATTCCCCTAGTGCTCAGTCTGAGCATGGTGTGAAAGATACTTTAGCAAAAGAGGCATCTCCAACACAATAGTTTGGCACTACAGGAGCTGTATGGATGATCCGCACAGGAATTGGTACAGTCTGTGCAGATTAAACTAGGGTTGCCATAAGTATGGAATTTTTTGGACATAGACAGTATTTGGCCCTTGTAAACAGCATCAGGGTGGAAATCGCTGAAAGCTCATCAGCTTTGGGCAAAAAAGCTCAACAACTTTTGTGTCCAGATGTTCACTTTTTGAAATATGGCAATCCTAATTAAGGATGATGGGTGTTAATCAGAAAAGCCTGCGTAGTGAATTTGAGGCTGATGGAATGACTGCTCACATTCTTCTCTACGCAGGTTATGGTATACAGTGCTAAGATGTTGATACATTTTAGGTTATAAACAAGTACTTCCTGTACTTTTTTCTTCTTCTGTATTCCTAACATCCAAATGAGGTAAGTCAATCTTTCTGCACTTGTGGAACTCAGGCTGGGACATTGTGGAAAGAGATTGCTTGTTTGCTTGCAGTATGGCTACATATTTTGTAAGATTTTATTCTCGCGCTGCTTCAGGTCAGAATTTTACAGAGTACAGCGCAAAAACTTATTCATACATAATGATGGTTTCCCAACAAATCATGGCTGCCTCCTTCCTTCTTTCCTATGCCTAAACACAAAGCTTGACTTTGTTAAACCATAGTTTCACGTGATGTCCCAACTCAGTATCTGATTTGAACGATCTCTGCGAAGGTATCTGAAGAAGTGTGCATGCACACGAAAGTGTGCATGCACACCCAGAACAAACTTAGTTGGTCCCTAAGGTGCTACTGGACAATTTTTTAATTTTTAATTTATTTCAACTGCACCAGACCAACACGGCTACCTACAGTGCAAACTATGACACTGAATTAGGTGAAACCAGCTTTGCAGTTTTAGCAAACCACAAATTATTGAATTAGAATGAAAAAGGGGAACGGAGTTGGGCTCATGTCTGAACAGACTATGCAAAGTAATATACTTCTGAAACATCACATACTCTAAAAATTCAGCACACTGCCATGTTTCCATGAATAGCAAAGCAATTGAGCATCTTATTTTAGATGCCAGAAGGACAGGAAGGTTTATATAGGTTTTGCCTCTTGACACTGATCTGCTGAACGTAATTGAAAATGGGCTCACTGTGTTCACCTTGAGATTATTTTTATTTGTTACTGTGCCCTTCCCCCCTATTTTTTGTCTTTCATGGCATTTGAGAAGTTAGTTACATGGTAATAGTAATAGGCACTGACAAGACTTGTATAAGACAAAAAATGGACTTTACCTATTACTCTGAGACAGCATTTAATGTCATAAGAAGAACATGAATGAAATGAGGAACTGCTTGTGTAATGTTAAAAGGTTTTAACATTCAGTCTGCTACTGGTGGGAAAGAAATGCAGGAACATAAAAAGGATGGTGCAGAGGGCCATTGCTCAGTGGAAGAGTGCGTATTTTGGGTGCAAGATTTGATCCCTGACATTTGCAGATAGAGCTGAGAATGTTTCCTGCCTGGAATCCTGGAGAGTCGCTGCCAAGTCAGGGTTGGCAGTACCAGTGCTCTGACTCTGATGTCCCCTACAAAACAATTGAGGCCTGTTTTAAATTGGTGATTTCCTTTTATTAACAACTGGAGCCCTCTAAGCAATTCTAGTATGCAATCTTTGTTCACTTCAACCTGGCTGTTGGAAAAGCCCTATTGATTGGAACAGTGGGAAAGGCATATATAGTGGTACCTCTGGTTACATACTTAATTCGTTCCGGAGGTCCGTTCTTAACCTGAAACTGTTCTTAACCTGAAGCACCACTTTAGCTAATGGGGCCTCCTGCTGCTGCCGTGCCGCCGGAGCATGATTTCTGTTCTCATCCTGAAGCAAAGTTCTTAACCTGAAGCACTATTTCTGGGTTAGCAGAGTCTGTAACCTGAAGCGTATGTGTCAGGGGCTCAGGAGCAGAGGCACAGGAGAGGGAGGAAATGGAGAGCGAGGGGGAGGAATCCGAGGGGAGTGTAGGCGGTGACAGTGGTCAGAGGGATTCCATGAGCCTCTCCAGCGAATCGGAAGATTCACAGAAGGGAGCGCCGATGGCCAGGGCAAGGGGGGTGCCAAGGGGGAAACCCCAGAAGGAAGGGGCCAGCGGGGACTCCCAGAGCAGCAGTTGGAAATCAGGACCAGCTTCCCCACCAGAGCGCAGTGGGGGGGAGGAGTCCCAGGCATCGGGACCAGTGTTCTCACCACCAGCGAGAGGAGATGAGTCAGGATTGACCACGCCTCCATCGGAGAGCGGGGAAACGGTCAAGAGGAAAGTTACCGGCTGGGCGCGCGCGCCAAGTTCAAATGTACAGGCGAGCGGCACAGCAGGTAGCCCGGATAGGGAACCAGGTCCTAAAGCCCGCCGGAAGGAAGGGCAAGACTCAGGGGGGTCAGCGTCAGAAGAGTCCAGAAAGGATGAAACCCCAGGGGGCAGAAGGACCCAGAGGAGGAAAGAACAACGGAAGAGGTGGAGTAAGGCTAGAGTCTTAAACTGGTGTCTAGGGGGCGGAGACTCAGATGGAGCTTCGCCGGTCTAGGTTCTAAGACGTAGAGTTGCACGCTGCGGTTTGGAAATGGAAACTAATCTTCAATAAAGACTTTTATACGTTATTACTGACTAGCGTTGGTCCTCTGTGAGCTGGGACCTAGAGGCAACTCTGACAGTATGTAACCTGAAGTGTATGTAACCCGAGGTACCACTGTAATAGTTGTGCTTGGTGGATATATATTTTGCCTGCAAATATTTCTGATTTCCCCTTTTTAATATGGATTGTATTAGTGAAGCCTTACCTGCGTCTGAATCATTGACAGCTACCATGCACCTCTCCTGCCAACCTAGCAGTTCGAAAGCACGTCAAAGTGCAAGTAGATAAATACGTACCACTCTGGTGGGAAGGTAAATGGCGTTTCCGTGTGCTGCTCTGGTTCGCCAGAAGCAGCTTAGTCATGCTGGCCACATGACCCGGAAGCTGTACGCCGGCTCCCTTGGCCAATAAAGCGAGATGAGCGCCGCAACCCCAGAGTCGGCCACGACTGGACCTAATGGTCAGGGGTCCCTTTACCTTTTACCATGCTCCTCAGATAATCTTAAGTGGGCACATTCGTACTTGAGTTAATCAGGTTTCAGTCACCTGTCCTGGATAACTAGACTTCACATCTCAATGGGATGGAAACATCTTGACTCTGTTGCCCTTGCAACTTAATGAATGAGTGCACATGGACCCACAAGGCGAGTGAACTGTCCCAATTTATAGATTGTCAGTGTTGTTGAATAGTGCTGACATCAACAGCCATGGGCGGCAGACCACCACCCTACACTGGCCCCTGACATGCAGAATTGCTTCGGAGCATTGTAGGAAATTTAGATGGTGGGTGGATCAGTTGCCTGTTGAAGGTCACACCGCTGCCACCATCACCGCTCAATAATCCCAGTGGGATTCACAGGCAGGAAGCAGCTGACCAGATGGCTTTTTTTTTTTTTTTGCTGAGGGCTTCAAACCTGGAGCCAGACCTCTTTCTGAATGTGTTGCCAATTGTAGCTGTCTTGTAATAAGCACAGCTGGCCATTGGGAGATGACATGCTGAAAACAGGGGCAACTCTTCAGGGCTGCTTGCTAGCATATGTTCCTGCAGAAACCAGTGCAGGACTGACTACTGCAAAACACATGAGTGCATCATGCAGCAGCTAGAGTCAGGAATGGCTTGGTGTGAGAATAAAGATGAAATATGCCAATGTCCCAATGTTTTTCGTTTGTGAAATGTTGCTGCGTATGGCCTAGCAGTGAAAACCTGTGGCTCTTGAAATCGCAGCCAAAACCAAGATTCCTGAGCAATACATGCCATATTGGCTCTAGTGATGGAATGCAGCAGGTCGTAAGTGTGAATTAGGAAACGGGTTTGAAAACATGGCTGAAGCATTGATTTAACAGCATTGTGCTATTGACAGCTGTGTGTTCAATCCCTTTCCTATTGATCCCTGATACGGAATTCACCTGTTTCTCAGCTGCCATATGTATAGCTGGAGGCTACTTGCTTCTGACTACCAGTCGCTGGAAATGGCAGGAGGGGAGAGTGCGCTTGGGCCCTGTTTATGGGCTTCCCACAGGTATCTGGTTGACCTATTAATAAGACATTTTCATCCAGGTATCCATGGTGAAATCAGGATCTCTTTCCTAGACAGTCACGACCAGTTCACTCCCCATTTGGTGTATAGGATTTTTCTGACCCACGGGCAGACAATGAATTGCTGGACCCATGCCAGATGGCTGCTTCTTGGAGATACTGCACTCTGCAGCAAGAGGTGCAGAGCCTGAGAGGTCTCCTCATGTTCAGGGAGCGTAAAAGGGCTCCGCTAAGACTGAGCTCCTAATGGATCAAGCTGTCTGCTCCCTGGGCCCTGTCCAAGGTCCTGAAACTCTTTCCACGAACTTCCCCTGTTCTCGGGAATTCTAATCTTGACTGAACTCTACTTTTCTGCAGATTGCCTGCTTGATTTCACCCTCGTGAACTGCTTGTGGGAACCGGAGACAAGCTCCTGGCAGTTGCCAATGGATGGAGGCTCTCCACAAGAGGATCATGAACCCATGTGGCAGATCCCTTCAGATGCTGTAGCATGGAACTCTAGCTATTTGGGACAGCCTCCTTGTGGCAAGTGTTAACAGGCACACCACCCCTGCGTTCCTTGCTATGCAGAAGATGGATCAGAATCTGCTTCATCTAAAGCAGCGTTTCCCAAATTTGGGTCTCCAGCTGTTTTTTTAACAACAACTCCCATCATCCCCAGCTAGCAGGACCAGTGGTCAGGGATGATGGGAACTGTAGTCTAAAAACAGCTGGAGACCCAAGTTTGGGAAACCCTGATCTAGAGAGTCAGTGTATTATGGTGTTTGAATGTCGGATTAGGACCTGGGAGACTAGGGTTCAAATTCCCATGTGGCCACAGAGCTCACTGGGTGACCTTGGGCCTTCACTGCCTCTCAGCCTAACCTATAGAGATTAAACAAAGAGGACAGGAAACCATGTGCAGCCCCTTGAACACCTTGGAGAAAAAGGTGGGATATAGGCACAATAAATTAAACTAAACTAAATAAAATAGATGACAACCGTCTATTACTCCATGGATTTGTATAGCTATTTAGGCCACAATTTAATTGCTTTTGCTAAAATAAAGGCTCACATTTTAGAGTTTAGTGGCTACCTGCTTACACCAGGCCTCTGACTAAAAGCTCACAGAAACCCATTGGTGGATGACAGTTTGACTTGCAGCTGTGGGAAAGTCTTACCCTGAGTGGAGATGTAAAAATTAAGCAAATGGATTTCCCCCCTCTGGCACCGGATACCACCTCTTGCTATTCCCTTCCCCTGTTTTCCTCTAACGGATGGGGAAAGCATTAACTTGGAATAATCAATGTAACTTCCTGGAGAGCCCTTTGAGTAAAAGGCTTGTCATGTTTCTTCATTTAGTGGAACAGACGGGGGCCTGTTGTCGGGAGGCCTGGGCTGCTCCCCCTGCAGATAGATGCTCCCACTTACAAAATGTGCTCTGCAGACTGATTGGTCGTGAGCTGTTTGCAAGCAAATGCTTCTCTTCCAGGAAAAGTTCTGGGACTTTGGGATCGCGCTGCTGAGAGCAATTAGCGCTGCTGAGAATGCTGGGATCAGGAGACAGGGCTTCTTGAACATTTGTCCTAGTGAACGTTCCCCAGTTGAGAGAGACCATTTTAGCCTTCCCTAAGAGGGAAACACGCATTGGTATGTAACTTTACAAAGGCCCTTAAAACTTCTCTTAAACAAGAGCAGTCTGTTTGCCATGCTAGCAAACTAGCCAATGTGGCGTAGTGGTTAGAGTGTTGGACTAGAACCTAGGAGACCAGGGTTCAAGTCCCCCCTTGGCCGTGAAGCTCTTTGGGTGACTTTGGGCCAGTCACCGACTCTCAGTCTAACTTACTTCACGGTGGGGATTAATTGAGGAAGAGGAGGAGGAGGAGGACAACAACTGTGTGGGCCACCTTGGAGCAAAAGGTGATCTAAATGCAAGAAGTAAAATGTTTCTTGAGGTTGTAGCCACTAAACGCATTGCACAGACAGGGCAACTTCCCCTCATGCAATGACACTTACCCTCCCTCTCCCCCGACCCCCTTTGGGAATAAAAAGAGAGCTACCTGCCACCAACTGCCCTGTGGGAAAAATCCCAGGGGAGTATGCAAGGACATCAGACAAAGGAGACATTAGGACCTGCTGAACATCCTGTTGGACTGACCCTTTGGAGCCATCTCCGTTTCTGGGCACAATTCAAATTGTTGGTCCTGACCTTTAAAGCCCGAAACGGCCTTGGCCCAGTATACCTGAAGGAGCATCTCCACCCCCACCGTTCAGCCCAGACACTGAGGTCCAGCTCCGAGGGTCTTCTGGCAGTTCCCTCACTACGAGAAGTGAGGTTGCGGGGAACCAGGCAGAGGGCCTTCTTGGTAGTGGCGCCTGGCCTATGGAACGCCCTCCCATCAGATGTCAAGGAACTAAACAACTGCCTGACTTTTAGAAAACATCTGAAGGCAGCCCTGTTTAGGAAAGTTTTTAATGTTTGATGTGTTTTTAATATTCTGTTGGGAGCCGCCCAGAGTGGCTCGGAAAACCCAGGCAGATGGGTGGGGAATAAATATTATTATTATTATTATTATTATTATTAATCTACCACTATCCTGATACCTTGCTATATGTTGATATTGCTAAATGTTTGTATGTATATGTGTTTTTTCCAATGAGAATTGATGTTGCTTGTAAGCTGCCTTGTAGGGTTTTGTACCCTGCAAGGAGGGATGCAAACAGCTATCTCCCTTTTCTTTTCCTTGGACTGCTATCGTGCCATGCACCTTGCACGTTTTCACCATGGCTCCATGTCTGCGATGTCTCTCATCCTTAGAGAAATGGGTCCCCTACTTGTGTGAATCACTGGAGAGGGAGAGTAATTTCTCCCCACTTCTATTTAAATACCAGGATGGAGCAGGCAGACTTGTTCAAGTGCATCAGACTTTGAAAGGAAATCCACAACTGATTAGTGAGCTAAATCCTGCTTCCGTGATAAACGTCCTGTTCCCCCCCTCCTCCCCCCCTTCCAGTTTGGGAGGGATCGAGTATCGCCTTTTGCCAGTTTGGTTTTTCTTCCGCCCCCTCCTTCCTGTCCAGCCCCTTACCACGATCTCTCTTCTCTCTCTGCGCTCTGGTCAGGTTCTTTAAAGGCAATCATTGTCAGCATTTGTCATTAACCTTTTTTCCCTCCGTTTTTATTTATATATAAAAAAGAGAGAATGCCAGAGAAACCAGGAAGCAATGGTAACAGCAGGGCAATTGCAGATGAATAATGAAAGGATTCATCACAGCCGTACCTGGATATATATATTTTTTGCAGCCAAGCGAGACGGATTCCCATCACAGCTCGGGGACTCGTTCCACACAGCCACTCATCTTTCATGCTGAAGGGGAAGGGAAAGGTGGAGACAGTATCATTATGGATATAACTGAGCTCTGAAGTGACTGGTCAAGGTTGCTGCTTCGCTCACGACACAACTGCATATCGGACTGGAATTCTATATGCATACTCGACTGTTATCTGGCAAAGCAGCTGGTCCTTGGAATTCGTAAGGGTTTATTTGCAGAGAGCAGTCAATGTATATAGATCACAGAACCATAGAGTTGGAAGGGACCCTGAGGATCATCAGGTCCAACCCCCTGCAATGCAGGAATATGCAGTTGTCCCATACAGGGATCAAACCTGCAACCTCTGCTTTATCAGCACCATACTCTAACCAATTGAGCTATCCAGGCTGATAAGGGATGACAGTGACAGGAAATCTATGGTCCTCCAGATCGTATTGAGCTCCCAGTTCCCATCACTCCTATCCAGAGTGGCTAATCATCAGGGGTGATGGAGCAGCTAGAAAGCCTTAGACTCCCCACCATTGGTCTATGGCAGGGTTCCCCAAACTTGGGATTACAATTCCCATCATCCTTGACCACTGGTCCTGCTAGCTAGGGATGATGGGAGTTGTAGTCCAAAAACAGCCAGAGATCCAAGTTTGGGAAACCCTGATCTATGGAAACCTTTTATTTAAAGTTTAGTAGAGGAATAAGGTTTCGGATGACCAAGGGGAGGACAACAACATCATTTATATTCCACCTTCCCTCCAAGAAGCCCAAGAGGGCTGTACATGGTTTCTCTTCCCATTTATCATCACAACAACCCTGTGAAGCAGGTTGGGCTGAGGATGAATGACTGGCCTGAGATCAGCATGTGAGTTGAGTGGGGATTTGAGCCCTTGTCTCCCAGCTCTTAGACTGACACTAACCACTACGCCACACCGGCAAGGCTGTTGCCTTGGAGCAACATGCTTTGTATGTAAAAGGTTCCTGGTTCCATCCCTGGCATTTCTAGATAGTGCTGGGGAAAGACTTCTGCCTGGATCCTAGAGGGCCAAAATCAGTGTTGAAAATATTGCACGAGATGGCCAGTGATCCAACTTGGTATAAACCAGATCCCTATGTTTCCTAATCCATTTGTCCAGTAATACTATCCTCCCGGGTGAAAAATGTTATTATTTGCTGATCAACTTTTCAGCTTCTGTTCTCCAGCCTTTTGTTCTTTTCTTCTGGTGTCCTCAAAACTGTGAAGTTAAGCTAACAGAGTTTGTGTGACTATCCATCTTCCTCTGTGCTACAGAATCAAGAAGAGTTCGCCTAGTAGACACACAATCTGTTGTTCACCCAGCAGTAATTCCTACTGCGTTCAGCTGGGCTTACTGCCAGTTTAGTTTGCATAGCATTACAGGCTAAGAGTCGTCTTCTTCTTCTTCTTCTTCTTCTTCTTCTTCTTCTTCTTCTTCTTCTTCTTCCAGCCAGTGAGATGAATGGAAAGACGTTTTCTTACTCTTCAATTTTCTGCAATCTTGGCTGATTAGAGCTAGCCTGGGATGTGTGACCAGATATGCCCAAGATGTGGTGGATGTGTAGTTACACTAGGGAGTGGCACCTGCTGTTCTTAAGGAGGCAGCAGTTACTCCTGATCTCTCAGTAGCCTTTGATATCTATCCATGTTATCCTGTACCAACCCTGTGAAATGGGAACTGGGGGCGCTGTCCTTCAGTGGTCCTATTCCTGTTTTCACGGCTTGTTACACAGCATCAAGAGACTGCCTGTCAGGTCCCTGGCAATTGCATTATGTGTCCCATAGGGTACATCTTGTCCCTACTTCCATTTACCATGAATGGCCATTAGGAGATGTGGAGCAAAGTGCCATCAGTATGTTGATGACACCCAGCTCTATTTCTTGGTGAGACCGGAATCAGGTATCTGTGCAAGCCTGGGATCAATCTCTGGATACAGTGGGGGGCTATATGGGGGCAAATAAGGGGGACATCCTGAGATGGCTGAGGGAACAACCTGAGAATACTAAACTGTGAGAGTATGTATATGGAACCAGAGTATATGGTTCTTTTTTGGAACTTCACAGTTCTCACCAAAGGAATATTGCATTCCACTTGTGTAGTTTCCTCTTCCAAAAAGGCTTTTTGGTGGATTATTTTTTATCCTAGTCTTTATTTGTACCTCTTTAGAGAAGCTTCTACTTATATATGTTTTCATTGTTAAATGGGATTTTCCATGGCAAATGATTCACATATGAAATCCAAACCATCCTAAATATCTTTGCAGAAGCTTACGAAAAGTTTGGCCTATCACTCAACATCCAAAAAAACCAAAGTGCTGCACGAACAGGTACAAAATAACCCCTCTGCAGCACCACAAATCCAACTCAATGGTGTAAAGTTGGAAAATGTTGATCACTTCTCCTACCTAGGCAGTTTATCTTTCCACAAGGGCCAACACTGATGCTGAAATCCAGCATCACCTGAGATCTGCAAGTGCGGCTTTCTCCCAATTGAAGTGCAGAGTGTTTGAGGAAAACCAAAATGCAGGGAAACCAAAATGCTGGTTTACAAAGCTATTGTACTACCAACCTTACTATATGCTTGTGAAACATGGACCACTTATATGCCATCTCCAGCTCCTCGAAAGATTCCATCAACGGTGTCTCCGAAAAATTTTACACATCACTTGGGAAGACAAGCGAACTAATATCAGTGTACTGAAAGAAGCAAAGATCACCAGTGTTGAAGCAATGATTCTTCAACATCAACTTTGTTGGACTGGTCATGTTGTGTGGATGCCTGATGATCGTCTTCCAAAGCAACTACTCTATCCCGAACTTAAAAATGGAAAGCGTAATGCTGGTGGTCAACAAAAGAGGATTAAAGACTGTCTCAAGGCAAATCTGAAAAAATGTAGTATAAACACTGACAACTGGGAAACGCTGGCCTGCGAGCGCTCCAGTTGGAGAAAAGCCTTTACCAAAGGTGTCATGGGGTTTGAAGATGCTCGAACTCAGGACGCAAAGGAGAAACATGCTAAGAGGAAGGCATGCTTGGCAAATCCACAACGTGATCAACTCCTGCCCGGAAACCAATGTCCCCACTGTGGAAGGACGTGTGGATCCAGAATTGGCCTCCACAGCCACCTACGGACTCATTGTTAAAAGCGTGTTTATGAAGACAATCTTACTTGGCTACGAGTGATCGAAGAAGAAGAAGAAGAAGAAGAAGAAGAAGAAGAAGAAGAAGAAGAAGAAGGGATAAATGGGGTAGTATCAAGCAGCTGTAAAGCTCACTAGCAAACCATAAATTTTGAATAACCCTGTTGAATAGTTTAGAAAGATAAACATTCCATGCTTTGCTTTTGCATTCAACTGCAGTATAAAATGTATTTGCTCTCCCTCCTCTCTACTCATATGTTCACATCAGTGAACTTCCAATCAGTGCTGCAACAGTAATAATTTGTGCTTGAGCTTGCTTTTCCTCCCTCCCTCCTGTTCCTTTTTCCTTGTGTGTCGTGTCTTTTTAGATCATAGAGCAGGGAAATCTTAGGACTGATTTGTGCAAGTGGCTCAGAACCTTTTTGGTGAAGGGGTCAGGTTTAAATGCCTTTAAAAACAACAACAGCTCAGACTGGATCTTGTAAAAGAGAGGGCACTGTAGAATTTCCTACAATGTTAATTCTGGAAACATTTGAGATGAAAGGATAAAGCTCTCTGTCTCTCTTCCTGCCCCTATCCCAAGCCTTCAATAGTTGTAAAATATTGAAGGTAGGAAAATAATTGTTCTTGCTGAAGGCTTGCACTAAGGCACACAATCTTCTCCCAGCCATGCAGGCCCTTTTCAATTGGAAATATTTAACACTCTATTAGTTTCTGCTTTGTTCTCGAATGTATCAGTGATCATAATGTTCCCAGAGGCAACTCAAATGATGAGGGCTTCACTGGTGCAAGTTTGCATAACCTGCTCTGAAATACTTCAGTTCTTATGATGTATCTCTCAACTGAATTAGAACTGCCAAATGTGTGAACTTGCCTGAATAATGACTGTCCTCACCTCTTGCCTCTGAGCCTTGTTTGTACCACAGACACAGGGTGTGCTTGTGTGTGTGTGTGTGTGTGTGTGTGTGTGTGTGTGTGTGTGCGCGTGCGCGCGTGCGCATCGAGGGAACCTCAGGCCCCTCCAGGCCTCTTTATTTGGGCTTTGGGGCTGTCACCAGAACACACTCCCTCCCAGAGGACATTCCCTCCTTGAATGATTTTGCGTGACTGGAATGTGCCCTCCAACTGTGACCATGCCTCTCGCTTGCTTGGAAGCAGGACGGAGAGGTGTGTTCACATATTTGTGGAAACCTCCAACCTTTGAATAGATGGATTGTAAACATTGCTTGGCCCACTTTTGCCTTTGACCCTGCCCACTAAGGCTATGCAGCTGCCAGGAGGTTGAGCATAATGGAACTGGCCCTCGAGTTGAAACAGGTCTCCCTCCCTGGATATACAAATATTAGGATAATTGTATGAACCAGCATATAAAGATAAAGGTAAAGGGACCCCTGACCATTAGGTCCAGTCGTGGCTGACTCTGGGGTTGCGGCGCCCATCTCGCTTTATTGGCCGAGGGAGCCGGCGTACAGCTTCCGGGTCATGTGGCCAGCATGACTAAGCCACTTCTGGCGAACCAGAGCAGCGCACGGAAATGCCGTTTACCTTCCCGCCGGAGCGGTACCTATTTATCTACTTGCACTTTGACGTGCTTTTGAACTGCTAGGTTGGCTAGCTGGGACCGAGCAATGGCAGCTCACCCTGTCGCGGGGATTCAAACCAGCATATAGCCTGGCCTTAAACCCCAGTTCCTCAGATAGCATTGGATGGTGGTATTCTGTCTCGAGAATTTACTTGAACCTCAGGTGACAATAATGGATCTAGGAGCACCCCCCAAACTAGGAATCTGCTCCTTCAGGAGGAGTGCAACCCCATTCAAAGCAGACAAGCTTCCCAATTCCTGGACCTTGGAGACCCCCCCCCCCCAACTGACAAGGGATTTTGCAACAGGACTTTCCCTCCTCTCTTCCCCACTGTCCCTCCCTAAATCAGCACTATATTGGATGCAAGCCAATGTCTCCAGTTCAGCCAAGAAGCTTTAAGCATATTCACAAAATGGCTTTAGGCAAGCCACTTTCTCTCATGGGTGATGGAGAAAAGGCCTGTTCAAGTATTCCAAAGAATGCACAACCTGGGGAGAAGTAGTGGTCCTTTATAGCTAGTTATTGAGTGGGTGTAGACATGGGGTATGTGAGCGTTGGGGAGACGTATTCTTAACCTGTGGCCATTTAAATGGGTCAGAGCATATCAAGGGGCTCCCCTCCCCATTGTTCAGCTCAGACACTGAGATCCAGCTCTGAGGACCTTCTGGTGCTTCCCTCATTGCAAGAAGTGAGGTTACAGGGAACCAAGTAACCTCAGTATTGGTGCCCGCTCTGTGGAACGCCTTCCCATCAGATGTCAAGGAAATAAACAACTAACTGACTTTTAGAAGACATCTGAAGGCAGCCCTGTGCTGGGAGGTTTTGAAAGTTTGAGATTTTTTTGTGTTTTAATACTTTGTTCGAAGCTGCCCAGAGTGTCTGCGGCAGCCCAGTCATATGGGTGGCATATAAATAACATTATTATTATTATTATTATTATTATTATTATTATTATTATTATTATTATTATTATTAGATTAAGGAGTCAGTTTTGGGCAGGGCAACAGAGAGGAGACTCAACTGTGGATGTTGGCAGGGAGAGAAGTAACCATGTCTTAGCTGTCAGATTTTAATGCCAATTTTTCAGAGAACAGCATCTTGAAATGGTCTTGGCCACTGGTCCAAGAGTTTATTGGGCATTGGGCACCAAACTACCCTGGATGCTAAATTTGTCTATTCATGGGAGATGCAGTGAGGTTTCCTTCTGTTCATTTGGATATCCTACTTTCCAGAAGAGATGAAACAATACTCCTAGACAGCAGTTTGAGCACGCACCCAGAACACATGGACACAGTCACTCCCTCTGTGGTGAGAAGTATCGTTGTCCTTATATATTTCTAAACTCATAGAGAGATGAAATATATGAATTAGCATATGTACAATTCATGCAAATCACTGTTGATGTCTGTCCCCTTGCTCTCTCTGTGTGTGTTGCATTTCCTTGTTTCTGGAAATGTGTAAGTGACTCTCCCATACTTTTTCATGGTTACAGAGCTTTCTGGTTGATTCTGTGTTGAGAATTTCAAACGGTCCAGAGGCAAAGGAGGACACAGTTGTGTATTGTTGTAAAGTTGTGTATTGCAAAAGGAACTTGGACTGGAAGGGTTTCTCACGTCCCGGTGCCTCAAAGCTGTTAAGTGTCTGTATTTCCTCTTCTGCACGACAAAGGTACAGGAGCCCACATACTTGAATCCGGCTGGTGTAGCTCTCCTTGTTTATTGTCCATTGCCATCATTCATAATGGTGGCTCTCTTTTTATGTGTATTTAGTGCCATGGCAAGCCGTGTGCCTGGTGTGCCAGATTCCCACATTTTCCCTGAGATGTGCTATCATGGGGGTGGGGGTGGGGGAGGAGAGAGTGTCCCGGCTGCTGATTTGACCTTGTGCTTTGTTTTTGTTTGATTCTCTTTGCACATGCCTCTAATTGATCTTGAAAAGAAGGGACAGTTAAAGAAGACGTTAAGGTGAAATGAAGCCATAACTGTGACTGGAGACTTTTATTAAGTGTGGCAAAGTTCCCTGGGCTGCGTTGAAATTGTTTATTGATTTTGGTATGGCTGGGTGCTTCGGAGTAATCGCCCGCAGAACCACCAGAGGGGAGGCGGGGGGTGCGAGGGAGGGAGGGGGGGGCAGAGCGAAAGCCCAGAAGCTCAGCTGTGATTGGTCTCGTCTGCCTCCTGCACACGACTCCTCTTCCTCCTTCCCATTCTTGGGGGTTTCTCCCTAACCTGTAAATAAGCATCCAGGCCTGTCAGTAGTTAACTCTTGGAGCATCTGACTTCCAGCTGCTTCTCCCTCAGCCGTCTTAAATCTTCTGACCATTGTCAGGGCCGCCAGGGCTTGTCTGCCTGGAAGGATTTTACTGTTGAAGCATTTTTTTCTTTTACATTTCTGTGTGTACATCTTGATTGGCTCTTCTAGGGTCACGTCAGCACTGCAGGAATGAACTAGTTAACTTTTTTTTTTTTACTATAGCAGTACAGAGACCCTCCAAGTGTCCCTGTTTTCCAAGGACAGTCCTGGATTTACAGCAGTCATGCTGGTTTCTGATATGATCCCTGAATGTCCTGCTTTTCTTTAGGACGTCCCTATTTTCATTGGAGAAATGTTGGAGAATATGGAGTTATGCTACCCCCAAGCCAAGGAAATAAGTAGCTATACAATCTTTAGAAGATATCTGTATAGGGAAGTTTTTAAAAAATGTTTAATGTTCTATTATTTTTTATATGTTGGAACCCACCCAGAGTGACTGGGGCAACCCAGTCAGATAGGCGGGGTATGATGATGATGATGATGATGATGATGATAATAATAATAATAATAATAATAATAATAATAATAATAATAATAGGATGTTCCTATTTTCATCAGAGAAATGTTGGAGGGTATAGCAATACGGAATTCTCTCCATAACTATGGCTGCTTCATGGTTCTTCAGACAATTCCCAGAGGCTTGGAGCCAGTGTGGTGTAGTGGTTAAGAGCGGTAGATTCGTAATCTGGGGAACCGGGTTCGCGTCTCGGCTCCTCCACATGCAGCTGCTGGGTGACCTTGGGCTAGTCACACTTCTCTGAAGTCTCTCAGCCCCACTCACCTCACAAAGTGTTTGTTGTGGGGGAGGAAGGGAAAGGAGAATGTTAGCTGCTTTGAGACTCCTTAAAGGCAGTGAAAGGTGGGATATCAAATCCAAATGCTGCTGCTGCTTCTTCTTCATGGGCCAGCGAGTGGTTGGAAGACTCATGGTGGATGTGAGGGCGATCTGGCTGCGACATCTGTCACCCCATTGATCGCCAGGGTTGATTCGGCTGATCTGGCTGGCTAGGCGGGTGTCCCCTTCCTCCCTCACCGCTCCATGTGCGTCCCTCCCGAAGCTGCGCGCTCGGTGGAAGAGGACGACCATCCCAGATAGAAGGAGTGTACCGTTCTTCGGTCAAGGGTATACGACTCATGGTGCAGTTCTACAGCTGAAGCCAATCCTATCTGACCCTAAGCAGAACGGATACTATTTCAGGTGCCACATAATACTTGGTCTGCCATTGTAAGAAACTGATCTTTTAGTGTGGCAGTATCTACACTTTGGAACTCCTTGCCTATTGACATTGGCCAGGCACCTTTTTGGAGCCTGTTTAAAACATTTTCATTTAGGCAAACCTATCCAGACGCACAGGGACGTGGGTGGCACTGTGGGTTAAACCACAGAGCTTAGGACTTGCCGATCAGAAGGTCGGCGGTTCGAATCCCCGCGACGGAGTGAGCTCCTGTTGCTCGGTCCCTGCTCCTGCCAACCTAACAGTTCGAAAGCATGTCAAAGTGCAAGTAGATAAATAGGTACCGCTCCGGTGGGAAGGTAAACGGCGTTTCCATGCGCTGCTCTGGTTCGCCAGAAGCGGCTAAGTCATGCTGGCCACATGACCCGGAAGCTATACGCTGGCTCCCTTGGCCAATAAAACGAGATGAGCGCCACAACCCCAGAGTTGGTCACGACTGGACCTAATGGTCAGGGGTCCCCTTTACCCTTACTATCCAGACACACAGATGTGGACACGCTTTAATCTCTCCCCCCCTTTTTAAGCTGCTGTTGATTTTAATCATCGTTAAATGTTTTTAATTTTTAACCGTTTTTATTGACAATTTTAATGTTTCTTGTAAACTGCTCAGAGGTTTTATTGTTACAATCAAACGGTATGTAAATTTTGCTAAATAAATGTACTTGAGAACATAATTGCATGGAGAAAACAACAGATGCTCCTGTGAACTGGCCCATGGCTATTTTAAGTAAGCCACCTTGGAAATCTTTCTGGTTTGAAAGGTGGAGAATAAATCAAATGGTCATAGCAGTTTATCTTTAATTCACATGCAAGATCAAAACCATCACCACCATGAATTGGGCCTGGAAATGGTCTAATCACAAATGGGTAAATTTCAGGAAAAGTGAAATAGATTTCTTGGCAACCTACACACCCATCAATAGACTGGTGTTAGCTGCAGTTTCTGAATAGTCTTCAAGGACAGTCCCGCGTAGAGCATATTGTTATAACCTCGCTTATCCAAAAGGCTGTGGTTGTGAAAATCAAGCATATTGTTTCAAAAAGAGCGGGTAACAACAAGGAGCTCTCACAATGAAGTCTGGTCTTCTTGCATACAACCTCCCTCACCCCTTTCTGTGGATTTTGCTGTAATCACAAAATATTATGAAGGGGAAGAAACTATTCTGGTAGTCACACACATCACCTTGAATTACACTAAAACAGGAAGCACATGTTAATTCAGTGGTTCTCAAAGGGCATGGCACATCACACTGGTGTGGCAGGAGAGGAGGACAAGTGTGGTGGAAAGATTTAGGGACAATCAAAGAAACATTTAAACATTTCAGTGTAGCATAGTATCAAAATATGTTTATTATTATTTGCAGAATATGGATAGGTATCTTCAAAATGAGACCAACTGATACTGAGGACAATCCTAGCTGTGATCCAGAATCGCCATTTGAACAGAGTATTGGAGAAGACTTGCTTATAATTATATTTTGGGAATGTTTCATTTTCTTACATAGCTGCTTTGTTTTATATTTTCTGGATGTCCCATGATCTGTGTTCTATGTTATAAATCAAACTTCTTTTTGTTTAACAATGTATTTCTTGTCTATAAAAAAATTCAGTGTGTGGTGAGCAAATTTTTATTCTGAAAATATGGTCCAGAGGGGGGAAAAGTTTGAGAACTGCTGTGTTAATTGATATGAGCCACCGATGTGGCACTGTTCTGTAGCCTTCATCCAGTAGAAGTCTGGCTTTAAAATTCCTCCATCCCCACACCTCAGACTGAGAGAGTAATTTTAACCCATCTTGATCCCTGCTTGAACAAGAATAAAATAGGGATTGGGTGGAATATGACACAAATCAATAGGTTATCCCAACAGATGTGATCTTTGGGGGCCTGTTTCCCCTTGCTATAGTAACAAAGATAAATGATGATTTGTTAACATTGCGATCCAGAGACTGGGTGGCTCAATGGATCAGGCAATGACCTTTCACCCTTGGGTCTTGGAGCTAGAGAAAGGGGGATGTATGAAATGGTAATCAGATAGTACAAGCAGACAGATTGGGGTGCTGCTTGCTGGAAGACGGTGTTGCACGAAGCAAGCCCATTGCCCTGTAAATTTACACAGACTTTTTGATCCCACTCCATTTCCCCAAGTTGGAAATGGTGTAAGTGCTTTGCCTTCATTTGAAGCCATTCCCTGCAGGTGGTACTGCAGGAAAGGAAACAGGGACAGAGATTGTGTGGGGAAGAGGTACAAATCTTAAAGCAGCAGTCTGATATTCACTACTTTAATTGTTGTTGAATGGCTTCATAACACAACTCTTTCTGAGTCTACCGGTTTTCACACTACTCTGGCCTAATCCCCAAAGTTTTCTCAAGAAAGGGAGTGTCTCTCTCCTTCCAAGTCTCATGTTTTCCCTCTACCAAATTAGAACCTGGCTTCGTCTATTCCATGACAAATTCTGTACCACCAAGAAAAGCGAACTTTGCATCAGTCATACACTGATAACCATTCCATCGGCAGGCTTGTGTGGAGCTTCACATTCTGGCTGAAATTGTAACATCCTTCAGCTGACCTGGAGTTATGAAGCTTCACCTTCTACTTCAGTGATTGTTAAGAGTTGGGAATTATTAATACAAACATACAGTGAAGTTGGATTCTTGTTGAAATGAATTTGTAAGTTATCCTCTATCTTTTTTCCTTCAACCCAGTTCTACTGGTGCTCAGTATAGTATAATGTTAATCAAAGTAGCTCCATTAAAATCAATTTCATCCCCAGCCCACTTTGTATCTGTAAGAAATGAAGCAGTGATACCCATTTTGGCCAAATTCTCTGGATGATCTAATCATCCATTTATTAAAAACCTAATGGATTGATCTGCTTTGTTAGTTGTTTTGGGGTTGGCAATGTTTGCTGCCTTAATGCCACATCTCTGAGCAAATCTGAAAAGAGGAATCTAACACATTGTATCGGGGTGGGTGGAGAAGGAGGCATTTTTGTGTGTGATCTCCATATAGGGTTTTTAAAACTGTGTTTTTCTACAAATAAAATGTTGCTTTTTATTATATCAAAATACAAATTCCATATTTATTCACCAAAAATCTAGCATAGCTATATAATGCCAAACATTTTTTCAGCATCATTTTCAAATCCATAGCCCTACTTAAAATATCCTAGTCCAAAAGATCATACATCAATGCCGTTTACAGATATATATATATGTATACAGTGGTACCTCAGGTTAAGTACTTAATTTGTTCCGGAGATCCGTACTTAACCTGAAACTGTTCTTAACCTGAAGCACCACTTTAGCTAATGGGGCCTCCTGCTGCTGCTGCGCCGCCGGAGCATGATTTCTGTTCTCATCCTGAAGCAAAGTTCTTAACCTGAAGCACTATTTCTGGGTTAGCAGAGTCTGTAACCTGAAGCGTATGTAACCCGAGGTACCACTGTATATGTATATGTATGTATATATAATGTTTTTGGACTTCCCGTTTTGTAGTCTGAGTTGCAGTGTGCTATGGGCTTAAAAAACGATCGATGGATTTGACGGATCTATTTTGCCCTGCTTTTGTAATGCTGGTAGCCCTTTCACTGATCTAACTCCTGGGCACACGGGGCTGTCAAGTAGCTTCCTTTACTGCTCTCACAAACCTGAGATAAATTTGGACCGGATCTCTCTGTGGCCCTAGCAGGTCCTTGGCCAAAGAATCTTGTGAGCATCTACCCCACAATTCTGAAGCTGTACCTGTCAGCACTGTGATTAATGACCAACAGGGTGCTTAAGCGGAACAATCGTAACCAAAGCTGCCGAGTTCCTCTGGATGTTGAGAGCTCTCTGCAGGCACTTCCTCCTTGTAAGAAGCCTGGAGAGATAATTCCATCGTCGGCCTGATAAGGGCCAGGCGGAGAAAAAGAGGGGGGAAAGGGCTGTCCAATGGGAGAATCTGTTTTGTTCTGAGGTTGGCCTGAGGGCAAGCGAGGCAGGTTTCATGTGGGTGTCAGATGTTGCTTTGTTTTGTCAGTTCACTTGTCAGCGCCCAAGTGCTGTGGCCTCAGGCAAGTCCTGCTGCCCCCAGTTAACATTCTTGTGTGTTCTCTGTTTTCACCCACAGATGGGGAAAGGGCGGTTTTATTTATTTTTTGCTTTCCACATGCCCCTCACTCATGTTTCTCAGAATGGAAGCATTCACTAGGTAGAAGGATTTTTTTTTAAAAAAATAATGATTTTTCTGAAAAGGTATGAAGCCAAAGACCCAGCACAACCAAACAGCTTCATTGGGCAATTGCCAGGGCCCCCTCCACTGGGGGCAACAACATGGGGCACCATGTTGCCTGAGTCCCTCATGGTGCATTGTGGGTAAAAACAAAGATGGCTGCAGACACTAAAGCATGGCTACTGTGTTGGGTTTTTTTTTGGTTTTTTTTTGAGGAGGAGATATGTTGTTTTATCCACAATGTGTCACAACTGGAATTCCTGGCACATTAAATTTCAGAAAAATATAGGTGGCAGCTGCTACCCTAGAGGGAAGCACCTGCTCAGATGCCAAGGAAGGAGGGAGATTAAGACAACTCCCTGGAGCTGCCTTTGTGAAGTGAGCATGCTATGCAGGCCGTACTGCTTCTAATGCAATTTCAGCCCCTTAGCAGCTTCCACAAGTAAAAGAACACTAGCTTTTCTCTCAGTGGCTCTGTTCAGGCACTCCACCGTGCCATGGTTTGTTTTCTTAAAGTCTGAGCCCAAGTCTGCTGCCAAACCAGGACATTTTCTGTGGTGGCTCCCCATTTGTGGAATGCTCTCCCCAGGGAGGCTTCTCTGGCACCTTCATTACATATCTTTAGGCGCTAGGCAAAAACATGTCTCTGTAAATGGGTTTTTGGCTGGTTAATATTCTATGGCCTATTAAATGTGTTTGAGGGAGGGGTGTTATTGGTTAGTTTTTGTTTTATTATGAATTTGTTGTTGTTCTCATTTTGTATTTTTGTATTGTGAACCACCCTGTGATCTTTGGGTGAAGGACAATAAACTGTTGTTCTTGTTCTTGTTGTTATCGTTATATCCTTAACTCTGAAGAAAGAAGTAGACCACACAAATGGCTACAGATTAGTAAAGTCCAAATTGAACTAGATTATCATTTTTGGTGTGTGTGTGTTTGTTAATTTGTAGGATATGAGAGCCTCGTAAACAGCATTCCCTGTTGTATTCAAGAGCCCTGTTTTAATTCATTAGAATTAAGATCCTGGAGAAAGGGCTGTTATGAGGACAGATCACTTGCCCAAGGTAGCAACAGCCCTAAGAGAATCCTAGGAATGGGAAGTGGAAGGTCTTTTTGGACTGTTCCTGCTATCTCCTCTGCAGTAAATTATAATAGGAACTTACTGAGATGCTGGGAGGGTGATCCAGTGAGGTGGGGAAGGCATCCATGGTAGGTCTGGTGTGATTAATCCTCTTCATTAGTGCTCTGGAAGAGGAGGTAAACAGTCCATTAATTAAATCTGCAGACGATACTTAATTGGGAGTGTTCCAAACACAAGTGAGGAAACAGCAATAATGCAGACGGCCTTGAACAGATTAAAAAATGAGGAAGAAATAAAATTGCACTCAGCCTGGATAACACAACAACAACAACACATGATGGGGGAAGAAAATCATTGTGAAACCCACATGTTTAATGAAGAGAAGAAGTGGAGAAAAGAAATATAGACTGAAAGAGGCTCGGGGATTAAAACACAGCAAATGTGCTTGACAAGCTATGGAAAATGGTATTAGAATCATAGAATCATAGAATCATATTAGGGTGATCACTGGGGAAAAAAATAGAACTATGCTCACAAGATCTTAGTAAACAATATTTACCTAAATCAGAGATGCCATACCAAAATGTCCAACTTCCACATTTTGAATAAGTTGTGTAAAGTAATCACATTTGCCTAAACTGGCTAAATATCCATTATTCTGATTGCAGTCATCCTGGCTTGCATGTGAGATGAAAGGTTTGTTAAAGTCAGGATGCAGAGAAGGTGGTAGAGAGAGGACAGGGACCCCAGGAGAAGCCAGAAAGATAATTGCGGAACACAGAAACTCCTCTTTCAGATAAATGGGAGCTCTTGTCAGACATCCTGTGGACATTGGCTTGTTGCAAATATTGTGTGCCACATTTTTAATAGAATATTTCCATGCAGGCACAAGGGCATGTTTCATAGAGCCGGTTTATAAATGTGGTAATATCCAATTTATGATGGGAGTGCTCTGTCCAGCATCGCAGGGTTATACACGAACACAACAGAGTGTTCCAGCATAAATTGACTAGTCCATGACACAGCTGCTGAAATATGGAATAGTATTAGGAGCAGTTGCCACTCATAGTCATGACATTTTTACCCTGGGCTTGGAATCCCTTTCTGTTTTTATTCTTCAGCCTATTCTTCAGCCATTTTAGTAATTCTAACTAAGCATAAGCTTGCGGTTAAGCGTGGGTGCAAAGGTCCCACACCAAATAGAAAAATTGGCTTATATGAAGCATTGATTTTAGAAACAGAGGAAAATATTTTCATTAGAGGTATAAAGTATAAAACTAAAGTAAAAAGCATAACGTGGACTACTGTTGCACTAGGAAAGGCATAACAGCTGACACATGGAGTGGCCAGATGTGTTGGATGACAGCTCCCATAGTGAATCTTTTAAAGTTTTATTTATTAGATTCATAGAATCACAGAATTGTATAGTTGGAAGGGACCCCAAGGGTCATCTAGTCCAACCCCCTAGCAATGCAGGAATATGATTACTTTTGTCATCTTGTTGTTATGTATCTTTTCACATTCTAAGCCACCTTGAGAGTGGTTTGAACTATAGAAAGGCAGCATTTACATACATTATGTATGTAAATATATATGTATTCCTGTCATTTGGTCATGCAGGTTGGGGCTGATGAGAGATCAAGTGAAACAACATCTGGAGAGGTAAAGCATCCCTATCGCTGCAAATCCATATTTACAGTAGCTACAGGTTTCCAATGTTGCCTTTTCAAGGTGAGTTAGGTGGGTCGTCTGGCCAAGTGATATTAGTCTTGTGGCTATTTCTTGACCTATTTGGGGGTAATGGCTGTTGGATAACACAGAATGAGTGGCAAACTGCAGATTTCCAAAAAGGGGGCCCTTTCAACGAAACAGCTAATTGCTCATCTGTTTCACCCTTCCAAGCTTTGACATGTCCAAGCGTGGTTGACTGCTGTTTGGCAGCTTGGTGTGAAAAGCAGTATGTGGAGCTCATACAGTTGCAGTCTGCTTGGCTATGGCCAGTAACTTGGATTCACATCTGATGCTTTTTTTGGATTAGTGGCAAAGTCTCCCCCCCAAAAAAGGACAAATCTTGAGAGCCCTTAGCTTGATGGGAGAGTATAAGCAAGGTGCTAGGCTCAGTTCCTGGGATCAGTTAAAAGATTGCAGAGCAGGGTTGAGACAGCTCTTGGAGAATTGCCACCCATCGGAGTAGACAATAAAGGACAAGGTGGACCAGTAGTCTGACTCAGCAGGTGATAGCCTCATATGTTCACGTGGAAACTTGTTGCCGAATCAACAATAGTCACAGCGGCTGTTTAAGAGGTCTCTGCATTACAGAATGGGATGACGAAAGTGCCAAATGGTACAGAAATGCTATCCAAGTTTCCTCCATGATTCTTTTCCTCCCTGGTATGTGAAATCTGGTAGAAATGGGGAAGGTTTCTTCTCCCTTAGATCTAAGACTTTTCTCTCATGCTGTGTTCATCAGCCCATGTACTGGTCCCCATTTTGGGTTGCAGAAGGGAGTCTCATGCAGCATCAGGGTTTACAATGCCACTGCTATTCTCCATGGCTTGGCACATGCTTTCCAGGTGTTTATACCTGCGGAGTTTAGCCTTGGAGGCCAACCCTTGATGACAGCTCCCTGGCTCTTCATCAAAGGCTCCATTTAGAGCTGGCTGCAGAGCAGACAGAAAGCTGCAGTGTTAGACCCCGAAATCTGACACAGGGCAGCCTGGTAATTTTTCAGAGGGTCCTTGACAGCCCTTCAGCTCATGTCTGTCAGCCCCCATGCCAGGCACACAAGTTCACTTCCATCTTGGAAGAAAGAGAGAAAGAAATGACATTTCACCGGGCAGTGGGCAAACCAGGAGACGGTGAGATAAGACCAGAGGCACAATGACAGCTGAAATTCCCCAGCGGATATTGCGTTGCTTGCAGGATTGATAGGTTGGAAGTGCACCTGGGACAGGTTTCCTTCCTTCCCAAAGGGTTTAGAAGGAGAATTAGTGATGGAACTAGGTGTGTGTGTGTGTGGGGGGGAACTGGCCTTGGCTTCAGGTATATTGTTGGATCCACATCAGGTAAGATGATGTGGGAATACCTTGGCATCGCTGATTGTTCCTTGAGATCCACCCCCCCCCACCAAAAAGAAATTCTAGTGGACAAATACTTTTGAATGACCAGAAAAGCCAAAACACCTGGGAATACAATATTACCACTTGTTTTCATATTTATTTAGGGAGCAAAGTCAACTGGGCTTTCTCAACTCCTTAGTGAAATACAGTGCTCACCTGCAGTTTGGTTCCATAACTCAGAATACTGCATGTCCTCTTAAATGAATAGTATTCAAATGCTTTAAAATAGTATACAGTGGTACCTCGGGTTACATACACTTCAGATTACATACACTTCAGGTTACAGACTCCGCTAACCCAGAAATAGTGCTTCAGGTTAAGAACTTTGCTTCAGGATGAGAACAGAAATTGTGCTGCGGCGGCGCGGCAGCAGCGGGAGGCCCCATTAGCTAAAGTGGTGCTTCAGGTTAAGAACAGTTTCAGGTTAAGAATGGACCTCCGGAACGAATTAAGTACTTAACCCGAGGTATCACTGTATAACAGTATCTTTCATTTTCTGCTCCATGCATCCAAAATCACTCTAGCGGAAATTGATGTTAAACAAGAATGGGGGGGGGGGCATGTCAACTCTGGTCAACATGCAGCCACTTCCGATGTGACAAGTAGATCAACTTTTAACAGCCACTGAGAAATGAATTGACAAAGACACTCTTGAAATTCACAGTAAAGCTGAAATGAATGAGAGTTGTTTGAACTTTGGGGTCTGTGTTTTCATCCCAACCCTGGGCACCTATGACCCAATGGGAATGATCTTCCTGAAACAAAGCTCATTCATTCTCAAGAAGAAGAGTCCCCTCTAACACTGAATGGCTGTCACTTTGCAAGAAGACCTTGTGTTGTCCACGCAATTGTTCACTTAACAGCCTGTCATGCCGCACAACCCTCAGCATATGTACTTGGAAGCAAGTTCAACGGTCTTTAATCTGGCTTACTCCCATGTGTAGGATTGCAGATGTTGTCTGCCTTCCTAAATTTACTTCTGAATAGCAATGCAAAGGCAAGCACACATCCTTGTTGCATGTCTTCCCTTCAAGCAATGGTAGAAGCGCTCATTTTGTTGCATTTCCCCCCTTGAACAAAGAAGGAAGGATGAGATCAGCCACCTGGGTCAGTTTGTAATGGTGACATCATTGTTTGATTTCATTAGTTACAATTGCACATTGGGCAGTGTGATGCAATCTATTCCTTAAGGAGTTGAATGGTGGTTTCTGATGAATGATAGGGCAAACACTACAAATAGAGCGGCTAAAACTTCCCTATCCCTCTATCTATGGAGAGAATCACATATGTACACAAGATAACTGTGGCGTTTGCCTCCTAGGTGGGTCATAAGGAAAGGGTTAAATGAGTGTGTGATGTGATTGGCCACTGTAAATGCAAGGGGAGGAGTAAAAGTTAGAGTGGGAGGTTTTGAAAGTCAGTTGAGGTTTGGGAGTTGAAGAAGGAAGAGGGAGGATTAGGTGTGGGTTGGTAGAGTTGTATTGTGAGAGAGTGAGAGGAATTGTTAGGTGGAGTCAGATAGATAGTTGGGAATAATCAGTTTGAAGTTGTTAGGAACTAAGATTAAGAAACTGCCAAGGAAAATTAACTGTAACCGTAAGCTTGTTCCTGCATTTAAAAATAAACTTGATTATTTGTTAATGTTAGCAACTGACTGGACTCCGTGTGTCCCTGTGAGATACGGGGTGGTGGCAGCGGAAAAAGCAATCGCAGTGGCGGCACAGGGTCAATAGACTGTCAAACGTCCGGGGGCCCTGTGTGATTGCCACAATAACCAATGTTAATTCTAAGCAGAGTGGCCAATTTGGCTTGCATAAGAGGAATTGACAGAGATGATCCAGTTCAAGCTCAGTGTCCATCACACCTCTATAGTTCTTTATACTGAAAAATTACTTCGAATCAGCTCCTTTGAGCCTTTCCCCACTTTTATTGAGTATTCCTTCCTCACTGCCAGGTCTCTCTAGACAATTATGCATGTGAGGCAACATGGCACCTATCCCTGCTTTTGGCTGGAATATTTCTTTTCGTTAACAATATAAAGAAATGGGAATCAAAGGCCAGGAAAACAGCACTCCCTTCAGGAATCTGTAGTCTGAAACAATTGCCCAGCCCCGTGTTGCCCTTCCTTTATTATCCTTTTAGGCATTTCTGTGCCCCCTGCTCAGTTATCACTCTTGTGAAAGGCCCTTGCGGGTTTTTCCCCTGGGATCCCCAAAAGCCTCTTATCCCGATTTGGTGGCACCGCTAAGGTCTTCAGTGCAAGTGCTCATAATTGGCCTCATCCCCATCTTTTCCTCACTTGCAGCAACCATTGTGCTGCTCTGCAGTGGCTCATTCCCCTCTTCTGTGGCTGTTTCTTTTCCAATAGGAAGGTTAATAAAGACCTACAGCCTTGGTTACCTCCAGGCTCTTCTAAAATAAAAAATACAAATAGCATGTAAGCAACATTCATTACTGAGCAATAGGCCCTCTCACTGTTGGTTGGATACACATTCCCCCTCCTCCTCCCGGCATCTCTCTCTTTTTAATATGTTTTTTTTAATTTGTTTTGATGAATGAGTGACAACTCTGACACCCGATTCGCTGAGATTAATAGAAACGACACAATATTTACGTCGCGCCGACGAGCAATTATCCTGCCATCTATCTTTGAGATTATCTTTCTGATTGAAAACTACTCATCCGTGTAATCGGAATTATTTGGAATTAGAAGGGAATTTATGGCCCCTCTCTCTCCCCTTTCTATACCCACTCCTCTGTCTCCATCTTTCTCTCTTACCTTCCTCTAAATTCTCCCTTAATTCCTTCCCTTGGCCTTTTCTCCATTCATTGTGGACAGGGCCTTATGTGGTAGATGAAAGACTTCACCATGTGATAAATACATTGTGTACTGAGATGAGGTACAAGCATTTTGGGGTAGGGTTAGAGCATCAGGAAGGCGAGAGAGGATGCGGTCTGTGGGGAAAGGTAACCAGGGAAGGGAGAGGACAGGAAAAAGAAGATCAGGAAGTGCTGAAACTGCAACCCAGGTAGGGAAAAAAACCAAAGTTTGAAGAAAAACACTGGAAGGTGTGACAAATGGGATGTGGTTAATAGCCGACAGACTAGCTTTATGTTGTAGTGCTTTAAGGCAAAATGATGTGAAGCAAACTTATTCGCAGTACTTGGGCAGGTGCATTTACAGGTAGCAAATTAGGTTTCCAACCTATTGGGCTGGAAGCATTTCTATTATTTGTTCTGTCCAGGACCCTGGACTTCTGGAACTAACTATTTAGTGGCAGGAGTAAGTGGCCAGTCACAGAGATAGAGGAAACAAGGAAATCACATTTTCTTGTAAGTCTCCCATTGCTTGCAATGTTATGAGCTATACTAGGATGGCAGGTCCTATAGAGATGACCTTTTAAAATCCTCCAAACATCAACGCTAGGTGCTTATTCTCCTGTAGATACATTTTGTAAAACATATGGGTAGATGTTGTTGTTGTTTAGTCGTTCAGTCATGTCCGACTCTTCGTGACCCCATGGACCAGAGCACGCCAGGCACTTCTGTCTTCCACTGCCTCCCACAGTTTGGTCAGACTCATGCTGGTAGCTTCGAGAACACTGTCCAACCACCCCATCCTCTGTCGTCCCCTTCTCCTTGTGCCCTCTATCTTTCCCAACATGAGGGTCTTTTCCAGGGAGTCTTCTCTTCTCATGAGGTGGCCAAAGTATTGGAGCCTCAGCTTCAGGATCTGTCCTTCCAGTGAGCACTCAGGGCTGATTTCCTTCAGAATGGAGAGGTTTGATCTTCTTGCAGTCCATGGGACTTTCAAGAGTCTCCTCCAGCACCATAATTCAAAAGCATCAATTCTTCGGCGATCTATGGGTAGATACAGATCTAGATTTGTGTCCAAGATGGAATGGTGTTTTATTTTTTTGGTGCTATTCCAGTGTGTTGGACCAGGGGTCAGCAAACTTTTTCAGCAGGGGGCCGGTCCACTGTCCCTCAGATCTTGTGGGGGGCCAGACTATATTTTTGGGGGGGAAATGAATGAATTCCTATGCCCCACAAATAACCCAGAGATGCATTTTAAATAAAAGGACACATTCTACTCATATAAAAACACGCTGATTCCTGGACCGTCCACGGGCTGGATTTAGAAGGCGATTGGGCCGGATCCGGTCTCCGAGCCTTAGATTGCCTACCCATGGGTCAGATTAATTGAGGGTGAGTGCTGTCACTATAATAATATTTCTTCTCTTATAAGCTTTTTTTTGGGGGGGGGGCAGAATTACATCTTTAGGGCATGTGGCTGAATAGTCTTCTCAGATTCCAGGTCTAGCCTTTCTTCTGCTGCTCATTTCTGTTTTTCCTGTTTTAGGGAAAGGGAACACGAATGAGTCAGAGTACTCTGCAAAACTCAATTTCCTTCATAACACTATGTTTCTTAATGATATGGTCAAAGAACATCAGTCAGGGTGGGAGATGTTGTCCTTACTAGGTAGAAACATGGATGGGGAACCTGTGGCCTCCCAAATATACCTGGACTCCAGCTCCCATCACCCCCAGCCAACATGGCTAATACTAATGGATGATGGGAACTGTAGTCCAACAACACCGGTTTCCCCATGCCTGTATTGAAATTACAAAGCAAGGGATAACAACAGCTCTTTCAAAACTACAATAACTGGTGGTAATGCTAAAAGTAAAGATTAGGTCCAGTCGTGGCCGACTCTGGGGTTGCGGCGCTCATCTCGCTTTATTGGCCGAGGGAGCTGGTGTACAGCTTCCGGGTCATGTGGCCAGCATGACTAAGCCGCTTCTGGTGAACCAGAGCAGCGCACGGAAACGCCATTTACCTTCCCGTCAGAGCAGTACCTATTTATCTACTTGCACTTTGACGTACTTTCGAACTGCTAGGTTGGCAGGAGCAGGGACCGAGCAACGGGAGCTCACCCCGTTGCAGGGATTCAAACCGCGGACCTTCTGATCGGCAAGTCCTAGGCTCTGTGGTTTAACCCACAGTGCCACCTGCGTCCTGGTACCTGGCACTTAAACCCCAGAATGGTCATTTCCCCCCTATATAGCAGACAAGAGCTAAGCTGCTATCATTTAAAATGGAGAGCTTTGGGCAGAGGCGTAATGAGATTTAGTTTAAGAGGTGGTTCAGACCGATCTCTTTCCCCTCTGTGGCAGCAGTTCTGGGTTTTTCTTTGGTCACCTATAAGTCCACCTATAAGTCCAAAGATGAGGAAAGGAGAGGAGAGGATAGACACAGCTGGTGCCGAGTTCCACAACTGCAGCAATGCACTCCATCTGATAGCCCTTCTGTGCCTGAGGGCAGTTAGGACCACTTACCTGCTAAATCTGTTTTTAATCATGTTTGTGATTTTATTATTTTGCTGTTTTGCTGTACTTGTAAATTGCTGTGGGACTTGTTAGTGGGAAGCAATGAGTAAATTGAATAAATCTAATGTAGGAAAGAGAAAAAGAGAGGGGAAAAAAACCTGTGCTGGATTTTTCAGTCAAATAAATATAAGTCCAGTTCTTCGTAATGTGGTTCTTAGGACTAGAAACCAAGATAAACAGCTGTACTACTGAAATAAGCTATGAACATAGAGATGGGAAGTGTGGAGTGCTATTGTTAGCTCTGCAATGAAAAGCATGCACCTAGATGGGATTCCCAGCTTCTTTTGTCCCCAAATTCCCTTAGTTTTTATTAATGAGCATAGATATATTTCCCTGACTGTAGAGTAGAATGTTGAATTGCCGGTGGGACAGCAGGGGTGGTTAGTCTATCAAATGACTATTAATTAGGTTACTTCCCACTGCCTTTGACATGCAAGAAGATCTGCTTGTGGGTCAAAATAAAAGGAGGAGGAAAGAGAGACAGGAGCAGAGAACTAGCAGAGGCATGAAGGGGGTGGGGAGGAGAGAGGTAGGGAGAACAGATCTAAGGAATAAATGTTAGCATAAAGAGAGAAGCTGAAATAAGCCTTCTCATCTAGAATAGCAGCTTAAGGTAGAGGAAAGGCAGGTGCTCAAGAAAAGAGAAAAAGACGAAGATGAAAATATCAGGGAAATGATGGAGACAGAAGAACTTGCTAGTTGAACATGGTTTGAGCATAGGTAGGTAGCCGTGTTGGTCTGCCGTAGTCGAAACAAAATTTAAAAAAAAAATCCTTCCAGTAGCATCTTAGAGACCAGCTAAGTTTGTTCTTGGTATGAGCTTTCATGTGCAGGCACACTTCTTCAAATACACTGAAACAGAAGTCACCAGACCCTTATATATAGCGAGAGGGGGGGGGGAGGGGTATTACTCAGAAGGGTGGTGGGAATGGGTGATTGGCTGATAGGTGTGGTAAACCTGTTAACGACTGTTAACGACTGGAATTGGTCTTACAGGAAAAAGCAAGAGGTGAGATGGCTAAAAATAGCTTTATCACGTATAATGAGATAAGAATCCAATGGCTCTATTCAGACCAGGTCTCTCCATGGTTTTAAGTTTGGTAATAAGTTGCAATTCAGCAACTTCTCTTTCCAGTCTATTTCTGAATAGTTTGAGCAAGCCATCACTTTCCATGGTTTGTTGTTTAGTCGTTTAGTCGTGTCCGACTCTTCGTGACCCCATGGACCAGAGCACGCCAGGAACTTCTGTCTTCCACTGCCTCCCGCAGTTTGGTCAGACTCATGCTGGTAGTTTCGAGAACACTATCCAACCATCTCGTCCTCTGTCGTCCCCTTCTCCTTGTGCCCTCCACTTGCATTTATTTTGCCTATAATCACCTCTGGTCAGTTGGAATTCATTGGGTTTTACGTGAGGGTTAAAACAAACAAACAAACAAACAAACAAACAAACAAACACCCTCCGTTTATTATGCAGTGGTCTGAGGACCTCAGTGCCCGTGCTACTTTTTGAGCACATTTCTTATAAACATCAACAGGACATGCCTGTCTGGACATTTGGGTGTCTTCTATTGATGTCTTCTTAATGTAAACTGATGTAAGCAATTTTGCAAAAGCAAGGCTTTTATCTGTACTGTCCCAAAAAACTGCCCAAATCTAAACAAAAATTTCAAAAGGAATGGGGAAAATATAGAGATTATCTTAAGAAGCAGTGCCCTCAAATTAATACCTGGACTTGTTTTGGATTAACTTTTGCAAAACAGTTTGTGGTGTAAAAGCCTAAGAAAGAAAAGTAGAAAAAATGAAAGGAGGAGGAAAAAGATTATTAAAGATGAAAGCAGACCCGCGTTGAGGATGAAGGAAGTCAATTAGAAGAAAATAAGAACTGAAATATGGTTAAGTGTTCACTATTTGTTTTGTATTTGTATCTGTATTTGCATTGGTACAGTATTTGTATTTTCTTTTTAAGTTTACATTATTTTATTTTTATTTGTGTGTGTGTTTGTGTTGCAACAAAAAAATTTATAACACACACGTACGCACCCCCCCCCCCGCAGACGTGTGGGCAGAGTGCACACTTTGTAATGGTTGCATGCCATGGTTACATGCGACCTTGACCCTGAAGTGTAGGGCCTATCCACACTGACCATTCTTCCACTCTTCCAGGCACTGTTTGAGCACCCTGGAGTCCCCCTCCCCCACGAAAACCTGCTCCTTAAAGCTCAGTCAGAGCAAATGGCAATCTGTCGAAAACCCAAATTGACGTTTGCTCTGATCAAGCGCTTAAAAATGGGTTTATGGGCGGAAAGCTCCAGTTCAAACAAATGAATGAAGAAATAAACACTCTGAATCTGATCTTTTAAGTGCAGGCCTGTGCCTGGAAAGAGCTGGGCAAAAGGTAAGCATGGATATGTCCTAATTGTAGCAAACATGATTGCTGCGTAAAGTATGAGTCAGCTCATACTTGTTTGAACTGCGTGCTTCCGAGACTTTTGTACTACTTTGATTTGATGAAATGCATCCTTTTCAACACATGCTAGTTTCCCCTCAGTGGACCTCACAGCTACACCTGTCCTGATGCTGGACTTAAATTTCAGAGCCAGCGTGGTGTAGTGGTTAAGAGTGGTGGACTCGTAATCTGGGGAACCGGGTTCGCATCCTCGCTCCTCCACGTGCAGCTGCTGGGTGACCTTGGGCTAGTCACACTTTTCGGAAGTCTCTCAGCCTCACTCACCTCACAGAGTGTTTGTTGTGGGGGAGGAAGGGAAAGGAGAATGTTAGCTACTTTGAGACTCCTTCGGGTAGTTTGGATTGGATTTGATATCCCGCCTTTCACTCCCTTTAAGGAGTCTCAAAGCGGCTAACATTCTCCTTTCCCTTCCTCCTCCACAACAAACACTCTGTGAGGTGAGTGAGGCTGAGAGACTTCAGAGAAGTGTGACTGTCCTAAGGTCACCCAGCAGCTGCATGTGGAGGAGCGGAGACGCAAACCCAGTTCCCAAGATTACGAGACTACCGCTCTTAACCACTACACCACACTGGGTAGTGATAAAGCGGGATATCAAACTCTTCTTTAACAAAATAACAGCTAAGGAGGACTGTTTTTTGTCTTTTCCAGAAACAGAAACACATGGCCAAGGAAGCTAATGTCATTGTGATTCAGGGGTAGCCAACATGGTGCCCTTCACACGTTGCTGGACTACAACTCTCATCGCTTCTGACCATTGGCCATACTGGCTGGGGCTGAGCTGGAGTCCAGCAACATTGGGAAGGCACTGCATTGGCTAAGCTTTGCAGTAGAGCATTGATCCTGTTTGATTTGAAATTCTTGGCAATGGGCAGATGAGTGGGGGGAAAGACAGGCTTATTATGGCTGGTGACAGGGAAAGAAATATGAAGAGCAGGTTTTAAAACATGAGTAAAAAGATGTCAGAAATCATTTCACACAAGGGGTAACTACTGAGTAAGTGGGTTACCTAAAAATATATGTGCAGGCTTTTCCAAAGGGAACAAGGGTATGCAGATTGGCCCAGTTGCAGAAAGTAATTTGGGTTTGTTTCAATGTTTTCAAATGGAATATTTATTTATTTATCGCAAAGAACTTTAAGTTTTGGAAGAGAAGTAGACAAACAGCCTGTTCTGGTTGGGGCACATTCATTCTAAAGCAGGGGTGAGACATCACTTTTGTCTGGCGGGCCAGATCCAAAAAGCGGACACTTTAAGCTGTGCACCCCTGATTCGGAGGCAGACTTTGGTCTTTCAAATTTCAGGGGCACCCTCCGCAAGGCCAGAATGTGGTGTCCCCCTGCTTCTTGCCTGCCATTCTGCTCAATTCACTATGTCATCGTTGCAATGCCCTGTGGCGCCCCCTAGGATTGGTGCCCAGTATGGCAGAACTGATCACACTGCCCTAAATCTACCTCTGCTGGATTGATCCTTGGCAGAGGGGCTTCCATTCAGGGTTGAATTTAAATTCAACACCAAACGCAAGCTGTGTGGCCATGGAACATTAATACATCTCATAATAATAATAATAATAATAATAATAATAATAATAATAATAGATTTTATTTATACCCTCCCTCCCCAGTCAGAGCCGTGTTCAGGGCGGCTAACACCAGTAAAAAATTATAGTAAAAACATAATGGGGGGGGGGAACCAATTTAAAATACAGGTTAAAATGCAATTTAAAATGGAGCCTCATTTTAAAAGTAGCCCATAGATCAAAACTGTAAGGGGAGGGAAACATAAGGGTCAGACCGTGTCCAAACCAAAGGCCAGGCCGAACAGCTCTGTCTTGCAGGCCCTGTGGAAAGATGTCAAGTCCCGCAGGGCCCTAGTCTCTTGTGACAGAGCGTTCCATGAAGTCGGGGCCAGTACTGAAAAGGCTCTGGCCCTAGCTGAGACCAATCTAACCACCTTGCAACTTGGGACCTCCAAAATGTTGTCATCTGTGGATCTTAAGGTCCTCTGTGGGGCATACCAGGAGAGGCAGTCCTGTAGGTACATGTTAATTTATCTGGAGTTAACTTGTTATCTTGTTACTTCCGGTGCTTTTTTTCTAAAAAAATTAAAATGTTTAGGGGTACTCTCATTTTCCTACTCATATTGAAATACTGCCCTTTAATGAGGTCAAACTTAGATTCACAAAATGTTTAGGGGTATGCGTACCACTGCGTCTCCCCCCAAAAAAGCAGTGGTTTCTTCCATCACCTTTTCTGTTAAAAAAGGCGAGGGAAAGCTCTTCTCTATGACCTGGCCAGATGATATTTCTGTGGATCAGCTGACTGGGTTACACGGAACTCCTGTATAGGTCAGCTGACTACATGATGGTATTCCATTCAGTCAGCTACCCACATTGCAAGTATGTAGAAAGCACTATAGATATCATAGTAAATAAAGTGGAAGTAAGCCAAGCTGGAATTCAGAAGGTGGTCTGTTTCCTAATGGACTACTAAACCATCACTCTGCATCTTCATGCAGGGTGGAAGTTTTGATCTGAAGTTTTACCCATCTCAGACACTAATTTTATTACTTCTTCCAATAAAATTTACTTTGAGATTGTACAAGGAAACTGTGTCTGGCTGCTCACTTTTTTTCCATATTTGCACTGGCATCAGAATTGGTTAAACTTTCAATCTCTTTATCTTTCCACTTTTTATCCTGCTATCAGACTTGGCGTGCTCCTTATTACAATAGCTGTTTGCTTAAAAGAATAAAAAGTACTTAAGACACGCTGCCTCCCCCCCCCCCTTCTCCACATCTCCAAGGTTACTGAGAACATGAAACCAGATGCCTTTTCTGAGCCTGACCTTAAACACTTCTGAGGTACACTACGAATGCCCACTCCTGCACTAGTGAAAAGTAGTGTGTAGGGGGTGTTAAGTGCAAGTGCAAGTGTGAATGTGATTGTGAATATTCTTAATGGGGTGTGTGTGTGCAGATGCAAGGCACTGTCAGGCTAGTTTACTGCAAGCATAGCCACAAGGTACATGTGAGTGTAAAAGAAATTATCATAAAGTGGAATGAAATGAGGTCCACCAAGAACCACCTTGGTCATGGGAGAGTCATGAGAACCCTGACTCCTGCCCAGTACCATGTTAATATGTAAATTTTGGGAAGTTAGGACAATACTGAAGAAGACGTCCCAGTGAGATGTGGGGCAATATTCATAAGCTCTTGTTAGATCAATATGGATGAAACTTGTCTTTTTCTTAGAAAGGAAGAGGGAAGGTAGGGCCTCATCCCAGTAATTACAGGTTTTTCTGCCTCTCTGTTCCTTTGCCTGAGGTCTCACGAGCCATGCCCACTCCTGCCTTCTTGGCCTTTTTCATTTGGTCAGGAGCCAGGAAAAAATTGCTGCCAGGCAAGATGCCATCTGGTCTTACGCAGGCCGAAGATAGGAAAATTCCAGCATGTTACTTGGAGTCGTAGGGTGCTTCCAGACTCTGGCTATTTTGGGGTGGGATTCAATCACATGACAGCAAATTCAGGTTGCAATGAATAAGGGTGATTTGGCGGTCTCGCTCAACAAACGCATTTCCCCGCTAAATTGTACTTTTCTGCAGTGAGGAAAGTGACGCAAAATGCACTAAAAAGTGTGAGATAACATTTTCTTTGACACTTGAGATACATATGTTTTCAGACTCCCACGCTATTCTTGTAACTTGAATTCATTTTAAATTGTTTTTAAAATTGTATTTTTCTAATCCCGTATGACCTACGCTGGGACCTTATGGTGAAGAGCTGGTAATAAAGCAAACAGGAACCATTGTGTAAGCTTCTCGCAAACAAATCAGAATTAATGCTCAATAAATAGCTGTTGTCGTCATCTAACCACCCTGCAAACTTTGTCCAAATAAATTGGGATGAATGCTCAATAAACAGGTTCACCTGGAAGCAAACATAGTTTACCAAAACAAAATAAAAAAAATGCTTCCAGTAGCACCCTAGAGACCAACTAAGTTAGTTATTGGTATGAGCTTATTGGTATCTTAGTTATTAGAGAATGATTTGCTCTGCTGGGGTCTTGCAGCTCACACTGCTGTGTTATCTCAGCAGCACACCTGTTCATGTAGCTTCTTCTATATCTCCCCTTTCCCACCATTCTTCAGTTCTTGGAGACTCCACCAATCCTGTTTGGTGCCTGAGCTCTTTCCTTTCCAACTACCGGTAAGTTAGTTATTGGTATGAGTTATTGGTATCTGAAGAAGTGTGCATGCACACGAAAGCTCATACCAATTACTGTACAGTACAAACTTAGTTGGTCTCTAAGGTGCTACTGGAAGGATATTTTTTTATTTTGTTTTGACTACGGCAGACCAACCAGTGGCCAACCAGATGCCTGTGGGAAACCAGGGAGTAGAACATGAGCACAAGTGGGCTCTTCCCTCCCGTGGCGTCCAACAACTGGTATTTAGAAGCATTGCTGCCTCCAGCTGTGGAGGGAGAGAATAGCCAATGTGGTTAGTAGCCACCAAGAGCCTTTCGACTTTGTCCAATCCTCTTTTAAAGCCATCTGAATTTTGTGGCCATCACTGCCTCCTGCGGGAACAGTTTCCATAATTTAACTGTGTGCTGCATGAAGGAGTACCTTCTTTTATCTGTCCTGAATCTTCCAACACTCAGCTTTGTTGGAAGGCTGCAAGTTCTAGTGTTATCAGTTCAAACAACTTTTCTCTACCCACTTAAATCATGCCATGCATAATTTTGCAAACCACCCATTACACACATTTTCCCTAAGTCCCAAGTGCTGCAACCTTTCCTCGTGGAGGAGTCATTCCGTCCCCTTGCTCATTTTGGTTGCTCCTTTCTGAACCTTTTCCAGTTGCACAGTACTCTTTTTGAGCATTATACACAGTATTCCGGATGCAGTTGTACCACATTCTTCACTGTGACTGTGGCAGAAAAGGAAACAGAATATAAAGCAGATAGTTACCACTGAGACTCCCATAACTGGGTAACCCAAACACCTGTTTATTGCCTTGTAGTCCGACATATTGTTTTAAAGATTTTGCTGTTTGCCTCTTGGCTTACTTGAAAGACAAAGTGGGCTATAAGAAGTTAAAATAATCAAACTGATAAAGTTCAAGTGTCAAAGACTGGGCGGCTTCCAAACTTAATGAATGTGATCAAATGCATTTGGGAACTGCGAGGGGGCATATTGAAGTGTTAACAGGAGCCTATGGTACATAGTTATACCAATAAAAGAACATCCCTTATGCTCACACCTGACACAATTCTTCTTTCAAAGGTATCTCCATGTTCAAACTATTCAAATTCGTGTAAAGGTTAATATTATTTCTATACAGTAAATATACTGTATTTTACAGAAACGTACTTTGTATATGGGACATGGGTGGCGCTGTGGGTTAAACAACAGAGCCTAGGGCTTCCCGATCAGAAGGTGGGCAGTTTGAATCCCTGCAATGGGGTGAGCTCCCGTTGCTCGGTCCCTGCTCCTGCCAACCTAGCAGTTCGAAAGCATGTCAAAGTGCAAGTAGATAAATAGGTACCGCTCCAGTGGGATGGTAAACGGCATTTCTGTGCGCTGCTCTGGTTCACTGTACGCCGGCTCCCTTGGCCAGTAAAGCGAGATGAGCACTGCAACCCCAGAGTCGGCCACGACTGGACCTAATGGTCAGGGGTCCCTTTACATTTACCTTTACTTTGTATATGGAGTGTTATCTAAATGCACTTTTCAATCAGTAAATGCTAAAAGAGAAAATAAATAGTATATTGGGGCCATTTCACACATTATGGAGAGTGAAACTCAAATTTGCAATTGAATGTATGTTCAACAGGCAGCTGCAATCACTCCCTGCTCTCTGACATGTGCCACACTTCATGATACACTGCTACAAATAGGTGTGCTCTATTCACATTTAAAACATAGGGGTGCATGTACCAACAATCTAGTACATGAAATGATTCTCATATGAAGACATCCAAATATAATGCTAAGAGGTCTGGTTAGACTTTTCCTATATGCATGAAAATGCATGCTGGACTCTTTTAAATTAGCAAAGGCGCTTGTAAGCCAGGATTTTTTTAAAACCACAAAACACAATGGCTGCATGTCTGGATGCAGCCCTTGGAGTTTCATCATTTTGACCTGTCTGTTTTAACTGTGCAAGCTGAGACTAGACTTCCTAATGCTTTCAACTTGATTTGGAAATGAAAAGCTTCAATTTCCCCTTCCTGATATACTTTAAAGTTTCATCAGTGCTTTCTGTGTCCTTGCTTGCACCTGGGGCTGTATTGGAAAATATGATCCCCTCCCCCTTCTTCTTCAATATTATGGAAACTGATAAAGAATTTTTTTACTAAAACACAAATCTTTACTCATGCACATGCCCAGAACGCTTAAAAAACTGCAATTCCTAGGATTCTTTGGGGGATGCCCTGTCCGTCAAATGTGCTTTAATGTACAGTGTGGATGTGACCAGAGAGAAATTGCTTCTCCACAGCTGCACTGTAGCAGAGACTGGATATTCAAATGACAATATGTGAGGATTTACCAATCTACAGGTCACCTGTTTGGGTTTTTATTAATATCTCTGCTTTGTTGTGATCTTTTTATTTTCTCGTCTCTTTTCTGTGATTTATCAGTCTTGCACACTTTCCAGCCATTTCCCATCCTGCCTCCTGGATGCCAGGGGATTTCCACTTGGAACGAAGGGGTGCCTCTTCATCACGAGGTTCTAAAATACAATCCCAAATTTGTGAAGACCGTGCTCAGTCCTAGTTTAAAGAGGGATATCTTTCACGAACCTTTGGCTTATTGCTTCAAGAAAGTATATGGTGTTGTTATTTATATAGCACTGTACATGATGGGTTGTTGTTTAAACAGAATAGCACAACTTCCTCACAGGGCCAGCCCTACCCCTAACCAGGATGAAGTATTGTCTCAGGCGGCAGATTCATGGGGAACAGAGAGCAGCAGTGAGTTTGGGGGCAAGGTGCCGTCAGGTCACTGATGACGGCTCTATTTCTCCAGAACGTCTGAATCAGGAGAGACTGTGAGGGCCCCAAAATGGTGCCCGGATGCAGTAGGGCTCCAGCATTCTGTCAGAGGCCTGGTATCTCCTTGTCAGTGCCTGGGAAGCCTCTGCATGGCTTAGGGAGGGAGGCGCGAGGCTCACACATGCATCACCCCCCCCCCCCATCGTGCTCACAAGCTGGCTGTGTTCTGATACAAAAAAAAATCACCACATGCCACTGCCAGGTAGTCTCAGTTGCTAGGATTGCCTTTTACCAACTGCTAGTAGTACTATAGCTATGGCTAGGGCTGGCCCACTCATGAGGCAAGGTGATGCAACTGGCTCCACAGGGACAGCAGATCCCAATGTAGATCTTCATTCACCCCTTCTTTCCTGATGGTGGGGGCAGCAGCGGCGGCACCGTTTTGTGGTTCGCCTCAGATGGCAACATTCCTTGGATTGGCCTTGGCTATGGCCAACCCTGGACTTAAGAGAGCTTGGCTACCATAGTAGTGACTTTAGGACTGGATTATAGCAATGCACTATATAGGGCTTCCATTGGGCTCGATCTGGAAACTGCAGTTAGTGCAGAATGCTGCCGCCTGGCTGCTGACACGAGCGAGACCCTGATAGTATAGAGCACTTCTGCTGATCTGCTACCAAACAAGTTCAAGGTATTACTATTAGTGTAGTAAGCCCTTGACAGTTTTGGACTAGCTGACTTGCAGGGTCACCTTACCCCATATATGCTCTTGACCACTTTAACCTGCAGAACTGACATTGTTACAGGTGCCAGATAGTACTAGTTCTGCACTTAATGTTATGCAAGTGGATGTTACCAACTGGTAGTAATGGGGGAGAAATGAGAGTCCAGTAAATTTTCTTTGGGGGTTGTTGTTATTAACTATATTTGTTAGTCTCTGATGTCACAGCTTCTAGGCACCTAGGATACAATATTCAAATGATCCAATATTCTCATGTAACAAAGCAACTGAAAATCAAGAGATGAACACAGAAGCAAAGCACATTTTTGCAAGCAATTGCCCCTAATACAAGGCATGCTTGCATGCTATTTTCACAAACTTATGAATTTATTTGTTTATATTCCCTAACCATTATGCACACTTTCCCTTGATATCTGCACTAGAGAACTGCATTGCAAAATTCAGAGAAGGGTGATTTGGGAAGGACAGCTGCATTTTCTGTCCTGTATTGTTTCGGAAAGTGTAAATTAGCTAGGTGTGGGTCAAAATGCGTTTCTCTACCATCCCTAGCTGTTAACATAACTTGGCAGTGGTTTAACCAAAACAAATTCCTTCCAGTAGCACCTTAAAGACCAACTAAGTCAGTTCTTGGTATGAGCTTTCGTGTGCATGCACACTTCTTCAGACACCTTGGCAGTGGTTTCTTAGGGTTTTAGGCAGGAGTCTTTCCAAGCCATACCTGGAGATGCCTGGCATTGAAACTGGGACCTTCCAGTGAACAATGGTCCCAAACAAGAAGGGCTTGTCCCAAACAAGAAGGGCTAAACCACACTCATCCTTCACTGTGCTAGTTGCAGATTTCCAAGGCTTTCTTTAGCAACCATTCACCATTCACTAGCCCTGCTACAGTTCCATTGTATAAGTGCTGAGTTAGAGTGGGGGGCAGCGACCAGAACTTTCACCAGGGTGTGGCCACTCACCTGCCCTGTGATTGGTTCCATTGCTGCTTCTTACCAGGAAGTAGAGGCGGAGGGGCAGTGAGGTTGGCATGGTGCAAATGTACTGGAGGGACTGGCTCTGCTGATGTGCTTGCACTGTGCTGGCTTCACCTCTGTGCCACTACCCCTCCACTTCCCAGGAAGCAGCAGCAATATGACCAATGGGAGGTCACGTGATTGGTGCCGGCCCACTGCACCCATATACATACTGTACTCAGAATTCTGGAATAAGTGATACCTGAAAAAAAAATTGGTAAATCTTGGCTTTTGTTTGGGGTGTGTATATGTCCTGGGAGAGGGCATTCTCTGTGGCAGCCCCTAAACTGTGGAATTTCTTCCCTTCAGAGTCGGTGCATCTGGCAACTTCATTGTGTAGCTTTTCTCATGTGCTGAAAATGCACCTTTTTATACTGGCCTTTGACACCATATCTCTCTCTATCTGGATCTACTCTATTCTTCTTCTTATAAATGGTTTTAATATCATTTTTTTAAATTGCTGCAATCTGCCTTGGGACCTTATAGTGAAGGGCTGGAAAGAAATCCAATAAATAATGAAATAATACCTTTGAATAATGATATAAGCACTTGTGTATTGTTGTCTCCTCCCCTTAGTTGGTACTTCCCCACCCATCATAAGTTCCAGAAACCTGAGGTCCATTCTGGGCATGCCTACAGGTGTTTGTTTCTTTGTGCCGAAGCACTTCTTCATTATTATTGTTTTAGTTGAAACACAAATGTTCCACTATATCAGATTAGTACAAAATAGCACACGTTGCTCCAAGCCAGGAAACCTGTTGTCTGTTGTGGGCATTCTTGAGATGTTCATTTAGATGGGCACATAAACCTTATATCAATTTTTTTAATTTTTGAAGTGTAAGTTTCCTAATATTCAAGATTTGCACAAAGTGTTGTTCCAAGTCAAGCAAGGCTGCTGCTTCCTTTTCTCCTCTTTTCCTTCCCTACTTCCTGAACCTGCAAAGGGAATTTTTTTTTTTAATACAGCTGTTTTGCGCAATAGCTCTTCTGCACAAAAGAGCTGTTGTAAAAATTTTAAAAAATACCGGGAACCGGCATCCTTTCCTATGGGCAGATAGAAGCAAAATTGAAATAGGGGGTGTGGTGATAGATGGAAACACACAATGCACTCCAGTACACTCCCAGTTGAGTAATTTTATATTGGTTTTACTCCTCCCTTTTCCCCAGATTAAGAAACTGTGGGCCGCCACTTGGATGGAAATGCGAGCTATGCCCATGTGGACAAGGCACATGAAGCTTCAAATCCACATTAAACTCCTGTATTCCCAAAGGGGATGTAGCATATTCTCCTGAGTTCTCATTTCAGAAACCTGAAAAGACTTTCAAAACTGGGTTTATTGCAGCTCCCAACCAATTGAATTTCTCTCTTTTGCAACCAGCTTAAATACAGTCAATAAAATTAGGGGCAGCAAAAGAATATTGGTGGCTAGTAGACACCAAGGTTGAGTATCTCTCGCCTTGCCTCACATACTATCTGAAGAAGTGTGCCTGCACACGAAAGCTTATACCAAGAACAAACTTAGTTGGTCTCTAAGGTGCTACTGGACAACTTTTTTAAAAAAATTAAAATATATTTTGACTGCGTCAGACCAACCCGGCTACCTATCTGAATCTGCCTCACGTAGTTCATCCTCAAGGATTTGCCAGGTCATTCAGAAAGCCCCCTGTCACTGGGCCCTCCAGTAGCTCAGCCACCTCCAACTTTGGGTTAAGATGTTTCCCTGGACACGCTTGGAGCAAAATAACGGAATCCGTAAAAGTTTTTCCAAAAGCAAAGGATGCAGAACCGAGGCTAGAAAACACTTTAGGCTGGGAAGTCTTTTATGAGGAGAAAATGTTAGCAATACCCTGGCTGTGTTTTCTGAGCTGGTACTCTGGAAAGAGAAAAACTCTCGTCTTTGGTCGAGCAAAGCATCCTGCCTTACTTTGGCAGGACCAAGTCCAGGTATCTATCTCAACACAGTTCTGGGAAAAGAAACTTTTCAAAGCCGGGCCTGGAATCAGTACGCACACAATTTGGAAAGCGTACGCCGACTGTATCAGGGGCCTTAGCCTGAGACTTAGAGGACTCTGATATTGGCTGGTCCTTTTGTGTTATTCATATATTGGATTTTGTTCTTTTCGCTTCCCTTGTTTCAAGTTGCTGTAAAGCTGCTGCGGAAGCAATTGCTGCACGCTCTCCCTTTGCTGTGCCTATGGGTGGCTACGGGGGGCTCCTCCCTGTATGCATTGTGGAGCAGCTTTTGCTGCTATGCCTAAGACCTGCTTATTTTTTTTTCCTTGTCAGCTGCCTGTTATATCAATCACGGAGCTGGAATCTATTTATAGGTTGGGACTCAGAGTACTGTGTCCTTAGTCACAAAGAGACACAGAGACGCAGAGGGGACTCCCGGCTAGTGCAAGCGGAACCAAAAGATATTTAATCAGCAATTAGAAACACCTGGGAAGGGGGCAAAGGAAAACCAACCTTGGTCCTGAGGTTCACCTCTCAACCTGAATCATGTAAGTACCGAATTTCCCACCTTTTATTGGGGGAATTGGCTCCCCCCCTCGCTTGCATCAGTCCTTTTATTTGGACTTGAAATTATGGGAGCACGTATTTTAGCCGAACTAAAGTGTGTGTGTGTTCTCACATTTTTTGAGGAAGGCTGGCAAGTTTATTTCGGAAGGCAAAACAAATGTCATTTAATCATGAGGTGTTTTTCATCCCAAAGCAAACAAATGAAAGTTTGTGCTAGATAGTATTGTTTAGAGAGTGCAAAGAGTTGTAACACTGCTGCTGCAAGAAAGCCAGTGCACAACAGTGTAACTCTGTTTAAGGGCTTGTCAAGGTGAGAGTTCTTCTGTGCCTCTAGCACTGATATCAAGTCTGAAAATAGGAAAAGTTCGGCAACACAGACATATTTTTTTTGCACCTCAAACTGTTCATGGAAAACTTTGGTACAAATGTTCATTAATGCATCCATGTGGAAAAAAGGGTATTATGGAATGCTTTTTGCCTCTGAAATTTCAGTGTGTGTGTTTAAAAAATGTTACCTAGTTAGTACAGAATGTCTCGACTGTGACTAAAGAAACACAGATGACTTTGGGAAGACAGTTTAGTGATATCGGTGTCAGTCTGGTCAATGCGTTGTATTTATGATTAGTATTTAGAAGCTTGCCTTGAGGCATTCCACAGACAAAAACACCCCTTTGCAACTTGTCTCTAGTAATAGCAAAAATGTGGATTATCATAAACTGTAAAAAGTGCTAAGAAAATCAGTAATTAGTATTTGTTCTTCATGCAATTTTGGGTTTTATTTTGGTAAACCAATGGGTATATAGTGTTATCTATATTGCTGTATAGTTCCAGAACAGAAATTTGTCATTTTGGTCCTAAATAAAATTCTTTATTAATGCATATTCTCAGTTGTTGCTTTTAATATCATCTTCCCCACCTCATAAAGATTATACCGTTTAGCTTCTCAGTCTTTTATTTTGTCTTACTTTAAAATGATCTCAAAAATTGATCTGGCAACTTTTTGTTGAGAGAATTGAGTTAATGTTTCGAATTTAGTTCCATGAAATGAATTACAGTTGTAAAATACATTTGAGAAAAATTATTTTCTTTACTTTAAGCGTAGAGATGGTTTGCATAAAATGCAATGTAATGATTGATAGTAGTTATTATGTGGTTAGATGAGGGGAATCTGTTTTGAAAGCGATCTTTTTGAGTGAATGTATACCACAAAGCTGTTTCCTTTTGCTGTACAAAAGCTACACAATTTGCAAAATTCTGTAGCTTACAAATGCATTTTATAGTTTGGTGTAAGAAAAAGCAAACATATTCCTGAAAAGTTTGTGACCGGCATCATAAAGCCCTCTGGTTGTTGGCACAATCAAATGGGGGTAAATGTAACTTCTGATTTAATGTAATGGAACACAAGTTCAAAATGTTTCCGATGACCATTTAAACTCAAGATGTATTTGGAAAAGAATCCCTCTAAAAACAAGCAAGACAGCAACTTGGTAAAATACTTAATTTGCATTTGTTGTTGCTTTTATGCTTAGAAATCAAATGACTTTGCTCTCTGTAAATCTAGTTTATGTTGGCTTTACATTAAGTCCATGCATTCCTTCCTTGTTTTCTGTATTTCATTCTTCAGTTGTGTGAGCAGAGGCCAGATTTTCCATGAAAACTAATGAATTAGATCCTCTTGAAATTCTTGGAGAAAGGAGTGGTTTTGCATTCTCAATAAATGCACAAATTATACCCCAGTACCCCTTTATGTGCACTTAGTCCCATTACAGTCAATATTTTTATTGACGTGTACATTTAGCAGTTTAGAATTGTAACCCTAATCTCTTTCCCACAAAACATTCAAACTTCTATGATGCCTCTTGCAAACATCCATTCTACAACTTCTCCTCCTTCCTCCTCCTCTTCTTCTTCTTCTTCTTCTTCTTCTTCTTCTTCTTCTTCTTCTTCTTCAACAACAACAACATGTTCGGCATATGTATGAAAAGTAGTTGGACTCCCCCTATTTGTATCTGTGTGTTCCATCTTGTTTAGCCAAAATATATATCCCCCCCCCCCCGCCGACCCAAACATCAGCTGCTGTTAGCAGAATATGGAATGCTCTTTTTTCCCATGTTTGGGTAGTTAGTTTATAGATAATGGCGGAACTCTGATATAGTAAGCGAAAGGTATGATGCTATTAATTTGTTCCTGCTTCTTTAACAGTTATACTCGCACCAGTAACATATCAGAATTTGTTTCTCAGATGAAGTTTTTTTGGGATTTTTGAGGAAGGGCATACCATGCTCAGCCCTGCGTGACTTATCTATGCTTGCAAAGTTACGAGGGATGCTATGTGGTCTGACCACGTTGCCAACCCCTCTTCTTTTATTTCGTTTCATCACTTCATAAATGCTGTGTGCCAAGGAGGCTCTTGTACAGGTGTGTGGAATGCATCTGCCAGGAATATATGCCTGGGAGCCTCAGGTGATGGAACTGATGCTTGGAAAGTGAGAGGAAACAACTAGTTTTACTTAAATTATAAATCATTCACCTGATAAAATAAGTAAATAAGGCCTTACCAGCCCAGTTGTTGCTGGGTTGTTTTTTAAAGAGATCGTGCTTATTTAGCTTCCTTCTTTTATCTTTTCAGACTGACTTTTTATCATCTCTCAATTTCTACATTACATTATGCTCTCCATCTTTTTATCAACCCCTCCTTTTTCTTTTTCTGGAAAACACATTTCTTTCTGGCACAGAAAATAAACTCAGATTGCTGGTAGTTATGTTAATCTAATTCAATCCTCTGTGGGTTAGAAGTGAAATTCTAATAGTGGAGCTGTTGAGGTCTTTTTTGTTAATGGCTTGGGGATTACATTGAGTTAAAGGCTCATTTCCTAATCAAACAGAGAGGGAGAGAGTGACTCCGAATATTTATGAGTCTCCCAGCGCGAGTTAAACATTGAACTCCAAAAGCAGGATCTCAGCGCAGTGGAAAGAGTTAAACCCCCTCAGGGCTGCTGTGGAAAAAAAAATTGAAACCAGTTAAGCCATTAGCATTTTCAACTGCTGTACAACTTCAGTTCTGTAGAAGGGGGTGGGGACGGTGAGGGAGAATAATCATCTGGCAGTGTTAAAATGGATGATGCCGTGAGATATTTAAAACAAAGTCAGGGGAGGCTTCCAAACAGTTTCCCTGCAGATGGGCAAAATGTTCATGGTATGAACTGTGAAAATCTGGCAGAAGCTACAAATAAATGATCATTTAAATGGTGAATGCGTGAGAAGGAGGGTCGCTTCTCTGCTGGCTTTGAAATAGCTCTGCACTTCTTTTTCAACGCACTCATTTTGGTTATCATCTTTGACTTCTTGCCAACTCCCTTTTCTTAAGCAATTGAACAGCTAGCCATAAATTGTGCTACTTTTGTAAGATGCATGTAATGTGTTACTTGTGGAGAATTTCACAACCACTTCAGCATGTGGTGGTTTGGTGATGAGTTGGCTTTCACAACATGGACTGTGCTTGGTGGACAAACAGCTGTATTCTACTGATCTTGCATGTTCATTGGACAGTCCCTACCTATCTATGATGCTGGGGTCTCTTGGGATTGGTAATGGCTGGAATCTCCCAGATTGTATCATTCCAGAAGTGCCAATGTGACCAGCTTATAGAGCTGAACCTATGGGATGGAATTAGACTGGTTGTTCTGTGAATGGAAGGACTGCTTCTGTTTGTGGAAATGTGTCAGAGTCCCCCAGAGAGAGGTTCCTGCTCTGATATCTGGATGTTTCCACAGGTAGAAGGCTTGTTGTTGTTTAGTCGTTTAGTCGTGTCCGACTCTTCATGACTCTATGGACCAGAGCACGACAGGCACTCCCGTTTTCCACTGCCTCCCGCAGTTTGGTCAAACTCATGTTAGTAGCTTCGATAACACTGTCCAACCATCTTGTCCTCTGTCGTCCCCTTCTCCTTGTGCCCTCCATCTTTCCCAACATTAGGTTCTTTTCCAGGGAGTCTTCTCTTCTCATGAGGTGGCCAAAGTATTGGAGCCTCAGCTTCAGGATCTGACCTTCCAGTGAGCACTCAGGGCTGATTTCCTTCAGAATGGAGAGGTTTGATCTTCTTGCAGTCCATGGGACTCTCAAGAGTCTCCTCCAGCACCATAATTCAAAAGCATTAATTCTTTGGTGATCAGCCTTCTTTGTGGTCCAGCTTTCACTTCCATACATCACTACTGGGTAAACCATAGAAGGCTATTTTCGCCAATTCCTTTTCCCTTCTGCAAACCCAAATGCTCCTCACACTATTCCCGAGGGTCCCCCAACACTCTGAAGCAGATTTGGGGGGGGGAGTGTAGGGAGCTGCAAATCTGCAAACCTTTGGCCCCCCTATATGTAGACTCCAATTCCCATAATCCCTGAACAATGGCAATGTTGGCTGGAGCTGATGGCTGTCGGAGTCCCGCAAGATCTGGAGTGCTGCAAGGTCTCCATCCTGCTCTAGCCCCCTTTGCTGAGGTCTCAGGGCCCCTCCACATGTCCTTCTTATTGAGCATTCATGGTGATTTGTGTTCATGATGCTACTGGGACAGTTATCTATGACCCTACTTCCAATACCGTTTGCAGCTACAGAAGTTTCGGGGTGGATGTAATGCTTAATTTCCAATCAGTGAATTTCCCATAACATCCTCCTGAAATCCTATAACTTTTTATATCACAAATGTTCCAGTTTTTTTAAAATAAAAAATTCTATTAATTTACTAAATTTATATATTTAGGGAGTGACCATTTTAGGCACATCCACTTGATGTGTGATCACTGACACCTGATTACTTTTGGACCTGGAAGAGGGCAGAAAGGGGGCGGAACAGGGTGCAACAGGGGCAGGGCATGCTTATGCATGTTCCGCTGACATGCGCAGGGGCTGGGAACAGAGCCCTTGCGTGAAATGGCCACCATCTGTATATGTATTTAGTCCCAATCTTGTTTGTGCCCCCTCCCCAAACAGCAATAAGACAATCACACTAAGAAAGCAATGTTGTGGGGACTTTGCCCCGAGGTGGTTCTACTCTTGATCACCACTTCCCTTATGCCGCCTCCTTCCAAAACAGATAGCAGGTGATCTGGATCAGGGACCACTGTTTTGGAGGAGGAGCCGAAATGTTAACACTCCCTTCTCCCTCTGGCATACGGGTCATGTATTAGTGGGCAATGATAGAATTAAACATGGCTGGTAAGTCTCTTCACCGACGACTGTAACAGAAGCATGTCACTTCAGTTCTCAATCTGGATTGGGCTCCTTGTACCTGCCATGTGCTTCAAGAAGAGTCACTCACACAACTGCTAATTCTGTCACTGAAATGCAGAGGGAAGATGTCGATCAAATCAATGCGTACCTCCTGTCACTGAATCTCAACATTACTAAGTGTTCACCAACAGATATTCTGAATTAATACCACCTTCCTAGTTTTCTTGCTATCCATGTGAGCAGCAGCCAATCCCCCTTAGTAGATCTCCTTGGATTCTTCTCTCACTAATTTCCATGGTACTACACAGCATACTCTTTTTCTCTTGTTACTTCTACTCCTTTTTTTTGCAAGCGCAGGGGTTTATTTTGGTGTTTGGTTGTAAAATTTCCTCCAGTACCGTCTAGCAAAGCATGCTTTCCCCCACTCTGCGGCAGTGTATAAACCCAAATTGTGAAAAATATACCATAAAGGTGCACTCAAATGGTCTGCTGCTGGTGTTTATCTTGAGAAACACTCAAACTGAAAAGTTTCTATTTTTTTTATTAAAAAAAATCTGATATTTCCCTTCTTGAGAATTGAAGAAAGTAATATTTCCTGTTTTGAAATCTTACAGATCCTTTCACATGGGTCCATGCTCTCATTTACTGAAATATTATCCCTGAAATTGGTGTGTGTGAAGATATCTAACTGGAGTATAAGCTCTTAAGGTGTTTTTTTAGTAGTGCATCACATGGAGCCCTACTATCAAATCTATTACAAGTATGAATTTCTACACTTATAGCACAATCCTATGTTTACTTAAAAGGGAGTTCCAATGAATTCAAGGGAGTTTACTCCCAGGTCAGTGTGTATAGGACTGCAAAGTAAGATATATTGTGCAGCAAAGCAACTCAGGATGATTGATAGGAGTGCCATTGGTCTTCCAGGTATTGCAGGACTCCAGCTCCCATCAGCCCCTGGCAAGTGGGGACAATTGTCAGGAATTACAGTGGTACCTCGGGTTAAGTACTTAATTCATTCCAGAGGTCTGTTCCTAACCTGAAGCACCACTTTAGCTAATGGGGCCTCCTGCTGCCGCCGCGTTGCGGAGGACAATTTCTGTTCTTATGCTGAAACAAAGTTCTTAACCTGAAGCACTATTTCTGGGTTAGCGGAATCTGTAACCTGAAGCGTCTGTAACCTGAAGCGTATGTAACCCTAGGTACCACTGTATTAGAGTTGCAGTCTAGAAACACCTGAAAGTCCACAGGTTTCCCACTCCTGTACTTTTAGGTCCAGTCCAAACACTAAGGCAAGTTGAATGTGCTAACCTTGGGCATATTTGCCTCTTGGCCATGTTTGCCAAACCTGTCCTAATGAGCCTTCTGTAGTAGCAGCTGGAACTTCAAATTATGCCCAACTTGCATCTCCTACTCCTTCCTGCCTTCCCCCTTGTGGTGTACGCCAAAGTGTGTTGCGATATTGCATGTTGTGTTACTCTGTCCCCACAAGTGGCAGTCAATGGAGCGGAGTAAGGGTTGGGGAATCTTATCTTTCATTACACAAGGATAGCCCATCTCACAATTCCCTTTGCGAAGCTGTTGCCTGCAGTGACTGTAATGGACAAAAGATGGAATTGCCATTTGGAAGCGACTCCTATCAGTTCTGTTGAAGCTCCCTGGAAGAGTCACAAAAACAGCAAAATGACATTCAGGCACAGGGGGCCGGGGATGAATTTTCACTTGGAAAGACCAACGGACCCGGGGAAAAGAGCTTCCTCTTGGTCTCAATGTCACTTTCCTGTGTTGTCAGCAGAATTCTGGTATCCCTTGAGCAACTTTATAGTCCAATGGCTTTTCCAGTAGCTTCAAGAAGCAAAAACACTTCCCTCTACTCTACTGAGCCTTCCCCCTTTGTTAGAGTTTGTGCTTTGAGCCAGAGAGGGAGAGAGAGAGAGATGGAGCTTTAATGAAAATTCTGCAATTTAAATATTTTTCTTCACAAGGCATGTATTTTCTTCATTCCTATGGACTAGATTAAAGGTAAAGGTAAAGGGACCCCTGACCATTAGGTCCAGTCGTGGCCGACTCTGCAGTTGCGGTGCTCATCTTGCTTTATTGGCCGAGGGAGCCAGTGTACAGCTTCTGGGTCATGTGGCCAGCATGACTAAGCTGCTTCTGGTGAACCAGAGCAGCGCACGGAAACGCCGTTTACCTTCCCACCGGAGCGGTACCTATTTATACCTATACTTTGACATGCTTTTGAACTGCTAGGTGGGCAGGAGCAGGGACCAAGCAACGGGAGCTCACCCTGTCATGGGGATTCGAACCGCTGACCTTCGGATTGGCAAGTCCTGGCTCTGTGGTTGAACCCACAGCGCCACCCACGTCCCCTATGGACTAGATTAGGTGTGAAAAGAGGATGCCTGCAGTCACTTTCCATAAGGCTTCACACTCCAAGAGAGTCGTAGCCACAGTACGTTTGTAATTTGAAGTCATCACACCCACTGCCTGCTTGGAATTTTGTTACAGCATATGAACCTTACTTTGGAAGGTCTCTGTTATTTCTCTTCTGATGCTCCCTCTTCCCATTTTATCATCACAACAAGAGGCAGTGACTGGCCCAAGGTCACCCAGTGAGCTTTATGGCCAAGTGGGGATTTGAACCCTGATCTCCCAAGTCTTAGTCGGACACCTAACCACTACGCTGCACTGAAGGGACCATATGCAAGAAGAGTTTGACAGGTAACCATGCACAGGATTGCAGTCATGCCCCATAAACTTAATTACAAGATTTTATTTGTAGTTTGTTTGTTTTGAACGTCTATTGTTTTTAAGGTGGAGTTTAAAAGCAATGTGTTCAAAAAGCAAAATATATAAAATCCAGATGGCAGAACTCTGAATTTTGCTTGTTGGAATGGCAGTTCACAATTGTTGAGAATTGCCCCCCAAATGTGTTCACACTCACCTATAGGATACTTGGTTAAGAATCTGAAGTGAACGGAAATGACCGGCAGAATCGGAGACCTGGGAGAGGAAGCAGTGGAAGAGGATTGGAAGAAATTCAAGGACTATCTTCAAAAACATTGTAAATTATATGAGTGTTAAGAAGGATGAGAGATTTGAAAATAACAGGGCACCATAAAGTTAGCTGAAAAGATTATGAAAATGAGTGAATTTCATGAGAAAGATATACTTTGAATAAATACTATCTTAAAACAAGGTATTTAAGATTTAGATAAAAATATTCAAAGTTAGAAGAAAAAAAAAGAAAAAACGAAGAAAAGATGGTTGTTATAAGATGTAAAATTTTATGTTTGTTTCTTTTTGGTTTGTTTTCTGTTTATTCTGGCTTGTTTTTTGTTTTCTTTTTTCTATTGTATTAATAAAACTCTTAATATTTTTTTTTTTAAAAAAAGAATCTGAAGTGAAAAGCAAATTGCCACTCCGTTGAAGCCCGTCCATTGCCCAGAAACCAAGTTAGTGCACAGCATTCACCACTGCCTCAGAGGCTACAACCATGCATTTACCAAACGAAGGCATCCATGATGCTATAACTGAATCAATCTCATATTCACCCTTCTGAATGAAGGAGAAACAAAACACCTGCAAGTGAACGGACAAGAAGATAAAAATATTTCCCAATTCTGCTGCTGAAACTTACTGATGTAAACGTATCTGGCCTTTCACTATTCTTTTTAGTCTTATCATGTGCCATCTTGAGATGGTTTTAAAATTAAGCTTGTGTGTTCCTAATAGGGTTGCTACCTTTGGTTGGGCAAAATACGGGACAGGTTGGGCAAAATAAGGGACAGGTTGAGGTGGGGATTGGGGGGCACACACACACTCTCATGGCATTAAATCCTCCCCCCTTTGTGGAGTGGGAAGGGTTCCCTGCATTTGTCCTCCCACCACCCTCAACACCCTGGCTCCGTTCCTCCCCTTGACTCACATAGATGAGCAGGAGCCAGGGGTAAACGGCTGGCTCCCATGGGTGATGTGAGCCTCAGCTCCAGCCTCTTACACATGCTGGCATCAGAAGAGATTCAAGTGCGGAGGAGGGAGGAGGAGAGGGTGGCAGAGGGGGCCAAGTGGTGGTGGACCTGCACCATGCTAGACTGGCAGGCGGCAGCTGAGGTAGAGCACTAGTGAGAGGGAAGGAAGGAGAAAGCAAGGGAGGGGGAGGAGGTTGCCCTTTTCCCTTCTCTCTATTGTCGCTCAGGCCGGGCTTGTCAGCCGCACCAACAGCAACACAACCACCATTTTGGGCTGGCCAAGCTCAAATACGGGGGGAAAGGCACCTCGTTCGAAGTCCAAACAGGACAGGGTACACTTTTGTCCAAAAACAGGGCAATCCTGGTTTTTTAGGGACATGTGGGGACCCTGGTTCCTGAGCTTAATGACTTTAAGATCTGTAACTGAATGGCTAGGAAGTTGAATTGACTGTATGTCCCCCGGACAGATTCTTGACTCATGCCTCTGAAGATGTAGGCTCTGTACCTTTCGGAAATAAATACATGTGTTTGATCTTCTGAGTGAGGAATAAGGAGAACTTCTGTGTGAGCTACCACCAGAATTGCCAATGCTTATCAGAAAAATCCTCACCATTCCTATTTCTTCCTGTACACCAGACAGTAATTCCCATGCCTTTATAGGATAAAGACCTTTCTGTGGTCAAGCATGGGATAAGGAAGGCTCAATCATATGGCTCTTCATCACGGAGATAAGCAGATATCTCAGGAAATTGATCTTAATGTTACAGCTAGTAAGTTCATCCAGAGAACAACAATTAGAAAAAATATAATCAACGTGAAAGAAGTCTAAAAATGTGTGTAAGTGCAGGATTAATCATAGAATCATAGAATCATAGAATCATAGAATCATAGAATCATAGAATCATAGAATCATAGAATCATAGAATCATAGAATCATAGAATCATAGAGTTAGAAGAGACCACAAGGGCCATCGAGTCCAACCCCCTGCCAAGCAGGAAACACCATCAGAGCACTCCTGACATATGGTTGTCAAGCCTCTGCTTAAAGACCTCCAAAGAAGAAGACTCCACCACACTCCTTGGCAGCAAATTCCACTCTCGAACAGCTCTTACTGTCAGGAAGTTCTTCCTAATGTTTAGGTGGAATCTTTTTTCTTGTAGTTTGGAACCATTGCTCCGTGTCCGCTTCTCTGGAGCAGCAGAAAACAACCTTTCTCCCTCCTCTATGTGACATCCTTTTTGTGCTGGACCCGGGGGAAAGGTACCTTGAGCGTAGTCTGAGTCCACACGAAGAGGGGCGAGGTCCGAGGCGGAGAGCCGGGCGGGGAACAGGAACGCTGGAACAGGAGGCCGAGCAGGGTACAGGAACACCGGATGGTCAGGAACAGGAGGCCGAGCAGGGAACAGGAGCACCGGATGGTCAGGAACAGGAGGCCAAGCAGGGATCAAGAACACAGGAAGGTCCAAAGCCAACAACGACGTTGCTCCCGCAACCTGGGACCGGGCTGACTGGGCTTTTATCCTCTTCTAAGGCCAGGGGCGGTCCCGGCCCCCAGGAGCCCCGCCTCCTCTGGCCTTAAGGCGAGCACTCCTCCTGGGAGCAACCAGTTCCCTTCGCCTCTCTGCCCTAAGCCTCTGCAGATCAGGAGAGGCCGAAGGGTTACTGGGCCCTGGAGGAGGCTCACCTGTAGCCACTGAGTCCTCAAGCCCCTCTGGGGCCTGAAGGGTTTCACCTGGGGCCAGCTCCTGGTGCTCTGCCACAGGTGCAGGCTCTTCAGCATCTAGGCCTTGCCCCAGTTCAGCCGGCCCTGGAGGCGGGGACTCCTGTGCAGGCTGGGATTCCTCTGGTTCATCCTCTGAATCGGAATCCCAGGCCATCACACCATCCCCCCTCCCAGGCCCCCCCCTCAACCGAGGGTCCGGACCCGGCTTGCCGGGGTACGTCGCATGGAACTCTCGGAGGCAGGCAGGTGCGTGGACGTTGGCCGCTGGTTCCCAGGAACGGTCCTCCGGTCCGTACCCCTTCCAGTCAATGAGATACTGCAGCTTTCCCCTGCGGTATCGGGAGTCCAGGATGCGTTCCACCTCGTACTCAGGCTCTCCCTGAACCAACACTGGCTGCGGTCGGGGACGGTTCGGGTGGAACTCGTCGGGTGGGGCCACTGGACTCAGAAGGGACCTGTGGAAGACCGGGTGAACCTTCAGGGTTGCGGGTAACCGGAGACGGAATGCCACAGGAGAGACTTGGTCCAAGATAGGGAACGGGCCGGTGAATCGGGCGTCCAACTTCCGCGAAGGTCGAGAAGGGTGGAGGTGGCGAGTGGAGAGCCAAACCAGGTCACCGACGCGAAGTTCCGGCCCCACCTGGCGGTGGCGGTCGGCCTGGGCTTTGTACGCTTCCTTGGCCTGGTGCAGTTGCTCCACCAAAAGCTGTTGCTGGGACTGGAGCTCTTGAAGCCACTCCGTCACCGCTGGGACCGCGGATGCCGGCAGCACATCTGGAAACAGCCGTGGATGATAACCGTAACTGGCCTGGAACGGGGTCTGCTGGGTGGACGCATTCACCGCGTTGTTGTAGGCGAACTCTGCCAATGCCAGGTGGTCGACCCAGTCATCCTGCTGGTAGCTGCAGTAACACCGGAGGTACTGCTCCAGCACCGCGTTCGCCCGTTCCGTCTGGCCATCGGTCTGTGGGTGGTAGGCTGACGAGAGGCAGACCTCTGTCCCGAGGGTCTGGTGTAATGCTCGCCAGAACCGGGATGTGAACTGAACGCCCCGGTCGGACACCACGCGCTCAGGTAGGCCATGCAGGCGGAAGACATGCTGAAGGTACAGCTGAGCGGTTTCCTTGGCTGTGGGTACAGATGGGCAGGGGGCGCAGTGCACCATCTTGGTGAAATGGTCGGAGAAAACTAGGAGGCAGGTACAACCACGAGACGGGGGTAAGTCCACTACAAAGTCCAACGAAACCGTGTGCCAAGGGCGCGGTGGAACTGGCAATGGCTGAAGTAGGCCGGGGGGTCGCCCGGTAGGGCCCTTGGCGCGCCGGCAGACATCACAACCAGCAACGTATCGAGCCACGTCAGCCTTCAGGCGGGGCCACCAAAACTCACGACTGACCAGATGGGTGGTCCGATACCGTCCAAAGTGCCCCGCTGCTGGGGCATCATGGGCCATCCGGAGAACCTCCAGCCGCAGTGGCCCTGGCGGGATGTACAGACGACCGTGGTGCAGCAGAAGGCCCTGATGCAGGACCAGCCCCGGATACTGTGGGCTGGACCCTTCAGCCAGCTCCTGGAGTCGTTCCTGGGCCCAAGCGTCGACCCGCTGCTGTTTCCGCACCCGAGCCTGCAGTGGCTCCGCCTCCTGGGTGGCCAGGAATGCAGCTGGAGGTAGGATCGTGGTGGGTTCTGCTTGCTGTACCGTGTCTGAGTTGTCTTCAGGTTTCCGGGACAGGGCATCCGCCTTCTGGTTCTGAGAGCTAGGGATGTAGCGGATCCGGAACTGGAACCGGGAAAAGAACAACGCCCACCGGATCTGTCTTTGGTTCAGCTTGCGGGTGGTCTGGAGGTACTCCAGGTTCCGGTGGTCGGTTCTCACCTCCACCGGATGTCGTGCCCCCTCAAGATGGTGGCGCCAGACCTCAAAGGCCACCTTGATGGCCAGTAGTTCCCGCTCCCACACAGTATAGTTTCGCTCCGCTGGTAGGAGCTGGCGGGAATAGAAGGCACAGGGTAAGAGTGGCGCTTCAGGTCCATTCTGTTGAGACAAGACGGCACCGAGAGCCGTACTGGAGGCGTCGGTCTCCACCACAAAGGGTCGAGAGGGGTCAGGATGTTGTAAGATTGGCGCCCTCTGGAAACAGGCCTTCAACCCCTGAAACGCCTCCTCTGCCTCCTTGTCCCAGGAAAACGGCGTCTTTGGGCGCAGTAGCCGGGTCAACGGGGTGGTGCGATGAGCATAATCTGCGATGAAGGTCCGGTAGTAGTTGGCGAACCCCAGGAAACGCTGTAGGTCCTTGCGGTTCCGGGGTGCCGCCCATTCTCGAACCGCTGCCACCTTCCCAGGGTCCATCTGCACCCCATCTGGAGAGAGCCGGTGTCCAAGGAAGTCCACAGTCCGCTGATGGAACTCGCACTTGCTGAGCTTTGCGTACAAACGGTGCTCCCGCAAGCGCTGCAGCACGGTCCGGACATGTCCCTCATGGCGAGCCGGGTCACGGGAGTAAACCAGTATGTCATCCAAGTACACCACCACGTACTTGTCTAACAAGTCCTGGAACACGTGGTTGATGTAGCGTTGGAACACAGCAGGCGCGTTGCACAAACCGAAAGGCATAACCAAGTATTCGAACTGCCCGTACCGGGTCCCAAATGCTGTCTTCCACTCATCCCCGGCTCGGATCCGAATCAAGTTGTAGGCCCCCCGGAGGTCCAGCTTGGTGAACACCTGTGCCCCTTGCACCCGCTCCAGCAACTCCGAGATAAGGGGCAAGGGGTACCGGTCTGGGATGGTAATTTTGTTCAGGGCTCGGTAATCATGGCAAGGGCGAAGTTCCCCACATTTCTTCTTAACAAAGAGCACTGGTGCCGCGGTAGGCGAGGTGGAAGGCCTAATGAACCCACGCTCCAGGTTCTTGCGCAAGAAGTCCTGCAAAGCCTCGCGCTCTGGCTCTGTTAGAGAATATAAGCGACTCACTGGTAAGGGCGCTCCGGGCTGGAGGTCTATGCCGCAGTCAAAAGGCCGATGCGGCGGCAGCTGGTCTGCCCCCCGTTCCTCGAACACGTCCTGGTAGTCCTGGTACACGGCTGGGAGCGTGGGTGCTGCCTCCTCCGTGGGCGCGGCCGCCAGCGTCTCGGATTGAGCATGGGAACATGGGTCTGGGAAGTGCACAGTCCGTTTGACCCAGTCAATCTGAACGTTGTGAGCTTCCAGCCAATCCATCCCGAGCACGAGGGGGAACCGGGGCATAGAGGCAATGTCCAAAGTTCGCAACTCCCGGTGCTGCTGGAGACACAGGACCAGGGGCTGGGTCTCCTGAGTAACGGCTCCTGAACGTAGAAGCCGTCCGTCAATTGCTTCCACCTGGACCGGTTCTGGCTTGTTCCGAAGTGGCACCTGATGATGGGCAGCAAAAGCAGCGTCCATATAAGAACGGGTTGCTCCTGAATCCACCAAAGCATGGGTAAGAATCCAGGGCCCACCTGGAGGGTATAAACGTACCGGAACCATAAGATGTTGCAAGTCCATTGGTGCGGGCCCATTCTGCGCTGTTTGGGACCCCCGGTAGCTAGGGCCATCAGCTACTGGGGGTTGGCGGTTTCCCTGCGGCTGGCGTTTCTCAGGGCAGGACCGAGCGTAGTGTCCACTTCCGCCACAGTAGAGACATAGATTCCCCTCCCGACGCCGCACCTTCTCTGCGGGGGAAAGGCGTGGCCGCACTGCCCCGAGCTGCATAGGCTCCTCCGATAACTCAGTTGTGACCGTGGGGCTGCCGGAAGAAACTGGTGCCGAGAACTGGAGGTGTCATCGGCCCTGGGCCTGGCGACGATCCTCAAGCCGGTCGTCTATCTGTAGACTCCGTTGAATGAGAGTGTCTAGCGTGGTGGGGCGTTCCATTGTGGCCAGCTGGTCCAGTATCTCGTCCGAAAGCCCTTCGAGATACTGGTCCCGCAATGCCGAGTCGTTCCAGGTCAAGTCCTGTGCCAACAGCCGAAACTCCGTGGTATATGCGGCCACCGTGGACTCGCCCTGTTTCAACTGCCGAATCGCCCGGTTGGCTTGACTCCCTTTCTGGGGGTTGCCGAACGCGGCCTCCAAAAGATTGCAAAACCCCGTATAGTCTGCCAGCAAGGGGGAGTCTTGCCTGAGTAGCGGCAACGCCCACTTGGCCGCCTGGTCCTTTAACAAACTAATCAAAAAGTGCACCTTGGTGCGGTCGTCAGGGAAGTTCCGGGCTCGCCCCTGAATATACAGCTTGGCTTGGGCGAGGAACATGGGAAAGCTGGCCGGGGCTCCATCAAATTTCTCGGGCAAAGCCACTGGGTACTTGCCAGGAGCCGGGGCGTCGGCCCCAGGAGCCGGTAGGGCTTCCAAGCGCTGCTGAAGTGCCGTAACCGCGTCGCTGAGCTGCTGCACGGTGTGAGTCAAGGCCTGGTTCTTCTGGGCCAAAGCCACCAGCGCAGCCACCTGGTCAGCCATGGCCTCTGGCTCTTCCCGAACGCACCCCAACGAAGGGGGAGTGCGGGTGTGGCGGGAGCAAACTGTGCTGGACCCGGGGGAAAGGTACCTTGAGCGTAGTCTGAGTCCACATGAAGAGGGGCGAGGTCCGAGGCGGAGAGCCGGGCGGGGAACAGGAACGCTGGAACAGGAGGCCGAGCAGGGTACAGGAACACCGGATGGTCAGGAACAGGAGGCCGAGCAGGGAACAGGAGCACCGGATGGTCAGGAACAGGAGGCCAAGCAGGGATCAAGAACACAGGAAGGTCCAAAGCCAACAACGACGTTGCTCCCGCAACCTGGGACCGGGCTGACTGGGCTTTTATCCTCTTCTAAGGCCAGGGGCGGTCCCGGCCCCCAGGAGCCCCGCCTCCTCTGGCCTTAAGGCGAGCACTCCTCCTGGGAGCAACCAGTTCCCTTCACCTCTCTGCCCTAAGCCTCTGCAGATCAGGAGAGGCCGAAGGGTTACTGGGCCCTGGAGGAGGCTCACCTGTAGCCACTGAGTCCTCAAGCCCCTCTGGGGCCTGAAGGGTTTCACCTGGGGCCAGCTCCTGGTGCTCTGCCACAGGTGCAGGCTCTTCAGCATCTAGGCCTTGCCCCAGTTCAGCCGGCCCTGGAGGCGGGGACTCCTGTGCAGGCTGGGATTCCTCTGGTTCATCCTCTGAATCGGAATCCCAGGCCATCACACTTTTATATATTTGAACATGGCTATCATATCACCCCTTAACCTCCTCTTCTCCAGGCTAAACATGCCCAGCTCCCTTAGCCGTTCCTCATAAGGCATCGTTTCCAGACCTTTGAACATTTTGGTTGCCCTCCTCTGGACACGTTCCAGTTTGTCAGTGTCCTTCTTGAACTGTGGTGCCCAGAACTGGACACAGTACTCCAGGTGAGGTCTGACCAGAGCAGAATACAGTGGCACTATTACTTCCCTTGATCTAGATGCTATACTCCTATTGATGCAGCCCAGAATTGCATTGGCTTTTTTAGCTGCCGTGTCACACTGTTGGCTCATGTCAAGTTTGTGGTCAACCAAGACTCCTAGATCCTTTTCACATGTACTGCTCTCAAGCCAGGTGTCACCCATCTTGTATTTGTGCCTCTCATTTTTTTTGCCCAAGTGCAATACTTTACATTTCTCCCTGTTAAAATTCATTTTGTTTGTTTTGGCCCAGTTCTCTAATCTGTCAAGGTCGTTTTGAAGTGTGATCCTGTCCTCTGGGGTGTTAGCCACCCCTCCCAGTTTGGTGTCATCTGCAAATTTGATCAGGATGCCCTTGAGTCCATCATCCAAGTCGTTGATAAAGATGTTGAATAAGACCGGGCCCAAGACAGAACCCTGTGGCACCCCACTAGTCACTCTTCTCCAGGATGAAGAGGAACCATTGATGAGCACCCTTTGGGTTCGGTCAGTCAGCCAGTTACAAATCCACTGAGTGGTAGCATAGTCAAGACCGCATTTTACCAGCTTCTTTACAAGAATATCATGGGGCACCTTGTCAAATGCCTTGCTGAAATCAAGGTAGGCTACATCCACTGCGTTCCCTTCATCTACCAGGCTTGTAATTCTGTCAAAAAACGAGATCAGGTTAGTCTGACATGACTTATTTTTCAGAAATCCATGCTGACTATTGGTGATCACAGTATTCCTTTCTAGGTGCTCACAGACTGTTTGCTTAATGATCTGCTCCAGAATCTTCCCTGGTATTGATGTCAGACTGACTGGGCGGTAATTATTTGGGTCCTCTCTTTTCCCCTTTTTGAAAATAGGGACAACATTTGCCCTCCTCCAGTCTGCCGGGACTTTGCCTGTTCTCCAGGAATTCTCAAAGATGACTGCCAGTGGTTCTGAGATCACATCTGCCAGTTCTTTTAATACTCTTGGAAGCAGTTCATCTGGCCCTGGAGACTTGAATACATCTAAACTAGCCAAGTATTCTTGTACTATCTCCTTAGTTATTCTGGGCTGTGTTTCCTCTGCTGAATCATTTGCTACAAATTCTTCAGGTCGGGCATTGTTTTCTTTATCGGAGAAGACTGAGGCAAAGAAGGCATTGAGGAGTTCAGCCCTTTCTGTGTCCCCTGTTTGCATTTCACCATCTTCTCCTCTGAGTGACCCCACTGTTTCTTTGTTCTTCCTTTTGCTACGAACATACCCATAAAAGCCTTTTTTGTTGCTTTTAACCTCTCTAGCAAGCCTGAGTTCATTCTGTGCTTTAGCTTTTCTGACTTTGTGTCTACACGTGCTGGCTATTTGTTTGAATTCCTCTTTGGTGGTTTCCCCCCTTTTCCATTTTTTGTACACATCCTTTTTTAATCTTAACTCAGTTAAAAGTTCTTTAGATAGCCACCCTGGCTTCTTTAGGCACCTTCCATGTTTCCGTCTCATTGGTATTGCCTGAAGTTGTGCTTTTACTATCTCCCTCTTAACAAACTCCCAGCCATCATGAACTCCCTTTCCCTTTAGTATTACTGTCCATGGGATCTCACCCAGCACTTCCCTAAGTTTTATGAAGTCGGCTTTCTTAAAGTCAAGAAATTGAGTCCTAGTATGCTTGGCTGCTCCTTTCCGCTGTATAGTAAACTTCAGAAGAGCATGATCACTCGCGCCTAATGATCCTTCCACTTCTACCCCACTAACCAGGTCATCAACATTGGTTAGGACCAGATCTAAAATGGCTGTTCCTCTTGTTGCTTCTCCCACTTTCTGGACAACGAAGTTGTCTGCAAGGCCAGTGAGGAATCTGTTTGACCTTATGCTCTTGGCTGAGTTTGACATCCAGCAAATATCCGGGTAATTGAAGTCCCCCATTACTACTATCTCCCTTCCTTTTGCATGCTTGGCCATCTGTTCCAGGAAGGCATCATCTATGTCCTCCGTTTGGCTTGGGGATCTATAGTAAACTCCCACAATGAGGTCCCTGTTATTCTTCTCTCCCTTAATTTTGACCCAAATGCTCTCACTTTGGCTTTGAGGTTCTAAATCTTGGATCTCTTCACAGGTATACACATCCCTGACATATAACTCCACTCCTCCTCCTTTCTTGTCTGGTCTGTTTCTCTGAAATAGATTGTATCCCTCCATTATTACATTCCAGTCATGGGACTTATCCCACCAGGTTTCAGCGATGCCTATTATGTCATATCTAGTTTGCTGTACCAAGAGCTCAAGCTCATCTTGTTTATTTCCCATGCTTTGCGCATTAGTGTACAGACATTGAAGTCCATTAATCATTTCCCCGTGTCTCTTATTTAAGGATTTTTTCCTCCCACCACTAGGTCTGCGTGCTGTTTGCTTCATTTGGTCTATGAAATTTGGATGATCCTCTTCATCAATTGATAGACTCCTACCTTCAAGAGCACTGTCTCCCTCCCCCACATTAGTCAGTTTAAAGCCCTCCTGATGAGGTTTCTGAGATTTTTGGCAAAAACATTCCTCCCAACCGTTGTGAGGTGCAGCCCATCGCTTGCCAGAAGTCCATCTTCAAGAAACTGCAGTCCGTGATCTAAGAATCCAAACCGTTCCTGTTTACACCATTTGCGAAGCCAGCTGTTCACTTCCACTATTTCTCTCTCTCTCCCTGGGCCACGTCGTTCAACTGGGAGGACAGATGAGATGACAATTTGTGCATTTAATTGCTTCAATTTCCTGCCCAGAGCCTCATAGTCTCTTTTGATCTTCTGGAGGCTATTGCTTGCAGTGTCAGTATTGCACCATGACCATAGGCATCTGGTTGGCCAAAGTGAGAACAGGATGCTAGACCAAATGGGCTTTTGGATTCATCCAGAAGGGCTCTTCCTATATGCTGCTACGTTTTTAAGTGTACAAAGCTATTGGAATTTGGAAGGGCGTGTGTGAAGTGTGACCTGAAGTGATTTCTTTAGAGCTTTATAGAAGAAATTCAGCCATAGTATCTACAAGGGTAGACAGCCAAAGGAGGCAGCGGAGCACTGATATAATGGATAGCAATACTTTTATTGAAGGAAGGTATATGCTATTTTATAGCACTTTTACTAAGTGCTAATAACATCACATATATGTTTATGTGAATAATCACGACAGTTGTTCTGTGAGTAGCAACTTTCTATTTTTATTTTTTAGAAAAGCAAGAGTTTTAGACTTAGGTGCACTTCCACATGACCATTTAGTGTGGATAGGGTACTGCTCAATGCATGCAGTTTTTGTGAAGCTTTGTCCATGTGATGATGTCCTCATAAAAACTCTGCTTTATATTATTTCCTCATTTAGTGAATTTTTTAAAAAAGCAAATCTGATAAGTATATCCCTTCCCCAAGCTGCAGAAATGCTAAATCCAGATTTAATTGGGGGTGGGAAATATGGGACGGCATTTTGATGTGGATGCTGCAATTAACGTGTGATGCCTGAGCAGCACCAAGTCCACAATAAATTGCTAAGCAAAAACGCCCTATGACAATACTGTAAATCTACCCTATTGTTTCAATTCAGTTTTCAAACAGAGCAAAACACTGACCTTCCTGCATATGCCAGGGATCAGAGCATTCTGGGCCAGGATGCAGCCCAGTGGTTTCATGGCAGAGCTTGGTGGCATTAGGGGGAACTTGCCAAGCTAGTCATGAAACCATTACAGTGGACATTCGCTCTGGATTGTTCAGTTCTGAAAATAGTAATGGTTTAGACCACACGTATTATCAAAAGAACTGCAATACTTTCAAAGCCCTTAATGTTATTGTGCAGAGGAGGTCTAAACTAAATTATAAGATTGCTAGTTTTCTTGACATTGTCTTGGCCTGGGGCAAACTGATCAAATGGGAGATCAAGGCTTCATGAGCTTTGCCGCACGATCTCTCTCTCTCTCCTCTTTCTCCCTCTCTTTTGCATCAGACATGCACAGTTGTTATTTCTTACAGTTCACCTGCATCCCTCCATGTTATGCTTCTGTTGCAGCAATGTTGCATTTCCTAGCACCCAGGTGACAATATTTTGCAACGAATAATTTGCAGAGTTCTCCCCACCCTGCCCTATTATGCAGCCATAATTGTTGAGATTGTTTTGTTGAATGTGGCTGCATGCACCCTTGTCAGACAGTGCCTTGATGACAGTAGAAAAGATTTAACTCAATGTCCCACACATGTCTGCACCATTTTGTGACATCATCACCATCATTTGACAGCTCCCTGCTCCCTTGTAAGCACGCTGCAGCCTTCTTTTAATTGACAAATAAAAGTAGGAAACAAGTCTCCCTGATTTCTAAGACCGCCCAGAAAAAAATAGAAAACCAACTCATCTCATATGTGGTCTTACCCTTGATTTCTTTATACAGTTCTGGAGCTCATATCTGGCAGTGTTTTTAAATTTTTACTTTAAACAAGAGAGTCACCCAGCAACACGACTTGTTCCACTCACAAAGCAAAGTTGTCTCCTCTGCGGCAAGTTCTCTGCCTCTTACCCTCCACATCCCATTATGGGTCAGAGTGAGCTCTACTAGGATTACTTTAAATAAATAGTAAACATGTTTATGTTGTCTGTAAGTGATCGAACCCCTCCCAAGGCATCATACAATTAAAATACAACGCAGCACAACAATAACACCATTAAAAATAAACTATAAATGTTCTGCTTAAAAAATACTGAAATGCAACTGTATCAAAAGGCATCAGAAGAGCACATCTCAAGGATACAACAAATAAAATCACATGTCTTCAGAGGTTTCCTAAACACCTGAAGCAATGAAACCTTGTTGAGCAGGGCAGGGTTGTCCAAAAGGAAGACCAGTTGTGGCCAGGCATCCTTTGCAGAATTATGTGCAGAAGACACCCTGTGAACCCTAGATAGAAGAAATGCTATTCAGCAGTTGTGATGGGGATAGAAGCTGAGCTATGTCTGGGAGATGTATTTCAAGAGAATGTGGTTCAGGTTGATTGTGTGTGTGTGTGTGTGTGTGTGTGTGTGTGCATTTTGCACTGAAACAATAGGCACTGACCTATGCAAACACATGGCAAATTATAGCTTCCCCATAAACAAATTAGCATGCTTTAAAAGGTGAAAAGCTCTATAAAATTGTCTCCCCTATTGTTTATGGTGTGCGTGTGGATGCACTGCATTACGGAGGCATGCAAATTCCCCGATCCTTCCCCCACTTCCTGAAATGGACTCGGTGCTCTGTCCATTTTGCCATTGTTCCTGCCAGCCTGGTCCCAGCAGGGGTTCCCTAATTAGCAATCTCTTCATTTCCAATCAAAGCACAAAGCAGCCCCAAAAGCCTCTCTTTATGAGGGAGCTGAGCAGTGGCTGGGGACGCAGAGTGGGATAATTGCCTTCGCCACTGGCAGCAGTAAGCAGCCTGGCTAATTCATTATTGTAATAACTTTGCTTGTCCTTGGGGAGTGGGGCGGGCGGGGGGAGGGGTGGGCAGAGTGGGAGAAGTGAGCCAACCGGTGCTAGCTAAGGACATGGGGGAAAGTGGGAGCCCAGCCAGGGTTCAGGTGAGATGGGAATAATTAGCTAGGAATGGGAGACCATTCCAGGTGAGCTTTTGTTAACTTCCATTGTGAAACCCAATAGCAGCGGCGGTGACTGAGATCCAGAGGTTTAATATTAACAGGTTCCCACTCCGGCCTGTCAGGGTGTGTAATAATAGCCGTTGCCCCAGCATGAGCAGGATAATGAAGTTGAAGCTATGGCGAGAGAGCATTAAAATACATTGGGGCTGTGCTCAGATGCTCAGGCACTTTGCCAGAATTTTTAAAAATGCTGATTTGCTTCCATCGCTGGGCATCTCTGCTTCTGGCAGAGAGAAAGCCATAACTCAGTGGTAGAGCCATCAGTGTGGGCAACGCATGGACCTGACTTTTGATAAGGCAGCTCCCTAGGAATGGAAAGAAGTGTTATTCCGTTGCAGGAAACTGTATCCCGGGCTTCCTAATGTTGATTATATTGGCACCTGAGATAGAAAATACCACAAGTGCCTCACCCTGGGAGATAAAACGCAACAGCAATAAACGAAAGAACTCTCGTGAAATCCAAAACCAGCTGCCTAGAATGGCTTCCCCACTCTGCCTTGTGGTCGGATGGGCCCTGAGGGTCTCTGCTTCTTCTTTCTGCGACATGTTTCTCCAAGAACAACCATAGTCACATGGGGTATCAGAGCTTAGATGAGGAGAAAAGCGCTTTGGTAAATAAGCTGCAGGGGAATTTTTTAATTTGCACTACTCACCCTCAAGGAGTAACTCCAGGAAAACTAGTTGGAGATGACAAATGAGTGGTAAGGACAATTATTAGGTGAGCGGGTATTTAATTCATGCTGTATGGAAGCTTCACATCCTGTTTTCTGAAGGCTGAAAGAGCAAAATGAGCTAGAAGGAAATATTTTGAGGAAGTAGCCCTATCTACTCTTTAGTGTCCTTCCTGTCACTCATGTGCTCCTTTTGTTTTGATGATTAGAATCAAATCCCATCTCCCGAATTCTACACGATTGGGATAGTGTCATGTTTAAATCCATGGAACCATCATGTCTACTTTGGTGTTGAATTGCACGGCGATGCTGTAGTTAGCTATAGTTTACCACTGGCCAGGTCTCCAGCTAACTTAATATTTCCTAAGGTTGGAATCAATGTGTGGAAAAGATCTGGTGAGGATGTCAGGCACCTGAGATGGTGAAGCCAACTAAGGGCAGGATCAGGTGATTTGGAGGGTGCATGGCTGCTACCACTCCATGCCTTTGGAAGACTAGACCGGAAGAGACTGAGAATTATTCCTTTCAGTGCAGGGTAAAACGTCTCCTTTGGCAAACGCAAATTTAAGTGCAAATATTATCTCTTCCTCCCCTGGGACTTATATGCCTCGTGTTCAGCATGGTTGATTGACTCAACCCGTCTGACCTTGAGCACCCCCTTTTCGGTAGACTTTTCTCAATTGAGTTGTAGGATGGACATACTGTTTATTTTATTTCTTTAACAAAATTTATATGCCACTTTATTGTAGAGAAACTTCTAAGCAGTTTGCAGGAAATGTGAACATGATCAATAAAAACAGTTGAAAACAAGCAATGAAACACATTTGAAAAACAACCAAAAAAGAGATTAAAGCACAACAACACCTATGTGTCTGGACAGACTTGCCAAAAAGAATACAGTGAAGGTGCTTGCTTAATTTGGGCTGTCATACACCCAGGATTTCCTGGACATTACCGGGAATCTTTGATTTTTTGGTGTTTTTGTAAAAAATACAACACAAAAACCCCACAACTCAACAATTTTGAGGGTTCCATTTTTAAAAAGCTGAACAATTTTGGGGTCTTCCTAAAATAAGTTCAACAACTTTCGAATGTCCTGGTTTTTACTTTTTGAAATATGGCAACATTAGCTTAATGTCAGTAGGCAGAGAGTTTCAAAGTGTAGGTGCTGCCACACTAAAACAATGATTTCCTACAAGTGTGGAATGAGTATTGTGTGGCTAGTGTTCAAGAACTGACCTGGAGAGCTTGAGGCCTGCTGGGTATTTCAAAGTCTCTTCTGAGGAATAAACTAGGTATGTGAAGTGCATGATGGGAAACATTAGGATAGAGATTGGTGCTGCCGCCTGGCAGTCATCATGACTAGAGATGCAGGATAAATTTAATTACTTTCACATTTAAAGGTGAATCTACAAAATTCACAGATTCCAAAACAATACACAAACTGAATCATGGCCATCCTTTTGAAATTCACAAATCTCCAGATTTTGCATTGCAGTTCTCCAGTCCAGTAATGTACAAAGATGCATTTATTTGTAGAAATATATACCACATTATATGCATATAGTAGGCTAAACTGTGAGCTTAAATGCATATATATTCGTGAAAATGACATGCAAAATTTAGGAAAATTGCTCAGGGAAAATTGCATACATTTTTTTAATTAGGAGAAATTACAGTGGTACCTCGTGTTATGTACTTAATCTGTTCTGGAGGTCCATTCGTAACCAGAAACCACTGGTACGTAACACAAGGTACCACTGTAACTAAAATGAGGACAAATTTTCATGAAGATGTGTTTTTCAAAAATTGCAAATTACTGCGGAAACATAGAGAACTGAATTTAAGATTGAAAAAGTGAGAAAGTGAAAGAACAGAAATTGACAGATCCATCCATCCCTAGTCATGGCTAGAACTCCTGAAAAGAAGAAGAAGAAGAAAAAGAAGAAGAAGAGGAGGAGGAGTTTGGATTTGATATCCCGCCTTTCACTCCCCTTAAGGAGTCTCAAAGTGGCTAACAATCTCCTTTCCCTTCCTCCCCTACAACAAACACTCTGTGAGGTGAGTGGGGCTGAGAGACTTCAGAGAAGTGTGACTGGCCCAAGGTCACCCAGCAGCTGCACGTGGAGGAGCGGGGAAGCGAACCTGGTTCACCAGATTACGAGCCCACCGCTCTTAACCACTATACCATGCTGGCTCTCATGGGCAGACAGCTAGGACCTCAAGCTGCTTCCCCCTCCTTTCATTTTAGAGCATAAACTGTTGCGCTAGTAGCAATTGCTTGTGAAAAGGTAAGAAATCGTAGCAATGGACAGGAGAGGGAATATTAATGATTCAATTTCCAGCTGGGTTCCACTCCAAGGCCTCGCAGGAAGACGAGCATTTTTAATCATAACAAACCAGAATGAGGAGTCATTTACGATGAAGCAGCTTTGTGTGTAGGGCCGTGGAGTGTGACGCATCTCGTACCTCTGCAGCTGCAGGGAAACTGTGTTCTAAGGTGAAATGGCATAGAATCTAGAATCCGCCATGTTTCTGGAAGGCACCATGTTCTAGCCAATGGTTGGAGTGTGCAGTAGCTGCTGGACATGCCAAGCTTCCTTGTACTGAGCCAGATGATTGGTCCATCTAGCTCAGTATTGTCCACACTTATTGGCCGTGGCTCTCCAGGGCTTCAGGCCTGGTTCTCTCTCAGCCCTACCTGGAAATGGCCCTGTTTGAAACCCTGGAGAACCACTGCTGGTCATTGTAAACCAGGGATGGGTCTGATTCCTGGATTTCCCTCATTCCGCCATGGAGCACTTTGAGAGGTGGGCAAAGTCACTTACCTGTTAATCACCAGGTGACAGCCAAGACTAATCATGCTCACAGTAGATCCATTGAAATAAATGAGCATGACTTACTTAGTTTCAGTAACATCAATGGGTCTTCTCTAAGTAGAACTTAGAGAGAACCTTTGATGTCACATTGATGTCAGGTGACTTGACTTCAAAGGAAAGAATGGGGAAAACATTCCTTTGCTTGAATTCAAGTTGGAGCTGCAAAGGAAGAATCAGGAGCACATTCTTCCTCTGAATAAAAAAAGCGAGTGCTTTTTGAATTTTGCACTTTTTTCTGTCTGTGTACAGGAAATTAGGCCTGTGGGTGAAGATTCCTCACTAGTGGTGTTGGAAGCACACCAAGCTTGAGGGACCAATGGTTTGACTCAATATACAAGGCAGTTCACTATATTCGTAAGAATAATTTATTCAGGGCACGGAAAGAACTTTAGACCATGGGTAGACAAACTAAGGCCCGGGGGCCGGATCCGGCCCAATCGCCTTCTCAATCTGGCCCATGGATGGACCGGGAATCAGTGTTTTTACATGAGTAGGATGTGTCCTTTTATTTCAAAGGCATCTCTGGGTTATTTGTGGGGCATAGGAATTTGATCATTCCCCCCAAATCTAGTCAGCCCCTCCATGGTCTGAGGGACAGTGGACCGGCCCCCTGCTGAAAAAGTTTGCTGACCCCTGCTTTAGACTTTCAAAAATGACAGTCTTGCAATATTTACTGCAGTGACGCAGCCTGGTAGTCAATGTTCGTCCAGTAGCGTTAGAATCTTCACTTCTCTCTTCCATCCTGTGAGTTCTCCATAGTCGCCATTGATTTTTATCAAACCCTTGTTCCTTTTTCAGTAGTTTCTTCATGAGCACAGACAGCTGAAGCTGGGCCAGGTAAAGAGACAAAAACGCTGCTCCTTTTGCGCCAGTGGACTGTGGCTCTAAGGCCAGCTAAGAACTTGACAGTAGATTTATTCAGTAGGACACTTTCTTTGAACCAGTTGGGCTCAAAGGTCTCCCCTCTACAGAATGCTCTGATCAGGGAGCCTTGCCTGCTATCTTTTTGGTGGCCGGGAAATACCTTTTTATACCTCCAGGCTTTTAATTTCTAAACAAAATCCTGCAGTTTTTATTCTGCAGTTGTTTTCTTATTATTGTTTCAGATTTTTAGTGTATGTTCCACTGCAGACGGCCCTGGAAACGTTTTGCATTGAAAGACTGTAAATGCGTAAAAGCTAAGTGACTAGAACTAGGTTAATAGGCGACTAAGAAATCTAAATAATAATTAAATAGAATGAAATGAGATACTCTTGTTAGAGGAAAACAAATGCCAGAGACTGTGGTAGGATAAAAGCTTTTATGCTTCCCCTCCCTTCCATGACCTTGATATTTGGAGTTTTAGCCATACCTTTTAAAATGTCAGTTATAGTCCAGGAATACAATTGCTCGTTGGTTTTCTAATGAGTATAAAAATTATGTGAATGCTGTATTTCCTTTAAGAGGAGAGCAGAACTCATGCCCCACCCCAAGCCTCTTCAACTAGTCGGCTCCCTGATCAGTTGGGAAATGTCAAGAAATAGCACTAAATTTTAGGAATGTGGCACAGTGTCCCAGCAGTTTGGATGTTGTGGTGGATTATGTAGCAGCTGGTGCAGAGCCAGGGGTTTGTGTCACCTCGTGGCAGCTCCGCTGTGCTGTGTGCAGACTAAAGAGTCTAATAAGGAGTGTGGAAAGCAGACGAATGGCTACACTTTTACCGACACAACTTTCAGCAGGTGAGGGCTGATTTGAGGCTCTGAATGGGGTTTTTAGTATGCAGCTGATGGAGTGCATCAAGGGGAGTCAGAAGTAATGTATATGCCATGGTCAAATAGTCTGTCTTTGCATATTTAACATTTAAAATCAAATTGCCACATGTTTTGCCCTTGCATATATGTGTGTATAGTTCAATGTACAGGTTGGGAGAGCTATTGTTTATGTAGCCAAAGTTGCATTGTCTCTGAACGCGAGGGAGGTCTCAGCAGGCTTGGGGGGTGGGAAATCCCAGCATTTGCAGATGTACAAAGAATATTTAGGGGGGGAAACCTAAGGGGCGGAAATCCCCCAAACAGGCCAGTGAGGACTGAGCACGCTCAGTGGCCAAGGAATGCTTGCTGACACTCTCTCTCTCTCTCTCTCTCTCTCTCTCTCTCTCTCTCTCTCTGTGTGTGTGTGTGTGTGTGTAAAACTGGGAAGGGAATGGATGGAATAGAATGGAATGGCTAGAAGTCTGAGCAGAAGTACTTCACACTGCAACATTTTGTGGCAGATTACACTTGAGGCGTTAAACTATCTTAGAGGCTAATAGCATGAAGCCAAAAAGCCTTTGGTTCAAATTCCACCTCAACTATTAGCCTGTTGGATAACTTTGTGCAATCTAGTATCTGCCAGCCTCAGTCTTGCCCCAAATCTTCAATTTTTGGGAGTGATAATTATACTGACTTACCTTACGGGTTCTTGCAAAGGTTAACGAGGTGATGGATACGAAGCACTTTGAACATTACAAAAGTGTTGCCTTGCATAAATACTTTGTGTTGCTGTTGTCATAAATAAATGTCCTTAGAGGAAAAGAGTGGAGTTTTGTGTTGAAATGGATCTGGTTTGTTTGTTTTTTTAAAAAAAACCTTCTGCCACTTTTAAATGGGAGTCAGTACACGTTGCGTAACAGATTGGTGTTCAATGTGTAAGTACGAAATACCTCTTGTTTCTCTTACAACTGTCTGGAATACAATAAGTTGCCACTATCATGTGTGAGTTTCTGCTGGTGCTGTTATTCGCCTTGCTATGTAGGAGAGAACGCTGCTCCTCTGATTCTGTGCTCCTACAGAATCTGCCTCTGATTTAAGGGCAGGTTTTATTCCCTAGCTGCCTCAGGGCTCCTCTTTTCTGATTGCATTAAAGTCTCTGTAATTCTCTCCTCATTAATGATTGGCATATTTTTACCTTTCACTAAAGGAGCTCGGAGGCGACTCCCCCTGGGAAACGGGGGGAAGGGGAGTTGCTTCCCAAATGAAACAATTTCATCTTGCTCCAGAAATGCATTAAAAAGGGTTTGTCAGGATCTTATCACTAGTTAGAGGAAGCTAATCAAATTACTCCTAGTTATTAGCTGCAGCAGCCTTGTGTCATTCCATCAAATTGCAGGTACTGGGACAAGACGGATGGCTGTGCTCTGTCAACATCCCAGTTTTGTCCCTTCGGTGCCTCCTGCTGGGGAAATGAGGATTGGTGGTTTTAAAGCAGCGAGCTGACCCCCATCTCTCCCCTCCTACCACCTCCCCACCCCCAGGTTCCTTTCTCATTGGCCATGGCTTGTTCCATTTCACCTCTGTAGGAACTTTGCACTTGACTGCTAAATTCATATTATAGCACTGCTATAATAGCAGACATTTACTGATTATAATTGCCATGTAGGAAACAGAATGTTCTTTTCCTTGCACTGTTAAACTCCTGCGAGCAAGCTGCACATTCATAGAAAATCTAGGTTCCTGCACGTAGTTACATTCAGAAGTCTCCTTGAAATTCAGTTACATATGTGTAACATTAGTGGGATCTGACTGGGATCTTAAACCATGGTTTGAATATGTATTGGCTACTAAACTGACAATAACCCATAGTTCCCTGTTTTGGGGTATAACAGAAAACTGTAGTTTAAGCTAACCAGGGTTGAAGTGAGGAAGAAAGGAAGCTAGAATCTTAAACCATGTTCAAACCATGGTTTAAGAACCCAGTTAGTAAACTAACATTAAACCACACGATGTGGTGAGCTCCCGTTGCTCGGTCCCTGCTCCTCCCAACCTAGCAGTTTGAAAGCACATCAAAGTGCAAGTAGATAAATAGGTACCGCTCTGGCGGGAAGGTAAACGGCATTTCCGTGCTCTGCTCTGGTTTGCCAGAAGCGGCTTAGTCATGCTGGCCACATGACCTGGAAGCTGTACGCCGGCTCCCTCAGCCAGTAAGGTGAGATGAGTGCTGCAACCCCAGAGTCGTCCGCGACTGGGCCTAATGATCAGGTGTCCCTTTACCTTTTTATGTGTTGCAGATGTAATGGGTCACTGTTGTTTTAAGCTGACAGAGATTGGCATGGTGAAGGTGACCCATGGAAGAAGAAAGGGAGGGGATAGCCAAGCAAGGCACATGCATGCCCAGTGCTCCTTCCTAGCTTGCTAAAGTTTGTTTAATTTGGGCAGATATAGAGGAATCTGGCCAAGCAGCTGAGTGCATATTCCACTTGATTGCAAGCTTGCGAGTCTTCACCGTTTCTACCTCTGGCCTTAATGCAGGCTGTTTCTGATCTGGATCCAAAGGGCCAAATATTGAGTACGTTACTTGCAGTGGGTCTCAGGCCATCACCTGAGAGCGCTTCCCTTATAGGCCCTTGGAACTTAGGAAAGTTTCAGAACCACCCCAGTTACTTTTGATCTTGCAAATTGAGGTTCAAATCCTGCAGTTCCGTATAGGCTAAGTTTCTTCAGATGCCGCCATGATCCAAGCTGCAGAGAGTGGCAACAAGGGGAAGGGCCTATTCAGTGGGAACACCACAACTGTGGAATGCTCTCCTTTTGTCATGTTGGCACCAGCAAAAGGGCTTTTTATCCCTCCCCCAGCTCTTTCATCCTCTGTACGTTCCATTAATGCTCCTCTGCTGACTGCTTTTCATAATCATACTTTTACATTGTTGTTGTTGTTTAGTCGTTTAGTCATGTCTGACTCTTCGTAACCCCATGGACCACAGCACACCAGGCATTCCTGTCTTCGCTTTTATATTATGCTTTGTTAATTTGTTTTTGCGTTGTTTTGAAGAATATTCATTTTCTTTTAAGAATATTCATATTCTTAACTTTTTTGTAAGCTGCCCTAGGAACTTATTGGGGGGTGGGAACCTGACCCTGTAACAACTCTTGTCACATTGTGATGTCTACATAATTTGGCAGGTACTCAATGACTATTTGAGCTACAGATAAGAATGTAAGAAGATCCTGCTGGATCAGGCCCATGGCCCATCTCACGCAGCATCCTGGGCACACACAGTGGCCAACTGGATACCTATGGGAAGCCCCCAAGCAGGACATGAGCATGACAGCACTCTTTCCACCTGTGATTCCCAGCTAGTAGGCACTGATAGCCTTGTCCTCCATTAACTTGTCCAATCCTCTTTTGAAGCCATTCAAGATGGTGGCCGTCCCTGCCTCCTCTGGGAGCCAATTCCATAGTTTAATTATGTACATAGCTGTCAACGTTTCCCTTTTTTAAAGGGAAATTCCCTTATTCCAAATAGGATTCCTCGCAAGAAAAGGGAAGAGTTGACAGCTATCACTATGCACTATGTGAAGAAATGCTTTCTTTAGTCCGTCCTGAATCCACCAACATACGAGAGCGCTAAAGATACATGGAGTGCATTACATACCCGTCAATTGTCCCAGGAAAAAATGGGACATCCTGTTTTAACTCATGAGGGGAAAGTGGCCAAAATGGCTGCCGTGATCTTGCACGATTTCAGGCTGCATGTGCATTTTGGAGTGCTGTGCCCACAAAAAGCACTTTTTTTGGGGTGTGTGTGTGTGTGTGTGTGTGATTTTGTGCAGGTCACGTGACTCACACGGGAAAGGGAACCTGGAAGATGGCATCCTGGATTTGGGCCACGCCGTGTTGGAAGGTATGGCATTAACGCCATGGTAACAGTGGCATGAGTTGGCCTGATGAGATATTGATAATACTGAGGAATAGTTGGTGCAAGAACTTGGAATGAGCTCCCTGAGTTTGCTTTAGGAGATGTCCCTGAGCCCTGGTTGCCAGAAGCAGGAACAATTGGGCCTGATAGCTGGGACTTTTCGCCTGTTAGTCCCTGTGCTGTGGTAACCTTCTTGTCCCACGCTGTTGAAAAGGCAGCCCAGAATGGCCCGTCAAATTCCACAAAAGGCCATATCGATTGGTCTGTCAGAATGTTTCCTGGGGTCCTTTATATCTCTCTGCCTCGTCGTTGGTAATGAAGAGGCTGAGTGCGGGGAGAGTCGGCAGATGCCGGGCTGCTGGGATTTCTTCATCTTCTCATCAGGATTTTAATTAGACACGTCCGAGAGGGCACACTATGTGAAGGCGGGCAGGAGCTTTATCAAACAGGCCCCATCTTTAATTACTGTTTACTGACAGATAACAAGTAGTGGGGTTGCGGGGGGGGGGGAGTGGGTGGGAGGTCTTAGAGAAAGGACAGCAACACCCAGAATATCCTTGCACTGCAAAAGCTCAGACGTCTCCCATAGCTCCATGGGAAATTCATGGGTACTTTGCCATTTTGGCATCCCTACAGCCTAGAAGGAAGACGGGACCAATCACCTTTATATTAATGGGTCATTTAAAGGCAGGAATTCAGGGTTGGGTGGGGGATGGTGTCGGAAGTGGTCTGGAAGATTCAGTTTGGGATACAAACAGAGGCAAATGGGACTAGAGCTTTTTCTCCTTAGTGCAGGAAACCTTTAAAAATAGAGATATTAAAACAGAAAGTCTGCTACACTGGTATGCTTTTTGGATTGTACTATCTACATAGGTGCCTCCCCCCGTCCTGTGGGAAATGTTGGCCCCAAAAGTTATCTGGACTGGCCACTAAATGTGCATATATTACAATCTTTGCTGGAGCTGTTTGGTCAGCACCACGTTGGATGGCTTTTGGCTTTTCCAGCACAAAAATCAGGAGGGGCGCTATATATTTTGGTTAGAAAGTCAGCAATTTCACACTTACCGTACATGGATGCCTGACTTGGGTGGGTGGCCTCAGGACCTGGTGATTTGTCCATTTTTAATTTAATTTTTAATCTCTTTCCAGAACTTCATCCTTGTCCCCACTATTTGTCTCAGTTCCTCAGACTCCCTTCCTGAGAAAGTTTAGTTCAGACCCAAGGATCTGTCCTGCATCTTAATTTAGCTTCTCTGCAATTTCCTTATCCTCCAATCACTTCCCTAGCCGGTTTCTGGATTCTAATGACTTTAAAGCTTTTCCACTTTTGCTCTCAATGCTTTTAGCAATATATTCATTGATTCCCCCCCCCCCCACTCATTCCTTATTGTCTGCCTGCATTTCCCCTGCAAAGTTTATATTCTTTTATATCCTCAATTTTGTCCTCCTCTTTTCAGCCCCAAGGAGCCAACTCCTAGGGGCCAAGGGGTCTTTGGCCCCTCAATAAAACATTTGAGGGGGCCGGGCTCCCCAAAGATGGGTATTGCCTTTCAAATTGTTTGTGTGTGCTGGCACCTTGTGATTAATTAAGCAGGGCAGGGCTTACCGTTCCTTCCCCAATATTTTATTCAAGCTGGCATCCCCACTTGGACATAACTTCCATTTTCTGAAGGAAGCCTCTGCTTCTTGGCCACGGTGTCCCCTTTCCTTATGTGCAGTATACATTCTAGCTGAGCTTCCATCGTTGTGGTTTTGAACAACTTCCAAGCATTCTGAAGAGATCCGACCCCCTTGGCTTTCCTTTGCAACTTCATTTTTACCAGTTCCTTCATTGCTGAGACACTTCCTCTTTGGAAGTCAAATGTGGCTGCTTTAGCCAAATAAGTTGAATTTGATAGCACTGCGGCCGCTGTACCCAGTAGGTTCGGCAGCACTTACATTTCACACCACTTAAGATCAAATTGAGAGTTGCCTGCCCGTCATTCAGTTCAATGAGCAAATATGCTAGAGCCTAGCCATTTATGTTATTTAAAAAAATATACCTTTTTGTTGTGGCCAGAACACTCCTTTACCCAGTGGTGAATATAGGCTCAGTTCATCATACATTCCTTCTCTCTGTTGCTCCAGTAAATAACATACTGCACGGGTAGGCCCAGAGCAAAATATGAGGAGGAGCTGTGAGCAGGAAATTGTTCTGAAATGCAGCCTCAGCACATCTATTGGTTGCTAGTTCTACGGATCTCTCCTGTAGCTGGCTCTAGCCTAGAACTAGGATTTCAGCACGCGGCCAGGTGTTTCCCTCTGGTTCTCTTCAGCTCCAGCTGATCTGCAGAATGCTGGATGCTCCCAGGAGTAGCAGGACTTGATAATTGGACGGTTGTCTTTCCATTTTGCCACACAGTAGCGAGCAGATTATAGAGCCCACCTGCTATAGATTTCCTGTCAGCCCTCATGAATCAAGTTCCACTGTCTTATTTACTGTTTGCTGGGAATAACATCACCTGGGGATACACTCTCAAACATTATGCACCCCCCCCCACTCATGCCACCATCACATGCTAATGTTGAATATGTAGACTCCTCTTTCCCGTCTTAATCCTTTATGGGAAGATTTCCTCAAAAGGGAGGCCTTTACTTCTGCATCACCTAGGTGCTCGGTGGCAACTTGCAGGCAAGGCAAGTTTATGGCAACGAATATCCAAACCCTAACCCCAAAAGATGCATGTTTTATTTATACCTCTGCCTTCTTTTTCAGATGACTGCATGCATCTTAAATGGCGTAAGTGGCAGGCATTTATATTTAGCTGGAGGGCTCAATATAGGGAGCCAGTGTGGTGTAGTGGTTAAGAGTGGTGGACTCGTAATCTGGTGAACCGGGTTCGATTCCCCGCTCCTCCACATGCAGCTCCTGGGTGACCTTGGGCTAGTCACACTTTTCTGGAGTCTCTCAGCCCCACTCACCTCACAGAGTGTTTGTTGTGGGGGAGGAAGGAAAAGGAGAATGTTAGCCACTTTGAGACTCCTTCGGGTAGCCATAAAGCGGGATATCAAATCCAAACTCTTCTTCTTCTTCAATATAAATTCCTGCCACTTGTAAATGCCTGGTGGAGACCGAGTGCAGAGGGTACTCTTCACCCTCCACACCCCCTGCCTGCGCAAGGGCCTCCTCACCAGCTTACTATCCCTCCATGCCAACCCTCCATGTTGGATGAGCACGGAGGGAGCCTTCTGCGCTCACCCAGTCCCCACCGCTGATGGGTGGGCACTTGCATGCCAGGCGGGCACAGGGCATGAAGGGTTCTCTTCACCCTCCACACCCTGCCCCCACCAGGCAGTGGCAAGGGCTGGGGTAGGGTGCCCTGTCCCCGCTTGCGCTATGCCCCTGCTCCTGCCTCCTTCCCCAAACTAGTCAGGAAGCTGCTGTGAGAAGGAGGCTGTGGCGATCACACAGGGTCTCTGGACGTTTAACGGTCTGTTGATCCCTGTGCCACCACTGTGCTCGCTTCCCTGCTGCCACCAACCCGTTACTCTCTGGTAAAACACTGAGTCCAGTCAGTTGTTAAAAGTGAACCAAAAAAACCCCCCACCAGTTTATTTTACAAACATTAACAAGTTTATGGTTTCTAAGATAATATTCCTATCAGTATCTTAACTTTAGTTTCTTTACCGGCCTATACCTTCCTAATACCTTTTGACTGATTATCTCAACTGTTTGACTGACTCCTCTTAACAAATTCTCTCACTCCAGACTAGCCCACCCCACAGACTTATCTTCTCTGTTTCTTCTAACTCCAGACTGTCTTCTCAACCACCCTAACTCCTCAAAAAACAAACAAACAAACAAACAAACAACAACAACAACAACAAAACAACCCACCTCTGTGCTTAAACCTTATACACAGTTAACTCTGCCCCTTTGGTTCCCATTGGTTAGTCATTTTACAATTAGTTAACCCTTTCCTTATGAACCCAGTATGATGTCACACACATGGGTGGGCAAACGCCACAGAGGTGCAAGGCTCTGATTTTGAGGGGGGGAGGGAAGGTGCTGGCACTGCCTACTGAAAGAGAAAAGGCACCAGGGACACTGCTGTAAATAAGATTTGTTGCTCTGGTTTCATTCTGAGGATTGCATTCTTAGGAAGATTGTTCTTACTGGTTTGCGACAAGTTGCAGCTGCTCGAGGTGGCAGATTTGCAAACTTCCTGCAGCCTTTTGGCCTCGTGGATCAGCGTTGCTTTTTGTTGCTGCTCCTGGCCAAGCTTTGTACATGTGTTTACCGGTCTCGCATGCTCAAGAGTGTAACACACCGCATGAAAAATGCATGTACTTCGTCATGTTCTCTCGCAGAGTTCTTGACCAGACAGCGGATGTAATTCCTGTGTAGTAATGTGATCGCAACATAACAGAAGCAAAACAACTCTGGGCATCCTGAACTACTACACCTTCTCTTGCAGTGTCTATAGCTGTATATCCCATAATGCAAATAACAAAATCTGCTTGAGTCCAATACATCCTGTCTTCCACACAGGCGCATATCAATTAATTGCTTAATCTGCTCATGTGTCTAACTGCTACTGGGGCCCATCCCAGTCCCATAGAGATGCATATCAACTAATTGCATGGGGCTATATTCTGGTAACTTGTTTAGCATAGAACCTTAATTAGCAAGCCTGTATATCTAGGCTAAAAGTGAGAACCAAATACAGATTTTTGCTATGGTAATTGCTTTGCACAGGGAACTTTTAGATAACTCCCATTTTATTCAGTATTCCCACCCCCCAAGATGTAGTTTTTAGTGCATATGGCCGAGTGCAAGACTTAGAATGTGATAGACTTTGAAAACACGACAGTTTATTTAATATAGGAGAGGGGTGCAGTAAAATATTAGTGCCTTAAAGACTATGCAGCAGTTTGGTTTTCTGATATTCACTGAATAACATTGAATCATAGAGTTGGAAGGGACCACAAGGGTCATCTAGTCCAACCCCTCTATGCAGGAATCTTTTGCCCAACGTGGGGCTCGAACCCACCACCCTGAGATTAGGAGTCTCATGCTCTACCCCAGGCACCCCCAAACTCGGCCCTCCAGCTGTTTTGGGACTACAATTCCCATCATCCCTGACCACTGGTCCTGTTAGCTAGGGATGATGGGAATTGTAGGCCTAAAATAGCTGGAGGGCTGAGTTTGGGGGTGCCTGCTCTACCCTCTATTTTCAGCTCTCAGAACAACTGGACCCCCTGGAAAACCAGGGTCCTGATTCCACAAAGAAGCCCTAAGCACATACAGTTGTATGCCTGGGGGCTCTTTTCAGATTTGGTTCCCTTCCCGCACTGCACAAGTTAATATAGTATCTCAAAGCAGCTCCCCACTGCCAGAATCTAGACTCTGGGGTGTCATTTTAGATCACCGTTCCAGGGAAATGAGAGAAATTTCAGGAGTGTGTTACAGCATGCTTCGAAACCTACTTTTGAATATATTGAAAATTAAAAGTGCTGTATTTTTAAAGAGCATTTGCTATGGTTACTTCTTCAAACTTCGTAACTTTATCAAGATCATAAACATGGAGTAAAGTGTCACATGGAAGCCAAGGGATATGGGCCCTTGACATGCGTACATGCTGCATAAAGTCATTTAATGCCACTCAGGGACAAATTAAACTGTATATTCCTGCTTTTAAGGCAAAATAACAGCAAATGGGAGGGGGGCATTCAATGCAGGGAACTCAATGCAGGAGTTCATTTAGGATCAGGAACCTACCACTATTTTATCTTCAGAATAAAAGTGTGCCTTATGTAATAAATAATGTCACCATGAGTATGCCAAACCAGTGAAGTAGCCACACTTACAGGAGCTTCTGAAGAATCATCACACCATTACCTGAAACTGTGATTCCTGTTACTGGTATATACTGGTTGGAACATTTTGACACCCTTCTTTTTGGTAGTTAGGTAATAATTTTACTATAAGCCACAACAAAACAGAAAGTAAAACCACAACATTCCAATATGAGCCACAAATTTAGCTCTTAATGTCCTGGCCACCAGCACAACTAAGGAAATAGACAGAGTAGCTTAGTTTTCATTATCAAACAGCCAAAAAGCATACAGATGCTAGTTTCTGGGTTTTTGCTATGTCAGAGCAGTGTCAGTGGTGGGTGTAGACAAACAGTTTCATATCCAGTGACCCATCCATACTGAATTTTTATTTTAAAGAATACTTGTAATTCCATTTTCCTTTTTGTCCAGCTACCCCTTACTTTCTTAAATATGCAAAACGAACAGCAGATCAACGTTGCCTGCAGCCTTAAGCAGAAGTCAGCAGCTGCAGCTACCCTAGCAATGATATAAATTTCATGACTTATTCATTATTATGTTTATGTGTTATTTTCTGACACATGCAGAACAAAAGGGGGGGGGCGGCGGTGTGTAGGTGGAAATAATGGGTGAACGACAGGCCAATTCTAGGCATGTCAACTCAGAAGTAAGAATAATTGAGCTTAATGGGGCTTACTCCAAGGTAAATCCATGTGTATAGGATTGTAGCCTTAGAGTGCTCAATGCCGATTGAGAAAATCTTGGAACTGGGGTTCAGTTATCACAGCATGTAATATCCATATAAAGGACAGAGGAGGGCATACCTCTGGGGTTTTGCATTTTATGTTTAAGGGTTCCCCCCCTTTCCAATAGATTGGAAATATTTAAAGAATCCATATAGGGTCTGTCTTATACACACACAGACACCTCATGATTGCTTTCTGATTCTGAAGAAACTGATTCTGCAGTATAGATTAGTATTGTCTATCTGGTTGCATGGCTGCCTCCCAATTTTCAGAGAGTGTATTTGTAAGTAAACAGGCATTGCATGTAGCAGCATAATTTCCCAGTACTCTTCTCTTCACTACTGAAGACAACCTTTAAAACGGGAATGGGGAACTTGTGGTGTTGCTGGACTACAACTCCCATCATCTCTCCCCATTGACCATGCTGGCTGGGGCAGGTGAGAGTTAAGAACCAAAGATCACCAGAAGAGCCTGCTGGACCAAGCCAAGGGCCCATCGAGTCCAGCATCCTCTTCTCACAGTGGCCAACCAGATGTCTGTGGGAAATCCGCAAGCAGGATTTGAGCACTGTGGAAGCAAAGCAGAGCCACTGTGGCTGGTAGCCACTGATAGCAGTGTCTTCTATGAAATTGCCTAGTCCTCTTTTAAAGTTGGTGGCCATCACTGCCTCCTGTGGCAGTGAGTTCCATAGTTTAACTGTGTGCTTGGAGTCTCCAAAACGCCTGGAAGGTCACATAATTTCTGAGCGCGTTTCCGAGCACAATTCAAAGTGTTGGTGCTGACCTTTAAAGCCCTAAATGGCCTCAGCCCAGTACAGTGGTACCTCTGGTTACAGATGCTTCAGGTTACAGACGCTTCAGGTTACAGACTCTGCTAATCCAGAAATAGTACCTCGGGTTAAAAACTTTGCTTCAGGATAAGAACAGAAATCGCGCGGCGGCGGCGGCGGCAGCAGCAGCAGCGAGAGGCCCCATTAGCTAAAGCAGTACCTCAGGTTAAGAACAGTTTCAGGTTAAGAACGGACCTCCAGAATGAATTAAGTTCTTAACCTAAGGTACCACTGTATCCCTGAAGGGGCATCTCCACCCCCATTGTTCTGCCTGGATGCTGAGGTCCAGCACTGAGGGCCTTCTGGTGGTTCCCTCATTGCGAGAAGCCAAATTACAGGGAACCAGGCAGAGTGCCTTCTTGGTTGTGGCGCCCTCCCGTCAGATGTCAAGGAAATAAACAACTACCTGACTTTTAGAAAACACCTGAAGGCAGCCCTGTTTAGGGAAGTTTTTGATGTTTGATGTTTTATCGTATTTTTAATATTCTGCTGGGCACCGCCCAGAGTGGCTGGGGAAACCCAGCCAGATGGGTGGGGTAGAAATAATAATAATAATAATTCCTGCTTTAAGAAGCCCCCTGGACTGTCTTACTGTGTCGGGGAGCAAGGTGTGAGGAGAAGCATGTTAATGGGAGCAATGGTTGTGGGCTCAGTCTGTTGGGCCTTGCAGCAGCCTCCTTGTTTTGAGGGCAGGAGTTCCCCACTGAATGGGCATCTCTCTCTCTCCCTTGTACAGGTCTGTCAAGCAAAAAATGTTTGCTTGCCGCTTTGGATTCTAGATCAAGGTGGAAAGAATAAAAGTGATTTGGAAATCACCTGGCTGAGTAGGCAGGCTGCAGAGGGCATACGGGACAAAGAGCTTTTGCTTGTGTGGGGTGCAGCTGGGGATGGGGAGACATAGATGACCGGATTTATTTATTATTCATATTCTAATTTTTCTCTGCTCGTATTTCTCCAACTGCTGGAAATAAGGGTTTTTCTTAACTGTCTCTGTTATTTCGTGAGCTCCCTGTGTGACATTGACACTGTCTTTGAGATGGGGAGCTCCCTCTAGTGGTCAAGGACACCCACACACCTTCCCCACGACTAGCAGGTGAGATTGGCAGCAATAAAAGGTTTAGTTGCCTTTTAATTTGCAAACATCACGGTACACTTGGGGGGGCTTCTTCCCTAGGTGGAGAGGATGGAGTGGAATCTGGAAGGCAAGAACATGGAAAAAGGAAGATTGTAGGGTATATTCCTAATCTTGTCTGCACACTTATTGGGTGTTCTTGCTTCTAAAAACACCCCTTTCCCAAACTTTTCCTTCAGAAATGTACGTTTGGTGCAGTATGATGTTGGTGTCCTGCAGTCTGACAGCAGCTCATTGTCCAGAGGTTATTCCAGGGAGCATACCAAGATCTTATTGGTTATATCTTTTTCACCTGACAGCCACTTCACGCAGGATGAAATCTGCAGGAACCCTGCATGGAAGCTATTGCTTGTGATCATCCTAATTCAGTCATAAACACAGAATCATCCCCCACGATAACCCGGGAATTCAGAATTCAAAATCATACAAGTTCTGAAATAAAGTGGGACTGGAAACTCCTCTGTGTTTTTCTAGGGACACCAGTTTTCCAAGGAGATCTTCTTTCTCCCTCACTGCCCACCCTTGGCATTAACAAATACCTCGTGCTAATCTGATTTTGGTTGTTTTCACATATGCTGATGGCAGTATAGTCCACTCCTTGGCATACAGAAATTCAGCTCAGGTTTCCCTTCCCTTTCTTTTAAGTGGATTAAATAGACTGAGTGGGATAGTCTTTGCCTGCCTGCCTCAACCTTCATTAGTTAACATGTTTCATTAGCTACAATACTGTAGCTCCCTGGCTAAACCAGTAGGTTTGACTTGAGCAAATTGTGTTGTTGTTGTTGTTGTTGCTGCTGCTATTTATTAGTCACATTACTCATAAAAAATGACCCTAGGAGACCTACAAACACAAGTAGCAAAAAGCATGGATAGTCTTTCTGATCACATTTCTGCTGTCTTGGATCTTATGCAGATTTAGGATGAAGATGAGCATGAATAACACTGAAGGCCTCTGGGAAGCCAATAGGGACTATTAAGGCAGAATTTTCTGCCCTGGAGTTCTTTAGGTGTACTGGAAATAGTTGTGAAGGAAGACAAACTGCCCATAGACTTCTCTTGAAATGAGGAGCAGGTCTTGGCAGTCTCTGAATCAGTGAGTCACTGTGTAAGATATCAGAGCCACCTCACCAGTCACTCAGAACTGCTTATATGCCAAAAGTCCCTCTGGAAAAGGCAAAAATATGAAACTTGTGGGGCATTATATTGTACATCTTTAGGCCACTGGTGGGTTGGGTCATGGCCCAATCCAAGTTGGGTCACGGCAGGAGCACCACCACCATGCAAATATATGGTAAAAAAATAAAAATAAACTTGCATTTGGGGAGCAATTTCTTAAGTTAGAAGTGGGTCCTGGGTCTGCAAAGGTTGAAGATACCCTCCGTAAGCCGCTTCACTACCACTTTGAATACCTTATCACGTTGCCCAAAGTTTAGGCCTGCTTGGTGTATGGAAAGAGCTGCATCTGCTTAACCATGGGAGCTCTCCCAGGTCCTGCAGAACACCACTAACTTTTTTAAGTGGAAAGATAGATGCTCTTTGTTCCTTCCTGGTTGCAAGCTGCTGCCAATCCACCCCTGCTCTAGTACTATCTGTTGTGTTCTAGTTCAAGGGGAGGAGGTTGTTCCAGGCCCTTTTTTTCATTGACATTCAGTTAGGTTTGATGACAGAGTGTATTATAATTAGGGAGGAGTAGGTTCCTTCTGGCTCAATTTTGGAATCGGCTTGCTGGGAAAGGTGCAGAAAATGTAAGTCAAAATGATCAGGGAGCTAAAGGAGCTAAAGCCACTCACCTACAAGAAAAAGTTGCAATATTTGAGGGTTTTTTTAGTTTAGAAAAAAAAGGCAAATAAGAGGATGGCATGATAGAGGTGTATAAAATTATGCTTAGTGTGGTGAAAGTGGACAGAGAACCGTTTTTCTCCCTTTCTCTTAATACTGGAATTCAGGGTCATCCAAGGAAGCCAAAGGTGGCTGTAGCGGGGAAGAGAGGAAGGAAAAACCCAATTACACAAGCTAATGCCCACTAACAGTACATTGGATCTGACTTGTTGTACTCACATGGAAATGGTGTTGATTATTATAGCTACATTGCTACAGGGATGACCTGAGTAGGGAGCCAGTGTGGTGTAGTGGTTAAGAGCGGTAGTCTCGTAATCTGGGGAACCGGGTTCGCGTCCCCGCTCCTCCACCTGCAGCTGCTGGGTGACCTTGGGCTAGTCACACTTCTCTGAAGTCTCTCTGCCCCACTCACCTCACAGAGTGTTTGTTGTGGGGGAGGAAGGGAAAGGAGAATGTTAGCCGCTTTGAGACTCCTTAAAGGGAGTGAAAGGCGGGATATCAAATCCAAACTCTTCTTCTTCTTCTGAGTATGTGCATGCCTTTAAAAAAGACAACCCTGAAGCAACCTGTAAAATTTGCAGATTTGCTCAGCTTATGTGCCTGATTTTACAGAATAACTTCTGGTGTGCTACCGATTTGGAGAAATTGTAGGATGTTGCAGAGCGAAGAGCAGAATTTTCAAGGGTAAATTGGAACTTCTCTCTCCTCTCTCAACACACACACACACACACACACACACACACACACACGTACCTTCCTGAAAACCTCATTACACAAGTGTGACTTGATAAGTTTCCCCAGTGTGCAAATATGGTTTATAGCTATACTTTTGAATAAGTCAGGGCTGATAAATCCCAAACTCTCTGCTATGGTAGATTTGAATTGCCCTGCTCTGAACATCAACCCCTGGTTCTTCTGCTGGAGTCCTCCACCCTCTTACTATATCAGCTTGTTAAACACTTCCCCAATCCCTAGAGAACCTTGATCTATCTTCTCTACTTGCAAGCAGAAAAGCCCTTGCACACAAGACCTCCTTCCCAAGGGAATTCAATGAAAAGTATTTGGCTCCTTCCGAGGGTAATCAGTGTTGTTGTTTTTTGCTCCCCAGGGGGCCACCTTGATGTTCTCCATAGCCGTCTCTGCCCTTAGGGCATTTATACATTCTGTATGGTATTATGAACATTCTGGGCATGAACCTTCCCTAACCCCTCGGAGACCTTGGATGTGGAAATGGAGAAGATTTCCAAGTGTGCTTGCCACTAGCCCACCACAGCCTCCCAAACCTTTCTGAGCAAAAAGGGTTGTCCCAGGAGAGGAGAAAGAGCTCCATAAGTAAATGATCTCTTCTGTCTCTCTTAATCAGGCCAAAGAACAGTGAGCTGTCCTTGCCTTAAAGGAAAGGGTGATCAGCTTGCCTTAAAAATGTTGTTGTTGTTGTTTAAAAAACCTGAAGTCTCTCTCAGTATGATCATTCAATTCCTCCCTTTCTGCCTGGAGAAACAAGAACAACAACTGCATACCTGTAGTTCTATCACCTTTAAAAATGATAGATAGATAGATGATAGCTAGCTAGATAGCTAGATAGCTAGAGATAGATAGATAGATAGATGATAGATAGATAGATAGATAGATAGATAGATAGATAGATAGATAGATGATAGAGATAGATAGATAGATAGATAGATAGATAGATAGATAGATAGATAGATAGATAGATGATATAGATAGATAGATAGATAGATAGATAGATAGATGATAGATAGATGATAGATAGATGATAGATAGATGATAGATAGATATAGATAGACAGATAGATGGAAGGATGGATGAATAGATAGATTGATAGATGATAGATGATAGATGATAGATAGATTATAGATAGATATTTGTTTTGACTAGCCCTACCATTAGACAGAGCGGTGTGGCCACCTCAGGTGACAGATCCTAGGGTGAAAGGAGAAATGATGACGACAGAGCCTGTCAGCCAGCACTACAGAAGTAAAATCCAACCGTCTACCCAATTAACTTCTATATATACCGTATTTTTCCATCTATAAGATGCCCCCATCTATTTTGGGGGACTCAGATTTAAGAAAATGGGGGGGGGAGAGATGTATCTGGGTATAAGATGCCCCCTAATTTTTGACATTATTTTTTAGGGGGTAAACCTAGTCTTATGCACGGAAAAATACGATATGGTATGTTGGCCACCATCTTGTCTTTCATCTCAGGCAGCAAAATGCCCTGGGCTGTTCCTGACTGGCGATTTCATGGGTGAAAAGAAACAGCTGCTTCAATGTAGTGTAGTGGTTGGAGTATTGGACCAGGACTAAGAACCCCCAGCTTCAAATCTCACTCAGGCATGAAGCCAGCTGGGTGACCTTGAGTCAGTCTCTCCCTTACGGGATAAAATGGAAAGAATGCAGAAACTTGTGCGCTGTCCTGAGCATCGTGGAAGAAGAGTGGGATAAAAGCTGTTGTAACTGAAGAAAGATACCCACCTCCATGCCATGGGACAGGGCTGGCCAAGGATGTTTTGCTGCCTGTTGTGCTTGTGAGCGTTGCAAGAGATTCACTCCCAGACTCCTTTGCAACAGAGCAGCAGGTGTGGGGCGCGTCCCAGTTTGTGTGTGGCTACGCAGAGTTGAGCTCTTGCATCCTGTGCAAGGGATCTAAGGTCACATGCGAACAATCCATTTGAAGCCTGTGGCTCCCTCTAAAGAATCCTGGGAACTCCCTCACGGAACTACAATTCCCAGCACCCTTAACAAACAAAAGTTCCCATGACTCTTTGGGGGAAGCCCTACGCTTTCAATGTGCTTTAGATACATGATGTGGATGCGACCTCAGGCACACATCTTGAATTGTTCACAGCTTCACTGGATCCGTTAAAAAAAAAAAAGGCCCCGCAAGAGTTGCTTGTGTACCAGGCCTGCGAGACTTTGGCCTAAGCCACTCTCTCCTGCTTTCTTGTAGCCACCAATAATGGGAGCTGGCTCTGCACTGCATCCCCACGGAATGGTCTTAATCCTGTGTTCATTGTCGAAGTGCTTTTCAGGCTTCTTCCCTTTCCCTCCCTTCCTGCCATGTCTTTTTGGATAGTGCTGTTGCTACTGCGGCGGCTGTTCTTTGTTTTCTCGCTCCCTCCCCATTCCCTTCTCGCTGCTCCCTTGGTGGTCTTGTTCTTTTGGTGACCCTTTGGGGTTTCTCTGGGGTTGGCATCTCAGTGGTGTGCTGAGCCGCTACAAAAGGAAGCTGTTCGGTTCGGGCACAGGGCTCTGGCTTATCCCGGCGGCATCCAGGGAACGCAGAGCAGAGCGTTCTTGCACAGTGCGTGTCCCCCTCCCCTGGGTATTTCAGCATGTAACATATATCATCGCCCGTCATTCAGAGACAGCTTTACTCACTATACAAGTATTAATTAATTAACCCTCACCATGTGCTGCGAGGGCAGCATTAAAACGCTCATTTCCCTGTGAAGGCGCTGAGAGGTTAAGTGACTTGTCCTAAACTGCTCATTCAGTAAAATGATAGATCTGGGAATAGGATGGAGGGCTCTGAGCCCCCTCACTCTTTTGTCAGAATTATTTATTTAGTTATGTAGTCTGCCTCATCCCCGAGGCTTAAGGCAAGCATCCCTTTCCTGCAGTGATTTAGGTTTAAAAAATAAAATAAAAAATAGATGCGCAACTGAGGTTTGTATCAACAGCCAATCAAAGGGGTGATCAAGGAGTCTGTGCATAAATTTTGAGTTGTACCAACATTTTGTATGTGAGCATCTCTGCCCCGCTCTGTCTGAGAGGCCTGACTGACATGGAGTGATCCGTTCAGATTTTCTTGAGACCTGATCTTAAGGAATTTTTATAATGTCTTTCCATCAATCATTCATCCATCCCACGCTTTTCAGTGCAATTCCTCTTCATTTTCCTTGCCACGAAAAGTCCATTTGGTTTTTCAAAAGTGTATTTGTTGTGCAAGGGCGACAGAGCACTTCAATCCACTTTAATTGCACAAACCTAAATTTATGGTATGCACTTGAATCCATCCAATAAAATAGTGACGATCTGGAGGCACCCTGTTGTGCACCTAGATAAGCAATCTGAGACATTTTGGTGCTTGATTAGAAACTGTTTATTTGTTACAAAACTATCTGGAAAATCCAGGATAAACATGTAGATTGCTGCAATTAAAAAAAAAAAATCTTTTGGTCGAGCTTGCTCACTGTGGCCTTGCGATGGGGATAGAGAAAGTGTTTTGACTGGGGAGACAAAGTCTGCTTGAACTCCATTCTGCCATAAAGCACTGCTGTTGAGAAATGCAGTTAGACAACACACTTTTCAATAATAATAATAATAATAATAGTAGTAGTAGTAGTAGTAGTAGTAGTAATAATAATAATATTTATTTATTTATTTATTTATTTATACCCCGCCCATCTGGGCGGCTTCCAACAAAATATTAAAATACAGTAGTCCATCAAACACTAAAAGCTTCTCTAAACACGGCTGATGTCTTCAGATGTCTTCTAAAAGTTCCCTAAGGGTAGAAGATATTATCGGCACGTGTGCATTGCACAAAAGACATAACCCATACCAAAGATCCAGTTACAGATAGGTAGCCGTGTTGGTCTGCCATAGTCAAAACAAAACAAAATTAAAAAATTCCTTCCAGTAGCACCTTAAAGACCAACTAAGTTAGTTCTTGGTATGAGCTTTCGTGTGCATGCACACTTCTTCTATTTTGTTTTGGCCATACCAAAGAGTTTGCAACATCAAAATATTCCAGGAACTGGCATCTTTCCTGTGGTTACACTGGACAGGGAGATCAAAGTAGGAAGAGACAGTATTGTATCATGTGCTGATTCAGGCATTGCCTCTACCCTCACCTTCCCCCAAGGATCTCTTGCTCCCACTCCAGTCTCTCAGCACAGAAAGCTGGCGAGTGAAAGGAAGAAAGGATTGTAGCATGACTGTTGCTTTGTGAGAAAGGGGTGAACATGGGACTAGTTCAAATGGCAGTGGTAGCCATGGGGGAGCCAAGTAGTCCTCTTCTCTCCTTACTCATTTGAAGAATTGATTCTTTGTCTACACTGGAATAGAGAAATGAAATGATGTGCAGTAGGTCACTGGCTTCTGCACAACATCTAAACAGATTGGATCAGAAATATGTGTGTAGAGGCAGCACAGTTGCCATGAACTGAATATATCAGAGATGCTCATAGGGTTAGAATTTGATGTTCTGTGCATTGTTTTACATCATCTGGCTGGCTGCAATGTGCTTGCATTGTTGTGCTGTACTGCAGAAATATCCCTGTTGTGTTTCAGGCCCGGGAGAATATTGAAGGACCTTTTCATTGAGGTTGAGGACTTTTCAAGATGACAGGTTTATAAAGGCAGCAGTTACCCATTTCTGTTTTGTTTACAATCCACATATCTTCAAAGTGCTACTACTAGTACTATTTACTACCACGGGTTTCGCCGCCATTCACTGCAAGAACTTGTATTGCATTTCCCAGCACTAAAACATCCAGCCTTTAATGTAGAGAAGGTACCAGTGCCTTGAGTAGTTTTGACTGTACCTCTAACCACAACCAAAGCTGTACATTTTGTGATGAATGATACCCGGGTCCCCTTTCCTTACCTTGGTGCCTGCTCTTTCATTGTATCATTCTTGCATGTGTTGAGGCAAAGTTGTTAGGCTGCAATGAAACTGCATTGCATCGAAACAAGATAGGGTGGTCCCATACCAGAGATGTTGCAGCAGTGGGTTTCATGCATCGGCAGCAGGTTGGCCTGGGTGACTTTTGAGAACCCTTCAAACCCTATGACTGTGTCATTCTAGATATGGCAAATCTAGCAGAGGCTCAGAAAAGGCACCCAGCCATAGCAGAATGGCAAGCGCTGCACAAACAAGGACTATCGATTAACCAGGCTTTTAATTTATTTGTGTTAAATGAAGAGATGCGATAACGTTTTATCTTATCTCCTTACAGAAGGCTGCGTAGTTCATTAAGAAGCAAGAGCCATTGGAATGAACGGGAGTGGCTGCAGCTCTTGCACAACAGCCGTTCATTTCTACGGCACTTGCTCTGCCTTGCGCAGCCTAGCAGACTGTGGCCGAGCAAAGGGCAAGAAGAAAACACATTGGTTTGACATCAACAATGAAATTCATCCCCGATAAGGGTAAATTAATGCAACCTGAAAATAATAGAAAATAAAATGCTCTTAAAGTGGACGATAAGCTAAAAGTACCCATGACCGTTAGGTCCAGTCGCAGATGATTCTGGGGTTGCGGCACTCATCTTGCTGTATAGGCTGAGGGAGCTGGTGTTTGTCCGCAGACAGTTTCCGGGTCATGTGGCCAGCATGACTAAGCCACTTCTGGCGAAACCAGAGCAGTGTACGGAAATGCCATTTACCATCCCGCCGGAGTGGTACCTATTTATCTACTTGCACTTTGACGTGCTTTCGAACTGCTAGGTGGGCAGGAGCAGGGACCGATCAACGGGAGCTTACCCTGTCGCGGGGATGCGAACCGCTGACCTTCCAATCGGCAAGCCCAAGGCTCTGTGGTTTAGACCACAGCGCTGACCTCTAAATTACCAGCACTACTTTGGAAAATAATGGTGGAATCACTGTTCATGATTCATGGGCGTTATTAGCTCTTGGGGTTTTTTTTGTTTTGTTTTTGTTTACAAAGGCTAAATAGTGTTAGCAATCTAATAAGGCAGGTTGGGACACTGCTTTGAGAAGCAGCAAACATTTCAACTAAAGCCTAACAAGGTACAAAAATGTATAGAGATAAACCACCGGGAGCCATTCTACACATCAGAGATGGTTGTGGAAGAATTCTGTCGCATCCTTTTTCAGACTGCAAGCAGATGGAGAGTCTCCGTCTGCTCCTCCATTTAATGCTTGTCTGCTGCATACATTGCATATAGTAAACTAGCATCAGAATGAGTCTGGGCTCTCTGTATGTTTCTCTCTGATCTGCTACATGCAGGGGAGGATTAAAAACGATGACTCCTCCCACTTGCAGTCTGCAGTGCTACAGCCCAAAATTCTACCATATGGTGTGCAATGCACAGAACAACTCTGAGTTTAACCTCTTCCTTGGCTTTCATGATTTCCTTCTGTATAATACTTCTATTTTACCTGGTGCCATTTTCTACCTGGTTTACTGTGTGGGATTTTTTCATATTATTATTATTATTATTATTATTATTATTAATAATAATAATAATAACTAAGCTGTTCTTCAGAATTGCACCATGTTTCCCTGATAGCTCTGCCTTTGCTCTGAGAATTTTCCGTGGGACTTAAAATATATAGAGAGAGACCTAGGTCTCTTCAGGCTGCTTTTGTTCCCTTTATTCGCATGCAGTATTGTGTTATCAAATGGTGCAATCAAGCCCACTTGGCATGAATTCTAGCTTCTCATGTATATTATACTAAATGAAATTTCTGCCAGTCATTCTGTCAGCTCAATGGGAAGCTGGCCATTATTTTATGATAAAAGTTAAAAAGTCAAAAATTAATCCATCGAAAAATTGCTTAGTCATTAAAGAATTGGAGGGTGGGCGGGGGAGAGCGTAAAGTCAATTTCTCAGTCTATCGTATCTGAGAATGGTATAACCCCCCCCCCCCGTGCGTGTGTGTGAAAGCAAGGATGTGAAAATCCACTGCTTCACACCAGCAAGGAGGGGGAAATGAGGCCTTTGCTCCCTTTCATTTGAATCCTGCTGCTAATGTGCCTTTGAATTGGTAAAAGGGTTCTAATGTCAGTGTGATGATGCCATGTGCACTGTTGCACTGGGGGGAAGCATCACTCTCTAGCACAGCAGCCTCTCTCTGTTTCCAATGCATCATGGGTACATCACATACACGTAGGGCATGCAGAGGCTTACCTAGGCTCCCTTGCACCCTTGGCAAGGAGCTGTGTCAGTGGCTCCAAAGCTCGGAGGGACCATGGACCAGAAACTCAAAATGCTTGCTTTTGATCACCTTTCACGCTCCACCAGTGACTTCCTCCATGGCCATTTGGGTCTGCTCTGCTCTGCCTTCCCTCCTCTTCTTTCTCCTCTTCTTCAGTCCATCTCCCTCCCTCCCTCCCTCCTCCTGCAACTCTTGCCCACTCTGCTGTGACAGCCCATGCCAGCAACCAGATTCCTCCACTGAGCACAACCTCCAGAGGAGCTTGTGCACCTTGTCCAGCCACCCAGAGTGGCGGAGGAGATCCTGGGGACTGTGCAGATGGACAGGTGAGCTCCTAGTCACTCCAGAGTTGAGAGCCATGAGTTTTGTGTCCTCTGGGCCTGCACCCTTGGCTGGAGGCCAACCTAGCCAACCCCTGGGTTCACCCCTGAGGTCACGTACATGTATTATGTTGCTGGGTAACAAGGCAGGGGTGGAAATGGACCACAGATGTTCCCTTCAGAACCGTTTGGTCAAATGCATATGAGGTGGATGGGATTTGGTAGTTCCACCACCCTCAGAAGTTCTTTTCGTTGCAGAAGTGAAGGGAATGTTACCAGTTTTGGGCCTGAGTACTGATGAAAAGTGTATTATGGATGGAAGAGTACTTGCACTGGAAGGCCCTGCTCATGTGGGATACAAGGCAATCACTCTGGAAATTCAGATGCATTTGAGAGATGGAGGTTGCTTGTTAGGTGAGCATAACATACAGATAAATAAGCAGTCCTTTCATCTCTGGAGAAAGGTGCCAATTGCCCTCTACCTCAAGGCAAAGTTACCTGAAGGCAAAGGGCTGTAAACCTTACAAGTCATGCAAAGAACTAACAAAGTGGGTGGGCTCTCTTGTCACTGTCATTACGGCCAGTGGCACATTTATTTGGATCCAAACGACCACAACAAACTATCAATAGAAAACATTTAAAATGGACAACCAGAGAATAAAACATGACATGGTCTGCCAATGGCAAATATCTCAGCAACTTGGATGCTCCCTTAGGGGTTTGGCAGCTAAATCTAACAAAGGAAAGTTCTAAATTATGGACGTTTAACATTGTTTAGCAGGTGAGATTTAGTTTGGTTTGGCAGCAGGGGAAGATGTTTATGCGCCATTTTGAACATTACAAGGTGTTGCAAGTCTTTTGACTGCAGATCTCACTGGTGGACCTTCTTTTTTTAAAACAACAACAACCCCCACATAAAGATTGTTGCTATGGTAACATGCTGGCTGGGGCTGATGGGAGTTGGAGTCCAAAACATCTGGAATGTACTGAGTTGTTGAAGGCTGCCCTAAGGGGACAGAAACGGATCTTAGGAAAGGAGGAAGATCTTGGTATTCTTGATTCTGTGTTTGTTTGTTTATTATTATTATTATTATTATTATTATTATTATTATTATTATTATTATTATTTTGTAGGCATCCGTCTGACTCAGGAGACAATGGTGGAGTGTGCTTTTGGGGGTGAAGTCAAACTGTCAGAAGGTTAAAAATAAGAATAATCGCTTTTTCAGTTCCTTGTTGTGCTCTTTGATTGAAATGGGACCTAATGGGACATCTGCTATTTTCTTGACCTTTTTGTATCTGTAGGTCTTTCTCCCATGGGCCTGGCAATATGCTGTGGTCCTGTTTCCACCATTTTTAAAATGTTTGTCTGTCAGCAGATATGGGGTGACGATGAATGCTATTGACTGGAACTGTCCAACTTTGCTGTGCATCCAGCAGCTCAACCAATTTTTTTTTCTTGACACATATGGATGATTTGCTAGGATGAAATCCAAAAATCTATGCTTTCCTCCCCTTTCCTGATATGTCTATATTAAAGCTGAAAGCATTTGTTGATTAATTGGTATGATCAATTAATTAAATCAGAGATCTAATTTGTACAAATTAGCTTTCTGGACTTTCCCAGTGCCTACATTAATACTTGGCTCCACTGTTTGCTTGCTTCCTCCTCTTGCAGTACCTCCATTGTTCCTCTATTTTGGAGCATTTTACTGAAAACTGAGAGGCATGGACTGATAGTTTGGGTCTGGAGGGCAAACCAGAGAGTGGGGACCAAGGCAGTGAGGGCCTATACCCCAGCATATTTGTTTTCTGCTGCGTACAATTGGTCCTGCATGGTAGGACAGAAATGAGTATGGATCTCATTGCTGGAAGGAGCTTCCTGGTGAGAGGAAGGATGAAGGGATTCATAGTAATTTGTTCTATTAGAGCTGGGGTAGCTAACATGTAGGGACGCGGGTGGCGCTGTGGGTTAAACCACAGAGCCTAGGACTTGCTGATCAGAAGGTCGGCGGTTCGAATCCCCATGACGGGGTGAGCTCCCATTGCTCGGTCCCTGCTCCTGCCAACCTAGCAGTTCGAAAGCACATCAAAGTGCAAGTAGATAAATAGGTACCGCTCTGGCGGGAAGGTAAACGGCGTTTCCGTGTGCTGCTCTGGTTTGCCAGAAGCGGCTTAGTCATGCTGGCCACATGACCCGGAAGCTGTACGCCGGCTCCCTCAGCCAATAAAGCGAGATGAGAGCCGCAATCCCAGAGTCAGCCACGACTGGACCTAATGGTCAGGGGTCCCTTTACCTTTAGCTAACATGTGTTTGTGTGATTTCCCCCAGAGATCCCATTTGATTATTCAGACCGTCCACTTGCTAACAGCCCTAGGAGCCCTTAGGACAAACACAGGTTGTCCCTCTGTATGGCAGAAGAGGACGTTCAGCCTTTCCCCAGGAATCTTCTCACCAAGTTCAGATTTGGCAGCAGAGTGACAAACCAAGAACATGAGAAATTCTCATGCCCCAAAGCTGCAGAACAAGCTACTGTTTCTGAGTGGCTCCCAGGGTGTCCATGATGATAAATGGAGAAATCTCATTCCAATAGAAGGAAGCAGCTCCTCCAGAAAAAGAAAAAGTCCTGTTTGTCCTTTTACACCGACTATAAAATAATATTAATATATATTTTTTGTTCCAGAAATGGTTCTGTCGAGCCTTTTCAGAAATCCTCCTCTCTTTTTTGCATGGGCATTTCTCTGTCAGCAAGAGTCCATTATCTGAGCACAAACCTCCATTGTGTTACCGTTATCAGTTAATTAGACCACATGAAGTCTGTGCCAGCCAATCTGGTGGCTCCATGGCTCACTCTACTAGGCCCTGATAAAAGTTAAAACCCCACATTAAAAACTCCAGCTGTTGGAAACCAGCACCTGCCTTAAAATTCAATATCTTGGAGGTTCAGTAAAGTGGCCCAAGATGATGTGAGCTGTGGGGCACATTCACCCATGTCCTCTCTTCTCCCCCATCCTATATGGCAGGGTCAGTCCTGTTACAAATACTTTGTGAGGTGATGCTTTTGAGGGAACTGCAACCCAATAATCCTGGAATGGATTATGGGCTGAAATAATTCCTCTAACAGAGACAAACATCAGTGCTGTGATTCCTTGTTCTGAGCATATGGGGAGCTTGCAAGGGCTTCCCCATTCATTTCCAGACCAGGACTGTGGGTAGCCATACTCATGTCTAGTCATGAGTAGACTCAGAAGCCTTCAACTCAAGGCCTGAGCTGAACCCAGAGCCCAAAGTGCAAGAAGCAGGAAGTATTGTTTGGATAACCAAGCAGAAGCAGCCTCTCCTAGTATTTTTTCCCAGTCATGGCCATTCCAGAGATTTCATGCTGAACTACGTTTGCTGTTGAGCCCAATTCAAGGTGCTGGTGCTTGCCTTTAAAGGCCCAAAGAGTTTGGGGCCTAAACATCTGGAAAGCACGTCCTCCTTTCTGTGCATTAAGATCATCAGAGGGGTTTGTTCTCCACGCTCCATCTTTAAGAGCAGTGCATTATGGATGTACAAAGAAAGGGCCTTCTTTGTTGTGGTGCCCTAACACCAGAATGCCCTCTGAGGGAGGTCTGTTTGACACCAACACTGTATTTCTCCCTCAGTGCCAGCTTGAAATGTTTTTTTCTTTGCCCAGCCACTTATACTTATGGTATCTTTAGGTGGCTAGAGGACTCACTTGATTTCATTGTTTTGTTGGTTATGCCTTACATTGTACTTGCAGTCTTTCAAAATCTACCACTCTGAAAGCCACTTTTGGATGAACGTGTGGTTTTTACATTTTAATAAACAGGCTGAGTCTTCAAATCTGTGGCAATTCTGCTAGCTTTGTAATATTGTGTACAGCTGCTGTCAAATTACCACTGTATCCACACCTGAATACAGTGCCATCAGTCGCTTTGGGCTAACATAGTGGTACCTGGTTTTATTTACTGTAAGGATTGGGTATCTGGGTAGCTTCAATGCCAAGGAACTGTTTCCAATTACCAGCAGTCAGCACCCTCTCCAGTATCCACACTGTCATGCACACAGCAGCATGCCTAGCCAAGTACAGTCATCAACATGCACTCACAAACAGATCCTTGCAGCTTGTAATGAAAAGCTGGCTGATCCAGAGCAGCTAGGAACAATCATTCCTTCTAATAGTGGATTAAGTGGGTGGCTGCGCTGCTGCCAAAATGGGGCTACAGAGAAACATGAAGAAGGTACTAGAATGCTCAGGGGAACCCTGAGGTTTGCAGAAGTACAAATATATGTATGTGTGTGTGTGTGTGTGTGTGTGTGTCTGTGTCTGTGTGTAGAAACGTGCTAAGACGAAGGCACGCTTGGCAAATCCATACCGTGATCAACTCCTGCCCAGAAACCAATGTCCCCACTGTGGAAGGATGTGTGGATCCGGAACTGGCCTCCACAGTCACTTACAGACTCATTGTTAAAACCATGTTTATGGAAGACAATCTTACTCAGCTACGAGTGATTGCCAAAGAAGAATATATAGGAATATATAGGAATATATAGGAAAGAATCCTAGGGAGACAACCCACATCCTCCCGAACAGTCCAATGAGCAGTGAGCATGCTCAGTGGCTGTGTTTGGTGGTGGGACTTTGGAGGAGCAGGGATGGGATGGAGTATCATGTAAGGGGGCACCCAACACTTCCAACAGATCCCACTTATTCCCTAGTTCTAATGGTTAATTGTTGTCCTGGTGGCAATGTTCTGAACTGACTATGTTTTCCTGCTGGCTTATTAACTGTTGGTAGGGGGTTGCTGTTGCTTTATCTTTTCTTAAAAAATGCTTTGTATTGCTGATATCCTATCTGCGTTCTGAAAGCTGCATTCTGCAAGGACCAAAATAGGCAAATGCATGCAACAAAGCTTCAGTGTTGTGCTGGCGGTGGCATTAAATGTAAATTAGGCTTAGGAGGTTGTGATTTTGAGAAGAGGAATGGTAGGAGCATGTGTTGGCTTCCACTGACAGCTCCTCTCCTTACTTGGGGATTCCGGGTTTGTGCTTATCGCCAGATGATGAAATGCTTGCAATGACCTGAATATAAGGCAATGGGGCGTGAGTTTACACCAGGCTTCCTTAAACTCGGCCCTCCAGATGTTTTGAGACTACAACTCCCATCATCCCTGACCACTGATCCTGCTAGCTAGGGATCATGGGAGTTGTAGCCCAAAAAACATCTGGAGGGCTGAGTTTGATGAAGCCTGGTTTACATACACACACATTTATATGTTGAATATGCTGGATTCATGGATGCCAGGGGGCAGGCGACACAATCCTGTTGTTCTCTGTCTACAAGCTGGTTGTCTCCATGTAGAGGGTTGTTGGATGTCCCTTATATTCCCTTGGAGATGCATATTAATTTCACTCAAAAATGTAATCCAGAAGGCAGAATGTCCAAATGTAAATGTGTGGAATGGGCCTTATGTCTCTTCACAAGACATCAGTTCACTTTCTCATTTCTCATTTCCTTCAATGAAGCAAGTTCCATCAATCGACAATACGCCATTTCCTTTGTTTAGGCATTCACATATTTTAATTGAGCGTGCTAATAGTTTAGCCTCCCACAAAGGCGGCAAAAGAGGAAATTTACACGGAACAGTGATTAATATAACCTTGCTTCTTTAACAGCCTTCATGATGTACAAATTATCATATTATCCCCTCTGTCTTTGAGACATACTGCATTTGGGTTGTATCTAGTGCCACTCATGCAACACCCTGCTGCTTGTGCAGGGGACCTTCCTCTTCCTCTTTTTCTCCCTCCAGCCCACCCCCTGGGCGCCCTCAAAACCTGCTCCAGAGTATTGAGGAACTCTCCAGAGCAGGCCATTCCTGTTGCATGAGCAGCACTTCGCCTGCGCAGCATTAGATACAACTCTTTGGATCTGACAGGTACGAAGGCTCATGCACTCCTCACTTCCTTCAGCACAGCCACAAGGAGGAAACCAAACATTTCGTGCCCAATCTTTATTAACCACAGCTTGTTGTTTCATCTGAACCAGTGAATCTGAACCAGTGCTATTTTTCTAGAAAAAGAGGTGCCGGAACTCATCATGAACACTTTCCTTGTTCTCTTATAAAGGCAACGGTGCCCACCTGGGCACCAACAGGTGCCAGAACTGAGTTCCAGCTGGGGGAAAAAGCCCCAATCTTAACCATGGCTTGTTTGAAACAAGCTAACTTTAAACCAGGGGTTATGAAAGTAGTTTGTTCAAGCAAAGCACAGTCAAGATTAAGTGCAGGTTGATCTGCTTGTGGCTGTGCTGGAGTAGGAGAGGGGAGGGAGGCAGCATGCAGTCCCAAGGTTTGCTGCAGCTAGTTCCTGTCACAGTTTATTATCACTTTCAGCCGCAGACTTTGCACGAGCTAAAGTGAGATTTATGTGCAAAAGAGAAACTCCTGTTTGATTTTTTTCCCCTCCTGCAGTTTGGAGTATTGTTTGATGAGTTCCACATCATCAACTATATTTGCATAGTCGAGAATATGTTATGCTCTTAAATCCTTATTTGTTCAGTTTTGTTTACATACAAGTTCAACGATAGGGTGCCATTGACACTTCTGGTCTTGTAGTATTGACAGTGGTCTTCGGTCTTCAGGCTTATGTTCCACACCAACCTCCAATCTGCTTTTAGTTTTTCTTTCCCTCCTCATGCACCTTACTGTAAATGCCCAGAAGTTAATATTTAAGTTGTATGCCGCACTCTTGCTTCAACACACACACACATTGTGCATGTCTTTCTTCTTTGCAATCCTCCTTCTTCCTTGACAATGAGCAGCAAAAGTGGAGGGTGAGGGAAGCAAAGAGAAATGGTTGAAGCACCACAAACACACCCACCTTAAATCATGTGATGTCATAAATGTGGCACAGTAAGCATGCAACTTAAGTGGAATTTACATACTGGGGATTACACCGAAAGCCAAAATCATGCTTCAAAACACATTGGGTGCTGTGGTGGGTGGAATTGCCAAAGTCTTTTTTCCCTGGACATCTGCCCCCTTTTTACTGATTTTTTTTGCCAAGTTTGTAAAGCTGAATGCGCACAAGTTAAATGCATGTAAATTGTGAACTTACCGTATTCAAAATGAAGCCATACTCAGAGTGAATCGACTGAAATCCATGAGCTGTGGTTAGCCATGAATCTGAGTAACTTAGAGCCATTGATTTCAATGGGTTTTAATTTGACTATGTTGGATGCAATGCTAAATGTATTCTATAGCAATTGATTGTTGGAAGTATTGAAATGCAGTCAGCTAGCATGGGAAATAATAGCTGGAGGGAAGAACCTTCAAGTTTCCTAGACTGTCCTTTCTGAACAAACCTATGCTTACCTTCCCTCAGGTGCTATACTAATACTCTCAGGGTTGCTGAAATCACTTGCTACTTGCTTCTTCTTTTTCATTACCTTGGGACTCCAGAGAGGAAACATCTTTTTGTGACTCTCCTGCTGAGATGAAAGAGTAAGCATGGCTCTTTGCATCTCCTCCTTATTTAGTTAGAACTAAGGTCTTTCCTATCACACTTGTACTTCCTGCAATAAACATAGTTTTCTTATTTTCCTAAATTCAGAAGTCTCAGTGTGATTATATTCAGGGCAACGTGTGCTCCTCCAACATAAATCCAGTGCCCACTTGAGTCTCTGTGTGCATTTTAACCCCAAACTAGCAGCTGCATCATCACTCAATGACTTTCACAGAGCTGAAATTATTCACATCAGCTGGCCTGTCGGTCCACTAATTTGTCCTGTTTTTAGTCTCAAGTTCATGTGGCTCAACAAATGATATGGAAGAAACAAGCAGAATGTTTACAGACTGCACTCCCATACTCACTTACGTAGGAGTAAACTGAATTCAGGAAGCCTTATTTCTTTTCTTTTATAAGTTATGCAAGAAATAACAAAGTACGACAACAAGAAACAAGAAACATCTCACTTCCCCACCTGCACACCTCCCTATCCCCCATGGTACAGTGCTGTTTGGAGGTTGCAAGAATGCCTTTATGTTTGTTTTTACAGCTTGGGGAAGAGTTTACAGTCTTGTTTGAGATGTGAAGACTTGTCCTGAAAGGAGTCTTACTTCTGAGTAGACATATGATTCCACTGCCAGGCATTCAACCTCTCCCCAACTTGTTTTCTTGACTTGGTGCAGGAGACTGAGACAATCTGTTATGTATTTGCAACTTTGAACAAACAGGGTGCCTGCTCCCCGCCCCTTTGGTAAACCCATATTACATGTTGTTGTTGTTTAGTCGTTTAGTCGTGTCCGACTCTTCGTGACCCCATGGACCAGAGCACGCCAGGCACTTCTGTCTTCCACTGCCTCCCGCAGTTTGGTCAAACTCATGCTGGTAGCTTCGAGAACACTATCCAACCATCTCGTCCTCTGTCGTCCCCTTCTCCTTGTGCCCTCCATCTTTCCCAACATCAGGGTCTTTTCCAGGGAGTCTTCTCTTCTCATGAGGTGGCCAAAGTATTGGAGCCTCAGCTTCACAATCTGTCCTTCCAGTGAGTGCTCACCCATATTACTGCATCTCTTAAATGTACATCATATATTTACCTAAAACTGAGCCGGTTGATCAGAGAGGTGTTTCTGACACAACATTTTGCAGCTGTGGAATGGCTTTTGGAAACACTTCCAGGCAAGTGCATGGGAAATGATTGCTTGCAAGAGGTCAATCTGCACAACTTGCTCAAGGTCACTTGGTGGGTGTCATATTTAATGTTACAACTTTGTGGATGCCAGCACAGCACAATCCTGTGCATGTATGTAGACCTCAGCAGGAGGGGATGCAGTTCAGTGGTAGAGTGCCTGACAGAACCAGCTCTACCCTTAGGCAGAGTGAGGCCGCCACCTCAGATGGCGGAGACTGAGATGGTGGTGGCCATGCTGCATGTCTGCCCTGTCCCCCTCTTCTCCACGCAAGCACAAACCCTTAGGGATGGGGAACATGCTGCCCCATCACCACTGTCGAAATAAGATCCAGCTGCCAATCCAGTCGGCTTCTGTACATGAAACTTGTCCTTTGGCTCAGGCAGTTTGCCTGCCGATGTTTTTACAGCGGGTTTCATTTTCAGTATACACCCGACAACGTAATTCCCATATGAGATGCCACGAACTTTGCCTCTGCTCTTTACAGAACGTTGTGCGTGTGCGTGAGTCTTTTTAGGTTTGTGCCTTTTTTGTTGCTGTTGTTTGTACGTTTTAAAGAGACCGAATCTGGCGCTAAAGTCTGCCCTCTTCTGTTTTGTGTTCCCCCTCACCGCTCAAAACTGCCCCCTCCCCCAATAAAAACGTTTCAACGCTGGCCGTTTCCACGATCTGCGGCTAACAAGGCGCGAGGCACCATTCTGGGATAAGCGGCGCTTAGGAAACCGAGAGCTTCGCTAATGGGCTGATAAAGAGCTGTCAGACGGGCAGCCACGCGCCTGCGCGCGCCAGGCCGGCCAGCCGCTGGGGGGGGGGGGGAGGCTGTGCGTTTGTGTGTGAGAGAGAGAACGTGTGCGTGTGACGGAGGCGCGTCCTGCAAGTTATTTCCAAAAGTTGCAGGACGGAGACTGACCTCGTCCCTCGCTAGAAAGGGGGGAGGGGGGAGGGGGGGAGGTCAGCCAGGATCAGGCTCTGTGAGGATTCGTTTCCTCTCTGTCAGTGTCTATGCTGCGAACTGCTTAGCTTCATGCCAACGCTGCCTTCTCCTTCTCTCTCCCTCACCCCTTTCCCTTTCCTTTTTGGCTCAGAGTCCCGCTCCCTCCAGGATCATTTTATAATTGCCTTTGAGGAAATTGAGAAAGAAAGAAAGAAAGAGAGTGAGAAAAGCAAGGAGCCACACAGGCGTCCGACCCGCGCCGTTTGCAGCAGCCGCTGGCACTGAAGCGCCTCTTTCCCTGTCAAACCGCGGGGAAAAGAGCGGGCGGCAGCCTCTGAGGCGGGCGGGACGCGGCGACAGCAGCTCCACGCGGGCGCTCCAAACGCGCGCCCGCGCTCCTCGGAGCCGGCCGCGAGGTCCCTCCTCGCTCGGTCCGCCGCCTGCCCGCCTCCCTCCCTCTCTCCTCGCCCCGCTCTTTCCTCGCGTGGGAATGCGTGTGAAGGTCGCCCGCGCCGCCCCCGCTCCAAGCTGCCAGCCCTCCGGCAGCGCGCGCGCGAGAGAGAGCGCGCGAAAGCAAGCGAGCTTCCCGGCTTCTGCGGCGGCTGTTTGGCCACGTGCGGGTCTGCTGCGAGTCGCCCTCGCGCTGCCCTCCCTCTCGCCCCCGCCCGCCGCCGCCGCCGCTCTGTCACTCCAAGTCCAGCCCCTGAGAGGCAGCCAATAGCAGCCGTGCCATATTCACCAGTCGGCCCGTCTTAAAGCGACAGTGGGGGGGTTAGTGGCATCTAAATCTCCGGCGCCTGGGCCGCCTCTGCCGCCTGGCTGCTCTCGGCTCGCTTCAGTGTGATTGGATGAGCGGGAGCGTGTGGATGGGCGAAGCGCTGAGCTCTCCCTCCCGGGCTGCCTGTCCTGCTCTCTGTCCCGGCGCCTTCCCTCTTCTGCTTCTCCCCCGCTCGCTTTCCTTTTCCCCTCCTTTCCCCGAGTCTGGTCATTTCCCTGAGTTTGCCTCGGGCGCTTTCCCCTTTCCCCCTCTCGCTCTCTTTCTCCTCGGTGTGATCTAGTCGCTCCCCCACCCCCCCACCCCCTTCTGCCAACTGGGAATGCTAAAACAGAACTGATGGACATTTCCGAACTTTGCATCTCAGACCCTCTCAGCTACCACAACCAGTAGGTGCCCTCCTTGCTTTCTTCTCTTTCTTGGGGATGCTGCTTGCAGGGGGGGGGGGGTTTCCCCCTCCTCCTCCTTTTGGACTCTGGCAGGGGAGCGTGCGGAAAGCCAGATGCGTTTGAGTTGGAAAGGGGAGAAGGAATTATTTTAACTTTCTCTCAAGCCCCTCTGCCCCCCCCCCCATTGCATGTGGATGTCTCATCACACCTGCACCACCCACCTCCTGGCTACAATATGTGCCAAAGTGTTTGGGGGTTTTTGTGCGCGCGCGTGTGCTGTGCATCCTGGTGCAAATAGCTTGCTCCTCTCTTAACAAGCAGGAAGGATGCAACTCTCCCTTTGGAGAGATGCCTAGACGGTGGGGCTGCCGTAAAAAAAACTAAGAGGTTTGCCGTGGAAAGCAACTAGCTTAGGGTGGCTTCAACTGGCGCGGCTTTAACGATCGTAAAACTTCTTTCTCTTGTTTCCCAGGCATGTAGATTGACAAACGTTGGAAAGGTGTGGCCTTTTTGCTTTACTGTAAAAGTTTTATGCGGCTGTATTAACTCAGAGATGTATGTGCACCAATGCGTACCATTCCCACTCATATATATATATATTTCTGTGGCTATTGGGAGCTATTTTTATTTTTTTAAATTGTATTCCATCTGAAATTCCCCAGAGAAGGCGACCCTTCTGTTCACAGGGAAGCCAGTATAGGGATGTTGTGAGTGGACCGGAGCAAGCATCCCAAGCTGGGACTGATGATGACAGGCAGATCATCAGCTGCTGGTGTTCTTGTTTTTCCTTTGTACGATGCAGCGGTGATGCATTGCCTGCGCTTCCTGTTAAGCAAATAAAAGCCGCGCGCCTCGCGTGGAACTTTGGAAAGTGAACGGGGTTCGCTTGTCATTTGCGTCCGCTCCTCTTGCGGGATGCGTTCTCCAGCCCGCCGCTCCTCTTCTGATAAATCAGCTGCGAAGGAAGCAGCCAAGTCCCCCTTTTGTGTGTGTTTGTGCATTGGTCTGTATGAAGCGCCTGAAAGCACCGTGCGCTGCCCAGAGGGGGAAAGACCTCCGCTGTCCTGTCATCCCGGATGGATAGGGCATAGTTTAAAAAGCTACACCTTAGAAAAAGAAATATAAAAGGGGTATAATTTCTTTGAAAACAATCATCCCCTGCTCTGTTTCATTGGATCTCTCTTTTTCCTCACCTCTTTCTTTTCCTGAGCAGCTGTCAATCCTGCTGTCATTCCTCATCTCCTCTAGTGATATATATATATTTGTATACGAAAATTTCTAATTTTGTTGGTTCATTCTTTTCATAGCACTTTGGTCTATGCTATTCTCTCGTACTGGACTATTTAAAAGTAAAGTTCCGCAGTGGCCCAAGAGTGGCTGGGGAAACCCAGCTAGATTGGCGGGGTTTAAATAATAAAATTATTATTATAAAATTATCATTCTCTCCTCCAAATTTTATTTTCATAAAACAGTGGATTCAGAATAAAACAGAAATCAAATATCATTTATTTTACTAAAAACTGCAAGCTTAAAAAGTGAAGTGTGGTCTCTTTTTAAAAGAAGGCTTTTATGGTTTTGTAGCCTCTGGTTTTGTGCTTTTCCTCCTAACTTTTTTGTTGTTGTTCACATCCAACCTACTTGTAGAACAAGAAGGGTGGTTGCAGACTCAGGAAGAAAACCAAAATGAAGTACTTAACATATTCTGTTTTTAATGGCTTGCAAAATTTGATAGAAAGTAACCAACAGGGCTGTGAGCCTGGTGCAATTTTCCTGCTTCAGTTTTAACTTGGTTTCCAATTAAAGGTACAAGAGTGGACCAGGTGGATTTCCTAGAACGGAATGGATGGGCAGAAGAGGTACACTGTTCTTCATGTTACTAAATATAGTCCTATCAGACTTGGCAGAAGTGGTTTTTTTCTGAGTTGGCATGGGACTTCTTTTGTTGTTGATGTTGAAGGATTGTGTGCTATATCAGGTCCGGAAGATTTTCATAAATTGTATTAAAAATGGATTTGGAAGACACTGGTAACTGGAGAAAGTGCAGGGTAAAAGGCATTATGAAAAACACGGTCTAATTATTTCAGCATCCCATTTCTGTTTTCATTTACATATTTGTTGCATAATACAGCAAAGGTGTAAGTCAAGGCCAGCTAGGGTTGTGCAAATGGTAATTCATCTGGGGTATGCACGTGCTTGTAGGAGTATTTTTTAAAATGATATGTAAATATTTGTATGGATTATTTTATAAGAGCATTTAAAAAATCATTTGTCTGCACATGTGTTGCAAGTTCCCACCTTGAATGCTGGTCACTTAGATAATTTGCACAATTATTTGAAAGCCGGTCCTTTTCTGTAATGGTTATTGTTGCTATTTTTAAATAAGCAAGAAGCACATATTAATTCATAACACTGAAAAGGAGCTCTTCTTATTTTGCAAAGCCATTTGATTATAAAAAATGAGTATGGCTGCAGCTAGTGGTTGGTTTCCCTTATATATTCCAAACACTGGTTTGGAACTTGCAGTATACATGTTTTAATATTGAGAAAGTAGCAGATGTGGCAGAGAAGTATTCCATGCAGGTCTCGGGACTGTGGACTCAGTACATACCACGGAGTTCAAATCCTGTCCTACAGTGACTCTCACCAGGGCCTGACTGAGCTGAAGAAATCAGCATGTATTCACTCAGGGCATGGCATTTCACCTTACTGGGGTTAGGAAAGTTCAAACGTGAGCCCTTCAACAGGGAATTGAAAAGGGGTGTTACCAGCAGCCTTCATGAAGCTTAGGATCTTGCCCCTGGTAGCTTGACTTCAAGCATTTCTATATCCTTTTGCTAATTTCATCTCCGTTATGTATATATTGGAGCAATTCCTTGCAATCACTGAAATGGTGTTAGAAAAATCTACCTGTCTGAATGTAACACGGAGAAGATGAAAACTGAAACTTTTTGTAACAGTAGGGTTAGCAAGCATACAAAAAAAAGCCCCTCCAAAAACAAAACAAAAATCTACCAGCTGTATAAATGAATCTGCAGTTTGTCTCTTTCAGGTCAAGGCAGGTAGAGTCCATAAAATTAGTCAAACTGTACCAGTGCTGCTTGTCTGCAGTACAGCAGTTGTGTAATATAGATCTGTATGTGTGCATAAATATGTATGAGGTCCAGCTACATCTGTGCATGTATCTATGCGTGTACATCATGCTTACATTTCAGACTGTAATTGTCAACACCTAGAATATCCCTTGAAGTGAAATTCAGCACTTTTTGTTTGCTTTAGCATTAATGTCACAGCCCAAGATGAGAAGTGATTTCTCCCTCCTTGTTTCCTTTCAGCTATAGCCTCAGATGTTGCAGGACGATACCTTTTGCCATTCCCAATCAATAGTGTGTATGGAATAATAGAATAGACCAAGGTTAGCACATTATGAAAAAAAATGTCACTTTGGTGTACGGCAATATTCTGTCAGGTGTGCCTGTTAAAAATGCTTTCTTTGACAGGTTAAATAAAAATGCAGAAATGTCGGCCCAATAAATGAGTTATCAGCTGCAAAAGAAAGTGCAAAATAATAATTTCACCTGTGAACATGGAAAACCAGATTTAGAGGAATTAGTATGATTCCATTCAGTATTCGAATAAACGGGGGATAATTATTATCTTTTGCATTTGATTCTGTTGATCCTTATTTACAGGCCAAAGAAATGTGACTTAGATTCTGAAGGATTGTTGAAGTGCATTTGCTTCTGTATTGTCAGAAAAGCTGAATGAAGCTACTTTAGTTCTAGGCACTCCTGGAAATCTAGAGTGAGGAGTGGTTGCTCTTTTCCCCTTCTCCCCAGATTTGTGAATTGGGGGAAAAATTCTAAACAGAGAGACTGAATGAAGCTGTAAGTGCTCTGGGCGCTCTTGTGTACCTACAATAGGGAGTTGTTGCTCTGTGTGTCTATTTTCTTACTGACAAATTAATTCAAGAAGAAGCTGTAATGCAAAGGAACGGGACTTAGCTTGTCCCTTGAACAGAGTTCCTATTGTGTCGCTGGGTCCCCTTTTCAAGAGCCAGGCTAGTCTTGCATGTGAAAAGAAAATGTTAGCCTTTCTTCTGCCTGTCTTTCAGGTCCTACTTTTTCATATCAATTATTGAAAATGATGGAAAGATCAATTTATTATTAATATTTTAGGGAAGGAAATGCAGCGGGACAGGGATATTTTCATTGTATTGATTGAAAGCAATCAATAGATATTGTGTTTAGCCTGAGAGGGACAAGACTTTGGAGGAATTGCATCAGAGAAAGTTGCTGTGACAGAAATTTCACAGGACCGTGGTTATTATTTTTTCCCTGGGAGAATATGGTACTTGAAATCCTCTATCTTTAAATTTCTGATCCATTCCCACACTCTCTACTGTTCTCTCATTTTAAAGTTTGTTTGTGTGTGTGTGTAACATGTCTTTCACTTCCGCACTTATTTAATCCCTCCAGTAAGAGATTTCATATGTGCCATAAGTCTGAAGATCTGAAATGCTTCTGTTCCGGATATACAATCACTTCTAAGGTGGAGGGGGGGATATAGATTTAAACTGTTATGTAACCACAGTTCACGAATGCAGTCATACTAGATATCTCATAAGCATGCCTAATGTTTGTGATGCATTTACATACAGAAAGAAATAGCAAAAGCAGAATAAGCCAGAAATGCTTATAGCTCTCCCTGCTCTGTTTTGTGCCTACTACCACACTGGGGTTGATAAATGGTCGTGGTAACCCTGTAGTGGGTGGAACCTTATGGCACCCTGGAGACACTTAGATGCTCCTTCAACTTCCTTTAAATATGCTGCAATCCCAAGCATGTTTACTAAAGAGTAAGCTCTGCTGATCTCAGTGGGACATACCTCTGAGTAAACATATTAAGTTCACGCTAAAAGTGAGATTGGCACGCTTTGTTTGACAGCTGCTCAATAACGATTTTGTTTATTTATTTATTTACATATGAACAGGTAGGGAAATAGTTTCATTATCCAGGAAGTGTCAAACACACACACACACACACACAGCGCAGGAGTCCCACAGTAACCTCTTACAAAGCGTGAAACTAAAGATGCTGTAGATATTAATGAATTGGTTTAGGGATAGGTCAACATAACAAATGCCATTCATGACCAACTCTAGAAATCAACCGGGGGAGGGGGGAATGCTTTATTTCCACACAGCTAGCAGGTTTTGATGTAAGACAGAAAAGCACATTAAAGTTCAACTTGAAATTGTATCAGTTGGGGTGAATTTTGCAATTTATAAACCCCGGCAGAGACTTGAAGGGGGGAGAGCTTCATTTCTGGAGAATAATTTTTATGAAGCTCTTACAAGTTAATTTTTCTCCCTTCTCTGCCCTGGCTTGGCCTCCTGTCTCAAAAGCTCTTTCCTGCCTCCTCTTTGCACTTGGACTGCCCACAAAGTGGCCTCTACAGCTGAAGTGCCAGTTATTTTGTCTGTCAAGAAGCACTTGTGAGCTGTGTGCTGCTGGAGGTGACTATCTGTTAGGGAAAGTGTGCCTCCTTGAAGTGGAAAGCACTGCAGAATAATATCTTTGTCATGTTTGTAATTGCAAATGTAATTAGCAAACAAGCTCTGGGGGATTAAGGAGTTGAAACTTTCGCTGCACATGACTTGACCCTGTGTTAGCCAAACAGGAATGGTGTGCACTGTTTAACCCGTGCCAACTCTGCATTTTTGTCTGGGCATATCTGCTGCTCATAGATTTCTGCTCTTAGTGTTCCCTGTGCTCCGAGCTCTCTCCAGAAAGAATTACGTTTTTTTTCCCCGTGTGAAAGAAGAATGTGCTAACATATACTAGTTTGCTGAGGTGCTTGGTGCTCATGAGCGCCGCAGACAGCATTGCCCTTAATTATCCGGTTGTATTTTGCACGGGCAAATTGCGAAGAGCAGGTGGCACAATGTGGTCGCGCAACTTGTGATAGCTTTGTGACTGATTTTGTCCCTTCCTTTGCTCTATTGTCTTCCCTGCGTCTACCGTGTAGAGTTCACTTTCTCACTCCCCAGGGAGAAATCTCCATGTTTAGATTTTTTGGGGATCACCCCCTCCTAAACGTCCAAGTTCCCTGCTAATTTTATCAATCTGCAAATAATATTCTTGCCTCCGGAGTGTCGTGCAAACAGCAGACACAGAGTCCATTCAGAAAGTCACAAACTTTGAGTGTGTGCATGTCCAGAAGGTGTTTGCTTTCTCATGCAAATTTTGTCATGCTAGAGGTTCTTTTCTGTCCCTTTTGTGTGCAGTATTTAAGTTGCAGTAACATGCCATGACCAAGCTGTTTTTGTTTTGTTTTTTAGTGTGAAAGGGAATGGATTGAGAATAGAGAGAGGCGGCGTATCTTGTCCGATTCTGCATTGCCGGTGAGGCGTTGATTTCTAGGGTATCTCCATAATTATTGCATCCTGTTTATGGGGTGGCTGGGAGGAAAGGGAAACACCACAGGCAGGCTCCCCAAATTTGGTCATATCCTTGTGCCCACATGTTCCTCTCTTGTTCAACTAAAACTATTTTCCTATGCCTTGTATGCATCAAATAACAGTTGGGTAGTGTTCAAGACCTCCAGCTGAGAGCATCTTCTGTGGTGTCGAAGGAGATGGTCTTTTATCTGTCTTCTGGGCTGACAGTATATACTTTAACTGAGCTGTTCTAGCTGACTACCAACCTATGTAAACATTATAAAACCCGACTTCCCATCAGTGGGCATTCATTTTGGGGGGAATTTTTTTTTCTTTTATAATTCAAGTTTTACTCTCGCACTCTTATCCTTTAAAACACCTTTCTGTTGAAACTGAAAACTCATTGTTAACGGTACCTGAGCGCATATTGTTTTGCTTAGCCAAGCATAGGGTAAAAAGTATGTTTTTAAAAAATGTTTACTTACCTGGTTTGGTATTATATAGGAGAAGTGCTGTTTGAAATACTGTTGCTTCTTTCCTGTAAAAATACAGGGGGAGGTAAAGAACATAAATATAATTTTATCGGTAAAATAGATTTTATAATATTCTTTAAGTGTGCCCCAGAGACCAAGGACATATCCTTTTACTGCTATACATGTCACTTTATAGGTCTCTTCAGCCAATGGCTTTGCAAGATGGTCTTTATGCAAATAAATTTTTACTCATTTTGGAATGTAAGCGAATGCCAGTTACCTATAATTGTTTATTATGTATCTGCGTAGATGGCTGTTAAGAATCTGGATATTCATTTCAGGGGAGAACAGGTCTTCACATTTTCTAGGACAGTCATTAGATTAGTAGCGGGGGCTTATTCCTGAGATGCTCTGTAGATTTCCCACCTCTTGAAAACAAACAAAAAAGCAAAAACACGCTCTAATACAAAATGGCATTTGAGTTATAGGGTCTTTGCTTTTGATTGCTAGAAACACATTATGCATTTAATATGTGGAGATTACTTCTTTTTAACATCAAATGATGATGATAAATAGCTGAGGCACATCTCCATTCAAAATCCTGTTTATAAGCTGCCACCACCCATATTATCCTTTTCCAAGTACTTCTGTCCTTTTGCCACCCCTCTCCTCTTACCACTTCATTCAACATCTCAAGTGCTTCTATTTTTATGCCACTTACTTTTTTAGTAACTCAGGGAGGATGGGTGGTGGTGGGGAGAATTGCGGGGGTATTTGTGCTGCGGCAGCAGATCCGGTGAAACTTAAAACCTTAATGCCCATTGCCTGCCACACTTTAGCAGTCAGCTTGGCATACAAGTCTTGCTTTGTCAAAAAGAGGTATCTGCAAGGAAGGGGGCCTTTGTGTTGCTACCTGGTTTGTTATGCTGTGACAACGGAGCCAGGGTAGTCTGCAATGCAGTCTAACCTGGGACCAGAGGCAGGGGGAGAAGGTGTTGCTTGTCACAACCTTCCTTCCAGGCACAAAGATAATCCCAGGCTGGGCTTCTTCGGCTGATGTCCCAGTACCCTTTAGAAAGGCTTGCCTTGACTTCTCTCTAGTAGTGGATCCTGCATTAACAGGTTGTAGCAATGCACCCTTTCGAGAAAGGTAGCAATCGGTGCATTCAGGTGTTACTTTTAATAAATGGTAATGGATGACTTAGCTTCACGTGTCTGTACCTTTCTTCTCACGCAGACATTGCATAGGTGATAGAAAGGAATCTGTTTTCAGTCGCACTCGTAAGCCTGAGTAATGTGTCTATATATATGCAAAGGCTTTCATACACGGTGGGTTTCTGTGCTACATTTACACACTTATAGTACATGTGAGAATCAATATATATATATATATGTAAAAGTGTGAACTATGCCCAGTATAGGTGCGTATTTAGTACACAGAAGTATGAATATGCTATATGTATAGCCTTCTACATACAGCATGAATGTACTTTTAAATCTGTACCTGCAGTCTACATTTATCACCATCTGTATCTCTAAGCATATCAGTCTGTAGCAATAGAATAAACTTAATCTTATCTCCCTTAAAAGGTAGTTCTTTGTCGATGCTTGTGAAACGTCAAAGATTATTGTATAAAGATAACAGAAATGCACAGTAATGTAAAATGTAAATATAGTGTTCATATGGCTTATTGGAAGATATAGTTGGATGTGGAGCAAACAGAGCAGAAGAGCAAGCAGCATGTTGCAGAAGCAGGCAATAGCTTTTTTTTGCCTTGTTAAAATTTAAGAAAAAAACCTGGATGTAGAAAGCATTAACAAATCACTGCCATAGTCTGGCAACAATCAAGCAGGTTGATTCTATGGATTTATCATTCTCTAGTTTCATGTATGTTTCATACAGGCTCTTCAAGAACTTTGTGGAAGGAGTATTTTGGGGTATTGTACATTCAGTGTTTATTACAATATGAGAAATTCAGTACTGTATGCCTCTCCCCTAGAAGCCATCACAAAAGATTGCTCTTGAAAACACTTAATTGCATCAAACAACTTTTCTCTTTTTTTAACTCATAAAACATCAACTATTCTTTTAAAATAACAGATAGTTTCCTTTTTCGCAATTCTAGTTCTCAGACTAATATTGCAGAAAGCATCTGCAAAAAATAATAATAATCCATGACTGCTCCCCTTTCTTACTGATCTGAGAGTTCCTCATCTTCTGAAAATACTTTTCTGTCTTTAAAGAACCAGTGCAGTTGAGCCTTAATACCGCATTTGTTCACAAAATATGTTTGATCCATATATATATCTGAGGAATAAATATGAGAAATGCATATACCCAAACAATCTTGCATTGATTCACTTTTCTTTTCAACTCGCATGTAGGAATTTAAGGGAAATAGAGTAAACACTATTTAATTGTCGATTGAAGAATGAGAGAATCAGACTGTTTTTTTCTCTCTGTCAGAGTGAAGCTTCTTTGCCTCAGTCTGTGCAAAATTGTATAGATTCAATTCCCTTGTTGGCCCAAGTGTTAAAAATTAATTCATGAATAATAAAAACCAATCAGTCTTGTTGAGTTTAAGAGGGATTAGAAGAGAGGTTTTTGTATAGAAGCAGTTATATATCTTGGTGCTGATGTTGTTGGACTATTAGACATTGTATAGGGTCTTGCTGGTCTATCTGATAACAGTGCCTGATTTGCAAAATACAGTTGTTATCCTGATGACTAACGAGCCTAATATTGGGTGGATTAACAGAGGTCACACAGCTAGTGTCTGTTACAAGTTCTGAGTCCCTTCAGAGATAATTCACTTCATTCGAAAGCATTTGTAAGGTAAAGCGATGGTTACAAAGCACATTTGAACGAGAGCAGTTCTTGCTACTGTTGCTCATTAGTTGGATAGAGCTTTTCAAAGGGATTTAGATTATTACTTTCCATTGAAAGCCAGATGGAGATTTGGATGTTCGTTCGCCAACACTGTTTTCAGTTCCATACGCTATGCACATTTATTCACATTGGTTCCTGCCCTGGTGAGGTTATGGTTCAGTACATAAATACTAAAGGTAATTTTAAGTCAGGCTATCCCAGCCTTTGGAATACTTTTTATTTCCTCCTGTATGATGGGTGCTTTGTATAACAGAGGAGCCTTGGCTGCTATTTATTCATTTATTGCCGTTGTTGAGCCCGTCTGCACCATCTCAGTTTTTAGGAGAGGATTCTTCTCCTCATGACTACAAGGCAAAGATGGGAACCCTGTGGTCGCCATCCAATTCCCATAATCCCAAATCAGCATGGCCAACATGTTGAGAGTTGTACTTTCACAATGTCTTGAGGGCCACAAGTTCCCTACCCCTGCTCCAGATCACATACCCTTGTGACGTGTCCCTCATCAGGTTCCTTATCTGCTGTTGACAAACTATCGCTTCTTATTCTATTAATTTGCTTGCAGCCAGGCTTACGATGTCAGGTGACCAAAAGCCCCGCTTTCCCACAAGCTTCATCTCTATCCCCACACCTCTGTTCAGAGAGCACATGGATTCAAAACTGTAAAACCATCTCCTGGGTTGGGTGTTTTGTTTAGCTGAAGTATCAGCTAGATCCACTAAGATATCTCAGTGGTAGAACATCTGCTTTGCATCTGGAAGCTCCCAGGTTCAGTCCCTGGATAGGGTTTCTCAAAACTTGGAGAGCCTGTTCCAGTCAGCGTTGATGCTAATGGGCAAGATGGACCAATAGTCTGGTTAAGTATAAAGCAGTTTCTTATGATGTGGTAGTGGTGTTCAGTGTGCCATTTTGCCTACTTTGCTCAGCTTGGGGAAAATGTGATGAACCTGCTGTTTTGAGGTTACAGCAGATTGGAATCAAAACACGAACACTTTAAATTTTTGCGCAAACACAGAATAGAAACTTCAAAAAGCTCTGACGTGTTAGGTCCATGAAATATTCACACGGACTTTCAGTGCAACATTTTTTTTAGAAGATATAATATTCATATTTGGGATTACTTTTATTCTTATTGATTATAGTCAGCGCTGTTCATTAAAGAAATCATAGTCAATTCTATGAGTTTTAATTAATCTCTTCGTTGATGTTGCATAAATTTACAAACAAATAAAGCTGTTTTTTTTCTTAAAAGGAGAATTTGATTTAGTGGGGGGTTTTTTTGGCTATGGACAAAATCTGATTCAACAGGCAGCTCCATTAATGGAAAAGGAGGAGAGGTGACTTTTTGTGGATTCCCCATTTCTCTGGCATACCCTGATTTGGATGTTCTCTCCAATGCTTTCACTTTGAGGGGGCTTCAAGTTGGACGGGGAAATCTCCTCCCCTCCTCATTTGTTGATGGAGGTATCTACTGGAGCAAAGGGCCTTCCAAATGGATCCCAGTGTTTGTTTCTTTGATTTTGCATAGTTGTATCACAACATGCACCATTTTCGAAGAGGCCCTACATCTCTGTGTGAGTGTGAGAGAGATACGTAAATAAAACCAGCACCTCTTCTAAGGTGGAACCCTTTATTTTTTTCTAAAAAAGCACATTAAAAATAATTAGCCATTTTAAGAAATCCTCCTGATTACTTAGAAACACTGTTTTAATCAAACAAAAGCAATTTGATCCATTAATTTGATTCATTAATGAAATGTTGATTATAATACGGTTATTGCATAATATGTCCTACTGTAACCGACCCAAAATAGGTGTGACACGAGTCATGTACACATTCCCCCCTCTTTATCCCTGCCTCTACTTCAGTTCCGTTCTTGTTCTCCTGTGGTAATTTAAAATTATAAACTGCTCAGAGCCGAGGCCAGTCCTCTTGTATTCTGTAAAGCACCATGCCAACTAATGTTCAATATTATTATTATTACATTATAAGGCAAAAGTTGTAAATTTACCGAGGGTTAAGAGCAGAGTTTGCACTCAGCTGTTATTCGGACAAGTAGTCTTAGTGATCAGGCTGTGAAGATGACTGAGGCATATGGGGAGCTCTGTTTTATCTGTCACTGCCCAGTCAAGAGCAGTCTGTCAACATCAGATTATGTTATATAGATTGGGAAGGAAAATGAAAACAGAATGATGATGCTGGGTATGGCGCTGCAAGAAAAATCTGTTTTGCTTTTAAGACCAAGGGGTACTAAAAGTTAGAACAGCTTTTAATCTGGTACATGTGTTGCAACTGCTGTTCATGTAGACAGGAAGCCATTCCGGTCAACTTTTTTCATTCAGTTTACCAGGTAATGCAAAGGGATGGGGGAGTTAACATGATAGTATTGCACATTTTTATTCAGAAATAAGGCTCACTTTCGTGGGTGGCGCTATGGCTTAAACCACAGAGCCTAGGACTTGCAGATCAGAAGGTCGGCGGTTCGAATCCCCGTGACGGGGTGAGCTCCTGTTGCTCGGTCCCTGCTAGCAGTGGCCCAGTTTGAACGCACGTCAAAGTGCAAGTAGATAAATAGGTACGGCTCCGGCGGGAAGGTAAATGGCGTTTCCGTGCACTGCTCTGGTTCGCCAGAAGCGGCTTAGTCATGCTGGCCACATGACCCAGAAGCTGTATGCCGGCTCCTTCGGCCAATAAAGCGAGATGAGCGCCGCAACCCCAGAGTCAGTCACGAATGGACCTAATGTTCAGGGGTCCTTTTACCTAAGGCTCACTGTGTTCATTGGTATTACTTATAGGTGTACATAGGTAGTCACCTATGTATCCTAGGATTGCGGCCATAACACTTTCCTGAGAGTGCGTACCATTGAGACAGTTGTACTTACTTCTGAGTATACATTCATTGGATTGTGCTGCATGGTGCTCGTTAATAGAGTGTAATTAATGGCAGCATTTTGTGTCCCAGAGCAATGCAAGCCTTTAAAAAAAACCACCTTGGTCATTGCAAATGTAATGTAAGCTTGGGTTCCATGAAGCCTTAATGGAAAAATGTGGAACTGGCTATCCAGGAAGATGTGTCTACTTATCTGTTTAGCGTGAAGCAGACATGCTGTTTTACAGAGGAGGTGTGACAAAGTCTTTGACTAGCTCAGTTTAGCATCATTGCAATCCTCCTCCAAATAGCTCTGCACGCTTTTCGGGTCCATGTGCTGTGGCAGCCACAGAATGTGAATGCGGAAGAACTCGACAGCCCCCTACAGGACTCGGTTGACACTTTAGCAGCACATGGTTTTCGGCAGAGCCAAGAGGCATGGTCGCTGTTGAATTGCACTGGAGGGTCAGCCATGGTATTCTTTTTACAGATGTAATCCTGAGAGGTAATGAAATTACGTTGTGGTTTGAAAGGCAAAATACAAATTCCTCTGCCGTACTTTGATGATTGTTTAATCCCTTTCTCAGGCACAATTTTGCAGGGCTTGAGATGAGCATACAGATCAGATTCTCTAACGGGCTTCTGTTTGCTATCTCAGGATTCTGTCCTGAAGGATGTTTTCTAATTGGTGCAATCTCATTTTGTCCAGTTAGGGCAGACACGGCTATATAGTCGTCAATACTAGTTGCTGCTCTGTATAGGCAGCTGTCTTTGGTAAATGAGCACATTGCAGAATAAACAGAGTACATTCCAGTAGTCTATCTAGACTCCTTTTCATAGGATCAATGATTAGCCTCCCTCATTCCTTTTCCAGCCATAAAATTTATCTTGCAATTAAATTAACCCCGTTCTACAAATATTTCTTTCTACCTTTTTCTATCATATTTGGTATTTTTGCATTTTCTTTTCTATATATTTTTAAAAATGCCTCTACCACTGTTGCTTTAAGATCACCATTTAATCCATATACTATAACAGTTCGGCCTTAATCTTGCCTTGTGGGCCAGGTATATCACTTCATAGCTTTTGGTGCTTCCAAAGTTTCAGTTTGCAACACAGTGCTATAATCCCACATGGAGAAATCTTCATCTTCACTGAATGACAAGATTCCCTTGGCAGGCAATTTACAGTGCAATCCTATATGTGTTTACTCAGAAGTAAATCCCACATTACTCAGTGGAGTTTACTCCCAAGTAAGTGTTTACTCCCAAGAGGACTGCAACCTCTTTCTTTTCCTTTCTTTTTGGCATAGCTGTTTTTTCCTCTATTCTAAACACTCAATATCTTTATTTTATCCTCTATTAATTGCACCCCTATGTTTCAGATTCTGCCTTCTATGTCTATTGTTGTTTCCAAAACCACAGTTTATTATTTAATGTGTGTTGCTTTCGCATTATGTTTTTATAATGCTAGACAAATATGACTTTATATTTTTTATTCTGCCTAGGTCCTTTTGTCTAGTTTTCACTCTGTTTGTATAGGAAATGAAGAAATGTTCAATGCTGCCCATTGATTTGCTGAATGTTAACTATTTTATAGTGGAAGTCATTTTCTGCCTCCAATAAATTTGTGGCCCTGGAATTAAAAAAGGGCAAGATCCACCCCAAATTAATAACTTTTAAGTCCCATTGATTTTAGCAGGAGACTTTATGCTGCAATCCTATGCATATTACTCAGAAGTAAATTCAATGGGGCATTTTCCCAGGCAAGTTTGTGCCGAATTGCAGCCTATATCTCTTCAATTAAAATCAGCGAGATATTAAATGCTTAACTTTCCTTCAATCATGAAATTCTTGGTTTCTCTACATTATTCATTGTGCAGAGCTCTGATTTTACAAAAGTCTGGCCGGGTCTAATCATTCACAAGTGAGGATGGGCTTCATAAAGTGGGTAGATAAATATCAGAAAGCGATTCGTGCAGTTGTTTAAATTGGACTGAAAAACACATTTATGTACACAAATGACCACAGCTACGATATCCTTACATTTGCAAATTGTCAAATTTGTGGTCTGCACCAATTTTTAAATAGCTTTCAATTTCTAAACCTCATTAGGGAGCTCCACAGGGTTTCATTTTTTTACATTAAGTTCTTCTTTATTTTTCCTGTATAAGTAGTTTTGAAACAAGCTATTGAATCATTCAGTTATTTCCATACTATTGCTGTAAATTGGCACATAATATTTCATTTTAAAATTTATTTTCATTGCAAGTTTCATTTTCTTTGGAAAAAATATTTTTCTTTTAAAACAGGCAGGAAAACATGTCAATTTTCTGCTATATGTACATGCCTCTCATTCAACTTCATTATAAGGGTTATAATAGGGTGCTTGAATTTATTGCTTTTTACAATGGGAAATAAACTGTGATTAAAAAGAAAAGCTTCAGAAGTTCAAGACTGAATTTCAGATGCTTTTGAGCACAGAAGTTAGCTGATTGCCACAAAACAAATGGACCAAACTGCTTCATATAGGGGTTGGGAGAGATCAGATAAACTTGGGGGAAAGGATGGGGAAGAAATTTGATTCAGTTAGCATTTAAAGGCAAGCCCACCTAATTTTCACTTTCTGAAAGAATGCATGAACTGGGACACAACCATCTTTCAAAATTTGAACTGCTTCAAATTTCACCATGCAATTTTTCAGACAGCGAAGGGGCAAAATAAAATGTGTAAGCCAGGGCAAAGTGTGCTTTAAAATGCATAAACAGTAATAGTGAAAACAACACACAACATTGCACTATGTTAGGGGATTTTTTTTTTTTTAAAAAATGTGTATATTTGGCAAAATTTCATACAGAAATGTGTGTCTTAGGATAACTCCATGCTAAAATGCTGATAAATTTTCATTCGTACCTTTTTTCTGCATAGGATATTGACGCTTGATAATACTAATTGTAAGAATGAAAACTTTCTAACCCTCGTGATTACCAGACCCAGCACAAGCATTTAGCATACTGGGACATTTTCTGGGCTCCATGATGGCACCTTTGCCTGCTCCCCTGCTCCCAGCTAGGGTTGGGGAAAGAAATTTGATACATGTAGCATTTGAAGGTGAACCAACTTAATTTACACTTTTCAGAACAATACACAGACAAAAACAAAAGCATTCCTTTGAAATTTGCACGTCTCTGAATTTTGCAGTGCAGTTCTCCAGCCAAGAAATATGTACAAAAATACATATACAGTGGTACCTCAGGTTACATACGCTTCAGGTTACAGACGCCGCTAACCCAGAAATAGTGCTTCAGGTTAAGAACTTTGCTTCAGGATGAGAACAGAAATCGTGCTCCAGCAGCGCAGCGGCAGCAGGAGGCCCCATTAGCGAAAGTGGTGCTTCAGGTTAACAGTTTCAGGTTAAGTACAGACCTCCGAAACGAATTAAGTACTTAACATGAGGTACAACTGTACTAGGGTAAAGGGTCCTTCAGATACACATATTAGTGCATTATATCAGGCAAACTGGTTTTGCAAAAATATGTATGTTAAGCACACAAAATACACGTTAGGAGAAATTTGCACTAAAACGCTGATGATTTTCATGAAAACTTGGAAAAAAAGAGGGGGGAGCAAACTGATGTGGAACCATGGGGAATTGAAATTAAGCTTCAGGAAAATCTGTTGCATACACTTTAATCCAGAGTCTTGGAGTATCTTGTCAGCCAAATGCTGTTAACATACAGCTCTACTTCTCCTTTATATCTGCAGGTATGTTGTAGTGTATGTGCTTGGTCCAGTAATGGACTGGATGAGAGACTTATGGACTTATCTGAAGCTCAGTTAGATAAGACTGAGGAGCTGTTAGTGAGCAGTTTCCTAGACTGGACAGATGGTAGGTGGCCTGCTTTAGATGGGGGCACACTTCCTCTAGAGGAGCAGCCATGTAGCTTGGGGTCTGCATCCAAGACACTCACTTGAGAGTCAGGTGGTCTTGGTGGTGTGGAGTGCCTTCAATAGGCTTCAGCTGCTTGCCTAGCTATATCCCTTTCTTGACAGGGGTAGGCTAACTTGTCTACACTCTGGTAACCGTTAGGTTATATTACTGCAATGCATTCTATGTGGGGCTGTCTTGGAAGGTGATTCGGAAACTGCAGCTGGCGCAGAATTCAGCAGCCAGGTTGCTCACCGGGGTAAAATGGTCTGAGCACGTAACACCAATCCTCGTCTCGACAACACTGTCTATCAGTTAGTTTCCAGGCCCAATTCAAAGTGCTGGTTTTGACCTATAAAGACTTATGCAGCTCAGGGTCCCAGTACCTCAAGAGCCACCTCTGCCCATATGAGCCAACCCAGGCCCTGCGATTGTCATCTGAGGCCCTTCTTTGTGTGACCCTTCATGGGAGGTTCAGAGAGTGGCAACATGAAACCAGGCATTTTCAGCAATGGCTCTGTGGTGCTACCATTGCATAGCTTTAGGCACTAGGCAAAGACATTTCTTTTTCATTGGACCTTTGGCTCTTAATTATCTGTGGAATGGGTGGGATGTTTTAAACCTGCCTTTTAAAAACAGGACAGTCTTCTAGATTTTTCTTTGTTTTTATTTTATGCCGGTTTTAATGGTTGTTGTTGCTGCTGCTGTTTTTCACCCTAAAGGGTTGACTGAAGGACTCACAAATGGGTAAAATCAAATCAATTTAAATGCAACAGATTTTCTTGGGTGGTTATTCTGAGGGGAAAAAACAACCCCTTATTATTATCGTCTCAAATTCCCAGAGTTGGAAGTGGCTACATGGCCTCTCTTTCCACAACCCTGTTTAGCTTCTAGGCAAGCAAGGACAGGAGAGATGGGGAGGGCAGGTGGCATAATTTGGTGGCCAGCAATTGCCCCGGAACCACTAGTTGCACACTCCTTATGCCAACAGCTAGAAGCACAAGATAATCACTTTTTCAAAACCCTGCCAGGTGCATTTATTGACTCAAATCACCAGCTGCTTCCTTCTGAGTTAAGGTTTCATGCTTCCAGTGCATGAAACGATTCCTTTAGCTCTTTGGGAGTAATTTGGAGTGTTTGGGAGGAAGCTCCAGAGTAGTAACCAGGGAGTAGTTTGCACTGGTAAAATGCACAAAGGACAAAAATGCCAAATGAGGTGTGAGAGGAGATGAAGTGTGAACTCGCTGAAGTTGCAAGGATGATTATTATTGGGATTTTAAAGCACACACACACATCTGAGATGAGTAAAGGGCTCAGAAGCAGAATTACACACCAGACACAGAACAAGAACTGGAAGTTGGCAGCAAAGAAGAAACCCCTAGCAGAGGGCAAGTTCACTCAGAGGCTAAGACGAGGTCATTATGTCCCTAAACTGGGAAGGAGGGATGGCTGACACCTCAGAAGATGGGGGGAGGGGTCAATACTACCTGGACAAATTGAAAAATTGGGCCAACACTGACCAATTCTTGGATGTGGGAGGCCTGGCTTGGTGGTAGAATATATGAATAGGGTCTTGGGACTGTAGTCAAGCACAAGCGAAACATTATTCTGAGCCAATCAAACCTCATCGGGAGGACTGTGCCCTGCCTGTTCTGCTACAGCATTTTAAGAAGCATTACCAAATTTCAGCAAGTTCAGAGAAGGGCAGTGAAGACAATCAGAGCTACAGAAAGCAGGACCTGTGAGGACAGGCTGAAGGAACTGGTTCTGGAGAAGAGAAGAAGGCGGGTGACACAATAGCTCCCCTCAAATGCCTGAAAGGTGGTCACAAAGGAAAGGGCACAGACTTCTTCTCTACCACCCTAAAGGAAAAGAATAGATCTAAAGAGCTTACCCTACTGGAGGATAGATTTCAATTGACCATTATTAAGGGAAGGAACACGGGTGGCGTTGTGGATTAAACCACAGAGCCTAGGACTTGCTGATCAGAAAGTTGGCGGTTCGAATCCCCTCAACGGGGTGAGCTCCCGTTTCTCGGTCCCTGCTCTTGACAAAGTGCAAGTAGATAAATAGGTACCATTAGGGGAAGAACAGATTTTCAATGAGATAAAGTACCTTGTGCAGTGATGGGAACTTGTGGACCTCCAAATGTTGACAGACTCCAACTCCCATCAGCCCAGCCATTTTGACCAGTAGTTTGGGATGATGGAATTTGTAGTCAGAAACATCTGGAGGGTCATAGGACATAGGCAGCTATACTATACCAGGTCAGACCATTTGGTCCACCTAGCTCAGTATTGTCTGGAAGTTATTCTCTGGGGTTTTTGGTAGGAGTGTCTTCCAGCTCTACCAGGAAATGCCAGGGGTTGAAACTGGGATCTTCTGTATGTAAGACAGATGCTCTACCACAGTCTCTCCACCCCGTCCCTAGAGTATAAGAGAAGCTTGGCAATGAATCCAATTGCCTAGGGGTGTGACAGGCTCTTCCTTGCTGGAGAGCTTCAAGCTGAGACTGGAGAGCATATTTTAGAGGCATTCAAGCTTTGTGATTCTTGTATCAAGCAAGGGAAAAGAACTGGGTAGCCTACAAGGACTCTCTCAAATTCTTTGATTCTATCAGTCTTGGGTATGAAATGTCAAAGCTATAACGGGGCTTTAAAGAGAACATCCACATCTGGATTTCATATTCATAACATTTTATATAGCACCACTAAACGGAGTCTGGTATGAAAATGACTATGAAAGATGATGTTGAGAGATGTAGGCTACCTGCCCCTTGGTTTTGAGTTGCTGGCTTTGCAGCAGAAACTCTAGTCAAGTTCCCCGGTGACTAATCCTAGGCAACATATGAAACAGATGCACAGAAATAACATTTGCATAGAACTGAAGGCTTTGGAATACTTTGCATAAGAAGTTGGAGGCTACAAGGGGAGGCAGACGTTGGTGTCTGTGATGGATGGAAGCTGATAATCACTCCTGTCAAGGGTCTGAAGGAGAATGGGAATTAAAAGGCATTGTGCATTCCTCACTTAAGCAAGAAGCCATTAATTGCTTAATTGTGCATTCCTCAATTAAGCAGTATGCCATGCTCACTCCTGTGGCATGGGAAGAGGGATGGTGGTGGACTGAGGAACATGTATAATGGTTGAAAACCCAATGCTTGTATTACCTTTTTTTTTTTGAAGCCTGTCAATTGCTTCATACCACAGGATGCATTTTACAAACTGTATATAAAGTTGTTCCAAGGAGAACTAGGCTTCCAGTTTACGATTTCCAAAACAGAAGCAGATGGCAATAGTTTGGGTTGTGGGGTAGGCAGATTAAAGGGACAGGTGTTGCTTTAAACTGAACAAGGATCTGGTATGTGTTGGGAAAATAGGAAGGTAACACCGAATACCCGAGATATCGCCTCCTTCCCTACAGACCCTCTTGGGTGCTAAGATTGGTGGAGGAGGGGGCAGTCTTGGTAGTTCCTCTGCCCGCAGAAGTTTTGGGTGGTGTTGGCCTAGGAAAGGGCAATTTCTGTGACAACCTCCCCATCTTCATTGGCACCTTCATTATATAGCATCTGGAGAATGCTGAAGATTCATATCTTTACCCTGGCTTTTGACACTTGAGGTGTCTATTTTTAGGTCTCACCTATCGTAAGTTGTTTTAAACTGTTCTTGATACTGTGTTTTAACGTCGTAACTCGCCCTGAGAGTTTCAGATGAAGGGTGGGTAAATAACAGTAATTGTAATAAAGAAATCAGATTGGCTATATAACAATATGACTTCATCATGCGCACTGTGTGCTCCCTGATTGGCTGAGATCAATAATAATAATATAATAATATAATAATTTTTTATTTATACCCCGCCCTCCCTGGCCAGAGCCGGGCTCAGGGCAGCTAACACCAGCAAAATTACAATAAAAACATAACGGGGGGAGGGGGAATTTATTAAAATACGGGCTAAAATACAATTTAAAATGCAGCCTCATTTTAATAGTAGCTCATAAATCAAAACCATAAGGGGAGGGAAACATAAGGGTCAGACTGAGTCCAAACCAAAGGCCAGGCAGAACAGCTCTGTCTTACAGGCCCTGCGGAAAGATGTCAAGTCCCACAGGGCCCTAGTCTCTTGTGACAGAGTGTTCCACCAAGTCGGGGCCAGTACTGAAAAGGCCCTGGCCCTAGTTGAGACCAATCTAACCACCTTGCGACTTGGGACCTTCAAAATGTTGTCATTTGTGGACCTTAAGGTCCTCCGCGGGGCATACCAGGAGAGGCGGTCCCATAAAAGTTTCACAAGTGAACATTCAGTGGTGCATGATTGTAGCCTTTATTTTAGAATATAAATGGGAGATTCCAAGTCTGAATCCTTCTTCCCCCCCCAAAAAAGTATCTTGTGTGTGGAAAGCTAATGCACTATAGGGAAGGGATCTGGCCTAGCCTGCCCTAGCCTTCTCTCTCCCTGACATGCAGTCAAATTTTGATGTGGAGGAGCATTCATATGTAGGGGTCCCGCATCTGCATTATGAAGTGGTGCACTTCTGAGATAACCGAACCATGTGTTATTTCCTGTATGTTTGAATCGGATATACTGTAAAGTACTTTGGCTGTGGTACTTTCTGTAACAACTTCCGCCTGAATAAGATTGTAGGCATAAGAGCAGAAGGGCAAAGGGTTTTCTACAAAGCATCAGAGGATTGTTTCCTAACTTATGTCATCTAGGGAAGGTTTAAAAGAGTTGTGGAAAGAACTTTGCACATTTTCAGACATATGAGTATATATGGGTGCAATAGAATATGGAAGGTCAATACTTTGATTGTGGAAGCTGGCAAACTTTGAGGGTTCTGCCTGCACAGATGCTCTGAGGTCCTTTCGGTTTTGTGAATACAGTACTTGCAGTTGCTTGATTATTCAGCAAGCAAGGACAGAACATTGTTTCCGGCAGCACAGTTAATATCCTTGCGTAAGGTCAAGTTGGATTCCAGGAGGCACCAAATAGCAGCACTCAGTAAAATTAATAACAATGAAAACACATTATATAATTCATCAATCTTTTGTTTCTAGCATGGGAGTGGTGTGGTATGAAGTTATTCAGTATTCAGTTTATATAAGGGCTGGCACTTTCATTAGAAGCCCCTTCCCTCTCACCTCTCTTCTTAAGGTGTGTTATTGATGAAATTTTCTGAAAATCTTGATGTTGAGCTTGTCTGTATAGAATTTTTTCCTCTAATTGCCCTCTCATTCCTTAAACTCGATGAGGATCAAGTTTTTGCCCGCAGTTCTACTAAAAATATGAACCATTCTTGCATTATTCTTTTTTTCCTTTTCAGCCAAGAAGGCATGGGCAGCTCAGATATAAGTGGGCATTCAGTGCAAGAGGCAGGTCAATGTAAGCAAAGCTTAATTACGTCAGAACTGTCAAATGTCAAAGGCATCCTTCTTGCCTCTGTTAGATGGAGCTCACCTCTATAATAGTAGAAGCAGGAGGAAGTTTGGAAAATGAAATGATTTAAAAAGAGAAGAATCCATAATACTCCTTCCCACACACATACATGAGCAAGCTATTAGAAGTTTCTGTGGTGTCAGTATAAGCCAGGTCTGATTTTAAATATTACATATGGGAACTAACTAATCGTTGTTAAATAGCTTTTGGTGGTTTTTTTTTTTTTAATGTGTGAATTTAGTGTTTATGAATTTAGTGCTCATGAATGTGAGGTTCTGACACCTTGAGCTAGTGGCAGGCGCACATCAAGTGAGCTGATTCTCTCAAAATATTGGCTGCCAATTTTATTCTCAACCTATAGGAGCTTCTGTTTTGGCATTTTGTAAACTTTGGCTATCCAAATTTCAGGGCTGCCTGGGTTCATTTTGTGTATGTTGCAGATCACGGTTTACGAAACAAACTTGGGTCTCCAGCTGTTTTTGGGCTACAACTCCCATCATCCCTAGCTAGCAGGACCAGTGGTCAGGGATGATGGGAACTGTAACCCAGAAACAGCTGGAGACTCAAGTTTGGGAAACCTTGTTGTTGAGCTGGGCTTCTGATTATCTGAATATCTCATGTTTTCTGAAAAATCTGGAGGGGGGAATGAGATGGGACTTTCCCCCCCATACATATCTCAGTCTTTCCCCTATGTTTCTGCCCAGTGCTTCCCCCCCCTAAAAAAATATGTTTAGGGGTAGTATCATTTTGACTCAAGAAAATCACCATTTTATAGTTCAAATCGGGAAAAATAAATACATTAAATGGACAAAAGTACAAAGATTCACAAAATGTTTAGGGGTATGCATACCCCTACGTACCCCCAGAAAAAAAGCATTGTTTCTGCCAGCGCACCATTATCCTAATTCTTAGCATACTCTTTGCAGTGGATTCCTTAATTCCTCCACCAGACTCCTATTATTTATACTTATGTGATTATTTTGATTGACCTTTTAGCCTGCTCCATCCCAAAGGCATAATAAAATGTCCAATTAAAAATCAAGTGGGATACACACAGATATATGATTTGCTGTCAAAAGCAAGCCTAAGAATAGGCTGCCCTTATAACCTTTCTGAAATAACCAATCAGAACACCAAACCAGAGACTTGAAACTATACTGAATGGTGTAGGTGCATGTTTAATGTATTGCCATTAGATATTTATATTAGTGCCTGCGCGCGCACACACACACACACACACACACCAGTAATCCCTATGATTATGGGCTCACCAATTCTTTATACTGCTAGAAAAAGACAGAAGAAATATGTTCTGCCCCAAAGATGAGATATAAAAGAAACATCAACCAAATGGGCACAGAAAGCAGAAATATGGGCTAGAAACTTTACTTTGTGGTTCATTCTCTAATTTTGAAAATGTAATTTCTAGTGTTTTACTTTGATCAGCTAAAATAATGAATACTTTTGGACATAATTTTAATAAAAATAAAGTACCTTTCTGCCCTTTTTTCCCTTCATGAAGCACCATCTTACTTTCTTTTAAGGGCTCATATACATATGTGTAAACCTGTAGGTCTAAGTCCTCTTTCCATCTCCTTTCTAGTTAGAAAGACAAAGCTGGGGTTGGGAGCACAGAGTTTGAAATGATATGAGCTAGAAGCAAAGCCCCAAGCCAGGAACAGAGAGAGAGCCATGACTGATTTATGTTTGAATCCAAGGCTGCAGCTGTGGGGGAAAGCAAGGCCCTCTTGGGGTGCTAATGCTGTGAACCTCTCCATCATAGGCTCAGGTTGTATATATGTGTAAATAAACCATATATCATAAAAACACCACAGTCTATCTCATTTCCAAAGGAGGCATGAACCTCCTATGTAAGCGCCTGGAACCCCTGGAATGTTGCATTGCCTGGACATTGGGGTGATGTGCAACAATATTGCCCACAGTTTTAAAGACTTGTTTTTGTGAAAGAACTCCCAGAAGTGTCTTCATGTTGAAGCTTAGGGCATGGGAACTGTGTTTGTGTCTTTGGCATATTTATCACCTCTGAAAGATTGCTAAAGCAAAGGCAACCGAATATTGTGAATATTTAGCATTTGAAGCTCAACTACTAGCATTTAATAAGAGGATGGAATAACTTAGATTGAAAGGCACAGTAGAAGCACTTTGGGTGGTCTGGATATCACGCTGGAAATTCTGAGTGATTTTGTGAAAGCTAATAAGACAAAGTAAGAAAGATTCCCAGGCTATAAAAGGCTAGGCATTTATTCTTGAAAGTTGATTGAGAAAATCCTGTCTCCTTTTTTTAATTACCCAGGCATTTAAAATTATCAGCTGGTAGAAATAGTTTTATTCCTCTCAATTTCATTATATTTCTGTTTGATATCATTTTAATATTGCATTGTAGATTTTAAATTCTTATGTATACTGCTGTGAAAGACATCTTTGGATGAATCATAGAATCATAGAATCATAGAATCATAGAGTTGGAAGAGACCACAAGGGCCATCGAGTCCAACCCCCTGCCAAGCAGGAAACACCATCAGAGCACTCCTGACATATGGTTGTCAAGCCTCTGCTTAAAGACCTCCAAAGAAGGAGACTCCACCACACTCCTTGGCAGCAAATTCCACTGTCGAACGGCTCTTACTGTCAGGAAGTTCTTCCTAATGTTTAGGTGGAATCTTCTTTCTTGTAGTTTGGAACCATTGCTCCGTGTCCGCTTCTCTGGAGCAGCAGAAAACAACCTTTCTCCCTCCTCTATGTGACATCCTTTTATATATTTGAACATGGCTATCATATCACCCCTTAACCTCCTCTTCTCCAGGCTAAACATACCCAGCTCCCTTAGCCGTTCTTCATAAGGCATCGTTTCCAGGCCTTTGACCATTTTGGTTGCCCTCCTCTGGACACGTTCCAGTTTGTCAGTGTCCTTCTTGAAAGCATGGCTTATACATTAAAAAAAGAAATATAAATTAATATATGTCAGCTGATTTTAGTTTATCTAAAGAATGGTTCAGATTTCCAGTTCACACAAGTTATGCTGTCCATTTCCTGATACACAGTTCCTTATGCAAACTTACTGGCCACAGTCCAACACAATAGGCTTAAGTGCACTTAATTCTGTATTGGATTGTGGCGGCTGAATATCTCACGATGATTGGCTAACAGCAGCTTCCATGATTGCCGGGTAGGTTTTCTACACACCGTGATTCTATCGCCTGATTTACACACAGTATATGTATATATGTGTACATGTTTCCAGGAGCACTTGGGATGCTTGCATGAAGCATAAAAGTAACATTTGAAACCATCCCAACAGATCAGACACAGCATCATGGAAGGAGAAAATTAACACCTAACGTTTGGACCCATCCTTTCTTCCTAATGGAAAGTTCTTTTGTTTGCGCTCAGTTTGCTGTTTTGAAACTTCTCCCCAGGAAACAAAAATTGCTCGTTCTTTGTTTCTAATAGATTGAAGCCAATTCTACTCTCTTCGTTTTGGTTTTGTATAGTGTTGAAAGCTCTTTCCCCCCTCCCCCTACTGACCTTTGGTAACCCCATCTTCAAAGATTTGTCTTATTTCCAAGGGAAACATGGAGTCCCCAAGCAAAAGGGACAGGCCCAGCAAGCACTGTGGCCTCAGCTGAAAGACTTGTGCAATCCCTAGCCAACACTAATGGAACATGGATGAAGAAGAAGCTATGCAATCTCGAGGATGCCCAAGAGGACAAAACAGCAGAAAATCTGTGATTGAATTTCCTATGTTTTTCAAGGACAAATAAAGCTAGTGACTTCTCCATTTTCGATTGGGCACTGAGCCTTTGTTTCCCCCCCTTCCATATCATTTTCCAAATCAGCTTTTTGACCCGTGGAGAAAAATAGTCTACACAGATTTCTTGTTGGCTTGTCTCGTTTCGTCACAAGGAGAAACCTTCCAAGCTCAGCCAGAGAGTTGCATGGTCCTTGAGTAAGCCCAAAGCAGCATCTCATAAACATTCTCACCTATGTGATCAGGGTGATTATGAGGCATGGGGCAGAAAAGCTCACGAGGCTGCTGTTAGCTTGAAGATGGGGACATTGTGGCTCTCCCAGATGTTGTTGAACTCCACTTCCCTTCAATACTGACCATTGACCATGGCTGGGGCTGATGAGAACTAGATCCCTGCAACCACATATTCTCCATCCCTGGACTAATCAGACTATTGGGAGAGCTTTCATGGGATATATAAAGGATATACAGAGGCAGACAGAAGACTTGTTGAAGCGAAACTGATTGAGGTGGGAAGAAGTTGAGCAATGTGTCACAGTCCTTTGTTGGAGCACATCAGGTTAATGAAAGAGTATCAAAGCTGTCTGCTGTGATAGCCATATTTGTCTAGACCAGTGTTTTCCAAACTTGGGTCTCCAGCTGTTTTTGGACTACAACTCCCATAATCCCTAGCTAGCAGGACCAGTGGTCAGGAGTGATGGGAATTGTAGTCCAAAAACAGCTCAAGACCCAAGTTTGGGAAACACTGGTCTAGAGAAACAGTGTAAGAAACTGCCTTCGGACTCCAAGATATATATGATTGATATTGTGCCTTAAATATTGGTAGATCCATATTTTAGAGTTGAGAATTCAATCTTTTGCCCCATCCTTGGCTTCATGTGCTCTTCTTAGGCATCCCTTTCTTTTAGAGCCTATGGATAATGTGCTCCTTTTGCTAGGGTTACATTCCTGGAAGACTTTGTATGTGACACAGCCGTCCAAAGAGGTTGACTCCAGCCACCTCTCCTCCCCTGGATCAATAGGAGCATGAGACTGAGGCTGGCAGTTCCTGCTCCTTTCAGGTCTGGCATTGATTAGGAGCAGCCTGCAAATAAAACAAGACTGCATGGCCTTGATAACCCATTCACAGGAACCTGCTGGAGCCAAAGGTTTTCTCACCACCATTGCAGCCAATAAAACCATTTCATTAGGCTGGAAAGGTTAATAGCATTGAAAGCTGGCATCATCTTCTGCATATATGATTGCCGTAAAACTGCACCACGGCAGGAGGCCTGAAATCTGCCCAGAGAGGAAGGATCTTAACTACTAGGAATGCAGGCAAAGACAATTCCATTCAGCTCAGCTGTTGTAGAACAAGCATACCTTCAAAACAGAATGGAATCAGAATGCAACGAAGTTCTAGACTCCTTATCCCTTTCTCATTTGGCCATCTGTTTCTGCATGCTTCATTTCTGCTTTCATTTATATCTCTACAGTACATTCTTAAGAGGCATTCTATCATTTTTCTGGGAGTTTATCAGTGGTGAAAACTCTTTCATCAACAAAGGAGGCTCATCACAACTGTGCAGCGATATGAGCACACACAAGCAACAGATTTCTATCACAGATTAATATGGAAATGAAGGCTGCAGCTAAAAGGGTCGTTTGCCCCACATCTAATACCAAGTCTAGGATGAGCTGGCCATATCTGAGATTACCAAGCTGCTGGCTAGGAAACTGAGGCAGGCTACAGACACTGAGCCTGCGTCTACTTGTGCTGTGTCTATAGATAGCAAACAGCAGGCTGAAAAACCAGAATGCCCAGATCTGGGACCAGAACCCCCACAAGCACCTCTCCCTGAACCTGAGAAGATGATAGCTTCCCACACAGCTGCTCCGTCTAAACTGTGCAGGCAGCACACCAGTCAGGAGCCCACAGAGAAGATAAGAGGCACTTGGTTCCAGTCCATGTAAGAACCTTCATTCTTCAAGGAAGGTGAAGGTGGCAGAGTCTGAGAAGGATGGACTGGAAGCAGAGGCTTATAAGGCCTCTGTTCACCTCAGACCTTTGTTGGAGCAGCACATTGTTCTCCTTGAGCAGTCCACAGTGCTGCAGCCTCTGAGAGCCAGTGCTTTGCTGAATCCTGCTGCTCACTTTTGCAGAAGTCTTCACTCTCTGTGAAAGAGAGATTGCTTTTTTCCTGCCTCTTTCACAGAGAGCAGAACTTGGGTGACTATTTGGGGGCTGTGTGTCTGTCCAAAGCTATAGACTGCCCTAAAGATTGTCATGCTTCCAGCCTGATTATTGGAAAGCTGCTTTTTGGTGCCAAATATCAAGGCTTCCATTATATTACTTCCTCCTTCCCTTTCATAGAATGTTATTAAGGTTGCTGTCCCATACAGCTTTATACACTAAGCCTGACTGAATCCAGAAGGACTTACTATTCAATCCTGTATATATCTACTCAGAAGTATGACACTTGTAGCTAGACATATGTATACATAATGCTTGCATATGCATACAGATGGATAATCATTATTATTTTCCCTTTAGAAATCCATTAAGTATTAAAAATGGAAACAGCGATAGACATTTATTTGACTTAAAAAATAATAAAAATGTATACCCCTAGGGAAAAAATAAAGATTCAGAAATAGAAAGCTTCCAGTAATTAACAGAAACTCAGGACTATAGCAAATGTGACCAAGCTATAACTTACAGATGTCCATAACAGGTATTTGGGGTGGATGGGTGTGTCTTAGCGAACATCTAGGAGAACTGTGATCCTCTATATGTTTGACTCCAGCTCCTGAGACTTCGCCACCATGACCAATGGGTAGGGTGATGGGACTTGTAGTCATGCAACATCTGTAGGGCCACACTTTCCCTCTATTACAGTAAAAGAAAAGCATTTTGGGGGTGCAAACATCTCTGCAGTTGGCTGTTCCAACAGCTCCCCCCCCCCCAATTCCCAGCTCCAATACTGGAACTGAGAGCAACAAATTGAGTGGACAGAAGCTGGGGAGGGGGTGAGGACCCCTCTTCTGTGTGACCCTTTTAGAGCTAAAGTTGAGGGGGAAACTCCTTTCACTTAACAGAATGGACATGTGGAAAGAAATGTGTCTGCCACCATCAGATCCAGTTAGGACCTCGGATTCTCATTTGAATCTTACCCCAGAGGGAGCCTTTAATCTATTTCTCCTTGCTCAGTGCTGAATAGTGATGATGCAAAAGAAATCTCTGCTGCAGTTTGGAATGTGGTATGAGAGGGAGAGAAAGGAGAGATTAGAATGAGAGGATATAGAAGCATGCCAGACTAAATCTTATATTGTTGTGTGCATCCCAATTCTCCAAGCAGCAAGAACTCCAGGGGTTGTCACATGTGCCCAGGTTTCGTTTCCCGCGGAGTGAGGTCACTGGAGGATTTTTGGCATTTTGTGATAAGCAGTTTATTTACACTGGCTGAGCATAGATGGAGATCCACAGCATTGAACACCCCAACTTGTTTTATTTTACTTTTTTATAGGACTTGTAGCCTGCTTTTCAGTCCAAAAGGCTCACAGAGGACTCAGCTATACAGCTGCAATTAAAACGTTTTAAGTGTGTTGTAAAGTGCAGTATACAAAATTGACACTAGATGATGATGGTGAGCTATGGCAGATTCAATATATTTTTCAAAACTTTTTTTATAAAGCATTATCATAGCATTTTTTTTTAAATATGTGTGTATATTCCACCAGAGTCAATTAAAACAAGACAATCCCTGCCTGCAGGTTTATAATCTGAACATAATACACACAGGAAACGTGTCAGGGAGGGAAGAGGGAGCAGGAAATCAAACAAAGGCACCAGATCTGAAAGAGTTGTCATTTTAATGACCAGTTTGTGTAGTTCAGAAGTAGGGGGTCCTTGATGGAGCTGGGCTTTCAGAAAAGCTGATGGAATGAGCCCTCCTTCCTGTTTCTCTGGTGTTCATTTTTCCTCATCTGATTTCCAGGGGAATCAGCAGAACCATTACAATTTCTTATAGAAAGCAAACCCAGTCCTCTGTGCTCTCCTCCCTGTCTGATTCATTCAGATTCCAGAACTGCAAGTTGACTTCACTTCCTCCCCTTGGTCAGCAGGAGGACAAATAGAAGCTGGTCAGCTTCATGCCTTTCTAGCTCATTCAGATATTTGCTGGCCATTGATAAGGAGGTACAGCACCTAATCTCCATAGCATTAAGAATTCAGTCAGGCTAGACATGTCCAATCAGATGGGCCATTTTAGCAGTCTCATCTTATAATTAGAGTCAGTGCATTAGAGGGGCTCCTCTGAGGTCGATTAGAACCACCCCCAAATTAATAACAAGATATTTATTATTACATTTGTGTCTTTGCTACAAAGATCACATTGTTCTCCTGCTCTCCATTTTATTCTCACAACAACCCTGTGCAGTAGGTGAGGCTGAGGGAAGTTGGCTGGCCCATGATTACCCAGTGAGCTTCAGGCCTGAATGGAGACTTGAATCCTTGTTTCCCAGGCCATAGCCTGACACACTTATCACCACACCACATTGGCTCTCTTTGTCTAATAGTGAAGCTGGCCCTGGCTTCTCTTTTATTTCTTTACCCCAGGTATTCCTCTGTGTAACCACAGGCCTTGACAGATTTTAGTTAATTAACACAACAAGTCCTTTTCTTTACCATCTTTTTATTACCTCAGCTCTGCAGACAGGGAATTCTGACTTCAGCATGACTATAGAAGAGGGTTAGACAAAATCATGGTGGATAAGGCTGACAGTGGCTGCTGGGCATTACAGTTATGCTCTGCTTCCACAATTGGAGACGCTATGCTTCCAGTTTCTGGAAACTGTGGGAATTTGGCCACTGTGAGAACAAGATACTGGACTACAGGTGTGCCAACTTTAGGGGGCTGAAGTCACCTCTGCCCCCATATTTGTTTTAAGGGAACCGAGGCCCCTGAATCTTGAGGTCGCCCTGTGTGCATTGACTGGCTCCTCCAAAGCGCTAGGCCTCCTCCATCATGTGCACATTTCTACATCTTGGGGGCAACCTGGTGCCTCTGCTGGACTAGATGGGCCACTGGCCTGATCCTGTTCTAATATTCTTATGTTAAGACCCGAGACCCTCTTTCAGCAGTATTTATTTTTCCTTTCAAAGCCTTCTTAAACACCCACCTTTTAAATCTTCCTTGTAAGATCAAAGATTGCATTGGGAAGCTTGGCTGATCCAAACAGAGGCACTGTATTGGGAGTTGTTGTTGTTTAGTTGTTGAGTCCTGTCCGACTCTTCATGACCCCATGGACCAGAGCACACCAGGCACTCCTGTCTTCCACTGCCTCCCGCAGTTTGGTCAAACCCATGCTGGTAGCTTCGAGAACACTGTCCAACCACCTCGTCCTCTGTCGTCCTCTTCTCCTTGTGCCCTCCATCTTTCCCAACATCAGGGTCTTTTCCAGGGAGTCTTCTCTTCTCATGAGGTGGCCAAAGCATTTGAGCCTCAGCTTCAGGATCTGTCCTTCCAGTGAGCACTCAGGGCTGATTTCTTTAAGAATGGATAGGTTTGATCTTCTTGCAGTCCATGGGACTCTCAAGAGTCTCCCCCAGCACCATAATTCAAAAGCATCAATTCTTCGGCGATCAGCCTTCTTGATGGTCCAGCTCTCACTTCCATACATCACTACTGGGAAAACCATGGCTTTAACTATACGAACCTTTGTCGGCAAGGTGATGTCTCTTTTATATATATATATATAATATTTATTCGTCTTTCAAAAATAGTACAAAAACAAAAAGAGAACAAAAAATAACACAAATACAAAAATACAAAACTAAAAACAGTTAAAAACAGGTGATGTCTCTGCTTTTTAAGATGCTGTCTAGGTTTGTCATTATTTTTTTTTCTCCCAAGAAGCAGGCCTCTTTTAATTTTGGGAGTAGTTGTTCCTATATCAACTTAAATTCTAGTACGTTGGATCTATTGTGATTCAGTCTGTAAAGGAAAGTGGGGTGTGGGAGTCCTAGGGATTTGACTGGAGAACAAAAGTGTTTGTCTCTGTGTGTGTAAGATCGGAGCAGTAATGTTTTGGTGTCAAGAAGGGCAGTGTGGTGTTTTGAAGTGCTTTCCCCATGTGCATTGGGATCTCAGTGGCCAGGGAGCAGCAAAGAGCTCTCTCTTTATTACAGTGTATGTTTTATCTCTGCAGTCTTCGCGAAGACTTAGTTTAAAGATCTCGGCTCAATACCATTAGTGTATCTCTGCTGATGGCCCTTTATAAAATTGATTAGAAACTGGGCTTTTGCATGTGTGTGTGTGGGCGCTAATCTGATTTGAGTCCGAGATGGTATCTTTAATTCAGTGCATCGTGGCAACTAACTCACGAACTTCACCGAGAGTCAGAGCCCCTAATTTGGTTTGAGAATACATTAGCAAAACGAGCTCAGAAGGCCCCTTTTGGGAATGGGGGCTGGTGGGGGGGAGGTCTGCTTGATAGAGAATTTCAGAGTTAAACCAAGATCCCGGGCACGATATTGCTGCAATAGTTCCCAGGGTGAAAAAGAAAAAGGAACAACATGAAAGCTAGAAGCTTGATTGACTGCCAGACTTACGCAAATAATAGCCAACAAAGTGAGCCTCAAAGCAGGATTAACCCTTTCCACCCCAGGCAAATAAGGGGCAGTCACTGTGCTGTGTATTAAGCATTTTCTGTAACTGTTTTACTTCCATTCTATTTATATGTAAAGAACAGCATATACACACGGATTTCACCAACTGAAACGTTAATTACAAAATGGTGTATTTCTCCTGTGGCCCTTGTGCAGATTTTCTTTAGGGCGGTGGTGGGGGAGCTGCTTTGATTTTTAAAAACTCTCTTAGGTCACTGATGGACCTTTCAAAAGGTTGAACCTGAAGTGATGTCATCACTGATGAACAATTGTGAACACAGGAAAGTAGCTGAACTCCCTGATACTGTATTATGCAGGCTGATTATACAGTTCGGTTGATCATTCTCATCGCTGAACAAAACAGGGATACCCTTTGTTCAGTAGGCCTCTCTCCCCTTTCCTTTTAAAATTGATGACAAGTACAATCCCCTGAGAAACAGCCCCAGTGAAATTAGTGGCAGTCAGACAAAGAACATCTTTGGGGCCTGTACAGCAGAACTAGTGGAATTCTTGTTATATTCTTAAACTTGGGACTAGCGGCTACCCCCTTATTTGTGCTAGCTCCAGGCTAGCAGCCCTAGCATGATATTCTGACCTTCCAGAATAATGAAAAATTGCATTAAAATTGCATCATTCCAAAATAATGAAGAATTGCATTAAGATTGTGGGAAATGTGGACTTGGTTGCAGGAGCCTAGCAGCACCCAGAGTGGTAGGGCTGGGGCGAGCCACCCCTGGGGGTGCCACAGTGAACTGCGCACGGGGGCGCCATGGTGATCTGCCTGGGGGGGTGTGGTACAGTGAGCTGTCCATGGAGTCCGCCTGGCGGATGCAAGCCCCACACTGCTGTTTTGGGCAGTGTGGGGCTCCGTGTCACCACGTCACTCCCAGGAGAGACGCATGGCTCAGGCGTGCTGCAGCCCAGGCCCCACAGTAAGTGCTGACCCCTGCGTTGTGCCATTTTGTGACTCCCCTCAAGGATGACACCCAGGGCGGGCCGCTGCCCCCCTTCCTACGCCCCTGCTTGGTTGCAGGCAAATAGAATCACATCAAAAGGATATAGAATAATTTCCTGAAATGGCAAGTGGAGTACTTTTTGCTTGGTATTTCTTAACTTTCCTTTGAAGAGAGACACCGCACCTGGGTTTTAGGCTTGTGGTATGAGAAGCGTTCAGCCTTCACCAGCCCTCCCAGACCAAAAGTACTCTTCCGCAAGGGCTATAAAAGTGCTAATCAACTCTTGCAAAATCTTCTTAGAGAGAGGAAATCTTAAATAAACAAGCCTGTCAGGCTGATAATTTTATATGTATATCTTCTCTTAAATAAATATTGCTTTTTTTATCCCATGCAAACAGTCCCTCACCATGTTTTTTTTTTGAAAGAGTTGTCCCAAAATATTATATCGGACTCAAGCAATATCTTAGTGATTGTCTATGCAGAAATTTGAAAGATAAATCCTGTATTCAGTTTAGGGTTGTAGTCTTTGGGAAAGACCTTTGCCTAAGGCCCTTGGAAGTTGCTGCCCACCAATGTTGCCATAGGTAACACTGGGCTACATGGACAGATAGTCTGACATTCAGAAGACATCTTAAGGCAGCCCTGTTCAGGGAAGTTTTTAACGTGTGATATTTTACTGTATTTTTGCTTTCTATGGAAGCCGCCCAGAGTGGCTGGGGAGGCCCAGCCAGATGGGCGGGGTATAAATAATAAATTATTATTATTATTATTATTATTATTATTATTATTATTATTATATAAGACAAATTCCTATGCTTCAGAACTCATCCATAGACACCGAGGTATTTCACCTTCAAAGTATTTGGTGGCAAGCACACATAACTCTGTGTTTGGTAGGTTATGACATGCTGCGTTTAGTGAATTTCCTCCTTCCCACATTCCCTGGCAAACTGCAGCAGTCAGCTCTTTTACTTCTGTGGATTGCACCAATGAACTTTAGTTCTGCACCTACATCTCTATCCAGTCAGCACCGCACTGCAGAGAAATAATCCAATTTTCCTTGATTATTAATAATTACTCCTTGCTGCTATTTTTTGAGTCGATTGATTAAAATAAGCTGTGATCCGACAGGATACTCTACACCTCATAACCTAACACCTTGACTCCTTCTCTATTACATCTTCTTTGATTTTCAAAGGGAGGGAGACCTCACAGTCCAGGGAAAGGGGAAAAGGATAGTTGGGATGATAAGGTCATCTTTTGAAGGGCATACATTGCTTCCATCTTTGATTTTCAAGGGAAGGAAGACCTCACAGTCCAGGGAAAGAGGAAAGGAAGTAAATGGGAAGGTAAAGTCTGAACAACAACGGAAAGTCTTGCAATACCTTCAAGAGTTTCAGATTCATTCTGGCATAAGTTTTTATGCATGAATAAATGTGTTTGGCTGTGCACATATTACCAGATTAAAATGGAGCCCAGGTGTCATTTTTCTCAATTTGGATTGAAGCTGGTTTTGGGGAAAACATGTCAAAATGCAGTATTTCCCAAGAAACTACAGGATAGATGTGTACTGTGGCTAACACCATGTGTGTACCATTTCCCAAACCAGTGGTGGGAGCACACTGGATGCAGCGCAAACAGCCTTAGTCACTAAGGTGCTACAAGGCTGTGGTTTTTGTCTCAATAAATTAAAATGGCTCAAGTTAAAATACCCTCTGGAATCATATAGGTTCTGAACTCTTGCTCAGTGCATTCCCCCAACCACAAAGTAACTGTAACCAATAGCACTAATCAGGGATGAGAAAGTAAATCAGGATTATCTATTTCAATAAAGCTACCAGGGTGAGCCCCTCTCATCTAGAATTAAGGAAACTTGACAGTTTTGAGTTTTAAGTTGGTATCAGATAGAACCAAATTCATTGTCAGATGACTGAAACTTAACCAAATATCCAACCTTCAGAAGGCTTCGCTGTGACAAGAATCACTTCATTTGAGTGGCAATTGCGTCTGCAGGACACTTGTGGTGGTTTCTTCCATTCAGTCCAGTTGTGCAATCCTGGCTTTCTTTCACCTTGTGGGCCATACTGAAATGATGTTTCCTTTACATCCTTGTAAGAGTTTTCTGTGTTGATTATTCTTCCAGGTTGTTCTGAATATTTGCACAGAGAGTTTGCCCGACACCACCTGCATTGCCTTGAATTCTGGTTCTGTACTGTGTGGTCCTACAAGAGCAGGGAAGTTTAGCATGTTTGCAGATTCCCCAGAAATGAAAATGGCAAAATTAGCACTAGCAAAATGAAATATATGTATGGTGTTAAGTCCTCAGTCATGAACTTTAGAACATGACTTTGAACAATCTTCCAGTTACTACAGCCAGTTCAGATCTAGCAAGGATCATTCATGTCATAATAATCTTAAACCTAGATTCCTGTTATGATTGCACTAAAATGGCATTGATGGACATTTGCTTAGAATGTGAGGGCTGTAGCATCTTCACTGGTTCACTTCTATCTTCTTGGCACAATTAAAGCTGCTGATTTTATAAATCCCTTAAATACTTTGGAGACTCTTACATTTGATCATGTAATTTTAAGAAGACCCTCTTGAATATACTATCTGCAGACTATGGACATCTCCAGACAGTCAGGATTTTGTGGAAGGGATTGAAGCACATAGAGTACTGTAACTCTGCAATTAAAAGGCTTTTTTTTGGCTAAATTTGGTTTTTAAAAAACCCAGCAAACCTTTTACAGTTAGCAAACTGACGGGGAAATGCATTGAGAAGTGAGGAATGAATGAATCACTAGCATGAAGATGTATAAACACCCTGTAAGCAAATCAGGATGAGTGCTCAATGAGGACTGGATATAATCTAACCTCCACATAATCTCTGTGCAAGCAAACCAAAATGAATGCTGAGTAACTAGGTCATTTGGAGGAGCCCTATGTTTGTATGAGAAGGGCAACTGAAGAGTTCCCTTCCTCTGAGACTCACCAAAGTTTGAGACTGAGTGTTTCCTGGAAGTGCTGTGAACTGTTTTAATTTGGGATCTCTTTTAACAGTTGTGGTTAGACAGGTTTGGTTTAATTGAAATCCTGAAAGCATATTTTAGCGAGTTAACAGGTATTTTGTGTAAGAGTTTGACAAAACCTTGCTTTTAGTGTTGGCACCCCCCTCCAAGTCAGGCTAAAAATCTATTTAATTAACTGCTTTCCATCTTCTCAGGAACTGCGCTGAAGTCAATGCAAGTATTCATGTTAATGAATGCAAACCAGGGTGCTGCTTCCATCACCTTTCAGTCAGTCAAATGACACAGAAAATCAGAACACTATATCAAATACTCTAAAATGGTTATGATGGGCTAAATAATATAATTTTAGAGTCTTAAACAATCCTTCCTTAAGCAGAGTGTAAAATTCACTGCTCTATTATTTTTGTAGGAGATAACATGGGTGAAGCAAATCGGGAAGAGATTTCAGTCAACTGTGCATTAAAGAGGCTCTAATGTCCAGGTCAATATTTGCAAGTCAATATGAAGCCAGCAGAAACCAATGCAAACGTTCCAGTGACACTATATGGATGATTTTATAAATTCATAAAGCTGGAAGGGACCTCAGATGTCATCTAGTCCCCGACCTCTATTGACGCAGGAGAAATTCCACAGCTGTAGCATCCCTTGTAGGCTGCTAGCCACCCTCCGTTTAAATGCCTCTGACAAAGGCACATCCTCTTTATGCGTTCTCATTTTAAATCAGTTGTGTCTCCTGTTTCATGGCTCACTTTTCGGAACAGTAGCAAACATAGCTGTCAAGTGTCCCTTATTCCAGCGCCATGTCCCGCTGCTGTCCCTTATTGATGGATGTCCCTTAAATGTCCCTTAAATGATATCCCTTAAATTTCAAAGGAAGCAGCTCCTCTCCCTCCCTGCCTGCCGGCCAGGGAGGAGGGAGGCTCCAACTGTGTTGCTTGGCTGTGTTGCTCACCCAATAAGAAGTCTAAGAACGACTGGGGGGGGGGGTGGAGCTTGCATGCCTTGTGTGTGGCTAGTTAATGCAAGCTGAGGGGTTTTTTGAATGCTGGACGCCATTTTGGTGCACGTGGTGCTGCAAACTTTGCAGTGCAAAGCCAGGCCGGGGAGCCATCTTAAGTTGAGGCTGCATAGGCCTTGTGGTGCATGTGATTCAGATTCTAGTCAGTTGAACCTCTGGTTACAAAGTTGGTTGGACAGTGTTCTCGAAGCTACCCAGCATGAGTTTGACCAGACTGCAGGAGGACAGGAAGACTGGAGTGCCTGGAACAGGTGAGGCTGCAGGTCCCTTATTTTGGCTACTGGTCCTCTATAATGAAATTAAGAAAGTCCTTAAGTGGACATTTGCAAAGAAACCAGAGGCTTTTCTCTTGGGCATGGTCGGCCAATTGGTACGAAAGAAAGATAAAACCTTTTTTATGTACGCAACCACAGCAGCAAGAATTCTCCTGGCAAAGTATTGGAAGATGCAAGAATTACCTACTCTGGAAGAATGGCAGACGAAGGTGACTGAATCTATGGGACTGGCAGAGATGACCGGCAGAATCCGTGATCAAAGGAGAGAGACGGTGGAAGAAGACTGGAAAAAATTTAAACTATATCTTAAGAACTGTTGCAAAATTTCGGACTGATAAAATGTTAAGGGTCAAGAAATAAAGAACTATAGCTGTAAATAGTTAAGTTAAGAAAATTTTGAGGGAAACGAAATATTGAAAAGGAATGAAGGATTGCTAAAAATTTCTGAAACAGGGGTGCAGTGAAGGGGAGGCGTGGGGAAGTCATGTGTTGTTTATTTGTGTGTTTTTTGGTTTTATGAAAATTAATAAAAATTATTAAAAAAAAAAATATTTTGGCTACTGGTCCCTTATTTTCAAGGCTGCTGGTCCCTTATTTTCAAATCTGTAAGTTGACAGCTATGGTAGCAAAATGCCCATCCTTATGATAGGCAAAGAGCTCTGTAAAAGACTCTTAATAGGGTCCAGCAATGTATCTCTGTGCAATATTGTACGTACAGACACATTGGAACATGCAGTATTATGGAACTGTTGCCAGTGAGGGCCAGGATGTTTAGTGTCTGGAGTAGAGGGCAGTTTTTGTCTTTGCTGTGATACAGTGTGGCGGTATTATAACACAGCTCTCTTTTTATCCCTTTGCACACGGTTAAGTGAATGGCAACCATATACAGTATAAGGAGATCACCATTATAGGGACACCATGATGGCGGGGAGATGTCTGAACATGCCCCTTATGCAGAGTGACATTTGCTGAGAATTCATTCTTATCCTGCCTGCTTTTATTACCGTATCTACCTATTCCTGAGATTGTGATTTGTGTCAAACTATTTTTAATGATGTATTTTAAATTGCTGTGACCGGCCCTTGGACCTTCATGTGTAGGGCAGATAAATGATGCTGATGTTGGCAACAACAACAACAACAACAACAACAACAACAACAACAACAGTGTTTTAAAAAACCTGTACATGCAAAGGTGCATTTAACATCATGTTTAGTTCTCATGTCACGTGTGTTTATTTCATGCACATTTATGGCCACAGTATGCAGCAAACTCTTGAATTCCTATGGCTTCTATGCTACCGTTTGCTTATTTTAAGGTCATTCTGATCCAGTCTGAATCATATGTTTGTGTTTCTTTCTTACCCATCTGAATTTGGAGCTGTGCGATGTTTCCAAATTGGTCAATTTTTCTATACAGCGCAAATGTATAGATAGAAACCTAAAGTGCTGAATCAGTGCACTGCCGATGAGGTCAGAACACTAGAGGGCACAGGTACAAACTCTGTCTGAAGCTGATGAGGATGGACCATAACAACAGAAAATGTAAGCAGTTGGGGTCAGAAGAGTCTTGCAAGATGTGTAATGGGCATGCGAAGATAGAGTAGCGGAAAGATAATGGAAGAAAAATAAGATTGATCTGTAGGGTCCCATCCATCTGTGTGATGCCATGGTATCTATGTACATTCTTTATAACAAACTCCAGTACAAATTATCGGCATGATTTAAATCTCAGCCTTTTGCCACAGACACTGGTGTTCATTAGTTTCCACGGGAATGTGCTTTGGAAGATCTTTGTAGCTGATTGTTTTATAGTAGAGGGAGCACACCCTTGTTCTGGCTGCAAATCCAAGCCTCCTTCTCCCAGTTAGGGTGAACAATATGGTATCCCTATGTTTGTGACCCAAAGTTCTCAAGCATCAGTTGCAGGGAGTTCTCATTTTTCTGGCATTTGGACTACAAATGTGCCTGCCTTCTAATCCAAAGAGAACTTCCATTGGTGTGCCTCATCTGCCCATAGCATCACCGGAGATCCAGGCAGTGGAGGCAGATTCACCAGGCCACCAGAGCACAGCTCTCTCACTGAAAATGTCAAGCAATTTTTGAACATTTCCTCAAAACCACCCACTATTTCCTGTCAATCTCCTGTTCTCTGACCAATCAGCTCTCTGCACCGCTCAGCTAATTCCAACCCGAAAGCATTGCTGTGGCAAAGAGGTCCCTCCCAGGTGTCTCCAAGCAGAAAAACCATGTGACTGATTGGGCTGCAAGGAAGTCAGCCCTAGTAGGAAAGCTCTTATGCCAGAGTCCATCTGTTGGTAAGAGCCCGTCTGGCACAACCACTATAGCAGATACAGGAGGAGTCGGGACTGCTAACGTGGCAGCAGAGTTAGCCCATCAGAATCATACATGGGTTCTGAGCATGATCAGAGCTGTTTCCCTGAAGGCCAGAGAAGCAGCAGGCAGTGTTTCCTACTTGGAGTTGTTTTGGGATTAGCTTTTTTAAAAATGTATTTAATTTCATTTTATAATGCATATAAAAGAAAGAACAGTTATAATAACAGATGGAAATTAAAAGAGGAAAATGCAAAACTATAAAATAGGCACATAGAATGGGTATAGTTGCACATAGGTTAAAATATCAAAGTCCAAGTGAAGACTATCAGCGTTATCAGATTATCAAGTATAGATCCAGATTTTCGAGGCTTATGACAAGGGTTGTTTTGAAAATGAGGGTTCCATTGTATATGTCATAAAAGCATGCCAAATCATATGAAAAGCTTCTGGAGGTTCTAGCCCTTGTCAAAACCTCAAATTATGTGTAATTTTCTCTGTTATAGCTATATTCCAGAGTGAGTGGCACTAAGGGTCGAGCATAAGATATTGGACAGCTTTTCTTTCTTCTTTTGGTTCAGTATGACTTGAGGATGTGTTGCAATCACTTTCCTACATTCATTTATTAAAAGCTGCCGGTCCAGAATGAACTGTGGAAATGTACCCATTTTAGAATCTTAGAAGTGCAAGAGGTAGGTAAATACAGCATTAACCTTTGACTGTAAATGCCTTTTAGCCTCAAGAAGCTGGGCTCAAGGTACAGATCGCATTAGTGGCAGTAACAGTTGGGATCTATGTGGTAGTTGAGGCTGACGGTTGTGGGTTTATAGATTCTCTGTCTTCACACATCATATTGATCTCGCTCAGTTCACTGTATTATACCGAGAATTTCATTTATGTAATGTGAAAATTTCCTATGGCTTTGTTTATTTTTAACTCTTAGCTTATCAACAGTTTCCTAACTTTGATAATCAGTAAAAAACAACAACACACAACCCAACAACCCTGACTTGGCCTATAGGAGAGAAGCAGATGTCAGGCGCAAATACAATTTTTGCTAATTAGTACTTTCAAATAAGAGAAACACCCCCCCCCTGCAAAGTTCAGATTTTTAGGTTGGTGTCAGGTACTTCATTGTCTCTGGTGTCCCATGGCATCATGGCTTGCAGAGAAATATATACTTCTATGAAATGGGAGACAATGCTAGCTTTGCTCCAGCATCCCGCCTCCCCAGTTGTGTTCAGTTTCTAGAGCAGCACCCAAAATAACCCATTGTGATTTTCAAGTTTCATAACAAAGGGAAGAGATTTGCCTGGAGAGATGGGGTTGAATATTTATAGTACAGTCACATCCCTTGGCTTCTGTGTACATGCGTGTAGAGACAGAAATTAACACTTGATGTTTTTTATCAGATTGAGGGCTGCATTTCCTCACGCACAGATTTCCAGAGGGCACATGCCAGTGGTGGGTAGAGCAATGGATGCAACTCCTACTTTGTACAGTAGGGTACATTCTAGGCATGCAAAAGCCACACATTGCATTCCCACTCAACTGCATATATTCATCCTCCACCCAAGCAAACAAGAGGCATTATCACACTTCAAGGACACATTCCAGCCAGGCAAAACCACTTGAGCATAGAGCAGGGCGGCTGAAGGGTGTGGCCAAGGGAGAGTAGGTGTGGCTTAGGGCTGTGGCCCAGGGAGAGTCTTGATGGCCAAATAGAGAGGCTCGGAGGGCTGCATTTGGCCTGCAGAAAAGAAGCAGAAGTTTCCTTATCCCTGGGTTAAGAATAAGTTGCTGACTTGAAGCTTTGTAAGGATATAGTCTTGCAGTACATTGAGATTTGGTGCAAGTTCCTTCATTGCTGGAGCAACCTTGAGTTTTATAATCCACAGATTACATCAGACAAATGGTTTTGCTAATCACATTTCTCATGCTGAATTGCAGTCGCCCACTTGCTTACACTTGCAACCCTGGGAGACATCAAGAACCTGAAAAAAAGTTTTATAGAATCATAGAATCATAGAGTTGGAAGAGACCACAAGGGCCATCGAGTCCAACCCCCTGCTAAGCAGGAAACACCATCAGAGCACTCCTGACATATGGTTGTCAAGCCTCTGCTTAAAGACCTCCAAAGAAGGAGACTCCACCACACTCCTTGGCAGCAAATTCCACTGTCGAACAGCTCTCACTGTCAGGAAGTTCCTCCTAATGTTTAGGTGGAATCTTTTTTCTTGTAGTTTGGAACCATTGCTCCGTGTCCGCTTCTCTGGAGCAGCAGAAAACAACCTTTCTCCCTCCTCTATGTGACATCCTTTTATATATTTGAACATGGCTATCATATCACCCCTTAACCTCCTCTTCTCCAGGCTAAACATGCCCAGCTCCCTTAGCCGTTCCTCATAAGGCATCGTTTCCAGACCTTTGAACATTTTGGTTGCCCTCCTCTGGACACGTTCCAGTTTGTCAGTGTCCTTCTTGAACTGTGGTGCCCAGAACTGGACACAGTACTCCAGGTGAGGTCTGACCAGAGCAGAATACAGTGGCACTATTACTTCCCTTGATCTAGATGCTATACTCCTATTGATGCAGCCCAGAATTGCATTCGCTTTTTTAGCTGCCGTGTCACACTGTTGGCTCATGTCAAGTTTGTGGTCAACCAAGACTCCTAGATCCTTTTCACATGTACTGCTCTCAAGCCAGGTGTCACCCATCTTGTATTTGTGCCTCTCATTTTTTTTGCCCAAGTGCAATACTTTACATTTCTCCCTGTTAAAATTCATTTTGTTTGTTTTGGCCCAGTTCTCTAATCTGTCAAGGTCGTTTTGAAGTGTGATCCTGTCCTCTGGGGTGTTAGCCACCCCTCCCAGTTTGGTGTCATCTGCAAATTTGATCAGGATGCCCTTGAGTCCATCATCCAAGTCGTTGATAAAGATGTTGAATAAGACCGGGCCCAAGACAGAACCCTGTGGCACCCCACTAGTCACTCTTCTCCAGGATGAAGAGGAACCATTGATGAGCACCCTTTGGGTTCGGTCAGTCAGCCAGTTACAAATCCACTGAGTGGTAGCATAGTCAAGTCCGCATTTTACCAGCTTCTTTACAAGAATATCATGGGGCACCTTGTCAAATGCCTTGCTGAAATCAAGGTAGACTACATCCACTGCGTTCCCTTCATCTACCAGGCTTGTAATTCTGTCAAAAAACGAGATCAGGTTAGTCTGACATGACTTATTTTTCAGAAATCCATGCTGACTATTGGTGATCACAGTATTCCTTTCTAGGTGCTCACAGACTGTTTGCTTAATGATCTGCTCCAGAATCTTCCCTGGTATTGATGTCAGACTGACTGGGTGGTAATTATTTGGGTCCTCTCTTTTCCCCTTTTTGAAAATAGGGACAACATTTACCCTCCTCCAGTCTGCCGGGACTTCGCCTGTTCTCCAGGAATTCTCAAAGATGACTGCCAGTGGTTCTGAGATCACATCTGCCAGTTCTTTTAATACTCTTGGATGCAGTTCATCTGGCCCTGGAGACTTGAATACATCTAAACTAGCCAAGTATTCTTGTACTATCTCCTTAGTTATTCTGGGCTGTGTTTCCTCTGCTGAATCATTTGCTCCAAATTCTTCAGGTTGGGCATTGTTTTCTTTATCGGAGAAGACTGAGGCAAAGAAGGCATTGAGGAGTTCAGCCCTTTCTGTGTCCCCTGTTTTCATTTCACCATCTTCTCCTCTGAGTGACCCCACTGTTTCTTTGTTCTTCCTTTTGCTACGAACATACCCATAAAAGCCTTTTTTGTTGCTTTTAACATCTCTAGCAAGCCTGAGTTCATTCTGTGCTTTAGCTTTTCTGACTTTGTGTCTACACGTGCTGGCTATTTGTTTGAATTCCTCTTTGGTGGTTTCCCCCCTTTTCCATTTTTTGTACACATCCTTTTTTAATCTTAACTCAGTTAAAAGTTCTTTAGATAGCCACCCTGGCTTCTTTAGGCACCTTCCATGTTTCCGTCTCATTGGTATTGCCTGAAGTTGTGCTTTTACTATCTCCCTCTTAACAAACTCCCAGCCATCATGAACTCCCTTTCCTTTTAGTATTACTGTCCATGGGATCTCACCCAGCACTTCCCTAAGTTTTATGAAGTCGGCTTTCTTAAAGTCAAGAAATTGAGTCCTAGTATGCTTGGCTGCTCCTTTCCGCTGTATAGTAAACTTCAGAAGAGCATGATCACTCGCGCCTAATGATCCTTCCACTTCTACCCCACTAACCAGGTCATCAACATTGGTTAGGACCAGATCTAAAATGGCTGTTCCTCTTGTTGCTTCTCCCACTTTCTGGACAATGAAGTTGTCTGCAAGGCCAGTGAGGAATCTGTTTGACCTTATGCTCTTGGCTGAGTTTGACATCCAGCAAATATCCGGGTAATTGAAGTCCCCCATTACTACTATCTCCCTTCCTTTTGCATGCTTGGCCATCTGTTCCAGGAAGGCCTCATCTATGTCCTCCGTTTGGCTTGGGGATCTATAGTAAACCCCCACAATGAGGTCACAGTTATTCCTCTCTCCCTTAATTTTGACCCAAATGCTCTCACTTTGGCTTTGAGGTTCTAAATCTTGGATCTCTTCACAGGTTTACACATCCCTGACATATAACGCCACTCCTCCTCCTTTCTTGTCTGGTCTGTTTCTCTGAAATAGATTGTATCCCTCCATTATTACATTCCAGTCGTGGGACTTATCCCACCAGGTTTCAGTGATGCCTATTATGTCATATTTAGTTTGCTGTACCAAGAGCTCAAGCTCATCTTGTTTATTACCCATGCTTTGCGCATTAGTGTACAGACATTGAAGTCCATTAATCATTCCCCCATGTCTCTTATTTAAGGATTTTTTCCTCCCATCACTAGGTCTGCGTGCTGTTTGCTCCATTTGGTCTATGAGTCATTTGGTCTCCATTTGGTTCTAGTGCAGATCCAACATGGAGGGCACTGGGAACCACAGATTCATAGAATTTTAGAGTTGGAATAGACCCCAAGGGTCTAGTCCAACCCCCTGCAATTACAGCTTTTAAAAAACCACTGACAGATGTACATTAAACCTCTTGTAAACCTCCAAGGAAGGAGAGCCCACCACCTTCCAGGGCATTGTGTTCCACTGTTGAATCAGAAATTTTTTCCTAACCGTTAGTTGGAATCTCCTTTCTTGTAATTTGAATCCATTGGTTTGGGTCCTAGTTTGTGGCACAGAAAACCAGACCTTTGTGTGTTTCTCAATAAATGACCTATTGGCATCTCCAGGCCATTGTCACCTACAATCCATTAAGATGCAGATGTGCCCTTTTTCCAGGGAACATCTCTCTTGCTTTCTTTCATGGAAACTCCACCCCGATCTCTTGATTTGTACATTTTATTAGTTGCATTGTCAGTATCTGATATTCTATTTATATAAGTAAGATTTTTCAAGAAGAAGAAGAAGAAAAGATGGTAGCATTCAAACTTCAGTGGTTTCTGATATTAGGCTATGTTTCAGGAGTATGACATTTCTATATTCCTGTCTCCACGTGAGGCACCTGGGACCACAGTCTAAAGTAAAGATCGTAATCAAATAAAACTTCTCTTGAATGCACCCTTAATTAACACTATCCCCAGGACTGCCCTTGAGTAAGCATCAGTGTCTCCCCAGTGACTTCAAGGTTATAGTTATTTAACAGACATCTTCTCTCCCAAACTCGAGTGACATTTCTTTTCCTTGGCTTTAGAAAGCGAGGAACCTGACCCCATATGGGGGCCCAGGAAGCTTGGAGAGGAGGACAGGGTTTATAGGGCAAGGACACTTGAAAGAATGTGGGGGTGGGTGGAAACTGCCGCTCCAAAACCCTCCAGCAACATTACAATCCTTAAGGATGGGCAAGCAACACAGTTAGGCTTCCCAGTCCTCAATACTTACTTCAGAGAAGCAACACAAGGCTTTTATTTTGTTTAGCCTTCCAGGACTTTCCAGAGTGCCTTACAACTGGCATTATGCTCTTTGGCTGTCATTTATGTGTATTTTTGGGGGGGGTAGGATGTTCTGTTTTATTGATTTTTATGACGTGACCTTTAATTGTTGCAAGACACAGTGTGATAAAATAATAACAGAACTTTTTTTAAAAAAAATAATAAATAAAAATCAATAACTGCAAGAGAGGAGAGTCAGAGGAGCTTTGCAGATCCTAACTGATCAGAGTGTGCTGCGTGATGAGTTGCTGGGTGTCCTTCTCACGGGTATTTTGTTTGTAAAACATTTTTATACTGATTTTCAACCCTGGCAACGTTCACGTGAAGGAACAAAACCAAACAATCCACTGTCAAGTTGTTTTGTTTTCAGCTTTTAAAACGTTGAACCTTGATGAAGTCAATGGAAACATTTCAAAAGAACGATTCGAAAATTTGGAGTAATGTGGCCTAGCTGACTCACTGTAAGCACATATGGGCAGCTTTGGGCATTTATATGGCTTTTCTGTGTTCCACAGGACAATTGTTGTTAGGAACCACTTTCCCAGGGTTTCCAGCTAGCATGCTCTGTGTCCCCAGAAAGTTTGCTTAACTAGTTTCTCTTTTCAAGCAGGGTCCTCAAAGTCACGCGTTTCGATAGCCAAGAGGTTAGCAGGCAGAGCAGGATGTCTCTTCATCCTGCAGCCACCCTGCTTCCTGCTATGAAAACCCACCCAGCAATAGCAGAATTAGTCCTGTGGCTGAGCCAGTGATGATGGTAGGAGAGGTAAAGAAATATTTGTTGTTGTTTAGTCGTTTAGTCGTGTCCGACTCTTCATGACCCCATGGACCAGAGCACGCCAGGCACTCCTGTCTTCCACTGCCTCCCGCAGTTTGGTCAAACTCATGCTGGTAGCTTCAAGAACGCTGTCCAACCATCTCATCCTCTGTTGTCCCCTTCTCCTTGTGCCCTCAATCTTTCCCAACATCAGGGTCTTTTCCAGGGAGTCTTCTCTTCTCATGAGGTGGCCAAAGTATTGGAGCCTCAGCTTCAGGATCTGTCCTTCCAGTGAGCACTCAGGGCTGATTTCCTTAAGAATGGATCGGTTTGATCTTCTTGCAGTCCATGGGACTCTCAAGAGTCTCCTCCAGCACCATAATTCAAAAGCATCAATTCTTCGGCGATCAGCCTTCTTGATGGTCCAGCTCTCACTTCCATACATCACTACTGGGAAAACTATGGCTTTAACTATACGGACCTTTGTTGGCAAGGTGATGTCTCTGCTTTTTAAGACACTTTCTAGGTTTGCCATCGCCTTTCTCCCAAGGAGCAGGCATCTTTTAATTTTGTGACTGCAGTCACCATCTGCAGTGATCATGGAGCCCAAGAAAGTAAAATCTCTCACTGCCTCCATTTCTTCCCCTTCTATTTGCCAGGAGGTGATGGGCCCAGTGGCCCTGATCTTCGTTTTTTTGATGTTGAGCTTCAGACCATATTTTGCGCTCTCCTCTTTCACCCTCATTAAAAGGTTCTTTAATTCCTCCTCACTTTCTGCCATCAAGGTTGTGTCATCTGCATATCTGAGGTTGTTGATATTTCTTCCGGCAATCTTAATTCCAGCTTGGGATTCATCCAGCCCAGCCTTTCGCATGATGAATTCTGCATATAAGTTAAATAAGCAGGGAGACAATATGCAGCCTTGCCGTACTCCTTTCCCAATTTTGAACCAATCAGTTGTTCCATATCCAGTTCTAACTGTAGCTTCTAGTCCCACATAGAGATTTCTCAGGAGACAGATGAGGTGATCAGGCACTCCCATTTCTTTAAGAACTTGCCATAGTTTGCTGTGGTCCACACAGTCGAAGGCTTTTGCATAGTCAATGAAGCAGAAGTAGATGTCTTTCTGGAACTCTCTAGCTTTCTCTATAATCCAGCGCATGTTTGCAATTTGGTCTCTGGTTCCTCTGCTCCTTCAAAATCCAGCTTGTACTTCTGGGAGTTCTTGGTCCACATACTGCTTAAGCCTGCCTTGTAGAATTTTAAGCATAACCTTGCTAGCGTGTGAAATGAGTGCAATTGTGCGGTAGTTGGAGCATTCTTTGGCACTGCCCTTCTTTGGGATTGGGATGTAGACTGATCTTCTCCAATCCTCTGGCCACTGCTGAGTTTTCCAAATTTGCTGGCATATTGAGTGTAGCACCTTAACAGCATCATCTTTTAAAGAAATATAGTTAACATTTAAAAGAAACATTCTCATCCCAAAATAGCATGAGGGGAGAAAGCAGCAGCAGCAGTAGCATGCAGACACCACCTTCTCTGTTTCAATGTTTATATTGTTGGTCCATCACCACAAATTGATTTCCAGTCCTTATACCATTGAAATCTTGGGCACTGGGCTCAATCCAACTTCAGGGTTACCCATCAGGGGCCCAGTGAGCAATCCAGTTAGCCAGGCCAAACCTTGCTACGTGTGCCTGTGTGACCTCTTTCTTGATCCTATCATGCTCCGCCGCACTTTCCTTTCTGCCTACGTCTGTCCGCTTCCCTTGCAGGACTGTCGTCTCCCATCTCTCCTTCTCCCATGCACCTAATGGAGGGTGGTAATCCTGTTAGGTGTTTGCAGCAGGCACTGCCGCTGAGTTTGCTCGCAGCGCCTGTGCCAGGTCGAGTGTCATTGCCAGCAGCGCTCTTGGCGGGATGAAGGTTGCATTAGTGAACAGTAATTGAAATGCAAAATAACATTTTGATCGAGCGAGCAGGCTGTTTATTTATCAGATCAATAGCCAAAATGCCCCATCTGGAGAAGTCAGTGTGATAATAAGTGATAGCATTCCAAGGGCAAGCGGAACGCACACAGCAGGGAGGACATGCAGGAGGAGGAGGGTGGGGTGCGCAGGGTGGGGGGTGTCTCCAAAACATGCTCCCCCCTTTCTCTTTTCCTTGTCGGTGGCAGCCGTCTTCCTAATAGCTTTCACCAAGGGCGGCATGTTCGTTTCCACATTTAGCAACAGGAAAGCAAACATCCCTTTAAATAGACCATTGAATCCAATCCTAGATGTGTCTGTAAAACCATATGAGGGAATTGCTTCCCTTCTTGCATCCCCAGGAGAGGCAGGGCTCAGGTTTGGGGGGGCCATTTGACAAGGGTGTCCGTCAAGGATTTTCTTTGCTCCTTATAAAGGTGTTCTAATGTGATAGGGCTTTGTAAGTAATATAGTCATCATGGTTACTGACGGATCATAGTGTGTGTGTGTGTGTGTGTGTGTGTGTGTGTGTGTGTGTATGTGTATTCTTCTAAAAGTTTCAAGGTCTGGATGGTATGGATTGCAGATTTTTGGGATCTGCATGAACAAACTGCCCCAAAATGGAAAATTGACATAGCCTAGCAGAGACATCACCTTGCTAACAAAGGTCAGTATAGTTCAAGCTATGGTTTTCCCAGTAGTGATGTATGGAAGTGAGAGCTGGACCATAAAGAAGGCTGATTGCCGAAGAATTAATGCTTTTGAATTATGGTGCTGGAGGAGACTCTTGAGAGTCCCATGGACTGCAAGAAGATCAAACCGATCCATTCTTAAGGAAATCAGCCCTGAGTGCTCACTGGAAGGACAGATCCTAAAGCTGAGGTTCCAATACTTTGGCCACCTCATGAGAAGAGAAGTCTCCCTGGAAAAGACCCTGATGTTGGGAAAGATGGAGGGTACAAGGAGAAGGGGACGACAGAGGATGAGATGGTTGGACAGTGTTCTCGAAGCTACCAGCATGAGTTTAACCAAACTACGGGAGGCAGTGGAAGACAGGAGTGCCTGGTGTGCTCTGGTCCATGGGGTCACAAAGAGTCGGACAGGACTCAACAACTAAACAACAACAACATTTTGCCACCCTCTCCTGAGGTCTGAGCCCTTGGACTCACCTTTTCCCCCTCACCATATAATAATGTTCAGTTGCATGGTTTTCATGGTGCTGTTGATACCCAATTATTTCTGTTCATATCTGTTCTTCGACGTGTTTTTCAAGTTCAGACTTCTAATTTGCTTTTAGAAATCTCAGATTAGATTGTCAGCTCTAGCTCAATATGTAAAAGCCAGAATCTTTATTATTACCCCTCCTAAGAATTCTTCCATTATCACTGATCACCTGCTCTGTCGCAGTTTTGGTAGTTCACCTGTCTGTTTCCCCTTCTGGCTTACAGGGAGCATGGTTTGTATTGGGGAACCCACATGGGTGAAAGCGGAAAAACACCTTCCCCTCTGACTTGGGCCTGACACAAAATCCCCCATGTAGAGGCTTTTCTTTTTCTTCCCACTCAACCCCCCCCCCCCGCCCATCCCCATGCATTCATGCATTTCTGATGTCACATCTAAGTTTGGTCATCAGTCCTTGGTTAAAGCGTGTTAAAATAAATGAAGGATTAATAATGGATTTTGCTATTTATTATTTCCATTGCTGAGACCTTGGTTAATTCACTGGGCCACAATCTAGCAAGCCACTTTAGGCATGGAAAGTGGCCTGCCTGGGTCCACTGTGGCTGATAGAAATTCTTCTTTGCCATATCACAACGCAAACTGCCTCAGATGATCTCTCAACTTTTATTGCAGCTTGCTGGGTGGGATGGAGAATAAGAAACAGCAGCAGCAAAGGGGTTTACTAGACTCAGAGCTATCTGCACACTACTCTGGATCAAAGTCTTTCTCTTTCCCCATCTTGATTATTGATTAATCTTCTTTTCGCTGGCCTTCCCCATTCCCACCTTGACCTGCTTATCTCTGTTCAGAATGCTATTGCTGGAATAATTTACTTCACTAGTCATTTTGATCACATCCTTTTTATATGGAACATAAACTTCATAACTTGCTTTCTTCTCATTGACTTACCTTACTCCCCTTTTGGTGCAATAAATGTACCTGGAAAAGGAGAGGGATTTCATTCTCTTTCAGGACTTCTGAGCCACTTAAAATTATTTTAGGGAGTCTTGTAGCAGCAGGGACAAAACCAACAACTTGTAGCACCCATGGACTCCAAAACAATCAAGCTGTCATAGGTAACTGCCAGAGATGCTGTTCTTGAGCATTCATCCCAGTTTGTTTGCAGGGAGGTTAGACCATGTTGTGTCAAGCAAATTGTCACCAAATTGAATTCAAGCATCATCTGACACATAAAGTTATAAACAAATTGGAGCCTACCTACTTCAAAGAGTGCCTCTTCCAGTATAATCATGGCTATGATTTTAGATCTGTTGCACATGCCATATTAGATATACCATTAGTAGTAGATGTTTGGTTGGCTGGGATTCATATTTAGAGTCTTCTTGGCAGTGGCACCTCAGTTTTGAACACTCTTCTCCTTGAGCTCCTGCTTTGAGCTGGTCAAAACATTTCACCAGGCCTTTGGATGATGTGAGTATACTACTGCCTGTTTTGCTTTCAGAAATTTGAGGTATTTTGGAATGGATGGAGTGTTGATGGCAACAAGTTTTATGAAAATATATGTTTCGGAATTACTCATCATATACTTTGAATTATATTGTGACCAGACCTTTGACCTTGTGGTGAAGGCCTAGAATATGAATGCTAAAAATGAGTAGATACATTGAGATGAACGGGAGTTAAACAGGTAGTGCATTTTGGTGAAGCTTGTGCAGAAGAACGTGCTGCTGGATTTTCTTAAGCCTTTTAAAGACATTTGCAGCGATCTGTTAAATTAGTGCTGAGGATCTGGCAAAGCACAAATTTGTCTACTTCATCATTCCCATATTAAATTCAAAATGCTGCCCCTAGAAACAAACAAACAAAACAAACAAAACACACACACTCATGAGTAGTGGTTGTGTGGATGATCTGTTACTGATAAGATAAAGTGGTGTTCAACTAAGTAGTTGGGAGCCAGTGTGGTGTAGTGGTTAAGAGTGGTGGACTCGTAATCTGGTGAACCGGGTTCACGTCTCCGCTCCTCCACATGCAGCTGCTGGGTGACCTTGGGCTAGTTACACTTCTCTGAAGTCTCTCAGCCTCACTCACTTCACAGAGTGTTTGTTGTGGGGGAGGAAGGGAAAGGAGATTGTTAGCCACTTTGAGACTCCTTAGGGTAGTGATAAAGTGGGATATCAAATCCAAACTCTTCTAACACAAGATCTTTTAGCTTCACAATGTATTTCCCCCCTGCCCCTCCCCAATCTGAGCAAATTTAGGTGATGTGCATGATGTGTACAGGGAGGGGGCAGGTAAGTTACATTGCACAGCTAAAAGTTGTTGGGCTGACACAACTATTTAGTTGAATACAGGTCATATACATTTCAAATGTCTGAAAACGGGATGTGTTGTATAGCCCAACATTGTACATACTCAGTGAAAGCCTTCGCGGTGGGGGAAAATAGCATTGGAAATGACCACTTAAGCTGGACGTGTTAAAGTAGGTGTTGAAAATATACCTTCTGGCATACAGTTAATTGTTTTGAGGGTACATCGGTACAGGTAGCCCAATGGATGGGGCTATAGGCATTCTATATTTAATGCACATTATTTAAAATAGGTGAACTCCATAGAGAAGTTACAGGTGTTGTCAGAGGTGACATCTTGTATGTGCATTTGGGGGGGGGGGAACACGTGTGACATCATGACTTTACATCAGGACATTGGGAGCATTACGACACCGTGCCAGGATGTTGACATCCGGACGTCGCGCCAGGTTGGAGGAGCTAGGAACGTGACGGCAGCACAACTTCAGTGGCCAGTGGCTCCTCCTCCTCCTCCTCCTCCTCTTCCTCCTCCTCATGCCACCACCATGGGCAAGGGGCTGCTTCCAACCTCCTTCCCCTCTGTGGTAGGAGGAGGAGGAGCTATCATTGAAGCTGCTGAATTCCCAGCTCCTCCGATGATGAACATTGAGGGGGCCTGGCCCCCCTCAAACAAATATTTTTTGGGGGGAGTTCAGCTTCAAGGAGTATGCACGCCTGGGGGTTATGTGGGTATAGTTAAAAGATGTTAAGATAATTTCAGAGCTGCTATGTAGCTGCCTATTCCATCCCAGATGTGAGCTCGTTCTGCAGATATATTGGTGCATTTCATTCTGGAATCTCTGCTTTTAACGTGCCTTCACTAGACATTTTTGTGTGACTTCATTTCCCCCCATCTCTAGTCTTTAGTTGCTGGCATTCCTCCCATTTGTGCATGACTGTTTTGAATCTGGCTCAGATATATCTATATGGTGCTGTGTGCACATTCAAACCCCCAGTCTTCCTTTTCACACTTCTTCATATTAATACATCCAGAAAAATCATGGATAACAAACTCTAATTGAAAAGAACTAATTGCCTGTCATTACTTTCCATGCCATAAGATGCACTGAATTAGGTTGCAGTTTGTCATCTAGGACTCACTGCATTTTATTGATCTTATAGATGGTGTTGGGTTCTAGGCCTGTGCCAAAAGTTTGTCCCTCCTGCATTTTCGTCTAAAAGTGCAACTTTTGTGTGTGAGTGGAATAGTTCTCAAAGAATCCCACCAAGTACACAAATGTTCCTATTTGTCATATCTCTCTGCTATTCTTTCCCCTCACTGTTACTGCTTCTTATTGCTGTGTTTCCTTCAGTCAGTCACATGCCTGATACTCGTAGCCAACAGAATATAATGGGGTGACATCACCACGCTACAAAGTTAGTCAGATTTAGCTATATCACAGTACCACGGAGGGCCAACTGAAGCCAGTTCAGAGTGATGGCAGTGTTTCCTAGAACAGCATTGCTCCCACTCTGAAAAGGAAAACATTTTTTTTTGGGGGGGGGTCTCATTTCAGAACCCCATGAAAATATCATGGGGACTCTGTCAAAAGCCTTATTGAAATCAAGGTACACTATGTCCACAGCATTTCCCAATCTTCCAAGTCCCCCCCCCCAAACCCCCACATTTTATTCAAGTTGGCACCCCTGAAAGGAGGGGGGGAAAGTCTGTCTGTTTTTAATCTACTGAATATATTTTTGTTCAGAAGTCTGGACCCAAGTATTTGCTACCCCCACCCCTTCACAGCAGAGCCTGGAATTGAATCTCCCCATCTCCTCCATGGGAAAGAAAAAAAATCAATTTCTTCGATTCATTTGGAAGAACTGGGTCTCAGCCAACTTCCACATCAATAGACCTAATATAACCCAGTTCTCCTCGGGCTGCCAGCAAAACTCCCCTCTGGAGCCCTGTCTCGAGACAGGCTTTCCAGGTTGGGGAGCACTGACTGGGTACTCCTGGTTTTTACAGTTCCAATCTACCCCACCTTTTACTTTGGACATAAACTTTCCATAACCCGATGGCAAACCCTACAGCAAGATGCCTATAGTGTGCACACACGAAAAGAACAGACCAACAAAGAAGTTGTGATAGAAATTAGATTCAAAGCAAAGCTTGGCATGAAAAGAACTGGGGTTCTGAATGAGAGCCATTTGTTCTGTTTGCTTTGCTGTGGCTGCTTCCCTTGTGTTTATTTCATAGCTGATTATGTCGGGTGTGTTTAACAACATTACTTAAAGGCTTTGCTGTGAAGGCGACTGTGAATTTAATAAATAACAACAATAGTGATGTTGTTGATCTATCATTTAGTGCTCTTGAGCAATTCAGATCTCAATCTGTGTAGCTTTTTGAGGCTATGGGAGAGTCTCTACAGCACTTGCTCAATTTTAACTCAGGTTGAAGTGAACACATGAAGCTGCCTTGGGCTCACTCAGGCAATTGGTCCAGGACCAAGTACTTCAGCTGGAAGAGGTCTCAGGTTGAGCTATTTCTCACAGCCTGATATCTGAAATCCTTTGTGCTGGATTCACTAGGGACAGAAACTTTCTGCATTCAAAACATATAATCTTCCTCTGAGCTATAGTTCCATATTTTGCTGCCTCTGGAAGCAAGTCTGTTCATAGTCATTGTCAGGGCCTTTTTGCGAGATATTGTGGATGGCAACCACAGATTTTCAGTGGTAGCAACACCAATTATGAAACATTCTGTTAAAAGAGGCTCACAGGCCATGCTTTTTAAAAAGGGGGTCTTCTTCTTTGGCGATCACTCGTAAGATTTCTACTCGTAAGATTACTTGTAAGATTTCTACTTCATAAACACGGTTTGAACAATGAGTCCATAAGTGACTGTGGAGGACAATTCTGGATCCACAAGTCCTTCCACAGTGGGGACATTGGTTTCCATGTGGGAGTTGATCATGGTGTGGATTTGCCAAACGTGCCTTCCTCTTAGCACGTTTCTCCCTTGCTTCCTGAGTTCGAGTGTCTTCAAAGTCCATTACACCTTTGGTAAAGGCTGTTCTCCAACTGGAGCGCTCACAGGCCAGTGTTTCCCAGTTGTCAGTGTTTATACTACATTTTTTTTTAGATTTGCCTTGAGAGTGTCTTTAAACCTCTTTTGTTGACCACCAGCATTATGCTTTCCATTTTTAAGTTCGGAATAGACTAGTTGGTTTGGAAGATGATCATCAGGCATCTGCACAAGATGACCAGTCCAAAGAAATTGATGTTGAAGAATCATTGCTTTGACACTGGTGATCTTTGCTTCTTCCAGTACACTGGCATTACTTCACCTGTCTTCCCAAGGGGGTACACAAGGCCACCTCTTTGGTTGTTGTTAAAAAGTGTGACACATGCTGTAACAACTTTATGATGAGTACTGGCACCTATTTTTCTAGAAAAAAAGCTCTGCTCACAGGGCACCTACCACTCTTATTTCAGCAACCGGCAGAGATTTTTAAAAAATCACTGGAATTTTAAATTTGAGTTTGAGGTCTTTGATATTGCCTTATGATTTTGCATTGCGACATTGGTAATTTGCTTAAAACTGTGTTTAACTGTTGTTAGCATTTCTGCTATACTATGTGTAAGCCACCCTCACAGAGTTTTTTAAGGTCAGGATTCAAATTATGCAAATAAATAACACAAAATTACTAAGTATTGCTATTGGTTCGAAGGAAGCCAAAATCTAAAACAGCTCTCCTGTTTGAAATGAAGTGATTTATTCATTCTTTGCTCACAGGAAGATTTGTAAAAGGCAGAGGAGAGAAGTGTCGTAAGAGAGCTGGTGCATAGTGTGGAGGAGGCAAAAGGTGGTGGGTTGGTCTGGTTCCCTGGTTCAAATGTCACTGTACTTTTAGCCCTATGAACCTGGGTTTATTGCATTCTTTAGATTGACTGATGTCATTTCTTGATTTATGCTGTAGTGGGTTGTTGCTTGCAAAGCATCTGGCTGGCCACAGCTGGAAACAAAATGCCAAGAGAGATGAACCCATACAACAGACTTTCCTTATATGCTCTGATGAAATAGGAAATTCAGATAGAGCAAAGAACAAAATCAAAGGCTGGGATCCACCACATCACTTGTTCCATGCACCCAAAGAAGGTTTATACTCATCAGTCTCAAACTGCAGACCCAACACCACTGGCAAACTGTTACTGATCTTGAGTGCTGCTTCAAAAGCAGTGTGAGAGGTGAGATGGAGGGCTGGGGGGAGCTATTTAAAGAGATGAAGTTAAAAAAGATTCCACAGGCCAAAATTTGACTTCTTCAGATTACGGCGCAATTTAAATGCATAAAATACCTACTTCACTCCTAACGATATCTCTTCCTCACTGGTAGAGACTCAGAATCTACACAGAATAGGGCCCTTTTTAATTTTTTGATCCTTTGCAAAGTGGTTGTGTGGAAGAAAAATACGTCTTCCCCCTCAAAGCACTCTCCTTTAGCTTTTTTATGCTCTATAAATTCCCCCTCTAGGCATATTTTCAGAAAATACTAATTTTTATCAACTCTTGTTTTAATCAGTTTTGCTAATTGATCCACAGCAAGACAAACTTGCTGCAAAGCGATTAAGCAATTGCCTATATTGCCAATAATGCATAATCAATTTAATTAATTGATTCTTAAGCAAACAACAAAAAAGGCTGCCAAAAATGCAGCAAAAAACTATCAGATGCTTCCTATTCACAGTATGCTGCGTTATGGATTGCATTGAAATGAGCACACAGAGCTGTCCATGGTACTTTCTATCAAGCAAGACAATGCAAACTTACTACCTAGTTTCCTCTGTGCCACTGATATCTTTAATCACCACCCCCAATTTATATTTTGCTAACCACTCTCCTTCCTTGCTGCATTGGTTTCTTTTCCAGAACTACATTACGTCTACCTTCATTGTAAGGGCTGAACTTTTTAAAAGGTCAATCTTTATTTTATTTATGTTTCCAAGTTTCCTTTGTTTATACATCTTAGCAGCCATTACAATTTATTCCAGATTACATAATCTATAGCCTTTGGGTGGTATTCAAGTAGGTTTTACTCAGAGTGAAATTAATAGACCTAACTTAATCATGTTAATTAATGGGTCTACTCTACCATAGTTGAATGCTCCCCAAGTTAGAGGGAGTATTTCTTTATCCTGAACTGAAGCTTGGAGGTTAAACAAATATTTATTTCAATCCAGCATAGGGGAATAGTTTTTGCCTAACTTTTCAATGCAAGCTGATTTTCAAGTGACTCTTTTGTGATTGGTGTGCCAATCTGCATGGTCAACAAAGGCAAAGACTCAAATATATTTGCTAGCAGAGCCTTTAAGCACCCAAAACCGTATTCTTACACTCTACATAACCCACACAGATTAAGCTATGCACCAATATTTTTTCTAAATGCAGCAAGTATTTTATTGTGAATATGTACATACATTATTCCACAATAAGCATCTGTGAAAAACAAACAGCTTATATGCTTTCTGGTGGAAACTGCCTGGGAGAGGCTATAGTAATTTTTTCAAGTCAAAGTAGAAAGGAGTATATTTAATTCAAAATTGTGTGCCATCTTTTAAAAACTGGTTTGGGCAATACCTGTCCCATAGGTGGCATGCCACTGGGGTGCATATGTGCAGTTTATGAGATCATGTTGGGATCATGGGAATTCCATAGATTAAAAAAAAGAAAATTCTAGTCCTCTTGCTCAGTGAGAAAATACTTCTGAAATGTTAATGGAACAGAAACAAGGATTAAAATGAATTTACTTCCCCATCTTATATTTTAAAAGGATTTTCCTCAGTTATTACAAAGCTTTGGCTATTTAGAAAATTGATTGAGGTGAGAGTAGCTAAAAGACATTAGGTTGTTGTTGTTTAGTCGTGTCCAACTCTTCGTGACCCCATGGACCAGAGCACGCCAGGCACTCCTGTCTTCCACTGCCTCCTGCAGTTTGGTCAGACTCATGTTTGTAGCTTCGAGAACACTGTCCAACCACCTCATCCTCTGTTGTCCCCTTCTCCTTGTGCCCTCAATCTTTCCCAACATCAGGGTCTTTTCCAGGGAGTCTTCTCTTCTCATGAGGTGGCCAATGTATTGGAGCCTCAGCTTCAGGATCTGTCCTTCCAGTGAGCACTCAGGGCTGATTTCCTTCAGAATGGAGAGGTTGATCTTCTTGCAGTCCATGGGACTCTCAAGAGTCTCCTCCAGCACCATAATTCAAAAGCATCAATTCTTTGGCGATCAGCTTTCTTTATGGTCCAGCTTTTACTTCCAACATCACTACTGGGAAAACCATAGCTTTTACTATACAGACCTTTATTGCCAAGGTGATGTCTCTACTTTTTAAGATGCTGTCTAGGTTTGTCATTGCTTTTCTCCCAAGAAGCAGGAGTCTTTTAATTTCGTGGCTGCTGTCACCATCTGCATTGATCATGGAGCCCAAGAAAGTAAAATCTCTCACTGCCTCCATTTCTTCAAAAGACATTAGGTAGGAATAGCCAAAATGAGGGTTTAGCAAGAGGACAGAGGGTTCCACTTACAAAAGTATTGTATGGGATATATATTAATAAAGTGGTCTAGAAAGGATCTGATGCACAGTTTTAACTGTTTTTAATTCTGAATTTTAAATTGTAACCTGCCCTGAGACCTACTGTTCTGTGTCTGTGTTTAATAACAGCAGCAGCAACAACAACAACAGCTTCTGATGCACTGTCAAAATGGGCTCATTTGGAAACTTTGTTTAGCTGTGTTTTTAGTATTTATTTGTATTGCTGTGTTTTTAGTTTTTTATTGTTGGCTTTAATGTAATTGCTTTGAGCTGCTTGGTGAGAAAAGCATCTAAGGAATATAATAGATAAATAAAATAAATAAAAAGTTGTTTTAAGGCAAAATCAGTGGGATTTTGAGGGGACACATCTGGGTTGGACAAACTGAGCATCGTGAAGAATCAAGATTAATGTGTTCATTAAAATGCATATATAGCTTTTCATGATGTGATTAGGTAGTAAGTGGTCAAAGGGAAAGTAGTGTATAAACTGCTTCTTGGACATTACTCACACATTCACCATAGAGCTATGCACATCTTGTTAGGGAAATTAAATGAGCTGAATGTGGATGCAAATGTTGATGTTTGTAGGTGGCCAGCTCACAGCGGATAATGAGAAAATGGAAAAGCGGAGCATAATGTAACATAGAATCATAGAATTGGATGGGACCCCAAGGTTCAACCCCCTGCCATGAAGAAATCTCAGCACGCCGACTCCCATCCAATTTGAAACCATCCCAGACCTTGCTTAGCTTTGCAAATGGGCTGGCAGTTTTATTGCTGCACCACGGACCACTAGGAATCAGCGATGGGTCCTTTTATCTTTGCAAACAACTTTGGGAACAAAATGTAAAATCAATAGGGATAAATGTCAGGTTCTGCACTCAGATCCCTGCATTTCAGGGAGTTGGAATAGATGGCCCTTGGGGTCCCTTCCAACTTAATGGTTCTGTGATTCTATAATAGGTATGAGTGCCACACCTGTGTTTTCATTTCCCCCATAAAGTTTTCTTACTACCTGTCCTACTCCTTTTGTTGAAATATTAGCTTGGACCTAGTAGTGTACTCTTGGCTAAAGTGCTTTCGGTGACATTAGAGTAGATCAGCTGCAGTCATTAAGAGATTTGAATTTAGGATCTACGAGCAACGTCTGTGAAATTAAGCCGTGTAGTTATTGCTTTTCAGGGAAGAAGAAGAGGAGGGAGGGAAGAAGGGAGGGACAGAGAAGAAGCAAAGGAGGGGGAGAAGGGAAAATGTGGTGAACAAACCCAAACTGTAATAAAATAAAATAAGCATTCAAAGAGCTCTAAGAAATCAGGTCATATACTTCTGAATTTAGTGGCAGCATCATGACTATTAAATACTATTAATCCCTTGACTGCCAGGTCTCATGCAAGGTCTGTGGTTTGGGACATGATGCAATATCCCCTGAAGATGGTATATGGCCCAAAACTTGGTTAAGAGCTGAACATTTGAAGTCTGATTGATACTTATTGATAGAAATTATTTGAGTAGTTAATTAAAAAAAAGACTTTTGATGTATTTTAATTTGGCATTGTAAGGTGTGTGTGTGTTTAAAAATGTAAGTCACTTTGAGATTATTTTTTTGTAGTAAGCGACACATCATCCTCATCATCAAACAGACAAACCATCACTGGCCACAGACAGAGAAAACAGCCGCTGCTTTTTAAGTACCGTATTTTTCATCCCATAGGACACTCCGTCCCATAGGACGCACCTAGTTTTTTGGGGGGGAAATAAAAGAAATTCCCCCCCTTTATTTCCCCCCCAAAACCAGGTCGGGGAAACCGAACCAGGTCGAGGAACAGCGGGATGGCGGCGCTGCGCCTCCCTGCTGTCCCCCAAGCTTGTGGGGCTGGCCAATGTCTGCCCGGCGTGCAGGGCACTCTGCTTCAGGGTGCTTCACGCGCCGGGTGGCAGGCTGCTATCCACAGCATGGGGAGCCCTGCGGGAAACTCCTGCAGGGCTCCCCACGCTGCGGATGTCTGTCCGGCGCTAGGGGCGCTCTGCTTTAGGGTGCTCCGCACGCCTGGCGGCAGTCTGCTATCCGCAGCCTAGACAGCCCTGCGGGAACTCCTGCAGGGTTGCCTAGGCTGCGGATGTGTTCCCGAAGCGCCGGGCGCTCTGCTTTCAGTGCGCCCGGCGCTCTGGGAAGCAGGCTGCTATCCGCAGCCTAGACAGCCCTGCGGGAGTTCCCATTCCAATGCACAGTGCACTGGAACATTTTCTGAAAGCTTCATTGACTTTTGGGGAGTTTTTGCTGGTTGCACTGCTAAAAGTGAGGTTTGTGCCTGAGAAACTCCTGCTGCCACAGAGAAGTTCTGCATGCAGCCATTTAGATCCCACCCATGAGTTTTTAAGTAGTAGGAAGTATTGCAGAAGCTAATGGATATAATAGCTGCAAAGTGGCTAATATACCATGCTGAGAGAAATCTGAGGGGAAGAATGGCTATCCAGTGATATCAATCTGCAATGCGATACATGGGCTCAGAGAGCAAATGGCATGTTAATCCATATAGAGAACTGTTTGGGCTTCATATTTAGGAAGCAGCCTCTCACTCCGCTCCTCTGTCCCGTCCGTATTTCAGGGTCTGCGTTCTTATCTGGGCACCTCAGTTCAGGAAATGCATGAGACCATTTGGAGAAGATCCAGAGAGTAGCAATGATCTTATAGTCCTATAAGGGGCTTTTAATGAAAAGAACACAATGTTTAGAACCTCTGAGCCTATTATGTGGGGCCAGGAATAGTAATAGAGTTTCCCTTGCCAGGTCACAGGAGAATTGGATCAAATCTCTTCCCCTTTCACATTCCTCATAAAGTAGCTAGAGCCAAGTAAAATGTTTCCTCATGGTGGATGTATCCTAAGACAAATAGGAAAACTTTGCCCTATTTGTCCACAAGACTTTGTTGATTTAGATTTCAGGTGTCTTTTGAATACTTGCAATAATAATTCTGAATTGGGTCAGCAGAACAGCTAATATGTAATGGCATTTGAAAAACAACAACTGTGGAAGTTTTATTGGATAGTTGGTGAATAGTGCAGATGAAACATCAAAGAAACAACCTAAGAGCATGAGAAAACCTTCAACAGATTAGGCCAAGTGTCATCTAGACTGGCGAGTCACATGCGTCTAGAAAGTTGGCAAGCCAGGCATGAAGGCAACAGGCCTCCCTTGTTTATCCTCATCTTTATTTTAAAGCATGCTGCTTTGGAATATGGAGGCTTTATTTAACTATCAACACTAACATTGATAAAGCAATCTGAGCAAGTGACCGTCACATTGTGTTGCAATGCATTTTATATGTTAATTGTGCATTGTGTAAATTATGCATTGTCTGTCCTGAATCTACTGCTAATCGTTTTCATATGGTGAATTAATTTTGGTGGTTCTGGGGCTATACAAGGGTTTTGCTCTATTCACTCTCTCTGCACCCTTCTTAATTTTAGAAACTTCTTTAATGTCCCTCTTTTTTTTCTAAATAAAAAAAGCCCCAAATGCTTTAATAATTCCTCACAAGGAAGACCCACAATTTGCTAGAATGATCACTATAATCTGAAGATAAGAATTCTTTTTTTAAAATGTCAGACCAGTGGCTTCTATAGTGCAAAATTCTCATTTTTTACAACATTTTTCCAGTTCCAGCAATTTTTTCCGTATGCCCAGTGTCTGCCACTACAACCATTCACATATCTGGTTTTGAGACTCCTAAACATTAATCATGGCAATTATCAAAATTTCCATTCTGATGTCAACAGAACATTTGGTTCATCCAACCATTTCCAGGTACATCACCCTGGGAAGAAGGGCAGGATAGGAATTTAATGGGTGGAATTCAGTGTAACACTAAGGGGGTTGCTCCATCAGTGAAGCATGTCTGCTTGCCTGATGGAACAGTCTCCCCCCGTCATATTATTCTGGGATTTTCCCCCCAACAACCCCCAGCCTATTTGGGGAAAAAGAGGGCATATGGAGGAGGAGTGGAGAATTGCCTTGATGCTCTAGGAGATCTCCTTGCATGGTCATCCACTAGCGAGATAAGTTAGTTGCATCTAAACCAATTAATAATAATTATAATATATGCACAAATATACTGTGGGGAATGGGTAATGATGGAAGTACCCAACAATACCCAGATTGGTTGAAATATATGTACTAGTTGTGTTCATCAGCTCTGTGTGCACTGTGAATTGTGAGGGAAACCGGAGTGACTCAGAAAAGGTTCTCATGTTTCTGAGTTTGATTAAGCTACTAAGAAGGCATCCCACTGAATTAAAATTGTAAATTAAAATGACAAGACGTTTGTCCCAAGACAGATTCTGAAAGCTTCTGAGTGGCTCTGTGGCTTCAGCACCAAGAAAAAAATCCTCACCCCACCCCACCCATCTGTTTTTTGGATATTTTTTGAAGAAATAAAACCAAGTTACCTACCATAACCATCATGGTACTTCAGCATTCCATTATTGGATCCATCAAAACTTATTTAAACTGTTGAATTTATCTTAATGCTGCTAGCATTTTCAACTGTGCAATTATTTCCCATATATTCAATAAACGTTTTCCAATCTTCTCTAAACATACGTTCTTCTTCTCTTATTCTATATGTTAAGTCTGCAAGCTGTGCATATTCCGTCAGCATAAGTTGCCATTCTTCTTTAGTTGGGACCTCGCTTGTTTTCCATTTTTGAGCTAACAAAACACAGGCCGCAGTAGTGGCATACATAAACAACCTTTTTTGACACCTGGGAATTTCAGTCTGAATTATTCCCAACAAAAAGGACTCTGGTTTCTTTTGGAAAAGTACTTTTTAACAATCAAATGTTGAAGCAGATTCTGTTCCACTTCCGTGTGTGTGTGTGTGTCCCCCCCCCCCATCAGCTAATAGGTTCCTGTGCTTCCTACCCACAGGCTGTTAGGCAGAATGTCCACAGATGAGCGGCACCTCACCTCCAGTTGTGGATCCTTCATCAAGACTGAGCCATCCAGCCCATCTTCCGGCATCGACGCCATCAGCCACCACAGCCCAAGTGGTTCATCCGACGCCAGCGGTGGCTATGGCATCCCTATAGGTGGCCACCCCAATGGCCTGGATTCACCACCCATGTTCAGCAGTGCGGGGATTGGCGGAGGGCCCTGCCGCAAACGGTACGACGACTGCGCCAGCGCCATCATGGAAGACTCGCCCACCAAGTGCGAGTATATGCTGAACGCCATCCCCAAGAGGCTGTGCCTAGTGTGCGGGGACATTGCATCCGGGTACCATTATGGAGTGGCGTCCTGTGAAGCATGCAAAGCCTTCTTCAAGAGGACAATTCAAGGTATGGGGGCTGGGAGAAGGGATGCAAGCAACGTGTCAAAATGGGTTCTTTGGTTTGCAAGTAGAAGCTGTTGTCGTATGTTTCCCAATAACTGAAATAAGATCTGGGGCGTGTTATGTTTTTAGAAAAGGGTTAGAGCTGACAGTTGAGACTCTTGGTGAATGTGGAGTCAGACTGCAGGGTACCCAAGTGAAAAATGAAACGCTTTGCAATCCTTACCATTTGGGTCAGTAGCAAGCAGTGTACATGTGAAAAGGATCTTCTAGGCTGCATCAGCAGAAGTATAGTGTCCCGATTAAGGGAAGTCATAGTCCCACTTTATTCTGCCTTGGTCAGACCACACCTGGTGTACTGTATCCAGTTCTGGGCACCACAGTTTAAGAAGGATATGGATAAGCTGAAATGAGTCTGGAAATCAAACCCTGTGAGGAACGGTTGAGGGAGCTGGGTGTGTTTAGCCCAGATAAGAGGAGACAGAGAGGAGAAATGATAGCCACCTGCATATATCTAAAGGGCTGTCACATGCGAGATGGAGCAAGCTTGTTTTCTCCTGCTGTGAAGGGTAGGACCCAGACCAATGGCTTCAAGTGACAGGAAAGGAGATTCTGACTAAACACCAGGAAGAACTTTCTGATCGTAAGAGCTGTTTGAGAGTGGAAAGGATTCCCTTGGAAAGGTGGTGGACTCTCTTTCATTGGAGGTTTTTAAGCAGAGGTTGGATGGCCATCTGCCATGGATGCTATATTTGAAATTCCAGCATTGCAGGGGGTTGCACTAGATCAGCGGTTCTCAACCTGTGGGTCCCCAGATGTTGTTGGACTACAACTCCCATCATCGCTGAGCTCTGGCCTTGCTAGCTAGGGGTGAGGGGAGTTGTAGTTCAACAACATCTGGGGACTCACAGGTTGAGAAAGGCTGGACTAGACCATTCTAGATGATCCTAGAGTCTTCCAACTCTACAATTCTATGATTCCATGACAAGCACTGAATTTATTTAGTTATAAAGGTATTTGTATACTGCTATACAATAAAAATATATCAGAGCTGCCCTGCCCTCCTGCCACTGCTCTGATCAAAACTGGAGCCTCCAATGGCTGCTTTAAAGGGGGTTGGGGAAGACTCGAACACAGATCTCCTGTGTCCCGTCTCTTTCAACCCTGAGACTTCCAGGGCCTTGTTCATTTAAAGTAAGTGCATCCTCATGCTTGTCATGTTTGATTGTTATTATGGGTTGACCCTTATTTTTGCTTGTGACAGTGAAGTCATGCTCGGCAACTTTACAAAGAAGGGCCACTGTTGATTTCCATGGCTTTCAGCTGTTAACATGTTAGCAATCCTGTGAGATAGGATCATTGGACACCCTCAAGGTTCTCATTTATATTCAGTCTGTATATCCCTTAGCACCTATTACCACTTCAAAATGTGTGTGTCGGGGGGCGAATGACAGAAGATGCATTAATACAGAGTTATGGTAATATTATTCATCAGCCGATGCTACAGAACCAGGAAATGCCTCCTAACAATAGCTGGCAGTCACTTCACTGTAACAGTTGTTGAACGTACATCAAAAATAGCCGTGTGCTTCTGCAGCAGCAGCCAAGTGCTGTTCAGTCCTAACAGAAAGAGGACTTTTGAATTAGAGGGTGTAAAATGGAACAAAATGCTCCTTGTGGGTTTCTGGTGGGGTGGGGTGGGGGGCAGGGGTAGCTATTCCAAAGTTAGACCTGATGTATATGTTCTCCACAAGGAGGATAAGTTTGAGCCTCCCCCTCTCCCAGAGAAGGGCTTTCTGGTGGACCGCTCTGAAAGTGACCGCAGCACAGTGCTCTGTGCTGAGTGGTTGTGGGATAGAGTGCTTCTATTTTAGTTAATCACAAAGCCCCCAGTGTAGCCTCTCTCTACGGAATTATGGGGAATGGACCGCCTTTCATTTCATTTAATTTATTTTCTCACATTTAGGAGTGAAAATAGGCCCCAAGCTTCACCTTGCATCTGCTTTTGTGCATTAAAACAAAATCCATCTGTTTCCGGGTTGTTCTTTGCTCTCTTCACGTTGATTCTGTAATTTGGGTTCCAATCCATTCTGTGTAAAATGAGGCTCTGTGTACTCCATTCAGCAGAATGGGAAATCCAAAAATGGGCTATACGCCCCCCCCCCCTTTTTGGCCAAAATGGATGAAATTTACAAGCCTGGGAGACCCTCCGGAGTGGGTTAGGTTTGCCAAATTGTGGATGAAAAGGTGTAGTGGCTTTCTGAGGAGGAAGTAAAGGGAATCACTTTTCTTTATGTTTCCCAGGAGGCAGGGGGGCATCGGACTGGAGACTTGTCTCATGTTCTTCCAAGTCATATGATAATTAAGAGGCGAATGAGTGGTGTGTCTTGTTTGTAGTATGCTAAAAAAAACCCCAATGATGTAGCTTCACACCAGCCTTGCCTTCCCTTGCCTTCCCTTCCCATTCCCATTCCCATTCCCATTCCCATTCCCATTCCCATTCCTTGTTTGTTTCTTCCAGTAGACCTTACAATGTGAGGCTGTCCAAAATGTTGTCTGGAGAGTTCCAAAGAGCTCTTGTTTTGTTTTTTGTTTTGTTTTGTTTTGTTTTGTTTTGTTTTGTTTTGTTTTGTTTTGTTTTGTTTTGTTTTGTTTTGTTTTGTTTTGTTAAAACAGTGCAATGTAGGGGTTTTTTTAAAACACACACACACACAACAACCTTAAATGAAGCTTTCATCTTGTTTTAAAAATGGCCTGCTTCTGTGCTTTAACAACTACAATAAAATCCAGAGCTCCTGGGTGCTTGGCAGGCATTTTGTACAGCCTCACTTCTTGCAAAGCCCAATGCCTTAAAGAAACATGGAAATACAGGAGGTACAGAAATTAAAGAGTGGCACAAGACATTAGGGGGGGCTGCTGATCCAACTTGAGTGTGTGCCTGTATGGATTCCAACTCACCTTGTTATCTGCAACCCACCTTGAACTGATGCACACTCCTAATTTTAACTCCATCTTTCTGACTGCTACAATATGGCTTACAGTCAGAACAAAGCCAATGCAGAATAATAATAAACAATGTTTTCCACAATACCACAGAGCAATGCAAATTAGGGGTAGTTTTAAATGGCAGGCACCTCCCATACGGACGGTGCGGATGGGACAGAGTGGGCATCAGCAGTAGGTTCTGCTGAGATGCAGGTGTCCTGGCATCTGTCTGAGAATGCTGATACTATCCCTGATCCTCTACTCCTGAATTCTGGGAATGGGAGCTAGAAAATAGCAGGATGCAGGTTCTGCTCTTGTTCACAGGGAAAGGATAAAATGTTGAGCTCTCAATATTTATAGCAACCCTGGCCAATCCAGGGGCCGCATGCTGTCTGTCAACCCCCAAGGCTGCTGATTTTGCATATCTCTGTTCTGTTCTGGGCCAAAGAGGTCTCTGAGATCTAAGCACACAAAGTCCTGGGTTGCTTTCAAGATTGTGTCCCAGTTCAAGCCCTGGATCTCCTAGCTAGCCCACTCTTTGAAGTCATTTCCCTCAATTATGCATGTTCAGATAGGATGAGTGACATGCTCAAAGCATGCTCTCGCACACATGTGTGAGCATGCATGCATGTGTGCATCTTTTGCTGCTGCTCATTGGCGTGCACAGGTTCCTCCTCTGGCTTCTGAAGACACCCTGGAATTCTTTCGGCTGCCAGATCGCCCCAAGTCCACAGTGACTGAAGTGGCAGCGTGACTGCCAGCCGGTGGGAAGGCTGTTGGAATCCCAATGAGTTAATCTCATCACTTTATCACAGGGCACTTACAGAAATTGCAAGGCAGCGTGAGTGGTTCTGTCCTGTTGGCAGGCAGCCTCAGGACCCATAAAAGAAATTGGGAAAGTTGTGGGAGGTGGGGGTGGGGAGGAATAAAACAACAACAACTACAACAACAACAACAACAACAACAACAACAGAGCAGAGAACTTTACTAAATTTTGAAGAGAGTTGCTTATCTTGAATGAGGCTGACTGCTACCTTCTTTTACCTGTGCTTTTCTCCAAAGAAGAGAGAAAGAGGGGTTTTGCTGCTTAAGCCTATCTGCTCCCATTCATTGAAGCACATTGCTTTTACTATCAGACACAATACAAGGTGATCTGATGGCATTAAGGTTTATTGGCGATATTTTCATAGTTCCTCCCTTTTAGTCAGGGACAACATGAATGCACTGGAACAGTTTTTTGTTTGTGACTTGGTACACAAAAGGATGTGCAGGTCGCAAAGCAACATTGCTGGCTGATTCTTGACACCAGATTTATTTATTTATTTAATTCCTTGTTACCTGGAAGATGGATAAAACAGTGGGCTTGCTCTGAAGGAATTTTACCCTTGCATTTGAAAGGGAGAAATGGGTTATTTAAATAAAGGAATGCAAAACAGACAAACCTACTGTGCTTTCCAGGTCCCTTCCAACTCTGCACTTCTATGATTCTATAATTCTTTGATTCGCGCGTGTGTGTGTGTGTGTGTGTGTGTTTGGGTGAGGGGGGGCACTGCAGAAAAGCAGGGATTCTGTGGCTGGCTGGCTGTACCTGCCTTGCTACTGCAGTTCATTTGTTAACTAGAGATCAAGCTTGAATTTCAATTTCCAGCTTTTAGAGATATTTGATACTTCCTTGGCTATTGAAATTCAGGCGCTGTGCAATGCTACAGTATAGACTGAATGGAAGCAGCTGGTACTGCACTCCGAGCTCCTGAATCTAACCATGTGGTGGCAGGGCTGTGTGAGTATGCAGAAGGGCATCAGAGAAATGAAATTGCCTCACGTTGGTGTTGACTGTCAGGATGTGGGTCTTAAAAGATAATACTCTGAAGGTGAAACCCTTTTGTAAGGCAGGCAGGCTCAGAGTCAGCATCGTTGGGGGTTACAGTGTTCCTTAATAAGCCCCAGGAGTTAACTAGTTCATCCTGCTGTTTTGGCAGCGTGATAATTATTCTTTTAAAAAACAAGTAGCAATTTCAATGGGATTTTCAGTCCTTAGCTCATTTCAGAACCAGAAGCTATGCCTGTAATGGGGCCGCTGCCAAAAATGGCAACCCATGTTGAAGTTTTTCCTCCTCTCCGTGTATGTCATTAAGGAAATGTCTGCCATTATATCATCATGACATATGTTTTCCTGCATTCTCCAGCATCAGCCAATCATGTGGCGCAAGGGATGGGGAACTATGTGATGTTGCACCACATTTTTGCCAAAAACTGAATGGCAGGGTGCAGTTGCTTTTAATAGCAGCCCATATCTCAACCCAGTTTCATTCATTCCAGTATGGACCATGTAAGAAAGATCCAAAGTTAAGAAATGATGTACTAAGACTGCAGGATGGTGACTTGTTTAAGGTCATCTCAGTACATTTCCTCCCTCTATGCATAAAGAAACTTGGGTTCAAGACCATATCCACTGATTAGATTTCTCTCCTCAAAGTACTTTGAAAAGACATGCCATACGTGTGTGTGTGTGTTTCTGCATATATGTGAAAGGGTAATGTCAGAACCGTATTTGCAAGAAATCTTTTCTAGAATCTTTATCTTCACTGTTCTTCCTCTGCCACCTCACCCTCACTATTCATGAATTTATAAACTTCTGACCACCTCCCTTCATTTTTTAAATGTAGATTGTAAGCCTTATTTGCAGGAACTAGGGGCGGGAAAGAAATTTGATTCAGTTTTCATGTACTACCTAATTTGCATTTCCTGAAAATTTTGAGAACCGAAAAACAGCCATCCTTCAAATTTGCACTTCTTTGAATTTTACAATGCAGTTCTCCGGCCAAGTAATGTGTACAAACACACACGCACTGGGATAAAATGCATGTATAAAAATGCAAGTTAGTAAAAATGGCATGCGAGAATGCATGAAATTGCTTTGCAGAAATGTGCATATTAGACGAAAGTGCATACAAACATATGCATTTTAGAAATAATCAGAGGACATTCATACTAAAATGCTGAAGAATCTTCATGGGGACTTTCCCTTTTCATAAGAAAAACCTGCAAACTGATGTGGCAATGTAGAGAATTAAATTTAGGAATGGAAAACTGAGAAACAAGTGAGAAATCAAAACTGATACACCTGCCCAATTTGTAGAAGGGCTCGTGTAACAATGGCACTGGTCAAAGCAGCGATTCCTTTTTTATTGTTTGAAGAATACTTCTGAGGGCATAAAAGCCTGCAGTCATATTCTCTTCTACAGTGGTACCTCAGGTTAAGTACTTAATTCGTTCCGGAGGTCCGTTCTTAACCTGAAACTGTTCTTAACCTGAAGCACCACTTTAGCTAATGGGGCCTCCTGCTGCCGCCGCGCTGCCGGAGCATGATTTCTGTTCTCATCCTGAAGCAAAGTTCTTAACCTGAAGCACTATTTCTGGGTTAGCGGAGTCTGTAACCTGAAGCGTATGTAACCTGAAGCGTATGTAACCTGAGGTACCACTGTATTGGTGCTAGTCCTTAGTGAGCCCCTCTTTGTCTTTGCAGGGAACATTGAATACAGCTGCCCGGCGACCAATGAGTGTGAAATCACAAAACGGAGGCGCAAATCCTGCCAGGCGTGTCGCTTCATGAAATGTCTCAAAGTGGGGATGCTGAAAGAAGGTAAGGCGAGCCAGGTGCATGACTTCTGTCGATTTGCCAACACCTAAAAAACCCTCACCTCTCTCTGACTGAGGCCAGATTATGCTTTTGATGTGAAGGAGGAAGCAGCTAGAGTTGGTTCGAAATCTGAGTGACCAAGGGGAAGAACACAATGACATGCCGGTTGTGTTAAAGTGAAATTCTGTTCCTGACCTGACTGAAAATGTTAAAAGCAGGCAAATTGAAACCTAACACACCACAGTCAGGTGTGAAGAATGCATATGTGCTTAACTGCAGTTATGCATGTTTCACTCGTTTGTTTCAAAGAGTTGTTCTCCCAACCTTCAATTTCAGACCTCCTAGGTCAGCTTCCACAAAAAATGGAAATGTGTTTTGAGGTGCTTTGGCAAATAAAAGGGTATTTGCCCAGCACTGGAAAAACTTAAGATCCCCCAGTCCAATCTGAGGAGCACATTCCACAGTTTGGGTACTACAACTGAAAAAAATACAGTATTTCTCTGTGGCCTGCCTAATCTCAGAATGTGGAGGTATCCAGAGAAAGGACTTAGAAGATGACATTTGGGCGAGAATGTAGGACTCCAACACTGATGGATATGTGCAGATGGTGCCATGGCTCCCAACGCAATATGCTGCTGTCTTTTTTAGTCTATTGTGCTGTTCGCATTGATATTTTGTTCCATTGGAAACCCTCCTCAGAGGGGTTGCACTTGGCTTCTTTTCCACGCATGAAAAATGCCTTTTCCTTTTTAAAAAAAGGGGGGGGGGAGTCATCTGAGCAGTGGCATTCCCTTTCTCTTTCTTTATAGGCACTTAAAAATGGCTGAAGAATCATTCCTTTCATTCCCCATTTATTTGTACACATTTATTTTATAAGAAACATTTACAGAAGTGGCATGCTACAAGCTATAAGATTCCATACATGTAAAAACAGAACTGTGCACTGAACATTAGGGTGTTTGCAGAAGAATGTGTGGTTAGAATGAGAAGGGTTGAGTAAACCTGTCCATTTCAGTCCCATATCAGTTGGTGGGATTTTTTTTATTATTTTTATTTTAGTCCTTGTGAAAACGTATTTGCCTTGTAATGCAAATCTCACCTACTATAAACTTTTTCGCAAAGCATTTCCCCCTCATAGAATGCATTTTTGTATGTCTCCACCCGCTCCAAGACATGCATTTTTATACACACACAAACTCCGCTACATGCCTTTTGGTACACATTACTTGACTGGAGAACTGCGTTACAAAACCTGGTGAAGTGTGAATTTTGAAAGGTGGTTGTGTTTCGGTTCTTCTATTGTTTCAGAAAGTGTGTGTTATGCTAGCTGGCCTTCTGATGCAAACTGAATCAAATTCACATACGTACACCCCATCCCTAGGCACGACTGGGAACAAAGTTTGATCATAGTCCATTTGTTCTGAGAGGAGATAAACATCCCTGGCTGGAGAGAGGCCTTTGTCCCTGTGCAAGTGGTCTCCTTTGCCCTGCAGTGCTCAGCCCACCATCTCACCCCACCTATTGATCTGCTCAGTGTTGTCTGAACAGTGCTTGGCTCATCCCCTTGTGCTCCTCTCCTCCCCCCCCCTCCATCCATCCATTCAAGGTGCGCCACTGGGAATTCAATGGCAATTAAACACATTCTTATGGATTGGCTTCAAAGCTTCATTTCCCTGGGCTCCCTCCAGAATGGAAGGATGGGGGGGGGCAGGGAGGAAATGTAGCACTTGTAACTCTCTGCATCGATGTACTTGGAAAAGCACAGCTGCCTCACAGCCTAACCCACACAGAAAGGATATCAGCACTGGAGAGTGCTCCAGCCCAGCACATTTCAGCCAAAGCAGGCAGGCTGCCATCTGTGGAAGCCAGAGATGAATTGGAAGCCATAGTGCTTTCCTCTGAGGTGTTGCAAGAGTGATAAAAAGCTAGTGCTGTTAGTAATGTAGATTTAAACCCTGTTTTGCCCTTTGATTGACAGATCTTATCTGAGGTTAAATTTCTGCCTCTCGCTCACTCTCTCGACTGGAGCTCTCCTGACATTGGTGAGCTCAGGCCTGTGACCCTTCGTGACCTTGCTTTTAGATTAGGATGGTGATGGATTCAGAGAGAGAAATTAGCCTGCTTTGAAGGTGGTGGAGTGACCTAGCGATGTGTTGTCCCTCGGAAGCCGGGAAAGATGAACTCTCTCTCGGTCCCTTGGATTCTTCCATTTTGCTTACTCTGATTTGCTCTTTTCCTTTACAGCTTCAAACCACATTCATTCCAGCATCCACTTAGGGTCCAGTTCTTTATCTCATATGGGCTTTGCAGCACTGAAGTTTAGATTACACTGCTCCAAAGGCACACTGCTTTAATTGAACATGTAATCATATTATATGTGCAAGCATTAATAGTAGTGATTCAGGACATGCCTGTTGCCAGGCCTCAGATTGCTGCTGTTTGTCATGATCATTTATACTTCCATCCTATGATAATATACATATGTATGCAGGTAGCCATGAACTATTGTTACTGCTATAAAGTCTGCAACTACTAGCAACAATCATTGTAGCATTGTTATTACTATTATTATCTGCAGTAATATTATTTGCAGAATAAAAGGAATTCAGTCAATACAATGGCTTTTAAAAAACCCAATAAAGGCAAGAAAAAATAGTTTGGTGCTATTTAGTCTCCAAGGAGTCAGCAATTTTCTAGGAAGAACAAATCCAAAATTGTTTGACTTTCAGCAGAGAGATGCAGAATTGGCTGGGGATTTGAGTTTATGAAGGGTTCATTGGCTCTTCCTACCTCTGGCTCTCTTAGATCATCCATTCAATCTCCCAGTCAAGGGAGGGTTGTTCCCAAGTGCACATTTTTCTAGTATTATATCCAGGTCAACCTTACAAGTTCCAAGTGATTCCCATGAGAAGCACCTCATACTGATCAGAAGAGAGCCTTGATATTCAAAGTAATATGTTTCTCCTTCCGGGATCCCATTCGTCATATTGTCCCCTATCACCAACACTTCCAAATGCCACATTAAATAATTCTCCGCTGCTTGCCGTTTTGAAAGAGATACAATGTGCTTTTGCCATCTCCAGAGACGTCAGGATCACATCAGACTGTAACAACAGTTCTGGCAGTTATAGAAGATAGCTCTCTTCTTATTTTCTAGTTTTTTAAATCTTGATTTTCTCTTGTGACCCATTACCAGTCACTTACTATAAAGTTCTGGTGAAAATCCCAGTGAAAACACAGATCTTCTTAACAAAGGGATAACGAGATTCCCCGTTTGGTGTTTTGTTCTTTGGGGCATTTTCACACAGACTAAAAATAGAGTCCAGCTGAGCACAATGTCATCTCCGAAGTGCCCAGAGCTAAATAATATAATTGGGAGTTGTCTTTTTTTGAAGTTACTGTAAGGTCATTTTTGCCATCATAGCGCAGTTAGATTTATTTGGAGCTCGCGTGTCTAACGAATCCAGTAGTTACTGAAATCATGACTCAACATTACTCCAGAAAGTCTCTAAACAAGTTTGTTGGATATTTCCAGGCATCTGCCTCTAGCTTCGCTTCTGTTTGGCATCAGCAAACATCTACTTCTCCCTCAAACTTACTGGCAGAGTTTGTTGAGTGTTGCTGGTTACAAGCTGAAAGACCCTTGCTGTCTGTCTGAAGCCCATCTGACAATGGCTGGATGCTCTCCTGAGCCTCAGATGAGTTGCAAGGGCTTTGGGGAAGGAAGAAGCAGTGAGCAGCAGTCTAGTCCATGAAGGATGAAGAAGCTTCCTTCTTCATCCTCTTTAGGTAGGACTTTGGTTAGGAGCTGTGTGATAGAGCTCACACACTAGTGGTGCAATCCTAACCATGTCTGCTCAGAACTAAGTCCTATTGAATTCAGTGGGCCTTACAACCCAGTAAGCAGGGATCAGACTGCAGCCTAAGAAGACCTTTTGGGCACAAACCCAAAAGGCAAGATTTGCCAGAAATAGAGACTGTCTTTGTCAGGTTATGGTGACGGGGGCCAGGGGGCCAGGGGGAGGTGGAGAGGAAGGCTCCAAATGAATCCTTAAAGACTGTGAAAGACTATCCTTGTGATGTACCCAGCACTGGGGGTTTGTTATGGCAATGCAGAAAGCGATTGAGAAACAGAGGCAGGAAGGGAGCAGAGTGAGCAATCAATAGGTTTCTCAGATATCCTGGCCACTTTGCTTAAGAGAGCCCTAATCAATGCAGTGCAACTCAGGGAATGCATGTGCCATCTCAGTTTCTTCCCTCATGACGCTGCAGAGTGGAAACTCACTACAGCATGTGGATAAAACACAGTGTGGGAAACTTTCTATGTCAAACCTGATATATAAGCCCAGTGCACACGTGTTTAACATGCCAGCTTTCTTACCTGTAGTTAACCATCTTTATTCCTACAAGGATTTGCCACTGTTGCATCCATTTGGTGTCAAAGGTTGGGATCTGTAGCTCAACATGCAACTATGGAGCTGCTGCTTCCATTTGCCCTTGGCATCTTAAGTTGTACAATTCTAGTTCTGCATTGGTTGACAAATAGTCAACTAGTTGTGGGGCGGGACTTACCTGACCGCCTGGTGGTGGGGTCGCTGCTGCTTATTGGGAGGGAGAGGGGAAAGGCAAGGAGAGTGAGCAGGAACACTCTATTGGCTCCGCTGGAACATTCATATGGTACTGACCTCCCCACTGCCTTGCCCCTGCCCTTTCCCTCCCAGAAAGCATCAGTAACACATCTGCCAGGTCAGATAGCCCCACCCTAGCATCCAATATTGCATGTAGTGATGGCTCCAAGGGCTAGATAAATGGCATCCTTGCTAGTCTTTATGTCTTAAAGATACCATTGCCTAGAAATTAATTGGTACTGTATATATACATATATAGGGACGCGAGTGGTGCTGTGGTCTAAACCACAGAGCCTAGGGCTTGCCGAACAGAAGGTCAGCGGTTCAAATCCCCGCGACGGGGTGAGCTCCCGTTGCTCGGTCCCTGCTCCTGCCAACCTAGCAGTTCAAAAGCACGTCAAAGTGCAAGTAGATAAATAGGTACTGCTCTGGTGGGAAGGTAAATGGTGTTTCCATGCGCTGTTCTGGTTCTCCAGAAGTGGCTTAGTCATGCTGGCCACATGACCTGGAAGCTGTCTGCGGACAAACGCCGGCTCCCTCGGCCTATAGAGTGAGATGAGCGTGAAACCCTAGAGTTGTCCATGACTGGACTTAATGGTCAGGGGTACCTTTACCTTTTTATATACATATATATCTGATACATGATGATAGTATCAGTCTAGACTAGGAATGGAAAACCTTAAAACTGAGCTACACATCCAGCAAAATCATTTGGTAGACAGCATTTCAGACTGCCAAGTCGAGGTTGATATTTTTGAATGTCCCCCCATGTTAAAAGCAGCAACAGTGCCCTCCTTGAATATGGAAAAAACCAGTACATCAGGAACAGGCATAGCCGAGTACCTTTCTCTTTGATGTGCCGCATAGGTATAACTAGAGAGGTAACTCCTCCTACAGTCTGAACTGGTAAAGTCAAGGGAAGACTTTGTAATGCTATTTTAAAAAATACATAGCTCTCTTTTTTTCTTGCAAACTGCCCTGAGATATTTTGATGGGCAGAATAATAATAATAATAATAATAATAATAATAATAATAATAATAATATTCTTAGAATTCTAAAATATGAAACTCACCCTGTAGGAAATATTTCAAAGAGTGCTGAAAGTTGGAATCTTGCATGTTGGAACACAATAGAGTTGTTTGGCTCTTCAAACTCGACTAGTATTTTATCTATTTGGTGGGCAGGCAGGGAGACGAGAGACTGAAAATGACAGTAAGCAAGGTCGCATTTCAAATGTGAATTCTTTGAATGAGGCTTTCTTAGATCAAATTGCATGTTTCTGATCATGCACTGAGGTCATTCTCTTGCGATTGTGACCTTACAAAGCGTTGGTGCAGAAAAATGCTGTTTTGTCCATTTACTCTGCATTAGGCAGCTCGGGTGGTTTGGGTTAGCAGGCATGGGCAGAGCTTAGCACACACACACAGCTAAACACTGGCGGGTTATGTTTAGCCTGTGCGATCAGTAGAATGAATCCTGTTGTCATTTTCCCTCCAGGGAAAACCCTTTCTTTGGGAAGGGCTGGAGGGGAGCAGGCATGCAAAGACCTCTGAGAAACAAGAAACAGAGGCAGCAAAGGCGGAATCACTGTGACAGAAATGCATGGCAAAAAATAAAATAAAATAATTCTCAAGGAATTTCCCCTTTTTTTTTCAGGCTAAGGTTGCTGATAGCCGTGTGAGAGAGTAGATCCAGGGGCTTTTTAAAAACCTGACTACTTTCCTGTTTAGGTGGACACACATATGCATAAACATTTAATAATTTTATATTGATGCAATTATCGTTAAAAGTCTTGATATTGACAATACAATTATTGTTAAAAGTCTCAATATCTGTGTGCTTTGGTTTTTGTTTTTTCTTTAATTGTAGTAGAGATTGTGCTTATTGTATACTTATGTACTTGGATACTGCTTCAAGAACTGTTGATAGAAAGCTGTCTATAAATGGCTTAAATAATGACTTAAATCCTGAAAGGCAGGCTATAAATAATTGTAATAGATAACTATAAATTATTAAATGTACAAAACAACAGTAGTGACATAGTGGTAATAAGCAAAAGCTTTATAAAGACTCTCAAGAGTACAGTATAGGCTTTCTTTAAAAAGTCTTATCCAAATCATCTTTCTGAACTTGTATCAAAACAGAAGAGAGAAAGTCAGGATGATGCAAGGGGTTAAGGTGTCCTTAAATTTTCCTTGAACTGGCTTTAATATCTGTACACCTTAAACTCATCATGAGCAATAATCTCTAATTTTAAACAACGTCTTGGATCATTACTCTTAAATAATGACCTGTCTGAAGTCCGATTCATTTGTATTTCAGAATTTCCTAAACAATATTTCTGCTACGTTTCACATCAAAACACTTGACTTGAGGTCATGTTTGACTTCCTTTCCTGTGAACCTGCCCCCCACCCTGAATTGCATAGAAAGTCGAATAATATTTCCATTACGTTTATCTCATTGTGTTAGCAAGCAGTGTTAACAATACAAGTTACCAGGTTCTTCACCTTTCAAAATCTTTTTTACTCTCCCAGAGATAGGAATAAAGCATAGGAAATGGAGAGGAACAAAAATCTAACCATGTGAGCAGAAACCGATTAGAAAACACCGAACTAAGAGGAAAAGCTAGCAGAAGAGGACAGGGTTAAAAAGGCTAAGAGAAGAGGTTAGCTGTATTAAGCTTAATTTGAGAGTGAATATATTTCCTTTCTCTCTCTTGATATTTCTACAAGATAAAACTCAACAACAATCCAATCATGAACCCGAGATTACAAGGCAAGCTGCTTAGGCAACAAGAATTTACAAAAATAATTCAAAACTAAGAGAAATAATGTATTAACCACTTCCGTGATCACAGCTAATCCACTTTTCTCTAACATCCATGACACTAAGAACCCCATTTTCCTGCTACTCTAATCCCAAACCTGCTAACTGCTTTAACTAGCAAATCCCAGCTGCTCCTTCCCAGAATTCCACCCTCCAATAGACTTCCACTCCTACTTGGCGTAGCTTAACAATATAATTTTAGAGTTTTAAGGGACTTCAGCGGCTATCTGTTCCAACACTGCACTGTGCAGGGTGCAATCACAGCATCCCTCATAGATGGCTGTTCCATCTCTGCTAAAATACCTCCAGCAAAGGAGGTCATTCATTCCAGCCTCTAAGAAATTTCCTCCTTCCATCCAGCAGATTGTGAGCACAGCTCACTGCATACCCTCCGACATTTCTCCAGTGAAAATACAGACGTATTTTCCGACCTAAGGAAAAGCAGGACATTCCAGGATCAAATCAGAAACCGGGACGGCTTCTGTAAATCTGGTACTATCTCTGGAAAATAGGGTCACTTGGAGGGTCTGTCACTGTAACACATTCTCTTGCAGGACAACTCTGATTTAATTTCATTGGAGATGCTTCCCCATTGACCACACCTCCCTGCTAGGATCTGTTTCAGCTGCTCAACGTCTGCATGCCATATAGTTCTTGAATTGAAATTGAAATACTTTATTGTCACTTGTACAAAACTTGTCTACAGTAAGATTACACCAGCACCCCCCACTCAGCTCTTAGTCTTAATTCCCCTTGTTTACTGACGCACACCCACCAAACCCGAAAGTCAGTTGCCCTGTTGTTATCTTTTCATTCAGCAGCCTAACAGCCCATGGATAGAAGCTGTTCTTTACCCTGTTGGTGTGACTAATCATGCTTCTGTATCTTCTGCCTGAGGGCAGGAGTTCAAGAAAGTGCCAGCCAGGGTGTGAATCATCCTTGAGAATTTTCCTCACTCTCCTGAGGCAATGTTCTTCCGCTATTTCATCCAGCGGATTCATGGGACAGCCCATAATATCTCATGCTGTATTCACCACCCTCTGTAGGCACTTCCTATCAGCTGATGTCAAACCAGCGTACCACACCGTGACGCACTTTCTATTGTGGACCCGTAGAAGGAAATCATCAAATGTTGATTGACATCATTCTTAGAAGCAGAGTGGACCAGTGTCAGGGAAAAAATGTGTAATTCCTTTCTCTTACACTGCGACTAAACAGAAAACAGCACACTCTAGTACTCTAAAACCACTTCTGTTATACTGACTGCTGTAATGCAAGCAGCTAGCTAAAATAAAGAATTAATTTGAATGGGTTATTTTTGTCTCTCTTGCTTTCTCTTTAAGTATCTTTCGGTGGAGCACAACCGTTCAAGAAGTGCCCCCTGCTTCTCAAGTGTTCCCTGGGATCCCCCCTCCCCCAACCCCCTTCCATTCTGTGCATTTTCTGAAAGATATTTGATTTCAGTGAAAGCTCTGCTGACATCCATGCAATATGCTTGCACTTTCTCTTTGTGCTTCCTGGGAAGGATGAGGACTCCTCCGGGGATTCTGGGTAATTGGGTTAGTGGCCAGCTCATGTCAGGAAATTAAAAGGCGGCCCTGATCAGGTTGCGGCTGCATGGGGTTTAATGGCTTTGTATTTATAGAGTATTCTACTTCTACCCGTGCCAGAAATACCACTTTTCTGCATACTTCAGGTGAACAAAGCACATGGAGGAAAGTTCTCCCACTGAAGGACAATTGCGCTTTGAAAAACAATTTGTGTTTTTTTGTGTTTGTAACAATGCTGATATGTTTTCAGGAGAGATGCTTGAGGAATTAAGTTTCTGTGAATTCGGATGCAAACTGGCCTCATCACCTCCCAGACTGGAGTGCTGGTCACAGTTATCTAATTATCATTAGAAGGTTGCACGTCTCCTAATTTTGCTATATACCCATTGACTAAAAATAATGTATCAATATAAATTTAAAATGCATATTTTGGGATGAAATGTATACACAGAGACATATTTTGTGGATTAACAAAACATTTGCAGATTAATTGGATTTATGAATGAACATGCAAAACTGAGCTGGAAATGTACTATTCAGCGCTAGTTTTAAGAACAAATTTGATTACTATTAAACCATTTCCAATGTCCCAGATGCTTGATGTAGGATTTGTTCCACTGCATCCTCTATCTTATAGCAATCTGGGTTTTTTAGGGCAGGGATGGGGAATATTTTTTCCCTGGCAGACCACTCACCTGTCAATCAGCTGATGTCATAATGATGTCAAATGATTGGCATGTGGGTGGTCCCACCCAGCTGTCAAAGTTGGCCCATGATGGTAAAGGGAGATAATGACCAAGCAGGATTGAACTCTTCACTCATCAGCTGATGCATGGGGAGTTCAATCCTGCTTTCTGAGATATCAGGTGTGGGGCAAATGGGCACGGTTTTTGAAAAACAGCCTTGTAGGTCCAAATAGGAAGGCCTGGAGGCTCCCAGTCCCTGTGTTAGGCCATTTCCAGACGATAGGTGGTCTTGCACCCTGGAAATGATATGATTCTTCGGACTTAATTGGTATCCCATATGTGCATTCTCTCTTTTGGCTATTATGATAATAAAATGCTGCTTCTGGTGAATGCTTTTATGGTGTTCTGTATAGCAGTGTGGATTTTAATGGTAGGAAATAGCCTGGCAATGGGGATGTAGCAGGGTTGGCCATACCGAGTGAAAGAGTAAGGTAGCAGATTGTGAGTAGCAAACTTTCATGTCGGGGGGGGGGGCATATATGTCTGTCGGCATGCACACATACCCCCATCCCCACATGTGCACCAAGACATTAAAAAAAGAGCAGGGTGTTTTACAGTAACAAACATTGCTATGTAACAGAACTCGGCTTCATATCTTCAAAGCAGCCAGACACACCCTTGTCGTAAAAAGCGCAGGGATGAGTAATGCATAAGTTGCGAACAGTTGAGGTGATGGGGACTCCTTAAACTGGCCATGCAGAAAAACTCTTAAATACGGACACACACATATACACACAAAAGCACACAAGCAGAAATGCAGACAGACGTATGGGTATGTGGTACCCTAAGGATCAAATACAGAATGGAAAGTCAGGAGACCTACCCTGCCATAGGGACTCAACGGAAAAGGATGCACAGCCTGCAAATTCAATATGACAGCAAATGGGCTGCATTTCCCACTGTCTAGGGCTTTGCTTCATGGAGCTTTTAGAGGTATTTTTAGTCTCCGGGTAAGAAAAAAGAAACTAAACTTGATTGCTTGCGCTACCTCCTCTGCACACTCGGCTATTTTTACTTCCGACAGACTGGGCCTACATCCAGCATGTAGGGGGGGGGGAGGGGGGCTCCGAGGCTGGAATTATTTGCCTTCCATTAAGAAAAAAACCTCCCAAGCCTGATGTTATCAAGTCAGTGAGGGGACATCTGATCTCAAACTTGTTGGACAGATGTCTCTTGGCAGGGTTGCGCTGGAGAAAGGCAGAGAGAGCAAACAGATCAGTAGAATGGATCTCATACTGCAGAGGGCTGGTACTGGCACAGCTCTGTTCGAAGGACTTCTGGAACATGAGTGGCACCAACAGGATGATTAGAAAACTGACAGCTTTAGTCAAGGCAGGAGGTAAGGCTGAATCTGAAGCCACCGTGACTCTCCCCCCACACTGGTGAAGTGCATCAAAAGTTTTTTTTTCCCCACAGAAAAGAGAATTAATAGGAAGAAAGCAAAAAGTGAAGACACTACAAGGAGAAGGAAAATTCTTAGCAGCTTTTCCCAATAGTGTCAGCAAGCAGGTTGGGAAGCTGCATTACATTACATTCACCTGCCTTCAAAAGCCATTCTTTGGGTAACGATACATTGGGGGGAGGAAGGATGCAGGTGGCACTGTGGGTTAAACCATAGAGCCTAGGACTCGCCAATCAGAAGGTTGGCAGTTCGAATCCCCGTGACGGGGTGAGCTCCTGTTGCTCGGTCCCTGCTCCTGCCAACCTAGCAGTTCGAAAGCACGTCAAAGTGCAAGTAGATAAATAGGTACCGGGAAGATAAACGGCATAAATAGTGGAGAATATTCAGCAATATGGCCCTCTTTGGGAAAGAGCCCAGAAGAGAAAATCTTGAGAATTTTTTTTCCTGAAAAAACTCTTATGAGAAATTTTGCCTCAGCTCTATACTCACTATGGCTTCACACAACACAGACACAGAGTTGCACACGCTGTTGTCACCTTTCCCAGAGGAAAGTCTAGTATTTCATTCTCTGCCTGTATTCTTTTTAATGCATGCCCACGTAGTGAGAAACAACCATTGAGTAGTTGGGTTTTTGTTTTGTTTTAAATCGGCAAGTAAGCGAATTGGAAGAGGGTACAACAACTTGGTATGTTAGGTAACTCCACTCCCCCAAATAAGCAGTCCTAGACCAAAACTGGAGCTGCTTCATGGTGCAATGAGGGGATTGCTTCTCAGCCTAGTGAAGCAACCAAGCCGCACTACAGACCTTTTAACTTCTACTCACAACTTCCCATCTCAGACAGCAGCGAACCTTCTGCAGCTGCAGGAACTTTAACTAGACTGATTTGGACGGTATGATTCACATGTGCTGTGTTTTCCCTCATCGTCTTTGTCTGCCTTCTATAGGGCACTTTCATTTAGTGCTGTCACTGCACTGCTGTCAAACCTCAGACTCAAGTAGCCGGCGTGAAATGCAGAGTAATTACTGTAACTTAATTTGTGATTGATATCCTCATGGATCTTGCAAATCTCAGCATATCCATCCTACTTCCATTTCTGTTCAAGCCTCAGAACTGATTTTTTTTGTTTTGTTTTCGTCACCCCCATCCCTACCATTTCCTCTACCATCCCACCAACTGGGCTTTCTTCATCTGCAAATGCATTTTTTCTTGCAAATGCATTGAATGCATTTTTCCTGGGGCAAAGGGGTTCTGAAGGGCAGATAGGGCTCTGAGGCTTGGAAAAATTAAGCCATTTGCACCCACTCATTTTTGCAGGTTGCAGGTGTCCTCATGCAGTGTTTCCCAGTCCCCCAAGCTATACAGGATAGCATGGTGCATCCTATTGATCATCCTGTTTACATGAAGTCGGGTGGTATTGCTCCCCCATTGGAATGGTGCCTCCTACAGGACTAAACAGGCAAAGCATAGAACCTCTTGCTCTGCTTGTGAGTCGATAGGCCAGGCTCCTGCAGTCTGACCAAGTTAGAACTTTTTAAAACATATTTTTTCACCTTTAGCTCCCCCCACTTTCAGTTCCTTTCTCCTCTCCTCCATAATCACCACATTTATTTATTTTTAAAAATTGTGTGTAGGGAAACCAGTGTGGTGTAGTGGTTAAGAGCGGTAGTCTCGTAATCTGGTGAACCAGGTTCGCTTCCCCGCTCCTCCACATGCAGCTGCTGGGTGACCTTGGACTAGTCACACTTCTCTGAAGTCTCTCAGTCCCACTCACCTCACAGAGTGTTTGTTGTGGGGGAGGAAGGGAAATGAGATTGTTAGCTGCTTTGAGACTCCTTCAGGTAGTGATTAAGTGGGATATCAAATCCAAACTCCCCCTCCTCCTCCTCTTCTTCTTTTGGGTTCCTTTAGCTGAGGGTGAGGATGACACCGCAGCCTGGTTCCCGCCAAAAAGCCTAGGGCAGAGGAGCCTAGATAGAGGAGTTCAGTGGCACCACTCCAATGGCCGGTAGCGAAGGAAAACAAGCTGCTTCACGCCACCTTTGGAGGCTTATGGCCTTGGCTGACCCTTTCCCTGCCTTTCAGGGGGGGTATTTCTCCTCAGAAGTTGCCACGCTGGACACAGCGGGGGGGGGGGGAGAGGAGCAGCTGCCCTGCATTGAGTGGCGAGGGCAGGCCACAGAGCTTTGCCCCCAGTTGCCAGCCAGCGAAGCTTATTCCACCTCCCCAGGCCACCAAGCAGCTCCTCATTCATCCCCAAATCAATGGGGTTGCATCATTTCTAGAAAATTAGCACGGCCCATGTTTCTTTCTCAGTTCCTTTCTCAGATGCATTAGCAAAAGAAGTTTCTTCTTTTCACTATTCTGAGAGCAACTTATGAAACAGCTCAGGGCCCTGCCAAACATTACCTCCTAGCTGCTGGATTGCAGTGCCTTTCGTTTCTGCAGAGATTGTAAGCTCTTTGGAGTAGGGATCTCACGTCAGTGTCTTTTACACTGTAGGTTCAGTATATAAATGTTTTACAGTTTTATGTGCCATAAGCCACCCAGAGTGGCTGGGGAAACCCAGCCAGATGGGTGGGGTTTTAATTCAGCAGCAGCAACAACAACAATAATAATAAAAATGGTGAGGTTTGCTGCTAGAGCACATAGTAATTCCTCTACATAGCAACAGCAACAGCTGAGCGGGAGGGTTTAGTCTGCACACACTGTCTCTTTAACGCTGGCCATGATGATGACTGTTTGGATGAAACAACAACTGTGACCTTATTTAAAGTGCTTGCCTGAAGGAGTGTCAAACAGGATGGAGGGACAGGAGGAGAACAGAGTCTCTCCTTTGAAATTAACGAGCTAATGTCCTTGGATGAATAGACATATCTACTCAGCAAGGAAAAGAGGGATGGAGGGTAAATCTCCTTGCATCTCCCTCTCTCCCTCTCTCTTGCTTATCTCTTTTAATGCACTTAAGTCCTTTTGTGTTTCTCTAATCTGATTGAGGGTGCCTAATACCTTTGCAACCTGTGCAGCCACCTTCCTAGCCAAGCACTGAGGACAACACACTTATATGTGCATGATTCTGCTTGGTAAAAATAGCATAACTCCCTCCACTGGTTCCTCACCTTTTCCCTTTTGCTATATCTAAATGCCCTGTTACTACACACTTGGGACTTGCAGTGGAAATTAGTTTCACTGGTGTTCCAGTGTACGCCAGTGTACATCTTGCCCTACAGGCATTCACACCTCACTCGTCCAGTGAAGATATGGGGAGAAGCAGGGCCACACATACAGGCCATGCCCCCCAATGCCAGAGCATCAGCTGGCCATGCCCCTAGCACTGAAGGCTCAATATTAGTGCAAAAGGGTGCAAAGTGAATAAGGCCCATTTCACACCAATGCCAAACACGTGACAGTGGTGGGCATGGCCACCAGACACAGTCCCACTTTAACCCCTTCCCACATATTTGTAAACCACTGTGAGGTTGTTTTCTTTTATAATCAAATAGTATATAAATGTTAGGGAATAAATAACATAGATTCAGTGGGTACAAAGGGAGAGTGAATGTCTGCACACTTCTTTGACCCTGACCAGGGTGTGAGAGCCCTACCGGTTTTTATAATGAATTTATTCATTTATTTCCCAAATTCTATATACCACTAGAGTGTAAACACACACACACACACACACACACACACACACACCTCAAAACAGTTTAGAGTGTGCAAATGAGCATCCAATTCATTGTGCTGGTAAAGTTGTAGGTAAGTGGTGTTCATATTCAAAACAAAAACAGCAACACTTTGGTGTAACCCATTAGCTCATTTGATCATGGCCAAGATCTTAAGGGCATGATTTGGGAGAGTATTCTTGGAGAGTGCAGTTATTTCAAAGGTACTAATGATGACAGGCTGCCTGTATAGTGTTGGGTTAGTCAATGCTAGTCAGGTTGGTTTCCTGGGAACTGGGTCTTGCCTGTCATTCTATTTGCTTGGATATTATTTCACAAACACTATAGAAACATTTCTACCTCACTGGGTTGAGATGCTAATAGGAGGGTGAAAAGGTACGAAGCTCTGATGTTTAAAAGTGCATTGTTTGTTTTTGTCCCTTTTTTCATCAACTGGGTGGGGGAGAAGGGATATCTGTGTATATTTTAAGAAAGATAATTCACAGAGCAATCCAAATTCCTGGTGGGTGGCAGCAGGATTTAACAGAGTAGTGGAGCAACTGCTACGTCTGGAGTCCCACCGGTTGCACTGGAAAATAACGTCTCCTCCTGCCCCCACATGCCATTTCCAGGTTGGCGCAGCCGACAGACTCACATCAGGCCAATTGCTGGTGGCTACAGATGACGGAGAAATTAGATTTTGTTAAAGCAAACCCACCTAATTTGTACTTACCGAAACAATACGCAAACTGAAACACAGCCATCCTTCAAAATCCATACTTCTCTGAATTTTCAACACCGTTCCCCAGCCAAATAATTGTATAAAAATGCACATAGCAGGATAAAGGGTGTCTATAACTGCACCTGTTTAGTGAAGATAGCATACAAAAATGCATTATATTGGGGGGGGGTGATTTGCAGGAATGTGTATATTAGGCAAAAATGCATACAGAAAGATCTGAATTAGGAGAAACTTGTGTTAGAATGCTGATGAATTCTCATGTGGATTTTTTGTTTGTTTGTTTTTTTAATTTAGTTTTTTTTTTAAAAAATGTGGAAAACTGAACTTAAGAATAGGAAACTGAAAAACTGAGACAAACCAAAATTGACAGATCCACCCATTCCTGGTGTGAATGCAGAAACTGAGTAAATGAAAAGTTTCATTCTAAGGGCCCCTGCAGACATCCTATTTATTAAGCATCCATCATGATTTGCATATGTGATGTTATTGGATGGTTATCCCCCCCCCCTCCCGCCACTGGCACAGACAGACAGAATTGGGTGAACGGACATCTCAAGTTCTATCCTATCTGCCCCACTTCCAGGAGGGATTGTTCCATCAGTCAATTTCTCTTATCAGTTTTTCTCTTCATTGGCAGTGCAATCCTAAACACGCCTACTCAGAAGTAAATCCCATTGGGCTCGGTGAGGCTTACTCCCTAGGATGCGTAGTTAGAACTGCAGCCCACGTGCATAGGAATCAATAGGAGTGCATGTGCATACAAATATACCTGTTAAGAATAAGGAAACATATCTGAATCCACACACACACACAAAAAAGGCCTTAAGATTTCCTTCCTCTTTTGCCTACAGGGGTCCGCCTGGATCGAGTTCGTGGAGGCCGTCAAAAGTACAAAAGGAGATTGGATTCTGAGAGCAGCACTTATTTGAGCTTACAGATTCCTCCTCCAGCCAAAAAGCCATGTAAGTGCCGGTATCACACTCTGTTGCCTGGGGGCAATCTCTCCATTTCCTTTCCCCTAACATAGTGCTGTGGGGTTGTGCTGCTCTCCCTGAGTGTTCCTCATAGGAAACCAGTTCTCAGCTGTCTTAATTAGGGAGCCACATGAGTTAGTGTCCTCTGAGACTTTTCTGAAACTGAAACCGAGGGCAATTGTTCAGATACATGGTTTAAGGGAGCACCTGGCCTTTCCCTAAATCTACAAGAGATCAGCTTGCAGGTGAAGGTGATGGCCTACCCATCTCACCATGATGATTCTCCAGCTTTGCATGATCCTGCTAGCTGTCTGGCAACCTATTCATCATAGATCTCTATGCTCCATGCATTGTACAATCTATTACTGGGGCATTTCACACATGGTCCAGCGCCGAGGGCCTTCTGGTGGTTCCCTCACTGCGGGAAGCCAAGTTACAGGGAACCAGGCAGAGGGCCTTCTCGGTAGTGGCGCCTGCCCTGTGGAACACCCTCCCACCAGATGTCAAAGAGAACAACTACCAGACTTTTAGAAGACATCTGAAGGCAGCCCTGTTTAGGGAAGCTTTTAATGTTTGATGCATTACTGTATTTTAATATTTTGTTGGAAGCCGCCCAGAGTGGCTGGGGAAGCCCAGCCAGATGGGCGGGGTATAAATAATATATTATTATTATTATTATTATTATTATTATTATTATTATTATTATTATTATGCAGAGGAAATCCTGAGCTTGCCACTGAGTCTGAACTCAGTGGGGGAGATTTAGCCTATCAGATTCCCTGGTGCCTATACCTGTATGATACCTGTGCTTTTTGCTTTGATACCTTACACTTAAGACATCTTTGGTGCACACCTAAGCAAAAATGGTAAAGCGTCTTAGTTCTCGGAAGGTCTTGCTTCATTGCTCATAGATCTTATTCTAATGTCTGCCCAGCTACTAGCACTTTGGTTTGAGGTGGAGAAACTATCCCTGGAAAAGATATATCACCCTTCCCACCAAGAGTACCTTGTGTCAGAGTTCAGCCAAGCCACACAGACTGCACCATCCGTGCTGGTCCTGCAGCACCAGTGGTCAACTGCATGTTCTAGAGCAGGGGTAGGTGGCCCAATCGCCTTCTAAATCTGGCCCATGGATGGTCTGGGAATCAGCGTGTTTTTACATGAGTAGAATGTGTCCTTTTATTTAAAATGCATCTCTGGGTTATTTGTGGGGCCTGCCTGGTGTTTTTACATGAGTAGAATGTTTGCTTTTATTTAAAATGCATCTCTGGGTTATTTCATCATCATCAAACCTTTTATTGGCATCACATACAAACATCCATAGCAAATCAATACAGAATTCCTGCCTTCCCAGTAACACAAAACATTTGTCTCTGGGTTACTTGTGGGGCATAGGAATTCGTTCATATTTTTCCCCCAAAATATAGTCCGGCCCACCACATGGTCTGAGGGATGGTGGACCGGCCCATGGCTGAAAAAGGTTGCTGACCCCTGTTCTAGAGAGTGGTCAGAACAGGATGAGGTGCCCTCCATTAATGTACCAGTGGACTCAAACATACTAAGAGCCACTTCACTTTCCAAAAATCAGTATTTTACAATAGAAAGTTGGAAAAATATTTGAAGCAGACATGAGAAATAGACTGTAGTTTATTTTAATTTCCATAGGGGTGTTTCCTTAAGCCGTTTCCCCTGCATTTCCCCCCATGTCAGAAGATTCCCCATTTATTCCAGCCAGAATGTCCATATGTGAGCTTCCTATCAGTATTAATTAGCCAGAATACACGGTAAAACAATTATCAGTTGAAATATGCAGTGTGTTCAGAATGGAAACTTATATCTTGGCAAAGGATGCTTAGGTATATCAGTAATTAACACATGTAAATATCTATGATAGGATCAGGGACCGATCGTAGCTCAGTGGTAGGGCACATGCCTTGCATGCAAAAGGTTGCAGGTTCAATCCCTGGGGCCTCCAGTTTAAAAAGGAGCAGGTAGCATGTGATGAGAAAGACCTCCGCCATGGTCTCTGGAGAGCTGTTCACAACTCCGAGAAGGCAATCCTGTGCTAGAGAAACAAACAGTATGATCAGGCAGGAGCCAGTTTCCTACATACCTGGCATTCCCAAGCAAAAATAATCTCACCTTTATTTCAGACGGTGGAGTTTTAAGCTACTTGCGTAGGTTCGTCAGATGTACATACTGATTTCTGCTTTGGAATTTGCAGTGACCAAGATCGTCTCCCACTTGTTGGTGGCAGAGCCGGAAAAGATTTATGCTATGCCTGACCCTACCATGCCGGAGAGTGACATAAAAGCTCTGACCACGCTCTGTGATTTGGCAGACAGAGAGCTGGTGGTGATCATTGGCTGGGCAAAGCACATCCCAGGTAAGAAGCTAAGGTTGGGGGGCAAAAAACGGTTGTAGCAACTTACCGTCATGGGCACTAGTTTATCCTTTTCAACAGGGAAGCTGCCATTGTCTGATGAGGAACTCTGAAATTTTGTGTGTAAAAAACCCCCCAAGATTTTGCAGCTTCAGTCCCCACATTTTGCAAATGGAATAAAAATGCAATGGGAATCTTTAACCTGTGAGCAGCCTTGGAGGGATGTACCTCTCTTGTTGCACATTACGAGAAACAACAAATTGAAGTGGGAATAGTACACACACACACACACACACACACACCTGTTTTTTGCTGCTCTTTTAACCATGCGAAGCAGCCTCAAGGAGAACCCGAGTTCAATAGAAAATAGAGGTTATGAGAGGACTCCTAGTTTACAACAGACTCCTCGCTTTCAATCAGAATTCCAATGCAGTTATTGATTTATTGGTGTAAATTAATGTATCTTTAGATGCTTGCGATTATCTTATAGCTTTAGCTGTGAACTGAGAAAACTCCGGCTGATGGGTACTTGGGAAAGGAGCTCAGTCTTTGGATACTGCTTCTCAGCAAATCTTAATCCCAGTGGTGCCCTTCTTGAAGGAGGCCTGTCATAACAGGGATTACCCCACTCACCGGCTGCACAATCTGCCAGGGCCTGATTCAGCACAAACAGTGTAATGCTGCTGATTAAGGAAACTCTGTCTGGATTGCTCCACTAACCCAGCAGCTGGGAAGAATTAGCAGGAAGGATAATAACAAACTACACCAGACGACAACTTGTTAATACTCAGGCCACCATCTCCATATTGATGAGGCCCCTTCCTGCAAGAACATTTGTGAGGTCAGTGTACTTTCCCATTTTTAGTGCACAATCCAAACAGTTGTTGACTAGGTAGAGCTGCTGTTGTGGAGATACCACATTTTCCAAGCAGGTGAGATATAATCACACTTTCGTTTCTGTCTGTTTGTCTAGAAAGATGTGGAGCATTGCCCCCCCCCAGTAGTACATTTGTTACTTGCCTGATTACAGTGCAAATTGTGGTTGCATTTCACTGGAGAGCACTTGATCACATCCTGCCCCATTACTTCTCAAAGCAAAGTGTGCCGATGTACCATTTTGTGGAATCCTTTCCCATTGTTTTGAAATTTTGCAATGGAAAAGTCCACAAAGTTGCTCCTCACAGACAAACCCAAAGCTAATTCAAATGGGGTGTGTGAATTAATAGCTAAATAATACTCAGTGTGAACAGGCCCAGAGTGAGTTGACAGCATGATAGAAAAGGAAGAATGATCTAAGGGTAACAATATAGTTAGGTCCGAAGTTTCTGAATAATAAGGCAATATGTTGATTTCGTCCAATGAAATCTCTGAAAGCTGTGAGTATGTGTGTACATGTACACAACTTTCAGGTTTGCATTAATTCCTAAACTTGCCTCAGACAAACAACTGTGTAAGGACCCTCTCAGTGGTGTCAGCACATGGGTCCAATTAAGCTTGAAGCCACTCTTCAGCAATTGGGGGGGGGGGATACATTTTAATAGTGTTCAGCAAATATTATTACTTCCCTACCAAGGCTGTCTTCCCCTCTGAACAGGACTCCCCTTTCTTCCTGCTTCACACCCAGCCCTTGCATTAATCACCTGTACCTTGGTTCCCCATCACTGTGTCTCCCTGCAGGAAGAGGAGACCTGTTGAGGGGTGATGACAGGGGCTCTTTGGGTGACTGTTTTGCTGCTGCTCTTGCTGGGAAGACGAGAGCTTCGCACAGGATGAAATATGGCTAGTGGAGTGACAGCAGCTGTGTCTAGAGTGGCCTCAGATCCTATAATTACATCTCTCTTTATTACAGCTGCTAATGGCCCTCCAGGATGACAGAGATGGTAATAAATTAACAGATTATGAACTCCACTTGCCACAAATTATGTGTTTTCTCTCTCTCTTCTCTCTCTCCCCCTCTCTCCAAAGATTCTGGTAGCTCCTGCTGCCAAATGTCTAAAAAAGAATAGGTTTCTACACCCATGGGTACAAATACTACAGGTTTCAGAGGGAATCTGTGAAGTTCAGTTGGGATACTGCCAAGAGGAGCTTATGCATGCTTCTCTGTAAGAAAGGATGAAGTAATGTGCTTTATTTGTAGCAATGTGGCACATGCAACAATTTTCTAATACATGGATGAGGAGGAACCTGTGGCCTCCAGCCAAGATGGCCAATGGTGAAGACTGAATGATGGGTGTTGTAGTCCAGCAACATCAGGAGAACTTCAGATTCCCCACCCTTGTTCTCACAGGACAGATTCCATGTTTCTGGAATGTGTGCCTGATGGAGCTGGAAAGTTAGCCACTCCAGCCATCATTTGGATCAGTTCTCAGATGCCTCCAAACAGGGCATGATAGAGATACTAGCCATCTCCATTTTAGTTTAGAGCCATAGATTTATAGGTCTATATATTCTGGTGTGTTTAATTTTTTTATTTTTAAGAAAGATGCATAAGCTGGTGGCCATCACCATAAACTGGTTATGCATGCATTTAAAAAAATGACCCGAGCCTAGAGCTAATCATTTTCACTGGGTGACCTCAGATATGTCCCATTTGACATCTTTTTCTAAACACAACAGATCATCCAAATATTCCTTTCTTATAGGGAGGATGCTCTAACCCTCTGGCCATTTTAGCTGCCTTATTCTATCCCTCTTCCAATTCTATGGTGCCTTTTTGAAAAAGGGTAACCAATCTGCATGCAGTATTGTAAGCCCATTTACACCACAGATTTATATAATAGCATTATTGTAGCAATCATTTTATTTTCAGCTCCTTTAATTCTCATCCACTCATTCTTCCTAACACAGGATTTGCCTTTTTCACTCCCACAGTACACTGATTTGACCTTTTTTTCAGTGAGCTTTCCACTACTAGTCCAAGATCTTTTCCCTGAGTGGTACAGCTCCTTCACAAGTAGTTATTCTGTTGGCATTCTTATAGTTTGTTGTGGTTTAAACCATCTTGAATAACTGGTGTCAACCACAGACTTAGGTTTATCTTGATTCCAGATAATTTATTACCAACTTTAAAGCACTGGTTCAAAGAGTGCTGAGTCAGAATTGAAACCCCATGAATTCATAGCCCTCCTTGTGGTTTATGAAAGAACCCACCCTGTTGGTGATGCTGAGGGAAAGAGCTGTGAACCTATCAGCGAGCCTCAGCCAACACGTGGGTCTGATGGGCATTGTGGTCCAAAACACCTTCAGGACACCAGATTGGGGGACGTTGATCTCAGCACTTCGGTGCTTTCATTGTTTGCTCACAGTCTGGTATCCGCAGCGGGCATAGCATTTTCTTGCACAGCATGTGATCTGCTCTCTGCTCAGATGCATTAGGAATCCCACTGTTTAATTCCCTCTGTTGTAAAAGAGAAGATTTTGATGCCAGCCCCCTATAGAACACCTTGCATTAGCCAGTTGGATATCAAGGAGATGCAACATGAATGACAGCTATCAGGTCTGAATCTGACAAAGAGGATTTCACCATCCTCTCTGGACAGAGTTGGTGAGAAAGTGCTCTTGCTTCGTCCCGGAGACGCAGCTACAGTTTTGAGCACAATGCTCAGGATGTGAACTTGGAGTGGCAGGGTGTTCTTTGCCCATTATAGAAGTGTGTCTACACTTGGTAGGGATCTACTATCAACAGTTCTCTGTTTCACGTACCTGTGTGAAACACATTTTCAAGTGTGTGTTTGTCACATTCACGCTGCACACTTTAGGCATACACTTAAAATTCCTAGTGTAATGAGTGAAGAGGCCCTGAGATACCAGATCAAATACCTCATGCACTGCTTGTTCTGTGTGGTTGGGATGTTTAATCCCTTACACTGTTTCAAATGATGTGTGCTTGTCTGGCTCAGAAAAGATTGAACTTTTTCTGTAACTGCTAAACTGGCTGGATTATTATTTCGTTTTGATGGTTCTTGGTTATGGAATGGAAGCGCCTTCCTCCATTAGGACATCGTCAAGCATAAATGAACTGACCGTAATAAGTCAGTGCGATGAATAGCTTACAGGTCTCCAGCAGAACTTCTGAGCATAGTTTTCTTGCTACATAAATGTGGATTAGCAACAGAAGAGCACAGCTCCCTTGCTAAAAGGGCAGCTTGTTGTTATTCAGACATATACAGGGCAAAGCACTGGGTTGTGGTCAGCAATGCACTGCAGCCTGGTTGTCTAGCCTAGCTCCTTTCCATCTTCAGACTCGCCAAGAAGGGTTGGTTTTGCAGCTCATGTCCCTGATGTCCCAGCCTCCTCTTCAGCTGTCCTCTTATTTCTTCTGGCACTCCTCCCCAGTGCTTTATCGATCTCTCCCTCCTACCCATCAGGCCTCACAAACGCACACACAACACGTGACAGCTGATTGGTATCTGTTAATTAATGTGGCCTGTCGCCTCTTTTCTATTCAGTGGCCTGATAAGGGAAATTGGATGTCCAAGGACTGCCGTGCCATTATCACCCCTTACCTCCTCTGGCAACACAAACACAAAACATGGTGTAGTGATAAATAAATACCACTAACCCATCCCTCTGCCCTCACTTCCTTGGGCTGAGATAGCTGAGACAGAAAAATGGAACTCCCGACCAGTCAATACAGCAATCACCAGCTCTTTTGTTAATTGCCAAGTTGATAACAAGAGAAATCAAATGATCCTTGCAGTGACTGGCTCCCTTGGCCCAGATGCAGGCGCACGGGTACCAGAGCAAAGGACTCTGGGAATAAAGGCATCCTGCTGAGCGTAAATCACAGCTAGAGGGACTGGAGCATCTGTGAGTCAAAGGTTAATGAGCTTAGGAAGAACTGTGGGGCAGCAGTGAAGCAGTTGCACAAAAAGAAGAAAAGGGAACCAGAATGATCTCTTACAACACTTGGCAAGAAACTCCCTGTTTGTTACTAGGAACAGATGAATCTGTCAATGTCATGTTCTAAATTTTCCAATCTCAAATTTGGTTTGCATCAGTTTGCGAACCTTTAAAAACTCAAACACATTTTGGGGTACACTTATCCTAATATATCAGTTTTTGCAAGCAGTATACACATTTTTGCAAGAGCCTAATATAAGGCATTGTTGTGTGTTATTTCTGCTCACATGCACAGTTTTGTGCTTAGTTTTCCCTAAAATATGTTTGGTGAGAACTGCATCACAAAATTTGTTGAAGAGTGAGTTATAAGGATAACTGCATTTCGATTTGCATATTGGTTTGGAAAGTATGGTGTTATCTAGGTTCACATTAAGCCAAATGAACAAAATGAATTTCTCCCCCATTCCTGGTTGTAACCAAGGTATGAAAATAAACCACTCTTTGTGGAAGGAGCAGGCAGACTTTGGGCTAGGTTGAGTCTCCATGCTTTCTTTATATATAGGATGTGTATGTGTTGTGACAGACTAGGAAGAGTCAGGAAATACTGAGAAGAAGCTCAGTTGTCAGTAGTGTTTCTACTCTCATCCTCTCCCTCCCTCAGCAAGAACAGTTCCCCCCATTTCTTCAGGACTCTTGTGTGAGTCTGCTAATTTTGAAAGAGCATCTCAAGAGTGAAAATGGAAAATTTCATCATGCAAAAGTGAGATGTCCATGACATTCTTGTGAGTAAAGTTGCAACAGAGGGAAATTTATACCTGTGTCTGTTTGTGAGTCATATAGTCATATGCCAAACTACTCCCAGTGTCTTACTCATGTCTGAATCACTTGTAGACAGACATTTGTCCTTGGCACATTAAGAAATTTGTGATATAGGAAGTGGCCTTTTCTTACACTTATGTTTCACACAGAAACAAAGCCCATCTCCTTGCCTCCTTTCCCACACTAGCTGTGATGCCTGTTTTCATTTTTCCAGTGTGGACTGTATGTTATTCATCTCCCAGATTCCTTCTGACTTTTCCAGTTTTGAGAGCAGGTGGGCAGGCTAGGTGGCTCTGCCTCCAGATGAACCATGATCTCCAGATCCCCAGTTTTCACGTAAAAAAAAAAGGAAGTGAGAGAGTACATTTCTAGTACTTGCGGAATCTGAGTTATAAGGCAAAACATACAGGAACTATTCTTTTTATTTTTTTGTGAGAAACTAGCCAGGCCCCCATTTAGTATGTACTTTGCCTTCCCACCACCACCTAGAAAAATTCCTGCCAACACTCATGATCTTACTATGCAGTTTTCAAGCACAGCATTCCTCTGTTGTGGGGATCTCAATAAATACTACTAATTCTAATTTGTTCAGTTCTCATTCATGGCTTTTCATTGTCTGGTCTGCCTGGTACCCAAATTGGTGTTCATGTCAGAATAGGTGCTGTTTGTTCCTGTGGGTCCTAAGATAACATTAATGATCCTCTGGTTGGTGGAGGCAATGTTATAAAACTGTATTGAGTTCCATTGTTAAGAAAAATTGACTTGGATCTTAACTTTTTTTCTGTAAAGGGAATGAGCTTCTGTTTTTGGAAGGGAGTTGCACTCATGGAGGGGGTCCTTCTGTTCGCAGCCTGAATGGACTTAATGTATTGTGAATGGACTTTTTTGATTAAATGCTACAAAGCTTGTTGGTGTGATGTATAAGCAAGCCTAACATTAATAGCCAGGCACATGGCAGTATTTAATGCTATTCTATGGCAGGAAGTGTGAAAACACATCCACAGTTCTACATTTATTTGTTTATAGTATACATGGAGAGCACTTATTTGTTTATAGTATACATGGTTTTTTAGGCAGCTGTTCCACCTAAATTACATAGATCAGTCCTTTTAAATAAAACACCTGAGTCTTTACTCTTTCTTTCAATCATGTGTGCAGCTTCCAAAGGAAATGGGAAGCTTTGGTATGTGGCAAGCTGAAGGTGATTCCAAATGGGATTGTGTGAATAAAAGTATTCCATTACAAAATCCATGTGTGTCATGGAATGGTTAAAATCACCCAAACTACATAGGACAGGCATAGCCAAACGTGGCCCTCTAGATGTTTTGGGATTACAACTCCTATCATCCCTAGCTAACAGGACCAGTGGTCAGGGATGATGGGAATTGTAGTCCCAAAACATCTGGAGGGCCAAGTTTGGCCATGCCTGACATAGGAAGTGGCTTACCATGTGGAACTGCAAATGTGGCACACCTGTGAGTGAAATGATTGAAAGTTTCATTTCTTCTTTTTTTAGCACTTGGTCAAAGGTGCATTTTTTTTTACCTTGAACTGTGGTTAAATGTTTATGGCCAAGGGCTCTCCACGGGAATATTGAGGTTTCCATCACTGGGTGACCTAACAGAGTCCCTGCCAGATTTCTAAGCTTCAGGGCTTGGAGCAGGCAGTGCTAAAACATCGTCTCCTACCTGTGTATGTAAGCTGACTTGCTCTTCTTGCCCTGCCAGGCTTTTCTAATCTTTCCCTGGGGGACCAGATGAGCCTATTGCAGAGTGCATGGATGGAGATACTCATCCTGGGTATCGTCTACCGCTCGTTACCCTATGAGGATAAATTGGTCTATGCTGAAGATTACATCATGGATGAGGAACATTCTCGCTTGACGGGCCTGCTGGAGCTCTACCTGGCCATCCTGCAGCTTGTACGCAGGTATAAGAAGCTGAAGGTGGAGAAGGAAGAGTTTGTGACACTCAAGGCCTTGGCTCTTGCCAATTCAGGTAAGGTTACCATCTGGGATGGACATGAGAATCTGGCCACCATCGCCCATGAAAGACATTGGGTTCATGAGCTTTACGTGTGGTCCAAATGGGGACTTTCTAGACAACTAGAGTGAGATAACATTCCTTTATGATTCCTTTGGTTCAGTCTGACGGTGGTCGAGGTAGAAAGGATGTTCTGAGCACCTCCTTTAGTTTTTATATCCCTCTAGTTGTCGAAACAGCTTCCAGATCACTGGGTCGTAGCAATTTCATATTTAACCAGCATTGTGGTTTGTTTCACTTCATTTTTTACTAACTCCAATGCTACCTTGATCTTGGAAAACTGCCACTGTGATACAGAGCCAGTGCTTGAACCTGGCTTGAGGCAGCTGCACATTGTAGAGAGGCCTATCTAAAAACATTCCATCATGAAAAATAGATACATTAAAAACAGGCCCCCCCCCATGCCTCAACACTGAAAATTGCGTTAGAAAGAACCATAAGAACCATAAGAACCATAAAATACAAGAACCCATAACTTACAGTGCAATCCTAAACATGTCTACTCAGAAGTCCTAGAAAATGCAATGGGATTTACTCCCAGGTAAGTGGAGTTAGATTGCAGCCACTAACAGTAATAGAATCAAAGGCTTGTAGACAAAGAAAGGTTCTCAAATGCTGGTGGAATATGTGTTAACCTCCAGGGCAGGAAGTTCCATCTAGAAGGTGGTGCATGCCACGGAAAAGGCTGCCTCTCACACGACAGAGATATGCATAAGAAAGGTGCATCAGCTCTTCTTAAAGGACAGGCAGATTTGCCCTCTCACTTTTTCGCTGGTTTGTTTGTTTTGCCTTGTCTCTTTGCAGATTCGATGCACATAGAGGACATGGATGCAGTGCAGAAACTCCAAGACCTTCTCCACGAAGCTCTCCAGGATTACGAGCTGAGCCAGCGTCATGAGGAACCACGCCGTGCGGGGAAGCTGCTGCTCACCCTTCCCCTCCTGCGGCAAACAGCTGCCAAGGCCGTGCAGCACTTCTATAGCATCAAACTGCAGGGCAAGGTCCCCATGCACAAACTCTTCCTAGAAATGCTGGAAGCCAAGGTCTGACAGGGCCCAGGAAGCAAACTGGAAGCCAAGGTTGCGGCCATGGAGCTAACCAAACAGAGGTGGCAGCTGGCTTTTATCTCCAATCATTTATTATGGAAGAATTATTTAACATCCATCTGGCAGCCACGCCAGTCTGTACATCCATCTGAAGATTATTGTGTACAGAGAAGGAAACTCTTTTAATCAACATCACTCTTCCCCCCCCCTCCTTTCTTTCTTTCTGGAAAATTATAGAACAAGCTCTTGCACTTGCAGAGGGAGCCAAAGGGAGTCTGGAGCCCCTAAGAGTGATGCTGTTTGCACTATCCAGGGCAGCCCATTCCCATCTTCTTTGTCCTAAGAGAAGGGGTGTGGGGACTGAAGCAGAAAATGGTGAAAAATAAGAGTTTGTAACATTCATAGCATGGTGGCGTGAGAGGAGATTAAAAAATATATCTGGGCGTCAGTGGGTCCGCAGCTTGACCCCTTTCCTCAATGCTGTGGTCCATGTGATGGTGGTCTGTTTGGGGAGGAGCATCATGGGATCTCTTAAGTCGAGAATGGCTGCCTCCTGTGCTCAAGCTACACAGAAAACATGTACATAGAGGCCCTCCTTACTGGGAAGGACAGGCCTGACCGTGTAAGATATCCTGTGATATTGTACAGCATATTTGCACCTGGCTTTCCCCTATCCACGTGCAATCATAACATTCCCGGTGGTGGTTACTAGAGAAGCTGGAGACATGTCCTTGAGAGAGAAAGAGAGAGAAGATCTTGTTGTGTGAGAACATGCAGAGGGAAGTAGCTGGATACTTTCTGTTGTTGTTCCAAGGCTATAGTCACTCAGTCATCCCTTCATCCTCCTAGACGTGGTGCTATTTAAAAAGAAAAAGAAAACCCTCTACCTCCTTTCCTTCTTTCTCCACATGGCCCGAGGTCACTGGAATCACAGGAAGTGGGCCAAAATAAATAAAAGTTATCCCAAACCAGGGCATTTCCCAGTCTTTCCTCACCAATAGATTTCAAGCTCCAAATCCAAATATTGGATACGTTCCCTGAGAGGTAGGGGAGAAGAAGAATTAGAAGAACTCACCTGCTGGGCTTGCGCCATGTTAAGAGAACTAAAACAACCCAGGGGAGATACTTAATTTTTGCCTCCGCATTCCTTTCCCACTGTGGCAACTCTCTCATTGAGGTCAGTTGTTTGAATCCAGCTTGAATGTAGCTGAAGGAAGGCAAGGGTAGCAAGACTTATATTTGAGCCAAAACCTGTTTTGAATGGCAGGCTTGAAGTGATAAGTAAGAGAGTGCCTCTGAGAATTGGAAGTGCTTCTCCCTCCCCAGCAAGGGATTGGGGAGGTAAGGTTTTTAGGTTATATTTATAAAAATAATGGCTTCCAAGTTAGCTAGGCCCCTGCCAACCCTCTTTTCAGAGATTAATTACTTTTCTTCTCATCAGTCCCACAGAGCCACAAGTCCAGATGGCTTTGACTGATTTGTGGCTTTTCAGGAGGGTGATGTGTTTGTGTGTCTGTTTTCACGGTTATTTTGGGATCCAGCAGTGAGTTCAAGAGTTAAACCCACTGTTGCAGAAGCAGCATTGAAGCCAAGATGACCATACAAGTGAATTTTACTTCCAAAGGGAGTGGTCAAAACAACATGTGAAAATAGGTCTAACCAAAGCAATAAAAGGTATAGATGGCAAAAATATATATATCATTTGCCAAGTGAGGGCTGGGCAGTGTCCTGTCTGCTTCCTGAGGTAAATCAGAACAGAGGCCTCAACTTCTTTACTTTGTACCAATTCACTTTGCTGCTTCATCCAGATGCTAATCCAAAGGTCCTCTTTTTTGAAGAGGGAAAAAGTGGGTAGGGAGGGAGCCAGCAGATTGCTAAACTGGTCTTCCATGACTATGAAGGATGCGACAGAAATAAACACAGTAATCATGCAGCTCCCTTCGGATGCCTGCGGTTGGCAACTGATTTGGGGGCTGGACCATACTTACAATCTCCTGACAGTTTTGTTTTTGGATGACAAACAGCTCCAGTTTTCTGCTCAAAATGGCTCCCTGCTTCTTTTCCATCCATGGGGGAAAGTATTTTGATGGGTGCTCCTTTTCTCAGAGTAGCCTTCCTCTCTCCCCAGCTTTCTTTATCCTACTAACAGTCATTGTCATTCTTCTCCAAAATAGCCATCACATGTAGGGCACAACAGTAGCTCACTGGCAGAGCGCAGAAGGTCCTGAGTTCCTTTATTGGCATCTCTGTTGAAAAGGATCAGATCACAGGTGATGGGGAAGGCCCCCAGCTTAGACCCTAGAGACCCACTGCACATCAAAGTAGATAATATTGGGCTACAGGCAAATAGACCTGAATTTGCACAAGACTTCCTATGTTCCTGTGTCTCTCCTTTGCAAAGCATGGTTGCGGGATTTCTCTGCTAAAGGCCAGAGAAAGAGTTCCTGGCACTACAGGCCTCAATCATGGGTCCTTATTGGGAGGAGCATTTTCATGCTCATTTAAAGCAGCCTTCCTTCATTGCCACTTTGGGGCAGTAAACAAGTGAAGACTCAGTAAACGCAATAAACGCGGGAACAAATACTTCTTGTTCCCATGTTTGTAAAACTACCACTTTGTTCATTTGCAAATAGCCTAAGGTCATCTTATGTTGCTGGAGCATAAAATCACTGCCTTGCTGGGTTACACCCAGGGTCCATTTAGTACAGTCTTTTGTCTCCAATTGTGGCCATTCTGGTAAGCTCTCAAGCAGGGCATTGCCCACACCTCTGCATAATCAAGGATATATTGTACCAGTGTTTATTTTTTCTAAAGTCAGAGGCAATGTGGAGCCTGCTTGTCCATGACTCACTGCACCCTTTTTGGTTCAGAGATATAGCTGCATCACTCTCAACCAACATTCCCCAATCTGATGCCGTCCAGATGATTTTTGCGTTTCCAACTCCCATCAGCCCCAGCTAGAATGGCCAGTTGTCAGGGAGGATGGGAATTGTAATCCAAAACATCTGAATGGCACCAGGTTGAAGAAGACTGGTGAAAACTAAGTGAAGACCACATAACCTTCAGTAATGTTGAAGATGGTTTAATCTTAGGAATATAGGGTTGTCATGGTCCTGCCAGTGCAAGGATTGCTAGTTGCACAATGGGACTTCTCCACTCTCCTCTGACCACCAGTCCCCTAAATCTCTTCCAGGGGTTCTCCCAACCCTTCAAAGCAGATTTGGGGAGGTTGCAGGGTGCAAGGAGGGGGAGGAGAGGGGGGGAGTCTCACTGTGCAAGTGGAAATCCACGTGGAGGTGGAAGGCATTGTGTGGATACTGTCCATAATCGTAGAGGGGGCTGAGACAACATATTCCAAATTAATTTAATAGAACATACATCTGAGGAAGACAGTAGCAATCAACCAGAGCAGCAACTTGGTAATGCTTTAGATCTTATAGGGAGAGTGGATAGCGCAGACCAGCTTCAGATTTTAGCAATATGGGGACAGCTCTGGTTCCATGCCTTTGGAACTAGGAGAAAGTGTGTGTGTGTGTGTGTGTGTGTGTGTGTGTGTGTGTGTGTGTGTGTGTGCAAGCATGCACTAAGCAATTATCCGGTCCTGCACATAGGAGTCAAATATTTTGTAAGGTACGAACTACTGATACAAGAATGATTCTGACAACTGCAAACCCTCAGACAATAGTAGCTTCCATGGAGTAGGTAATGAAGTCCCCAAGTGCTAACCCTGGGATTAGTTTAGGGCAAGGCATGCAGGTAAGTGCCTTCACTAGAATAGAAGCATGACATCTGTCAACCTCTCCCTTTCCAGGAAGCTGTGTCACCCTACTTCTGTGCCTACCTGTAACCTGCAGTGTACTCTCTCCTTCCCAAAGCTTCACATAGGTCACTGTCATCTGCTCTGAAATACAACCCTCCCTATGAGCCATGGAGGCAACAAATGCTGCTTGCATTCACATTCCTTTCTGGGGTCTCTGGCCTTTAGTGCAACCAGCAAGCAAACACCCAAGTTGATGGGAATCATTTCAGATCAATGGTGCGATACCCACCACCCCTTGCACCTGAGGAAAAGGCGGGCATTATTTTGAAAATATGAAGAAACTGCAAAACCACAACCCAACAGTATTGTTCATGCCAAATAAGGGGCGTTATTTTCTTCTCTCTTCATAACCAGACTGACTCATGTGTTCAGAAATGTCGAACACGTATTTTGAAACCATGCTAAAGCAGCTGTCAAAAAAGGAAGGAAAGAAACCCTAAGAATGTATGTGGCTGAGGTTTTTTGGCCAGTCATGTGGTCCAAAGCCAGTCCTGCTCTGGTGACTTGATGGTTAAGAGAAGCCAAAAACAAGCAAAGGGGAAAAGATGGGAAAGCCTGTGCAAAACTATGCAGGGTGTCATAGTACAAGAGTGAAATAAAACAGTAACTACTCAACTATTATCTGCTCCTGAAAGAAAGAAAAAAACTCAAATAACTAATTAAATAAATCGTATTCTTGTGGTACAGGTCATTTCGAACAAACTGAGAAATAAAACAAATGTACAAACAAATCCTGTTGAGGTTGCATTTATTGAGTATTCTGAATCATCACTTCACCTTATCACACAGAGAGATTTGCTTTACACTATGGTACATCCAGGTACAGTGGTACCTCAGGTTACAGACGCTTCAGGTTACAGACTCTGCTAACCCAGAAATAGTACCTCGGGTTAAGAACTTTACTTCAGGATGAGAACAGAAACCATGTGGCAGTGGCGCGGCAGCAGCAGGAGGCCCCATTAGTTAAAGTGGTACCTCAGGTTAAGAACAGTTTCAGCTTAAGAACAGACCTCCAGAACGAATTAAGTTCTTAACCCGAGATACCACTGTATTCATATTGTGGGTTGAAATAAACACATCGGAAAGGGAGCAAGAATGTGTGTACTACCTTTCTTCCCCCATCCTTGTCGCTCTTTAGAATTTGGGGGCAATCCTCTGAAGTGGGGAGCCTCCCCTTCCATTTTAACTTTGTCTAGTCCACAGATGCTTCCACACTAACCCTTTTCTATGCAATTGCTCTCCTTTGTTCACCCACTTTTTATAGTCAAAACAAAACAAATTCCTTCCAGTAGCACCTTAAAGACCAACTAAGTCAGTTCTTGGTATGAGCTTTCGTGTGCATGCACACTTCTTCAGATACTTTCAGTGTGCATGCACACGAAAGCTCATACCAAGAACTAACTTAGTTGGTCTTTAAGGTGCTACTGGAAGGATTTTTTTTATTTTGTTTTGACCATGGCAGACCAACACGGCTACCTATCTGTAACTGGCACTTTTTATAGAACATCCATATTTTTTTTCCCAATCACTTGCTTTCTGTGCTGCCCTCCCATGTTTTTCCAGACATGATTTGTGATTGTTTTAAAATATTAAAATAGAATTGGAGATTGAGGCTGTTCAATGTGGACCAAAGAAGCAGTACTAATGTTTTTCAAGGCTCCCGTGCCTGTAAACAAATCACTTCCTCTTTGTATGGTCAGCTGACTTTATTGCTTCCTGTTGACCCTAGCTGGGTGACTTGTAATTTCCCCTTGAATAGCCTCTCTGCAAATTGCTCCACGTCAGAACTGCCCCCCCCCCGCCCCCGGTTATGTGCTTAATTACTGGTTTCCTATTTTCCCCATTACTTTTTTTAAATGGAAAAAAAGAAAAATTAAATTAAGAAAAAAGATATGAGGAAATCAGTAACCAAAAGCAAAGGCCACTCCCTTATGGGAGAATAAATTAACATGGGGCAATTCATAGAGCACCTATTGAAGGAGACATTACTTAGTAATTGTCCCACTGGGAGCAATAAGAAAACAATAAAACCAGCTAAACCTGCAAGCAATAAACCTGAAGTAGCCAGGTAAGTGGCTGAGAGCAGCTTATTTGTGAGAAGATATTATAGAACCATCTTCGGCCATATGAAAGGGCACAGCTAAAGCTGTATGGAACCCTAATTTTAATTCTGCTTCCTGCTACTTGCAAAACAAGCAATGTCTTAACAGCACTGAAGAGCTCTTGTGTAGAAGCACCCCAAACATGAATTTTGTTAGTACAGCAGTGCATAATCATCTCCTGGAAATGATGCTTAGGTTTTATCCCAAACACCCAAGCTCTTTTTTTGGAGGAAAAATAAAAAGGAACATGCTCTTGAGGTTTTTCAGAGGAAGATGACAGAACCACCCAGAGAAAAGGAGCAGTTGTCTTCAGCGATGGAATCCAAACATATGGCCTTGTAGCACCCTGCTTGTGGTTAACGCTTAGCTGGAATGAAATATTCAACGCAGCAATAGAGAAATTAAAATAGTAATTTATTTGTCAGACAAATAAATAAGAGGCACAGTGGTACATGGTTACCAAGCTCTGGCCTGGCCTCCTGCCATTCTGGCCAGCACTTATATTTCCTTAATCCAGCCCCCTTGCTCCTCCTGTGGCTGCCTCTGTCCAATCAGCCTGGTTGAAATTCCTATTGGCTGTTTGCTAGAACCAATCACAAAAGATACACCCATTTCCTTCTGTCCTTTTATGGAAAATAAAAGCTATATATTCTTCTATCTATAAATGACAAATAAGTAGTAATATATCTTACATGTGTCTCAACAAGGAATCTTAATTACCAGCTCACCTCTTGCCCTCCTTGCCCTATTGCCTTCCAAAACAGATGGTTAATCTTGAATTTTTATCTTCAAGGATCTTGAGTTCACATCAACATTGAAAGATCTCCTTCATTTGGAGGTTTCTAAACAAAAAGGCCTGACAACTATATATCAGGAGTGCTCGATGGCGTCTCCTGTCTGGCAGGAGGCTGGGCTCATTTGCCCCTCTGGTCTCCTATTGCAATATGACTCTATGAAATAAGAATTTAACATTTCTTTCTTTCTAGATCCTTTGCATAATTACATTTAAGCCAATATATTTCATACATTATCATAGGTAGCCTTTTAAAAGAATTAAACCTTCTCAAAGTGAAAAGGAAGGAACAGTTTCCAGCCTCAAAATAAAAATAGAAAGAAGCTTCTTCTTCTCCAGCCAAGCCAGTTGCCTTTTTCACTGCTCTTGGCCTTTTTAACCTTAGGAAGAAGATATGGCTCATTTTACTATTTACCAACCCTTAATTTGTAGGGTCAGTGTAACCTTGGCTCTCAGCCTGTAATTCCCTTTTTACGACTTTGAGAATTGTTTTCTGCTATAAATCAGGGGGCCCCCTTGTCTAGGAGAATAAACATTGCCAAGGTTCTCTAAGCAGCTGGTCTTCTGCCTGGCATGAAACATTTGAAAATCTTTAAGCTCATTTTAAAATACAAGCCTTGATGAAACATATAGAAGCTTTGATAAAAAATGCAGGCTTATGATTAGATGCCTCAGCCTCTCAATGGAAGATCCCAAGAAAATGCTGAGCAATGGATCAGATCCATGAAGCTAAACAAGGAGAAATACAGTTTTTGGCCAAAGCAAAAGGTGCCTTGGGTCCAGTAATTACGCAACTTGAGGCAAAGCTAGTTATGCTACCATTAGAAAGCCAAAAGTGCTGACACATTGTAAGGCCACATTCACACCCTGCATTTAAAGCGCTACGATTCTGCTTTAAACAGTCACGGCTTCCCCAAAGAATTCTGGGAGCTAGAATGATAGAATGTCATGGACTGGCTGGATGCAGAAGAGTGGTGGGAGATACCAGCTGGGGAACCCCCAAGGGAAGAAGGCTCTGAGTCAGGGGATTGGTGGTGGGATGATGATGAGTGGTCAGAGGGAAAAGAGAGCAGACTGGGGGAGGAAGAGGCTGGGGCAGCTAGCAGCCCAGAAGCAGAGGCAGAAGCAGAGGTTGGATGGGGTGGGGTGGGGGGCTAGAAGCAGTGATGAGGGATGTTGCTGAAGAAATCTCTCCCTCCTGCTGCAACCAGCTCCCTTCCCACCCTGGTCTCCCAGAACCAGAAGAGGTATGAAGAGGGCAGAGCAAATACAGAAATGGTGACATAGTCTCAGATTGCTTGGGAAGGACCTGGGGAGGAGGGGAAAGATCTACCAGGATGCGTTCCGGTGCTCACTACGCCTGGCCTCTGAGTCGAATTTGTTTCCTTGAATAAAGAGTTAACTTTACTCATGTCTTGTGATTTATTACCGACTTGCTCCTGACTCCCACTCCTGACACAGAATCATAGAATTGTAGAGTTAGATGGGACACAGGGATCTTTTGCCCAATGTGGGGTTCAAACCCCCAATTCTAAGATTTAGAATCTCATGCTCTGAGCTATGTCGTTTGTCCCCAGAGTTCCCTGGGAAGTAAGATTAATTGTTAAACCACTCTGGGAATTGTAGCTCTGGGAGGGGAACGGGGATTTTCTAACAACTCTCAGCACCCTTAGCAAACCACAGCTCCCATAATTCTTTAGGAAAAGCCATGATCGTTCAAAGTGGTGTCCTGGAGCTTTAAGCATGTGGTGTGAATGTGGCCTGGGTCAATATTTACAATTAATCTCAACAGAGACAGAATCATTAAATTCAGTAGCAGCTTGTGCGGTAGAACAGAGCTACTCCTTGATACCTGGGCCATGGTTGCTTACCTACACAGGGCAGAATGGGAGCAATGCCTGAGCCACACGGTTGCACCTGTGAGGCTGTTGCTGCCAACCTGACACTTTTGCAGGTGCATTCACATGCTTTCAACTTTGCCACTGCTCTGCTCTGCCCCAGACCCATCCAATTAAGCAGCAGCAAGGAGCAGGGCTCTGCAGGTCCACTCCACCCTACGTACAGCCACTTTTAACTAAACCTGCAACAGAAATCCAGCATGGCCAATGGCTGGGAATGAGGGTGTGTGTGTGTAACTCAACAGCATCTGGAGGGCTGCAGGTTCCCCATCTCTGCTCCAAAGCATGTAGATCCCAGATACCTTTTTTGGTGGTAGAACAAACCTTGCGTAGCCCCTCCCCAGAAAGCTACACTTCAGTTCTTGTGACTTTTTGGCAACTGGTCAAGACTACAAAGTTCTGGCAGGCTCATGGCTTGGCATGACATCTGATTTGAAGGCAGCTTCAGGGGGTTAAATGTTTTCGGTACTTGCAGTGTATATATTTGATTTAAATTGTATTTGATGTAAATATCATTAGCCACGTTGCAGATATTTTTTTTTTTTAAACTTGAAATGTATTGAATGCTTTAATCAATAGCTAAACCTTGGGGGGAAATCCATCGGTTTCTGGTTGTAGAAACCACATCAGGAGTCCACCTTTTACAATGATAAAAGGGCATTATATTCAGCACTCCCCATCTTACAACTCTATGGTGTCAATAGGTCCACAACAGTCAGGGCTGATGCAAGCCTTTACAGCTGCTAGCCATAGTGCAACTAAACCTGCACGAACCACAATGGATGCCAGTTGCAACATGCTCCAGAACTCCCGACGAACAGAAAAAAATGTGCACAAATAAAAAAAGAGAGTGCCTCTCTTGTGTTTTGGCTAGCACAAAAACCTATGTGGTTTACCTTCCCTCTGATTACTCACAGACCATAAACCAGGGAGAACTGGATCCAGTTGATGTCTGTGGTCCAGGAGAGGAGTGGACAGATCTGGATAATGGAGGTACAAGCCCAGGAGATGTGAGGAGGAAGGAACTGGAGGAGGGAGATGTGGGCAGGTGGGCAACCCAGGTGAAGTGAGGAAGAGGGGTCCAGAGGACACAGATGCAGGCAGGTGGCTCAAGACAAGCTGCAGAGGTGTGGTGAGGTCTGATTTCTTTTTACATGAAGTGTAAACAAAGGGGCAAGGAGTTAGAATCATAGAATTGTAGAGTTGGAAGGGTTCCTAAGGATCATCTAGTCCAACCCCCTGCAATGCAGGAATATGCAGCTGCCCCATATGGGGATCGAACCTGCAACCTTGGCATTGTCAGCACCATGATCTAAGCAACTGGGGTATGGAGATTGGTGGAGTTGACAAGTGAAGCAAGTAGGGGCACAGGCCCTAGTGAAAACAGAAACCAGCTAATGAAAAAGTGATATTAAGTCACCCCTACATGTAAGCTTCATATTACACCACACTTACAATGAAAGGCACAAACAGAGAACTATGGGGAAAATATGGGGCAGGGGCACATGACAAACCTGCTTCTTCCTCACAAGGTCCCTGTGCACCTTCAAAATCAGATCTGGAGGGTTAGGTCCAATATCTCATAGTAGAACTTCCACTCAAATCAGCAGGAAGAATCCACTATATTTCCCCAAAATCTGAACTATCCAGTTACAGATAGGTAGCCGTGTTGGTCTGCCATAGTCAAAACAAAACAAATTCCTTCCAGTAGCACCTTAAAGACCAACTAAGTCAGTTCTTGGTATGAGCTTTCGTGTGCATGCACACTTCTTCAGATACACTGAAACAGAAGTTTCCAGACCCTTCTATATAGTGAGAAGGCGGGGAGGGGTATTACTCAGAAGGGTGGTGGGAATGGGTGATTGGCAGATAGCTGTGATGAGCCTGTTGACGACTCTTAACGACTGCAATAGGTCTTACAGGAAAAAGCAAGGGGTGAAAAGGTGAAAAATGGCTTTGTCATGTATAATGAGATAAGAATCCAAGGTCTTTGTTCAGACCAGGTTTCTCCATGGTTTTAAGTTTGGTGATAAGTTGTAATTCAGCAGCTTCTCTTTCCAGTCTATTTCTGAAATTCCTTTGTAGTAAAACAGCTACTTTGAGATCTTGTATAGAATGTCCTGGGAGATTGAAGTGTTCTCCTACTGGTTTCTCTGTCTTGTGATTCCTGATGTCCGATTTATGTCCGTTTATCCAGTTAGTTTTAGTTCTAACCACCCCCTGCAACATAAATCATACCATCAACTTTAAGCTTCACAAGACTCTCCCATGGTGTCAGGTAGAAATGGTTTGTGTATATGATACACAAAACCCCCAAGGGCAATATTTAGTTAAGTTATGCTGTCATGCTCTGCACATATTGTACACATACAGCTCATAGTTGCAAAGGATTTATTAATGAGTTTCCTTCAGAAGCAATGTAAGTGTAGGCAAAATTAACCAGTACCCATTTTTCTCTGTTTTTGCCCTTTACAGGACAATCCTATAAATGTCTACTCTGAAGTAAATCTTATTGATTTCAGTGAGGCTAGTGGGTTTTAGTTGCAGCCTTACTAAGACTGATGAACGGGATCTCATCTTATTCTGTGAACTGCCCTGAGACTTCAGGGTATAGGGCTGTATATAAAATAAATAAATACCTCTTTAACATTAGTAAAAACAAAGGGGAACAAATTAAAATATTCTAGAGGCACCACTTTTCGGAACATAAACCTAGTGTATCTAGAAGCAAAATACCTTTCTGTTGTTGTCGTTTTTAAAGTTTTTCTTCTTCAAATGAGAAAAGTTCCTCCAGCTCAAATTTTTTCTGTGCCAAAAACCAAGGATTTGTTGACGGCCCTTTCTTCAATGAGTAGTCGTTGGATTTCAGCAGCTTTATCATAACACAAATGTGTCTCCAATGCAGAAGCAATAAAGGGAGAGCAACGATCAGATAAGAAAGAGCAAAGCTAGAGGAAAACCACTTTAGCTAAACTGGCGGCGACTGATAGAAACTAAAGCCTGTATTTAACAGCTGAGTTAAAAAAAACAAATCACATAAATGTTGTTTTCATGGGGAGATGAGGGGGGTAATTTACACAGCCTGTCAATTAAATCGAGTGCAATACGCAGGTTATGAATAATCTTACCGGGGTGAAGAATGTTATTTTTGGACAGAAAATGATCTAAAGCCAGATTATATCATCTCCAACAATTCCATTTTCAGAGTTGTAAATTCACTTCAATTTTAATATTGAAGTCAGTCGATCCTGCAAATAATGTTTATTACCATTTACATTATTAAAGGCACACACATTAACCCAAATATAATAACATGCACGGAAGCCACTTCCGTGCCAGATATTCTAGGGAGGGTCTGGCCATTTTAACAACAGCAAAAAACAATACCCAGGAAATAATTTTGAAATTACAATGTCATCTCTATGTTCCCTGAACATTACACAGTGAGTAAGCTGGCTGAGAACAAGATGTAACGAGGGCTAACACAACACAACACACACACACACACACACACACTATTTATTCCCTGACTTCATTAGAATTCTCAAGTCCTGTACCTGAGATTTTGGGAGTAACAAGATGGAAATAAACCACATACAGGGCTGGCTTTTAAATGAGGCAATATGAAGCTGCCTGCTTCAGGGGCAAGATCCATGGGGGCCGCAGATCCCTCTCCCAATGGATTGCCTGCTGCTGCCATTGCTGGAGAAGTGGCTGTGGCAGCAGATTCTGTGTTCCATTAAGATCTCCTGGAGCTCTCAAGAGATCTTATGGGAAGCCGCAGCCGCTGCTTTGACTCGGTCACAGGTACCCTTCCTGCCTGCACCACCACCTGAGAAGTGAGGAGCAGAGGCAGTGGCAGAGGGCAACCAGCCCTTTCTCTGCCTCTGTACCTGCTGGGCAGCAGGTGCCTCAACTGCCTGAACCCAAGCCCCAAGAGAAACACAGAGGCAGGAGGTATCTGTTTGGGCCTGCCTGGTGGCCTGAGCTCTAACTGAGAGTGGGAAGAGAAGGGGTAGCAAAAAGAGTGAATGTGAAAAGAGGTGGAGAAGGAGAGGAGCCAGGAGGGAAGCGGTGGCAGATAGAGGGAGTTCTGCCCACCAATGGCTGTACCCCCAGTTGACTTTCCCCTGGGTTAGTGGTGGTTAGGCTTCGGGGAATCGTCTTTCTCCCCTGTGGCCATAAATGAGCAGATCATACAAAAGGAATTCTTACCAGTTAGTTTCTTTAAAAAGCACAGTGAAGGACAAAAGAAAGTGCCAACCCAGAATGGCGGTGCTCCCAGTTAAGGCTCACACCTCCTCCATCCCTATTAATCTATGTCACTCCTATGTCTTATAATCTGAGCTTGTACCCTCTGTGCTTTCTGTTCTGAGACTTTCTGGGGTCTTCTCGACCTTGAGTTGAGCGGAGGAATGGTGTCCAGAGACTATGAATCAGTTAACCCTCTCTCTTCCAGTGTTTCTTCTCCTAGCTATTCCCCATCCAGCATTTCCCAGCTTCTGCCTTCTGAACTATACCCCTCTGCAAACCACTGTTCTGAATCTATACTGTCCTCCTGCTCCTGGGAAGATTCAGGAGCAGGGGGAGGGGGGTGGCTCCCTCCATTCCTCCTCAGTGCAGCCCTCCTCAGCACGGTCCCTGACAATGGCCCACCATATGTATAAAAAACATTCTGCACCCATGTAACATACCATTAATTTGTGCACCTTGAGATTTCCCCCTGTTTCTGCATTGGTGCCTTTTCTCCTTTTCATCTTGAAATGGTGGCAAGGGAAAGATCATGCCTGATGGGAGTAGGAAGTCCAACGTAAAGAGATTTGGTAGAGCTCCTCTAAAAGGGAGGGCCACTGCTCAGGGGCATATTTGCATATAAAGCTTCCAGGTTTAATCCTGAGCATCTTCACTCAAGGCTGGGGAAGACCCCAGAGGCCTGCTGCTGCTGACCAGTGTTGACTGGGGTGGGGAAACTGTGGCCCTTTGGATGTTGGTGGGCTTCAGTTCCCATCACCCCTAACCATTGGCCATGTTGACTGGGGCTGTTGGACGTTGCTGTCCTACAAGATCTGGAAAGTCACAGTTTCCCTGTCCCTGGTGTAGACAGTGGTGAAATAGATGGACCAATGATGTTACTTGGGTAACAGGTAGCTTCCCATGTTGCTTGCCTTCCAAGTATGATTCTACATTCCCTGTCCTCCCTGATTGTTGCACCCTGGATAAAGAATTCCTTTGTGCTTAAGTAAGGGCTCTGCTGTATGGACAGTACAGTAGTGATTCTAGGGAGACTAAATCCAAATCTATGTTTGCCTTGGGCAATCCTGGTTAGAAAATTTATTCACACTATAGCTATCTCAGGGATAGGGGAGAAACTCAATTCAGTTCACATGTAAAGGTAAATTTACCTAATTTGAACTTTCCGAAACAATACACTGAAACACAGCCATCCTTTGAAATTCTGAATTTGTAATGCAACTCCCCAGTCAAGTAATGTGTGCAAAAATGCATACATTGGGGTAAAAGGTTTGTATAAATGAATACATTAGTGACAACGGCATATAGAATTGCATTATATCAGGGAAAGTGCTTTGCAAAAGGTGTATACGAGACAAAATTAGGCCAAAAAAAGTGTATTGGGGGAAATCTGTACTGGATGAATTTACACTAAAGTGCTAACGAAGCTTCATGATGACTGATTTTTAAAAAGTCACAAAATGGTATGGAAATGTGGAGAACTGAATTTAATATGAGACAAATGAGAAACTGGGCGAAACAGAAAGTGACAGATCCCTAGGCACTCGACAAGTAGGTTTTTCAAGGATTTAAAAACCTATACAAGTGTCAACATAGGCCCTTAAGACTGGCAAATGTCAATGTTTAATTTAAGGCTCCCCCCCCCCCTTGACGCCTATGGTGGTCTGTGGCTTGAGATTACTCTTCCGGGCTTGGGTTCAGTCAGTGACATCTGGCAAGCTTCGGAGGTCCTGCAGCCGTTCTTTGAGCAATTACACAGAGCGTAGCTCATCCCAGACGCTTCTCAAGGAGGATGGAGGGCTGACTACTACGATGTCAGGAGATGGAATTGCTGTGTGTAATGTATGCTGTCAGAACTGTCACAGTGGCAGGGGAAATGTATGAACGCATTGAAAAATATGCTCTGCTTTTATATATAGCTTTCCACATTTTCATCTCCCCCCCCCCCTTAAGTCTTTGCTTCAAAGCAGCTGTGGACCACCTACCGGGAGTATGGAGCACAAGAAAAGGTTTTAGAAGATACCTAACGCAGACATAACGAGAAAGAGAGAGATGGGTGCTAATCGGAAAGTATATAAACTGGTGATGACCCTGCAGTCCCAGACAGAGAATCGGCTCGTAATTGAAGACTCTTTCAAGGGCTTCTTCTCTGCTTGGTGACACACAAGCAAACGATTTCGAACAAGCTACGGCCGTCTACATGAACACGATAAAAGCATCCTCAGGAATGTGGGGCAAGAGAGAAGAAGAAACACTTCCATGCATTAATTCACGTGATAAGTAATGGATGGAGAAATCAATAGCTTCCACCTGCATATTCCCAACATAAGCAGACTCTTTCAGTGGGTTGGTGAGTGATCCTGTGAGTATGAAAAGCAGCACTTCCCACAGCGAAGAAGAGAAGGCTGGAAGGGGCTGGTGGAGGGCACTTTGGAAAGGTCAAGGCAGAAAAGAAGAGGAGGAGGAGGAGGAGGAGGAGGAAGCACATTTCTCAGTACTGAGACGGACAAAATATCAGGGTGGCACGCAGCCTATTGGAAGCAAGCAGAGGCAAAGGGACATTCTAATTCTGGGAAAGAGTGGAGCTCTTCCTCCTTTCTGAGCACATCCCACCACAGATCACAAGCCTCTCTCCATGCCACATCCCTTTGCACCATCCCTGAGAGCCTCTGACTGGACAGGATGTGTCCTAGAAGTCTAACAAGCGTATTGCTTGCCTGCATAGAGGAAAGATGGGTGTGTGAGCACATGCGTAGCTGCTAGTCTACCGTACAAAGGAAAAATTTGCATTCATCATTCCTCTACCCACTTATGCCCAACATTGGTATGCGACCCCAAGAAGGTTGCATAGAAATGACTGTGACCCTGAAGCTGGAAAAAGTTCACCACATATCAAGTCCAGTGACAGCCGTATTTTAGGGGCAGAGAGTTTTTAAGAGGGTGGAGCAAACCATCTCCTGCCTCCTGGTTCATGTGGCAAACAATGCATGACAACACTCCATCCTTTTGCCGCAGGAGTTTTTGTCCTAGGTGTCAAAGCTGACATCATTTGTCTGTTTGAGGTGGTCCATCTTCACTCACGATAACATAAATATATTGATTTGTGATTTGGGGCCAGAATATTTTAACAGAAACTGCTTGTACTAAGAGGACTCTTAAAAATAAAAAACAGAAGCCTTTATTTGCCTTTAAATATATGCTTTGTCCCAGGTGAAAATATGCTTTGAGTCGCCGAAGATCTGTGTCTAATTTATGAACAAGTGAAGTAAATTAATATTGATTGAGTTTATTTTTAAAAGTCTGAGAATCTGGGAGACTTTTCATGGCAGGTAGGTCCCCTAGGGATGTTTGGATTTCGCATTAAAATGTTTCACTGGCCTGTGAGATAAATAAAATAATATGGGGAAAGAAATGCATCTCAGAACACTTGTGGCTTGTCTCCCAGCCAACTAACTGGGCCATTCATTAGTCAGGGGCTCCTTCGCTCGCTGCAGCCATGGTGTCCTTGGTGGTAAAAGATTATCAGGCAGATTTGGAATATTGTTTTCACAGGTGACAAAGAAGTGGAAGAGAAGCAGCCTCGGCGATTTGTATGGATCAAAGAGATTCTGACAAGATATAGCCAGGCTGGGCCAGACCGGATGGGCTGACTTCAGGAAGCAGCTACGCAGGATGAACAACCTTGTCTGGTTGCCCTTCAAGAAGGAGGTTGGCTTCCCTCCTGGAGATAACTGAGAAATGAGATAGTTGCTCATGACCAGCAGGTTGCAACTAAGAAAGGCTTGAATGAAAGCAAAGGTTGGTGGGGGCACACAAGCATTGTGTAAGGCTGTGGGGTAAGGCTGTGGGGAGCGGTGGAGAAGGAGCCTTCAGCAGCAACTCAACTTTCCAAGATGGTTTCCCCTGTTACTTTGCTCTACCAGGTCACAGCCACATGCAGTTATCTAGGGAATCATGGAATAGTAGAATTCCATCCCCACACAGGGGCATCCGACTTCTATACAGCTTTCAGCAAATGTGGAAGACACACATTCCTTGGCCTTTGACATCTGTGTGTTTTCAGTATCCACTCTATCCTTGTGAGTGCAATATGTGTTTTTGTGTGTGTGTTTTTTAAAAAAATAAATTGTTATAACCCACCCTGCTTCTTGGGAGAAAAGCAATGACAAACCTAGACAGCATCTTAAAAAGCAGAGACATCACCTTGCCAACAAAGGTCTGTATAGTTAAAGCTATGGTTTTCCCAGTAGTGATGTATGGAAGTGAGAGCTGGACCATAAAGAAGGCTGATCGCCGAAGAATTGATGCTTTTGAATTATGGTGCTGGAGGAGACTCTTGAGAGTCCCATGGACTGCAAGAAGATCAAACCTCTCCATTCTGAAGGAAATCAGCCCTGAGTGCTCACTGGAAGGACAGATCCTGAAGCTGAGGCTCCAATACTTTGGCCACCTCATGAGAAGAGAAGACTCCCTGGAAAAGACCCTGATGCTGGGAAAGATGGAGGGCACAAGGAAAAAGGGACGACAGAGGACAAGATGGTTGGACAGTGTTCTCGAAGCTACCAGCATGAGTTTGACCAAACTGCGGGAGGCAGTGGAAAACAGGAGTGCCAGGCGTGCTCTGGTCCATGGGGTAACAAAGAGTCGGACACGACTAAACGACTAAACAACAACAACAACAATAATAATTCAGGTGTTCAAAACAGCACCAATTAATAGATGACCAAAATGTTACATCAAGCTTTAACTTAGTAGTTAATAGTGATTTCCACTATAGTATGAGAAGCAGCCCTTGATCTTAGCAATATTTTTCATTTTTGCAGTTCATCCACCGGTTCTAAAGTTGGGTCATGCGGAAGTCAGGAAAGAGGGTTATAAAGACAAGAATCAAAAAACTAATTTTTCTTTAACTTTTGTTCTTTTTTTACTTTTTCTGTTATATACTGTGTTTGTTATGTTGCTGCTTTTTACTGTATTTCTTTTTTGTTGTTGTTTCCCTTTTTTTATTGTAATATTTGTTTTTCTACATAAAACCAAAATAAATATTTATTAAAAAAAAATAATAAAAAAATAAAGTTGGGTCATGCAACAGTTGTTGTTATGTTTATTTATACCCCACCTTTTCCCCTGACAGGGATTCAAGGCAGCTTACAGATAAAATAAGCAGTGCTGAAGACTTTGGTGGGGGTGGATCATTTAAAACAATTAAACATTAATAGAATTAAAACTCTTTAAAGATATAAAAGATCTATTAAAAACATACAGACAATCACAACAACAAAAACCAGCATGGCATCTGGCCCGTCATTAGAAGCAGCCAGTTCCCAAAAGCCTGTTAGAAGGATAAAGGCTTCACTTGCTGGTAGAAAGACAACAAGGAGGGAGCCAGTTGAGCTTCCCAGGGGAGGGAGCAGAGGGAGTTTTAGGGTCGTGCTCCCTAGTGAAATTTGAGAGCCTGCAGTCTGCCACTGGAGGGAGTTCCAAAGCCTGGGATCAGCCGCTGAGAAGGCCCTCTCCCACATCTCTACCAAGCATGCCCATGAGAGTGGTGAGGCTGAAAGAAGAGCCTCCCTTGAAGATCTCAAAACCCTTGTATGAGAGAATAGGCTGGACTTAAGCCATACAGGGTTTGATGGGGCATATCCAGCACCAGAAGCAGACCAGTAGCTAGTGGGATGGTTGTAGCAAATGAATCCTATGCTCCCTATAACCCGTCCTGGTCAACCATCTGGCTGCAGCTGAGCCAGTTGAAGTTTCTGAGCACTTTTCAAAGGCAGTTCCACATAGAGTGCATTACTCTACTCCAAATGGGATGTAGCTAAGGCTTGCACCACTGTGGTTAAATCAGACATCACAAGGAACAGGCGCAGCTGGCACACGAGCTTTAATGGTGCTAATGCATGCCTGGCCATTGCAGAGACCACCCAAACTGCAAACCTGTGTCTTAAGGGGAAGTTACCCCCCATCCAGCACAGGCTGAATCCCTCTTCCCTGTTCTGCTAAAGAGTGTGGATTTGCTCCCTTCCATTATAGCACTGGTATATTTTCTGAACAAAATGATATGATAGAAGGAGAAAACATTTATTTTCTCCATCCACTTTCTTCATGCCATGCATAATGTTACAAACCTCTATTGCATCACCTAAGCATCGCCTTTTCTCTCAACTAAACGTCCCACATGCTCCTGCAACCTCCTCTCCCTTATGGGGATTCATTATCGTTAAGCCAGACTGACACTGGGCAGCCTCTCAGGTTTTCAAGACTCTTTCAAATGGAGGATTGTCCTCTGTGAAGGAGGACACATGACCACCTTAGCAGGAGTGAAGGGAAGGAAGGAGAAGCAAGCTTCAAGAGAACTGTGACCCATTGGAGGCCTCCATGAATTTCACCTGGGGGATATTAAACTCCAGCTTCACAGCAAAGAGTCATGTGTGAGGAGAATGCCCGCCAGGGACAAATGATGAATGTCACTTGCCATGACACATTCTTTATTGGAGCTTTGTCACTGTGCTGCTTTGTGGATAATGCAATACAAATTACTATTATCATTACTTAGCCCTGTCAGCATTCTACATTCTTTAAAGACAGAGACCTTTCTGTTCACCTCATCTCTGTCCCACACAATTTACCAAACAGCACACAAGTGCCCTCCGTTGCTTTTGGCTACGGTTTAAAGATGATTCCCTGCACAGCCAGCATCAAATCTGTTCTTCCTTTTTTAAAAGGAAGCTTCTGAAAAATTTCAAGGAGATTAAAAAAAGAATGTGTGGAGGAAAGCCAATACATGCAACGTCTGCTTAATAATAATAATTTATTATTTATACCCTGCCCATCTGGCTGGGTTTCCCCAGCCACACTGGGCGGCTTCCAACAAAGTATTAAAATACAGTGGTCTGTTAAATAATAATAATAATATGATATTAATTTATTATTTGTACCCCGCCCATCTGGCTGGGTCTCCCCAGCCACTCTGGACAGCTTCCAACAAAGATTAAAAATACATTAAAATGTCACACATTAAAAACTTCCCTGAACAGGGCTGCCTTCAGATGTCTTCTAAATGTCAGGTAGTTATTTATTTCTTTGACATCTGGTGGGAGGGCGTTCCACAGGGCGGGCGCCACTACCGAGAAGGCCCTCTGCCTGGTTCCCTGTCGCTTTGCTTCTTGCAGTGATGGAACCGCCAGAAGGCCCTTGGTGCTGGACCTCAGTGTCCGGGCAGAATGATGGGGGTGGAGATGCTCCTTCAGGTATACTGGGCCTAAACAGGGCTGCCTTCAGATGTCTTCTAAAAGTCTGGTAGTTGTTCTTCTCTTTGACATCTGGTGGGAGGGCGTTCCACAGGGCGGGTGCTTAAGCACTGGTTAAACACCTCTGCAGCCTTTTGTGTCTGATCCTGTCTCCTTTTTCATAAGCATCCATGAGATGCACCTTTAGTCTTAAGAGGGCTGCTCTTCCATGTGCCTTGGGGTTGGCTCAAAGGCTGCAGCTGCAGCAGAACATGGCGACCAGGTTGCCTTTGGGGGAAAACTACTGCCAGCATAATACACTCTGTTGTGAGATTTGCACTGGCTGCCAGTCTGCTAACAAGCCACGTTCAAGGTGTGTGCATTAAAATATAAAGCCCTACGCAGCTCTAGACCAGGTTACTTGAGAGACCACTTGGCCCTTATACATCCAATAGATCGCTGCAGTCTCCAGGAGAGTTCCTCTTGCAAGTTCCAAGGATCTGAGAAGACCTCTCCACAGTAATTTCCAGCAGGGCATTGGTGTGGCTGCTCCTGTTCTGTGGAATAATATTCAAGATACCACACATGCCCATTCTCCACACTTTCTGGAAGCAATTGAAGACATTTTGTTGTGACTGGCTTTTCTAGCTGAACAAATGGGTCTTTGCCATGAGTGTCTACTTTGTGTGGTTTTAGTCTTGTTTTAAATGCATTTTTGTGTGTGTGTTTTCAACTCCTTTAAATTATTTTTAGTGTAAATGGCTTTGAGATGGTTGTTTAGAAGGTGATTAATAAATTAACAACAGCAGCAACAACAATGAACTATGTCAGAAGATGGTGGACTTTCCTTCATTGGAGGTTTTTAAACAGAGGCTGGATGGTCATCTATCAGAGATTCTTTTGCTGTGATTCCTAAATTGCAAGCGGTTTGGACCCTTGGGATCAATCCCAACTCTACAATTCTATGATCTATCAAAGCAGATGTCCCCACATCCTTAAGAATCCTCCCTATAGCAAATGTGTTACAACATCATACAAAGTTGCTTTGCCTTGTCACTTTCAGAAGACCCCTGCCATTCTACTAATCCATTCCTTATTTGGAGGTGAGGGAAACGCCCTTCAAGAAAGGAAGGCAGGAGCAAACTGAAGTCTGTGGCCCTGATTGACAGAGAGCAGTTCTGCTGCAATAGCTTTGTTTAAACTGCAAAATGTAGATGTGTTTAGAGGACACATTGGCATCAATCACTACATGCAAATGCCTACCGTGGGGAAGAGCTTTCCCTTTTAAGCTGCTCCTTGCTGCCCTAATCAAGTTAATGCCAGCGACGGAGAATGTCTTCAGCACTGATGGGCTGGCGATAGCTCTGCCCTGCGAAAGATTGATATTAGGCAAGGTGGGAAGAAGGGAGCAGCCCTGGGTGGGACACCTGGAGCTATGTCCTGCTTTTGGTTCCTGGACCTGAGGTTCCTCAGCACTGCTTTAGCCTACTAGTGGCTGTCGTTTCAAGGCAACTCGGCTCTATAGAATACAATGCAAACCCTTTGTTTCAGATGCACCCGTTCCTTATTATTGAACATAGCAACTTTCCTTCTCTCCTGTATCACCACATAGTATTACAAAAGGTTCCACCTCCGTTAAGAACGTTTTTGAAAGTGCCTAGTGTGGTTCAGCCATTGGACTGTTATTAACAATTTGGGGGCACATTATGTATTTTAAAAACTGTTTTGGTCACTGCTCAAGCCTATGAACTTTCCTCGTGGTCCACAACCGTATTGCACAGGTGCTGTCATATCCCCAAACGCCCCATCATTGCACTAGGGGCAAGACACAGCACTTCCCATTCCAGTATGATCAGGTGCACCCTGGAAGAGGTCAGGCGCAGAGGATGGCTGCCACAAGATGTAGCTGCAGTGCTGTTTGCAACTTGTATTTTAAAGGGGGGAAACTGCTGAATGGCACTCTGATGAATGGGTTGTGCTTTCATCCAGGATGGACCTTCCATGGCCTCCCATCCAATTTCTTTCGTCACCTTCTTACACTTCATATCCTTTGGCATGCAGCTCCCTTTTGTTGGGAACGTTCCCAGCATTATTATTATTTTTTCCATGGGTGCAGATAATTTCACTCTTCTTCTCCATTGATGCTTCTGTTCAAAGCACTTGGATGCACAGGCTCCATTCAGCGTATTCCCCATCAACCCCATCACTTTGAATTATTGTCCCGCATGCATCTTGTATGTCTGAGTTACACTGTCATCTCCTCTGAGAGCAGGAATCTTGCCTTTTATGTGTCTGTAAAGTGCTCTGAATGTTTATGGCACCCTATAAATAAGGGTAATAAGAGGCTGTTACCAGCAGCCCCAGAAGCAAAGGGAAGAAGTTGGTATCTGGATCAGAAGACAAAAGATGCTTTCAGAAGCCCCTTTTTTCAAGTGACACTCGGAGTGAAGACACGCTCATGCTGGCCAGCTGTATGCTTGATGATACCTCCCTCTCTGCTTGTTACCCAGGGCATTTAACTCTTTGAAAATCAACTATAGATAGCTCTTGTCTTCTCTGGAAGTTGTTGTAAGCTGCCTTGAGCTTAAACAGAAGTGTGATGAAGGAAGGAAGGAAGGAAGGAAGGAAGGAAGGAAGGAAGGAAGGAAGCTCAGTGGTAGATCATTTACTTTGCATACAGAAGGTCCCAGATGAAATTCCCAGCATCTCCAGGTAGGGCTGAGAGAGAACCATGCCTGAAATATTGGAGAGCCACTGCCAGTCAATGCAGACTAGGACTGGGGAATCCATGCCCCTCCAACTGTTGCTGAACTCCAAATCCCATCAGCCCCAGCTAGCATGGTCAAGGATGTTGGGTGTTGTAGTCATACACCCTATGGAGGGCCACAGACACTCCACCCTTGATGTAGACAATGCAGAGTGGGATGGAACAACGGTATAACTCAATATAAGACAGTTCCCCATGTTCCTAAAATCTCCAGGCGGCACAATAGTGTAGCAGCTAATTGAGAACAGGGACAGTTGGTGTGCACAGGAATAACATTCCCTTCTGTCCCATCTCAGTGACCTTTCCCCAGATAGCCTACAAGTGTGCTAGCTTCTGTGTTTCCTTTGGAAGGCATTAAGAGAAGTGGAAAATAGGGAGAACAAAAAGTTTCAGAGGATAAGAGCAGCAGACGCAGATATATCATACCAAGAAGGTAGGACAGATGAAACTGATGAGTATTTGCACTATGATGACACAATTTGCCTCCTTCAGATAAGAAAATATTGTATGCCAGCTTCCTTATAAGAAAGACTGTGATACCAATCATATTTATTTGGAAGCAAAATAAGGCTAAAGTGGGTTATTAGCTCCTTACACCTTACTCAGTTCCTTACTCAGGATGCTGCCAGCAGCTCCCAGCTGGTTGCCCAGGACAAGGAAGACAAGGAAGACAAGAAAGAGTTTCTTACAGTCCTTTTTTATTTCAAACTTTACAGAGAGAGGCTATAGAACCCAGCCTCTTGGATAATGGCATTGTCCTGAGTGAATCTCCACCCCGCCCCCCTTCTCTTCCACTTCCACTTCCTCATTTGTCATCATCATCACCTCCTCTATGGGTGCCGCTGAGTGCCCTCTGTCTTTGAGCTCTTTGCTCTCCTACTTTTAAGGCTCACCGGGTTCTGGGAGATGATGGGTCTGGAATGCTTTCTAGTGACAATGTGTCAGCCAGCTGCCAGCTCCTCCTCTCCCATTTCCCAATTTCCCCCCTCATCTGCCTCTGAGCTGCGACCTCCCACAAACCCCTGTTGTAAATCTATACTGTCTTCCTCTTCCTCCTCCCTGGAAGGGTCAGGATGGGGAGGGGGTCTCCACCACTCCTCCTCCACTGCCCAGTCTCTGACACACAGCTGAGTGAGCAACCTCAATACAGAATTGAGGTTAATATTGCCGCCCACACCAAAATATGTTCTGAGTTTCTTCCTGTCATAAATCTCCACAACAGGGGGACAAGCCACTTTGAGATCGCCCAGAATTTTCTGCTAGAAAGATTGACATTTTAGTACAAAGTTTTAACTCCTGAGGAATATAACAAATATAGATATGTGTTCCCAGTTCCTGCATGAATAAGGAACAATTTTTAAATTGTTCTCAAATGATCTGGAGCTAAGAGTGAGCAGTGGGGTGTCCTTGCTTACCGATGACAGCAAATTATTCAGCAAAAAGCGACAATAATTACATGTGTACCAAACAGCTTTTCCCATATCTGTCATGACGTTTTGTTTACTTTTTGCTTCCTGGTCATAAAAGCCTCTGGTGGCAAAGAGAGAGGAGGAGAACATTAAACTAGTGAGGAGCAAGCAGAAGGTTTTGGCTTTACAAGAAGATGATGAATGTCAAGAGCAGCAGGAACAAAACCAAGCATCCTTCATGCTGTCAGAGCAATGAAGTTGGCACATAACAAGATCTGGTTCCAGGACAGGACTGTGCTTCAAAAGAGCTCAGAATATCAAGTTTTGGACAGAGACAATTCATATTTTGCAGCTTCCACAGCTTCCCCTGAAACTGAGGGGAAAAGTGGATACCTGCAGCTGACCATTTTACTGGGGTGGGGGCAACTTTGTGAATTCATCCTAGGCACATACAACAAAGTCAGGATCTTGTCTATCTGGTCACCTTACATTTGGCCACATGGAAAGGCTCACAACCAAAGGGAGATGACCTGGATGTGGTCAAAGTATGTCTCGCCACGTGGCTGGGCTCTACACAGCCTCCCAAGAGATGCCCCATAGTCCATTTATAAGCAGCCAACACATTGTCTGTGGCCGAGACAGGAGTCAGCGATAGACCACAAACTTTTGTGTTCAGAAGGCCACAGGTTCAATCCCCAGCATCCCCCAGGAAGTCAGGACTGGGGTCAGGACCTACAAAGGAGCCTCCACCTGCTGACCTCAGTGGGAGTGCCAGGAGTATCTTATGGGAGCCCCTGTTTCCATGTGAATCTTCTGAGGCAGGCCTGCTTGGCATAACATCACACCAGAGGCTCAATTGAGCCTACCTACGGCGCTGTCCTGTACCAAAGGCTATCGAGATAACTGTCTGCCTGCTGCGAAGGGTCTGGAGGCACATGGGGAGACAAAAAGAGGATAGAATGTCAAGGCTAAAAGCTTGCTCTGCTCACATGAAACGGGAGAGCTCATGAATATTAAATGAAAATAAGCTTTGAGAGGCTGCAAAAATCACTATTGTTAAATGGCCAAGAAATAAACCCACAAAGGACCATTAAAGCGAAAAGGAACCTAACTTCTAGACAATGGAAAAACAAAGGTGCAGTCATATCCTCTAGGACTTCTGACGACAAATTAGTCAAAGCCACAAATAATTCGGTATTCTGTTGGTACGAGAAGCTTGCACAGTGTCTGCAGTGCCCAGGCAGTTTGGTATGTGTAGGGCTGGAACCTTGTAAATATCCATGGGACAGGTAACGGGTAGGTCTTTCTAATCTGGGCAGTAGGTGTGCATAGGTGACAAGGGGCAAGATTGCCCCTGGGTAAACAGCCCATGTGTGTGAGGGATGTGGAGGTAGAGTAAGGGTTGTGAGGGAATCTGGACAGATATTTGGAATATTTGGGTGGATGTACAGTTGTACCTCGGGTTAAGAACTTAATTCGTTCTGGAGGTCCGTTCTTAACCTGAAACTGTTCTTAGCCTGAGGTACCACTTTAGATAATGAGGTCTCCCGCTGCCACCATGCCACAGCCGCACAAGATCTGTTCTCATCCTGAAGCAAAGTTCTTAACCCGAGGTACTATTTCAGGGTTAGCGGAGTCTGTAACCTACTTACTTACTTTATCAAACCTTTATTAGGCATTATGGAAATAAAACCTTAAAAGAGAAAATAACATATAAAAGCCTTAAAATATATATAAAAAGGCAGCAGTTTGCTAAATGCATATATATATATACATATAGAGTCAGTGGTTTTCCTTGTTAACCTGCTCCTTGGAGGACTGCTACCAAAAACTCGGCTACCCCCGCCGTTACCCTTTGGTCAACGTCGGATAGGTAGAATCCCACACATTCACCTTGCTGCGGTTCCAGACCACCCAAAAGAGGGGACAGCACGCGTTGACGGAGCGTACTGTACAATGGGCAATGAAGGAGAATATGCTCTACAGTGTCCGGGACATTCATAGAGCATCTGCAGAGTCTCTTGTTTCTAGGAATGTTTTGATATCTTCCCCTGACAAATGCTGAGGGGAAAACATTCAAACGGGCCAGCATAAAAGCCCTACGTTGGGCTGGGATTATTAGTTTAGTGACGTAATTGGCTCTGCTATCTAAGATATTTAATTCATAGAATATGGGGGAGCAAATTTTGTTTACAGCTGCCATAATATTTTGTCTCTCGACATCCTTTAGTCTAGTTAGGATATTATGGGAAATATATTGCTCATTAGAATTGTACAGGGGCTCCAGCTCGATGCCTAAAGATTCAATCTTTTTTTCGAGGTGCTGATACCATCTTGATTTATAGGAGTCTTTGAGCAAATCAGCGAGCAGACTTGATGGAGGGCAGCGAAAGTGGCAGCGTAACCAATACTTTATTGAGGTGGACCATGCCCAATATTCCATTGTGTGTATGCCTATTTCTGCACACATTGTTTCATATTTGATCGTAGCTGGGAGTCCAAGAATACGTCTCAGAAAGCTAGAGTGAATCTTTTTTAAATCATTGTTATATGCTTGGACCCATAGCGGGATTCCATAAAATATCTGGGATTGCACTTTTGTTTGAAATATCTGATTTGCCGCAGGAATAAATTGATTACCTTTCTGATAATGAAAACGGGCAACTGCTGATGAGATGCACTTTGCCTGTTTTATGGCATTTGTGCGATGGGTTGCCCACCCTAAATTGCTCTGGAATAAGATTCCCAGATACCTATAGATTTTCACTTGTTGGATTTCTTGCCCTCTTATTTTCCATTTCTCTAATTTCCAACCATTCGAGAAGACCAAAATTTTTGTCTTCTCATAATTTATAGAGAGTTTGTTACATTCGCAGTAAGGGATCAGTGAGGATATAAGACGTTTCAGACCCAGGCTCGTTAAGGATAGTAGGACAGCATCGTCTGCATATAGTAAGAGAGGAACTGGTTTCTGATTAAGTTTAGGGGCATGTGATTCTATTTTTTGAAGGTAATCTGGCAAGTCTGATAAAAATAAATTAAATAGAAAGGGGGCAAGAATACACCCTTGTTTTACCCCTTTCGAGATTGGGATGTCTGATGAAAGGTGACCTTTGATGTTAAGTTTGACTTGACAGGTATTGGAAGAGTGTAGATTTTGCATTAGAATCAATAGGCGCTGATCAATTTTTAATTCTGCGAGTTTCCTCCACAACTTTGGGCGGTCAATTGAGTCGAATGCACCACGAAAATCTACAAAAGCAGCGTATATCTTAGATTGCCTTTGGGATCTGTATTTTTCAACCAGATGCATAAGTATAAGACAGTGGTCTAGTGTGGAGCAACCTTTGGAGAAACCTATTTGTTCTTTCCCTGGTAAATTTAGATTTTTCATCCAGGTAAGGAGTTTAGATAAGAGGTGCTTAGCGTAGATTTTCCCTATCACTGATAGAAGGCTTATCGGTCTATAATTCCTTGGTTCTTTTGGGTCGCCATTTTTAAAGATTGGAATAATTATTGATCTTAGCCATGTCTCAGGTATGATCCCATATTTATCTATAAGCGTAAACAGTTGGGCTAAGGGTTCTGCCCACCAATCTATATAGGTCTTAAATAATTCTATTGGTAGACCGTCTGGCCCAGGAGATTTCCCCGATTTGAGATTTTTAACTATCTCTCTAATTTCCTCTTCCTCTACCCTTGGCCACTCCTGGAGTTTAATAATTTTATTTTTAGTGGTTTCATTTCCTTTAAGTTCACTGTGTAGATTGTTAAATACAGATGTAAAGTATTGGGACCATTTGGATTCTGCAATTGGTGGTAGAGTTAGTTGATTTTCGGCTTTCAATCCTCCATACACTAGGTTCCAGAACGCTTTGTTGTTTTTACTCTGAATTGAGTCAAATAATTGTAGCCATTTTTGGGAGTCTGTAACCTGAAGTGTCTGTAACCCGAGGTACCACTGTATCAGGCAGGTCCTAATCATTTGTGTGGAACTCAATGGGAGCTCAGTAAGAGAACACAGGCCTTGCATGCAAAAGATCCCAGGTTCAACCCCTCCATGTAGGACTGGGGAGGACTCCTGCCTGAAACCCCAGAGAGCTGCTTCCAGTTGTTGTTGTTGTTGCTGCTGCTGCTGCTGCTGCTGCTGTTGGCAGTGGCATTTGTCTGTCTCAAGAGACAATGAAGCATGCCTCCAGGGGTGAAGTCACATTCACATACATACAAACATACATGCACACACACACACACCCTTTGTGGAGAATATGTACATAATCCTTTCCTAAAGAGGGAATTGCACCACATTTCCCAGTAAACATAATCCCCAAAAGCTTTGGGGAATGGGACCAATGCAGAAGAATCCATCTGCGGACTATGCTCAGAATCCCTGTATAAATCTTCCAGAAAGGAAAGAATTAAAGTCTGTGTTGCCTACCAGAATGCCACTTCTAATGTGAATTAAATAGCTGTGCATTTTGCTTCAGTTGGACATATAGAAGGAACAGTTACAGTCTCATTATTCTTTATTAGCCCTAATTAGAATTCTGGAAATGATTGTGTTATTTCTACATTTCCAAAAATGATTAAAAATAATGGGAATCCACACTGGGTCTGGCTCTCTCTGTTCACTGTCACACCAGCTAAACTCCCATGATGTAGACTTCAGCCCATTTTTAGGCACACTGATTGGGTGATATTCAACTAAATATATGCAGAAGCGAAACAACTTCTGCTTGTGCAGTGGGACTTGCCCCCACTTCTCCTGCATGACGTACCCCCGGCCACTGTGATGGTACCTCAGGATAAGTGTAAAACTCTAGACAGGCCTACCCTTAGGCCTAGTCCAGAAGCTTCAGCTGGAGCAAAATGTTTTGGTTAGACTGTTGATGGGGAAAGACTACCAGGAGCACATAACCCTAGTGCTTAAAAGCACTGGCTGCCCATAGGCTACTGGACCAAGCTTAAGGTTCTTCCATTCATTTACCTGGCTTTTAACAACTTGGATCCAAGGTACCTTATAGACCACCTGATCCCTTATATTCCTACCTCATCCCTGGTGACTTCAGGGGAGGCACTGTTGACTTCCTTCCGTCTGAGATCAGACAAGCCTCCTTTGTGGTGAATGCCTCAAATGAAAGCTGTTTTCATTTCAGCAGGCATTTTAAGTAAGTTCCCTACCCCACCCCGATTTTAAGACTAATTTTAACTAATATTAACTCTGTGTGCCATTTAGAGACTTCAGGGCTAATTGGTATATTAAGTAACATGAGAAATAAAATAAGTAAGATTCAACTGCCTATACAGTGGATATCTGTATGCAGAATGGAAGAGGCTGCCATTTTGTCCTTCGCCTTGAGCAGCAAAAGGAGCACCTTTTCAGCCAGCCCTGCTTTAAAGGCACATGACCCCCCCCCCGCTCCTACTCCTCTGCACCTGGTTGCTCCCTATGTTAGCCTTCAGAGCCTATCCATGCTACTTCAGTGATATCTCTACATTTCTAACATGCACTCTGCTGGCCTGCTCATATAACCGTCTAGAACTCTGCTTTTCAGATATATGTAGACATGTGTGGCCCTATCAATTTCAGGTCTTCTCAGTTTCTCATTTTCCCAATCTTTAGTTCCCCACATTTCTGCATCAGTTTGCATTTTTTAAAAAAGATCTTCATGAACTCATCAGCATTTTTGTGCGAATTTCTCCTAATAGACACATTTTTGTATGAAATTTTGCCTAATTTTTGCAAAGCAATTGCGCATACTATTTTGTACATGATATTTGCTATGCATTTTAATACTCACTTTACCCTAGTATACACATTTTCATACAAATGGCTTGACTGGAAAACTGCATTGCAAAATCCAAACATTGCAAAACCCAATGGATTGCTCTGTTTTGGTTGGCATGTTGTTTCGGGAACTGCAAATCAGGCAGGTTCACCTTTAAGTGTGAACTGGATCAAATCTCCCATTCCCAAATCTAAGAAATACTGACAGCCATACCAGCAGAGGTCCAGCTTCCATACTGAGATCCAAGAATATGAGCTACATGTGCAACTTAATGCACTGTGAAAAGTAATCTGCATGGCTAATGATTCTACTAAAGTGAAGTGATAGTCGACTCTTTCTTTTATGCTAAGTGACCAGCACAGAAGCAATTGAAAGGGAGAGGAGCTATGTTGCTCATTCTTAGCTTATAGTGTTAGCCTCGTACTTGTCCAAATCTGCTGGAGTGTGGTCAACACTGGCTGACCCCACACCAGGTCGGCACACACACCTTCCTCCCAGGGAAGCACGCAGGGGGTTAACTTCTTTGAATTCCTGCTCTGAGACAAATGGATGGTGTTTAGGTGCTGCTGCTGGAAAAGAAAGGGGGGGTGAAGACCCCCTTTTTATTATTCCAAGGTGCATTTTAATTTGCACAAGCGACATGGTGTCTGTGATGGATTACGTGGAGGGAAACATTACAGCCCAGCCAGCTTGGCAAGGGGGAGAAATAAGGGAGATATGGGGAGGATTAAAAACAGCTTTTTACCATGCTGAATTCTGATAAGGGGGTCTGCGAAGTGTTTTCGGAACTGGAGTAGGTGGAATTCCAGAGTGCGAGAAATGAGAGAGGGCAGGGCTCAGGCAGAAGATGGGAACTCCTTCCCCAACACCATCACCTTGCTTGCTTTTCCTTGAGTCGCCCAAACAGACTGCTCTAGCCAGTAGCACGGCTGAAAGATCTGTCAGTAAGAATAGGCTAGGGTAGCAAACATAAGTGAATTAGGCCTCACACTCAAACTGGGAAGTAGAATTGTAGAATCATAGAATTGTAGGGTTCGAAGGGACCCCGAGGTCACCTAATCCAACCTCCTGCAATGTAGGAATCACAACTAGATCATACATGACAAATGACTATCCAACCTCTGCTTAAAAAGCTCCAAGAGAGTTCACCACCTACCTTCCAAGGGAGTCCATTCCACTGTTGAACAACTCTTACCTTCAGAAACTTCTTCCTGGTGTTAATCAGAATCTCCTGTCTTGTAACTTGAATCCATTGGTTCAGGTCCTAGCCTCTAGAGCAGGAGAAAACAAGCTTGCACCATCTTCCATGTCACAGCCCTTGAGAGATCTGGTGGCTATCATATCTCCTCTCACTTTCCTTTTATCCAGGCTAAACATACCCAACTCCGGTCAGTAGTCACCTGGGTCTTCTTTCCCCTCCTTTTTGAAGATGGGGACAACATTTACCTGCCTCCAGTCTGCAGGCACCTCACCTGTTCTCCAAGAATTCTCAAGTATTATAGACAAGAGGCTCTGAGATTACATCTGCAAGCTCCTTTAGTACCTTTGGGTGAAGCTCACCAGGCCCTGGAGATTTGAATTCATTTAAAGTAGCTAGGTGTTCCCTTGCCACCTCTTTTCCTTTCTTGGCTGCAGCTCCCTCCTTACATCATTTATTCTGTCATCACCAGATTAAGCACTGCTTTCCTTTTGGGTGAAGGCAGAATCTTAGAATGTGTTGAGCAGTTCCATCTTCTCTCTGTCACCCATTATCATTTCTCTGTGTTCCCCCCACGGAGGACCTACAACTTGCTTTTTCTTCCTCTTGCTTCAGACATAGCCAAAGAAACTATTTTTTTTTAACCTCTCTTGCAATTCTGAGCTCATTATGAGCTTTGTCCCACCTGACATTCTCCTTGCATCTGTTGGATATTTACATATACTCTTCATTATTTCCTTTTTCTTCCATTATATATGCCCTTCTTAAATCTCAGCTCATCTGTAAGCTCCTTAGGCAGCCATACCTGGGTGTGGCCCCCTCAGAATTTTGTGCCCAGGATCACTGCCCCTCTGCCCCTCCCATGGCATTGTTGCAACACGCTGTTGCACAATTCTGAAACTCTAAACTGCTTAGAAAAAAACTAAATTAAGTTTTTGTGAGTTACACTTTAGAGCAAGAGTTGATAACCAGTTTGAACATTTACAACAACTTAAAAAACAAACAAATAAAAAAAACCTGATTACCATGAATTTTCTAAATGGCAAAAGAAAAATATAGCATGTAAATGTAATTTGTTATATTAGTTGGTAAACTAGCCCAACAAATTATTTGTTCTGTGAAAAGCACAGTGTCAGAAATAAAGATTTATGTTTTGATTTATACAATGCATCTCATTATAAAAACTTTCAGCATAAGTACACAATTTGATTTGAAAAACAACACTCAAGAATGTTTACCATTCATAATATAAAGCATAAATTAAAAAGACAGCTCTTCCGATCCATGTGAACAGGCCTGGTTTCCCCCTGATACATGCTCATATGGGAAGTGGATGAGGATCACAGCTATGGCCAGCATCTACATCTGTGGCTGCTCATGGAAAGTCAGAGACAGTGTGGTGTAGTGGTTAGACCCAGGAAGATGGGAGTTTAAATCCCCCATCAGCCATGAAGCTCACTAGCTGAACTTGGGCCATTCACTACCTCTTAACCTCCTTAGGAGGATCCTATGCATTTAGGGAGCAGCTTGGAAGGGAGAGTTTTGTTCCCTGCAGTTCATAGAATCGTAGAATGGTAGTGGTGGAAGGGACCACAAGAGTCATCTAGTCCAACCCCCTGCAATGCAGGAATCTTTTGCCCAACATGGGGCTTGAACCTACAATCCTGAGATTAAGCATCTCATGCTCTAGTTCTTAGCATGATAAATTCAACTTCTACATTCACATAACAAGTAAAAGAATTCATCCTCTTCATGACTTCACAAATGAAACCACCTATATTTCTTTCCTTCCTTAATTTTCTAGGTTCAATACAGGTAATATAAATAATAATAATAATAAATTATTTATACCCCGCCCTCCGCAGCCTAGACTGGGCTCAGGGTGGCTAACACCTGATATAAAAACAAATTGATTGAAATTCAACTTAAAAACAAGATTAAAATACAACATTAAAACATTAAAATACAGCCTCATTTCAATGGAAACTCAAATCAAAAACTTTTTTTAGGATGAAAACATCAAGTCTTCACCAAGGCTAACTATCCAGACTGGATAGTTAAAGAGTTCTAATAAAGAGTTCAAACAGTATTTTGCTGGAATTCAATATTTGTAACATCATCATCAACAGCAACATTTTCATTCAAAGTCTGCTTTGTAACTTTGACCGCGAATATTTTACAACATAAGTAAAACCCTCCAGGTTTGTGCATAAATGGCACAGTAATAACACTAAGTATGTGAACTTGCAAGGTGTGTTATATTGATACTTCGACCCAGAATGCCACATGGATCTAGTAACATAGGTAGTTTTATTTGCTTATTTATTTATTTATTCCATTTATATGTTGCATTTTTGCCTGGGCATTCAAGACAGATTACAATTTAAACTTTTTTTAAAAAAGAAGTTTTAAATGCCTCAATCTGCTGTATTGTTACATTGCAATTAAATATCGGCCATGAAAATAGCAAGAAGGAGCGTGAAATAGAAGGAAAGCACAAATCGGAGTGAGAGGCTGCAATTGGCAGCACGAGATACTGACATACAGTGGCTTTAGGCAGCAGATGGCGGGGGCACCATCCCATCCATATTGCCCGGAAAACAGAAAGAGGCTTGTTTCATATCTACTTGCGCATCCAGATCAAGATGAGCATCAGTATGCACTTCCAGGCACAGGATGGAAAGAGCTATTTTAAGGATTCCCTTGGGCTTATGCATATCCAGGTGGACCTTTGACTCCCTGCTTTCCAATGAACTACAGTCCCACCTGCCCAAAGCAAACTGCTTTTAAAAGCTCCAGAGTGAAAACTGTTGAGTTTGTTATGTGGGATGGACAGCTGCAGTTCTACATCAGTTCCTTCCTTCCTTCCTTCCTTCCTTCCTTCCTTCCTTCCTTCCTTCCTTCCTTCAAAATTCAGCAGCATTTAGGGCAGACTTCATCTGTCAGTCACATCTTCGTATGCAATTTTGACTAATATACACATTTTACAAAGGAATTCCCCCCAAAACAATGCATTTTTATATGTTATTTTCACCAAATACACATTTTTATGCGCAGTTTACCCTGGTATGTGCATTTTTACACGCATTAATTGGCTGGAGAGCTGCATTGCAAAATTCAGGACAGGGATGCCTGCGTTTCAATCCATGCATTGTTTTATAAAGCAGGAATGAGTTAGGATAACAATTCAATGAAAGCTGAGTCAAGAAAATTTCCCCATCCCTAATTCACACCCAGACCATACAGATACTGGCTCAAAAAGGAGAGGCACTATTACCTTTCTATTTTGTTCCTGTAATTCTCTTAGAACAACAGGGAAACTACAGTCTAATTCAGAGGTTTAAGTACTGTGGGGAAAACCGAAGAAAGAATTTGCCTGGAAAGCAAGATGTCCTCAAGAATGCAAAAATGGAATCCAGCCAAAAATGACCATTTCTATCCCACTGATTTCAATGGAACTGGGGAGATTTAAGCATATACATTCATCTCCTCCTGACGTTTGGCTCTCTGTGTGTTCAAAACCTCACCCCCCCCCCAATGCTTCACTTAGGGTGGGTCATGCTCTTGACTTTCATGATATACGACACTGACTGATACATTCCTAATTGTTTCTAGAGGGGTAACCATGTTTACCATCCTATGCTTGTGCTCTCTCTCTCTCTCTTTCTTTCTCTCACGCCAAAAAGAGCAACTCTTTAGAGACCTTTCTGAGTGAATGTAACTCTCCATATCTGTATAAGACCCAAAATACACCGGCCTCTCCCCTCTTCCAAACAAGGCTCAGGCAGGCGAAAGGGGTTGCCTAATTGGTCTCCCACTGTGATGGACACACGAGGGGATTGGTTAAAGAGCCCCTGAGATAACCTTCCCTGCAGAGATTTGTTTTCAAGACACAGAATGACTGTGGCAGGAAACATTACTGCAGCCTGGAGATCTCTTGATATGGAAAAGGCTCTCCTCGCACAGCGATGATGTCGCCAGCCCTGGGTCACCTGAGCAAGGCCCAACCAATTCCTCTTCTTATTTGATCTCTTTCCTCTTTAATTTGGGCTACAGTTTTATACCTCCTTTCTGAAGAATCGGCCTCACTGAAATTGGAAGGACTTACTTTTAGGTAGGCATATAAGATTGCACCGTTTCCTTAGTAGCAGGGAATAAAATTGGGAGAGTCCAAGAAAGAACGAGGTAATAGGAAACTAAGAGAGAAATGACACTCTCTGGGACAAATTCTGAACTGGGACAGGGACATTTTATTCTATGTATTAAGAGCTTTTGTGCATGAAACATAATAGTGATTCAGATTTTTGGACTACAACTCCCATCAGCCTTGATCATTGGCCATGCTGGCTTGGGCTGAGAGGCTTTGTAGGCCAAACATTCTGGAGGACCTTAGATTGTGGAAACTATATTAGCTGAGTGTGTTATCTGTAACTAGGGTTGTGCAGGGCCCCCTATTAGGGTTGCTACCCGTCCTGTATAATATGGGATGGTCCCATATTTCAAAGTCAAATGCAGATATTGAGTGGAGGCAGAGATTCTGTCAGGCAAAGGCACCAGGATGCCTCCAAGATTAAGCAGAGGAAGGCAGCTGCCTCAGGCACCTGCGTTAGGATGTCATTAAAGAGCAGCAAATAGTTATTTAATTTATATTATGACCCTATGTTTCCTCACTGACTTTCCATGGCTTTGTCCTAAGGTAATGTTTATTCTTATTCCTTTGCTGATAATAAAATTGTGTCTTGCTCTGTTTCCTTATAAAAATATCCTGGCACATAAAACACCCATATGATGATATGATGATTCTTGCCTTTCAGTCCAGCCGCTGGGATTGTGTTTTCGTCTTCTTTAGACATCATCTAGTAGTTTACAGAGATTTATGAAGGCATTCTCTGGCCAGAATCCAACTGCATCACTTCTTTTAGTCCTCACCTACAGAGGTGGGAACAAGGCACAAATGTTATGGGACTGGAATAGCCAGTCACTGAAGCAATCCTCTTTGCTTATCAAACTATACAAAATGTGTGTGTGTGTGTGTGTGTGTGTGTGTGTGTGTGTGTGACAGAGAGAGAGAGCGAGAGAGAGAGCACATGTGCACACATTTTGCAGAACCAAAGTGCATGCTTGTGACCAGATGATCTGCCCTGTCAACTTCCCCTCTTGAGGAGGGAAAGGAACCTTCACTAACAATCTAGTATACTTAAGGGTCCATGCACAGAGAAAAATAACCATTCCTCCAGTTTATGGGAGGTATTGGGGGAGATTGCCCTCTACTTCTCCACATGGGGGGGGGGGAAAGACAAGAGGAGGGGGGTGAGGAAAGAAGGCGAAAAGGAGGCTGGGGGAGGGGGGAGAGGAAAGCATTTGTAAAATTAAAAAGCAGGGCCCCATCAGATTGTGTTGGGCAGGGGGAAGCGTGTCGTAGGCAGGAGTAATTGGTAATCGGAGCAGAAGTGAAGAAGGGGATGATTTATGGGAGCATGGAGACAGGGGTGGAATAATTTTTGGAGCAGAACGGGGAACTTACTGAACGCCTGAAACTCAGCTACTTATCCACTCGTTCTTGTGATAAATTAGCTCTTGTTTAAAGTAACCGGAGCTCCATTTTTCATTCTGATTACTACACTTGATATCTCTCTCTCTCCCTCTGTTTCTCTCTGACCACTGCCCCATAGCAGGCTCCCTGAGCGGAGGCAATGGCTTTATGGGAACTCCTCCGCTGCCGTCGTGCAGCCTTCCTTCCTTCCTCCCACATACAATTACTGTAAGGTTAACTCTCTCTTTTTTTGAATCTCTCCAAAGAATTCCAAGCTTACGGTCTCCCTCTCTCCCTCTCTGGGATGCAATGCAAGAAAGATGCAAAGGATGCCTGAATAAATATGCATGTTGACGTTTCACGTCAGCATGCAATGTATTTGTCGGTGTTGTCATGCCAAAATGAAGCAATATATACTGGTTAGATCAGTAATTAAAAAGTCAGAAAATCATAGGAGCTGGAAGGGATCTTTTGAATAATCTTACCGTCTGACTACCTGGAACATGGAATTCAGCTTTGTATCACTTTCATAGCTAGAGATGTAAAATTTCAGGAAGTTTTGAAGCCATAGGGGGAGTGAAACAGTCCCCCCCCCCCCAGGAAAAAAAAAAACATTTAGGGGGAAATTGAAATGTATATGTAATAGCTACTCCCTGATCTCATAGTTGCTTTCTTATGAAACCTAAACTTCCTTTAGTGCTATAGAATGCATCGTTTGAAGCTTAGTTAACCTATCAAATGGTATGACTTGGCATATTTATGAAATTCAAAAGTATAATGCCTTATTATTGTACAAGCAAGATTGTGACTATACTCAACGGTAGAGAGAGCTGCAAACTGTTTCACTCTATGCTAACGAAGCATATGTGTTGCAATGAATGTGCATCATCTCCTCCTTCTCCTCCTCCCGCTCTTTACCACATGTTGATCATGGAGTTCTGAAAACCCTTAGCCCCTCCTCTCCTGGGTGAGGGTGGGGCAGGGGTTATCTCTTTGTGGGACATGCGAGGAGGACAGGAGATGATGATGATGGTGGTGATGATGATGATGATGATGATGATGATAATTTATTTATACCCTGTCCATCTGGCTGGGCTTCCCCAGCCACTCTGGGTGGCTTCCCACTCTTCGTGACCCCATGGACCAGAGCACACCAGGCACTCCTGTCTTCATATTTTAAAAACTGACTATTATTATTTTTAAGTGTCAATATTTAAAATACTGACTATTAAAAATAATAATAACAAGCCAAGATGTGGAAATGTGGAGAACTGAACTTAAGTTTGGAAAAATGAGAAAGTGAGAGAAACAGATTGTCACAAACAAGTGTCAGAGATGAAGCTTCGGATGTTTGTTTATTTGTGTTGGTTTTTTTTTAAAAAAATAATGCATAAGCAAGAAGATGCACAGCTTTGCCACCTCTCAGTTATGTTATGGTATGAAAGAACAAGAGATAGCCTCTAGTTCCATCCCCCTAAAAAATATTAAATTAAATTAATATGGATTTTTGAATTTTAGTTGGCCTAATAAAGATATAAAGCTAATAATGATAATATGGATGATGGAGGAAAGTGTATCCCTTTTACTTCTCCCACAAAAGCCCCTGGACCTATTTATTTATAGAAGAAAGCATGATCCATTCTTAAGGGGCTCCTGTGCCTGCTTCTCTTAAAAGAGGGGCATTTTAGATCCCCCCATAATAGTGAATAGGGAACACAGAGCTTTGTTTTACACAGACTGGCTCAAATTGAAAAGGACAGAGCACAGAGTGACTCAGAAACAGATTAGACCCCGACACACACACACACACACACACACACACACACACACACACACACTCTTTAACCACAAATGCAAGACAAATCTTGAGGCCATGCACACTCAAATTATTTAACAAACACTGGTGTTGGATATCTGGCATGCAATGGTATTCAGCATTTGAAAGTTTTAATAGTTATGCAGTGGTATTTAGTGTTGGACTATAAAGCTAAGGCACAATTTAGAGAGGGACCATAGCTCAGTGGCAGAACATGTGCTTTTGCATGAAGAAGGAGTCAGAAGTGGGGAGCAGATGATGCGGGGAACCTCTGCCTGAGACCCAGGAGAGCCACTGCCAGTCAGACAGCAGACAATTATGGGCTAGATGGGTCAATAGTCTAAGACCTACACTAGCTCCCAGTGCGTTTCTGAGCACAATTCAAAGTGTTGGTGCTGACCTTTAAAGCCCTAAACGGCCTCTGTCCAGTATACCTGAAGGAGCATCTCCACCCCCATCGTTCAGCGACACTGAGGTCCAGCGCCGAGGGCCTTCTGGCAGTTCCCTCGCTGTGAGAAGCCAAGTTACAGGGAACCAGGCAGAGGGCCTTCTCGGTAGTGGCACCCGTCCTGTGGAACGCCTTCCCACCAGATGTCAAAGAGGAAAAACAACTACCAGTTTTTTAGAAGACATCTGAAGGCAGCCCAGTTTAGGGAATCTTTTAATGTTTAATAGATTATTGTATTTTAATATTCTGTTGGAAGCCTCCCAGAGTGGCTGGGGAAACCCAGTCAGATGGGCGGGGTATAAATAAATAATAAATAATAAATAATAAATAATAAATAATAAATAATAAATAATAAATAATAAATAATAAATAATAAATAATAAATAATAAATAATAAATAATAAATTATTATTATTCCTCATGCAGCTTCTTCACACTATCAGATCATGGGTCCATCTACCCCCACTTCCTGATACTGTCTACTCAGACTGATAATGGTTCCCCAGGATCTGAGGCAGAGATTTCCCCCCAATCCTGCTATTTAGCTGACTGAGCCCTAGGATCAAACCTGGACTTTTCATTCCAAGGCATGTGTTCTCCCACTGAGCTATGGCCTTCCCCACAAAAAGATTTCACAATTAACACCAGCCCAAATAAAAAACAATAAATGGATTTGAAAAAGGCTAAAGCAGTTGTACACAGTTTGAAGTAAAATGATACGTGCCGAATCAGAATTTCAATCTTGAAATGTTGCCCAATTTTGAATTTTTCTGGAATTGCATTTCAGCCCTGTAGATCAGGCATGGCCAAACTTGGCCCTCCAGATGTTTTGGGACTACAATTCCCATCATCCCTGACCACTGGTCCTGTTAGCTAGGGATGATGGGAGTTGTAGTCCCAAAACATCTGGAGGGCCAAGTTTGGCCATGCCTGCTGTAGATGAAGTCTTCCATTGATGGCTCCTGTTTTCTGCCCACGTCCCATCAGGGCATATTTTTGAATGTTGGGAGAAGTATTTTGTAAACATGGTTGGCAATCAAGCAGCCAGTAGCAAAAGAATCCTTCCAAAAAGATGTATCCGTTAGCGAAAACACCCAAGCTTTGCTCCTCATATGCATTAACAAACCTGCCTTTTCTTTCATAAAAATTGTGCAAGCAGCAGCCTTCCTGAGCAATCATACACAGGGAGAGAGGAGTAACAAACTACAAAACATATCCTCCATGAAATGTTTGCACTTTTTCTGTCATTGAGCATATGGGCATGTGGATGGCATCACCCATCTTGGCTGCCCTCCTCTGCACATGTTCCAGATTGCCAATATCCTTCTTAAACTGTGCTGCCCAGAACCCATTAACAAAGTAGGTAAAGAGCTGCACACTTGTTGTTTCCTTTTGACCCACCCACTAATTAAGCCATGGGGGAAGGGGTGTGGAAGATGAGCAATTGAAAAAGAGTGAGAAAGAAGACTGTTTCTGCACATTCAACAAAGTGTCAGTGTGTGTGTGTGTGTGTTTGTCCAGTTTATTTCCTTTTGTGCCCTGATCCGAAAAACAATGCAGTAGCTTAACGCCAGGCAAGAACAGAGGGAGGAATATCCAAAAGTGATGTGTACAAACGCACACACAAATACTGAAAACACCACTGGTGCTCCTCTTTGTGCCCCCTCCCCTGACAAAGGTGAACTGCATATCTTTAGTTAATAATTAAGTTGTCATGAACTCCATCAATATCCCATCATCCGCCTGACAGAGGGAAGGGAGGCTGGGGGGGGAGGGATCAGCCCAATATGCCAGCTCTGCCCACAGCTGTGATCTCGTCTCGGCCATAATAAATAGCATGAAATGCGCTCCTGATAAATGCCCATGTCATGGAGAGATTTTACCTTCACTCAGAAACAATGTAATATCTCAGCTATTACCCAAAATAATTTATCAATGTGTAATAGCTTTGTGCAGAGCTCAGATAGGAGGGGAGCAGCGCCACTCGAGATGGATGGATCCTACCTTCTGCTTTTAATTTTTAATGTCCGTAGGCAGCTCCACATTAAAGGCCAGGTGTCATACATAGACTTAATGTAAGAATGGAGTTCATGAATTCTAATCAGGGGAGAATCTCTCTGCTTTAAACCCCTTTTTTATTTATCAGTTTTCTTCTCTTCCACACTCCCTGCTTCTTTCTGCTGTGTTTTCCTTTCTCTGGTGTCTGTGGTCCTCAGTATCACAGACATATTAGCCTAGATCCCTGGCTTATTTTTTTGGGAGCAGAGGAGTTAAGATCCAAAGCACAACAATAATTTTAATTTCAGGGAAGATACCATATTCCTGCCTGCCACCTCACCCCTTGAACCCTGAAGTATCATGGGCTTCGGGGAGAGTACTGAAGAGAAGCTCAGAAAGTGCTGTGCCGTGCACAACATTTTCCCGTCAAGCCGGAACACCATGCGCACCCCATCAAATGTGTCAAGCATGCACACACACATCAGTGTTGCTGCACCAACACAGGGTAAAACTGCCATGGTTTTCCCTGAGGCCTCAGATTCTGATCCGGAGTGGGAGGCACATGAAGTTGAAGATGAGGAAGAGGAGGGAGGGGCGGGTCTCTAGCAGAGCCCACTTGATGAAACCCCCCTCCTGCCACTCTCAGATGTGCCCACACCTGATGAGGCAGGAGACTCAGGGCTGCCCCTTCCCAGTCTGTGGACTGCCAGGGGTGGGTGTGTTGTTGCACAGCAGCACAGTCTGTTGTGACAGGGCAGAAGAGTTCTGAGGAGGAGGAGACACATCCAGTGATCTCTCCCAGGGGAAGGTGGTGCATCAAGAGAAGGAAGAAGACTTGGCCCCCATCTCCAAGTCCTGCAGCTCCAGTGCAGCCTTACTACTGATCCTGGACTCTTGAACCTTGATCTTTGCTCTCGGAACGGATTTATTGCTGCTATTTTCCTCTGCCCTGTAAGAGCACCGGGACTAGATTCTGCTCTTTCCTCGCTGCTGAGTTTGCACCATTAGACTGCCATAATGAAAGTTGACTTCTTTACTTTCAAGTAAGCACCTCTGCTGTCTGGATTTGGATGACAGCCAGGGCAAAAGCTAAGAATGGACAAATCTGTCAGTTTTTGTTTTGCCATCTTAACACCTTTCCTCAGCAATTTTTGGATGTAAAAAAAGAACGAAAGAAAGAAAAAGCCTGAAGCTTGCTAGCATCTTAGTGCAAATTTCTCCTAATGAACACATTGTTATATGCAGTTTTGACTCAGGTACACATTTTTGCATGCCATTTCCACTAATAGAATGCAATTAGTACATGCATTTTATGCACTTTTCCCTCCCCCTCCCAGCATATGCCCTGCACCAGCCCCAGATATGCTATGGAGGGTTGGGGGAACCTCCAGAATAGATTTAGGGGGCAGTCAAGAGAAGAGGAGAAGATTCCATTGCACAAGGAGCAATCCCTACACTGACAGAATGCTCGCCTTTGTGTTGTGCTGAAAACAACCCTAAGTCTATGAAATGAGGCATTCTGAGGTATGTATAATCCAAACAAACCAGTGAATGTCTTCCAGAGATTTACTTGGTCCACAAAACTCCTGATTCCTCAACAAAAACCCAGCAACCTTCAGCCCTGTGGCACTGGGAAGCACAAAGTGCTGCACATTTAATAAGAAAGAGAGCTTTCATTTGAAGACCAAGAGGAAGGCAGAGCTATCTTCCCTGAACACTGTTCGCCAAGCCTGGCTCCAAGTCAGCCGAAGAGCAGAATGCTAGTTTCCTCTGAGTCAAATGAAAATGCACGGCTGCCCGATAGCCTCAGGCAGACTGGAATTCCAAGTGCAGAGTGGTAAGCCCCCAAACATATTCCTTTCTGGCTTGAGACCATTCTTAGTCCTAGTGGGATGCAGCAGGAGGGAAAGGCCATCTCCCCAGGTAACAACCCGCTTGCATCTCACAGGTTGAGCCTAATCAAGGTCTATTGCTGTCTCGTTTTGTCACTAGCACTGTGGCTCTAACTGCCTTGTACTACAAATTAATTCATTCCTCCAGACCTTGCTGTTTAGTAACTGGCTGTCACAGCAATCTCCCGAGGAGCTAATTGAGAGTTGTGATCCGTGCAGTATTTCCATTAGTGTTGTAATGACAGGCAGTCTCACACAGGCACAGCACAGGTTCCTCCATCCTGACGAAAGGATACCAGCCAAGCACCATCTAAAGAGCCCTGGTCTCTGGTCAGAAAAGAGCGAAAGTAGCACAGGCAGTGACTTAACAGTTCAGGGTCATCTAAACTTCGCTGAACAGAGAACTTAAAGGAGCAGCTTGCTGGGACACTGACGATGGTGCTTTAAAGGCCTAAGATCTCACTCTGCGTCTACTTGGGAAGACCATAAACCAACAACATTCTGCAGTACATACGATTGTAGCCTCTACAGGAATACCAGAACCTAAGGTGATGAAAGAAGTAAGGCATTTTTCATCCCGAGGGCCACATAGCCTTGTGGACAAGCTTCCAGGGGCCACATTTCAGCGCGTGGTGGGGACAGAGGAGAAAGCAAGTGGAGTATTGGTTGCGACTCTTAACTTTGTATAGTAGGCTACATTTCAATTGCACAAAAGTAGGGATGGGGAAGAATCCACCAAGCTCACCTTCCAAAGTAGAGTCACCCGATTTGATCTGGGTGGCTCATGACTGGATCAAATCACCCATCCACTTTGGAATTAGTAGTCTGACGGGTTTCTTCATGAGGATAGCAAAGGGCTTCGGTCTCTGTCTCCACACACACACACAAACACACACACACACAAATTATTTCAAAAAGCCACAGTCTTCAGAAGTCTTACAGCCACCCACAGCTGCCCCCATGGCAGTAGCTATGTATTTGCTATATGATTCTCTCTGGCAGTGGCAGAAGGTCATCAAATCCCATCACTCGCAGGAGGACTTGCTCCTCTTGTGAAGATGAGCACTAGCCACTCCAGGCTGTAAGAGGTTAAAAGACTTCTGGAGAATGGAGCTTTTTAAAAGGGGAGGAGATTTTAAAACAAGGACAGAAGCAACACTGAAGCCTTTGAACCACCTCGCAAGCATTTCTTCTTCTTCTTCTTCTTCTTCTTCTTCTTCTTCTTCTTCTTCTTCCATTCATGCCTTTTAGAATCTGCATGGAAATGGAACAGGAGGGACATGCTCCCACTGGCATGTAGACCTGGGATGGAATAGACTTTAATGGATCTCTCCATCACTGCACAGAAGAACATCGCTCAGCAACTAACTCAGCATCCTGTACTCACAGTGGCCCACCAAACGCCTGTAGGAAACCTGCAAGCAGGACCTGAGCACAAGAACTCTTATTTCTTTCTATGGTTTCCAGCAACTGGTAATCAGAAGCATTGTTGCCTCCAACCGCAGAGGCAGAACATTTTATTTATATATGTGTTGTATTGTGTTGCGTTGTGTTTATATGCCACCTTTTTATCCAATGTGCTCAAGGTTAACTCACCTTCTGGAAATAAAGTTTGGTTTAAAGCAAAAAACTATAGCAGACACTCAGGGTGGCAGATGCTCTTTGATGTTGATCTGTTTTATTTCTTTGCATGGTGGCATTTTTCTCTCCAGCTTTTGTTTTATTTAATTCAGGGATGGGGAATCTGTGGCCCTCCAATAAGTTGCTGGATTCCCAGTCAATGTGGCCCGTAGTCAGGGATGATGCAAGTTCTCCTTCTGCAATATCAGGGAGGCACAGGTACCCCACCCCTGATTTAATTAGTTCGTAAGAGGTGCCGATTTGACGCTTTTTAATATTAGTTTGTCCATGGAGTTTTCTTGGCAGGGATACTGGAGTGGCTTGCCGATTCCTGCTCCAGGTGGATCACGTTTGGTCAAAACACTCCACTATGACCTGTCCATCTTCGGTGGCTTCACAGCATAGCTCATAGCTTCTCTGAGTTATTTAAGCCCCTTCGCCACATGAAGGGGACCCTCATGTTGGGAAAGATGGAGGGCCCAAGGAGAAGGGGACAACAGAGGACGAGATGGTTGGACAGTGTTCTCGAAGCTACCAGCATGAGTTTGACCAAATTGCAGGAGGCAGTGGACAACAGGAGTGCCTGGTGTGCTCTGGTCCATGGGGTCATGAAGAGTCGGACACGACTAAACGACTAAACAACAACAATATTAGTTTCTTAATAGATGTAAACTGCCCTGAAGACCTTTTAAAGATTGCATGGTGAGATAAATAAAAACAGAATATATAGATGATATATATATATAAATTTACTTTTCCCTGGACTGATACTTTGTTTCAAAAAATGTAGATCATATCCAGGATTCAACATACCCAGTAGAAAGAAATCAATTTGGTCCACTGAAATGGAAAATACTATTAACATTAATGATTAATACAATATTATTTTGCACTTACATAAACTGTAATCTTTCCAAAGTATTGTGTGATCATTAGATAATCATTTAATCAAAGAGCTACATAATTAGCTGCAATCCCTAATTCATCAGTTTATCAAAAGTGGATGGAGAGGATACTGATCATTGCTGGGTAAAACACTAATTACAATCTTGAGGTACCAAGAAAAGAATTATAGAGAGGAGAAATCACATTTCAGTGGTACAAGTGCCAATGGATAAAGGTATCCCAAAGAAAGGAATGACAGGAAATCTAAAATGATCCATGTGTTTCTTTCGAACATCTTTCTAACCTTTAAAGTCATTCCTCACACAAACATCCGACACCAACACCACAATAAACACTTCATGGTGTAATTATTTCAGAAACTTGCCCAGGGTTAAATATTCCTCTTCAGCTATCAGGATGATAATGCATAGTGTTGACTTTGCACCTTTTCCACTAGGACTACTTGCTGTTCTTAGAAGTATTGACATTGGCTGGATCTATAGAAATAGTCTCGTGGGTTTGCAGGGGAGGCGAGTTAGGCTGCATGCCAAGACCCTTCTAATCCCTGGATCCAGCAAGCATGAAAAGTTCTAGTTTTGGAATTTTTTTAATCTTCTAGTTCCTGGAATAACCAGGCTAGCTTCCTGCTGAGGTGATAGCCTAGGTGATAGGCCATCAAGAGAACAAGGGAAGGGGCTCTCTTCCTTGACATCTGATGGGAGGGCATTCCACAGGGCTGGTTCCACTACTGAGAAGGCCCTCTGCCTGATTCCCTGCAACCTTACTTCTCACAGTGAGGAAACTTGACAGAAGGCCCTCGGAGCTGGACCTCAGCGTCTGGGCTGAACAATGGAGGTGGAGACGTCCCTTCAGGTATACTGGGCCGAGGCCATTTAGGGCTTTAAAGGTCAATACCAACACTTTGAATTGTGCTTGGAAACATACTAGCTTGCCAATCAGAAGGTTGGCGGTTCAAATCTGCACAATGGGGTAAACTCCCGTTGCTCTGCCCGAGCTCCTGCCAACCTACCTTATTGGTTTCCCATCCAGAAAACTGCCCAGACCCAAACCTGCTTAACTCCAGCAAGATAACTGCATCATAGGCCTTCTGGGCACAACAGATTTAGATGCATTGAACATGAGTCTCGTGGATGGCTCAACACATGCTCATACTTATGACTTCATTAGTTTGTTGGTTAAATTTATATCCTGCCCCATATTGCATCCCATAGCAATAGAATGTCCCCACTGAAACAGAAATCTTGGATGGCTACATGCATAAAATATATGGATAACAGGCTGCAATGGCTATGAAATGCACAGTATGTAAGTTTTCCTTGACCTGAAATAGCGTCGCTCCCAATCTAGGGAGATGATGAGTCAAAGAAGATGACCCAAAGATCCACCCCACTCTGCTGCTGTTTTTGCTGTGTGAGCCCATTGAGATCTATCATGCAAAAAACGACTTCAGAGACGGAATGTAACATAGATCTTTTATGCATTTAGGTTTCCCTGAGAGGTTAATTAATAGACTGTTGAGTGTGTACCACTTATTCTGTGACTAAGCTACAACCCCTGAAGAGTATTTTAAAAGTCTGGCCAACATCCCAGCCTTCAAAGCAGGGAAGACCAAAAGGCTTCTCCCAGCTGGCAAGTAATAGAGCAAATTATGGGCAACCTCATCTTTTAATGCAGGAAGGTAGATGAGGGAGCTGACAGGTCACGCTGTGCTATGTTCCATCTTAATCTAAAGCAAATGCACCAGCCATCTATCTAGACATTTAGATATAACATTCTCTTTCTCTGCTACCTAAGGTTACTTTTGGCAGTGAAACTACTGCTGTCCCTGTGGTTAGAGAGACTTAACTGAATCTGTGGGAAAGTCCATGAGGCTCGTTCATCAGATCCAAAACTTTGCATTTTGGAGGGCTGGCCATTGATGATAGTTTTGGGAATGATCTGCTGGCTTTTTCTATTTTATTTTCACTGCATGGTGTTGTGAAGCCAATGACTGATTGGAGCTTGCAAGCAATCATGATCCTCAGCCTATTGCTGCTGACTTGATAGAGTATGTATCTCTATTTCATATTAAATAATGATGAATGGTCACAACATGCATTTATATAGCACCTTTCATGCAGAAAGATCCGAAAGCGCTTTACAAATTGATTTACTATGAAAACAGTGGAGTTTATTCTCCACTCCATAAGCTCATCTAAATCCCATTGTGTTATCGGAAGTCACATCAGAGGTGACCTCCAAGGCCTCATGAGGCCTCGGAAGCACTGCTGTGGCACGCTGATGTCATGATGGCATGTTACGTCATGGGTGCCATTGGGCACCCATAATCCAGGGCCGAAGTCAGCACCCCTGCACCCTGATGTCTCCTAACTCTACCTAAATCATGGCTCCCTGTTGCAGCGGCAGAGCAAGCCAATTGGGCACCTGGGGTGGTGTGCATGCCCTGCACCCAGGGGTGGGACCAGCTGCCCGCGGGAGCGGGGCGAGCCAGGACAGGAAGCTCTGCGGGGCCACTGGGGAGTCTGCCTGCATCCTCCCACGCAGCCACCCTACAGATGAGGCGGTGGGCAGACCGTTTGCGGCAGCGTGGAGCCTGTGGGCACCGCATCACTCCCAGGAGAGACACATGGCTCAGGCACATTGCAGGCCCCGTGGTGAGTGCCGCCCAACATTTTGTCACACCCCTCAGTGGTGGCACCTGGGGCGGCCAACCCCCACTGCACCCTCTTCCTTTGCCCCTGCCCTGCTGTAGTCTTCTAAACAATAATGATGGTGGTTGGTAATTTGAGCACTGCCAAGTACATCTGCTGAACTTTATTGGTGAAAAGGATTTGAACCTAAGACATCCCACCTGCAACTTTAGCACTGTCTTTAGGGCCCTCTGAAATGGTTTTTTTTGGGGGGGGGGCTTGTGTATTCTGCAACAGGTTCTTTACACAATAATAGTGTATTAGTGATAGATTTATTCTGCTCTGTTAGTTATCCAGCAATGCTTCCACAATGCTACCACATTGTTGCTGTCTCAAAGGGCTACAGTGCAACAGATACAGGCTGAATATAAACCAGTTCATTTGTGGTATAAAAAGTTACCAGGATTTCAGCAGGAAGTTGCAACATGCGCGCTGATTGGAAATGAAACAGTACTTCTTCTGCAAGTGCAAATAGTATTGAAAAATAGGGTTGCTATTGACCTCCTTGATAGCATTATGAGCACAAATATTCAAGAACGTGCAGTAAAAAGGGCAAGTGGTCCTTAATCACCAATGATGGGCACAAAACTGAAACTGAGAGAGTTCAGATTATCCCAGTTCAGAAAACTCCTTCTTGTACAAAACAAGGAAAGGCACAGAAGCGCTGTATTCTGTGCTTCTGGACAGCCACAGGAGGAAATTCAACTGATAATGCAGCTATCCAGAAGTAAGCTTTTAAGAGAAAACTATTTACCCTTTATATGTTCCTTATGTGAATTAGGATGGGGGTGGTGAAGCCATGGGAGAGTGTTCAGGACCCATTTCAAATCTACTGTGATGACGAAGTCCAATCTCCAGAGATGAATGAGGTGTCTGCTTAGGTGCTCCTAACCCTTCTAAAAACAGGAACCATGTCAGACAAACTAATGCCCAAACACAGGGCAGCAGTAATGACATTATTTGCAGCCTCTGCGGTGCAGATCCTGTCAGCTGATTGTGCATCTGTTGTGTAGCCAACCAACAGCATAATGCAGATTGTGCAGATTGGTTACATGCTGGTGAACATTTGATGTGCAGTGATCCTCAGATTTGCGCTTGAGCAGAACACCCTAGATGGAGTGGTTCAGTCCTCTGAAGTTACATTGTTAAATAAAGAAACATGGCCTGCTTCCTATGGATATACGAGGTGAACTTATACTGAGCCAGAACACTGCTCCATCTAATCACGGATTGTCTATGCTGGCTGGAAGAGTGATAGCATCTTTCCAAGGTCTCAGGCAAAGGACTTTCCCAGTCCTGCTATCTGGAATTTGAATATGGGCCCTGCCACTGAACTTCCTTATGTCATACTATTCATTTATTTATATCCCATCATTTTCTCCAAAGAGCTCAAGGTGGCATGCATGATTCTCCCCCTCATCACTTGATCATCTCAACAACCCCATGAGGTAGGTTAGGCTAACAGGCAGTGACTGGCCCAAGGCTACCCATTGAGTTTCACGGCCAAGTGGGGATAATAATATAATAATAATAATTTATTATTTATACCCTGCCCATCTGGCTGGGTTCCCCCAGCCATTCTGGGCAGCTTCCAACTGAATATTAAAAACAATACAGCATCAGACATTTAAAACTTCCCTAAACAGGGCCGCCTTCAGTTGTCTTTTAAAAGATAAATAGTTGTTTATTGCCTTGATATCTGCTGGGAGGGTGTTCCACGGGGCAGGCGCCACTACTGAGAAGGCCCTCTGCCTGGTTCTCTGTAACCTCACTTCTCGCAATGAGGGAACCTCCAGAAGGCCCTCAGTGCTGGACCTCAGTGTCTGGGCTTGATGATGGGGGTGGAGACACTCCTTCAGGTATACTGGACCAAGGCCGTTTAGGGCTTTAAAGGTCAGCACCAACACTTTGAATTGTACTCGGAAACGTATGGGAGCCAATGAAGATCTGCACCCTGGTCTCTCGGGTCCTAGTCTGACACTAGTCTGACACTACACTACATTGGCTCTCTTAATGAATGTCCTATGAAAAACAATACAGTGGTACCTTGGGTTACATACGCTTCAGGTTACAGACTCTGCTAACCCAGAAATAGTGCTTCAGGTTAAGAACTTTGCTTCAGGACGAGTACAGAAATCGTGCTCCGGCGGTGCGGCGTCAGCGGGAGGCCCCATTAGCTAAAGTGGTGTTTCAGGTTAAGAACGGTTTCAGGTTAAGAATGGACCTCCAGAACAAATTAAGTACTTAACCCAAGGTACCACTGTAATCGAATCATAGAACTGTAGATGTCAGGCATGAGGAATTCTCTCTCCCCCCCGCCCCCCATGGCATCAAGAAGCAGTGAGGAAAGAAGAAAGTTCTTACTTATGATGTATTTCAGTCATCACGGTGAAAGACAAAGAAGTACGGTCATTCCTCAATGATGGCGTTGCTCGCACTGAGCTCCTCCCCTCTTCCCATTTAACAACAACACGTGCCTCTACGGTGTCCATCTGTGCACAACTGCCTCTGTACCCTTTGTTCTTGCACCCTTAACGAACGCCACATTTTGGGAGAAGAGGGGTCAGTTATGCTGTCCAGTTACATGTCAGCTACCTGCTCTGCCTCCCCACCTCCTTCTCCTAACACCTCATAACTCTGCTGTTCACCTGTCTCTGAGCTGTTATCTTCCTCAAAGCCCTGCTGTAATTCGAGACTGCCTTCCTCTTCTCTGCAAGCTACAGGAGAAGGGGGGGGGCTTTCACCATTCCTCCTCCTCTTCAGTCCAGTCCCTGACAGTAGAGTTGGAAGGCACCCCAAGGGTCATCTAGTCTAACCCATATTTCAAATGCAGATATTGAGTGGAGGCAGGGATCCTGTCAGGCAAAGGCACCAGGATGCCTCCAAGATTAAGCAGAGTAAGGCAGCCTGTGTTAGGCACCTGTGCTAGGAAGTCATTAAAGGTAAAGGGACCCCTAACTGGTGCAGTCGTGACCGACTCTGGGGTTGCGGTGCTCATCTCACTTTACTGGCCGAGGGAGCCGGCGTACAGCTTGTCATGTGGTCATGTGGCCAGCATGACGAAGTCGCTTCTGGCGAACCAGAGCAGCACACGAAAATGCCGTTTACCTATTTATCTACTTGCACTTTGACATGCTTTCGAACTGCTAGGTTGGCAGGAGCAGGGACCGAACAGCAGGAGCTAACCCTGTCGCGGGGATTCGAACTGCCGACCTTCGGATCAGCAAGCCCTAGGCTCTGTGGTTTAACCCACAGCACCACCTGCATCCCTATTTAATTTGTATATCACCCTTCACATATACAGTAACAAATGTTCACACTGACAAGGATTTGTCACAAAGTCACAGGTATGAGATGGAAATCGCAACTTGTGATTTTCTGTGGGTTGCACATAAAGGCAGAAGAGCTGTATGAACACACAAACATAGAAAGGGTCGTGCTGGATTCATCTGTTTCCACAGTAGACAACCAACTGTTGTTCTCAGCAACATTCTAGAGGAGCTTTTGCAAGAAGCTAGAGACTGAATTCATCTGCTAAAGAGATCCAGGAAATCATTGTCATTATATTAGAGGCCATGAAATTAGTACACTTATTTATTAATTAATTATCCACCCTTCACGCAAAGGCCTCTATGTAGGTACAACAATTTAAAATACAGCATTAAGAACAGTTTCAAATACTTACAATTACACACACACACACACACACACACACATATATTGCAAATATACATACTGAGTTGTCAAAATCCAGGGTTAAGCTTTTTAATCTCATTTTAAAACAAGGGAGTTATTCTCAGTCTTGCCAGCATGAAGCCTTGTAAAAATAAATGTATTAGAAACAGACACCCTGCATCTCAAACTGAAGAAACATAAGAATGGTTTCATAAACTTGCTGAAAATAGTGTCGACACCTTAGGTAGCAAGCATAGGGATGAGGAAATGAATGAATAAGAAAATTGTCCTGTTGCAGCAGTCTTTAGTATGTAACCTCACAGCCAAATGCATTTCTCTACTATTAATTTTCCCAGTGCTTCCCCCATCCCCCACATTGCCTCTCATCATCATTGTACTTGTATTGCATTTTTAAATTACATGGGTAAAAAAAAATGAATGGATGAATAAATGAGTTTTATATATACATATGTACCGTATATACAAATATAGATTCGCTCTGATTCAACTGAGTGTGTGAGCAAAGCGTTCTCTTCCAAACCCAGTAATTGCATAGTAAGTCATCTGTTTGGTGGGGAGGGAGGAACAGGAGGGAGAAAATCCAGCCCTCCAAGCATCACATAGCACCAGCTACTGGAATACAAATATGAACCACACACACATGGCACTGATTCACACATGTAGTTCCTCAACCAGAGATTTAGGTGGGGAAACACATGGCTCCGAGCTGCATCAGGGTAAAAAACGCAATACATCTCAGTTTATACTCGCTTACATCTCGGTTCTCTCCTACCTAGTAATACAAGTTATTAATATTTAAAAATAATATTTAAAATATAATATCAGTGCAAAAAAGACACATGGGTACAATAGAAGGAAGGAATAGGTATAGGAAAAGGATAAGGGAGAATGAAAACCTGGGTGATGGAGGTCTGGGGATTTTGTTTAAACTGGGAGTGGAGGATATTTTTCAGCTCCATGGTCAACCTTCCAGGGGCCACAGGCCAATGGAGGGCGGGGCCAGAGGCAAACATGGATGGAGCAAAGGTTATGACTCTTCCCTCTGCACAGTAGGCCACATTCCAGCCATGCTGAAATAAAAGCTTTCATACACACGCTTTTTTATTATTTATTGGTAAAATTATTCATATACTGCTATTCATTTTAAAAAATCAGAGCAACCAAAGAAAATCTTTAATAAAAACAATATTAAAAAATCAGAGCAGGTTACAAGAGTTGTACCATACAACCATAAAATTAAAAAAAAATACACAGTTTAAAAAATCAGAAATCAACTACTACCAAATGATGTTTTTGACCGGTCCGGTTCTGTTCCACGGCAAAAGAATTCCTGGACTCGTAGCACAGCAGGCACAGCGCATGCTTGACGTGTGAGTGAAGAGAGAGTCCACAAGCTGTAGTTCTTCTAAACTAGACAGCTTTAAACACCCTGTAAACACCAAACCTCACAGTTTTCTTACTCACCGGCTTTAGCTTGGTGGTATAGCAATGCTGAAGACAGGAGTGCCTGGCGTGCTCTGGTCCATGGGGTCATGAAGAGTCGGACACGACTACACGACTAAACAACAACAACAGAAATGCTTTCAAGAGATGCTGAAAGATTAAAACAGAAGGTGTTTGCTGAATCTCTATAGGCAAAGAATTCCACAGGACTGGGCCAAAAACAGGAGAGGCTCAGTTTCTTGTTGCTGTCAAATGAGCCTCACCAACTCTGGGGACAATCAGTTATGCTCCTGCAGATGATCTCAAGTGATCAAGCTGCAAATAATCCTTCTTCCAGGCAAGCAATAGGCTTCGTCACACTTCAAAGATGCATTCCAGCCAGGCAAAGTCAATGAGGAGAGTGTGGAGCAGAGCTGGTGAAGGCTACAGCCTGGTAAAAGTCCCAAAGTCCTGAGATAGAAAGTCCTGAGATTCCCCACCCATGGGATGCAGGAGCGGAGAACCTGTGGCTTTCCAGGTGCCATCAAATGGCAAGTCCCATCATCCCCAGCCAGCATGGCCATTGGTCAGAGATGATGGGAGCTGTAGTCCAATAACATCTGGAGGACCACAGGTTCCCCTTCCCTGATTCAGTGCAGAGATTCAGGGTTGCCAACGCCATTTGCTCAGCAACCTCTTTTGCTTCTCCTCAATTAAAAACAAGTTCACCTTTAACTGCCTATTCCAGTAAATCAGATGTTCTCTATCACCAGTGTGCAATTCTCCATTCTTCTGGCACTCAGCACTTTTCCATATGTACCTCTCGGAAAAGCCATTTCATGTTTTGGCAATGCCCAGATATCAAGTAATTATCCACTTAACATACACGTCCCATTCCTTTTTAAGCCAAGAGTACTTGTTGCATCTACACCTGATATACAATGTCCAACTTCCTAGTTCTTTCTTTCATTGCCCTATGTTCTACGTGGATTACTCATTTCATTGAAAATATTGAAAATGTTACTTCTTTCATGTCATATATTTTCTTACATACAGTTTAAACTAGCAGATCCCTGCAGATGCTTGATTTATTGAGCTTAGGAGCAGTTGTGTCATAGAAATTCCCAATACTTACCATTCAGTTCCTGAAATTCATACTCTCTAGCTTGGCTTGAAGTTTGTTCCTTATTATGTGATCAGGTTTTAAAGGAGCTCAACCAGTCCTTGAACTACAGGTTTGGGAAGTAGGGGGAACCTTAATGAAACCTTAACAAAATCTTCAAGCTTGACCTCTTGGCTCCCCCTCTCAATGTAAGCCAAATCACAATCTCACTATAGCCCGTTATGGTGGTGGGTGTCAGCCACCAACACCAAGGGAGACTTGGCAATCATTTTTTGACTCCCGTTCCTTCCAGACATCCTGCCAGCCAACACTAAAGCCAATGAGGCCTTTAGTGTTGTGGTACCTGCCCTTAGGAATGCTCTCCCCTTAAATATTAGGCAGGTTCCACCTCTGTAGTCCTGTTGGCGCCTACTGAAGACTGTCATCTTCCAACAAGCCTTTTAAGCATAGATCTTCTGCAGTCTGCACCTGCACTGGACTTGTTTTTAAGATGTTTCTTGCATTATCTCTTGTTGTTTGCCACCCTGGGCTCCTTTGAGAGGAAGGTCAGAATACAAATTTAACCAGTTAATTAAGGGAAAGTCTGGCGATGCAGTTGCTACTGTCCATGGACATCCCCAAGGAACAACATTGCTAACTCCCCACCCCCTCCCACTGTTCCAACATTACTGGAGCCAGTCGCATGGGAATTAACCACTGCGCTCAGCATCAACCACCCTGCTCCCAGCAGTCACAACAAGGTACCTTCATGATCTGCATCAGAGCCTGGGAGCCATAGTATTGCTTAATCAAAGAAAGGGGAGAATTGCCGGGGGCGGGTGTGGTTTCAGCCTGATCCCTTTAGCAAACATCTCTTAAGTGAATGGGATCCCTGTTTATATAGTATAGTATAAACGTAACCCACTTCCAGCCTTCCTGGTGTGGAGGAGCATGTTCAAGCTGTCTTTCCACCCCGCCTCCCCAAAACCCATGGCCTCTCCCTTTTGCCTGCCTGCTGTAGATATACAAGGCTAAGTTGATGAGCTGTTCAGCTTAGTGTGAAATGTGTTACATTTTCCCCCCAGCTGCTTCCTGATTGCAGTATTTACTTTTAATCTCCTCTGCCTCAATGCCCGATAAAAACTTTGTCACATTAGATGGTGACAGATGGGAAAGAGAAGGGGGGGATCACTGCAAGGGAACGTCCTGGCTTCCCAATAATTTTTCACAACGCCAATTATGTCCTTCAGTGCTTCCCGGCATGTGCACCCATGTCAGCAGAGAAGGAAATAGAAAGGCATAAATAAAGACAAAACCAGGCGCTGCGTGGGTTTAATCTGCAGAATAACATTTCTCATTTGGGTGAAATATCGTTGAATTCTCCCCCTGGACTACACACGAGGCACAGGCACAACCAGACTGGTTTGCCATCGGCCTGAAAAAGACCTAATCTGGCAAACGGCTCTTTGGCGCGATGGGTTTTAGAATATGCATGTGGCCTGCACTGCAGTTCTTAATGTTTCCCTTTAGGGGATGCCATTTCCCCCAGGACACAAAACCAGCCGCTATCCATTGGCATGGGCCAAGTCATTAACTTTCATGTAAATTTAAAATTGGCCTTTGGACTATCATGGCCTTTGAGCTAAGGAGAAAACAGAGAAAACAATTCAGAAAGATGCCCCCTTCCTCACCCACCCCTCCAAAAAATACCCACTTGGCCAAGTTACAATCTAATTTCCAGTTGAGTCAAATTCAACAAGTTCACACTGCCTCACCTTGACACACTGCTCACACTGCCTCGCCAGGTTTACTTGGGGGGAAAGTGGCACTGGTTCAAAGTAAGTAAGCGCAGCCATTATTTCTTTCAACTGTGTCATGGGTTGGAGAAGCCACAGATGCTCAGGCCTGACAAGGGTGAGGAGATGCAAAAGCAGACGGGGCTCTTGCATCTTTAAATGCAGAATACAGAATCTCAGCAGGTACGGCTTGGTGTGACAGGCTGCATTCACTCTCTCTTCTACAGTGCTATTAAAGTTGTGGGGGACCTGTCTGCTTTTACACCGGGCCACTCTAGGCCTGACTGACTAGCCCGATGCAGAAGTTTAGTGGTGTGCAGTGCCATACCCTGAATACGCAGGGAGAGTGGAATTATGATGGTAGGCCCCACCTTCATCCCATGCATGTTCAGTATACTTCAAATGCAACCTGAAATCTTACAAATAATTTTAGTAGCCATGACCGTGGTTTTATTGTATGTCTGTGCCCAATGATTTTTATGGTTGTTGTTGTTGTTTGTTCTCCTTCTGAATGATGCCATGGCCTATGGCTAGTGCAATAAAAAGTTTAATTGGAATTGGAACCTGAAATCTTAAGGGAAGACACTTTGAAACCTCTCCTCAGACGAGGAGGACAAGAAGTATAACTAAAATATACCCAGAAAGCTAAAAATGTGCTGTATACATTGTAGTATTAGTATTAGTAATAATAATAATTTATTTATACCCCACCTATCTGGCTGGGTTTCCCCAGTCACTCTGGGTGGCTCCCAACAGAATTAAAAGCACAATAAAACATCAAACATTAAAAACCTCCCTAAACAGGGTTGCCTTCAGATGTCTTCTAACAGTCAGATAGTTCCAGTTACAGATAGGTAGCCGTGTTGGTCTGCCATAGTCAAAACAAAACAAATTCCTTCCAGTAGCACCTTAAAGACCAACTAAGTCAGTTCTTGGTATGAGCTTTCGTGTGCATGCACACTTCTTCAGATACCTGAAGAAGTATCTGAAGAAGTGTGCATGCACACGAAAGCTCATACCAAGAACTGACTTAGTTGGTCTTTAAGGTGCTACTGGAAGGAATTTGTTTTGTTTAGTCAGATAGTTGTTTATTTCCTTGACATCTGATGGGATGTTCCACAGGGTGGGCACTTCTACCGAGAAAGCTCTCTGCCTGGTTCCCTGTAGCTGCACTTCTCACAGGGAGGGAACTGCCAGCAGCCCCTTGGAGCTGGACCTCAGTGTCCGGGCTGAATGATGGGGGTGGAGACACTCCTTCAGGTATACTGATTACTGGAAAAGTCTGAAAATGAAACATCTTTACACTTAACAGTCAAAACCTGGGGAATGAAATTTACCTCATCACAGATATTGTAGAGAATGCCAAGCCCATGGAATGCTGAAACTTGAGTTGCATCACCAGGCCTAATTTGGGGAACAGGTTGAGCCCCCCTGCCCCCCGCCAATGCTTGCAGATGCTACAATATATAGATATCTGTTCTTGCAAAAGGCAAGCTTCATCAACTTGCATTTTTTTTAACTCTTGAAAACTTTGAATTAAGGAGAAAAACAAAAAGACCCTTTCTCTTAATACTTTTGAGAAAACCATCCACTGAGAGCTTAGGACGGGGTCAGCAACCTTTTTCAGCCGTGGGCCAGTCCACCATCCCTCAGACCTTGTGGGGAGCCGGACTATGTTTTTTGGGGGGAAATGAACGAATAAATATGTCCCAGAAATAACCCAGAGATGCATTTTAAATAAAAGGACACATTCTACTCATGTAAAAACTCGCTGATTCCCAGACCACCCGCAGGCCGGATTGAGAAGGCGATTGGGCCACATCCGGCCCCCGGGCCTTAGGTTGCCTACCCCTGGCTTAGGAAATCTGGTTTATTCACTTCCTGTTTTCTCTCGCTCTTGATGAAAGAAGCTGTAAAACGGACAACTTTACATTCATATGGTGTCTCCTTATTACTCAAGAGGGCTTTCCTGATGGAGGTGAATGTGTGTGTGTGTGGGGGGTGCTTTTCCTTTGACGCTGATCTACTTAAGCTCCAGCTAAAAGGAAGGGCAGGGCAACCTGCATACCTGAAAGAAAATATGCCTCCGCCGTGTGTGTAAGCATGCATAAGTGAGGGCATATGGGAGAGATGGTAGGGATCACACACACTTTTGCTTAACCCATATTTTGATCATATTGTGTACCAATTAATTCCCCTGGGTCCAAGAGCTTTCTCCTTGTTCTGTTGCGATGCCTTCCAAATATCCGATCTTACCCACTGAACTGGAGCTGAGTTAAGCAAGATCTCTCTTTGGATTTCCACACACCCAGTCAAATCCGCTTTGGCAGGTAAGATCAGCAACAGCCCTTGAGAGCTTGGCCACGCTTGCTAGGGCTGGTGGGAGTTGTGGTTCAGCAACATCTGGAGGGTCAGAGATTCCCCACACTTATTACAGGTGGGTAGGCAGATGAAGCTGGGGTTCAGAAGACCAAGCCCTAAACAGTGAGCCTTTAGTTATTTGGTTATTCTGGACATATTAGCAATGTTCTGGAGCAAGAAGTCCTTACATATAGTAGCACCACATAAGCACAAGAAAGAGGTATCAGCAAGCAGACTTGGTGGAACCTCAGGTATGAAAAAATATGGAGGGCGCTGGAAATAAGGATGCAAAAATTCAAAGCAAACCCCCAAACAGCCCAATGACTCAATAAGCCTTTATTAATTGGAAATACACTTTTCCAGAAGGTTCCACAATTTTGGCCATTAGTGTAGTCCTGCGTCCCTTTCCCCATACTGGCAGGGGAGCAACTGACTAAGCATATGTGAGAAAGCAGTGTAGTCAAGGCTTAGCATCCAGCGCAACTGTGCATCTAATGCGCCATTGCCCAGGCAGTAGTAGCCCGCCGGAATGTTCTCCGGGATTATATTGTTAGTAGTAGTAGCCCGCCGGAATGTTCTCCGGGATTATATTGTTAGCGAAGTTTAAAGGTAGGCACTACAATAGAAGTTGTATGCCCCTACATGTTTGGTTTGATGATGTTGTTTGTATGTTTCATTTAGGCCTATCTGTGTACAGTGGTACCTCTGGTTAGGAACTTAATTCACTCTGGAGGTCCGTTCTTAACCTGAGGTACCACTTTAGCTAATGGGGCCTCCCTCTGCCGCCACCGCCGCGTGATTTCTGTTCTCATCCTGAGGTAAAGTTCTTAACCTGAGGTACTACTTCCAGGTTAACCGAGTCTGTAACCCGAAGTGTTTGTAACCCAAGGTGTTTGCAACCCGAGGTACCACTCTATTGTTTCTTTCTAAACTAAAACTCAGTATCCAGGTTAAGTTGGCACTTTGCGATCAATAAGTGGGTTTTGGGTTGCAGTTTGGGCACTCAGTCTCTAAAAGGTCTGCCATCACTGCAGTAAGGCAACCAAAAGCTGGAAATCTGTTGGGAGGGTAGAAAACAAGTGGGCCGGAATGGAGTGTCTTGGAAGGGAGTATTCCTGCCTGGCTGGCACCCTGAACAGGACTCATTGTTGTGTATTTCCAATACAGTTTTGAATGTAATTTATAATGTAATATTGGGCCACTTTGAGCTCTGCCACCCCGTGCCACATGCTCACACTTAGAAAATACCTACATGGTGACTTGTGCTGCTGTTTACCTCTTTTTGCCAAAGCTGAAGATAGTACAAATGATTCAGTTCTGCCTGTAACACTGGAGGTATGATGCCAACATTGGATTCCCTCACTTTGACTTTTTCTTCCTCCGCCTCTGCCTCCTCTGTGATTACGAAAGCCCTGCCTCTCGTTTTGCCTCGAGTCACAGTGGTCCCAGGATGGCAAGGAGGGAGTTACGACCCCTTTGAGCGCCATTGGCTCAGCTTATTCATGTCACACAGGAGGGGGCTATTGTTCTCTTGGGCAGCAGAGTGCTTAGGTTCTAGGCAGTGGAAACTTTAAAATCTGTTCTCGTGATCAGTGAGCATCCTCTGTGAAATAAAACCCCTCATCCATGGCCATATACTGTGGACTTTCAAATGACCCCTTGTTTGATGCAGAGCAACTGAAAGGTCTCTTTCACCAAAAGAGGCAGGCAACATGCATTCATAAACAAATAAATCATTATGCCTAGGTCATACTGAGGTACCTTTATTCGTTTCTTTCTTACAAGATGGATAAACCACTTTCAGAAAAGATTTTCATAGCAGCTGAATAAATAATATCGCTAAAATCGAAATCAATAAAATACTATCCATACAAAATACGGCATTAAAATGGAGTAACTGTATTTAAAAAGCTACTGTTTTAAAACTACTGGATAACTATATAAACTACATTTAAAAAAATAGAAGCTGCATACTGTACTTTTGTTTTAAATGTTTTAACATACGTATGTCAAATTGTTTAAAATGTTCAATTGTCAAAAGTTGAAATGTTAAGGATTTTTAATTCTTTAAAAAATATTCAAAATGTTTTAATGTTGTGTTTTAAATTGTTGTGACCCTCACCGAGACCTTAGGGTGAAGTAATAAATCAAAATGGTGATGGTAAATATAAAAGTAGTTTCAGAGGAAGAGTGTGGGATAATTGAAAAGGACTTGGCACACTGTCAGCAAGCGAACAAGGCAGGTGCCAGGCATGGCCCTTGTGGTCTCTTCCAACTCTATGATTCTATGATTCTATGAAACTTCTTTGGGGACAGCATTCCACAACCAGGGCAACACTTCTGAAAAGAGATTCTTCCATTGGACTTCCATATGTCTGGGCAGAAAGGGTCCTGGGTCTTAGGCAAGTCAATCAAAAAATTGCAGGGTTTTCAATTTTTTTGCATTTTCCTTTAAAGAGCTCAACAATTTTGGGGTGTCCTGGTTTTTTCTTTTTGGAATATGGCAAGCCTAATCTTCTATCAAAGGCTGGTTCAACCATTAAGCAAAATAAGCACCTGCTTAGGGTATCAAGGGAAGGGGAGCACCAAAGAAATTTTCCATTGTCAGATTTTTAACATTAATGGTCACAAATTGCTCTGCTGAGGGTTCATTTTCTCAGTTGAAGTATATTAAAAAGATCGTGAAGCTGAGGCTCCAATACTTTGGCCACCTCATGAGAAGAAAAGACTCCTTAGAAAAGACCCTGATGTTGGGAAAGATGGAGGGCACAAGGAGAAGGGGAGGACAGAGGACGAGATGGTTGGACAGTGTTCTCAAAGCTACCAGCATGAGTCTGACCAAACTGCGGGAGGCAGTGGAAAACAGGAGTGCCTGGCGTGCTCTGGTCCAGGGGGTCACGAAGAGTCGGACACGACTAAACGACTAAACAACAACAAAAAGCCTAACTAAGAACAACTATGAAGCAAGGCAGGCTGGGTGCTTATCTCTACTAAGCATAGATGCAGATGTGTTGAATAATATTAGTTTTGAGGATCTGATCAAAATCTTTGCAATTAGAAATAGTAGTAGTCCCCCCCCATATAAATAAAGTGGAAGTACACAAAAATAAACATCATTTTCCATTTTACTGTAGGTTTTCTTTCATTTTGAAAAATAAAATTTTATTTTATGGTTTATTATTGTTTTATATTTTGATTTAGATATTTATGGAGATACTAAAATCTTTTGAGTGCTTAGGGCCTCTAAAAGTCTTAAGCCAGCCCTGCTTCCATTGGTACAGATCTCATTTTCATATAGCAGGGGCACCTGGAAGATATTGCCAGTGGCGTAGCGTGGGTTGTCAGGACCCAGGGCAAGGCAAGTAATTTGCGCCCCCTAACCTGTGGATTTTAGCAGGGGGCAGAGAGCTGAGAGTGCGAGCGCGCACCCCCCCCCCAGATGTTGCGCCCGGTGCGGCCAGCCCCCCCTGCACCCCCCACGCTACGCCACTGGATATTGCCATTATATAGTATAATCCCTAAGTAGCACAACTGGATTTAGTTGGATCTTGGTAGTCAGGAGTTTCCTGTTCCTGTTCTATCCTTGTTAGAGAGAGACAATAAAGTTCTTGTCTAGCTGCCTGGGCAGTGAGCCCTCTGATGCCTGCATGCCAAAGAAGGTTTGGGCAAGCTGAGATGGTGGCATGCTAATCCAATTGTTATTCTTTCCCAGAGAACCTTGGTAGGATTCCCATCTTGTGGTGGCCATGTCTCCTAGTTTATAAAGGACAGTCCTCTACTGGAAGGGCTGCCAAGTCCAAATCTGTTTTAAAGATAAAGAACCACAAGAAGAGAAGATGAAGAAGAGTTTGGATTTGATATCCTGCTTTATCACTACCCAAAGAAGTCTCAAAGCGGCTAACATTCTCCTTTCCCTTCCTCCCCCACAACAAACACTCTGTGAGGTGAGTGGGGCTGAGAGACTTCAAAGAAATGTGACTAGCCCAAGGTCACCCAGCAGCTGCATGTGGAGGAGCGGAGACGCGAACCCAGTTCACCAGATTACGAGACTACAGCTCTTAACCACTACACCACACTGGGGAAAGCAGGAGGGGGCCTTGAAGTTGTCTGTCAGCAATTCACACCTGGAGAACAGCCAGAAATCACCAAGGGTGGTACTCAAAGCAGCACAAGCTGAGCTCTGGTGGGGCAGCAACACTTCATGCCCTCCAACATTTCTCTGATGAAAATAGGAATGTCCTATTCCATTATTATTATTATTATTATTAGGCTTCCAACATATATAAAAACATAATAAAACTTTGACCCCATCAAAATTGGTGAAAATGAATAAAAAAATCAGTAGTAAGTGTTGGAGGTGCAACCATAAGGATGGGAATCTATTCCACATGTGGTGGGCATGTCCCAGAATTAAAGTATTCTGGGACATGATTTACGAAGAATTTAAAAAAAAAAATGGTTAAGAAGCACTTTGAAAAACAAACAAACCAGAGTTATTCTTACTAGGTATCTTCACAACAGACATCCCAAAAGATAATAAAAGAGTCTTTCTAGATGCAATAACAGCCTCTAGGATTGTGATTGCAAAATACTGGAAAAGCAACACAATTCCAACAAAAGAAGAATGGTTATTAAAATTAAGCGAGTATCAAAGTGGCAAAACTATCAGAATTAGTAAGAAGTTAACCAAGTGAAGAAATCAGGAGAGAATGGGATGTCTTTGCAAATTATATGAGGAAAGCGTGTTCCCAAAATTATGATTGGCTTAGCCTAGACTAAATATGAGATATAGGAACCGTATAGTGGTCGAAGGAAGCCAATCTTTTAATTTTATTTTCTCCACCACCCCCCTTCTCTTTGATATATTCTTTTTCTTTACTTGTTCTATTTTTAGTTCTGTATTTTTGTATTTTTTGGCATTTTGGCATTTTTGTTCATAATGTATTTTTTGTATGTATGTAATATGTATATAACAAATAAAAATATAAATTTTAAAATAATAGTAAGAATTATTATTATTATTAATAATAATAATAATAATAATAAACAGTAAACAGTAAACAGTAAAAACTTCCCTATACAGGGCTGCCTTCTGGAGTCTTCTAAAAGTTGTATAGTTACTTATCTCCTTGGCTTGGGGGTTGCATAACTATGTATAAAAGCTGGTGCACATATCCAAAAACGGATGCTGCAAATATTGATAAGATTAGGCATTAGTGGGTGAAGTCCACTATGACCAAGAACTCTCAAGTTTCCTTCCTGCTTTCTGGTTACTCAAAATATTGATGTTTACATGCCTGTCTGCTTCCAAGGCCACCAAGGAAGGCCTGTGGACACACTGCCCCTTCCATAACATTTTGGACCCCTTCCCAAAAATTTCAGCTTTTTAAAAATGAATTGCTCAAACCACGCATTTTGTCTAAGGATGAGGTGGGGTTTGAGTCTGGGATATCAGTGTTTCCTTGTGGTATATAAGAAGCTTATGAGGAAAGCTTCAATCCCTTGGTCACAAAGCTCACGTTCAGAGATGAAATTGTGCTCAGGACCTAGTTTGTCCTGTCGTCATCATTTGTAAAGGAAGTTTCATCCACCATTGCTTTGTTTATAACTATCTGAGAGATATCTAGAGTGTGCACTGAGGTGTGTGTGTGTGTGTGTGTGTCAGGGGTTAGTGGTGCAAGTGGGGCTTTGGTTTGTGAAGGGGGAGAAGGGGGTTCCAGAAAGATTACCTCACAGCTAGAAGTTGTTAATGAAAGAAATAAATTAGCCAAGCTCATTTTTCAGGGAATTCTTGTGTAAACTGGAAATTTTCCAGTCTGTGAGCCCCGTACAGGCCTACCCCATAAATCACAGCAAGCAGGTTGTCTGTATAGCAAGAGCAGCCTCGTGCAGAGATGGGGAGGGAAAGAAGCCAGCATATGTTTGCGGAGAAAAGAAGCACAGAAGCAAAACGGAGAAGATGGATACCTCCCTCACCCGCTGCTAGGAAAGGGAAAGGATTGGCCCCGGGCACTGTGACATACGCCATTTCCAAAGAGCCCCTCCCCCCAAACCAGGGGAAGGCACCTGAAATGGGTCAGCTTTTAATTGAATACAATATTAATTACACCATGCACTATTAACGGTTTGTGGGATTTGACTAATTAATGTAATAGTTTCTGAGTCACGCTCATTAAATATGAAAATTACGCTGGCGAAAGGTATCGGTTTCATTATCAATCTTGTATGGACAGGAGGGGGGAGGGGGAGGTTGGGTTGAGGGGAGAAGATAGCTACCTTGACTTATTGCGCAATTAGCTCACCTGCGGATGACGGGAACAGAGCTAAATTCAAAAGGGAAGCGGTGATGAAAGAAGGAAGGTGGACAAGGCCATGGAGAAAGAGAGAACATTGCACTGTGTAGGGCAGCCTAGGCTGATGGAGCTGTGGATTCTGTGGATATTATTGCCTGTTTGGAGATGCAAGACAGGGAAGCTAATTCGAGACGTGGCTTTGGGAATAAAAATTCCTGGAGTCTGCTCCCATTTCTGGGACAGAGGATTCGTACATTCACATACTGATCTGTCCCAGATGGTGGTCTCAGTCAGGTGACGGGTTCCATACAAGAGTTCAGTAGGCCAGCCAAGGCAAAGCTCAGTATAAAGGTAAAGGGACCCCTGACCATTAGGTCCCGTCGTGACCGACTCTGGGGTTGGGGCTCTCATCTTGCTTTATTGGCCGAGGGAGCCAGCGTACAGCTTCCGGGTCATGTGTCCAGCATGACAAAGCCGCTTCTGGCGAACCAGAGCAGTGCACGGAAAAGCCGTTTAGCTTCCTGCTGGAGTGGTACCTATTTATCTATTTGCACTTTGACGTGCTTTTGAACTGCTAGGTGGGCAGGAGCAGGGACTGAGCAATGGGAGCTCACCCTGTCGTGGGGATTTGAACCGCCAACCTTCTGATCGGCAAGTCCTACGCTCTGTGGTTTAACCCACAGCGCCACCTGCGTCCCAAAGCTCAGTATACTGTGAGGCCAAGTACAGTTTCCAGTAAGGCAAGGTAAAGTTCCAAGGGAGCACCTTGGACAGCTCCATGCAGAGCTCAGACTATAAAGCTACATTTACTGATGCCTCAGACAACCCCTGCCTGAGACCTAAGTAGGGCTTTCTGAGTGGTTAACCACCTCCACTGGGAATAATAATAATAATATAATATAATAATAAAAATTTATTATTTATACCCCACCCATCCGGCTAGTTTTCCCCAGCCACTCTGGGTAGCTCCCAACAGATTAAAAACAGAATAAAACATCAGACATTAAAAACATGCCTAAACAGGGGTGCCTTCAGAAGTCTTCAGAAGTCTTTTTTTTTTTTTTGCAATGTAACAATTAATAGTCTTACAATACATTACATATATATAGTACATCTCATAGAGTAAACTGAGATTTCAATCATACACACACACACACACACACACACACACACACACACACACACACACACAAAACATATACTTGTCTTTTCTTATATAGTTATAAACCTTAAGCTTCAGCTGTGTTTATGCTACTTTTTATGTGGTTATTAACAAAGATTATTAACAAAAGTTATTAACAAAAAATATCATTAAAACTTTGGACTCCCTGTCAATTCCCATTGCATGCTTTTATTCTAATAGTGAATGTACCTACCATTATTAATTTATTCTTTATATATTCTCTAATATATTCTTACAACAATTTGTACCATTAATCTTATTTCTCCTATATTTCTTTATCCAAGGTCATTCAAATGCTGCCATAGACAAAAAACCATTGGTATATTTTTGTACATATCTCTTGTATTTATCCCATTTTTGTGCAAATTCTTGTCTTGAACTGCCCCTTAGGCTGTTGGTCAATTGCGCCATATCCACATATTCTTGTAACTTATTCTGCCAGACCATCATAGTCAGAACATTTTCCCCTTTCTAGTTCTTTGCTGCTAGTGTTCAGGCCACTGCCGTAGCGTATAGAAATATTTCTCTTAAGTTTTTCAGGATATCTTTACCAACAATGCTTAACAAAAACACTTCTGGCTTTTTAAAAAAAATGTTGTTCAAAGATTTTTTTTCAGCTCATCATAGACGAGGCCCCAGAATTCTCTTATTTTCCTACACGTCCACCACATATGGTACATGTCTCCATTACTTTCCCCACACCTCCAACAGTTACTTGTGATATTTTTATGCATCCTGGAAAACCTTGACAGGGTAAGATACCATCTATACTGCATCTTTAGCATGTTCTCTTTAATATTGTAACCCACCATAAAATTCATAGTTGTTTTCCAAAGGTTTTCCCATTCTGCCAACATTATGGGATGACCAATATCTTGTCATCTGATGATGTCTTCTAAAAGTCAGATAGTTATTAAAGGGACTTTGCCTGCTTCAGCCGCAGTGGACTCGTAGGAGACTGTGGCAGTGGAGCGCTTCTTGGAAATGGGGGCCACCCGGATTCAGTGTTGATGCCTCTTTCCACTCTGACACGTCTTCTAAAGTCACAGCCTCATTTCCTGAACCTGGGATGTCTGACCCTGGAATCATGACATGTACATTTTTCCGTGTCCCATCACCCAGTGATTTATCAGGCATCTGGTTGGCCACTGTGAGAACAGGATGCCTGACTAGATGGGCTACTGGCCTGATCAAGCAGGCTCTTAGGTTGGGAGCTGTAGTCTGCAACATTTGTAGGATACCAAGATTTGTAGGCCATGCACTAGTACCATGGAGAGCTATGTTCAAACCCCTGTTCAGCCATGAAGCTCATTGGGTGAGCTTCAGTCACTATCTCTCAGCCTAACCTTCCTTGCCCAGTTATTCTGGGAATAATGAAGGAGCAGAAAACCCCCACGTACACAACACTGAGCTCCTCCAAGTACTATGGGGATATAGGCCCCCCTTTTTTTAAAAAATAGCCCTCCCTACACAGCTGGATTTGTTCATACATACCGGACAAAGAGGGAGGGGCAGAAAATCTGTGAGATTCCAAGGTTCTCCCCACCACCACCACAAAGGGGAAATAATGAGGAAAATGTCTAGGTTGCTCACAGAGATTTAACAATGAAACTCATGACAGAAGGAGGCAACGGCTCGCGAGTGAGATAAAAGCCTAACATAACATAGAGGGAACATTTCCCAAGCACTGCAGAGGGACTAAGAGGCCCCATCCCTGTTAACAACAATGAATAAATGCTGCTCAGGGAGCCCTGGCAAAGCAGGAGGAGGGAGGGATGGTGCCAGCTCTATTATTTTTATTGCTGTCCTTTTGGCTGATTCCCGATGCACTTGGCGTGTTCTTAGTAGCAGTGGGGGGCGGTGGGGGGGGTGAGGTGGCCTTATGCCAAAGCTGCAGGCCTAGGTACTTTGCATTGTAGGTGCTCTGCAGCTACAATATGGTGATAAATACACAGAGGGCCCAGAAAGGGTGGGTTATAGAAAGAATGTGATCAGTCTTTAAAGAGACAAAGAGAAATGATCCGCAATTAACTTAACACACTCCGAAACTTGGAGGAAAACCAGATTTAAAAGAAATCTGATAATGAATGAGAAGAAAATACAGAAAGACAGATACTTTGCCTCCAAATGCCCATCGCTGGGTATCACAAATGGAAAGAGCGCTGTTGCAATCAGGTCCTCTTGCTTGTGGTCATCCCAGTGAGACATCTGGTTGACCACTAAAAGAAAAGGATACTGGACTACATGGGCCTTTGGTCTGATCCAGCAGATCTCTTCCTATCTTCTTATGTGCTGCAGTGAGCTGCGGTCAGCTTGTGAGACCAGCTTGTAGAACTTCAATGAAGTCCTGCCCATATTGGTCTGCATTCAATTATTGGCATGAGATTCAGAAAGTCTACAAAGTTTGCTGCTTTTGCCCTCAGTTCTAGAAACAGGAAAGCTGAGGCAGACAAGAATCTGGCATGCAGAGGTGAATCAGTGTCACGTGATCCTTCATTCCTAACTTCCATCTTGAATGGCAGCAAATGGATAAGGTATGTCAGGGGCCCCAGCTCCACCGCCTAGGCAGGACCCAGAATATGATTTGCAGTAGTCTGAACTTCCTGAGCTTATTCTCTGAATCTTTTGAGATAGTCCAGAGAAACTGACGCTTTTCTAAATGAGCAAGGGGAAATTTGCCCATCAGTTATGACTATACCCCAAAGTGACAAAGCAAGAGCCTTCAAAAACTGCCCTCTGGTGATGCCATGGGTAGGTGACTGAAGAAGTGAACTCAAAGCTTCTTTTCCTCTTTGAAGAGGAAACAACACACCCGCTAAAGCTAGCCAAAGTGGTAGCATAGAGGAAGTAATCTTCGCAGTGGCAACCATTTGACAAAGGGAATAGGGTTTCTTTCACTGTATTCCATATTGCCTGCAGTTAGTTTAATGTTCCAAAGACCCTCTATTTGGAATAGTCCTGCGTCAAATCTTTGCCTCCGCTTTCACGTTCCGGGTTGAAAATAACCCTTGCAGGGAGAATGACAGTTCCTGAAACCCCTTGTTCATTGTCATTGCTCCCCCTCAATACAGATAAAGTTTGCACTGCTTTATGTCCTGGTTAGAGCTCCTTTCTCCTCCCTAGACCGATTCCAGCTAATCAGGGATGATGTCATGAACAAGATGACATTACAGCAGGATGTAGCCAATCAAATTTGGCTATGTGACAATATCACTGAGGACAAAGAAGCAATTTAGGAGTGAAGGTAACACTTCCTGCATAATCACAAGAGTTATCCCAGCCAGTCAGGTCACAGATTGCCCTCACTTTGACTGAGTTAAGTCTTTCAGCACAATCCTTATAAAATGAAAAATAACTCTTAAAGGGGAGGGAGACTTATTCACACTGCTGAGAATGTTCGTGGAAAGTGCTCCCCCTTTTAGATTGCCCTAATTTTGAATAGTTCTAGGTGGAGCATTTGAAAATATGTCAAGGAATATATATATATATATATATTTGCTTTCGTAGATTTTCACGGGTACAGGAATGCAGGTTTTGGTGTCCTCGGGTGTCTTCCCGTGTAAAAGTTGGGGTGTCTAGGCGACGTTTCGACGAGGTCTCACTCGTCATCTTCAGGCTGGTGCTTTCGGCTTCTTGTTACTGGAACAGAGCAGGATCTCAGTGTTTGAGTTCCTATAAATACTGTAGAGGGGGTGTGGTGTATAGCCTCCAATGTTCTGGGCAGAGAGGAAGTTCCCAGGCTAGTGTGCCTTTTCTTCTTTTGTTCCTTAATTACTTGAGAGATATCTTGAGTGATTTCTTGAGTGATATCCTGAGTACCACTTAGGTGGGTCATTAGGTGTGGATTAGTTGTTAAAGTCTTTGTGTCTTGACCTCTTGAACTTTGTGAAGAGTTTTCCTGAGAAGATGGCTGTACTGTACTTAGTTGTGCTCTGGCTTGGCTTCGTGTATAGGGACGAGCTGTGGTTTTGTGGCTTGTGTCAGCCAGATCTGTGTAGGGATTGCAGGGGGGTGCAGCATCCGGAGGTGCCACCATGGATTGGCTACTGGATGGTGTCTGTAATTCATCTGTGGAGAGGGTCTGGGTTTGGGTCTGGTGTGGTTGATTGGTGTTGGCGTTCTGTGTGCCTCTGGATCTGGTGTCAGTTTTTGTGGGGAGGGCTAATTTCCAGATGTCTGGCAAGCGGGATGTGTCGTCACGCTTGTTCATGTTGTGAGGGTGTTTCTCTATCTCGATGGCTTCCATGATTATTCTCTTGTGGTGATGTTCCGTGTTAAAGAGCAATTTGGAATCTGCAAAATTAATTTCGTGTCCTGTTTCTTTCATGTGTTGGAAAAGAGAGGAAGTTTTTTCTTCTTTTTTGACGGCATTCTTGTGTTCTGCGATACGTGCATTTATTCGTCTGTTTGTTTGTCCAATGTACGTGGCTGGGCAGACTTTGCAGGGTATTTCATAGATCCCTTGGTTTTCCAACTGGATTTTATCCTTGGGGTTTCTGAGGATATTGGCTATTTTTTGGTTGGTGCAAAAGGCTGTTTTGATATTGTGTTTATGGAGGATTTTGCTAATTTTATCTGTAGTGCCCTTGATATAAGGGAGGAGGGCCATGCCATTGTTTTCTTCTGTGTCTTGGTTTTTGGGGGGTGTTTCCTTTTGGATTAGCTTCGTAATCCTGTTTTGCTGGTATCCATTGGCAATTAACACGTTTGAGAGATTCTGTAACTCAGTTGTCAAGTGGTCTTTGTCAGCCAGGCGTTTGGTTCTGGAGATGAGAGTCTTGGCTACGGAGTTTATTTGTGCAGGGTGGTGGTGTGATTGTGCATGTAAGTAGCGGTTGGTGTGTGTTTTTTTCCGGTAGATAGTGTGTCCTAGGGAGCCATCAGGTTTTTTGTAGATTAGGACGTCAAGGAAGGGAAGTTGGTTGTTGGCTTCTATTTCCATAGTGAATTGTATTTTGGGGTGTAAGTTGTTGAGATGTGTGAGGAAGCTATCCAGTTTTTCTTTCCCGTGTGGCCAAATTACAAAGGTGTCGTCAACATATCTGAGCCAAAGTTTGGGTTTGTGTTCTGACTTGTCTAAAGCATTGGTTTCAAAGTGTTCCATGTACAGGTTTGCGATGACCGGTGAGAGGGGTGATCCCATAGGTGCTCCTTCTATCTGTTTGTATCTTTGTCCATTGTGGATGAAGTACGTGTTGGTTAGGCAGTGGTTGGTCAGGTCCAAGATGTATTCGGGGGGATTGTATTTGTTTTGAATAGCTGTCAAGGCTTCATTAATGGGCACTTGTGTGAAGAGAGATACAACATCGAAGCTCACAAGTAGGTCATTAGGATGTAGGTTTTGCTTCTTTATTGTTTCTATGAACTGGAAGGAGTTTGGTACGTGTGAAGAGATGGATTCTGCATAGGGCTGAAGTTGCTTGGCGAGAAATTTAGCGAGATTTTGTAGAGGTGAGCCTATGGAGCTGACTATTGGTCTGAGTGGTGTTCCTTCTTTGTGTATCTTGGGGAGGCCGTAGAGTTTGGGGCATCTGGATGATTTTTCTCTGGGGATGATTCTTAGCTGGATTTCTTCACTGATAGGAGAGGCTTTTATTTTGGATTTGGTGGTTTTTTCCAGGTAGGTGGTGGGATCTGTTTTTATAGGTTTGTAGGCAGGATCTTGGAGTAGATTTGATAGTTTTGCTTGGTAGTCCGATGTGTTCATCACCACTGTGGCATTACCTTTGTCTGCTGGGAGAATGATTATGTTGTTGTCTTTCCTCAGGTTGGTGAGTGCTTTCTGTTCTTCTTTGTGTAAATTGCTTCACACCACCACCCTGCACAAATAAACTCCGTAGCCAAGACTCTCATCTCCAGAACCAAACGCCTGGCTGACAAAGACCACTTGACAACTGAGTTACAGAATCTCTCAAACGTGTTAATTGCCAATGGATACCAGCAAAACAGGATTACGAAGCTAATCCAAAAGGAAACACCCCCCAAAAACCAAGACACAGAAGAAAACAATGGCATGGCCCTCCTCCCTTATATCAAGGGCACTACAGATAAAATTAGCAAAATCCTCCATAAACACAATATCAAAACAGCCTTTTGCACCAACCAAAAAATAGCCAATATCCTCAGAAACCCCAAGGATAAAATCCAGTTGGAAAACCAAGGGATCTATGAAATACCCTGCAAAGTCTGCCCAGCCACGTACATTGGACAAACAAACAGACGAATAAATGCACGTATCGCAGAACACAAGAATGCCGTCAAAAAAGAAGAAAAAACTTCCTCTCTTTTCCAACACATGAAAGAAACAGGACACGAAATTAATTTTGCAGATTCCAAATTGCTCTTTAACACGGAACATCACCACAAGAGAATAATCATGGAAGCCATCGAGATAGAGAAACACCCTCACAACATGAACAAGCGTGACGACACATCCCGCTTGCCAGACATCTGGAAATTAGCCCTCCCCACAAAAACTGACACCAGATCCAGAGGCACACAGAACGCCAACACCAATCAACCACACCAGACCCAAACCCAGACCCTCTCCACAGATGAATTACAGACACCATCCAGTAGCCAATCCATGGTGGCACCTCCGGATGCTGCACCCCCCTGCAATCCCTACACAGATCTGGCTGACACAAGCCACAAAACCACAGCTCGTCCCTATACACGAAGCCAAGCCAGAGCACAACTAAGTACAGTACAGCCATCTTCTCAGGAAAACTCTTCACAAAGTTCAAGAGGTCAAGACACAAAGACTTTAACAACTAATCCACACCTAATGACCCACCTAAGTGGTACTCAGGATATCACTCAAGAAATCACTCAAGATATCTCTCAAGTAATTAAGGAACAAAAGAAGAAAAGGCACACTAGCCTGGGAACTTCCTCTCTGCCCAGAACATTGGAGGCTATACACCACACCCCCTCTACAGTATTTATAGGAACTCAAACACTGAGATCCTGCTCTGTTCCAGTAACAAGAAGCCGAAAGCACCAGCCTGAAGATGACGAGTGAGACCTCGTCGAAACGTCGCCTAGACACCCCAACTTTTACACGGGAAGACACCCGAGGACACCAAAACCTGCATATATATATATATATATATATATATATATATATATATATATTCCAGTGTCCCACGTTTTTGTCTATTGAGATGAAGCTGAACAACTAATGCTTTTACCATCCGACTCTGTAAGTTTTTATTAATGGGCCTTTTGAAAGAGGTATATATATGCACTGCACTGAGGCCAACAAAATGGCAATTTGCCTAATAAACAAACAGTATACAAGCTATATGTTTATACGTCCGTTCTCCCTGTGCTTTTGGCAGCTTTCCTGGCCATGTGCTGCTCATTCAGCAGCCCTGCTCCAGCACGAGAGCATTAAGTAGATTGGTATCACTTTCAATGGTTTTCTCAGTCATTGACGATGAAAGTTTAAGGTGCTGAGTTCATTGAGGAAATCTTTACTGTTACATCTATGCCTCAAGGGAAGCCAAAATGCGACAGGAAGAGGTTATAATAAAGCTGGTGGCAGCACTTTACACAGAACTGCAGCTCAAGTTTCCCTTTGTATTTCTTTCCAAAATGCTGAAAGGTGACAGGAGACCTAGCAATGTGCTCTGTTTGTTACTTCTCTATTGCACGTATAGTCCTGAAGTGCTCCTAGGCTCCTGTCCCTGCAGAATACACAGCTCACTATATTAAAAGCAATTAGTCAATCACGTAAAGATTTGTGTCTTTGTCACAGGTTCGTCCACCTCTGGACACTCGGCATAATCACAATTCTACTGTTTGTCCTGTCACTTATTCCTAAGGTGGAGCAAAGGTGAGCCCTCAACTATTGAGAGTCTCTCTACCTCCCTCTTTCATCTTGCCTCAGGTTGATTCTGCAAAGTGAATAAGGGCTTTCTTAATATGCAGATTACTGATTGTGTATACTATGGTTTGCGTGTGATTGTATGCATTGTGGTTTCTCCGGGCTGAGTCGCATGTGCTAGTAAGTTACTCGATGATGTATTAGCATTCAATGAATGACAAATGCCCCTGTTGAAAAGATGGATTATTGATATACTAAGAATCAATGGTGCAGCGGAGGTGGGACTGTAATGGAGTGCAGCTCTGGAACTTTTCTTTTTCAGAGCAGGAATGTTGATGTCATCTGCTGGAGCACAAAGTTAATTAATGGAACTTCCTCCCTCTGGCAAGTGAATGCGGAGCTACTGAGGCTTTTGCTTGTGACCGATTACCATAGAGGAATTCAGAGAACGAGGAAAACAATCAAGCAGAGGCCAGACACATCTTTCTGTTTCTTGGATGGGGTTTCTACTTCATGCTGACAGTTTAGATGGAAGCATTTCTTTGCAGGACTGCTCACATCTGCTGAAGGCTGCAGATCTTTCAAGTGCCATGTGCTCTAAAAGCTGAACTTGCGCAGTCAGAAATTCAATGTAGCTCACCTGAGGAACTATATCTAGGTTGCAGTCATGCAGATTCTAATCACTTCAGAATTATGCTATGTACTGATGCGTTTTGGAGGGACAGGATATGATGGATCCACACATCTGGCCGTATTTTTGGACTCACCTTGCCAACAAAGGTTCGTATAGTTAAAGCTATGGTTTTCCCAGTAGTGATGTATGGAAGTGAGAGCTGGACCATAAAGAAGGCTGATCGCTGAAGAATTGATGCTTTTGAACTATGGTGCTAGAGGAGACTCTTGAGAGTCCCATGGACTGCAAGAAGATCAAACCTCTCCATTCTGAAGGAAATCAGCCCCGAGTGCTCACTGGAAGGACAGATTGTGAAGCTGAGGCTCCAGTACTTTGGCCACCTCATGAGAAGAGAAGACTCCCTGGAAAAGACCCTGATGTTGGGAAAGATGGAGGGCACAAGGAGAAGGGGGCGACAGAGAACGAGATGGTTGGATAGTGTTTTCGAGGTTACCAGCATGAGTCTGACCAAACTGTGGGAGGCAGTGGAGGACAGGAGTGCCTGGCGTTCTCTGGTCCATGGGGTCACGAAGAGTTGGACATGACTAAACGACTAAACAACAACAACTGATGCGGTTTGGAGGGACAGGATATGATGGATCCACACATCTGGCCATATTTTTGGACTCTCCAGGGGTAGCGGTGATTATGGGGGCTGTCATGATCGTGCCTTTACTGACCACAGTTCCCCAACTAAGGATATACTGATGGTAGCCAGTGAGAGTCTTTATTTCTTTAGTAATTGTCTTTCATTGTTTTGGGTATTCTACTTTTTATTGTCTATAGTTTTATATTTCTTTTAAAATCCTAAGGCAAAATATAGCATCTGAGGTAGAATGGAAGCTTTCCCGGTTCGGTTTTATCCTGCAACGATTGTCCAACAGTCATCAACTATTGTCTCCCAGGTACAATAGTTTGTGGGTGAGAGAATGATAAGGGTCCCATGCAGCATATTCCTATCACCCAAATGACAATTTCCAAGAACTGGGGAAACCACAGCAGTTAAATTAGTTACTTATTTGTTTAAGACATTTATATACTGCTTAATTATTTGCATTGCTAAGTGGCAGACATAAAAACAATCCACAGGAAATTGATCAATGTTGCTATGAAGAACATCAATAACTTTGATGTTGTCACTGAGCGATGAGCAGACTCGTAAGTTCAGCCCTTCGCTATTGCCTTTACTATATAAGGATGCTTCCAGAGTGGTAGTTCCTCCTGATATCCAGGCACCACTCTTCCACGATAAGGTACAAACAGAATTGCAATTATACCTTTCCACACTTAGGAGGTTATTGTACTTTTCTGTGCTTGCATCACAGTAGGTTAGCTCAGTTGGTTAGAGCATGATGCTGATAACAGCAAGGTTGCGGGTTCAATCCCTGTATGGGACAGCTGCATATTCCTGCATTGCAGGGGGTTGGACCTGATGGTCCTTAGGGTCCCTTCCTACGCTAAAGGTAAAAGGTAAAGGGTAAAGGACCCCGGATGGTTAAGTCCAGTCAAAGGCGACTATGGGGTTGTGGCACTCATCTCACTTTCAGGCCCCCTGCAATCCTATGATTCTATGCTTTGTACACAGTAGTCAGTGTGTGACACAGCAGGGAAAGGACAATTCTGAGCATGCCATTTCTAATACAAAATTTTAAAGTAAAACTTTTGATCAATTTCTCCCGCCCCCAATATGTGCTAAATCACATTTTCTAATTAGCCATTGTTTGTCCTGACTTGAAAGATTCACTTACAGCATGTTTGCTAAAAACATTATGATAACAAAGTATCAGCTATAAAAAGGGCTCAAACCAATCTTTGAACCTTTAGTGAGTGATATTCAACATCAGCCAGAGCAGACTCACTGAAACTAGTGGGACACAGAATCGAAGAACTGTAGATTTTGAAGGGACCCTGAGTGTCAACTAGTCCAACCCCTGCAATGCAGGAATCTCAACTAGATCATACATGACAGATAGCCATCCAACCTCTGCTTTAAAACTTCAAAGGAAGAAGAGCTCACCACTCTCATGGGAGTCTGGCCCATTGTCAAACAGCTCATGAATCCATTGATTTCAGTGAGTCTACTCAGATTTTGACTAATGTTGGATATCATCCACTAGGTGATATCACCCACTAGGGGTTGCCACTAAATGAATCTTCAAAAGTCCATCCCCCCCCCAGACCATACTAATCCTTTCTACCACTTCCCAAAGAAAGAAACAAGATCAGACCCATGAAATCGAGATACTACATGAAACAGTTGCTGAGTTCCTAGCCAATCATAAACTGAACTTAAACAAGCCACGGGTGTTTCCATTCAAAACATACCTTGAAAATCCCCCTGGTTCTCAAAATATGCTATCAATAAAGACTGCCGAATAAGTACATTACTGTTTTTACACAGCCGTTTAGATTCTCTCCCTCTCGCTGGCCTGGGGGAGTTATAAACCCGTAATTTTATGGGCAAAGCAAAGTTTCTTACGTGAAGGTTGCTGTTGACTGACTGACACAGCCCTTTCAGAAGGAGGCCCTGGGGAACAGACGTTTCTATGCCAACACAGGATTGGCTCAGCATGTACTGTGGTGGCTTATCAGACAAGATGTACACAATTATATAAAACGTAGCCTGCACATTTTGAAGGACAAATTCAGCAAACTTCCTTTGCCACATTCATACTTGACCTCAGCTTTCGTTTTGCTTTAATTGCAGCATTCCCGCAACAATCCATTCTACAAATGTGCGCATTCATCACATGCCGTGTGCAAGTTTCTGGATCTCATGATTCCTTGCCTATTTCTAAGCACCAAATGCGTTTGAGGTGGAAAGCTCCCAAATCATCCAGCCGGCAATTTTTCAGGGCCTTGAAAGGTTTATTATTCTCAGAGGTGCCTGGTAGCCCTGCTCTAACATTAAGCTGAAGCTGTCTTGGCAGTTTGATTCCTTCTGGACATCTCCTGGGGAGGAAAAGGTTCACAGCCAGCTTAGCCCTCGCTGAATTCTGGCATCTCCACAGTGTACCTCTCCATTTGTCAATTTTAAGTGATAATTTCTATTCCATCAGATACATACTATAAGAATATAAACAAATGCCTCCTCCTGTATCAGCTCTGCGATCACTTTCCTTTATAGCCATCATTTGTTACACATGGACAGAAGGTCCTTCTGTGGAATTCCAAAGAGGCTATCACCTGGATGATCACCAGGAAACAGGGGCGCATTTACTTTCCAACCAGAGAGGCAGCAGAAGAAAGCCTATGATTTATGCCAAAACTTCAACACGCTCCAAAATTTCTTCCCAGTCCTGTCCCATCAGTGCAACTGGAAGACAAACAAATCAAAGTGGTTCGACAGCAACTGGGAACAGGAGAGTTCCATTCAGGTGATTATTTGTTTTTAAGCCATTTTCGCTTCTCTTTCATTTTACTTTCTTTCCCATTTGCTTCTTAGGGCTGGGGACTACTGTTGCGTGAACATGATACCTGTACCCTTAAATGTTTGCTTATTTAAGGATCCGTAAACCACTTCCCGATGAAAGTTTCCAAAGCAGTGTGAAGGGGAGAGGGGGCCCATACACAGTAAAAATCGAATCTTTTTTTTAAAAGTGTGTTTTTGTACTTTGGCTGTTGGCAATGGCACCAGCCAGCTCAGGGGAATGTGTAACTGGTTGTACAGTTCAGTGCTATGGTGGAGCAACACTTCCTATGCTGCACCCCAGTCTGAAGTACGAGTTTGAGTGTGGGACTTGGACTAGGGAAACCCAGACTAGTATCTGCCCTTATTCACAAAGCTCACTGTGTGGCCGTGGGCCAGTAATGATCTTTCGGCCTAACATCACAGGGTTTGACAGAAAAAATGTGGGCAGGAATCATGACTGGTCAGACCTCACCTGGAGTACTGTGTCCAGTTCTGGGCACCACAGTTCAAGAAGGACACTGACAAACTGGAACGTGTCCAGAGGAGGGCAACCAAAATGGTCAAAGGCCTGGAAACGATGCCTTATGAGGAACGGCTAAGGGAGCTGGGCATGTTTAGCCTGGAGAAGAGGAGGTTAAGGGATGATATGATAGCCATGTTCAAATATATAAAAGGATGTCACATAGAGGAGGGAGAAAGGTTGTTTTCTGCTGCTCCAGAGAAGCGGACACGGAGCAATGGCTCCAAACTACAAGAAAGAAGATTCCAGCTAAACATTAGGAAGAACTTCCTGACAGTAAGAGCTGTTCGACAGTGGAATTTGCTGCCAAGGAGTGTGGTGGAGTCTCCTTCTTTGGAGGTCTTTAAGCAGAGGCTTGACAACCATATGTCAGGAGTGCTCTGATGGTGTTTCCTGCTTGGCAGGGGGTTGGACTTGATGGCCCTTGTGGTCTCTTCCAACTCTATGATTCTATGATTCTGTGATTCTATGACTGCTCCTTTGAGCTCCTTTGGCAGGATATAAATGTATTAATAAAGAAGAACTGCTGGGTTGGATCTGCCCTCTGAGCCCAACATTCTTTCTCCCATAGCTGTCAACCATATGCCTCTAGAAGCTCAGAAGCAGATCAAGGAGGTAGTGGTGACCCTTCTCCTTTTATTTGTCCCCAGCATCTAGTGTTCAGAATTATACTGAAAGGTGTCCGACTGCACCTTTTTGTGCATTACCATAGCAAAAGAGATGTCTGGCCACCTGCCTTGCTTCCATCCCACCCTGGCTTTTGCTAATGCCACGCAGCAATGGACCATCTCTCATTGCTGGGGAATGGGTGGCCACAGGGAACATCTAGGTGTAATTAACCTAACTACTGGAAGGAACCTGACTGTAATTAGCCTAATTAGTCCTGGTAATTGACTAACGGAGGTGGCGTTACTAGGTGGTGATGCATGGAATCCACATTCTCTCTGGGCTGCTTTGAATGCTCATGGTGTTTTCTTTTCACTTATATTTTGTGATGCTGAAAAAACATAAATGTGGAGTTTAAAACAAAAACAAAAAGCATGAACATGTGCGCTTATTTGCTTCTCTGCATAGGGCCAGGGACTATCCTAAAGTAAACATAAATGGAGGGACATGTACATGGAATAAGTCCTCTCTGGTCACGAATTATTAGTACTGAATGCATCCTTTGCCAGCCTGGTGCCCTCGAGATATTTCAGATTCCCATCAGCCCCCGACAGAGGTTAGGGCTGATGGGAGTTGTAGTCCAAAACATCTGGTCTCTTTTCCTCTCAAGCAAGCAGCATGCTGGCTCAAACATTCGCTTAGTTTAAGGAAGAAAGAGATCATGGAAAGAAGCATCTTCTACAGATATGCTGGCCAAAAAAAAAAAAAAAAAGGCTCCTGTGTATCAGCATCAGGATGCCTTAGGGCTTGTCTGGGTGATCAACAATATAGATGCCTCCAACAACATGATTTTGCCTTTGTACAATAAGTGATACTGTGATGTTCATCCAGGTTTACCGAAGTGTGGAAGGGAGGGGGAGAGCAGTGCTGCAGGGATAGCTTGATTCCTGTTGCCCCCTCTTTAAATGGAAAATGGGGAAAGATGTGTACAGAAGAGGGGAAATTAGACTAGCCTTACCATGTTGAAGTAGTACAGTGCCTACAACTTTCACAATCCCTGCCTAGTGGCCCTGGTGGGAGTTGTAGTCCAGAACATGTGGAGGGCACCAGGTTGGGGGAGGCTGTGATGGGGGCAAAGAGATGAGGTCCTTCCATCATATGTCCCAAACTGAAGGATACTTCCAAATGGCCTAGACCATGGGTAGGCAAACTAAGGCCCAGGGGCTGGATCCGGCCCAATCGCCTTCTAAATCCTGCCCGCGGACAGCATGTTTTTACATGAGTAGAATGTGTTATTTTATTTAAAATGCATCTCTGGGTTATTTGTGGGGCCTGCCTGATGTTTTTACATGAGTATAATGTGTCCTTTTATTTAAAATGCATTTCTGGGTTATTTGTGGGGCATAGGAATGCATTCATTATTTTTTTCCAAAACATAGTCCGGCCCCCCACAAGGTCTGAGGCTCAGTGGACCGGCCCTCTGCTGGAAATGTTTGCTGACCCCTGGCCTAGACTATGGAGGCTGGGAGCACTATCTCCATGCAGAACTTCCTGAACGAAGTGCCTGAACCCGAGCCACTGTGGGAAAGCACTTGGGTTGTCTTTGGACACTTCCTGTATTTGGCTATAATAGGACTCCAAGGCAGAATGGGAATCTGTACATGATTGAGGGCCAAAAGAGTTAGTATTCATAGAATCATAGAGTTGGAAGAGACCACAAGGGCCATAGAGTCCAACCCCCGAATTCGTGAAAGTACAGAGTCCAATGTTAATATAGGCTGCATTCTACCTCCACTGTCAGTTGTTTTTCCTCTGAATAACACTTGCTGGGAATCTCAGGTGGGCAGAGGGCTGTTGTGCTGCTGTTCAGCTCACAGGCTTCCCAGACGCATCTGGTTGGCTGCTGTGAGAACAGAATGCTATACTGAGTGGGCCGTTGGCCTGATCCAACAGGCTCACTTCATGCTCTTATGTTATTAATGCAGCAGGCTGTATCCCTTTTTCCTCTCCAAAATCCTTTCTTAGGCAAAATATGCAGGAGGGAGAAGTGGAAAGGATGGGGAGTACACATTGCATTCAGAAGCCCGGGTGTAATTTTTAATGGACTGAGACATAAATGCAACATGATTCACTTTGAACAGGACACCTGGAATAGATGGAAGTTAATTAAAACAATCCCTCATTTCTCACCGAGCTTAAAACTTCTGAAGACTGTCTAGAGGAGGAGTAAGAGGAGGGCGCTTTTTTTATTACTCCTAGATGGTATTCAGAAGGCCCATAAATACATCTCATATAGCTGTGATCCCATTCATCTTGCTGCCTCTCCTACTCTTCTTTGCCAACAATCAGATCCCAGTAAACAACCTCAAGTGAAATTTGCAACTGTCAGATAAACATTAAAAATGCTTCCCTTGTCCTTTGCCACTGATAGTCCCATTAATATTGTAATGGAAGAAAAAGTTATGAAAATGAATGCACACCAGTTTGGGAAGTGGATGATGTGCACTGCTGCCAGGAAATACATAAACACAAACACACACACACACACATGTTTAGCATGGGACCATAGGAGTCTTCCTACTGGATCAGACTGGAGGTCCATCAGGTCAGAGCTGTTGTCAAACTTGTTTCTCGTGCACTGCTTGAAATCGTTGGTGTCTCAATGGACGACTGAAGAACCTTTTCATTTGTTTGTTCTGCATTTGTACAAGAAATACTCATTTTGCTTCTGGATTAAAAATGTGTTGATGATGATGATGATGATTTATTGGAGTCCAACAGCATCTGGAGAGCCATGGGTCCCCTATCACTGCTCTACTGCTCAACTTGACAGGTCGGTCCAATAATTTTCCGCAAAACTTCCAGCAATGATTCGGTTAAAATCCCAAAGAAGATAAAAATGACAAAGAAACAAAACAAAACATCTCTATGAACTTAATGTTTTCCCTTCCTTTCTGCTCTCTGAGATTCCAGAACAAATCCAGAGAATGTTATTCTTTGATGCTGTTTCTGTTCATTTGGGAGCAGAAAGCAAAGAGAACTAAAACCGTAATGAGGTGAAATGTCAACCAAGAGGGTTTTTTTCTTTTAAAGGAAGAAAAATAAAAGGAAATGGATATTTTAACTTTTATCTCTGAGTAAGTTAATTTTCACACTTAACTGCTGAACTGGCTAAATTCTTTTCTTTTCTTAAAGACCTTTATAAATTTCATCATTAATAAAATCAGACATTCAATTAGCAGAGAATTTCTGATTGCTTACTGTGATTTTCACCAACTCCTTTTCATTTCCCCCATTCTTTCATTCCAGTCCTCCCTTCCACAGTTCTCTCTGCTCCTGCACCCCATGCCCGAAAAATCAGGGGAAAGTGAAAATTGATCCCATTAACCTCTGTCATTACCTAAATCCATCTCTTAATTAGTATGAGTTAATATGATTAATCAAAATAATGAGACAAACCTATTAAATTAGGGTGTTTAAATTACAAATGGAAGTGGTAAAGGCAAAGGGGCTGATAACAAATAGCTGCAGTTGGTGGTAGTTTTTCAAATGATATGTGACAATCAGCCCAATGGAAACCAACCTTATCCGTGAGAAAGAAACACCCAACACACCCAGAATAATTTCGTCAGGCTATTACTGTTGTATAAGAACCCGTAATAGGATAGCATTCCACAGAGTCCTGTCATAATCATGTTTACCGTTTTGATGGTGCATTTCTAGTACTCAAAGCACTTTTTGTTGCTATTTTGGATTGTTTATTCAGCTTCTTTCTTCTTCTTCTTCTCCTTCTTCCTTCTTCCTTCTTCCTTCTTCCTTCTTCCTTCTTCCTTCTTCTTTGGTGATCACTCATAGCCAAGTAAGATTGTCTTCCATAAACATGGTTTAAACAGTGGGTCCGTAAGTGACTGTGGAGGCCAATTCTGGATCCACACATCCTTCCACAGTGGGGACATACTGTACGTTACTGTGCAGGAGTTGATCATGGTGAGGGTTCACCAAGCGTGCCTTCCTCTTAGCACTTTCTCCCTTTTGTGCTGAGTTCGGGCGTCTCCAAAGCCCATTACAACTTTGGTGGTGGCTATTCTCCAACTGGAGCGCTTGCAGGTCAGAGCTTCTAACAAGAGTGGTCACTTCAGCATCAGCAAGATGAAATTTGAACTGGGAACTATTTAGCTCAGGTTACTAGCTACTACGTTAAATGGTGGCCCTGTGGCCCTTTAGACAAGTATCTCCCCACCTGGTGCCCTCCAGCTATTTTGGATTAGGCTAATCCCATCCTCCCTGACCATTTGCCATTCTAGCTGAGACTGATGGGAGTTGTAGCCCAAGACCTCTGGCGGACACCAGGTTGGGAAAGGCTGTTTTGTGAAGGATACTGAATAATATCCATAAAATGCTGTTGTCTCATTTCTCATTCCTCTCCACCTTCTTCATACACCCAAGGACATCTGGTTGGCCACCATGAGAACAGGATGCTGAATTACCATATTTTTCACTCTATAAGATGCACCAGACCATAAGACGCACCTAGTTTTTGGAGGAGGAAAACAAGAAAAAAATATTCTGAATCCCAGAAGCCAGAACATCAAGAGGGATCTGGCTTCTGGGATAGCCTCTGGCTGTTCTGGCTTCTGGGGTAGTCAGGCGAAGCCTCTTCAGGGCAGTGGAACGAAGGCTCCCCCAAGAGCTGCACTCCCTTTAAAGAGCGTGCGGAGTGTGTGTGCTCCGGGTGCTCTTCAAAGGGAGTGCTGAGCAGAGCCTCCCACCTGCATTTGCTCCATAAGATGCACACACGTTTCCCCTTACTTTTTAGGAGGGGAAAAGTGCGTATCATAGAGTGAAAAATATGGTAACTGAGCCTTCGGCCTGATTTTGCATGCTCCTCTCATATTCTTACTGCAGGATGTCACTTTTAGGATTTTTCCTCTCTTTCTCTTTTTGCTGCGTTCCTGCACAGACCTTTTGCAGTTGTGAATTTACCATCCTTATCACTACTGGGCCACCAAAGGGCTTTGTCCATTCATACAGCTATGCACCATCACATGACAGGAAGTCCTGCCTACAAGATATATCTGCACCTCTGCAAAACCAACTTTTAAAAATCTCTCACTTTTGACTCCCACATTTTCAGAACTTTAACCCAATGAGTCATTAAAACTCAGCTCTGGTGTGCTCCAGAGGTAATGTCAAACCTTTATTGAGAAAAGGGCTAGTGCTCACAATTCTGCATGTAACAGGTCTTAAGGCACAAAATATTAATGAATGATGATACTTCTGTGATACTGCTAAATAAATCATACCAAATTAGAAAAGGATGTCTCCAAATGGCCCAACCAAGATGATGGCTTTTAAGATACATGTCAAAATTTGACTTCACTGGCCATAGATCCACATTCCAACGCCTTTTAATTTTGGTCATACTGAATATAGTGTTCTTATAATAAAGTATATCATAGCAACTGTTGGGTAGGTCTAAGAAATATATAAATTTCCAGAGGCTCAGATTAAACACTCTCTCTCTCTCTCTCTCTCTCTCTCTCTCTCTCTCACACACACACACACACACACACACACACACACTGTCCAGTGAACCAGTGTGGTATAAAGGATTGTGCCATTGGAGCCTGTGTCCAAATCTTTGCTCAACCATGACACTCAGAGAGTGTGCCAAGTCCCACAGGCTAACCTAACTCACTGAGTTATTGTGAAGCCAAAACAGAATAGTTCCATGTATACTAGAAGAGGGATCAGACACAAATGTGATAAATAAATTTTGAACCCTTTCTAGCTAAGCAATGGACTATAAATTAAAGTTCTATACTTTGGCTCTGACACTGAATGTTTCTGTGGACTTGGGCAAGTCTCTCATCGTTTCTTGTCTGAAATTTCATAAATGAACTCAATAGCACATGCAGCATAATGGAATTTAATTCTTACTGACCAACAATCTTAAAATGTGATACCCTCATTCATTATAAGAGGGCAGGGGTAATATTCCAAAGCTGACCCTCGCACTTTTCATCAGAGGTCAACCAAAGGTTAGACATTCTTATTGGATTTCAATCATTCAAATGTCCTTTTGAGCTACAGTCAAGAAATTTGGTTCTTTCATTTGTTATGGGCCACTGATTAAAGGAGAAAGTGGGAAACAGATTTGACATTTCTGGCACAGGTCACCAAAAGGCCATCAGTTTAACAATTAACAAAAGCTACATTAATTTGTTTCAGGGGATAGCTCTATGGTAGAATTGAAGTATACAGTTTGGGGACAAAAAAATCACCAGGAGTACTTCACTAGGAATGGAGGGGAAATTCAGTTTGATTCAAACTTTAATGAGAACCATCCTAATTCACATTTTTCAAAAGAATATGCAAACCAAACCGCAATAATCATCAAAATTCACACTTCTCCAAATTTTGAAGTGCAGGTCTCCAACCAAATAATGTGTACAAAAATGTGTATTTATTAAAATACAATGCATTTATTAGTGAAAATAACTTATAAGTGTGCATCATATTGGGGCAAATTGCTTGCAAAATTGTGTATATTAGGAGAAATTTGCACTGAAATGCTTATGAAATTTCATGAGGACTTAAAAAAGAAATTACGAAGTGAAGCAGAAATGTGGAGAACAAGAATGGAGAAAAAATGATTACTCTCTATCAGTAAACAAGCAAACAAACAAACAATCCAAGAGAGACACACCCTCATAACTAGATCTCATTTTGAAAGCCACACCTCCTTGCATGGTTGGCATCCATCTACCTTGGGAGACAAAGAAAGAGAGTGCTTTTGGGGAGGTAAAGTAGCACATTATTGTCTGAATGTCCATGTAAGCGGGTGGGGTTGTGACATTCACCAGTTTTAAGCACAGGTGAGGCAAGAGGTTGTGGTGTCTCAGGTAAGTTCTTTTGCCAATACATCTTCTGTCTAGCAGGGCAGAACGTACCTGCAGGTCCTCCAACTTTCACAGGCAAACATGTTCATTGCCTGCACAATGTCCTCCCCCTTTGTGAAGGAGGGTGAGACCTTGCTGCAGCATCACCTCCACAAGGCATCATTTATTCTATACAATTCTTTATATGAGGGGTATTTAAGCAGGGAGGGAATTCCACAAAACTGGTGCCACCAGTAAAAAAAAAATTAAAAAAGCCAACCTATGTGTTACCACAAGCCAATAATTTTCAGTCCATGCCAAAACCAATTGGGTTCAGTTAGCTGACCATATTGCCCTTACCAGGCAGCAAAGGGGAAGGTGTTTTTTCAGGTAACCTGGTCCAGAGTTATTTAGTAGCAGAACCTGAAAAGTGGCTCAGTGGCTAGTTGGCAGCCAGTGTAGATCCTTCGGAGCTGGTGTGATATGTGGCTTGTATGGAGCATCACTCTCCACTCAGTCCCCAGCTGTCAGGTTTAGCACTTCTCTCACACAAGACACAAAATGCTGGCAAAGGTAAAGGTAAAGGGACCCCTGACCGTTAAGTCCAGTCGTGGGCGACTCTGGGGTTGCGGCGCTCATCTCGCTTTAGTGGCTGAGGGAGCTGGCGTTTCTCTGCAGACAGCTTCCGGGCCTTGTGGCCAGCATGACTAAGCCACTTCTGGCAAACCAGAGCAGCACATAGAAACACCGTTTACCTTCCCACCGGAGTGGTACCTACTGTATTTATCTACTTGCACTTCATGATTTCAAACTGCAAGGTGGGCAGGAGCAGAGACTGAGCAACGGGAGCTCGCCCCATCACGAGGATTCGAACCGCCAACCTTCTAATCAGCAAGTCCTGGCAGTTTAACTAGTTGAGATTTATTAGAAATAACAGGCTTCCAGCAATCCAAGCTTCCCGCAACTCATTCCTCACTGTCGGAGTCAGTTGACTCGACTAGCTTCCTGCCCTTCCCAAGGCCTGCCCCCGCTTCCAGGCCTGCCCCCGCTTCCTGCTGGTCCTCCTTTGTTCTAATCGCTTGCTCTGCCCCCTACTTCTTGGAGACTCAGGTGCAGCCAATTCCTCCTCCTCAGGAGTTGAATCCAACTTCCTCCTACCACCTGCATCCTGCTCCTTCATCTCTGTGCTGCTGTGAAAACTTACAGGCAGCATTCCAGAGCGAGAAGGGCTTACCTCACTTTTGTTGTGTGAAAGAACCAAGTTTCTATTTTCCTCTGCCTCTTCCTCCCCCTCTGCAGAGTCCTCTCTGCTGGCCATGTCTCTGACACCCGCATTCTGCACCAGCTTCAGCCTCTGAACCAGCTGCATGTGAAGGCCGAAATAAAGCACCCTATGAGAATCCACACCTGACATTATCAACGCATGAATCTCTGTGGCCAACTTATTCCTGTCTAGTAGGACTGTACACAGCCCCCAGCCCATCTGCCCTATGGCCCCAATCCATGGGGGAATTGGGTTGACCCTCCTGGGGAACCACCAACCTGTCTTGCTCCAGATCTAGTCCCAAATAAGTTCAGGAGTAGGACTGATGTGGGTCATTAAAACCTCAGTTAAACACATATTAAGTGACTTGTACTGGACAGAAATTTGGAAACGTTTCACTGACAGTGGAAATAACCACAGTTGCTTCGACTCTTCCATCTCTTGAGTCTGATTATAACATAGATCTTCTCCAATAAGCTCTACATAAGAGGAGTTCACTACATTCTTACAGTCTGCTTCACTATACTCATGGGAGCATCATTAAAATGTCTTCATTACGAGCAGAATTTGTGAAAAATATTTATGTGAGCCATATCAAAAGCAGAACCTTCAGGGTGTGTTATTATCTGCTGTATAAAAATTCAGTCCAGGAGCTGAAAACATACCTTTTGACCAGGCAAAGAGACATTCACTGGTGGGGGAGAAACAGCAATAATAAATCTGAACTATTTGACTAATAATGAATCATGATTACCAGGTTCTTTTCTCTGCACATTCAAAGATGAATCAAGAATGGTTCCTCTCCCCAAAGTTACCACCAAAACGACGTACAGTACAGTGGTACCTCGGTTTAAGAACAGTCCGGTTTAAGAACAATTTGGTTTACAAACTCCGTAAAATCAGAAAGTGTCTTGGTTTGAGAACTCTGCCTCGGTCTAAGAATGGAATCCGAATAATGAAGGGCACCAGCGGCGGGAGGCCTCATTAGGGAAAGCACGCCTTGGTTTAAGAACGGTTTTCGTTAAGAACAGACTTCCGGAACGGATTAAATTTGTAAACCGAGGTACCACTGTATAGTGTTGATTTGTCACATTTCAGCTTTATTATCAGTGCCCTTAATCTGAAAATTGAGACGTGTGTCTTCTGGAACTGTGCTGCTACGTGAGTCAGCCGGCTCACAGTGAAGCATGGCACCCAAAGATGGGCAAGTCAGCTGGCCGTCTCCCCTGCTGCTCCCCCTACCTGGCAGCTGCTGGCTCCCTTCCCTCCTCTCTCGCTTCCTTCACCTGCACTGCACCTCACGCCATCAAGGCAGCAGCAGTGGCTTTGGCGGTAGCAGAAAGGGGCTGGCAAGAGTGTTGCACACATCTGCCACCTCCACTCTGTCAGAGAACAACCTTCCCTGCACACAAGGGTTCCACTTCAGGAGGGTTCCATTGCTCAGTACAAGTGCTGGTGTTCATCCTCTTCAGTGGCGGCACTGGAAGGCTTCTGTAATTCCATTAATGTCCCAGGAAATAAGGACAGTTGACCGGTATGGTGTGAATGTGGCTTTATCCGCCCATCAAATATGTGTGTGGAGGGGGAAATAATTCAAAAAGGCTGTAAACCTCAGCACAAAATTGACAGGCGTGCCCCTTCTGATCAGTACATTAGCTATAAAGTAGCAAAGCTAGCATTAGATTTGCCAGACATTAAGGACGCGTCTGCCAGATTAGCCAAGAGGACTCACTGAGGATGAAAGGTAGAGACACTTGGGTGTTCTGCTAACATACTAAGCAGGATGCAGCTCAAGACGGTCCCTCTACAGAGCTAAGGGGAATAAATAATGATGGAGCTGTACTTCCAGATCATCCTCCAACTGCCTGGAGGCACTTAGAGGATGGATGGCGGCTAACAGATTGAGGTTGAATCCTGACAAGACAGAAGTACTGTTTTTGGGGGACAGGGGGCGGGCGGGTGTGGAGGACTCCCTGGTCCTGAATGGGGTAACTGTACCCCTGAAGGACCAGGTGCGCAGCCTTGGAGTCTTTCTGGACTCACAGTTGTCCATGGAGGCACAGGTTAATTCTGTGTCCAGGGCGGCTGTCTACCAGCTCCACCTGGTACGCAGGCTGAGACCCTACCTCCCCCCGGACTGTCTCACCAGAGTGGTGCATGCTCTAGTTATCTCCTGCTTGGACTACTGCAATGCATTCTATGTGGGGCTACCTTTGAAGGTGACCCGGAAACTGCAATTAATCCAGAATGCGGCAGCTAGACTGGTGACTGGGAGTGGCCGCCGGGACCACATAACACCGGTCCTGCATTGGCTCCCAGTATGTTTCTGAGCACAATTCAAAGTGTTGGTGCTGACCTTTAAAGCCCTAAATAGCCTCGGTCCTGTATACCTGAAGGAGCGTCTCCACCTCCATCGTTCAGCCCGGACACTGAGATCCAGAACCGAGGGCCTTCTGGTGGTTCCCTCATTGCGAGAAGTGAGGTTACAGGGAACCAGACAGAGGGCCTTCTCGGTAGTGGCGCCCACCCTGTGGAACACCCTCCCTTCAGATGTGAAGGAAATAAGCAGTTATCCTATATTTAAAAGACATCTGAAGGCAGCCCTGTTTAGGGAAGTTTTTAATATTTAATGCTGTACTGTTTTTAACATTTGATTGGGAGCAGCCCAGAGCGGCTGGGGAGACTCAGCCAGATGGGCAGGGTATAAATAATAAATTATTATTATTATTATTATTATTATTATTATTATTATTATTATTATTAGATGTGGCCATGGCACCCACAGAACATTTTGAACCACTTTGCCTGCCCATTCTACCTATGCGCTGTTCTGACAGCCTCCAGTCCTAAAGATTTAGAAGCCTGAGGAACAGATCAAAGCAAGCTTTTTAAAACACACACAAGCCATTAAATTGGGACTAGTATTATTAAAAGGGGGAAGGGCAAAGGGCATGAGAGGAGTCACAAGGTCAGTGACCCCAGCCAATGGCTGGTCAACCTTTGTTATAGGAATGGAAGGCCGCAGCTAAGAAGGCATTGCTGATAGCCTAATGGGGGACAACTGTGCCCTGTATATCAGCTGAAATGCCCTGGGCCAAATATGCCACCTATGCCACCACACACACATGCATAAACACACAGCACAGTGCTGAGGATGCTCACCTGTACATCCTCCCTTCGGCACTGATGTAAGGTAGAAAGAAGCAGCAATGAGGAAGCTCTGGAATCCCTGATGGTGTATTGGCTGAGGCCAATGAGAGGAAAGAGGTGGCTCAAAGCGAGTGGCGCTGTGGTCTAAACCATTGAGCCTAGGTCTTGCCCATTGAGAGGTCAGCGGTTCGAATCCCCACGATGGGGTGAGCTCCCATTGCTCTGTCCCAGCTCCTGCCAACCTAGCAGGTGTCATGGACTCTGAAGACACTCAAACTCAGGACGAAAGGCTGAAACGTGCTAAGAGAAAGGCACATTTGGCAAACCCTCACCATGATCAACTCCTGCTTGGAAACCTATGTCTCCACTCTGGAAGGACATCTGGATCCAGAATTGGCCTTCACAGTCACCTACGGACTCACTGTTAAGACCGTGTTCATGGAAGATAATCTTACTCAGCTATGAGTGATTGCCAAAGAAGAAGAAGGAGGAGGAGGAGGAGGAGGAGGAGGAGGAGGGTATTAACCTTTTTCTGTTTAATTTAAGTTGGTAAATTAGCTTGGCTTATTTATTTTTGGAGAGGCATTATAAATAATTTTTATTATTTTTGTAGAAGACAAGAATATAGAACATTTTTAAAAATGAGATCAATCTCCAGAATTACAACCAAGGTAACACACACACACACACACACACACACACACACACACACTAGTGTTCAGTCTAATTATCCTGTTTCTCTTCCGAGGTTCCTCAATGTGTATCAGAGAGTTCCAAAGATACTGCTCACTGATCTCCAGAGTGAAGTCTTTTGGCTGTTAAGAGTTCCACAAACTCACATATCGTGCTGGTGCATTAGGGGCCCTGCTCCCTCATTTATGACCAGATAAAAAGCATCTTTTTAAAGCAACCCTCGTTGTTATTATACAATGTTATAAAGATTTTTTGTACATACTGAAGTGATATCAAAACAGTGGCATTCAGTTGTCTTTAGATGGTGTTTTCCCCTCACTGTTGCATTATATGGCAGAAGTATTATAACTATGCTAAATGAAGTTCTATGACCCTCATACAGGCCTTTATTAAGAGAGAACCCAATGACTCTTATAAAGTCTTCCCAGATGATTGCTTGATTGTTGCTTTCCATTTGAAGGAAATCAACTGCTGAACCTGTGAAAGGATGATTATAATGAGTATGAAATTCTTATTCTTATTATTAAAGGTAAAGGGACCCCTGACCGTTAGGTCCAGTCGCGAACAATTCTGAGGTTGTGGTGCTCATCTCGCTTTACTGGCCAAGCGAGCCGGCATACAGCTTCCGGGTCATGTGGCCAGCATGACTAAGCCGCTTCTGGCAAACCAGAGCAGCTCACGGAAACACCGTTTACCTTCCCGTCAGAGTACCTATTTATCTACTTGCACTTTGACGTGCTTTTGAACTGCTAGGTTGGCAGGAGCAGAGACTGAGCAATGGGAGTTCACCCCTTCGCCAGGATTCAAACCACCGACCTTCTGATTAGCAAGCCCTAGGCTCTGTGGTTTAGACCACAGCGTCACCTGCGTCTCTCATTCTTATTATTACTATTTATTAACTACCTTCTAAACCACTGCCTGAAGACAATTTACATGTAAGATAATTAAGAACAGATAAAAATACAAAAAAACCAAACCCCAAATACATTTAAAACAAGACTAAAACATTAACAAGTGGATATTCATGGTAAAGACCTATCTATCCAGCTGGGAAAGCCTGTCAGAACAAAAATATATTCACTTGTTTCCAGAAAGTGCCAGTAGTGAGTTCCCTGTCATATCTTGACAGGAATTTAGTTCCATAGAACTGGGGCAGCCACACTAAAACCATTAGTGCGGATTGGATTCTGAGATCTTTGGAACTGGCAGGAGAAACTCTCACACAGACTGTGGCAATCTACTTTGTGTGTAAGGGATAAAGTGGTTGCTCAAATAATGATTTTCTGTACTGAAGCTACCTCTGTAATTGTTTAGCTTCCATAGCTAACATGTCCATTAATTAGAAGTCTGGTGTGAGTATCTTCTCCAATACAGACCAGAAAGCAGAAAATATAGCATCATACTCCCTGTAAACAGGTTCCTCCAGACTTACTTTTTATTACATGCCCTCCAACATTTCCCCAATGAAAATAGGGATGTCCCAAATTCCATATTGATAATTTTACTATTTATACCCCACATATCTTACTGGATTGCCCCAGACACTCTGGGCAGCTTGCAACACATATAAAAATAAAACATATTTTTTTTAAAAAAAAAAAAAACAACAACCCCTTGCCTATACAGGATTGCTTTCAGACGGCTCAGGAGTCGGGTAATTCTGCACCCTCCAACATTTCTCCAATGAAAATAGGGACATCCTAAGGAAAAGTGTGACATTCTGGGATCAAATCAGAAACCAGGACGGTTTCTCTAAATCCGGGACGTCCCTGGAAAACAGGGACACTTGGAGGGTCTGTTATTACACATTCATGTTTCATGCCCCTGATGCTTCCAGTACTGTTTGCAGTTGCAAAGGTTTTGAGGCAACCACACAGCTTAATTTCCAGTCAGTGCATGTCCTGTAACTTCTGAAACCCCCTAACTTTTTGTACCACCAACCATTGTTCTGGCTTATTTTTGTCCCACTTTCGTTGTGCTGTAGCCCTCCCGGACAGCAGTAATGTGGCCATGTTGCAGAACAACTAATAAAGCAGAATAAATCCACCACAAATGCACTATTATTATTATTATGAACGAAGAGCAGGTGCTTCCTCCTTTTTCATGCATGCTGAATGGTGAAGTGGGGAGTCTAACCTGTGATAATAAGGGCTGTGAGCATGGAACAAAGGAATGGCAGTAATTCAGGATTAAGTACTGTTGTTGACTAACCAAAGTGAAGATTTATAGAAACTTGGCTCAGGCTGAAAAAGTAGGCATTTGGTGCCCCCACGTGGCCAATGGGTTACAGAGTAGCTCATTTGGGGGGGGGGTGACAAAGCTGTGGAGGAACTAGGCATAAAAGACAGCCAGCAGAGGTTGAGTTTTAGCATTCAGGTCATAATCCAGGCTGCCTTTCAGGAGTTAGATAGCAAAGCAGTTTTAAAACCTGAGTTCGTAGAAGATCCCGTTCTAAGTCATTTCATAATGCAGACCTATATGAAGAATCAGGATAGCTAAGAGCTATAAAGCTTACAGGCCAGAATAGGGATAAAGCATTAAAATATGGATTCAGGGCACTTCTGGGTTGTTGCTATTTGGGGGTGCGACTCAATCACAAGTTGATTTGAAACTGCCCCCTCCAAAACAGATCCCAGCTTTTTCCCAATAAGTGACTTGAAAAAGCACGGGAAAGTGTGGGAAAACTTGACCCAACATCATCTTCCATCATCACAAACATGTCAGAATAAACCCTTGGGAAATTTTTAATGTCTGGTGTTTTACAATTTTTTATATGTGCTGTAGGCCACCCAGAGTGGCTGGGGAAACCCAGCCAGGTAGGCAGGGTGTAAATAATAAAATTTATTATTATTATTATTCAATAAATAGCAACCTCCCTGCAAAAAAACGTACAATCAAATCAGGGAAAATCTACTGTATATTTTGAAAAGTTTTCTGCTCGTTAATCATTCGGACACTTCTTAAGGTGTCTTAATAATTGTTATTGTTTTTAATAATATGAATTTTACATGATGGTTCCTGAGTTCAAGGAGCAGGTTTTTGTCTGTTTTGGGGTACAACTGCATGCCATAATGAATCAAGATGGTGGACTGAACCTTTCAAAATCACTGATATCAAAACTGCACTGTTTTTTCTTTCTGTTTCTTAGAATTCCTGAACAATGCTGGCTACGAAGCTGCTAATGTTTAATAATCAGGCCCTCTGGAAGTGACCTCAGTAACAGGGCTGATGAAATACACAGGATGTTGTTGTTGTTGTTGTTGTTGTTGTTAAAATTTGTATACTGTCCTATACTGTAATGGTTCTAGGGGGTTGCTCATGCATAAGTTGCCGCCACTCTTGGCTTGGTTGCCTGGTTGAACCCTTTCTGTCTGGACAGCTCTTCACTTCGTGGCTGTCTCAGTCGCTGGCAGAATCCGTCAGTGGGCGTTTCTTAAACTTCTTCCAGCAAAAAAGTTCTTTGACGCCAAGTCTCCTCTTACTCTCCCTGCGCGGAAGTCTTCTGCGCAGGGAGGGTGTGGGCAGCGGAGTACCCGTGCTCTCCCCACTACTCTCCGGTGAAGAGTCCTGGAGCCTTATCTCTGATTCCCCCATCTGCCCCCCCTTCTCTCCTGGTGTTACGTTGATTTCCTTCCCCAGCAGCTGGGCTGCCTCTCTCCCTGCTGGGACCCTCTCCGGCATCGCTCTGGAGCCTTCCCTCCACCTCTGGCTCTGATGGCAGTTCCCTGACATATACCCACAGGTCTCAGGGCAGGTCACAAGATAAAATCGCAATATAAGAACACAAACACAAACAACACAGTGCCGCGCCCCCCCAACACATTTTTTAAGGGCATAGGATGTCAATCCGGCAAAGGCCTAGTTAAAGAGGAACGTTTTTGCCTGGCACTGAAAGGTGTATAATGAAGGCGCCAACTGAACCTCCCTGGGGAGTGCATTCCACAGACAGGGAGCCGCCGCAGAAAAGGCCCATTCTTGTGTTGCCACCCTCCAAACCTCTCATGGAGGAGCCACATGGAGAAGGGCCTTGGAAGATGATCTCAGGGTCCAGATAGGTTATTATGGAAAGAGATGGTCCTTGAGGTATTGTGGTTCTGAGCCGTCTAAGGTTTTATAGTCAAAGCCAACACTTTGAATTGGGCTCGGAAACTAATTGGTATCTAGTGCAGTCAGGCCAAGATCGGTGTAATATGCTCAAACAATCTTGCTCAGACATTTCTGAGGGAAATGCTTTGGAGAGTGTGGGATGAATGAATGACTAATGAGAAGACATAACAAGCAAATCAAGATGAATGTTCGTTACTATATGATCTCCCTGTAAGCTAATCAGAACCAATGCTCAGTAAAGACTGGGTATAATCTAACCTCCATGCAAGCTTTGTGGAAGCAAGTCAGGATGAATGTGCAAGACATACGTTAGGTCCTCTGGAGGAGCCCAAAGAGAAGCAGAATCCCACACAGGTGTGGTCATAATTTGCCACTCCATATGTGCAGCATCTCCTGCAGTCACGCTGGTGCCAAACACATTGCTCTGCTTACCTTTGGACCACATCTGTGAGGCTGAGAGTGGGGTGGGCAGCCCAGGACCTCCATACACACTGCCTAAGTTTGTGCCCCAGGGACTTCACCCCTGGAGGAGCACTCCATCGTCTCTCAAGACAGACAGAAGGCAACAATGGACAAGTGAAGCTTTGTAGCTTTGAGTCCCATCACCATTGGAAGGTACACAGTCTACAACAAAAGCATGAGTGTCACTTTTGTGTTTTGAGTGGCGCTGATCTGCTCTGAGCCATCAAGAAGTGTGTGGCCTTTTACAGAGAATATTACCACTTTTACAAATGAGAAAAGCAAGGCTGTGCAATCAATATTTTGAAAGGCAAAGTGTTGTGGACACCCTTCTCTTCCTAAGACATCCTAAAACTATGAGCCCAGATCAGCTTCCCTTGTGATCCTAGCTTGAGGCCCCGTGCTTCTGAGCACTTAGCGGCCAACATGGACTACATTACAAATCCATTTAAAATGATGTATTTGCCACTGGGTTCTAGCTTCTGATCTCTCCGGAAGCTAGATTAATCCTCTATGCAATTCAAAGAGCAGAGATCCCAGCCTCTCAGGTCGTACAAATTCCCCACCCTCCCACTTTGATTACTGATCACTTGGCATCATAAATCACATAAGAAAAAAACAGCAACAATCAGAATGTATTTTATCCACTCCCCCCCCCACCCAAGATAAGGGATTGGATCTTGCAAACCATCTCACTAAGGCGAATTATAAGATGTTCAGGTAAATCAGGGTAAGGGAACCTGTGGCCTTTCAGATGCTGTTGGATTCCGACACCCCTCAGTCCCAGCCGGCATGACCAATAGTCAGGGATGGCAGGACTTGTAGGTCAACAGCATCTGAAGGATCACAGCTTCCTCATCCCTTATCCCTACAGTCAGTGATGCAGCATGGGGAGCCACAGGGGTGATTGCCCCAGGAGCAAAATTGTTAGAAGGCACAAAATTTCAACACACAATCCTGCTTCAATACAGCTGCATGCTCCTGTTGCTGGTCTCCATTGAAAACGGCTTCTCCATGCAAACCAGGAAGTGACCTCTCCAGACAATGGAATGACTCTTCTTTTCTTATCTCTGTGGCTGTGATCTCCTGGGTGATGTGGATGCCATTAGGCAGTTGAATGCGCACACGTTCTCTGTTCATTTCCCTCTCTCCCACCCACCACCTCTGTGCAGCCCCAGGCGCTGGCATCCCACGCTATGCCACTGACTGTAGGGGTTAAGCAAGATTCAAGCTTCAAGCTGATGTTAAGGGATGGTTCCCTTTGAATAATACATGTCTTAGGGGAGTTAGGTGAACTCATTTAAGGCGGATCTGTAGGTCCAGTGCCAAATGATTTTGCCTTTAGTTTAGCCAGTGTATGTGCATTAGAACTTTCTCATTCCCACCTACCAACGCCACCTGATTTAGAGAAATATCTGCTGATAGGTATATACATCAGGCATGTATCAGTCTGCAGTGTTCAGCAAGGACCAAGAGCCAGTTCTCATCAAGAAAATAACAGAGAGAGAGAGAGAGAGAGAGAGAGAGAGAGAGAGAGAGAGAGAGACCTTTTGCATTTTATTTATTTTTTTAAAAAATCATCTCTCTAGAAAACTGGCCTTTTGAGTGATGGCCCCTACTCTCTGGAACTTTTCCTCTCCTTCCCACTTTGATTACATGTCAGAAAGGTGTCATCTCTATTTTCAGTGCCTCTTCCTTTTTCAACAAGGCTTTTAAGCAGAAAACTGAATCTGAATTGGATTTGAAATTGCTTTTACATATGGAATTGTTTTTTTACAAATGTTTTGTTTTTATTATAAAACCACTTCCATATGTTTTATGGAAACCAATTCATAAATGAATTCAAATGAATAAGTAGGTGCTATGGAGGAGGTGCAGATATTTAGTGTACTTGCAATATGCAGGCCTTTCCCCTGCCATCCTGACTGACACTGGCACATGTACTCAGAAGTAAGACACTGGCGGAGTTCAAGGGAAGTTATTCCCAAGTAAGCATGCATCAAACTGCAATATGACTTTTTTTTAGTACTGTGCAACCATTCAATTCCCCCTTCTTAATCATCCGTCTAATGAAGGATACAAGCCACAATATCTATGTTCTCCCGGTGCTATCGAAGGGAACATGCCTCTAAATGTCAGATTTTGTTGGCTTTCAAGTCCCATCAGTCCCGCGGCCAGTGCATATCGTCCAACATTTCTCCAACGAAAATAGGGACACCCTATTCCATAATAATAATAATTTTCTTATTTATACCCCACCCATCTGACTGGGTTTCCCCAGCCACTCTGGGTGGCTTCTAACATATATATAAAAATAATAATGAAACAATCAGCATTAAAAAACTTTCTTCAGATGTTTTCTAAAAGTTACATAGTTACTTATCTCCTTGGCTTGTGGGTTGCATAACTTTATGTTGTTGTTGTTGTTTAGATGTTGAGTCATGTCCGGCTCTTCGTGACCCCATGGACCAGAGCACGCCAGGCACTCCTGTCTTCCACTGCCTCCTGCAGTTTGGTCAAACTCATGCTGGTAGCTTCGAGAACACTATCCAACCATCTAGTCCTCTGTTGTCCCCTTCTCCTTGTGCCCTCCATCTTTCCCAACATCAGGGTCTTTTCCAGGGAGTCTTCTCTTCTCATGAGGTGGCCAAAGTATTGGAGCCTCAGCTTCCTGATCTGTCCTTCCAGTGAGCACTCAGGGCTGATTTCCTTAAGAATTGAGAGGTTTGATCTTCCTGCAGTCCATGGGACTCTCAAGAGTCTCCTCCAGCACCATAATTCAAAAGCACCAATTCTTCGGTGATCAGCCTTCTTGATGGTCCAGCTCTCACTTCCATACATCACTACTGGGAAAACCATAACTCTATACCCACCAATATTTCTCCAATTAGGGATGTCCTCAGGAAGAAGTGGGATATTCCAGGATCAAATCAGAAACTGGGATGGCTTCTGTAAATCTGGGACTGTCCTTGGAAAATAGGGTCACTTGGGAGGTCTGCCAGTGGTCAGAGATGATGGTAGCTGGAGTCCAACAATGTTTGGAAGAAACCAGGTTCCCCCACCCCTGGTTTAAACCATGTACGTATGTAAGGTCCATCCCTTATTATGATGTACACTCCAGGAATTCCACCTGGAGCAGACTGTCCAGATACATGAAGTCTCAGAATCTCCCATGGGTCTATCTTTTAGGGAGCAAGGAAGGAACATGTAGCAACACTACATCGCCAGCTTTCCTTTATTTGTCCCTGTGAAACACAATCAATATCTTCAGATTGATTAAGTGCATTTGCAAACTCCTTGTTCTTGAATGTGGCCTGGGACACGCCGTTTAGTATTCCCGGAAGACAGTGTCCCACCGAGAGCGAAAAATCAATGACCACAACCTTCATGGCCTTTGGGGATATTTACTTATTTGCATGCTACGTTTTAAATTTTTCATTTCATAGTGAAGTGAAGTCCATTTTTAAAATGATTTTCTGGGGAGCAGTCTTATGGGCTAAATGTTTGCTTTTGTCAGCTTCTCCCGAGAGCAGTTGGAGTTGAGCGACTGTATTCTTCATCATTTATCACATTCAGACTCAATATTTATCAACAAAGATTTTCCGTGGCTGGAGACTGTATTCCCCATTGCATCCCTCGTACTTTATGTTTCATATAGTTTTTACATTCTGCTTCAACCCTGAAATACCAGTAAATACTTAAATATATAGATATGAATATAAGTAAATGTTTGACTAGATCTGAACCTTGACACCCAGCCCCAGTGAGAGCTGCAGCGCTAAAGGGACAAGATCAGGACCAGAGGGAGAACTGGTTGACGTCCTTGTAGGCTCAGACCTTTGCTGCTGTGAGTAGCTGCAGCTTTGTGAGATCAGTACAGTGGTACCTCGGGTTAAGTACTTAATTCGTTCTGGAGGTCTGTTCTTAGCCTGAAACTGTTCTTAACCTGAAGCACCACTTTAGCTAATGGGGCCTCCTGCTGCTGCTGCACTGCCAGAGCACGATTTCTGTTCTCATCCTGAAGCAAAGTTCTTAACCCGAGGTAATATTTCTGAGTTAGCGGAGTCTGTAACCTGAAGCGTATGTAACCTGAGGTGCCACTGTAACCCAAGATTCTTTTAAAAAATAAATAAAAACTATTTTAAAAGCCCCATGCATTGTGCTCCCACACCTCACCATTTTTCATAAATGGAAAGGAGCACTCCGCAGCGCATGCCATGGCCTCTTCATTGGGGCCAATGAGGAGCAGCGGCTGTAGGCCAATGTTGTGGTCGCGTGGGCATTTGTAGTTGCGGCGCCCGCAGCTCTGCTCCAGCAAACTCTTGCCTTTCTCAAGCCTTTCGCTCTTCTAAAGCTACTGATGTAAAGCACTAAAGATGAGACTAGCAACAACTTTTCCTCCTTCTCTTTCTCCTTCTTCTGTTCCCCCTTCAACAGAAGGCCCTAGGGCAGATTACAGCCATATACAACAGCAGGTGGCATTGTGGGTTAAATCACAGAGCCTAGGACTTGCCAATCAGAAGGTCGACAGTTCGAATCCCCACAACAGGGTGAGCTCTCATTGCTCGGTCCCTGCTCCTGCCAACCTAGCAGTTCAAAAGCACGTCAAAGTGCAAGTAGATAAATAGGTACCGCTCCAGCGGGAAGGTAAACGGCGTTTCCGTGCACTGCTCTGGTTCGCCAGAAGCAGCTTAGTCATGCTGGCCACATGACCCGGAAGCTGTACGCCGGCTCCCTTGGCCAATAAAGAGAGATGAGCGCCGCAACCCCAGAGTCGGTCACAACTGGACCTAATGGTCAGGGGTCCCTTTACCTTTACCTTTACAACATTAAAAACCATTTAAAACAAATTACAGTCACAGCTGGAGTGGGTCCTAAACATATAGATCTCAGGATGAAGAGGCGCGTTGTTAGCATTCAACAAAACCGTATAAGGAAGGTGCCAGATACAAAGCCCTAATTTATTCCATTGCCCTGTACAAAATGTGCTTTTCCTGTGGCCACTCATGCGCATTCTATCACCTCACCTGAAGACCAGCTTGAGAACCACTGCTTTACCAGAGTCATTGTGCTCATCAGAGGTACCAACTTGAATGAAATATTGTAGGGCGTGGCAGGTAAGCACCACCCTGCACAATGAATCACATGATGCTGCGTGCGCACACCATTCGAATGGCAATGCCCATCAATTGGGGGGGAGGCAAAGGGACCTTGGCCACTAGGGGTTGGCTAGTATGGTGCTCATAATGGTTTTGTACTGATATGAGAATGTGGTGCACAGCCCACCCTTTTGGGTATAGAAGGGCCTCTTCCATCTATGGAAAAGACTGAGATCCAGCAGACGCCACATTCACACTATACAGTTAAAGCACTATGACACCACTTTAAACAGCCATGGTTTCCCCCAAGGAATTCTGGGAGCTGTAGTTTATTCAGGTTTGCTTAGAGTTGTTCCCCTCCCAGAGATACAATTACCAGAGTTCCCTGAGACGAGGGATTGATGGTTAAACCACTCTGGGACCTGTGTCAGTGTGCTTTAAATGTATGGTGTGAATGTGGACAGAGACAGATCAGAAGAAGAGAGAGAGGCTTTTCAACAATTCTCCCTCCCCTACAGCCCTTTTGCACCATCTCCCAGGTTGTGCCAGAAAGTGCCTCAACCCCCTAAGTGCAGATTTGGGAGTAGGGCAGGGGTCTTCAGGGGGGAGGAGGAACTGGCAAAAATCAGCTTCCCACCCACCTGTGCTCCGGCAGGAGTGTCCAGACACAGGAACTCTGGATCTGTCCCTATATACATCGCCACCACTTCAGCTGTCTAAACTTTTGCAATCTCTATGCAAGGCTCAGTGTCATTGCTTTTATACTATCTGTGGCAGTCACCTTCCTGTTATCAGTTCCTACTAATTAAAAGATCAGGAGATCTGGAAGGTCACCCTGAGGGACAGGTTGCTCTTTGCTTGGCGAAGAGCTAAATAGCCCAGGCCCTCGTCCAGAGACATGGGGAACCTCACAACTCCATCTGAAATGCAAAGGTATTGCCTGTGTGCTTTGTAACAAGGGTGGCATTGCCCTAATGAACATGGATTTTTTCCCCAGGTGGGACAGCTATTTTTTAAATTTTACAAACATCAAATAAGAAAATAAAATACAAAGCAAAGCACATGGATTTTTATTTTGGAAAAGCGTTATGGGAAATCAGAAGGAAGGACACCCAAACACAAACGCAAACAAGAAGATCACTAATGAAAGGGAAACAGAAGCTAACTGGTCACAGTCCTTGGTATTATCATAGGTAAGCTTCTGGGGCAATCCAAGCAAAATCAGCCAAGGAGGTGCTACCTAACTAGAGAGAAAGTTATGGGATTGTAGTCATAAAGCAATGGGTTGTAACCAATATTACTCATACTCAGAGTAGCCATTGGAATGAATGTTACTGAGTTTGTAACTCATCACAGTCTCTCCCAGTTTGTATCAATCCATTGCTGTTAAGAAGGTTGCTTGGGAAAAGTAAAAAAGGTAAAAGGTAAAGGACCCCTGACAGTTAAGTCCAGTCGTAAATGACTCTGGGGTTGCGGCATTCATTTCGCTTTACAGGCCAAGGGAGCCGGCGTTTGTCCACAGACAGTTTTTCCGGGTCATGTGGCCAGCATGACCAAGCCACTTCTGGTGCAATGGAACACCAAAAACAGAGCAGCGCATGGAAATGCCGTTTACCTTCCCGCCGGAGCAGTACCTATTTATCTAGTTGCACTTTTGGGTGTGCTTTCAAACTGCTAGGTCGGCAGGAGTTGGGACCAAGCAATGGGAGCTTACCCCATCGCAGGGATTCGAACCGCCGACCTTCTGATCAGCAAGCCCAAGAGGCTCAGTGGTTTAGACCACAGCAGCATTTTGAATTGAGCCTAGAAACTAACTGGCAGCCTGTGCGGTCATGCCAGAATTGGTTTTATATGCACTGACCATCTTGCCCTAGTCATCAATCTGGCCGCTGAACTCTGCACCAGTTGCAGCTTCCAAACTACCTTCAGAAGCTGCCCTACATATAACCCACGGTGGTAATCTAACCTAGAGGTCACCAGGCAGCAGAAGTTAGGCTGCCACTGTTAGAGAGGGGTGAAGCTGATGTTTTGCACCAACAAAGCCGATGGAGCTTCAAATGACAGTATTGGTACCCCCAAGCTCTGCACCTGCTTCTTTAGAAGGAGTGTAACCCCATCCACCCCACTCATCTGGTCTGTCACATATGAGATTAATTCATTTTAGTGTTTTACTTTCTTTAAATTTTTATAGTGCACATCCTTATCTAATTTTCAAAGAAACTCAACATGGCTCACACCCCAAAACACAAAACAACAATAACAGATTGTTGCATGTGATGCTAATTTCTCAGTGGTGAGAGACCTCAGGGGCACTGGCACTTACCCGGGATTCAGTTTCCTTAGAATGAGGGTCAATGAAGAAGAAGATATGGTTTTATTGGCACAGATATACAACTTGAGAAGAGGATGGAGGAGCTCACAACTATACAATCTCAAAAGATCTTACTCCCCCATTACGTTTCCAGGAGAGCCCAAAGTCACAGTTTTGGGTCCAGCACGCAGCAGGCATACCTCAGCCCCCAAATTTGCCCATACATGCCCATTGTTCTTCCTCCTAGGATGCCATGGCATCCAGCCCAGTCAAGTGGGAAAACGCTCACCCATTTGTCTCTATGGCAAGCTCTATGGCAACAGGTGCAAGTACCTGTAATCAGTGGTACTTAGCTGGCTAGGGCCATTACCTTAATAAAGGAATTGGTTTGGCTGGCATCCACTTATGCATTCTAACCCCATATGCACAGGCTTGCAGGTTTGAACGGGATCCATAGGCATCACCCAGACTGATCCCCACAAACCCATAACAGTATGTCACAATCCCCATTAAAGTCTAACTAGCATGCACATTGCAAGCTAATTCCTACATGGTGTGTTTTTCCATGCTGGAATGTCAGAACAGGAAATGTGGCTGCTAAGGTTTTCAGGCTCAGTCCTGCTTTCAACAAGCTAAGATGGAACATGTTAATGTGTGGATACAAGGCAACTGAGAAGGTTGTGCTGGTCCTGGATAGCGGTACCTCGGTCATTGGCTAAAATGAAGTTTTCTTCCATATCCCTCCTATTGTATATCGCAATCCACTCTTTGTGCCGTGTGATGGCACCTGAGCCCTGCCCTGAGCCTATATTGGCATTCTGAGGTGAGGGGAGGCTTCTGTCCACAGCAGGCTGAAAGGAAAGACACACTACCTTCGGGGGAATTTCTGAACACAAAATGAATGTCATCCTTCCAGGGCTCTTGTTCTTCCACTCCCTCCCCAGCTTGTGAAAAACAAGTGCTTGTTATCTAACAGGGAGAGGGGATGAATTAACATAACCACTTCTCCACACAGCAATTAGTAAATGAAATCAAAACAAGGGAAATGTCCTCCATTTATCTCTTCCTGCCAAGGAGCACCTGACTGCCATATAATCCACAGCAATTAGCCAAATAATAGGACAGTAGGAGATTTATCATGATGCAGGAATTAGGGAGGGCTCGATTAATGTAATGTACATGAGCCGACAGAGCACAGCTACAGGGGGGAAAGAGAGAAATTTGGTAACGTGGCGTTGAATGCCTTGAGCTAATGCTTTTGTAGAAAGTCATATTTTGAAAGAAGGGGTGTTTGCATGCACTTTAGGGCCAAACTAGAAGCCCATGTTTGTTTCCATTGAAACACTAATGCAAACACTAAACACTAAAACTAATGCAAACACTAAAAAGGTAAAGGACCCCTGACAGTTAAGTCCAATTGTGAACGACTCTGGGGTTGCGGCGCTCATCTTGCTTTACTGGCCGAGGGAGCCGACGTTTGTCCACAGACATTTTTCCGGGTCATGTGGCCAGCATGACTAAGCTGCTTCTGGCGAAACCAGAGGAGCACAAGGAAACGCCGTTTACCTTCCCGCCGGAGCGGTACCTATTTATCTACTTGCACTTTGACGTGCTTTCGAACTGCTAGGTTGGCAGGAGCAGGGACCGAGCAACGGGAGCTCACCCCGTCACGGGGATTCTAACTGCCGACCTTCCGATCGGCAAGTCCTAGGCTCAGTGGTTTAGATCACAGCACCACCTGCATCTCAAATGCAACACTGGAAGGGGACATTTGCAGGGAAGGACATTCATGCAGGACAGGGCTTGAACCTCCCACCACCTGCTAATTCTACATATTTCATTTTTACTTTAAAATATTCATCTGCTCTCTCTCAGTGTGGCTTACATTGCAACAGCTTATTATGTTATTACAGAGGCTTCCTGCTTCTACTGCTGGAAGCAATGTACTAGTTGCTGGGGAATCTCAAATGGGGAGAGTGCTCTTGCAGTCAGCTCCTGCTAGCAGGCCTTTTCCATAGGCTGACCACTGTGAGAACAGGATGGTGGGCTACATAAACCATTGGTCTGATCTAGCAGGCTTTTCTTATCAGGTCTGGGGAGGCCAGATTGCTAGCATGAGGGGCACATTTGACCTCCAGCTCTCAGTTTCCCTATCCTTGGCTGAAAGACGCTTCATTATAATTTGTTTATTTCCCATATCTCTGATCCTATCCCACAAAGTCCTCTTCTGCAAAGTCCAAGCATTGGAAATGTGTTCCAGCTCAGGCTAAGCAGGAGGCCTGCCTCAAATAAAGCCATCCTCTGGAGACTTCCAAAGTTCAATGGATTGAGCCGCTTCTTCTCATTCCAGCAGTGAGGCAAAAAGAAAGGGAGGGAACTATGGAACTACATCAGGCAGACCCGAATGCTTCTGAAATCTCAGTTATAGAGAGAGAGCAAGACTGGTAATTACATACTGCTCAACAGCCTCATTTTAAGCAGGACACCCCAGAATTACAGAAGCCACCCTGGCTTCTGTTTAGATCTTTGAATATCCTGCCTTTTGTTCTGACACACTGATATTTGTTTTTTGGTTATATGCTCTGACGGGAATCAGTTGGCTCGTGCCAGAGCAGTTGACCAAAAAACGAGTGTCCCAATTTGGATTCCCTCCAGAGGTTGGAGGGTATGTAATTAATACATTTGTAATTATTTCATGGCAAGTTCTTAAAGAAATGGGAGTGCCTGATCACCTCATCTGTCTCCTGAGAAATCTCTATGTGGGACAAGAAGCTACAGTTAGAACTGGATATGGAACAACTGATTGGTTCAAAATTGGGAAAGGAGTACGGCAAGTCTGTATATTGTCTCCCTGCTTATTTAACTTATATGCAGAATTCATCATGCGAAAGGCTGGGCTGGATGAATCCCAAGCCGGAATTAAGATCGCCGGAAGAAATATCAACAACCTCAGATATGCAGATGACACAAACTTGATGGCAGAAAGTGAGGAGGAATTAAAGAACCTTTTAATGAGGGTGAAAGAGGAGAGCACAAAACATGGTCTGAAGCTCAACATCAAAAAAACGAAGATCGTGGCCACTGGGCCCATCACCTCCTGGCAAATAGAAGTGGAAGAAATGGAGGCAGTGAGAGATTTTACTTTCTTGGGCTCCATGATCACTGCAGATGGTGACAGCAGTCACGAAATTAAAAGACTCCTGCTCCTTGGGAGAAAGGCGATGGCAAACCTAGACAGCATCTTAAAAAGCAGAGACATCACCTTACCATCAAAGGTCCATATAGTTAAAGCCATGGTTTTCCCAGTAGGGATGTATGGAAGTGAGAGCTGGACCACAAAGAAGGCTGATCACCGAAGAATTGATGCTTTTGAATTATGGTGCTGGAGGAGACTCTTGAGAGTCCCATGGACTGCAAGAAGATCAAACCTCTCAATTCTTAAGGAAATCAGCCCTGAGTGCTCACTGGAAGGACAGATCGTGAAGCTGAGGCTCCAATACTTTGGCCACCTCATGAGAAAAGAAGACACCCTGGAAAAGACCCTGATGTTGGGAAAGATGGAGGGCACAAGGAGAAGGGGACGACAGAGGATGAGATGGTTGGACAGTGTTCTCGAAGCTACAAACATGAGTCTGACCAAACTGCGGGAGTCCATGGGGTCATGAAGAGTTGGACACGACTAAACGACTAAACAACAAAAATTATTTCATACAGATACCAAATTATGCTGAACCATAAATATTGAGCATTGCAAACACCTAGAGGGGTACCAGCATTGGTGAATTCAGCTTACCATGTAAGATGTGGCATAGGTGATGTGATTGCAATTGTTAAGCTACCTGAGGAACTGTGTGCTCTGCCCCCTCGGCAGTGTGAAAGGGGACCTGCCTTCTAGTGGGGTGGTGGAGCTGGGGGAAAGAAAAGGAGGGAAAGAGCTGTCAAAACAGCAGGGAACTAAAATGGTCTGTGGATGGGGGCTGGGAGGGAGGATGCAATAGGACTGATTTGTGTTGCAGCATCTATACTGCCACAGGCACAAAATAAACAAGGTGCTTGTGAGACTGTTGCAAAGCAATTTGTTCACAACAGGCATGCTAGTGAAAAGGGAGAAATGCAAAATCCCACACAAGCCCCATTCAGATATTCCTACCCCACAGGTAATGTTAATGTGTGTATGGAGAAGAGACGTCGTGACAATAAACCTTGTTCCCTAAGCATACACACTCACTGGCAGATCTGCATGATGGCTGTATATTCATGCCTCCAGACTGTATGCATGTAGGCTCGTAAGCGCAGTCGGTGGCGATGCTATTTGAAGAGTTTTTGACTCAGCATATCAGCCTGTTCACAGAACTTTTGGTACACATATAGGCACATTGCAGATGGGCAAATGAATGTGACGGCAGTTCCACTTCCCCTTGTGCACATTCACTGCACACACATAGGAATAGTGCTTCTGTAATACTAAATTCTGGGGCTTGTGTATTTCCCTCTTCTGAGCTTGACCTAAAATGCCCTTCATTACACAAACCAGAGACTGATTTTCGTATTTGTAGTGAAATATTGTAATAGAAAAGCGATAACCAACTCTTGAACTTGTTAACAGAGTTAAGGCTCAGGCAGAAGATGCATGAGAGGAGCACATGGATATTTTCGTCAGCTTTGTTGAAAATCTTAAACCCATTTAAAAAGCACACACAAAACCTCAAAAGGAAAAATCTTGAAAAGTCTGGCAGTAAAATCTCGACGTCTGGTAGTAATGGCAAAAACCCTGCAATATACACTGTAGTCTCCCGTGGGCACCACTGTGATATTTCAAACAGGACTGTCATCTTCCACCATTATGCCCCTGCACCCAGAGTGCCCCATTCAACCAAGCAATTCAGCCCTCCTTGTCCTAGTGTAAATGGAATGCTCCAAAGCATTTTCAGAAAGCAGATACTTTTCAATATCTGTTGATGCATTCCAAATACATCAAAGTTTGGGCTCATCCACAATTCTGCTTGTAAATGTCCTATGAAGACATCTGAAGGCAGCCCTGTTTAGGGAAGTTTTTAACGCCTGATGTTTTAATGTATTTTTAATCTTTTGTTAGAAGTTGCCCAGAGTGGCTGGGGAAACCAAGCCAAATGGGCAGGGTATAAATTATTATTATTATTATTATTATTATTATTATTATTATTATTATGCTTAGAAAGCATGAGTCCAAGTGGCCTTCTATGCACAGGAATGAGTGGTTTCCCCCTTGCCTCACTATTTTCCCAGGGAAAACCCATACTTTAGCTCTAAATCAGAGCAAACGTCAATCTGAAGAAAGTCCAAATTGCTGTTTGCTCCAATTGAGCACTAAAGAGTGGATTCCCCCAGGGAAAAGCAGTAAAACGAGAGTCAGTGTGGATAAGCATCAAGAGAGTACCAAATTCTCAGCAGAACTGCAAAGGCTGAAATTCTGCTGTGAAGGTGTCAGAAGTGCAACAGCAGGGATCATCCAGTTGGTCACCTAAGGGTTAATTCTGCTTCCGTTTGGACAGCCAGCAAAAGGTGGAGGTGTTGCCTAGCAACCACTCAAAATGGGATGATCTTTCTGAGGTGACTCAAGTTCTGATTGGCTGTGTGATTCTGAAGGTTTTTTTCTTTCTTTTACATAGACCTTTCCTAACTAAGGCCTTGTCCACATTACCAGCTTAAAAGGCTGCTAGGTTGTTCTTTTTCACAATTCGGATCAAAGGTGGTTTGGGAGAAGAAACACATCGAAACACAGTATTTCATAAGAAAAGCCAGGCTAGATATGGATCGCGGCTAACATCATGAGTTTATCACTTCCCAAACCAGCAATGGGAGTGCAGATTAAGCGGGAGGAAGCCTGGGAAAGACAAAGCTCTTTGTTCCTTTCTCCTCAAGTTATACCCTGTTCTTGTTCAGTTTACCTCAGGAAAGTATTATCAGTTTCTTTTTTCTCTGGACTCCATCTGCCTTATTCCAGTCATTCTGCCAACAGAAAGTTGTGCCCATTCCAAATGTGCATTAGGAACTGGGGAGTGAGAAGGGTGCTTCAACACAGAGACAGATGGATTTCTAAAGCAACCAAGACAAGAACCAGGTAAACACCTAGAAACAGATAACAACGTGGAAAAAAATGAGCCAAGAGCAGCCCTGCTGGGCACAGGGTGGGAAGCTGAACTTGCAGCTATGAGGAGACTGACTTTAAGTTCGACCTTCAGTGGAACTCCTTAGCAGTGTATGCCAGGCAATCGCTGGTAAATCTTTATTAATTTTAATTGGCGGCGCCCATTTATAAGAACCATTAAAAAGGATAAATTGAGCCCATCCGGCGTAATGTCTTTTGTTAATTAGTTTGTCAGCACTGTTTTAATATCCCCTAATGACTTCATATTTCAGGCCTGACATTAAAGGAGACGCTGTGAGAAAGGAAATGGTCTTATCACTGTGTACCTTTTCTCTTTTTTTGAACAAAAAGTGTCCTTCCAGGGACTGACCAAGGTTAGGTGTCATTAACTCAGAAGCAGGTACTGTGGGACTTGGAGGGACACTCCTACTTGAGCCAAACGTCTCCTGTCACTCCCAGGTCAGGGTGTCGGATGTATCTCCCCATCAAGTTCTCTCTCACAACTCTGTCTGCTTGGAGTCTAGAAAACAGAGTTGCCAGAGAGAATCCATTTTGAAATGCTGGAGGCCTTAATCCTCATTTGTCACATAGAATACTTACCTTCCAGCCCTTCTGCTCAATGGGATGCCTTTACACACACATCCTTGGAATGAAATTTCCCCAAAAAAACATGTTTTTCTTCTCAGAGGGAAAGCTCCAAAGACAGTTTGGCTAGTCTAGGGCAAGGGTGTGCAGACTTCAAGCTTGTCAGGTCTATTTATTTGCTTTTACCAGACAGTATTTCTCTTGCTCTTGGCTCTGGTTGATTGACCCAATCAGAGGCAGATGCAAAAGAGTTACAGGCTGTGTCCACATGCCCATTTATTGTGTATTCACTACATTTCCAGTCGCGTGTTTCTAAATGCATATTGTTGTTGGTAGGAGGGAGTCTATTGCAGATATTAATATTGTGCAGTTTGAAGCATAAAAACTGACTCCCTTTAGAATAAAACAATGTTCAAGCTTACTAACCAGACCTTCTTGGGAAAAAGGTGCAAAAGTAATCAAAGAGGCACTCAAATTATTCCATGACATTTGCCTGTCCAAGGCATAGGTTCATCTTTGAAATAAAGGAACTTATAACCAGAGCTGATAAACAGACCTCTCTCATACATGGGCTCCATTAGTCTGCTTTTCAGCCCAAGGATGTTGAGCTCCTTGGACAAAACAAAACAAATTCCTTCCAGTAGCACCTTAAAGACCAACTAAGTCAGTTCTTGGTATGAGCTTTCGTGTGCACGCACACTTCTTCAGATACACTGAAACAGAAGTTTCCAGACCCTTCTATATAGTGAGAAGGTGGGGAGGGGTATTACTCAGAAGGGTGGTGGGAATGGGTGATTGGCAGATAGCTGTGACGAGCCTGTTGACGACTCTTAACGACTGCAATAGGTCTTACAGGAAAAAGCAAGGGGTGAAAAGGTGAAAAATGGCTTTGTCATGTATAATGAGATAAGAATCCAAGGTCTTTGTTCAGACCAGGTTTCTCCATGGTTTTAAGTTTGTTGATAAGTTGTAATTCAGCAGCTTCTCTTTCCAGTCTATTTCTGAAATTCCTTTGTAGTAAAACAGCTACTTTGAGATCTTGTATAGAATGTCCTGGGAGATTGAAGTGTTCTCCTACTGGTTTCTCTGTCTTGTGATTCCTGATGTCCGATTTATGTCCGTTTATTCTTTGGCGTAAGGTCTGGCCTGTTTGTCCAATATAGAGAGCTGAAGGACACTGTTGGCATTTTATGGCATACACAATGTTAGACGATGAGCAATTAAATAGTCCCGAGATGGTATGTGTGATGTTGTTGGGGCCAGTAATGGTGTTGTCTGGGTGTATGTGGCAGCAAAGTTGGCATCTGGGTTTATTGCAGGCTCTGGTGCCAGTGTCCGTGTTAGGTCTGGTTGTAGTATTATTGTGGGTTAGGAGTTGTTTAAGACTGGGTGGCTGTCTGTAGGCAATGAAAGGTCTTCCTCCCAGAGCTTGAGAAAGAGAACTGTCATTGTCCAGGAGAGGTTGCAGATCTCTGATGATGCGTTGTACTGTTTTAACTTGGGAGCTGTATGTGATGACTAGAGGTGTTCTGTTATTTTCTTTTTTGGGTCTGTCTTGCAGCAAGTTCTCTCTGGGTATCAGACTGGACAATGACAGTTCTCTTTCTCAAGCTCTGGGAGGAAGACCTTTCATTGCCTACAGACAGCCACCCAGTCTTAAACAACTTGCTTTTTCAAAAAAACAACTGGAAACTTCTGTTTCAGTGTATCTGAAGAAGTGTGCATGCACACGAAAGCTCATACCAAGAACTGACTTAGTTGGTCTTTAAGGTGCTACTGGAAGGAATTTGTTTTGTTTTGACTATGGCAGACCAACACGGCTACCTATCTGTAACTGGAGCTCCTTGGAGCGAGTCATTTGCACATCCTTCTCTCACAGAGCCTGGGAACAAAGAAAGGCAGCCACCACCCTTCCAAAATGACAAATTTGCAACTGAATACTTTCATCACATGATCTAAAGTTAAACACTCAGTTTAAGAGCAGAGAACACCACAGTTAATTATCAACTAGTCAGAGCTTAGAGAGCTCTCAGTATGCTGGCTGGGAAAATCCGCTATTTTAGCAACACACATTACGGCATTCTCCATTTCAGTGTCAATTAATTAAGTATACTTAACAGGCTCAGTCTAGTGATGCTCTGAGTTCCTTCCAATTCTTGGGGTCCTGTACCTAGGCATGGTTAGAACCTAACAGAGGAGTTTGCTGAACTGGTAAGATAAGTTTCTTTCTAAGACAACGGCCCTAGCTGGCCACTGATGTGTCCTCATCAGCATTCCAAAAGAATGAGCTATGTTGTGAGTGCTACAAATAGGTGATGGTACCTAACTGGCTAATGGGTGGGTTTTTCCTCCATCCTCCTCGCCTAGCTGCTGGGTGCATGGTGTGATTTACTGCTGGCTCGCTCCTGTCACTAATTTAATTGGGGGAAGTCAAAAAGCCTTGGCTATTTACTGCAAACCAGCCAGATATCTGACCGTAGATCTTGATCTATCTGACTTCTGCCCACACTAATGTAGGGGAGAGCTCAGAAGCCAATTATTTTCTGTGAGAAGCAGAAAACAATGCTAACTAGTCAAAGCAAACCCTGCTTGAATCTGTTCTTTAAGAAAAGCTGTTCTTTTCTTTTGAGAACTATAGGGACAGAACTACCTAAAATGTATAAAAACTTATTATGTATGCTACTAGAGCGGCTAGAATGTCACTCGCCCCAAAATGGAAAGAAGCAGAAGTCCCAGCAAGGGAAGAATAGACCCAAAAACTTATGGAATACGCAGAAATAGAGAAACTTACAGGAAGAATAAGAAATCAAGATAAGCAACTTTTTAAAAAATGGAAATGGTTTATTGAATATTTACAGATAAATTGTAAACAGATAAGATCATTGGCAGGATTATTGTAATAACCTACAGTTTTATAAGAGTATATATTTAAAGTAGATGAATAAATGAGCAAATTAAGTTAATTTGGATATGCAGAGGATATTAAAAATAAATTTAAGGAACCTCAGAAAGAGGGGGAAGGAAGTCAAATTCTGAAATGTTGAAATGATTGTAAAATTAGTGAAATGTATAGACTTGAAAAGTATAAATAAAATTTGAAAAACTGGGGGGGATTTGTTCTTTATGAAGAAAATTGATGGTTCCTATCCTACTGTAATAAAGAAGAAAAGGGATCAAATTTCTTCAGATATTTATTGTCACTTTTACTGCTAGTCATACAATTGCTTATTTGTATAGCACTATCAAGATGCCTGGCACTGTAGAGATTTCCTGGACCCTCTGTGAGAGAAGTTCAAAATCACAAATCAATACAGTCATACCTCGGGTTAAATATGCTTCGGGATGAATATTTTCAGGTTGCGCTCTACGGCGACCCCAAAGTAACGGTGCACATTACTTCCGGGTTTTGCCACTTGCGCATGTGCAGACGCTCAAAATGACGTCATGCGCATGCGCGGAAGTGGCAAATCGTGACCCACAGATGTGGGTTGCGTTCGCTTCAGGATGCAAACAGGGCTCCGGAACGGATCCCGTTCGCATCCAGAGGTACCACTGTATAAAAGCCGATGCAAGTGTTGTTGTTGTTGTTGTTGTTGTTGTTGTTGTTGTTAAATACATTTCTATCTTTCACACATTCACAGCAACAGATCAGGAGAGATGTTCTTTAAAACGAAATCTTAGCAAAATAGCTAGGCTAGGGAAAATTTTATGGCTTTCCACTAGGTGGCAAAGTAAAATCTTGTTACTACGTCATAAATCAGGTACAGGTGAAAGTGTGTCTAGACTAGAGCCCAGCTCCTTGAAAGAAAGAAAAAACAAATAAGAAAATAAGAATCATAGAATTTCAGAGCTGGAAGGAATCCCTGAGGGTCATCTAGCCTAACCCCAGAATGTTTTCAAACTCTTGTTTCATTTTTTAGAATGCAAGCATCTGTGCACAGCTTTGTTCTTTTAAATTCCATACAATGCTCATTATACTGTAAAAGGGGTGGCAAACCCGAGGACCTCCAAAGGCTGCTAAACTAGGGCTGCCATATGTCCGGAATTTCTTGGACATAGCTGGGATTTAGCCATCAAAAACACGGGAAGAAATCGCTGAAATGTCCAGGAAAATCCAGGTGTATGCCAACCCATGTCGGAAGTATAGATCAACAATGTTTGTGTCCGGATTTTCACTTTTTGAAATATGGCAAGCCTAGCTAAACCCTAACTCCCATTTTCCCTAGCTATTGGAGATACTGACTGGGACTGGTGGCAGCCGTCATTCAACAGCATCTGGAGGTTAGCCCAGGTTAGTCACCGCCGCTGTAAAATCTGTGACAAAACTATTTCACTTTTTTGCCCTTCACTCATTTGGTACTAATTGCTTCCCATTCTATCACCTCCAAAGTCATCACCACCTCCAACCATCATATAAACAAAATACAGTGGTACCTCGGGTTACATACGCTTCCGGTTACATACGCTTCAGGTTACACACTCCACTAACCCAGAAATAGTGCTTCAGGTTAAGAACTTTGCTTCAGGATAAGAACAGAAATCGGGCTCTGGCAGTGTGGCAGCAGCAGGAGGTCCCATTAGCTAAAGTGGTGCTTCAGGTGAAGAACAGTTTCAGGTTAAGAACGGACCTCCGGAATGAATTAAGTACTTAACCTGAGGTACCACTGTACGGTACTATCTTCTACAGGTTTCCTTTTTCATCTTGGCTCTTAATATTTTAATTTATTTCAAGATTCAAAGTGAGACATTATCACTCAACAGTTATAATCCTATTCTACAATACTAATGATTTCCCGCCCACCCAACCTCGATGTTTATAATTATGATTACATACAATTGCATTTTTAAAAATCCCATCCTATCCAGTTTCATCTTTAACAAATTTCTTATGGTGCTCTGCTGGTTTTGTTTTCTTAGACTTCAAGCCCCACTGTTCACTTCGCATATGAAAAGTTACTTTTCAAATAGACTAGAAAAGGTTTCCAGTTCTCCTTGAAAGATTCTAAACTTGTATCTTCTACAGGTTTCGATGGCCTTATCGCAGGATCACTTTGTGTCTCTCTTGTCTGTCTCAGAAAGATCCACCTCTGTGTTTCAAGAAGCAATTCTGCCAAAACATAGACGTTTCAGAACGGCTCCACAATCTTATTTCTTCAGCGACTTTGACAAATATGTGCCGAGACATTATTTAAAATGTTCGAATTTCATCAGGAAGCGGTATCACAGTGACTGGCATCTCCTGCAGTTAACATAATCACAACTGGAGGCAAAGGAAATGTTGATTAATGCCAGTTCAGGCAGCTTCTAGAACAGCCCAAGAGAATGTGGCATAAGATGTATTAAATAATTTGTGGGAATCAAATCCACTCCCATTCATTACAATGACTGTTTGGCGAATTTTATTCAATCTGTTCTAATCAATGACAAAACGCACTCGCAGGGCTGAGGCTCTGTGCCACTGCCACCAGCTAGGCAGACCCAGCAAAGCAAGAACAATAAACTGTTTTGTAAATTGGAACTCCACCTAATTAAATGGAAGCACTTTGCTACAGCCTAAGCAGGCACATTATTTAAAGATATATTTGAAGGGGGGAATGAACAAGTCGCTTTCTTCCCTTTCAAAAGTTAAATGGTGTTCTAGATGACTGAGCTGCCCCCAAAGCCTTTCACAGACTTTTCTCTTAAAACCACAAATGCAATTTTATTTTATTTTCTTAACAAGTTATGTAGCACAAGGACAGACTGAGGGAGGACGGACAGTTAAAGGGTAGATCAACGTAAGGGATTCATTTAACTATTATTCAATTGCATTCTATTAAAAATGGATTTGTTCTCAGTGCTAAATATCAGGTCTGGAAAGAACTGTGCATATTATGCCTAAAAGACTTAATTTCCAAGTGTCCAGCTTTAGTTTGTTCTTGAGGACTGGTCTGTCTGCTGCAACAGAGAAGCCTCGAAGTAACCAGCCAGATCTCTGGTCCACGGGATAACTGGATAGGGTAGGGAAAGATGGAGAGAGCTCTAATATTGTCAGCCAGTGTGGTGTAGTGGTCAAGAGCGGTAGTCTTGTAATCCTGGGGAACCGGGTTCGCGTCTCCGCTCCTCCACATGCAGCTGCTGGGTGACCTTGGGCCAGTCACGCTTCTGTGAAGTCTCGCAGCCCCACTCACCTCACAGAGTGTTTGTTGTGGGGGAGGAAGAGAAAGGAGAATGTTAGCCGCTTTGAGACTCCTTAAAAGGGAGTGAAAGGTGGGATATCAAATCCAAACTCTTCTTCTTCTTCTTCTTCTTCTTCATTCTCATGACTGATGTGGGAAGAGATTGATTTGTCAGTCAAATCCACACCATAAATTTAAAACATTCTTATACCACTTTGGAAATGAAGGCTTTGTCCAAATAATCCTGGGAACTGCAGGATTATTTGAAGAAGTGTGCAGGATTATTTGAAGAAGTGTGCAGGATTATTTGAAGAAGTGTGCAGGATTATTTGAAGAAGTGTGCAGGATTATTTGAAGAAGTGTGCAGGATTATTTGAAGAAGTGTGTATCTGAAGAAGTGTGCATGCACACGAAAGCTCATACCTAGAACTAACTCAGTTGGTCTTTAAGGTGCTACTGGAAGGAATTTTTTTATTTTGTTTTGACCATGGCAGACCAACACGGCTACCTATCTGTAACTGGGAACTGCAGTTTGTTAAGGGTGCTGAGGGTTGTTAGGAGACCTACCATAGAACTACAATTCCCAGCACCCTTAACAAACTACAGTTCCCAGGATCCTTTGTGGGAAGCCATTACTGTTCAAGCGGTTTAAGAGTGCTTTAAAGTATGGTGTGGATGTGAACCCTGGAAGGCATGTAATATAATAATAATAATAATAATAATAATAATAATAATAATAATAATAATAATAATTGATTTATACCCCACCCATCTGGCTGGGTTTTCCCAGCCACTCTGGGCAGCTTCCAACAAAACACTAAAAGAGAAGATGTATCAGCCAAACTTGGGAACATGCCGAATCTAACTGGGAGAAACTCTTAGTGAAATCCCTTGGCAAGCAGCACCAGGTGATCTCATCACGCATGGTTGAAAGCCAAAGTCTGAGTCAGGCAAGACTGACAACATCTGTGCAACAATGGCTTTTGCCTTGAAACTTTTAGTTGGGGTTGGGAATGCTTTTTGTTGGGGGGGCAGAACCAAGTTATCTGTGATGTAATTGGTCAGTTAGTTAAGTATTTTTATTTATTTACTTGATTTAGGGGGGGCAGCTGCCCCAACCCACCCCCTGGCTATATGCCCTTGGTCTACCTCCCCTCTGTCATCACTGTTGACGGCTGCATCCAGACTGCAAACCACTTTACTGTGTCTTGTGACTTTGCTAGCCCTCAAGCGCCCTGCTTCTAGCACTTCCCAGCTCGTCTCCTCCTCTGAGGTGTGGCCAGTTTCCCACCACCCATCCCCAGGTTCGAAATCCTCTTCCTTTGCGCCCCCCCCCCCCGGGGTGCTCTTGGTTGGACAGATTCCTAGAGTCTGGGCTGTTGCCAGTCTGGGCTGAATTGAGAAATAGCAGCCCAGTCACTACCACTCTGAGCTAGATGCCCTGGTATAAGGCAGCTTCCTATCCTCACAGCTTGGGTGAGAGATCTCCAGGGAACCCTGTTTATGCCACCTTGACTTCTGTTGAAGAACTGGTGGGTGTAACATAAATAAATAGATAAGTATCATCCACTGTCATATAAATCCTGCAAATCTTACACTCGCACTCACAAGTTTTCTGGCTGCAATAACCATAATGAGTCTCTGTGGGACTGTTTTCATAAGAACAGATACAGTTTATCATGGGGATCATTTCCAGTTAGCTCTGTTAGAGTTCTGCTCAAGCAAGCATTCGTGCGGGAATCAAAGGGGGTCTGTTGTGTATTGTGTGCCTATTGTATATTGTGTTTCCTTAGAATGAAGGTCAATGGAGACTGTGGTGTCTTTCAGATATATGGTTTATTTCCACATATATACAACCTGAGCTCAGGATGGAAAGGTTCACAGAATTAACACCCCAACAAATCTTGCTTCTTCATTAGGTTCTCAGGCAGATTCCCAATACATACCTTAGGGCCCAGCACAGAGCAAGAAAAGCCTCTGTGTCTCCAGCTAATTCCCACGAGCCCCAGTCAGGATTGCAAGGGATGATGGGAGCTCGCCTATATTAAGTTAAGGTGAAACAATATAATCTGTGCCAAGGAGGGCAAGACAAGCATCTCATGAGACTATGTACTGCAGCTATTATGCATGGTCATCTATACAGTACGTAATTAACACAGTGCTCACCATGGACTTTCATGGTATTATTCTGAACTTTTCAGCTAAGTCATGCCCTCTATAACAGTGAAAAGGGGGAAAAGGCTAAAATAAATGTATGGTTTTGAAAATGAAGTCTGATATTTTGCTAGTCCTTTATAATGTTATGGGATTGGGGTTCAGCTGGATGTCCTCTTGGGATCCCTCCCAGTAAGGTTAGGCACTACATGATGGTAGGACCACTTGAATGGCAAAACCTAACAAAGAGATCTGACTCTATTAAGTATAATATTTGGCCAAGTACAAGTGATTTGTTGCCAAGGGTGATTTCGTAGAACTGTAGGCTGGGACTGTATTGTAGACGGTATTGTCCCATGGACTGCAAGAAGATCAAACCTCTCCATTCTGAAGGAAATCAGCCCTGAGTGCTCACTGGAAGGACAGATTGTGAAGCTGAGGCTCCAATACTTTGGCCACCTCATGAGAAGAGAAGACTCCCTGGAAAAGACCCTGATGTTGGGAAAGATGGAGGGCACAAGGAGAAGGGGACGACAGAGGACAAGATGGTTGGACAGTGTTCTCGAAGCCACAAACATGAGTCTGACCAAACTGCGGGAGGCAGTGGAAGACAGGAGTGCCTGGCGTGCTCTGGTCCATGGGGTCACGAAGAGTCCGACATGACTAAACAACTAAACAACAACAATAGTGTGTAAAATAAGATGGTGGGTATCCACCGTGGGTGGGAGCAGCATTGCCAACCAGACATTGCTTTAATGCCACTCAGAGGCCCAGTAAGGAAGACAACGAGCAGTGTTGCTGCCTCCACATGGGCAGTGGCAGCAGAAGAAAAAATATGTAGCCACAGTTGGGTGCATGTGTTGCAGGGTGCATTAGCAACATCATGCCAGGGGTCTCCTGAAGTCTGGTGCAGGGCCTGATTCAATATCTATATTGATCCAATACAGGCTATAATAATGCATCTTCATATCAAGAGTTTGCATGACTGAAATGTGCCCCCATGCTCAGAAAATGCAGCATTCAAACCTTGTCTTGATTCTTCCTTAAAAATCTCTCCAGTAGCCACAAGATGGCCCCAGAGGCAGCCATGAATGAATATCAGGACGTCTCTGGCGTTTATTAATTTTTTTAAATGGCAATCATTTTTGGCAACTGCTTTCTAAATGTGCTTAAAATCCAGAAACCAGAAGGCAGTTCTTCCAATAAGCAGTTTGAGAATTACGGGCAATGAAGCTATCCTTCTGGGAAGCTTGTGAACAAATGACTCAGACACGATCGCTTGTTTCCCTCTCTGTGCCCAATCTCTTCGATGGGAATACATATTGTTACAGGTTTGTGGGTGCCCTGAAACACTCTGGATTCCTGGACCCTGGGGTTTTATTGGTGCTTTGAGAATTAAGATGAGCTGACAGATGTTGGATTCAGCAATGTAAAGAGGCAGGCTAACCTTGTTTTTCTGGACCAGGGCATTTCTGAACAAAGGCTAGTCATCAACCTGTGATGTTGTATGTTGGTTAGTTGGTTAGAGCATGGTGCTGATAATGCCAAAGGTTCAATCCCCATAAAGGGTATTCCTGCATTGTGGGGGATTGAACTAGAGCAGTTTCCCAACCTTGGGCCTCCAGCTGTTTTTGGACTACAACTCCCATCATCCCTAGCTAGCAAGACCAGTGGTCAGGGATGGTGGGAATTGTAGTTCAAAAACAGCTGGAGGCCCAAGGTTGGGAAACACTGGACTAGAGGATCCAGCTCTATTACTCTATTATTCAACTCATTGGGGAAGCCATCAGTCGGGCAAAGCCTGTGCAAGACAGGCAAAGGTGGGGCTCCTTTTCCAGCAGTGTGCAGTAGTGGACAGGGAAAGAAAAGGTTTAGGGTTTCAGCTTGGATGACATAGGCTGAAAGAAAATTGTGGTATTTTGCAAAAGGTTTGAAAAGCAGGGGAGAAGGTGGAGCCAGCAGAAGTCTTGGCAGGCTAGCTGGGACAAACCATTTTTCAAAGAGACCCACAGAAGCTATTTAGCTGCCTTTGAAACCAATGTTGTGCTTCTGTCGAAAGCAAGCCCCTCTTGAGATGTAACTGCTGGAGATGCCTCCTCAGTAGACTCAGGTTGTCAAATTCACATTAACAGCGGTGTTAAGTAAGCAGCTGATTGTCAATGAATACGAAGAAGAAGAAGAAGAAGAAGAAGAAGAAGAAGAAGAAGAAGAAGAAGAAGAAGAAGAGTAGTTTGGATTTGATATCCCGCCTTTCACTCCCTTTAAGGAGTCTCAAAGCGGCTAACATTCTCCTTTCCCTTCCTCCCCCACAACAAACACTCTGTGAGGTGAGTGGGGCTGAGAGACTTCCAAGAAGTGTGACTGGCCCAAGGTCACCCAGCAGCTGCATGTGGAGGAGCGGAGATGCGAACCCGGTTCCCCAGATTACGAGATTACCGCTCTTAACCACTACACCACACTGGCTTTCATAATTATTCTCCAAAACTAATGGGACAATAAATCAATGGGTCACCAAAGCAAGTAAATTTGGCCTTGTGGGTCGCCAAACCAAAAAGGCAAAGAACCACAACTTTAGAAAACTTGATCCTAAGCTGCTCAGGATTTTAAAGGGAATGGCCAACTCTTTGAATTGCACCCAGAGCTAGAAATGGGCCAGCAGAGCTGACCAAGACATTATCTGAAGAATATCTGAAGAAGTGTGCATGCACACGAAAGCTCATACCTAGAACTAACTCAGTTGGTCTTTAAGGTGCTACTGGAAGGAATTTTTTTATTTTGTTTTGACCATGGCAGACCAACACGGCTACCTATCTGTAACAAGACATTATGGTGCCTGAGGACAAGCATCAAATGGCTCCTTCTCTCAATCTACATATTTATTTATTAAATTTATATACCACCCTTCATCCAATCATCATAGGGCAGTTTACAGTATAAAAACATAAATATTTGTAACATAATAACAAACAGAACAATAGTCCCCATCGTTGTCGTCCTCCCGCAAAGTTTAAAAGGCCACCAAATGAAGGTGTGTAGTCCTTGAGGTCAAGGCTGGTCAAGTTTTTTCTGCCACCTGAGGCAAAATAAATAAATTCCCCAAGCACCTCTTTCCCTCCCTGGCTGTGAAGATGCATTGATAAATTGAACTGAACAATTTGCTGCCCTTTTGTGACACCCACATTCAGCTGCCTCTGCCTAAAGTAGCTGTTGGGTACCTAATGGTAGGGCTGGCCCTGTAGACCAGCAGATAGAGAATCATGTCAGAGTCCAGGGGATCCAAAGGTTTTTCTCTTAGACAACTGTGCCGTCACTTTTATTAGCAAAGAGTCCATGCCCTGCTTCTTAAGTGTCTCACAAGCGCTTTTTGTGTAGAGTACAGGAATTTTTAGAATGCCCTTTGGACATTTGCAACTCTCAGATTATTTCACAGGCCTAAAAAAACCCGCTGCTGCCCATTAAATAACAAAGCAGAGTCTCTTCTCTGGGATGCTTGTAGCTCCATTTTGTGAGGAGACAAGCAGCTGTTCTGCCCAAGCAAATCTGTGACTGATTTTGTTACATTGCATATTTGCTCAGGAATGCATAACATAATAACCTCTGTCTTGTCCCATATATATTCTTACTAAACCAAAAAACTCTCAAACACTGTAACCTTTCCTCACAGGGGAAATCCTTCAACCCCCTGATTCTGGTTACTTTTTTCTACAGCTTTTCCAGATCCTGACTTTTCCATTTACAGTACATCAACAATATGAACATATAGAAATGCATATTAATCATCCGTGTTCATAACCCTGTTCAGGCTACCACAGAAATTTCACTTTACATACAATATGGGGAAAGGGAATACACTGAGTTGAAGTGGCATAGTGGGGGGGCAGAGGGGGTGGTTGCCTTGGGTGCACAATTGTTAGGGGTGCAAAATTTCAACACCCGGTGCTGCCTCAAGGCAGCTGTGTGCTTCTGATGCTAGGCTCCATAGAAAAACGGCTTCACCATGTGAACCAGGAAGTAACCTCTCCAGAGAAGGAAAAAAATTCCTCTTATCTCTGTGGCTGCAATGACACGAACACCATTAGGCAGTTGAATGCACTTGCGTACTGCGTCAGTTTCCCTCCCTCTCACTCACCCAGCCCCGGGCACTAGCAACCCATGCTACACCACTGGAGCATTGGGTCCATCTAGCTCAGTCATTTTTGCATTCACCATCAGTGACAGTTCTGCAGGGTTTCAGGCAGAGGCCTCGCTCAGCCCTACCTCCTGGAGATGTTGGGGGTTGAACTTGGGAATTCCTGCGTGTCCCTGAGCTACAGCCCTTCCCCCTCCAGAAGAACCTTGCACAAGGCCAAGCTGCCCCTTGTTTGTAAGGCCAGTCCTGAACTCCATGCCTGGGGGTGATAAGCCAACTTCAGATTGCTTTATTTGTGTGGACCAGGGAATTCCCTACACACACACCCTTGCAGCATGGTCACTAGTCACATGCAGTTGTGTATCATTTTCCAGCTGGGTGGGGGAAAACCCATTCAGTTATTGGTTGGGAATCTGAACTGAAATGCAAGCATTAATGTGCATTTGTACAATAGTGTAGCTCTTATCTTTTATTTCAGTTAACAAAATTTATATACTGCTTAATTGTCAGAAAACACTCTAAGCAGTGAACAAAAATATAAAACATTACAATTTTTGATTATAAAAACAATTAAAAACTGGTATCTATAACATTTCAGCGATGGTTAAAACCAACGTTACCTAAAAAGGAGATAAAACACATTTACCGGTAATATCTACATGTCTGGATAGGCGTGCCTGAACTAAAATGTTTTAAGCAGATACAGAAAAGAATAATTCATTCATTCATTCATTGGAAGATCACAGGACCGTTTACAATAGAAAAATACAATTCTATATAGAACAATAACGAACAAAAACAATGCCCGCCCCAATCCAGAAGCCTGTCCTCAAAGCCAGAGAGCTCCGCCCTGGAGCAAGCGAAGTAAAAACTGAAGACATGCCTCTGAGCATGTACAGAGCGCCACTGTACCAACAATCCGTTCCCAAAATCCGGGGCTAAGAATACGCAGCAGAGCGCGCGTCTTGCATACAGCTTTAGAAAGAGAAGGCAAGAAGGGGGCTTTGGGCTGAGAGACACCCCTCCCTCTCTCCTCGGCCGCTCTGGCTACAACCAAACTTGCAGCAGCCTGCCTATTTGGGGCGGGGGGTGTCACTGTCCCTTTAACTAGCCGCGGCCGCCAGGAAGAAACGCATGCGCAGGGCCAGTTTGGCTTCAGGGGTGGGTGGGATGGAGGGAGGGAGACCCAGCGGCGGCCGCCCCCCGGTGTCGCCCTCGGGCGCTGGAGCTAGTTCTTATCTATTTTTTGCGCGAGCGCCTGGGCCCGAGGCGCCGCCTGCAGGTTCCGCAGACCGCGGCCCTTGCGCGCAGGAGGAGCAGCCGCAGCAGCAGCAGCGGCATCTGCCCCGCCGGCTCCTCCTCCCCTTCCTCCTTGTTGGCCAGCGGGGAAAGAGAGCCGCTGCCTGAGAGCGGGCGGGCCTTTGTCCCTCCGGCTCAGCCGCACACACGGCTATAGCGGGTCTGGCCGAGAGGAAGCGAGCAAGCGCGCGCGCGCCCCTTCCCCGGCTTCTCTCCCGCGCGCGCCCGCCTCGCCCCGCAGCCGCGCTCTTGGCATTGTGACAGGAGCTGAGCTCACCTGCCTCGCAGCCGGCCGGCTTTGGGCTGCGCCTCAGAAGGACCCCGAGAGCGGGAGGAGGAGGAGGAGGAGGAGGAGGAAGAGAACCACCCCCGCCTCCCTCTCCCTCCCTCCCTCCCTCTCTCCCCTTCTGCAGCCGGCAGAAGAGCGGCTCCTCTGCTCGCCTGCGCCTGACTCCCGCCGCCGCCGCCGCCTTTTGTCTAGCTTCTCTCAGCCGCCGGGCGGGCGCGCGGGCGGCGAGTCTCTCCGTTGGCTCCCTTGGGATGGTTTCGTGGACTTGCTGCTCTACCGGCTGGCGATGCCCTGCTAGGTGAGTGAGGCATTTCAGACCGAATAAGAATTAGGGACATTTTTTTTTTTAAGTATGCATTTCTCCCCCCCCCCCAAAAAAAACCCTAAATCCGCATCGTTGCTGCGCCCCTGCATGTGAACGGAGAGCGATTTCGTGCAGTCGCTGCGGGCGGGCGGGCAGGCGGGCGACTTTGGCCCTGGGCGCTGCGGGCTCCGGGCGTGAATGAGCCACACCCTCTTTGTCTCGTCTGTCTTCCAGGGCCTCGGCTCGCTAACTGCCATGTCTCCAGCAGCGGCCAGCTCGGGCCCCAGCAAGCGCCAGAGGCCCGGCGGCGCGGCGGCGCCCTAAGCGAGCGGGACGCCGAGCCGGTGCATGCGGCCGCCGGCATGTCGGGCGGCAGAGTGGACGGCGGCGGGAGCGGCGCGGCCGCGCATCGGAGGTCCGAGGCCAGCGAAGGGGTGGCGCAGAGAGACGAGGAGCAGGAAGAAGATGCGGAGGAAGATCTCCGAGATGGAGGGGTCCCTTTCTTCGTCAACCGAGGCGGGCTGCCCGTCAACGAGGCCACCTGGGAGAGGATGTGGAAGCACGTGGCCAAGATCCACCCCGAGGGAGAAAGGGTGGCCCTGAGGATCCGGGGAGCCAGTGACCTGCCCAAGGTGAGAGGGAGCTGTTTTGTGGAGGACGAAGGCAGGTGTGAACTGAATCTCGGAGTTAAACGCCAGCGAATGAATGAAATGGGAAGATGGAGGGGGAGGGGGAATCTGGGATTGAAATCCGGCAATGTCAAGATTCTAGTTCATAGTGAGGAAGGAGGTGAACTGCAGAGTGAGCATGCAAACTGCTGGGGTTCTGCCTTTGCATACCTGAGATGGTATCAACAGGTCTTTGATGTTTTTGTGTCGTCTACATTAGCGACTTCTTGATTGTTAATGGAGTCAGGATCTTCCATAGCAGCACAAGAGAATGCAGAATTATTGGAACAATCTTTGGGAATCCTCCCTGTTTTGATGAGGAGTGTGCTCAGATTGGCTCCAGAAGTGCCCTTTGTGTGCATGAGTGATTGAGGTAACTCAAGTAGCCTCTGATAGCACTATCCGGCTTTTGAACAACTTTGTTAAAATATTAATGCTGAAAGCATATGAGGTTGGGACCTGTGCTGGGGTAAAGTAACTGAATAACATGAACATCATCATCCAAGACTGTATAACTGTGTGTTGAGAACTGACTTGCAAAAGGGCTACAGAGTAGGCATACTGCAACTAATTTGGGCTAGAAAAGGAACCGTTTTGAGGAAGAGACAGTATTAGGAAAAGTTTTGCCATAATTTTTATACTGGACGGATGAGGCTAGTATACTACTCTTGATGCTTACAGTATGATATGAAAAGGTCTCAAAGTCTCCCTTGTCCTGCCACCAGGCACGCAACATTACAACAGTTTCATTTATTGAAAGAGGAGTGCAAAAAAAGGCACTTCAGGCTCCCTGTTACACCATTTGATTCCACTGGAGACATTGTGGTTTTTAAAGGGCAACATATAGATACTACATTTTCTTAAAGGGCAATGCACAAAATAGAAAAGCTTCAAATCTGTTGACCTGCCGCCATAAGACGTCAGATAATACGGCTTTTAGTGGGAAAAGTTTATAGCCATTGCAACATTAAGCCGATCAAAGCTTTGGGATTTTGATAAACTCTGGGGATTATTATTATTATTTTTAAATGCAGTGGAGGAAGCCAGCTCCTTTCCAGTTGTGTTCAAGTACAGAGGAGAAAGAGTTATTGGTTGCTGTTTTCACCTGTGTTTTTAAAGGGCACAATCACTGATTGGAGGCTATTTCTGCCCTTCCTTTTAAAGAATTAAATATTAGTGAAACCTTAGTGACTCTCCAAAGATTGAAGAATCAGTATACTGATATATATTGGGGGGAGTGGGGCTAAAGCATGATCTTTGAGGTAGTCCAGGACACCGAATGGGTTGGGTATTTCTCAGATGAATCTGCATGAAAGTGTGGAGGAGTGGCTACACGAGTTAAGCCCCAAAACATCATAAAACCTTCCCCAACAGGAGGTTCCCAGGGAAGGCTCTCTCAGCTTCCACACAAGAAATGCTTCAGAATGCATTGTAAAACGTACGACTACTTATAAAGGTTCTAACCAAAAGGTGCTTTCAGAACACCAAGAGAGCAGTTTGTCACCTGTATGAAGGCAACAAAGTGTGTACACAGACCAGAAGATGCATTTGCAGAAGGGAAGGCAGCAAATGCACTTTACCGTTGTATGTGTGTACACACCCACAGACTAAGGATTGCTCTTACTTGCTGTGTGCTGAAGGTGTCTCTGAAATGAACCAATGTAAGAAACCAAATTCCAGATCAGAGCATCCATCTTATTATGTTGTGGCAAAAATGACTAGTAGCCGTCAACATTTATCGTGGTCTGAGCTTAGTCAAGGTGCCTGAAGTGATCTAGACACTAAGTGCATAGGGAAGATTCAGGAAAAGGAATTGCAAAAGAGTTGTAGGTGCCGACTTGTATCAGATCAAGTAGTGTAACATTTAATGGAGGCAGACAAAATGTGAATGCCACAAATCTTAACAGTCTCAGCCCTTAGTCCAGTGGGCTTGGGCAGTTGGGGTTTTTAATAGAATCCTGCAGTCCAAATCCTGAGGTGCAGAGAATGGGTTCGGGGTGGACCAGATACCTCTAAGCACGTGCTCTGCCCAGGAATTTGTGGCCAGTACCAGAATCTGGCACACAAGTTCTTTCACAAGAACATTAACCCCACCTCAAGCATTCCCACTCCCCACCACCACCAGAACAAAATTGGAGGTAGGAGAGCTTTCAGGGTGTTCCTAGTGTTAGACAGTTGGCAGTCAGAAGCTCTTGCTGATCTATTGGAAATTGGGATGCTGACAAATTCCAACTAAAATAGAAACAGGAACAGAAATGGCCAAAGTTCACTTATTCACCCCATGTGCAAAGTAGAAATCAATCCAGTGAATACAATCAATATTCACTGCTGTGGTTTCTTTTCGTCCACATACAATATGTATTGTGTTTCCTTTGCACTGAAATGAATGAGGCGCAATAACACAATGACAACATAACTTGAATAATTTACTGTGTAAATTATGTAGCAGTTTTTGGCAGAAGGCAAACTGCAGTGGAATGGAAACAGTGCTGCGTGCAACTGATATGGGGCAGGATGGGAAGCAATGCCTTTGTACATCCCTAACTGCCAGTCACCTGGAGAGCTACCCATACATCTTCAGCTACGTTCTCCACACCCTTGATCTAGGGAGATTCCTCAGTAGCATGTGACGGGATCCCTGTTGTGCACCAACAGCGGGGAAAAGTTTCCAGGGGTTTGCAATGGTAGCAAGCAGTTAAAGGTGCCAAAACCAGAAGGTTTGCCACATGGCTGCATTTTCAAGTAGTTTCCATGCTGAGGACTACATGCATGAGTGGGACCTTGGCTGCAGTTACCATGTATGGCAGATGGTTAGCATGTTTGCCTCAGACAAAACAGCTGTTAATAGCAAGTGCAAGCAGTATTAAGTGGAGTCCACTCAACTTCCCCATTTCAAGAGTGCTGGCTTTCCATCTGTCCTTGCTCTCCCCAGACTGCTGTCTCCCTTGGCTCACCCAACTCAGCCATCTGGCATTGCAATGCACCCAATGCTGTCTTTCCCTTCCTCATGCTCTTTAGTAAGGTTGGGTAGCTTTCCATAATTTATTTATTATAAAAAATCCAATACACAATTCTCTGGGTGATGTGTAGGAAGTTTTTGGACAAGTTTTTAAAGAAGAAGAAGAACAAAATAGATAAAAAACCATCCAAATGCCACCATATCATCCATAATGAGCACAGAGAGCAAAATCTAATAGCAGCCACAGCCACTTGTATCAAGTGGTCTTGATCTCAGAAAGCTAAAAACAGCCCAGCTGCAAAAGGTAAAAAAAAGTATAAATTGTTCAATGTAATTAATATTAAAATGTTATTTTAAAATGGGAGAGTGTTAAATAGTTGTGGGAGAACAAAAAGTTGTGGTGTGCAGAAAGGCCAATTAAGGAGGTGCCATGGAGGTGTTCCTCAGTTGGGATGAAGTAGGGTCATGGCTGCATCTATGGAGTAACTCTCTGTGCTTGAGCTTGAAGGAACACTTTAAAAAGGGGCCTCCATTGATTATATTAAGGTACAGAGAGGTCCATAAGGGGAGATTTGGGAATATGGTTATAGAAGATCCAGAAGGACTTGTTTATTATGAAAGAAATGAACAAAAGTGCATCTCAGAGTTAGTACTGGGCTATATTATGTACCACCTAAGACCACATTAAAGGTACATAATACTTTATCATTGTATATTATTGCCAAATGTTTTCCATAGATGCTTTGAGATTTAATGCTAGAACACACTAGACCTGCCAAATCTCCACAGTTCCAAAGCATCTCTTTAATACTTTTTTCTGTAGACTTCATATCTGGATGAGATCCAGTCCCAAGTTCTCAGAGTCAAACATGGCTGGCTGGCAAGTCTAGTAGTTCAATGCCAGGAATTCACACTTAGTTTTATGGTTTTGTCTGTATTGCAAAATGCAACGAGAGTATTTTGTGTGGGAGCGGTTGCAAACTAACAATGGTGTTCACTGTCCTGGCCTCTGAGGAAATATATATGCTTTGCAAATCTTCTACAATGTAGACTCTCCAGTAAAGCATTGTCTTTGTTGGGGCCCCTCTAAACCTTGACCACTTTAATGTTGCATTAGGTGCCCAGTTATCTCTGTTGGTATCCTACAGTGATTGCACACTGCCAGCCCACGTGGGGACCATCTTATTACATGCAAACTTTTCTGCTTCCTTTCAGATATTCCCCTGAATGTGGTGAAACAATTCCTAAACATGTTAACTGGCTCAGGAATCAAACTTAAGAACAGGCTTTCAATCCTTGAAAAAAATCCAAAATGTCTAAGACCAAACAGCCATGCATTTAAAGGGGGGAGGGGAGGACATCATGTGGACACCCCTACATTAAAGGGGAAAAAGACAGGTGCAAATCCACATTTTTCTCTGATGTGGACAAGCACAGTCTCTTCTTGGCTGTGCTGCTGACTTCACTGAGTAGCCATAAGCATGACACTCTGCTTTTCAAAGCTCTTCAGAAAGATTTCAGAAAGATTCAGCCACAGATTTATGTTTCCTTTTAGCAGTTGCTTGGATCAATTAAAGCTTTTGCTTGGACATATTTTGAGTGGAAAGCAGCAGGGCAGTGTCCCAACAAAGCATTAACACAGCTTATCAGTTAGCTCTGAGATAAAAGGGACAGATTACTGTCTCTCATTCTGCCCTCCCTCCCTTTCACTAAGTGAAGACTAGGATTCTGGATAAAGAGGAAACCTTAACCTAGTCTGGGCTCCAGGCCCAGGTTTGTGTAGAGTATACTGGATTCCTCATCAGTTTAATTGCTTAAGTGAAGGACTAGTTATAGGTATTAGGAGATTCTTCTGCACTTTTACGTGGTTTCAGTTACACTGGGAATATTTCATATGCGCTCGAGGTAAAGCAGATGGGGAGAAGCAGCAACAGCAACTTCTGCTTCTTCCAGCAGAGGAGGAAGCAACTAAGAGTACTGCTTTTTAACATAGCTACAATTTAGATAAGGCACAACTTCTGTATGGATTAGGTTAACTAGCAACTCTTCTAGTATTTGGAAGGTTGTGTGTGGAGGTTTGCTTGTTTTTAGGTTTTTGTGCCTCCACCATTCACTTGTTATCTGTAGCTTAGCTCCTTGGCTTAAGGAGTGTGTTGTTGATTTTAAAAAAAGAGAAAAATCTGGAATCTCCCAGGCAGTTCTCTCCTGTACAGCTCTTACACCTTAAAAATGCCCAAGTGCCTGCACTGCATTTCTGGAAGCCCATCTAGCATTATGACTTTGCTTGGCAAGTACATTTCAGCTCTCCGTTTTCTCTTTCTCCGGTGCACACCCTTTCTGGAGAAACTAATAACTGCTAAATGCTGCACCCACCTGAAGTCATAGATCTTTAATGGCTCTGCCTAAGGGCTGGTCTCGGTGCGTTTAGCATGCTTAGCTTTCAGACCACAACTCATCATTTTCAATAGTAACAAGCTCTACAGCACTAGGAGTAGCTGTAGGTTCTCTAATTCCTACCCCTCATTTTAATCACCTTCTGCCAAGAGTGACTGTGTGATACAGCTAGCTGGGACTCCTGCGCTGTTGTTCCCTAAGAGATGTGAAATGTGTTCCTCATTCACAGGAATAATCTGTCCATTTCACCTGCATCTACTTGCTGCTGCTACTTGTTAATGTTGGCATAACACTCCTTAAGTCTGTGATGCACATTTTTTATTTCTGCTGCAACTGCTTTCCAAATCACTTTGTGGTATCCTCTCAGCTCATCCTGCATATCACAGCTCTTTCCTTTTTGGAGAATTTCTTGAAATAATCAGACTTCTCTTTTAGCTTATCTGAAAATGGAATAATTCTCTCTTGCTTTCTTGCTCTGCATTACTAACCTCAGGTGACCGGTAATAAAAATGAGCTATTCCGTGTGGTTCTGTGGAACGATGATTCAATGTGCCTTCGGTGCTGTGTCTGGGTGTGGGCTGTGTCTGTAAGTTGATGTCTGTTTGGTGATCTCATACCTTGCTTCCACCCTCCCCCTCTTACGCACAGATTCCCATACCAAGTGTGCCTACGCTCCAGCCGTCCACTCTTATCCCTGAGCGCCTGGAAGCTGTACAGCGTTATATCAGGGAGCTTCAGTATCCTTTTAACCTCTGCCACATTGCCAAGGAATGAAAAGGGAAGCCGGGCAAGTTCCCTGCTTTGACCACAAAAAAGAATTTCTGCCTGCTTGGCACTTTAGACCAACTGGGGAAAGCCCAGGCCCCTCCCAAAGGAAACTGCTGCTTGTGGTTTTGCCATCTAAAACTAGCTTCCTTTTGTTTGTTCCCTTGGCATCTCAGCATCCTCTGTGTAAGCAAGATGAAGCTAATCCTTTGCAGGCTTCTGGTATGAGAAATGCATTTTACTTGGTGCCCATTGTGCAATCCAAAAGGAGGAACTCTGCATTTAATTCTTTGAGGAAGGTCAGGGACAGGAGATAATGTGCTGCTCTCCCTCTGCCTAGCTTTGGTAAGGAAGAGGGATTTAACATGTTGCTGAAGGCTCTTGGCCATGCTAAAAGCCAACTGTGTAGGTGCCCATAACTGCAACTGGCACCAGTGGGAGCTTTTCTGTGGCTGCATGGCCAGAGAGGGGATAGAATTTCATTAGTATTGTGGCCAGAGGGAGAAGGGTTAAACTTCTCCACGCACAACTGCAGCCCTGATGAAAATTGGGAGCTATGGACTTGCTATTAAATCATAAAAGCAACAGCCTTGGCATGGTTTCTAATTATGCATTTAGCATTACATCTAGTTTGTCCCAGAGCACCCAGTTTCTCTTTTTGTTGTTTTTGTGCTGTTGGTGCTTTGCTAGCTAGGAGTTTTGTGATTGTAGCAACTTTCCCCCCCTTCCGCCGTCACCTCTTCCAAGCTGTGTAGCCCTTAATTCCTTGTTCCCAGGTACAATCACACTGGGACACAGTTCTTTGAAATCAAGAAAAGCAGGCCTTTGACTGGGTAAGTACTATCACTCTGAAGTCATCCCTGTTGGATCTTACCTTCTCTGAAGACACTACTGAGGCTGGCCAAAAGGCCCAGGCTGAGCTCTTTGTTGCCTGAAGTCTCAATGACTTGCCTCCCAGGGGAGGCACAGCACAAAAACTGAACTCTTTAAGTTCAGCTGCTGGGAGTTTTGACTTCTTGCCCAAACTACAGTACAAGAGCACAGTACTCTTCCAGATGCTGAGGACCCATTAATCAGGGTCCTGGAAAGTATGCATAATAGTCTGTAAAGAGCAAGGTTCTGTCTTTATTTTCTGGATTTATAAGCCTTACACAGTCCATATACTCCCTGCTTCAGTATCCCTGAACTCCATGCAGCATAGTATCTCGGAACCTCTGTCATTATTGATGTCTTGCTTACATAAAGACATTTAACTCATTTAACGAACACTGGAGCTGCACATTCCTGATTACGCATGGCTTTTTGCAGACTTCTGTTCCACCTTGCACTTGTTCCTCTTACCTTGGGACATTGAATAACAGAAGAGGAACACCACGGGTTTGATCAAAATAGAAATTAATCCAAATATATGTGCAGGATGCAGTCTGGCTTGGAAGATGAATTGTCACTGAATTATTGAAGGGAAACTGTGTGTCATCAGTGAGGGAGAGGGATGTGGTGAGGAACTGAGTCTGAACCAAGCAAAGGGTTTTCCCTCTGTTCTTGTGTGACCAGACCATTCTGTCTTCTCCCAAACCATTCTCTCTACCTATGTTCTGCTTGACACTAGCTCCCCCCCTCTTAATTCTCTTGCTCCTCCTGTTGTCTTGTTCCATAGGCTAATGGATCTGGCCAAAGAAATGACAAAAGAGGCTCTGCCAATCAAGTGTCTGGAAGCTGTGATCCTGGGAATGTATCCTTTTCTCTCAGGAGAGTGTGTGCATATCAGTTCAAGCACAGTAATTTCAACAGGATGGCTTTAATACTGTAGCATTTGAAGCCCAAACCAGCTAGCAAAATACATCTGGTATTACCAAGCATTCTATTTGGGGGAACAAATTCTTACCATAATAATAATAAAAAAATTCAGGAGGTGACAAAAGACCGACATCAAGGAAGGGCATGGTGAGTTTCCTCAGGCAGGGAGTTCTCTTGTGTCTCAACCAAGAAGAACCAAATGAGCTTTGTACCAAATAGCCTTTTGGTCCGCTGATGCTTCAGGACTATGCTCAAGTACATGACTGCATGTGGATATCACTTAGAGGAGAAGGTCCCTCCAAAGCAGACAGGTCTGTTCAGCTTGTGTCTTCAGGTGAGATCAATGGGGTTTGCTATCTAGATCTACCTATTTGCGTAGTCCTAAGAGTAGGACATAATCAACCAAGGTGGCTAAGATATTGTTGGAGATGTGGGGAAGGGCCCTTACTATATTCTTCTTTCTGTTGTACCACCTGTTTCCTGAATACTTCACCATTCACAGTTACCTCACCAACAACATGCCAACCCTGGAGCGTTTCCCCATCAGCTTCAAAACCTACTTCTCAGGGAACTACTTCCGCCATATTGTGCTGGGAGTGAACTTTGGGGGCCGCTACGGTGCCCTGGGCATTAGTCGGCGTGAGGATCTCATGTACAAAGCGCCCACCTTCCGCACGCTGAGCGAACTGATCTTTGACTATGAGGAGGCCTACCGGCGCTGTTGGCACACCCTAAAAAAGGTGAAGCTTGGCCAGTGTGTGTCCCATGACCCACATAGTGTGGAGCAGATTGAGTGGAAGCACTCCATCTTGGATGTGGAGAAGCTGGGCCGTGAGGACTTCCGCAAGGAGCTCGAGAGGCATTCCCGTGACATGAGGCTGAAGGTGAGAGGGTGGGAGGTGGTGTTACCTTGCGAGTAGTTTATTAACGCTGAGTTCTGTTTGCTGGGGTCAAGCCTTAAAGCCAAAAGCCCTCGGTTGAGTTTGTCTAGTTCAGGGGTAGCCAACATGTTTCCCTCCATTTTTTTTTTAAAATAATATTTATTAAAGTTTTAAAGGTTACAAAAAGAAAAAGAGAGAACACCAAGTTAAACAAAAACTAAACAACACATCACAATATAGAAAAAAAGAATAGAAAAAAGAAAATAATAATTATAAAAAACTGAAAAATAGAAACAATTAAAAAAACACAACCAGCCTTCCCATAACTTATCTTTCATTTGCTTGTTTCCTTGACCTCCTCGCACCTCCCTTTTTTGTATTCTAGTTCGGTTTGCTGTTCCTTTCCATCTTTCCCAATTTTTATCCTATAATTTATCTTAATATAATGTAACTTTACCTTTCCTCCTTTCATCCATTAACAGTCTATTTTTACTTAGTCCTTTATAATATTTCTGCTAAAGCCACATAACTTCATTCCAGCCTCCTTCTAACATTCCTTAATTTTACAATGTTTCTGTAAATAAGCTTTAAATTTCTTCCAATCTTCTTCCACCAACCAACATGTTTCCTTCCAGAGGTTGTTGGACAATTACTATCATGGCCATTATCATCATTATTCATTAAATTTGTATACTGCTCTTCATCCGTAGATCTCAGGGGTGGTTCACAGCATAAAAATACAAGGTAAAAACGCAAAATGCATAATAAGAAAAAGAACAAACCAAACCAAACCAATAACCTCCTCTCCCCTCCTACAATTAGCTCCAATCATGCCTGACCATTGGCCATGCTGACAAGGTCTGATGGGATTTGTGGAGGACGCCGTGTTTGCTGTCCTTGAATCCTCTTACTTGGATGCCTGTTAATGAATTTTATATGCCATGCTTTAGGGCAAAGTCTTTAAGAGTCTCTTGAGTGCTAGGCAGAAGTGGGCTAAGGAATGGAAAGGAGAGGAGAATAGTTTGCTTCTCCATTGATCCAGGTCTCAGATCTGTCTGTTTACTCCATTTTTTATATTGTGTTTTTATTAACAAACTGATAGCCGCAGTATCTCGTTTATTCTGTAGATGTACCTAGGATTCCATCAGGCTGCAGCAGACGGAACCAGGGCTCCTCTCTCTCTCAGAGAGCAGCTTGCTTAGCTTCCTCCTCTCCCTGAACTGTTTTATATTCCAGTTGGTCGTTACAAAATAGCTACTATATTTCTGTAAGAATTGGTGTGTAATTTGCTTTCCCGTGCCCCCCCCTTCCTTCCTATCTCCTTTTTGTGTGGTGTCTTTTTAGATTGTAAGCATCTGGGCAGAGACCAGTTTTACTGATCATACCTAAGCCACTCTGGGAGACTTTCTAGTGGAAAAGCAAGGAAAAATGCTTTAAATTAATAAGGTGTTGATGTTAGATGATGCAAGACAGCTCACACTGTAGTAAAATGCATGCAGAACCACCAAGAGTTGGCACAGTAAAATGGCCAAGAATATGAGCTGGGCCATCCCTGATTCAAATCTCACTCCGCCATGCTCTGCAGCTGCGGAAGTCCCATCAGATGTTCGGCTTCCAAAAATAGTTTGCAAACCAGAACAGTCACTTCCAAGTTTGTGGCATTCGGGAGCCGAAACATTTGAGACCTAAGCTGTTTGAAAACCAAGGTATGAATGTAAAACTTGGCTCTCCCCATCCTGGTGCATTCCTGTTTGGGCCTATATCTCCAATCAGCCACAGCCAACATGACCAATGGTCCTAGATGGTGAGAGTTGTAGTCCCAAACATCTGGAGATTTGCAAGTTGAAGAAGGTTGATTAATGCAACATATTGGTTATGTGCTTTGAACATTTCAGAAGGAGCTATACATAGATGCTTAGTGTTAGCATTCTCTGCCGCAACCTCCTTCTCCTTGCTCGTAATGTTTACTGCACTTGTCGGATGTGAATTTACATGGCTGCTGTGGGAAGAACATAATGGCTTCTACTGCTCATTGTCACTTTCCTCCTCCTAGATCAGCAAAGGAACAGGGCCACCATCGCCCACCAAGGATAGGAAGAAGGATGTGTCATCCCCACAGCGAAGCCAATCCAGTCCACATCGTCGCAATAGCCGGACAGAACGGCGGTGAGCACAAAGGATGTTGATTCTGTGTAGATGACCAGTCCTGATGTGGGATTTTTGTCCCCATCTCTCTCCTCATTTATTCTTATTCATTTCACTTATGAATCACTTCCCCTGAGACACTCCACAGCAATTTGCAATATAATAAAAATGTATTTGAAACAGTTGCCTATATAAAAACAGTTAAAGCAATTGCATATAGAAAATGATTTATAAGAAACAACAATAGCATATACAGTGGTACCTCAGGTTAAGTACTTAATTCGTTCCAGAGGTCCGTTCTTAACCTGAAACTGTTCTTAACCTGAAGCACTACTTTAGCTAATGGGGCCTCCTGCTGCCGCTGCACCGCCGGAGCATGATTTCTGTTCTCATCCTGAAGCAAAGTTCTTAACCTGAGGTACTATTTCTGGGTTAGCGGAGTCTGTAACCTGAAGCATATGTAACCCGAAGTAGCACTGTACATACTATTAATTAAAATCCAATAGCTGTAACAACTTATTGTAGTTTAAGCATGCAAACACATCTGCAGTGCGCACTTTTTGAAACTTCATAGGTGGTTGTGAGCTGAGGCACATGTCACAAAAATTTACTTGCATCTTTTGGGTGCATACAGCCTCTGATTGCTACTTCAGCAACACCTCACTTTCCATCTCTTTGGATGTTGTGAAGTTGATCATAGCACCCACCAGCAACTCTGTTACATTTATTTCTTTGCTATCTTTGAACTTTTAAGTGCAGCTCCTGAGTGGAGCCCTCAGTTCTACAGAGCAATTCTGCAGATGTTTATTTAGGCATAAGCCCAACTATGTTCAGTGGAGGTGTGGGGAATCTTTGGTCCTCCAGATGTTGCTGAACTATAGTTCTGCTCATCCCTGGCTATTGGCCATGCTTGCTGATGCTGATGGGAGTTGTAGTCCAGCAACATCTGCCAGGTCAAAGGATTCCCACCTCTTCCCTAGCAAGCATGTGTTAGGATGGCAGCTTCAGTGTTCCACAGGGTTGGGGCAGACATCTACACCTGCTTCTAAGTCAAGGAGGTCTTCTCTCCCTGATATGCACAGCAGAAAATAAATACATGCCATCTGCAACCTCACCCACTCCCCTCTGGCTTGGCCAGATCACCATGGGGAAGCTTAGCAAGAAGCTAGCACTACTTCCAGCCTTCCCCAAAGCTGCCACCATCTCTCCCGAGGTCCCCCAAGGGTAAAGCGGATGGATAGTTGGGGACTGAAAATGTGGCTGGCCAAGCCAAGACTTGGACCTCTGCCTGAACTTACTCTTTGAACATTCAGCATGTCCAGCTGGCTAAAAATCCCTCCCATCACTGTAGTAGCTGGGTGGGGCATTGAGAGGTGCATATTCAACCCTCTCTTTAACAGTTGGAAAAGGTTCTGCATGACAATATTCCATTTCACTTGTGTTCCTCCCTTTCCCCCTTTCTCTCCCCTACCCTTTAGACCATCTGGAGAGAAGAAGCCTACAGAGCCCAAAGCTATGCCGGATCTCAATGGTTACCAAATCAGAGTATAAAGAAGTCTTCTCACCATTCAAGGATTGTTTTCTGGACACTTGTTTGGACCGAGTCTGCCCACAAGGGGCGCAATGTGTGGGGAAGGGGGCACAGGGGGCATGAAGTGCTGGTTTCCTCCGCGGTATTTCCTGCAATGCTGACCCCCCCCAGAGCACTATTCTGTGGGGTACAGGGCATTCTGGGAGTTCTCTGACTTTTAAAGGGGTGATTTCCTCCCCCTTTATATATATATTTTGTAATCCAGCAGCTAAACAAACTGCACAAGCAGTGGACTCTGCCAGACAGTGTTGCAGTGTTGTACAGTATTGGTAAGAAAAGTCGTCTTTTTGGCTGAGTTGATGGCGAGACCCTTGTGCCCGCCAGCTCAATGGGAACTGAACTTCTTTTAATCCCTTTAGAAGGGCATATTTTGCACCCTTATTTCTGAAAGAATCAAGCTGGTATGAGGCCTCAGAGAAGGAGAAGTAGGGTCTGGAAACAAAAAGCTGAATCCTGTGGAAGAATTTTTGAATTTGTACCTTCTGAGAATTTTAATATTTTTATCGAGTTGGAGTGAGGAGAAAGCGAGCACCGTCTTTGCATATGCCCTGAAACCACCATCTTGTACTTCTGTTTCAAATGATGGAGTGCCTTGTATGATGAGAACAATGCTCTCCTGCAGTTCCTGCAGCAAGGTGAAGCTGGCCGGTTTGATGTCCCAGGAAGTGAGCCTTCATAGCAGGCAGCTCAGGAGACATTTCTTGCATGCAGAAGCCAAATGAAGGATAGTAGCATCTTAACTGGCCTAATCGTGGCCCTCGGCCACTGTGATGCATTCAAGAGATTGGTTGGGGACCAGTTTTCCATCTCTTTGCTTTCTGGTGCTATTCTGGTGTCTCGAGTGCATTGGCAGAGCATCATAGCCTTTCAAGCTGGGAGTGTGATGTGGATGCAAAGAGCAGATCCATATGACTTGACTCCATGAGTATTTCTCCCTTTTAAAGAAAAAAGGATGTTTTGCGCTCCCTCTCTTTTAGCAACACAACCCTTGCTTGTTCTCTTTATCAAGGTGTTGATTTGTTGTCATTTAAAGATCACACACTGATTATTCTTAAGGTATACCCATGCCTTTTCTTTTATGCAGATATTAACATGTAACTGGGGTACCAGCCACATCACGTCCTGTGGATCTGTCACTGTTTGTGCCCTCTTTTCTGGTCCGTCCGTGTGCCCACCACCTCTGCCAATCATATTCTAGATAATGAAAAGTGTGGGGTTTTCTATGTCTGTCCTTGACTGAAGCCTTGTGTTGCCCTTCTGTCTGCCATGTTTTTAGCGGAAAATTTGTGCCAGTGCACCTGTAAATCCTTTAAAAAAAACCTTAAGCCACCTTGTTAATTAAATGTGGTAGCACGTCTCAGTGCTCCATCCATGTCCCTTTCTCAAAAAACATGGATGGATAGGTGGGCTAGTGGCTGTGGGTGCAGTCGGAACAATTTCAGCACTTAACTTAAAGGGGGGGCGGGAATCTCTGCATCTGGAATGGTCATTGCAGATAGTGTGTATGCAGAAGACATGCCCTGGGATGATAAAGGATGATAAACTGAAATGTGGGGAGGACTAGTATGGCCACAACCTTAAAAGAAGCCTGCTCTGCAAACAGGGCTGAGATGTCCCTCCCCGGCAGCAAGTGAATCTGAGATGCTGCTGCGACAAATGATACTCACTCGTCACTCATCCCTGTTGATTAGCTGATGGCCTCCTTGGGCTCAATTGGCTTTCAGAGCAGTGTGAACTCGTCAGTAGCTGAGAGAGGGGACAGTTCACAAAAGGGCTCATGTATTATGTAAGCGACGCAGCTTAAAGCAGTGAGGGGAAACCTGATGCTCTCCAGATGGTCTTCTGACTCCCTCTATTCCTAGCCAGCATGGTCAATGGCCAGGGATAATGGGAGTTGCAGCCCAATAACATCTGGAGGGTTGCAAATTCCCCATCCCTGCTTCAAGAGTGCAAAGCACTTGCTCCACAGTGTCATGTTTCCTAGTTCTCTTGTTCCATAGGATCTGTTCTGGCTGTGGATTTTCCATCATCTTTTCCAGGAAGTCTGATTGCCTTTTACTACTCTTCCACCCCCCTAACAGACAGTATTTTCCAGATTTTTACTTAAAGAAAAACAACAACTCTTTTTACTTAACTGCCTTTCTGTAGCAGGATTGAGCTGGTCTTCCTCTTGACTAGTGAGCTGCTGCAAAGTAATTAAACATTTCAGAAGATGGTGTGCTGTGGGTGTCTCTAGCTATAGGGCCAGGGAGTGTTGTCTGTGATCGGTATTTTATTTGTGAGTTGTGGACGGAGGAAGAGGCAATATGGCATGGGGCTGTAGGGCCCAAAGACAAGGTGAGATCTACAGTATGTTAACATAATTGGGGGGGGGGCGTGGGAGTTCACACGTGGAATATTTAACATGTCTTACTACAATACAGAATGTGTACAGACACTTATGAGCCAAATGCAAACATATCATGTTAGAAAATGTTCACAGATTTTAAAAAAAAATACTTTTGGAGCATTGTTTAAGGAACCATCCAACATGCTTGTTGCCTGTCTCCTTTTGTGTCTCTACAATTAAGAAGAAGAAGATTTTAAATATGACTGGATCATATTTATATTTAAAGATGGATGTTCTTTTTGTAGTTCACATCGAGCCTAATTTTAGGTAATAAATAGTGAAATTCTACTGAAAACGAAGCCCGTATTAATCCATTAGCAGCTGCCTGTGTTGAAATGTCTGAAACATATTCCTTTTTAGAATAGTGGGTCCTGTCATCAAACGCCAACTATCCCTTGTTTTTTCTCTTCCCTAGCTTGTTAACTGCCAAGTTTATCTGCAAAAGAAATGCATAATGAAAGGGGGGGAGGGATCACATTCATTACTGGGGCCATGAACCTTTGGTGGCTGAGAGATGAGCCTTAATGTTTAGACATCCTCCAGAGCTGGAGAAGTTGAGCCAAGTTTCAAGATTAGATGTAAAGGAGGCTGGCATCCATCATGTGGTCCTTGAGCTGAACTGATGGTGATATCTCTGCAGGAAGACCCTTATAAAGAAGCAATCTAAGTTTGGTGGGTTGCATTGTTTATGAAACTTGCAACTAATGAGAAAGTAAACACACAATTGGAACAAGTGTTCTTTTGCAAAGCCATGTAGCAGTCTCTGCCTGTTTTTGTTTTTGTTTTCTTAAATTTTTTTTAAAGACTGGCTGTAAACAGAGAGAATGCTTTAGTTGGCAAGCTGGAACAGACTCCGAGGAAAGCTGCAACCAGCAATTCAGCTGTGGCAGAGGTGAGAACTGGGTATATTTGCAGCAAAAAGGCACAAGGGGAAAACTGTTTTGGTGATCTTGAGAGGAAGAAGCTGTTTGCTGTGTCTGCTGAGCTTTTATAATTACAGCAAAGGGGGCTGTGACAGAAGGTTAGGAAAGAACTCATCAGTTGTCACCAGACTCGTGGGTGCGAGTGTTTTGAACCAGGATGTCAAAAATGTCAGAATGACCACTTCTAGTGCTTTGGTAAAAGAACGGTATTGACTTATAGCAGTTGAGCCTGCTAGGTCTCCCTGCCTTTACAGACATTGGACGGACATTGCAGCAAGGAGATGTCTTCCCCACACCCAAGCAAACTTTCATGCCTTCTTTCTACACAGAGCTGCATACGTCACTCTGGCCAGGACTTCCCATCACTCCACCTGTCCAGATGAGGGCATAGGTGGCAAATGCCCAAGTCTTACAGATAGTTTCCCTTTCTGGGCTCAGAGCCCACCGCCCCAAGCTCACAGATAAGGGTAGCATCAAAGCAAGCCAATTAGCCTATATCAAAGCAAGTGATTATAAATATATATGAGCTCAGTGTTACAACAACTACCAATTAATTGTGGGGTTACCTTGCTCCCCAGTTCAGGGGAACAACAGGTTGACTTAAAGCAGTTCTGATCAAACTCTCTACCTGGAGGAAACACAAGGCACCTGTTGGAGAACCTCTGCATGTTGCAGGCACCCTGGAGCAGGTCTGGAACCAGTTTGTACAACTGAGAAGCTGCTGTTCCCCTTGATGAACAGAGCCTGAGCCCCTGAACAAGCACCACCCAGCTGCCTATTGCAGAATATGATGCATAGTGGAAGGAAAGCTTGTTTGCTATTTCTAATTTTTACACTGGGGAACCTTTGCCTAACCTTTGGGCTCCTGGCATCACTGCATCAAAATCAACTGCCTTTGAAGGATGGCCAGTAAACAAATCACTGCATATCTCTTCTGACCCAAACCTATGTGTCTACACTTGTCTTCTGCTTGTGGAATGTTCTTCCCAGGCAGGCCCTTATTACATATCTTGAGGCACCAAGCAAAAAAAGTTAATATTCCCCAGGCCTTTGTGTAATTCTAATCAATAGCCTTTTAAACTATGGAGGGGGTATTGTTTGTTTGTTACAATGGTAATTTTGAGTTTTTATATTATAAACTACCCTGAGGTCCTCGGATGAAGGGCGGTATAGGTAATTAATTAATACTAAATAATACACTTTCCTTCTCTAAGATGTATGAAATGAACTTGTGATTTAGTGCCTTGTTAATTGACTGCTGTTCCCGCCCTTTTAGCAGGCCAGAAAGTCAGATATGCTGGGCTCCTTGGGGAATCCTAAAACCACGCATGATGTCAGTAGCAGATGTCCTGCATCTCACCAAACCACTCTTCCCACTTGACATGGTGTGCTGACCACCTGCTTCAGACAACTGTGACTCCCTGTAAGCTGAGCAGAGCCTGGTGTGTCAGAAATAAGATGATGTTCATGGCACCTTGGGGGTTTGCTTTGACACAATCAGTATGACTTACCCGGTTTTAGCAGCTAGGTTTTGTTTTCAGAGCTGTTGTCATAACAGCGCATAAGTGAAGCAGATGGTTTGCTTTCTTCCGTAACTATTGTGTGTGCTCGGTATGGAAAACTAACACAATTTGTTGGATCTTAAGTAGATCGCACATACCCTCTTTAAGTCTTGCCTCTCAGTTCTGGTATTTCTTCCCAAAGTTCTTTTCTCCACCATTTGCACTGTGTAAGGGAACGAAAACAGCATAAATCTCTCCCATCTCATACATTTAAAGCACATAGCTTCCCTGCAGAATCCTGGCAATTTTTGCTTAAGCCTTATGAAGCTACAATTCCCAGCCCCCTTTACAAACTCCAGGGCTCTGTGGCGGAAGCTATGTGCTTTAAATATAAGCTGTGGGTGTGGCCTTGCAGGCAGTGATGGCCACCTACATGGATGGCTTTAAGAGAGGAATGGACAAAATCATGGGAGGATAAGGCTATCCATGATGGCTATGCCAACAGAGGCAGTATCCTAGAAATTGCAGGAGAGGGGCATACTTTTATGCACAAAAGCTGTCTGCAGGTTTCCCACAGGCCACTGTGAGAGCAGGATGGAGTAGATGGGCCATTGGCCTGATCCAGTAGGTTCTTCCTATGTTCATAGTTCAATGGTGCTGCAAGGGGTTTATCATGAAAAGTAAGCTAAGCTCTGCTTTCTGTGGGCACTTTGCCCATTCTACCCAACTGCCAATAAAAAATTGTACTTCTGGGCTAATCAGCATGACAGGGATACTATAGTCAGGTGGTGTATTAAATCAGAAGGCTGGCAACCAGGAGGACTCCCTAGTCAAAGGAATTTTCTTTATTTCTGTAATCATCATTGCTGGGTGCAGTTAATACTTATTATTCCAGAATCTAGAAGAGTAAAGCTATGATGAGCTGTACAATGTAATGCCAGAGGCCCTGGTCATTTCCCAAAGTTGCCATGAAGTAGGGTTCTTTCCAGTAAAGTTAAGACTCGGCTTTTCGTTGCTGCTGCTAACTTTCTGGTGTGATGATGTGGCTGCTTGCCCTCCCATGCAAGCCGACAGCCAAATAAGCTTTGGCAATGACACGTATTCTAATCAAAGAGGTACATGGAGCCTTTATGGATTAGGGAAAGGAAACAAAATAATACATTTGACAGCCACTCAATATGCCTCACGTAACATGGAAATTTGCCATCTTAACATTCCCACATTTGGAACTTAATAAGCATCTCCAAGTTTCTGGCTCTTTGCACTGCAATTAAGTAGTCACTTCTATGTCCAAGAAGTTTCCTCATTCTTTACCCACCCTCCCCTTCAGGAAGCCTTTCACCATGCATTCCTAAAAACGACCACCACCACTTCTTTGCAGGAAGATTAAATAAATGAAGGCAGAACTTTTCTCCAGCTGGGGTAAAAAAATGGGGCAACCTGTGCCCCTTCTCACAGAAATCCCAGAAAGTTCACTAGAAGTTACTTCCATGTAAGCAGACACAGGATTGCAGACCAAGTCTCTTCTGCCTTTAAAGTGAGTATAAAAGGTAAGGGTAAAGGTACCTCTGCCCGTACGGGCCAGTCTTGACAGACTCTAGGGTTGTGCGCTCATCTCACTCTAGAGGCTGGGAGCCAGCGCTGTCCGAAGACACTTCCGGGTCACGTGGCCAATGTGACAAAGCTGCTCTGGCGAGCCAGCGCAGCACACGGAACGCCGTTTACCTTCCCGCTAGTAAGTGGTCCCTATTTATCTACTTGGACCCGGGGGTGCTTTCGAACTGCTAGGTTGGCAGGCGCTGGGACCGAGCAGTGGGAGCGCACCCCGCCACAGGGATTCGAACCACTGACCATGCGATTGCCAAGTCCTAGGCGCTGAGGTTTTACCCACAGCGCCACCCGCGTCCCCCAGGTGAGTATACTCATACTCATATCTAGGGCTGTATGTGTATACTTAACCCACACCGCATCCCAATGAAACCTTAACCCAATGTAACCCAAACTCTGCAACTTGTATAGATTAAGCAACTTTGTTTGCACTTGCTTAATTTTGCTTCTGGAAAATTGTGCAAGAGAGGAGAGCAACAAGGGAGGGACACACTGTGCTGAAATACCCCTCTCCCCACCCTTGAAGTCTTACTAGGCCTTCCACACTCCATTCTGACACCTGAGGCAGAGGGCCTTCTCAGTAGTGGTGCCCACCCTTTGGAATACCCTCCCATTAGATGTCAAGGAAATAAACAACTATCTGACTTTTAGAAGACATCTGAAGGCAACCCTGTTTAGGGAAGTGTTTAATGACTGATGTTTTAATGTGTTTTTAATATTTTGTTGGAAGTCACCCAGAGTGGCTGGGGAAACCCAGCCAGATGGGTAGGGTATAAATAAATTATTATTATTTATTATTATTACTGTTATTATTACTGAGCATTCAACAAGCTATGGCCCAGTGCCCACACACTTCCAAGCCTACTTTCATATCTGTAAGAGCTAGAAAGATGCATTTCTATAAAATGAAAAGCCCTATTGGCCAAATTCTACAGAAAGCTCCGAAGAGCTGTTATACTCAGGTAATCACTCCAGAGAGGCTCAGTGTGCATAATATTATACTGGATTTCAGGATTTGCAAGCACCACACAGCAGGGTGCATCTTCAGCAGCAGTTCCCACCTTGTTCACCAGAGGGCTACACACAAAGTGCTCTCACAAAGCATCCTGCTCAGTTTTCACCCACGCCATTCCAACCAACTGAATTTACAACTTTTCTGAAATTATAAAACTTTATTTCATTTTTTCAAATTTTAAGAAAACATTAAAAATACTGACAACTCCGAATGCGTCCCCTCCCCCCACAAAATAAAGTTGTGCCATGGCCCACACAAAGCTGAAGTTGATCCTGTGGATTCCATGTATCAAGGAAAGGATGTGGGTTATTTAGAGGCTGGCCTTAACTCTGCAGCTGCGTGCTCCTGTCACAATTCATTGGTGATAAAGGAAAAAATGAGCAGCAATTGCCAGGACCAGTTGAGGTACCCAGTACTGTGGCTTACAAGCTGTAACAAAGAACAAAGCAGCGCTCATTTGGGTTTTTGCCACTTTTAGTCTGTCTTTTTCTTCCCTGAAGTGCCACCAGAGGCAACAAAAATGTCACAAGTTGATGGGAGAGAGAAAACAGCCTTCTCAAGATCCTGAGCATAAAATCCAAGTGGGCTCTTAGTGCAGAGATAAAAGTCTGTTACAGTATGAGCAGGCGGCTTCCAAATGTTCATGCAGGAGAGCTGAATTTTGGCAAGGTGACCTCCATAGGGTACGGTTAGTTGGCACGGGTTGATTTGATGCTACTTCCAAGCAGATAAGAGAAACAACATTTCAGTCAACAAGCACCCACTTTTGGAGGTTATGAGCAGTGCTAGCACTTCAAAAAAGCCCTATGTTTTGCACACTTGCAAAAATCATCAGCAGCATTCTGGCCTAGGTGCAACAGAAACAGTAATGTATGGGCCAACTGCTGCTTGTGATGAAAAGAAAAAAGAATGAAGCCCAGATTAGACTCAGGCTCAAATCATCTTTAGTCCTGCTAAGGTCTTTGTGGTGCACAAATACATGCTCTGCTGACTTTTAAGCAATGGTGGCCAAGCATACTTGCCAAGCTGACAGAAATCTGCTAATTTGCTGGCAGGATACACTTTGTTAAAAGAGAAAAAAAAGCTGGTGCAGCAGCCATAAACTGGCAGTGAAGCACTGTAGCATTCTGGGTGAACTCAGGTTATTTCCTCATGAAAAAAGAAGTGTGGGAGAAACGAACAAGGACATCTCAAAAAGGGGAGGGGTGAGGGTGGGGAAGATAAATAGCTTTTGCTTTTTTTATCTTTTTTTTTTTTTTGAAAGATAGCTAATGTAAACTTCAATGGCATGATTTTTCCCATTCAGACCAACTCTTGCGAGAGTCCTAGAGATCTGGCACATGATCAGAAGTCAGAGATCTGTAGGCCAAAGCTGGCCAGCAGACAAAGATGATCAGATGAACAGAAAGGGTTTGGCAAGCCATTTGCTGACCAAAGGATGTCTTCAGAGAGGAGGGAGAGGTGGCCAAGCAGCTTTAGGGCTCCATCTTGGTACATCCTGCGACCTGAAAATGAATCACAGTTGCAGTAAGAGGAGCACAGAGCATGCACACTCATTCCCTATGTGGAGTGGCGGAAGCATAAGCTCAACCACAGAAAGACTGCAATGAAAGTGTCAAAAAGTAAAAATACTGATATTAGCAACTGTCATGGGGGCACGCACACGCGCACACGCGCACACACACAACACCACCACTGTTTTCAATAACTAAATAATGCACTAACTCAGACACACTTATACAGCCTCTCAAAATCATAACCAATTAGTTTTCTAATTCTACTACCATCCCTCCCTGACTGCAATATCCTAGATGTGTATTCAACTCATATTCCCAAATCTTCCAGCATTCAATAAAATATGAACCAGGGAAACAGGAAAACGGCAATTTTGAAGCTGCCTTATACCATGTCTACCTCAGTAATGTCTACACTCACCGGCAGGGACTTTCCATAGACAGGTCTCTCCCAGCCCTACCTGGAGATTCTAGGGATTGTACCTGAGACCTCCTGCATTTTAAAGCACATGCTCTACCAGTGAGAGAACATGTTGCCAATACATTTTGTAGTCATCACGCAAGTGATCACTAGCTTGGTAAGTATAAGCTTCATTTCAGGTTTTACCCTCTCAAATGACTCTCTCAGGCTTGGGACCTCAAAGTGGGGGGACAACACAATGTAGATGTTCAGTACAGTATCTCCCTGTGACAAATTGTGGACAGCACTGGACATTGACATTAGGATACTTTTCTTGAGCGCCTTCAGGAGCCAGATCAGAAATGTGAGCATAGATCCTGCTGAAGAAGCGTTTGTGGGAGGCAAGGGGCATAGGTCAGAGCTAAAGTACAATAAGAAGGAAGAACTTGTGGCAAAACAACAGGAAGTCAGCACTCTAGTCTGTTCCGATCACAATTAAAGGAACAGCCATAAGAAGCAAAGCACTTACATGATCACCACTGCAACTCACTGCAGAGTAATAGCCAGATGAAAAACAGGGGGAGTTATGCATTTTATGATGACATAAGCTGCCATCCTCAGTGGCTCACTGAAGGGCTGAGGCTGAGATAGACAGGCAGTCCATCACAAAAGCTCTGATGAAATACACAAAGTTTAGCCATACAGGAGATTCAAGTTCTGTAACACTCACATTCTTCATTATCACTCTTGACAGGCTTTGCTGAATAGAAGATGTAATCAACTGTGGCCCCCACACCCATTGGCATGGTTGTAATCTCAGGGCAACCTCTCTCAGGCAGGAAGTGGCTGTAGGCAGAAGTCAGGTTGAGGCCATGCTGGATACTGCCTGGATACCTGTAAAGGAAAAACAGCTCCTCATCCCCAAAACATGGGGAAGAGGAGAAGAAACACAATTAATGCAAGAAAAGCACACTTTAAAAGTACTACTACTCAACTCTGCCTTCCACAGACATTTGCTTTGGTATTACTGTCTGTTCCTGGGGAAACTCCCTTAAATTTGATTACAACACGCTATTTGATAAATGACTATTTTCAAGGGGAGTCTGCTCAGAGCCCTAAATCTTGCTAAGGTTGGACCAAGCTAGTGTAGCCTTTATAACTGTTGCACTATCCTGGCATATCTCTAATCTTATACAGTGGTACCTCAGGTTACATATGTTTCAGGTTACATACGCTTCAGGTTACAGACTCTGCAAACCCAGAAATATTACCTCAGGTTAAGAACTTTGCTTCAGGATGAGAACAGAAATCATGCGGCGGCAGCAGGAGGCCCCATTAGCTAAAGTGGTGCTTCAGGTTAAGAACAGTTTCAGGTTAAGAACGGACCTCCGGAACAAATTAAGTTCTTAACCCAAGGTACCATTGTACCTCAATTTGAGTTTCAAGAGAAATTCTCACTTGGCCCACCCATGGTTGGTTTCAATTTATTTCATTGTAACAAATGAAAAGAAAAACTCCCTCCTGTGACTCAGACAGTGGCGTAGCGTGGGGTTGTCAGCACCCGGGGCAAGGCAAGTAATTTGCGCCCCCTAACCCCTGGATTTTAGCACTCGAGTGCGAGCGCGCCCCCCCCAGATGTTGCGGCCGGGGCCCCCCTGCACCCCCACGCTACGCCGCTGGGGCTGGGGGCGAGCGAAGGCTCAGCAGGAATTTATTAAATTTATTATTTGCGGAGCCCCCGCGGGCCGAGGCAGCCGAAGCCCCCTCCCCTCGGGCGCCTCCCCGCCCCCTTCTCTCCTTGGGCTGTAGGTGGAGCCCACGCTCCGAGGCGCTCCAGATCCGGGCTTGGCAAGCGCCTCTCCTCCCCCCGGCCTGGTCCGGGGGCTTCCAGCCACGCTCCGTCCTCGCCCGACCCCCCCCCCCCGCGGCTGAGACTTGCGCTGAGAGCCAGCGGCACCCCCTTCCGCCGGAAGACCCTCGCCCGCCCGCCGGCTTCCTCTCGGAGGGTTTTGGGAAGCGCAGGGCCCCTCGGAGCTCTCCTCCCTCCCAGTCGGCAGAAGCAGCCGCCGCCTGTGGCTGAGCCAAGGGGATGGCGGCGGCGTCAGGGTGCGGAGGCTGCCCGTGCCCGGCCAGGCGTTGGTGGCGGCGTCGGCGCTGCTGCAGCGGCTGCTCCTCCTGCGAGCAGTGAGTGGAGTGCAGCCGCGGCGGCGGGGGGCGCGCGCACGCTAGGGCGCAAGGCTGGCGGTGGCGGCGGGGAGCCTGGCGGAGGAAGGAACTTGTCCCTTCCCTCTGGACTCGCCCCCCCCCCCAGATGTTGCGCCCGGTGCGGCCGGCCCCCCCGGCACCCCCCACGCTACGCCACTGGACCCAGAGAGCAACTGCAGTATGAAGATTAACTTGCTCTTGCAAACACAGCCCCCTTTCCTTGGAGAAAACCTTGACATAGGCTTTGTGACAAGGATCATACAATCCCCTTCAACCAAAGGTGACTCCACTATGCTCTCAAGATAACAATCCTGGCTATGGAACTGTCTCATTCATGGGACCCAACACCCTTCCTCTTCAAGTTACCTTGAGTAACACAGATCTGGATCAGAGTTGTTCACTACAGTGAACTCCTTAGGCCAATGTGCAGGACGGTCTGCAATGCACCAAAGAAAATCCAGATCAGATACACCACTGAACATACAATTTTGGGGTTAAACTCACAATTAGTAACCCCATCCAAACTGCTGCTTCAACAATCGACATTGTCAAGACCAAGTGGCAAAATGGGAGAGAGTGGGGAACAGGTAAAGGTTTCAGCATTCAATGAAATATATTGGTGCATAAAGAGATTGGGAGGTGAGAACATCTACCACAGTTAGAAATGGGCCCCTCCTGCTTTCTCACCTCCAGAACTGGATTAAGCAGTTCATACGCAAACAGGAACAATAAAAAACCAAGACAAGGCTCAGGTGATGAGTAAAGGTGCTGCTCTTTCAAGTAATAGATTTTGCCCAGGGTTGAAAGAACCACTTTAGGAATGCCCAAGAGTAATTGTAGACATTTTCGTAAAACAGCAAACCTGCATGACATACACAAGCTGCCTTTGTAAAAGTCCTAAATTTCAAAAGTAAATTTGCCACATGGCATGGAAGGCTGATTGCTATTTGAAAAACACAAGCCTCGATGCTTATGTTTTGTGATCCTTGGACTTAACTTGCTGTTGGCACATAGTGGACTATCATTACCAAACTGCAAAAGGCGAGAATAATCAACAAATATATTTTAATCAGGAGATTGCATGAGGCAGATTTCAAAGAGTGGAGGAAACGTAATCAAAATTCCAAATTTGACACTCTTTTTGGAATGCAAGGTTTGCTACAAAGTCCTCAAAAGAGTCACAGGGAACCAAGAGAAGCATGTGGCCATGCTTCAGCCTACCAATGAACACCTTCAGCAGCATGGGCATAGCCAAGGGGGTGGGCAGCTGCCCCCGCCCAATCAATAAAATTCAATAAAAATACACAGCAAACTGAGGTTCTGACCCCCTTATAAAAGGCCTGCCCCACTAACAAAAATCTTGGCTACACCCATGTTCAGCAGTGCCTCAAACCATTCAGTATTATTATTATTATTATTTAAAAAATTGTATCAAGTTTTACAATTTTATATTCAATACAATTAGTATTATCACAAAAAGAATGTATAAATCTCTACCTCCCCCACCCCACCTCCCGTGACTTCCCTCAACTTCCTCCTCTTCTTTCCCCCCCAAAAAAAATTTATTGGTTTTTACAATATCAACGACAAACAAAAACATGAGACAAACAAAACATAACAAACATAAATCATAACCTTATTGAAAATAACAGTTATTTACTTTGTAGGACGACTTCCTCGTTTCCCCTTAGTTGAATTTCACTGCATATCCTTATAACGGTTTTCCAAATCCCAATTTTAATACCCTTTAAATTAAACATTAACATCCATAAATCTTCTCCTTCTTGTATTAAACATATTATTTTATCAGTTAACATAAATACAATCCTAAGCCCATTAAGTATCTGGACGCTATTTCCTGTTATTTTAGTTTAACAAATTTAGCTAAATAATCATTGAATTTCTTCCATTCTTCGTGGTGTTCCTCCTCCTTCTGGTCGCAGACTCTTCCGATTAGATCGGCTAGCTCCATAAAATCCATCATCTCTCAACTTCCTCTTCTGGTTCATTAATTATTTACTTCTCCTGCCTGTTTTTTCCTACTTTAATTTTATAATTATATAATCTTCTAATTAAATATTGTTATAATCTTATAATTTTTGTACCATATTTTCACATTAAATCTTACCCTTTGTTATTTCCCCATTATTGCATCTTGACCTTTATACTTGTTTTCTTAATTGTAAGTGTTTACTCAAACCCTGCTAGTGAGTCCAAACCATTCAGTATTAAAAGTTCTGTTCCAACTAGGTGTAGCATAGTTGCAGAATGAAGCGGTGGGAAATTTTGGATACCTGGCGTGGCATCCGTCACACCTTCCAACAGGATCAGCTCTGCAGGTCGCTCACATGCAACATCACAATAACGGAACTGAAGCAGGAAGTCACGGCTGTATTTGCGCCTGTCTACAGGGAGAAAGGCAGATCAAAGGAGGGAAATAAAAGGAAGCATTTAAGTTGATTTTGATTATTTCCACACAACCTAGTGTTGTTATTTGAATGAAGTGCAGGTACAAGTCCACACTGCACCCATACAACCATCAAAATGCAATTTCAAAACTCAAATGCTGGTTAAAGTGAAGGAGGGGGACCCTAACCTATAATTATGGATGTCGGGAATACACACTTTTATGAATAAACATTACTTATAGGATAGTAACATTATATGTGGTTAGGCTCCTAGACAGTCTGATGGTTTTAGAGTGTAAAAAACTAGCAACTTTCAGACAGTACATTAATGGCAGAGAACAAGTCTCTGCAACACTTGTCCTCATTTCCACCATGAAGCTCACCTGACTTCTTGCTTTGGCATAGACTGACATACTGGCAGCTGTCCGTAATCCCCAGAGAGCTGGGCCACAGGGGAGTCAGCAGTTTCCGCTGGTGTGGGTTCTGACAGAAGTCTTCCTGTCCAGACACCTACAGGGGCAGAACACAAGCACACACAAAAGTGTTTTGAAACACACAATCTTCTCAAATACAGCAAAATTTATAGTAGGTGCAGCCACACACACAAGCTTAAAAACTGGCACCTATATCTACAGATTTGTGACTATGCTAGGAATTTACAAGCAAAGGAATTAGTCACTTAGTCAAAAGAAAGAAAACCCAATGAAGGGTGTGTATTATGGGGTCAAGACTGCTGTTGCATGCAAGTTTTTGAAGCACCCGTACAGTGCTGCTGTCATCAGAATGTGCCAGCCTGTATCTCCCACCACCCCAATTTAATCTGAAGTTACGCTTTCCAAAAAGAATACAGCAAAAGGAAGCCTGTTGCTAAGGACCCTTTTATAATACTATGCCTCTGTTTGGAAGCACCCAGTCTAGAATATTCCCGGGTAATCAAGAATGTTAGAAATCTAGCCTATAGCAGATGGGGGTTCAACAGCAAACGTGTGATTGTCTCAAGGAGAGAAAAAGGTTTAGAATCCAGTAATTTTAAACTGGTATATGCATGACAGTTTTCAATGTGCATCCAATGCACACCCTTATCTAGCAGCCCGCACATGCTGGTAGCTTCAGTTTATTCTGCTCCCATCTGACCATTCGGCAAAACCAGCATAGTTTGTGCCATTTGCATAACAGATTTCACATTTTCAGTATAGAATAATGCACCCATTTGACTTTCTGCTTTTCATAAAGTTTATTATTTTCAAATGAATAAAACAGAATACATTGGGGGCAGCTACGGGGAATAGTTTCTATCTGTTCTAAATTGAATGTATCATAATATCTGTTTGAACATTTAATTTAACATAGAAAAGTTTTGTTCTCAAAACCTTCCTATTTCTGTGCCTGCTTTGTCCACTGCCCCAGCTTCATGTTTTGTGCTAATATACTAAAGCAGCGGGAAGCGGGTGGCGCTGTGGGTTAAACCACAGAGCCTAGGACTTGCCGATCAGAAGGTCAGCGGTTCGAATTCCCGTTCTCGGTCCCTGCTCCTGCCAACCTAGCAGCTCGAAAGCACATCAAAGTGCAAGTAGATAAATAGGTACTGCTCCGGCAGGAAGGCAAACGGCGTTTCCATGTACTGCTCTGGTTTGCCAGAAGCGGCTTAGTCATGTTGGCGACATGACCCGGAAACTGTACGCCGGCTCCCTCAGTCAATAAAGCGAGATGAGTGCTGCAACCCCAGAGTTGGCCACGATTGGACCTAATGGTCAGGAGTCCCTTTACCTTTACCTTTACTAAAGCAGCAATGCAGGAAGCTGTCATGCAGATAGCCTAAGTTTACATAGATTCTAGCATGGACTTCTTCCTGTAGCACCTATGACCCAAATACAATAATGGCCTTTTTATCACAAGAGAAATTAAATCATTCAATTTCTCTTAGTGAACTAACCAAAGCCACAAAAAGGTGGTACAATGGTAGAAAATCTCAGAAGCCGCTAAGTCTACAGAGGAAAGGCATGATGCATTTTAAGCTGAGTCAAGAGATGTTGCCATCTATCCCCTTTCTCTGCTTACCTTCCAGGCTGGCATTCCATGGTAGTACAACTGGCCATTCCGAATGAACTTGTATAGCGGTGAGTCAGGCACAGAGTTCAGGTCCCCACATAAGACAATAGGGCAGTAATTGCCATCAGCCATTTTTGCAGTCTTGTCTACCTCGGCTAGGAGCAGAGCCATCTGAGCCAGTTTGATATCGCCCCGACGGGGATTATACAACACATGAGTGTTTGCCACACACAAGGGGCTGACTGATTTGTCTCCCAAGCTTTCTGGCAGTAAAGGTTGTAACAACAATACCAGACCCACATTGTCCCTGTTGAGGATGTCCAAGCCAGGCCGAAAGTATTCAACAGGACTAGCACTTATCAACTGAAACTTGCTTTGCTTGTAGCAGATTGCACAACCATCTGTCTTCCTGCCTGTCCTCCGCTTGTAGATGCAGGCGAAGCCTAGCCAAACAACACAAGGCTTCATCAGATCAATTTAAACAACCAAGAACTTAAGGCTGCAACTCTAACACATACATAAGCCTCACTGAACTATAAGTAAATCTGAGTAGGATTAGGCTGCAAGTCTCTGTAGGCAAGGTGAAATTATATTGAGATCTTATACTTCTGTTTTTACAGTGTCCAGCCAACAAATGTTCCTCCTGTTCATATTGTGAAACCATGCCAAGCCAAACACATCCAACTGTCGCAGGAGTTGGAGCAGATTCAGGAAGGCAGGGAACCATGTCTGGGGTGAAAGTTCCCTGCCAACCTAAAAGTCAGGGCCAACCTAAAAGTCAGACGTTCTAAACCTGGCATGATTTTATTCACAAAGCTCAACTAGAGGTTATAGAGGAGATGCATACAACTGTCTCCTGATACAATTTTTCCTTGTTAAACTGAAAAGATGCTACAGGAGCTCCCAAGTTTGAGCAAAGGAATGTCAAAGACTGCTGAACCCTTTTTGAGCCTGGATGTTTCCCTGCACAAAATCAGTTTCCCCAACTTGCTTTTCCACTAGCGGGGAGAAGGGTTGCTGGGATCCATATCCTGACTCACAGGAAAAGCAGCTTGCAGGTAGGAGCAGGATTTTGAGTGAGAAGGCAGCAGGAGGGAGAGAAGTTAAGCAGCTCCTCCTGCATCAACCTCCTGTTCCTAACTGCAGCCTCCCATGGCTGTTTCTCATTTTTTATTTTTTATTTTAAAAGGAATGTTGACTTTAATCCCCAGCATGAGGCTACAACCCCACTACGAAAATCATGGGAGAGACAGACCAAGCCTCTTACTAAATGATGATATCCTAGTGTGACATTAAAGATAGCAGAGAAGCTCCAACTTCCCCACAACCATTCCTTCTATCAAACTCAGGGGGTAAAGCAAATCATCCCAGAAAAATTGTGGCCACTAAAACTGTGTAGAAAAAGCAGTGCTTGGAGGAATCCGTAGGAGTATTCTTGAGCTAGTCTCCATTGCAAAAACTACTTATACCCATCATTGTAAGTGTTGGTTCCAGCTGTTCCCAATAGTGATTCTCCTGAACTTCTTGGAGACAAAGAATCTGGAAAGCAACAGAGAACATACTTAGCAGCAGCTCTCCCAAGGCAGCACAAGTTCCCTCACTATAACTAGTTCTGACTGAATATCTTCCCTATACCTATTTCCCCTACTACAGAGTGGGAAAATGCAGCATCCTTTGGGACTACAAGCAATTACATATTCAAAAAACTACTTAAAATAAGGAGAGGAGGTGCAAAGAGTTCAAAGAGTGGGAGACTGAAAGTGAATGTGCTTACAGATTCACAGCCACTGAATAGTGCTACCTAAAGCCAGAAAGTTCTCAGTGACCCTTGAGAGGAATCTACAGACAATCCAAACTAAGAGTCAGGTTTACAGTCACGTGAGCTATGTGCGAGAAGGACCCAAATTCCAGTTGCTGCAAGTGAGGACTCTGGGGGCCATATTATCAGACACTAGCTAAGAACAATATACTTAGGATTTCCCTCTCCTTGCTAACTAATATAGTGCCTAATGCAAATATCACACTCACTTCAGGATCCCAGTGCTGGATCTCCTGTAAGAGATTTGTAAAGCGATAGCTCCAGTTCATAATGTCTGGATGGCAATGCATATAAAGATGAGGGCTCTGTTCTATCAGGTCCTGGGCCAGAATGTTATACGACATGACTCTGAATTCAAATAAAGACCCAGCCTCTGAGCTCAACTCTGGGATGCAAGCCTGAGCAGAAAGATCTTCCCAGTCCCTCCACAGAATTTCTGTGTAATGACAAAGAAAGGAAGGCAAATGTTAGAAATATGGGAGTGGGGGACGAGGGAATAGGCAGAGGAAACTGCATGAGAGAAAATGCTTAAACCCCCTTCCAGAACCCCAATCCATTCCAAAAGTTCAAACAGGTGCTTTTAATTTAAAAATACAGTGGGAGATCCTGATCACAGATCTCCAGCATCACAAATAGTTTGACCCTATGGACCAAATCAGATGTGATGTTAAATGCACCCTTACATTTAACATGCATGGTTTTAAGAATTGCAAATGGCACCAATCTGTCTCCCCCACAATGCAATTAGAAGTGATTTTCACCAGGACCAAAGCAGGGGATGAAAGGGTTAAATCCTCTCTAGCTGTGATCCTCATAATTACAGTCTTTTAGAAGCTACTACTTACTTTAAAAAGTGCTTGTTAAATGCAAAGACACATTTACTATCTTTACAGTTTGGCCCTAAGTTACCTCTGCTATGTGGGAAATGAAGGATTTATCATTCATCAATTGCTTGAAGAATTTGAACTATGATATGATCATTCAGAAAGATTCTTCAGATTGTAAAAGTACTCCACTGGCAGAGATGGCTAGGCGACCAATGGATAAATGTATTTAAAAGCAACAAAGTTAGCATGGTGGCGTCTTGAAGATTAACAGATGCATTGTGGTATTTTATAGGCCTACTTCACAAGATGAATTTTTACAGCAACAGACTAAGATAGCTAGTCTTCCAGACTTAAATGTACTGAGGAAGAAAGATTCTGCAATGCTCACAAGTTTCAAACAAGCACTAGATTCATTTCCTTGCAACTGTACTCTGAAACGTCATCTGTTTCACAGATAGTAATACACCTTGAATAACTCTCCTTTCATTACTTTGCCATGCAATTCTGATGGCAGCTGTTCACAAAACCTTCTGCCTATGCTTTTTGGGCTGTAATTTTGGTCATACTACATTAAACTAGTAATAACATATCCAAACACGAAAGGAGTTCAGCAATGGACTATGCTTCCGAGGCAAAGCTTTGAAGGAGTCTGCGGAAAGATAATACTGGTGTTTTTCAGTTCTTTTGCAGCCTCACACATGGCAAAGATCATACAGTCATATTATATTGGAAAGTTTTGCTCTATGAAAGCAGAGTCAAAATAAGAAGATGAAACACATTCATTATACTCACCATGGTAAGGTATCTCTAGTGGAAGTGGCTGAAACTGACCAGCATTCTGAAAAGGCCATACTGCTCCCTCTGTTGGTCCCACATCTGTCTCCTGGGCAGGACTCCAGGCTAACACTGCAGGGTCTTCAATCCACACTTCTGTAGACAGAGGAGCAGCTTCAACCATCTGAGGATCAGCCTGTGTCCTTACTGCTGCCCATATAGCATTGTCCCCTAAGGCCTCCCTTTCTTCTGCGGGTAAACTTCCTGTCACTTCTACTAATTCCTGTAGTCCAGGAGACGTCTCAATCTGGACCTGACTTGGCAGCTGCTCCTGGCCATCAGATTGTGGTGATACATTCAGGTTGCTTAAGCTTGTCATCAGTAGCTCTGGGCCTTCCAGCCACTCAGCATCTGATATTGTGGGCACCTTCTCTGGTTTTGAAGCACTCTCACTGGCATGGACCTCACCAGCACCTTCCTCCAGCCACTGCTGCAGCAGGGCTTGCTGCTCCTCTGAGACAGGCTTCCCACTGATGGGAGCAGATAGGCCGTCTATATGGGTGGTCGTGCTCTTCGCCAGAAGCATGTTCTTTCGACATGTAAAGAAAGCATCTGCCAAAATAAGCCAACAGCAGATGCTGATTAAAACAACACGTTTCCAAAGGGTAGCAAAATTAGGTGCCACAAAATTATTAGAACTCAACAGTTTATGATACGAGGACAATTCAGAAGGATCAGCAAAAGGTTGGCACAGTAGGGCACACCTGCTTTTACTAATCCTGAGAAAGTGGGCAGGAAAGTAGTCCATGCCACTGTCTAAAGCAGTCCTACATTGTTGCAGGTTCATGATTTTGAACATTTGGGTTTAGCAATATCAAGACTTCCTTGATCACTTTGGCTGATCTCAAAATCTCAGTGATTTTCTATTATTGATTTGAGTGCAAATAGAAGTAACCATTAACAGACATTCATTTCCAAAATATTCTTACCAGATCAGGAGGCATTTTTAAAACAGATAGAAAAGTTAAACAAGTGATATTGGATTACCTCATGAACTGGAACAGAATCTGGTGTTAGATTTACCGCATGTAATGCTTTGAAAGAAAACATAATGAAAATGATCTATAGGTGGTACATGACCCCAGTCAAGCTTGCAAAAATCTATCATTTGCCCAATAATAAATGTTGGAAATGTAATGAGACTGAAGGTACTTTTTACCACCTTTGGTGGACCTGCCCGAGGATTAAAGCTTTTTGGAAAATGATCTATAATGAAATTAAGAAAGTCCTTAAGTGGACCTTTCCTAAGAAACCTGAGGCTTTTCTCTTGGGCATGGTTGGCCAATTGGTGTTAAAGAGGGACAGGATTTTTTTTATGTATGCTACCACAGCAGCAAGAATTCTTCTGGCAAAGTATTGGAAGATGCAAGAACTACCTACTCTGGAAGAATGGCAAACAAAGGTGACGGACTTTATGGGACTGGCTGAGATGACTGGCAGAATCCGCGACCAGGGGAAGGAGACAGTGGAAGAGGACTGAAAGAAATTTAAAATATATCTTAAAAACTGTTGTAAAATTGAGGAGTGTTAAGATGTCAAGGGGTAAGAAGCAGAGAATTACAGCTGTAATTAACAAATTAAAGAAAACTTAATGAAAGGGAATTATAGATAAATTGACTAAAGGGTTGCTAAAGAATCGTAAAACAAGGATGCAGTGATGGGGAGGTACGGGGAAGTCGAAGGAAAGAAGGTGCATGAAAATAAGATTATGAAGTTATACATGTTTAAATGTTTTGTATGTTTTTGTTTTGTGTTTCGCTTGTCTTTATTATGTGTTTGGAAAATGAATAAAAATTATTATAAAAAAAAGAGAATCTAGTAGTACAGAATGTAAAGGTTTTAGCTATGTTATCTGGCTGGTATATGTATTTAGGAAACAGTAGTTTCAGATTGGAAGGGAGCAAGAAAACAGGGCAGGGGAAGAGGTTTAAAAATCTCCCCCAAAGTCATGATCCCAATCAAACAAGCCAGACAGATCTTCTGCATAGGATCTAGGTTGGCTATTAGATGACTCATCTTCTCTGGGTTAGAATGCTAATCCTTGTTCCCTCACATTTTTCTTTTAGTCACCTGATATTACATGGTAGCAAAATATTTGTCATCATGATGGGTAGAGTGTGATGCAGGATGATAACTTTATTATGCAAGAAACTAGGGCCAGGGGTCGCAGAGAAAGACTAACCCTTAAGAGTACTTTCCAATGTGCTGGAGCTCTGAAAATTGATACATTTACAGTTCAAAGCATTGAATTGCTAGATAATTCTGAAATGGGACATCTTCAAAAGGGGAGGGGGAGAGAATGTATTGAAAGCATACCTCAAAAAGGTACTTCCAAAGCCACATAGAAAATGAAAATTGGGCATGTATCTAGCTCCTAACACTCTGGTTATTAGAAAGAGTCATACAAGGAGACAAGGTAGTGCTAGGCTACTGTACTTAGAAAACTGAAACTATACATTCTCACTCACTCACGCTCAGTGTAACAGCGACCAAACTTAAAAGGATTACAACACAAATCTGAAGTGTTTTGAACAGTTCAAAAGGCCTATATGTTTCATTTATTATGATTACCACAAATACACGCGTTTGCCTACTCTTCCTACGCCCCCGCTCACACTTCGCTCCAAACCACCTGCCTCCTTAATCTCTTTCCCCACTGCCATCATCCAGCCAAACCATAATTACTGCATCTTACGTACAGCAACATTTGGTAGGGAAACCCGGGGCGGGAGGGGGGGGGGTTTGGAGACAAACGCAGCTTCCCAGTCTTCTTCGTCTGGCCTTTTGGGTTATTCCCCCCCCCCCCGGACGCGTGCGCATGCAGCCACGCACACCTTAAAACACACCCTCTTTGAGCGTGCGTGCGTTTTCGTTCCGTTCGCGGCGGGATAGAGAAACAGCATGGGTAGAAGAAACCAGCCGACGGTACAAAGGCTCTGTTTTGCATTCATTGCCCCGCCCACTTCTGCGTCGGGTCCCGCCCACAACTGGCACGCCTGTCCTGCTCCCCCCCCCCCTCGCCCCTCAGTTGCCCATATGGGAAAGTGGCCGTCTGGTTTTAAAATAACACAGCCCCCCACTGGTGTTAAGCATTTTATTACACTGAAATAAAGCACCGGCGACAGATAATGTTGTCCCCGTGAATGTAGGGGCAGAACTGTTAACAACAACCACCACCACGTCCTTCGGGGGGGGGGGGCGGACTTCGCAAAAAGGGGTCCCTGAGGCGGGGAGAAGGGGAGGCTTCCAGGCCGCCAACTGAGCGTCGTCCGGCCAGGCCTGGTGGAGAAGCGCGGAGGGGCAGCGGGGATTCCTGTCAGCTTTGGGCCTCGGCTGACAGAAGCCCTCGCGTCGTGTGAGAAGCCGCCGAAGCCGCCTCTTCTTTCTGAGGAGGCTTGGGGGGGGGGAGCAGGGGAACAGGAGGAGCCGGGGAAAAAGGAGGGCCGGCGGCGCGGGGAGGGGGGTTTACCTCGGAAAGCCCGCAGGAGCCGCGCCACGGGCAGCAGCACGTAACAGAGCACGGTCCCGATCATGCCGCCCGCGCCTCCCCTCCCAGTTGTGGGCCGCGAGCGAGGCCGACTCCGCCTCAGCGAGGCTCGAGCGGGCTGATTGGGAGCGGCGCGCGGGCGGGATGAGCCGTTGGGCGTCGCGGCGGCGGCCCGAGGGCCTTCCTTGCTTTGGGAAGGCTGGCGGGCCCGGAGGAGCTTCCCCAAGCGAGCGGGGCTGGTGCTCCAGGACTGGCGCGAGAGGCTTCGGCAGGACGCGGCTCCGTCTTGACGGAGGCTGTGAGGGGGAACGGAGCTGCTGGATCTCCCCGGTGCCTGCTGCTAAATGCGGTTATATCCCAAGCAGGCGCTTCTGTGGGAAACTCTGGAAGCCACCCTCCTCAGCCCATGTTCATTTATTGATCTTAGTTCATAGAATGTATACACCCGCTTGGTTTTAGTAGCGGGGAGGGGGCACACTCGAAGCTAAAATAAAGACAAAACAATAAAATTATCCCTGAAAAGTTTGCAGCCGTCATTTAAGAACATGCGGATAGATATGAACACACTACTATAGGATAGACTGAAGCCAAATTTAAAACCGTGCAGGCTTTCTAAACATCTGGGCAGGTTGTCTAAATAAGAGCCAATAACCAGGCCTTTTTTGTTGATCTGATTTACATTCTTTGCCCTTTTAAAAGGCTTTTTTTGGAGGAGGGGTATTGGGTGGTTGTTTTTATTTTTATTATGTATTTTGTGGTTTTATATCCCGATTTTATTCTGGGAACCGCCCTGAGATCCCCTAGGTATAGGTCGGTATATAAATCCAAATAATAATAATAATAATAAAGGGTGACTTTCAGCGGGTCGCTCTCTCTCGCAGGCCTAACTTTACCTCAGAGCTTGGACGAAGCCAGGATTTTTTGTTGGGACAGAACCTCTGATTTGCATTAATTTTGATTGATTTATGGGGACCAGCTGCCCCCCCCCTGCTGTGCCCATGCCCCAGAGGTTTATTGTGAGGTTGAAAGGGGAAGGGGAGTCTATTTGACAGTGGAACCATCTCCCTCAGCAGGTTGTGGACTCTCCTTCCTTTGAGGTTTTTAAGCAGAGGTTGGATGGCCATTTGTCATGGATGCTTTAGCTGAGATTTCTGCATTGCAGGGGGTTGGACTAGATGACCCTTAGTACTCTTATGATGCCGTGATCAAATGTCAGCTACCTGTGGCTTCTTAAGAGGAAAGGCACAATACAGATGTAAAAAATAAATCGTTGGGGCTTCCCAAATTTTCTAAGCGGGGAGGGGTGGGTACTGCAATGAAGCAACGGAATTGCGTTAGGAGGCAATTCAGGTGCCCTGCACTCAGCGCACATCTCACTGCTTCGTGGTTGTGCAAATCAGCATAGCAGCCTGTCAGGTGCGCACCTTAGAAATCTCCTTCTGGAATATCACACACACACCCGACTTCAGCGCATCCTTGTGGTAGACTTCTCACCTTTTCCTGTGCAGTTGGTTATGTGCTTTATGAGGATTTTAATAATAGCATTAGCAGCACAGAATCAAGATTAATAATTATTATTGATGAATCCAAAACTGGACTGTGTGGTTTGTGAAGCATTCAGGAACTCTGAATTAGTGCAGGCCATCACATCTTCCCAGAATTAAAGAAACATGAGACTTGTTTATTAGTGTTTTTAAAAAATAAAATATAATTTGGAAGGGAAGGGGTTTCCTTCTGGTGTCTCATACTTAAAAAGTCAGCTTCCATTTCCCCCCACAATCCAAAGGCTTCTTTGAAAATGAAAACAGTTTATCAGATTTTAACTCCATTATTTTAAATTACCTAATTTAAGAAGGTCCTAAAAATAATAATAATAGTACTGCCAGCTGCTCTGATTAATTCCTCTCTTTTTTCATTATCTTTTTTGCCTTATCCTGTCACGTAAGGCCTGGGCCATTTACTTGAACCATGTGGGTTGGTTTTACTAAATTTACCCCATACTTGTCTGCAAGATCACTCCCAAAATAACCCTATCACCAGCTCCAGTCTTGGATTTATTTACATGCTCATGGAATAAATCAGAGGTCACATTAGGTGATAATTAGAAGCCTTTCTTCTTGTCTAACAGTTATGACTAGTGCAGCTGTCACTGAAAACAAGAAAACAGTCTCTGTTCGCTAATTAGAATTGTAAGCAGCTCACAACTTGCAGCAAGAAAACAGAGACTTGACAGGCACCCAAAATAGAAAGCAAGAGTGGATGTTAATGGCCCAATCCTATACAAATTTAAGCATGTCTAAACATCAGTTCTCTTTACCTTGTCCATTGACATTCAATATATAATTTTTATGAGCCACCCTAATAATTGTATTTATTAATTACTGTAACCAGTCCAAGGACCTTATGGTGAAGGGCAGGTAAAAAATCAAATAAATAAATAAATAATGATCCCAAGGAACCATCTTTTCAACAACTTTGTGGTGGGAAAGATGTCACTACCACATTCAGCTTGGTTTCCTTCTGTATTGTATGCTACTTTTGGATGGCAACAGATTTTACCATTTTTGCTGTCCGTTAAGAAAGGTTATTATTATGAAGACTCTTGCTCAGCACTACCTTACCAGCGTTCATGCCTATATAGTGGTACCTCGGGTTACATACGCTTCAGGTTACAGACTCCGCTAACCCAGAAATAATACCTTGGGTTAAGAACTTTGCTTCAGGATAAGAACAGAAATCGCGCGGTGGCAGCGCGGCAGCAGTGGGAGGCCCCATTAGCTAAAGTGGTGCTTCAGGTTAAGAACAGTTTCAGGTTAAGAACGGACCTCCGGAATGAATTAAGTACGTAACCAGAGGTACCACTGTATTATGCAATATTTTAAAGTTAATATTAATAAAAATTATGGTTAAAAATTTACACCTCGCTTTCAGGTGTCTGCTATTTATGAAGGAGTCAGATAGGAGTGTCATACAGATGCTACATGTCTAAATGTTGTGATTGGGAAGAATTCTCACAATTCTCACCTGTGTCATGAATTGTTGTGATCTGGCTAATTTAATAGGCTTTAGGGTGCCAAATCTATATGCTGATCTTAATCGGCCGCCCAAGGTTGACTGTTGTAAAAAAAATCACCACATTTAAAGAGAGGGAGCTGAACTTGGGTTATGAAAAGTAGCAACATTAGTACCCAGAACCATACATTATTTCTTAGAACCTCGACAGGTTTAGCTGCTCCTTAAGCTAAGGTTACCAGACGTCCCCATTTCCCGGGGACAGTCCCCGGATTTACACATCATTCCCCATACAAAATCCATTGAAGTTGAAAAGTGTCCCCGGATCCATTGAAAAAAATCTGGTAACCTTACCTTAAGCAATCAACAGCATCACTTTCTGAAACAAAATCTCTCACCTGAATTCTGATCCATTTTGATCCAGCTCAGCAAAGAAGACCCGATGCAAGTCTGAGCTATGTGACCATAGGAGATACTATATATCTTGAGTCACAATGTCTAGATGAGGTCATGGAATACTTGAGATGAAATTAAAGTGACCTGAACTCAAGAGGAGGCAAACAGCATGCACAACACTCAGACAGTCCCAGTGACTAGGAAATGTCTTCCTAATCAGAAACAATCCCATCTGAGATTCCACATCACCAGCTGACACCTTAGGTCATGGAAATGTTTCTGTGATGTAAAAAATTGTTATGGTTGGGTAACTCCAGTAAAGATTCTGTTTCAAAAAAATCTGAAATAGAGAGCACAATAAATTACATATAACACTATAAGAAAGGGAAGAATCCACAAGCAGACCGCCTGGTTCCTTAACAACACCATGGACTTTTTGAACTTTGACTTTGAGGAGGATGAAGGTGAGAGTGTTGTATGTGTTTTGTTTAAAACAGCAATCACCAAACGAATGCCCTTAGAGCTTTAGCAGAAATCACAATTATCTGTGTATGTATAAGAGCCAAAAATGGAAAGCAGGGCATTGGTGTCTTGATGAAACTCTGACGTATTCAGGGTTAAGTGAGTCCAGAAACCAACTCTCCCCCACAGCAATCTTTTTCACAAAAAGAAACTAGGAAGTGATGCTCACATGTGCCAGGAATTATAAAGAATCTCAGGCTGATGAAACAGGCAACAACAGTGAGGCTGAGGTAGAAGAACCAACCACTAGTATCACCAAACAGGGTTACACACTACCACAACAGAAAGGTTGTCTGGACTGGTAGGATGGCGGGGAGGTAGAATTAGGGAAGAACATCTGTGCAAGGCTGGCACAATAAAGCAATTGCCTTGGGCAGCAGATGCTATGTAGAGACAGTGGTAGCTTCTCAGTCATTCTACCTAAGCCTCCTACCTGTTCGGTTTTGCCACATGGCTTGTCTTGCATCCCTTCACTTGCCTGCTGCCATCTGGTACAGTGAGGGGACATCCCTAGTGTTGAAGCAGCATTCAGCTGCCCATCCAGCTGGCTTCTGAATATGGAACCAGGGAAGGGGCTCACTACCTTATCCTTTGCTGCAAACATTGGGCCAACCCTTCTTGGGTGGTCCATTTCGCTTTTCAAAATAAGGGGTTGACCCTAGATGGCTTTTTTGGATCCTTTAGTCTATATTATTTCATTTCATTTACAAGCCATTCATCCATTCCAACACCCACCAGAATCTTTGATTGTAAGTCAAGAAAGTTTTGAAGCCCAGTTCATTCTGAATTGTGGCTATCAATTTTGTTATTTATTATTATTATTATTATTATTATTATTATTACTTATTAAATTCGTATAGTGCCCTCCATCTGTAGACCTCAGGGCAGTTCACAACTCGAAAACGCAAGATAGAAAACAAAATACATAATACAAGAACAAGAAGGAAAGAAAAACAAACCAATAGACCCAACACACACCTGTCAGTGGCCTCGACTAGCACTCTTTTTTCCCACCCATATCGATACCTGAATGGCTGAACTGGGGATCATTCGTGTCAAGCTTAAATATTGAATAACACTCAAGAAGGTTGCAGAAGTGCAGCTCAGTAACCCAATAAGTGGAAGGAAGAGGTTGGTCACCCTGTGCAAAAAAAGAGATTAAATAAAGAGTAACACATTTTTGTTCCTTTCCTTCATTTGGCTGGACGAGGTATAGCAACAAATCCCTTGTACAGTTTGAGTTGTCTTAAGGGGCAGTTTTCCAAAGCTGTTTCTGCCTAATTGTAAAATAAATTATGAATTGGAGGTGAGAGAGGTGGAATCACATCTAATAGCATCTAGTTACAAATCTTGCTTCCAGTACCTGTGCACAGTGGCATTCAAACCATTTCATCTTATTAGAGAACAGCACAATCCCCCCCCCTCCAAAGCCTTCTCTGCCTGATACAAAACACAGCCTGCGTGTCTTCCAAGTTAGCAACACAAGCAAGAGATGAAAGCAGTTGTCATCATTTTAGGTGGTGGGGTCAACAAAATGTGGGGAGCCCAGTCACAGTAAGTGATTGTAGGTGTGAGAAATGACAAACACCAAGAAAGGAGGAGAACCTCATTTGAAATGAGCAACAACACACCCACTGCAAGGCGAACATCACAAGACAGCTAGTGGTGGACTTTTCTGGATCTCACAGCAGAAAGCAACCATCAACCTCTGACAGCTTTTGGGTGAGTGTCATGCACACTGGAGAGAAGGGCAAAGATCCATGGATGGGGAAGGAGAGAGAAAGCTCTTTAAGGCGCTTGGGTTCATGAATGGTTTCACTGATGGGCAACGAGGGCTTCTTGTGTAGTGTAATAGGCATAGCAAGGGGCTTGTATTCCTATTGCAGAATGTGTGCAATTAATCTCATTCCAGATGAGTATGGCGAGATGTCGGAAGGCAGCACGTCTGCAGAGATCCTGTCTGTTACTGACACCACTGACAAAACAGAAGAGAAGTCAAGGGATGAAAATTCTGACACAGACCTTGAGATAGAAGGTGGACTGTTTAGTATCTTGTCTTCCAGCCAAACCTTCCCCCTCAGCCTCATAATAACCTTGTAAGATAGTAGTGTCTTTGTCAAGGACACTCCGTAGTCATGGCCATAGCTGGGGGAGGGGGAGTTGCCCCACCCAAATCAAGCAAATCGATAAAAATAAACTAACTGAGGTTCTGCCCCCCAACATAAATCTTGGCTACACCCATGTCAGTAGTTGTCCGTTTAAAAGTATGGGTTCTGTTGCTAAACTGAGGAATGCCTCTATAACCTTCATTCTGGTTCATCAAGGTAAAACAAAACATGGATCAGCCACAGATATCAGTGTCGAAGTTATTTGATAATAGTAGGCCTTGTCAATCTTATTTAACTGAAGGCTAACGCGAGTTGCTAGCCACAATGGCTAAGCTCTTGCTCCACAGTCAAAAGCAGTAATGCTTCTGAATTCCATTTGCTGCAAGCCTAAGGGGGAATGGGGAATGTTTTTCTGCTCAGATCCTGCTTGCTGGTTTCCCATAGACAGCTGGTTGGCCACTGTGAGAACAGGATGCTGGACTAGATGGGCCATTGACCTGCTCCAGTAGGCTCTTCTTATGTTCTTAGTCTCAAAATGTTACACAGGAACCACAATCTAGTTCTATTTGCACTTACTTGTACGTGACTAGTAGCCCAGCCAGTGAATGTACAGAGACATCTGTATCAGGAAGCCATCAAATAAAATGTGGACCAGCCATGTACAAGAATGTGCACCTACATCAACCCTGCAAATGGATTTTCTTTGTTGTATCGGTTTACCTGGTTGATATTGAACATAAATAGGACTGATTTGACTATAGATGCAGTGCATATTGTAGTGCAGGCTTAGCATAACTGGAAGGATAGAGATATTTGTGATCTTATGATTCTTTCCTGGAATCAGCGTGAGTTTTGCACATTTGCAAGGCATAAGGGAGAACTTCAGAGGTGTTCAGTTGCCTAATATTTTAGGGGCCATCAATTCAAACCTTTCCTTAGCGACTGTGCTACTGAAGTCTAGGTCAGGACACGGCTGTTTTCTTTGTAGTGATCACAGGGGAAATGCTATGCCAATCAGACTGGTTTGCTTTTCCAGATGTTGACCGATCATTTGCAACCATAAAGGGTGCAGAACTCTACATAGAGGCTTGCAAGCTGGTAGGAGTGGTTCCTGTCTCGTACTTCATTCGTAACATGGAAGAGCCCATCATGAACCTTAACCATCATGGGCTTGGACCCAAGGGAACGAAAGCCATTGCCATTGCTCTGGTTGTAAGTACTTCAGAATAATAGTCCACACTATTTCACATCAAGTTGATAGGCTTTTTCCCAGTTTGGGGAGAAAGAAGATTATTCTTAAATGTAGGAAGAAAGAGGACACTGTCTTATCACTAGATCTGTTAACCGTACTGCGTAAATGGCAACTTCCCTGTCCCCATATTTCCCCTTCACATTTGGAGCTTTAACCAGAATTGCAATTGTATTGATGTCCTTTGTTTACACTCTGCAATGTGGTCCCACACTGTTTTCCCCATCAGAATCACATTTCCCAGCTCTTACTAGCCCTGCTAGGGGAAAGGTTGGTACCTGTATTATTAATTTTGTAAACCGAAGAGGTTCTATTTACAACCAAGATGTAAACAAAAAAACAACAAACAGCCTGTCTTCCTCCCATGGTAAATACTGCCTTCAGGGTGTGTGTGTGTGTGATTTTGATCAGAGAATTAAAAAAGGTAAAGGGACCCCTGACCATTAGGTCCAGTTGTGACTGACTCTGGGGTTGCAACGCTCATCTCGCTTTATTGGCCGAGGGAGCCGGGGTTAAACAGGAAACTATCCCCCTCCGCGCACATACACACACACAAACAAACACAACTATCCCAATATAATTCATCTGTCTCCTCTTTGTAAATTATCCCAAAGTTGTTTTTCATCTAGGAGTAAAGATCCCAATGGTGTCCTAATCTGCTCCTCTGCTTAGCTGCTGCTTAAACTTTTTTTAAAAAGCCCATTAGCTGCATTCATCGAATTAACTTTCGCTCCAATGTTAACTGTCCGGGCTTACAGTTCTTTGTGGTTTTGTGATGTCGAGCTGCGAAAACTAATATTTTGGGCAAACAGAGAACTTTTAAAAAGGCCTTTTCTGTCAGTCAGTTCTGCTGATTTCCTGTACAGTAGTTCTCTATCCCTCTTTGCATTCTTTAGTCCAACACAACCATCACCCACTTAGAGCTAGAAGATAACTGGATTCTGGGCGAAGGAGCCACATACCTGGTGCAGATGCTGCGGGAGAACTGCTACATCCAGGAGATGGTACCCAATCTTTCCCTGTATGGAGGGTGAAGGGAGTTCACTTACTTGACGAGTTCATTCTTTTTTTGGTATTGATTGTTATTGCTATTATTGATGTGCAAAGTGTTTTACAACCTTTTGCTTGTTTATCTCTGGAAACTGTTCACTGGCCTTCTCATTTCACAATAATCACTTACATGTTTTCAATGCATGAAGTCCCATGTTCAGCCCACAACCCTTCAGTTATATGTTCTCGTTTACAAGGGCTAGGAAGGACTTAGGTCTGGAACCCTAGAAAACCACCAGAATCATAGTAGTGGATTGAGCTATTGGCAAAACCTATTTGGTGTTTCACAACTTTCTGACTAGTTGCAGGACCTTAGCCAGACCTAGCAGAGTAAACACAGAATCCACGGAAGCAATTGGCAACTTGGCTGCAGACAGAATAGACGAAGCAGGAACCAGGAACTTGTAGTTAGGTGTTTATTATATACAGTGGACTATTTACAGGAACAGAACACAGATCTTTTGCTAGCTCTCTCATACACGACTCACAACTCCTACACTGACACACAGAACTCTGAACCTCTGAACCTCTGAACTACTGAACTAACACATTCCAGTTAGTAGGCCATTAATTATCACTCCCTTGAGAGAGCCTGACCAATCAGGGGGAGGTCTCCATGTCTCTGTTATCACCAGGCAGACTTACTCCTTCAGATTGCCTTCTGGCTGTCTGCCAAACCTTAATTGACTCTGTGTGAGTAGCTGCACATACACAGTTTCCCAACAAGATCAGCTTCAGGATTTTGGGAGTCCCCAAGCAAGAGATTGTTGATATACCTTCCTATCTGGTGATGAGAGCCTGGAGACCATCCCAGGGCCCTCTGCAGAAATGCCATGTGCAGCAGAGCTAAGCCCCACATCAAATTATTTTGAAAGCTAAATTTAGCTTTCTAAAATATACGTATCATTGCCCATATCAGTATTGCCCGTAAGTAGCATCTTCACACAATCTCTTGAGTTCCATGTGTAAGTTCATCATTTGAATTCTGCATTAGCCCCTAGAATAACATCATACTCTGGGCCCATATTCACACAAATCTGAAAGGAGGCTTATCCATAGATGTGCATTGAAATTGTAAGGAGAGGAGAAAATGTCACATTTTCTTGCCATCCTGTTTGTGAATACAAGAAGTCAGGTCCCAAATACACATGACTTTAAATAAATTAATGCAGTCAACATGCAGGTTGTTTCAAATGCAAATAGGATCTAGAAGGAGGGTGTAGTATAGTAGGGAACTGCAGAGTGTGGAGAGTATAAACCTTTCCCTTCTGCCAAGGTCTCGCCAAAAGTGCTGCCCCCAACAAATACAGTACTCACTGCTGCTTGTACCAGGAGAGAAGCTTGCATTATAAACAATGAAAACTCCCCTCCTTCTGCAAATAGCAGGTGGGGATGGACTTTCACCTGGGCCAGTGACTCAGGGTAAAGGTTAAGATCTCCCTCCATGCATCTTACTATTTCAATGCTGCTCTCTCCTGCTTCAGATGAAAAATATGCACATTATATATGTATTTTAGGTGCAATTACTGTTTGACATACATATTTATATTTTCTCTGTGTATTTTATTTAATAATACATTTAAATGCATATTTTGAGATGTTCAAACTGTGGAGAAGTGCATCACAGCATTTGGAGAACAGAAACATCAGCTAAGTTTTGATCCTCACCAGAGGTGCCAAGTTCTGTACCACATTGGGGGAGGGGGCCTTCATCGTGTGCATGTGTCATCACACAAGCGACACACATCTGTGATGTAAAGCACATCGGAAGGAGGCCATGAGGTCTGGAGAGGCCCGCTGCCACCGCAGGGAGGCCCATGGAGGCCCTCCGTCACTGCAGGTAGGCTTGACGGGGCCCTCCACCACCGTGGGTAGACCCGACATGGTCTAGCCCCTCAAGATTAGGGGGGGGGCTCAGCTCTACCCCCACATATGGGGGGGGGGGCTAAGCTGTCCTCAGCCCCATAGAGTTGGTGCCTGTGATCCTCACATGAATCTGAGCGGTGTGTACCAGTTCATTTTGTATCTTTGCAAAGATTCGACTCCACTTTCCTCAATTTGGTGCCCTCCAGATGTTTTGGATGGCAATGCCAATCAGCCAGTGTGGCCAGTGGTAAGGGGTTATCAGAGATGTAGTGCAATGACATCTGGATAGTACCATGTTGGGGGGAGGCTGGTCACATTCCTCAAACACCTCTTTATTCAGAACAGCTTCATCCTTTTAAGATGTTCGTCCTCTTCCCTCACCTTATCCCTCCCCCCCCCCATGCATTTCAGAATATTTCCAATAATCATCTCAACACAGAAGGAGCTGAAGCTATCTGCAGGATGTTCTACAATAATATTTCGAATATCCGGGCTGTTCAGCTTTCAGGTACAGTTTCTACCTCTATAGGCACAAGTGGAATGATGCAGCAACACTGATATTTCTGAATACTGCACACAGGAACACATGAAAGTAGCCTTCCTCAACCTGGAGTCTTTCAGATGTTCTGGACTGAAGCTCCTTTCATCCCTCCCTGACCATTGACCACTGACCATGCTGGCTGGGGCTGATGAATGTTGAAGTCCAAAACCATTTGGAGGGCACCAAGCTGGGGAGGGATATTAGACAACAAGGCTGGGAAGACCTGTGCCTGAATTCCTGGCTACTTCCAGTCAGATCAGGCTATACTGGGGCTAGAAGAATAAATGAATCTGCAGATTTTCATGTTTTTGTTATAAATGAGTGAGGGTCAAGTGGGACCTGCAACAAAATGTTGCAGTGTGGAGTGCTTCCTATTCATGATGCCAACCAACCATACCGTTTTCTAAGGGCCTGTCCACATTTCAGCAGTATTTAGCTGTTAGTCCACTTTTACCCCATTTCAATTAGACTGTAGTCCCGACCTGCACATATTTGAAATTGTGTATGAGGAAGAATTTTGGTCTTTGCCGTTAATACCAGTAGAAGTTCCCTTTTGTCTCCACCTTCTAATGTTCTGATTCTATTATGTGTGTGTGAATGTGAACACCATGCATTACATCTGAGTCATTCCAAAGTAGGAAGTCTGTAAGCCCTTTGGAAAGAGCCATGAATAGGGATGGAGAAAGGAGGGGAGGAAATGAGAGAAACAATCTTAAACCTCTGCTTTGTTCTGCATTGTTTTGACGTGTGACGTTTGTAATACACAATCCATGTCTGGGGAACACATCACACAAGTCAATCTCTACAAAGGAAAACTGTGCATGCATTGTACTGAGCAACAAGTTCACATAAAGCTATGGCCAGTGCTTTTTTTCTGGGGGTACACAGGGGTAAGCATAGCCCTCAACATTTTTTAGAAAAGAAAAGAAAAAGGCACTGCCCATGGTACATTTAACAGGAGGACTCCAGCTCCAAATGCAGCTGTTTCAGTCATGCACAAAAGATATATGTACTTTGCATGTGTTGTCTGTGTGATTTTCCTACATGGAAGTGAGGTCAATGCAGGTACTTGACTCGTGTGAAACAGCCCTCTCTTAGCATCCTCTTTTCCTCTTCAGGAAACAACTTTAGGGAAGAGACAGCACCATATTTTTCGGAATCATTAATGGTGAGTAACTTGTGAGCTGGGGAAACTGGGAGTCTGTGCAAAAGGCCGTAAATGAAAGGTTATGGTGCACCCTTCAAAGTGAGGGATGGCAATGATCTCTGGCAGCGGGAAGAGAAGCTACTTCATGCCTTGTCTGCTCAAAATCGTTCTCGCCAAACTTTGTTTATTCATGCAGTGGGGGGGGGGGTTTAGTCCCTACATCTTTCCCCCTGCAGATAGGAAAAACTGCTGTCTGTAGAAAGTACGAACAGGCGAATGGCAGGAAGGGAAGAGCCTCTCACTCCGCCCACCTAGTGGTCACCTGCTTTTCTTTCTTTTTAAAATTGTCATAAGGGAGCCTAATGGAACTGCTTCTCATGTTTAATTTAGCCCTAAGAGGAAATGTGGGTTTCCCAGAAGGTGCTGTGGTAAGAGGTACCATCATATTCCATGCACTGGAGGACTGGGGAGGGAGTATCAGAGAATCAGAGAATAAGAGACCAGAAGAAAAGAGGAGGGGGGATATTTTCTTTCATGCTATACTGACAATGTTCTTCTCAAGTAAATGTACTCAGTACTGTGAGTAAAAAGGAAGAAATAGCAGCACACTGTGTTGAGCACGATTTGTTTCATCCTCCCCGCCCCCAATGCTCCACTACAGGGAATGAATTCCTTTGTGCTTGTTGACTTCCTCTTGGGTGAAATATTATTGCTGCTGAACTTTCTGGGTTTTTTGGGTTGGGTTTCTTTATGGGTCACTGTATTGAAATTTTGAAATGTTGAAATCTTAATCAGAGGCAGAACTTTGGGGTAAGGTGTGCATTGAACCAGACACTGAGAGTATGCCAGCTTATAAAAATACTTGCAGTGATGCTTCAGAATACCAGTTGCTTGAAAGCACCGGAGGAGATTGTTCTTGCGCTCAAATCCTTCTTGTGACTTTCCCACAAGCATCTGAGAACAGGATGCTGAACTATATGGGACAGTGGCATGATCCATCGGGCTCTTACTTAGGTTCTTTTGTCATCATTGTCAGTATTTTGCTGGACTAGGTTGATGCACACCACAAATGGGTGTTTATGTGCACAGGAAGCAATGATCATTAGATACTACAAATTAGGAAAACGGGATGTCTAAGTCCAGTGCTTGGTCTGAAGGCTGCAACTGACCTCGTAGGTCTGTGACCATTTCTCTCCACAGGTCAATTACAGAGTGATAGAGCTGGACCTCAGCCACAATGAGTTTGCTGACAAGGGAGGAGAGCAGCTGGGACAGATGCTGGGTAACCTTCATTATTTCTACATGGCTACCAGTGGGACCAAAGAGTTACGTGCTCCCTGCTTCCACAAGCAGGAAGAAGTTCCAAGGGGCAACACTACCTGTTTCGTTTCCTTTTGGAGGAGAGACAGACCCTCCAAGTGTCCCTATTTTCCAGGGACGTCCCTGATTTACAGAAGCCGTCCCGGTTTCTGATTTGATCCAGGAATGTCCTGCCTTTCCTTAGGATGTCCCTATTTTCATTGGAGAAATGTTGGAGGGTATGGAGAGATCACTGGAGTCTTCTGCTGCTTTTGTAACAGTTGGCTTATTTGCAAATATATAAATATAGCACAGGTGGAAACTAGCACATTAAGCATTCTTAGCAGGCAGCAGATCCACTAACCCATTCATCATTTATTCTGCAAAAAGCCTATTGTGCAATGGCTCCTTCTGAAGCGGTGCATTGGTAAATTTATCATAACCATTTGTTCAAAATGTAAGAATTAAAGAAGACTTTGGGAAAGCTAATATACCATGCATGTATTTTAATGTTGGTACTTTGCCTTCCAAATACAGTATGATCCTGACAATTTATAATATCTCTTGACTGTGTAATCCTAGTTTCACCCTTGCAAAACTAGTTCCCAACACCCATAACAAATTACAAATTACAGTTCCCGGGATTCCTTGTGGGAAGCCATGTGCTTTCAGTGCTTTAGATGTATGGCGGACTGCCAAAACAAAGAAAGCTAATCAGAAGGAGTTTTTTGTGTAAAGACTGCAAGCTCACTTCAGTTCTTGTACTGAAAACAAATTTCTCAGCTCATAATGTGCTCAGAGGCATTCTGCATCATTTGTTAACTGGCTCTGGTTGATAAATCTTTGAGTTCTAATTTTCAAAAAAATTGGAGTGTGTGTCTGACAAACCTGAAGTCTGCTAACTCCTGCTCTGGAGACAGAAATGCAAAATAAATAAGCAGCCTCATCATTTCATGGATTTGAGACCATGTTGTGGCCAGGAGGCATTCCATAGGCGCCAAGTCTAGCTCCCACAATGTGAGCTCTGACGTGACTTCCGGTTACCTGAGACCTCATGAGACCTTCTGGTGGAAACCGGAAGTTCCTTTTGGAGGTCTTGCAAGGTCTCGGGTGTAATCTCTGAGGCCTCGGAAGAGCTGCTGACCTGCCAACCCAACGTCACATCATAACCTGGGGGCCAAGTCAGTGCCTCTGAGGCATTCAGTTTACTTCTGGAATAGTGGGTAGCTTTGCCATTCCCTATTGTGGAAGGAAAAGAAGGCTGGCCTTACCATGAACAATTCAAGCAGTAGTTTCCAAGGGTGGCCTTGTCAACTTTTGTCTTCTTTCTATCAGATATACAGTGGTACCTCAGGTTACAGACGCTTCAGGTTACAGACTCCGCTAACCCAGAAATAGTACCTCGGGTTAAGAACTTTACTTCAGGATGAGAACAGAAATTGTGTGGCGGCAGCAGGAGGCCCCATTAGCTAAAGTGGTACCTCAGGTTAAGATCAGTTTCAGGTTAAGATCGGACCTCCAGAACGAATTAAGTTCTTAACCCGAGGTACCACTGTACAACATAATTTTGATTTATCGCTTATTGGACAAATAAGCTTCTCTTTCTGGGAATAACACCCCAAACTTTTAGAGCATTTCTATTACACACAAACAACACATTATTATTTTTTGGTGTTAAAATGGATATCAGATATGTGATTTCTAACCAGATAAGTTTCCTTGAAATTAGCCTGGAGCTTACCCCCTTAGCAGAAATAGCATTTTCACAGAACCAATTCAGCATTGTTAATGTTATTAATCCAGCATGAAGGTCAGCGGGTGTCTGCAAGAGGCAGATAAATCCATCATTATGATGAGAACCAAAGGGGGTGGTGGATAGATAGCTTGATATGCTTATGCCTCCGTCAGAATCTGGCTTGGAAACAAAGGCTTGCTTCTAAAAAAAGGATGCGCCATCCCAGCAGCTGTGATGTGGTGCCCTCCACATGTTGCTGAATTCCAACTCCCAGCAGCCCCAGCCACTACGGTGGGAGTTGTAATCCAGCGACATCTGAGGGACACCAAATGGGCGACTTCCATGAACCAAGAGGGAAAGCTTCTGGGAATGTATAGGAATCCAACTGTTTTCTCAGATCTCTTTCCACCACAGCTCTGCAGAGGCACAATTGGGTCCCAGAATTAGAATCACCTTAGAAACTCTTGACTGATTATGTTTCAGTGTACCTGTGTGTGTGTGTGTGTGCGTGTGTGTGTGTGTACACACAGTGTATATATATATATATATATATATATATATATATATATATATATACACACACACATACAGTGGTACCTCTGGATGCGAACGGGATCCGTTCCGGAGCCCCGTTTGCATCCTGAAGTGAATTCAACCCGTGCATGCGCGGGTCGTGATTCACCGCTTCCACGCATGTGCATGACGTCATTTTGAGCATCTGCGCTTGCGTGAGCAGCGAAGCCTGGAAGTAACGTGCTCCGTTACTTCCGGGTCACCGCGGAGCGCAACCTGAAAATGCTTAACCCAAAGCTACCCGAGGTATGACTGTACTGGCTTCAGAAGGCAACTTGGTTGCCCCTTAGAAGTCTGGCCACATCCCTGGGAAAGAACCGTCACTGTTGACAACTGTTTGCCATGACTGTATCATTGCTGCTGAGGCATTTCCAGGGAGTGGGGAAGGCAGAAGTTGGAAGGGGCAGGAAGGCTTTCTGGTGAAAAGCAAAGAAAAAGCCTCAGCCACTTCATATTTAATGGCAAGAACCAGCCTGCCCCCAAATATGATCCCCACCACCCCTGAAACATACAAAAATCCCTGGGCCGTCCTAATTATGTCAATGCGAGTCTGGGATCATCACAGACCCGCCTCCAAAGAGCCATTTATTTTCACCCACCCCAATCCTTTTCATCCTCAGCAAGTTCTTTTCTTTTTTTCTTTCTCCTCAGCCAACAATGAATCGCTGGAGGTTCTGAACCTGAGTTGGAATCACCTGCGCATGAAGGGGGCTGTAGCCCTGTGTGCAGGCCTCAGGGTAAGACTTTGTTGGGCCTCGCCCTCGCGGATCCTGGGGAGAGGGTCCCGGGAGCAAGGCGAGGCTGGAGACCAATTCAGGAATAATGCCTGAACAGGACCGGAGTGTGGGGATGAAGAGGCAATGGTGGAAAAAGGCCTGTGGTGACTGGGAGCAGCAAACAGGGTGCCCTTGCTGCTCAAAGTACCTTTTACTGCCCCATCTCATAGATGGTTGGGGTGGCGGGGAGAGTGCTGTTGCGCTCAGGCCCCTCTTTCTGGTTTCCATGGGCATCTGCTTAACCGCTGTGAGAATAGGATGCTGGAGTAGATGCACTATTGGCCTCATCCAGCAGGCTTGTCTTATGCTCAGTGTGGCAGCAAAATGGGCATGCATTGGGAATTGGCACATGTGCATTTTTCCTGGGGGTACGCAGGGGTACACATACCCCTAAACATTTTGTGAATCTAACGGGAGAAGAAACTCAAAATTTAAATTTTTTTAGTTTCTTCTCTAGCACGGTGAATCGTCAGTTCCGTTGAATAGCACGTTGATTCGTCAGTTTCGTTGTTACCACCTCCTATGGCAGCCTCATTTCCTGTCACAGTGTTTCCTGAGTCTCAGACGGAAGTGAGCGTTTAATGTGTGAAGCAGTGTGGAATGTGGATGTGTGTTTTACTGATGAAAGATTGGCCTCACTGAGGGGCTGTATTTCAATACGAGTCGGAAAATAACTGAGCTGTCAGCTGTGTAATATGAGACAATGCATGTTCTTTGTACTTTTGTACTGTATTTATTTTCCCCGGTTTGAACTATAAAATAGTGATTCACTTGAGCCAAAATGAGGTACCCTTAAACATTTTTTGGGGGGGGGGGAAGCACCTGGTAAAGCAGTACCACACCCACACCATCCAACTTTTTCAGATAAAAAACCGGGATGAGCAACATTCAGGACACGCTCCTGGGCAAGTTACGTGACCTGTGCCACTATCTCGCCCCAAAAAAGCTTTGGGGGGGGGACAAGGTAGTGTGTGATATCGTGGCACCCAAAAGGGCCATTGTGGTCTTGCTTGAAAAAACAGGACCCCCTTTTTTTTCTGGGTCACTCTGTGGGTATGCCGTACCTACCTTGCTGCAAACTCCAGGTGAGGCCCCTCTAAGTCAATCCACATTCCAAAGTCCAAATTGGGGACTATTATTTATTATTTTCAAACACTTTTATACCCCACCAGTTTATATTTTAGAAGATTTCAAAGCAATGTATAGCAGTGACTTTTTTAAAAGCATAACTGAAACCACAACCTATGAGCTTGGAATATAAACTAGCCCTGTGAGGAAAATTTTGGCTGGTGGTTATAAGCTGGCACAATTGCCTGGCTCCGCTAAAAGGATTAAAAATAATAATAAAATCACTGGTGTTTGGACAGGCACCAAGAGGAAATCGGGCTACTTTATTGTTTGGTGGTGCTATTATGGGTATAAGTTAGAACCATTATGTGAAAACTGGCACTGAAGGAGCAGACAGGATTTTGTGACTTGCAGCTGATCCTAAAGGAATTTTGGAAGAGCCATTCACATTGTAATAAACTGGACTTTAATCATCAGAGAGCTTTACAGTGCCATCCTCAGCATGTCTTCTTGGAAGTAAGCCCCTCAGTTGGTACCCATCTGTCTCAGGAGACAATGGAGGAGTGTGCCTTGTGGGGGGGGGGGGGGAGTGTAAAGTCAAACCTTTGGGAGTTACAGCGCCTGCTGTGGCTGTAGGTAGTGATATGGGAGAGACATGGTTTGTTGCAGCTGGGCAGATGAAGGTGTCCGTTTGTTCTCCTTTGGCGTTTCTTGTCTCTGTGCTCCTCCCGAAGAGTTCTATTTTTATTATTTCTATTATGTCTCCAGAACTGGTTCCAGGGTGATTTACAGGGTTAAAAAGAACATGAAACCACAAATAAATGTTAATTTCTCCCCTCTCTCTCTCTTTCTGGAGGCCAATGGAGCATTGAAGGTACTGAACCTTTCATGGAATGGTTTTGGGAATGAGGGTGCTCTGGCCCTTGGGGAAGCCCTCAAGGTCAACAATGTGCTAAATGAGTTGGACATCAGCAGCAACCATATCAACAACGAAGGGACGTTAAAGTTGTGCAAGGGGTTAGAAGTTAATGGTACCCTTAGAATCCTGAAGGTAGGATTTTATTTTCTGAGCGGGTTTGGAGCTTGGCAGCATATGGTATATGAATGAGGTTTTGTTTTTGTAAATTGTTTATTCAAAAGTATTCCTAAACCACTTAATTTTTTTTTAAAAAGTCTAAGTGTTCAACAACCCTACAAGTGAATTTAAAGAAATGGGAACAGTATCATAAAAGCAGAAGTCAAATGGTACAAAGTCCAGCCTATTGATCAGAGAAAGCCAGCAAAGAAAGATACGTCTTTACAAGATGTTGGGAGCAAATAATTGATGATGCTTCAGGTATAGCTGAAGGAAGGGCATTCCAAAGTGGAGGAACGTGTTAAACCGAAAGGTTTTTGTTGTTGTTATTTGTTAGCTGAAAGGCTATGTCTACATCTACAGTTCTCTAATCAGGCTGACATGAAATTAAAAATGAGAAACTCAGTGGAAAAAGTGGGGGGAAAAGAAGAAATATCATGATTAATAAATCACACACCATTAAGAAGGGCAAGATGCCACATAAAACTTAGGTTATAACTTACATTAAGTGACTGATTTTTGATTAAGTGAGAAATGTAGAGACAAACATATGATGTATATGCCAAAGGGAGTTCACAACCTATCTGAGACACTACCAAATGTCTTCTGTTGTTTTTGAATTCTCTCTTCCTCCACAGAAAGTGTGGCTGAAGAACCAAGCTGTACACCCCCCCCCCACATGTTATAATGGTAGTGATTAGGATTTGCCCTGACTAAATTATTATTGTTCACTTTAAATATCTGTTTATATTTACTGTTATGATGTAGTAGATATAATCGGGACAATTTATTTATTTATGAATGCACTTTCATAAAAATATATAGCAAAGTGCAAAATATAAGAATAAAATCAACAAAAACATCAACAAAACATCAATAAATATAAATACAGTACATACTGATTTGTTAAAATTTTCAGGCAGCCCGGTGTGTCCCTGCTGCTCCCACCTCCCAGTCAGCATACCATAGATAGCATAGATAAGCAGTGCGTTCCACTGCTCTTAGTCCTGTCACTATAATTCCCATTTCTCAGATCAAGAACTGAGGTAAAGCGTTTATGTATTGCCACACAATATCCATGTCAGAACTGGAACAATCCCAGACCTTTCAACTCAGTTCCATCAGTAGTCCATTCCTTTCAAGCAAGTGAAATATTTCCTGTCTTCAGATCATCTCTGATTTCTTTTCCTTATAGATGTCCCACAATCCCATTACAGTAGAAGGCGCCATTGCTCTCATCTCATGTGTCAGAAAGAACACAAGCACCAAAATGGAAGAAATCAATATTTCGGTAAGAGGATGCTAAGGGAGAGTTCAGTAGGCCTCATAATTCATAATGTTGAAATGCTGCCTAGGCACAAATGCAGACAATTCCAGCAAGAAAGAAAAGTGTGAGGCAACTGAAGAAACTGGTGTGGCTGCATAAGGAGCTTACAGATGAGCTGAGATTTAAGAAGGGCATCTATTAAAAAATGGAAGAAAGGGGAAATCATGGAGGAGGAGTATACACGAGTAGCCGACAGTTGCAGGGAAACGGTCAGGTGGGCCAAAGCTCAGAATGAACTCAGGCTTGCAAGAGAGGTTAAAAATAATTTTTAAAGGTTTCTTCAGCTATGTTTGAAGCAAGAGGAAGAGCAAGCAAGTAGTAGGCCCTCTGCATGGAGAAGATGGAGAAATGCTAGGAGGTGACAGAGAGAAGGCGGAACTCCTCACCACCTACTTTGCCTCTATGTTCACCCAAGAGGAAAGTGCCCAATCTGGTGATAACAGAATAAACAATGCAAGGAGGCAGAAGCAGCCCAAGATAGGAAAAGAGGTAGTAAGGGAACACCTAGCTACTTTAAAAGAATTCAGATCTCCAGGACCTGGTGAGCTGCACCCAAAAGTACCAAAGGAGCTTGTGGATGTAATCTCAGAGCCTCTGTGTATAATCTTTAAGAATTCTTGGAGAACAGGTGAGGTCACTGCAGACTGAGGGCAGGTAAATGTTGTCCCCATCTTCACAAAGGAGGGGAAAGAAGTCCCAGGTGACTACCAACAAGTGAGCTTGACATCAATACCAGGAAAGGTCTTGGAACAGATAATTAAACAGTCAGTTTGTGAGCACTTAGAAAAGGATGCAGTGATTACTAACACCCAGCATGGCTTTCTCAAAAACAAGTCATGAAAGACAAATCTCATTTCCTTTTTGATAGAGTTACCAACTTGATGGATCAAGGGAATGCTGTGGACATAGTGTATCTTGATTTCAGTAAGGCTTTTAACCAAGTCCCCCATGATATTCTTCTGGGAAAGTTGGTACAATATTGGATGGATGAGATAACTGTTAGATGGATTTGTAACTGGTTGGCTGACCAAACCCAAAGAGTGCTCACTAAGGTTCTTTGTCATCCTGGAAAAGTGACAAATGAGAAGCCACATGGTGTTGTCCTGGGTTCAATCCATTTTCCATTTGTGCTGCATCTTTTTAGATTATAAACCTGAGGACAGGGGCTGTTTTTAGTGATTGGCAAATCACACTGGAGCCCCTTTTTGGTTAAATAGCAGTGTGTGTGTGTGTGTGTGTGTGTGTGTGTGTGTGTGTGTGTGTAAATAGCAAAGTAAACAAAAAGTTAGAAGGGAGCAGAATCAATTATGCAAAATGAGAGCATTTGTTCTATTCATAGAATTCAATTTTTGGATTGCCTGGGCCCCAAATTTTGATTGAGATGGATTGCACAAGGTACTCTCAGCCTATCCCCTGGACATTGAAACCAACCAGACAGGCTCCAGGGTTGTCATCCCATTGTAACCGATCACAGTGGAACCTCAGTTGTCGAACGTAATGCATTCCAGAAGCCTATTTGGCTTCTGAAACATTCAAAAACTGAGGCTCAATGGGGCAGTCAGCAAGCCCCATTGAGAAAAAAGAAAAAAGAGAAGCCATTCAGCTTCTGAGGCACGTTTAAAAATGGAACCATTCACTTTCGGTTCGTTGGAGTTTGGGAGCCGAAACATTTGGCTTCTGAGACGTTTGGCTTCCAATGTTCCACTGTATATGGAAATGGGATCTAGCCTGTCTGTCCTAAATCCAATCTGCTCTGCTTTAGAATGTGCTGGTGAATGAAGGCTTCATCAGGTTGCTGGATGTAGTCTGTGACATACGGCCTGAACTAGATGTTGTCTATGGAGGGGTTGGAGGCCACGTTGCCCATAAGATTCCACCACGGCCAGATGCAATGAAGCTGATTCAGGTGAGGTCCTCTTCTTGCATTTTTGTCATGTCAAAGAGAGAGAGAGAGTTTACTTCTCTTTGGGTAGCAGTGGAGAACCCATGGCATTCCAACAATGATTAGGCTCCCATCAAATGGAGTTCAGTAACCGACAGGCCACAGGTTTCCCATTCCTTTCTTAGTGGCCTTGCTGCACAGTCAGGCTTTTCAAACAGTGCCTCCACCACTGGTTATTTACAGTCTGCACGTCTTATCTCAAGGCTGCACTTGTACTACAGGAACACTGCATTACCGGAGAGAGCACACCCCTTAAAAGCCATGCTTTTGCTGCTCATCAAAATGAGGTTACTTAGGGTTGCCATACGCCTGGTAAATCCCGGACATGTTCTCTTTTGGGGGGCCAACATGCCCACCCATGGGGAATTTTTACATTTTAAAGGAAATGTACGGGGGTTTTCATTTGTTTTTGGCACGGGTGCAAGCCACGGCTGCTGTCACCCCGAGCTTGCTTCCCTCATCTCTCCTCTGGAGCAACGTTATGAAGTGTGTAGTTTGCATGCAAGCTTGCAGTTCTGACATGTAACCTGATTCTCAGTTCTAGGGAATTTTTGATGTTAGAACCTGGATGTACTCAAGAGTTGGGCACCCCAAAAATTAACAGACAACAGAGATACATCAAAAGGGATTCGGCTTATTGTCTCAAAAAAGAGAATTAGCACTAAAATATTGTTAAACGTCAGAAAACAGCACACTTACACTAGCCTTGGTTTAAAGGTAAAGGTAAAGGGACCCCTGACCATTAGGTCCAGTCGTGGCTGACTCTGGGGTTGCAGCGCTCATCTCGCTTTATTGGCCGAGGGAGCTGGCATACAGCTTCCGGGTCATGTGGCCAGCATGACTAAGCCACTTCTGGCAAACCAGAGCAGCGCACGGAAAAGCCGTTTACCTTCCCGCTGGAGCTGTACCTATTTATCTACTTGCACTTTGACATGCTTTCGAACTGCTAGGTTGGCAGGAGCAGGGACCGAGCAACGGGAGCTCACCCCGTCCCGGGGATTCGAACCGCCGACCTTCTGATCAGCAAGTCCTAGGCTTTGTGGTTTAACTCACAGCGCCACCCGCGTCCCTTAGCCTTGTTTTAGAAGAGTTTAAAACCAAAATGCCTTTTCGACATAACCCTTCACTGCCCAGAGTGGCTGCAGCAACCCAGTCAGATGGGTGGAGTGCAAATAATAAAAATACTATTATTAAAGGTACAAGAGACCTTTAATAATAATCTGGCCATGCTACACATAAACCAGCTTCCTAGTCGACTCCTGTTTTCAAAAGCATGCATTCTCTACAAGACTCAGTAGATGGTGCTATTGAATGGGAAAATAACATTACAGTACTTCTGGAGGGAAAGCAATTACTCTCCAACCTGATCTACCGTAATCCATAAGGGTGGCATACTCCAGGTGTTAGGGACTACAACTCCCATCATCTCTGATCATTGGACCACACTGGCTGAGCCTGATGGGAGTCCATCAGCTTTGGGAGGGTACCACATTGGCTATCACTCCCCTACATTTTGAGGGCATAAACTGCTGTGCTGAGACAGAGGTTCACAGGAGCCAATATAAGAGTCTCCTCCTAGCAATATGAAGACCCAGGCCTGGAGTCAGCCCAAATCTTCTTTCCACAATTCTGAAATATAAACACCCTAAAATTTGACTAGATTACTCACAGCTTAGTTGCATTGTCTTCGATAGTGCTTGCTCCCAAGTAAATGTGTATTGGGCTGCAGGCTAAATTGCATGTGGCAGTGTATCAAGTTGTGAGAGACCTCTTCCAGTATCTTTTGATTTTGCAATTTATTACCAGGCCTTTTGAGTCGATAGCAAACATTTCAATAATAAATCCCATGGTGATAAAATAATCCAAGAGAATAAAACAGCGCAAAAATAATCTTAACTTCTTCCTCAGCACTGACATATTTATAAAAATCAACACTGTTCTTAACTGCTTAAAAGAGAAAATAGAGCTGGCCTGATGAGCATCTCTGGGGAGGGTATTCCATTAAGTGAGTGGCACAACTAAGAATCATGTACTAATCTTAGGGCCCATCCGTACCATCCGAAATACCGTTTAATGCCTTGAATATTCCTGCAATGGGCAGGTTTAAGTAAATGGATGATATTTTCAGTTAATAAAGAGCACCCAATAACATATTTGTATTGTAAATGCTTAAAGATAAACAGGAAGGAAGCAAAAGAATAAGCAGAATCGCTTCAAGAGTGGTTCTATCTAGTGGTTTTGAGCAACAGAAAATGTAGCCTCTGCATCAGAAGTCCAAGGTGTAGATATAATCTGAATATATAAGAAAAACAGTAAATGCTATCCAGGGGAGAGGGATCAGACTTGTGGTCTCACATAGGTTTCTTCTATTTTCTATTCCTAGAACTATTTAGATGAACACAAGTTGAGGCTCTGGGACTTCTTTAGGAATATGGACAAATATGGCAACATGAAGATTCCTGTGGCGGAGTTTCGAAGAACCATGATGCTGGTATGTCCCAGAGGCTGACTATACTAGAATTTTAAAGAGATTTGATTGGTTTAAATTATCACGGATTCTCTCAAAGACCCCTGGGTCTTGCAAGTTCACTGGGGTGTCTGCAATATTGGCTGGGAGGACTTCAGCCCTTTCCCGGAACTGCAGTTCCCATGTTTTCCATTGTTGGAAAGTGAAACAGTCAAGCAAGTATGGAAGCAATTTAAACGTTTAGTGTAGACAGATGAAAACAAGACTCATTTTCTCACATTGGTACATCTCTAGCTACTCCAAGTCCCTACCACAAACCCTGTGGTTTATTGTTACAATATTTCATTTTCATCCCTGTAAGTATTGCTGGTACAGAGAAGCAGATGGGAAGAGAGACAACTGGCTCATCAAACAGTCAGGAAAAGCTGTGACATTTGTTGGCAGGGGTCGTGGCTGTTTAGAGAACGAGACGAGTTGCAGAGATTGAGCCATCTGAACACATAACTCAAACAAATCAGTGTGGATGCGCTGAAACATTATTGGCCAAAGTCTAGATATGAGATTGGCAATGGGCAGGGATGGGTGCTGAAATTAAAATTCAGAATTGGTAATGGACATAAATATTGGAAGTGGTGAGCGAGGGTCATGAGAGTTGGGTTTTCCACCTTGTGTTTCAGGCCAGGAGTGCCAGCTTGGCTCCCGGGGCCGTGGGTGCCATGCAGTGTGCATGGCCATGGCACCGAAATTTGTGGGTTCCCAGCCCCTTCATGGGAAATTTTGTGGGTGCTTGGGCATCCAGGGCCCAGGGAGTTAGCACCTATGTTTCTGGCAGTTTGAGGTGTATTATTATAAACAGGATGTGTTTAGAGATGTTGAGTTAGGAGGAGTTAGCAGGCTCTGTCTCTTGCAGGGTCCCTTTCTCAGCAGATAAGATAGGGAAGAGAGGGAGGTGGGCACTATTACCTTACAGCCACCCAACAGAGGAAGGAATATATCAGGAGGGCGGAACTTCTGTCCCTCCAGATGTTACTCGACTCCAGCTCTGGCAAAGCCAGTGGCCAGGCATGACGGCAGTTGTAGTCCATCCACATCTGAAGGGTCACAGGTTCCCCATCTCTGGAATATGTAACTGTACTCCATTTCAATAATGTTATTCTTCTTGTATCACAAGCAAAAAAAGATCCCCTTGGACCGGGTACAGGTTGTGGAGCTGGTGCGTAAGCTAGACCAAAGCAGGACGGGGTACGTGGACTACAGGTGAGTAAACGGTAGCCAGATTTGGCCTGTTACTGTATTCTCTTCTCAATTTCTGGTTTTCCGTCAAGAGATCAAATAGATCTCTCAACCAGGCCACAGGTCTGCATTTTCCTATGGCATGACTTCCAAAATTGTTCACCTTTTACAAATCTGCTTGGAAAAGGGTGCATACACTGACCTCCATGGCGTTCTTTTGAGTTAGGAGGTGTCAGCAGGCTCTGTCTGGACAGCAAGGAAGGACAACAAGGAGGGAGCCAGTCTAGCTTCTCTAGGGAGGGAATTCCAAAGTCTGGGAGCAGCCACTGAGAAGGTCTGAAGGTGCTAAGGCTTGGACTTTGATGGCCTCTAAGGGGTGGGATGCGGGTGGCGCTGTGGGTTAAACCACAGAGCCTAGGACTTGCCGATCAGAAGGTTGGTGGTTCGAATCCCCGGGACGGGGTGAGCTACCGTTGCTCGGTCCCTGCTCCTGCCAACCTAGCATTTCGAAAGCATGTCAAAGTGCAAGTAGATAAATAGGTACCGCTCCAGCGGGAAGGTAAACAGCGTTTCCGTGCGCTGCTCTGGTCCGCCAGAAGCGGCTTAGTCATGCTGGCCACATGACCTGGAAGCTGTCTAAGGACAAACGCCGGCTCCCTCAGCCAATAAAGCGAGATGAGCGCCGCAACCCCAGAGTCAGTCACGACTGGACCTACAGTCAGGGCTCTCTTTACCTTTACCTTTAAGGGGTGGGCAATCTTGTATGCTTCTTCGTTGTTCTTTCCTTTGTAAATTCAGTCTCTTCGTTGTTGTTGTTGGTGGTGGTGTTAAAATTATTACCTTCTCTTCAGTAGCATGTCCCAGGATGGGTTACAACAATTTTAAATGTCAGAATTAAAAACAGGCCTTTGGCCTCAACACTTCCTAAGAGCCTGAATGTAGATTCATTTCTAAAGTGATAATAGAACTGTTTTAGTGATAATGCTATATGCTAATGTTTCCCAAACTTGGGCCTCTAGCTGTTTTTGGACTACAGTTCCCATCATTCCTGAACACTGGTCCTGCTAGCTAGGGATGATAGGAGTTGTAGTCCAAAAACAGCTGGAGAACCCTGCTATCGGGTTTATTGTTTGGACAGCTCACAACGTAATGGCCAGTGCATATTGCTTCCAGCCTCTGGCAGGCTGGTTATGTGCCTTCAGTATCATGTGCAGGCCTGAGCCTTCGGCACACAGCCACACAGGGGGTAATTATGTGTCCGAAGCCGATTTCTACATGTGATGCGGTGGATAGATCTGACTGTGGGTTTGAAAGCAGCACATGCAAAAATACTCTTGCTTTGTTTGTTCTGTGCCCAGCGCTAAGTTCTTTTCAAAGGTCTGTTGGGGGATGAGGGAGAAAAAATCAGGTATGCATCCCATATTGCGTGAGCAAAAGATAGCTTGTACAGGGCTCTGTTTTCCAATTTTGGGCAATTTCTCCCTCCCACTGCAGCCCTATATGACATAGCTCACCATGTTTGGTAGCCCCCCCCCCCAGCCTCCTGAGATGCCTTTCAGGGGGTAAAGGGAGCAGCATGGGGTGGGGGTGGAGAGAGTGGAAGGGAAAGGAAAGATCCATTGTGCAACATTCTGCTTGTGCAACACTGGATAGAACTCTCAGTAAACTTTCTTTTTTCAAAAAACAAATCCTCACTGTTTTTTTCCTTCGCCTTTCAAATTAGTAATTATAAAGTTGAGGAGCCAGAAAAGAAGCCTGAGGTGGTGGAAGAGGAAGAAGGCTAATCAGGTCCAAGAGTGAGGTCAGCCAGTGAAGGATGGAAGGATAAGTTGTGTCAGGAAGCTAAGAAACATGTCCTGTGGGCTGAGGGAGATGTACTGGAAGTGGGGAAATAATCAAAAATCTTGACTTTAGATTGTAAAATATACTGAAATATCAACTGATTTCCAAAAGAAAGAAATACAGAATCTAAAATATTCTAGGGGAAACACAGTACAACCCCCCGAAGCAGTGCATTTATGATTATTATTATCTTTACATTCCCATGTGGAACTGTGTGTGTCATGGTCACCAGTTAGACATTCCTGTCATGATTCTCCCACCTAGGCTCATGCATGCCATTTTGCGAAATCCTTTTCGTTTCAGACATCATCATCTAATATGCTTTATATTTATAGTGTGGCAGAAGCAGTTTTAGTGCTTTCTAGATCAGGAGATGAAGAGCCTCCAGGTGTTGACAGACTCCAGTTCCCATCCGCCCCAGCCAGCATTGTCAATGGTCAGAGATGGTGGGAGTTGTAGTCCATCGGGAGTGCGCTGGTTCCCCATCTCTGCTTGAAACAAAGACACATTTTTGCTGTTTCTGAAGCAAGCTCTTTTAAAAATTAGTCTGGCAAGTGATGAATAACACACACACTTCTCCCATTGTGTAATTTGTTTGTATTTCAACCCTTCAGCAGCCATGCACTTTTCTGCCATACAGCTCTGATGTGGAAGTAAATCCATATTGACAGTCAAATGGAATCCAAACCCATTAAAAACCCGCTGTGAAATGTTTTTTAATTTTTTTTTGAAAAATATATTGAATTTGCCATAGCTCACCATCACCATCTAGTGTCACATTTGTATACTGCACTTTACAATACAGCTGAGGCCTGAGAATGGGCAATGCTGGGCTTGGTAGACAAATAGTCTGACTTGGCATAAGGCAGGCACTGATGTACTTATGCTCCTAAATATTTGTATTCATTAAGATAGTATGCATAATTGTAGACTAAAAGCGAAAACATTAAGATACTTCAAATTGCTGTGATTTAAGGATGAAGAGTAAGTGTAAAAGTTCCAATCAGTCTGCCTTCCTTGCACACTGAGTTCCTGTTTCTTTCAGAAGAGTGAATTTTAGCAGGTACAATATTTGCTTTACCTGCATAAATTTCTACTCCTACATGACTATGGGCTGTTTGTCCCACCGCTTTCCCCTGGAAAAACCCACACTTTAGTGCTGAATCGGAACAAATGGCAACCGGGTTTTTTGCAGATTGCCCATTTGTTCCGATTTAGCACTAAAGAGGGAGTTTCTGGTGGGAAGTGGTGAGGCAAAGGCAAAACCCATGCTCAGAACCATGCTTTCTAGACACAGGACAGGCAGAAGTGGGGATAAGCCCTAAGAAAGATTTGGAGGTTGTCTTTTGTGCTTCAGATTACTCCAGTCAGCACATTTTGAGGCATGCCTGTGGGATCTGGACAAATTTCTCAAAACAGCTGAGGCTTCCTAAGGAATTTTGCTCTTCTTCAAGAGCTGAGATCCTTCTCTTGCTTCACTGCGTGACAAATGAGATTAGCTGTATTGCAAATTGCAAGGCACTGTTGTTTTGCAAAGTAGCAACAATGGGCTGTGTGATCTGCAGTGCCTCCCTTCTCAGTATTTTGCAGGAGGAATTATCATAATGTTAAGTTTGCACAAATAAAGCGGATTAAAGTGCTCTGTTAATGTGCAACAAATCCCCCTCTTTAAAAAAAAAAACCCACACCACCGACTTTTTGTAGTTTTGAAAGAAACAGAGAAATACATGGAAAACTCTGAAATGAATGAATGGTTCATTACAAGATGTACAAACACTCCACAACAGTATTAGGATGAATGCAGAATGAATGCTCATTGTCATATAACCACCCTGTAAACAAAGCAGAGGAAATGTGCAGTAAAGACCAAACATAGTCTAACCACCTTGTAAGCTTTGTGTAAGCAAATCAGGTTGAAATGCTGCATAAACAGGTCATCTGGATGAGCCCTTAGCTAGAGATACAGAGAACCATTGAGCGGCTGGGTCACCATGTCAAAAGTTTAAAGGTGAGTAAACTGAGTTCAGGGATGCGGGTGGCGCTGTGGGTTAAACCACAGAGCCTAGGGCTTGCTGATAAGAAGGTCGGCGGTTCGAATCCCTACGACGGGGTGAGCTCCTATTGCTCGGTCCCTGCTCCTGCAAACCTAGCAGTTCAAAAGCACGTCAAAGTGCAAGTAGATAAATAGGTACCGCTCTGGTGGGAAGGTAAACGTGTGCTGCTCTGATTCGCCAGAAGTGGCTTAGTCATGCTGGCCACATGACCCGGAAGCTGTATGCCGGCTCCCTCGGCCAATAAAGTGAGATGAGCGCCGCAACCCCAGAGTCGGTCACAACTGGACCCAATGGTCAGGGGTCCTTTAACCTGAGTTCATGTGAGGCTGTTTTAGAGGAGCCCAAGATGCTTCTTGTGCAGATCCAGCCTTTAGATGAGATTTACCATAGTTTTCCGTGTATAAGACAATTTTTTTGTTATAAAATAATGTTAGAAATTGGGGGTCATCTTATACACTTATAGTACAGAAGGGGGGCCGGGCGATTGGTTGCAGCCGTGAGCAGGAGATTGTCAGCAGCGATTTAGCGGGTGATTGGTGGCTGTTGCAAGGGCTGATGTCGATTGGCTGTTGCTGTGGCAAGTGGGTGGGTGATTGGTGGCTGTGACAAAGCCTGTTGATGATTGGCTGCCACTGTGGCAACTGGGCAAGCGGTTTTTGGCAAGCACCCACCCACCCACACAAAAAGCTGAACAACTCTGGGCAATCTCCCCCCATTTTCTTAATTTGGAGTCCCCCAAAATAGGGGTCGTCTTATACATGGGAAAATATGGTAATTCTTGACAGAATGACTAAGTTCCATAGCAGTAGTTAATCCAGTAAAAGGCAGGTCTGTAACAGATATATGATTCTGTGATTCTATGAAATTTGTGAAACCATTTGTTTCTTAATACAGGGTACTTTGAATCTCACCATTGCCCCTCTTCAGGAATATGATATTATACAAGTTTGATAATAAGAAATGTGGCACACTGATAGTTCACAGTCTTTGAGTAAGCTAAGGCAAATGAAGAGTCTTAAATCATTGAAAATATCTTTATTTGGTGGGTTGGGGGGAAGCAAATGCAAAATAAGCTCAGGCATATAAGAAAATACACACCAAAATAGCATGCTGACTTAGCTAAAACTCCGACTTAGCTAGAGGATGAAAAATGCTTTGTCAGGACTAGATAATAAGTTTCCATAGTTATAAAAGAAGTTGCTGTTCCGTTTGCAGGTTGGCTTCTTTATCGCAGAGAACAAAGCGAGCCCAGGAGGACTGTATATTGTACTTATTTCAAACATCTGAATTGGCTCTTGGTTTCCCGGGTTCAAGGATGACGATCCAATCAAAGGGCTGTTCTTTCTTTAAAGGCTTTATGCAGCCTCTGTAGATGGAGAGAAAGAAGGGCATGAATGGAATAAAATTGATGCATTGGCTAACTCTCCTGGGAAACCGAACTTCTTTTAAAATCCTAATACGAAATGTTATGTGCAGCAGACTGCATTATTCCTCTGTTCTGTACAGTGCCTGGCATCCTGTTTGTTTGCACATGTAAAAGCATTCTCTAAAAGCTTTCACTTTGGCCAAAAGGGGTCTCAGAGCTGCTTAGAAGCTCAGTAGGGAGACAGTCCCTACCCTGCCCTCAGGCTTACAATCTGAAAGAGATGACACACTTAAAGAAAAATAAATGGGGAGGGAAGAGGGGAATGCAAGCTTAGGCAACCAAGTTAGAGTTCTTACGCAGCAGCAGCAGCAGCAGCAGGGGTGTCCACCAGCTAGGACAGAAAGTCAGGTCTCTGTTTGTGCCCTCCAGATTCAAGTACATACTAGTATTTTAGGTTTGCACCGTTAAAGTGCATCAAAATTCCCTGTTGCCTGAGTGCAACAAATCCACTTTAAAAACAATGCACAGACTTTTTGCAGTTTGGAAAGAGACAGGGAAATGCATTGAAAAGTGTCAGATGAACAAATGATTGATGGGAGGGCTAGAGATGGGAAGGCCTGGGGAAAAACCCGGAAAAATTGGGAAAAAACCAGGTTTTTCCAAAGCTGATTTTTCCCCAGGAAAATGGGGTGTGTGTGTGTGGAATATTAAAACTATATCAAACTGGGTTGTTTTTTTCAATTTTTCTGGAAAAAATAGCATTGTGAAAAAATGGGGGGAAATACCTGGTCCCCCCCCCCAAAAAAAATCCTCTTTTTTTCCAGGCCTTCCCATTTCTATGGAGGGTGTGTAGACACACCACAAGCAAATCAGAATAAATGTTCCTTGTTATGTAACCACCCCATAAACAAATCATAACAAATGTTCAGTAAAGAGTGCACATCATCCAGCTGCTACATAAGCAAATCAAGAAGAATGCTGAATAAACATGTCCCCTGGAAGAATGATGTGTCTGTTTCACACTCATTTCCAGGACTGCCAGTCTATTGCAGTCTTACACACCAATGATACCACTTTTCCCAGGGAGGTGGGATGTGAACACCTGATTACCAGATGACTCTCTGCTTCCAGAAGGCCCCATCTATCGATAGAAATCTTCTTCGCAACAGTTGTATGGTTGACTCCTTTGCCTGTGCCATCAGGATGATCTCCAGCGGTCCTGCTGGTTCTATCACCACTCTCCTGAGCAAACCTTAGTTTTGCAGTTATAGACAGGACTGGGAGTGAGCTCATCCAGACTAACCCTCCAACTGCAAAATAGTATCCTAGTATAAATACTAGACAGGTTTGGTAACTCAGAAGAGAAGCACTTGAAGCACAGTGATGATCAAAGCACCCTCAAGGAAGTAATAAAAGAGAAGAAACCCATGCAACAGGGCAAAGCAATGCTATGTGCTGCGTACTAAGGCAGGGACTTCAAGGTGGTCGTTCTGCTACATTGCTGAGAGCACCAGTGAATGGACTTCTCACCTGGAAGCATCCTTTGCCCCTGCATCCACCCAGCCTTGCAGCTTACTCACACAAGGCTCCTCTGTATAACAGAAACAGGAAGACTTGCAGGATCTGTTTTATTTTTTACTGGAAGGTTGAGGTCCACCAACTGGAGCCACGATGAAAGACAGACAATTAGAATAAAACAATTCTGAGCCCAGGAATTTGGTCCAAGTACCAAAACTGAACTGATTGTACATTCCTTCCACACACACAAAATACCTCTGGTTATTCCACCCTCTGTATCAGAAATGGGGAACCTCAAGCAGCTCTCCAGACATCCCTCTCTGGCCCTTGCAACACCCCTTACTGGGGCCCTGACCCACATCCTCCGGTACTTTTGCCTGGGTGGAATAGATCCTTGAGCTGTGATTGTGGTGTGTATCCAACTCAGGCTGGCCCTCGGATCAGTAAAAATTCCTCTTCCCTGCTTTACAGCTTTTTTCCCTTTCAGCAGTGTAATTGGTGTGTGTTGCTTTGTTGTTGCCATTGATAAACAAATGGGAGGAGTCAGAAATCTTTGCCGATGCACTGCATATTACCCAGAGGCTTATCTTCTGTCCATCCCTGCAGTGTATGGAAATCATTGTACCTTCAGCTCCCTCATTCCTGCTTTTTAAAAAAATCCTCTCCTACCTATCCTCCCTGTTGCTTCACAGAGGCCTGGTGGACACGCGGAATCAGATGGTGCGTGACCAGCGGCGTCAGCTCAGGCTGGAGGAGTCGCAGAAGAAGAAGGAGAAGCACAAGAATGAGCGTGTGCTGCAGACGTTCAGGAGTGCCGTGGAAGTGGCCACACCGCACAGCTCGATGGTGATCTCTCCCAGCCAGAAGTCAGTGGCGCAGCCGGAGCCTGATAGTCCTCCGCCCACCCGTTCCTCAGCCACCCCTCTGAGCTCATGGTATTACCCAGCGGCGGCGACAGGAGTGTCCACCAGCAGCCAACATTCTGCTGGCCAAGCGCCCTCTTCCAGCAACCCGCTCTCCCAGAGCGAACCACATTCTGCCTCAAGGGGTATGCCAGCCTCCAACCTGGAAGTGAAATTCTACTCTGTGCCCAACCTAAGTTGCTCGGAAGCCCCCGTTCGTTCCCATTACAACATGGCCACCTCAGAACTAGAAGTGGATTCCAGTATCCAACCGAGCGCCATGGCTAAGTCCTACAGAGTCATGCCTGTGGGGAACAAACATATTCCCCACAGACACCACTACCAATGGGCCCAAGAGCATAACACTGTTGCCAAGATGCAACAAAGACTCAGATTGAAAATTGCAAAGAAGAACAGATAATTAAGTCTGCAGGGAGTTACTCTAGTCCCCTCAGTCGTTGAGCAGGAAATCTCCAAAGGAGATTTAGCACAGGGCAAATCAGTCTGGTTTGATTTCCATACCCTACAACACAGTGCAGTGTAAAAACTTCCTTCAGTGCACATGGCTTTGGGGGGGGGGGACATTTTACTACCTCAGAATACACTGGAATCATAATACGACAACGCTAAACATACTAAAGAAAAGTTTCTTCTCCATGATTAAGAAAGTTAACCAGCTTCCAAAATTCTCAGGTCTCACAGCAAGATGGGATGAAATCACTGTGAACGCATGAGGAGTAATGAGACACAAACTTATCACTCAGGTTCACTAGAAGGCAAGGAGAATTCATTGGGATCAGATACTTTGGTGAGTTGGGCAAGAGAGATCTGTGCTTGGAAGCAGCCTTCCACACGCATGGCTGCTGAAGAAGCAGAGCTGGATGCGTATCCACATCAGCGTTATGAAAATTATCCAGCCCACGGAAGTATCTGGATGCATCTCTGAAGGAGGATTGGCTGAGGCAGCCATTGCTATGTGTCAGGTCAGGACCATTTTGTACAGAAAATAAGACTGCCGGAGGAAGTTAAAACCCCTTGCTTTAATACCTATTTATAAATTATAAAGAAGTTTCTCTATACATCATGTGTAGGATGTGGCTAAGCTTGTCAGTAATGTCCTGGTCTAGGGATGGGAGAGAGTTTTGATTCCATTTGTGTGTAAAGGCAAACCTACCTAATTTGCAGTTTCTGAAACAATACGCAAATTGAAGCCATCCAGCCATCCTTCGAAATTCTAACTTCAAACTTTGCAATGCAGTCCTCTAGCCAAATAATGTATGCAAAAATGCATATACTCGGGTAAAATGTGCATTAAAATGCACATGTTGGTGAAAATAATATACATAAAAATGCATTGGGCTAGGCAGAATTGCATACAAAAGTGCAGATATTAGGAGAAATCTGCACTAAAATGTTACTGAATATTCATGAGAACTTCAAAAAAAGGTCACAAACTGATGTGAAAATGTGGATAATCAAACTTAAGACTGGAAATCTTAGAAACTGAGAGAAATAAAAACTGACAGATTTGCCCATCCCTACCCAGGTGTGTCCCCAGTTTAAGGGTCTGTCATATTGTGAAATGGGGATGCCTTTTAATGGAGAGCTGCCTGATAGGTTGCTTGAAAAAAATGGGTCCTTTAGCTAGAGAGTGGAGACCACAGCTCAGTGATAGAGCACAGGTGTTGTGTGAAGATGGGCCCAAGTTTAATCCTGGAGTAATAAGTTATCAGAGAGCAGGACTGGGAAAGATCTCTACTGGAGACCTTGACAATCGACTGCTAGCGAATGTAGAATGTATGGGGCTAAACATAGCTGTCAACGTTTCCCATTTTTTAAGGGAAATTCCCTTATTCCAAATAGGATTCCGCGCAAGAAAAGGGAAAAGTTGACAGCTATGGGGCTAAATGGAGGGTGCCTTAACTCAGTATATGGCAGCTTCTTGAGCTTATATGGCATGTCTCAGGAAGCAATGGAAAATAATTGGGAATATTTTATGACAGTTGCCTTACTAGTGGCATCCAGAATCTAAAAATTTGTAGCAACAGAAAAAATGCCAGTTGCGGGCAGTCAAGAATGATCAGCAATGGGCCCAAATGGGAAGATGAGAGAAGATTCTGACAACAGGATGGAAATGATTGGATCTCTTGATTGTCAGGATTCAGTTCTTCACCCTGCAATCTTGCATACAATTTCTTGGAAGTAAATCCCAAGCAAGTCTGTGGAAATGTTAAAAGTTGGAGTGGATTAGTCCTTTATCATGAAATATTGATGCCACAGAACTTCATTCCTCAGTTTGTTACGAGATCTTGCTTTAGTGAGGCTATAAAATTTCTGCGTAAAACAAGTGCAAGACATAAGCTCATGTACTGGAAACAGCTATCAGAGCCGCACAACCAAATACATAAAATAACTTAAGTTGTACTTTGTGTCAGGGACCCATCTGTGCTATTCCACTGAAAAGGAGAGACTTCCTGTAGCAAAGCAGTGAAACCAAAAATTCTGCAGCTGTCATGTTGAAACGAGCTTTGTTTTCCCATGAAGGTTTGCCCTCAAAATAAAGAGAATTTGTAAAACTGATAAAGTTTCCACATCAGCTTCATTCACCAAACATGAAGTAGCAGCAATACAGAGCGCACTGCCAAATGATTCCCTTTTTGTTTTGCCCTTCCTGTCTACCAGCTCCATCTGGTACGCAGGCTGAGACCCTACCTGCCTGCAGTCTGTCTCACCAGAGTGGTGCATGCTCTGGTTATCTCCCGCTTGGGCTACTGCAATGTGCTCTATGTGGGGCTACCTTTGAAGGTGACCTGGAAACTACACCTAATCCAGAATGCAGCAGCTAGACCGGTGACTGGGAGTGGCCGCCGGGACCATATAACACCGGTTCTAAAGAATCTTCACTGGTTCCCAGTATGTTTCTGAGCCCAATTCAAAGTGTTGGTACTGACTTTTAAAGCCCTGAACGGCCTCAGCCCTGTATACCTGAAGAAGTATCTCCACCCCCATCATTCAGCCTGGACACTGAGGTCTACTTCTGAGGGTCTTCTGGCAGTTCCCTCACTACGAAAAGTGAAGTTACCGGGCCTTCTTTTTCGGTCATGCCCTCTCAGTGGAATGCCGTACCATCAGATGTCAAGGAGATGAAGAACCACACAATTTTTAGAAGACATCTGAAGGCAGCCCTGTATCAGGAAGTTTTTAATGTTTGACTATGTTTTTATATTCTGCTGGAAGCCACCCAGAGTGGCTGGGGAAACCCAGCCAGATGGGCAGGGTATAAATTATAATAATTATAATAATTAATAATAATTATAATTATAATAATAGAGGCTGGAACAAAAAACTGTGAGCCTTGACTTGCCGTGATGGGCAAACTAGCACTTGTGGTTTATTTCTTCCAAACAGCAATGAGGAAAGCTTGCAACAATTGGAGCTGTTTAGTTTAGAGAGAAAGGAGGGTGTGGGTAGAAAGTTTTCCTCCCTCTCATAATACTTCAACGTGGGGTATACAGTGAAGCTGAAGAGTAGGAGATTAGGGCAGATAAAGCAAGCATCTCTTCACACAGAGCATGAAAAGACCACCTCAAGGCTCAGTGATGCCCCTGACCTAACTTAGATGGCTTTCGAAGGAGACGAGATGTACTCAAGGAGGGCGGGGCTATCAATGGCTACTGGTCATGGTGGCTGTGTGCCAGAATCGGAGGCAGCAGGCCTCTGAAAATCAGTAACTAGGAATGACAGTGGGAGAAAGCTAATGCCCTCATGTCCCACTGATGTGGGCTTCGAAGTGGACTGTATGAGAAGTAGAGGAAGCTCCCTAAACGCAACAGATGTGGTAGACAGTGCTTTCTTTTTCTGGGGGTATGCAGGGGTATGCATACCCCTAAACATTTTGTGAATCTTTCTGCTTTGGTCCATTTACTGTATTTATTTTTCCCAATTGGAACTATAAAATGGTGGTTTTCTTGAGTTGAAATGAGAGTACCCCTAAACATTTTTAGAAAAAAACAAAACACTGGTGGTAGAAATGAACAGACTAGGACTCATCCATACATCCTTGCAGTTTACAATGGTACCTTGGGTTACATACACTTCAGGTTACATACGCTTCAGGTTACAGACTCCGCTAACCCAGAAATAGTACCTCAGGTTAAGAACTTTGCTTCAGGATAAGAACAGAAATTGTGGTCTGGCGGCGCGGCGGCAGCAGGAGGCCCCATTAGCTAAAGTGGTGCTTCAGGTTAAGAACAGTTTCAGGTTAAGAACGGACCTCCAGAACGAATTAAGTACTTAACCCAAGGTACCACTGTATTCTGTTTGTCCCATGATTTCCAGGCACGAGCCCAAGAGGTTTTTCTTTTGTCCCGCCACGTTCCCCAGGAAAACCTGCGGTTTACTGCTAATTGGAATAAACGTCATTCCACAGTTAACCTGGTTGATGTTTGTTCCTGGGTAAAGCGACAGGGCAAAAGAAAAAACTTCTCAAAGCAACAGATATGTGCTATAGATGAGCAACCTTGATTTTGCTTATGCAACCACTTGGCCACTAGGTGTCAGCGAAGTTCCAAAATTAAAGGAAGTCTAGTCTCTCCATGTCACCTTACCTTTCTAAGGAGAAGCTCACCCATGATGTTACCAGCAATTGCCTGCTGAGTGAATCCATGGAAACAAGCTTCCAGCTGTTTTAATTTGTAGGCCTTAGCACATTATTCCACCATCCTTAAATTTCCTTGCTGGTTGTTGTCGTTATAACTTTATTTATGTGTCGTATTATGCCCAAAGGCCTAAACACAACTTACATAGTAAAGAAATAAATATTAAAAATATACAACAATAAATAAAATTGAACACACTCAAAAATTCCTGCAAGTACACATTTCCCACCATAAATTTATCACCAGGGATTCCTTAAAAACACCAAGCAGCTCAAAACCATCCATGGAATGAGTGAAAGATAGATAACAATATTGAAATACTTGGGTGCATTAAAATGTCTTAGCCCCACAAAATATGTTCAACTTAGCTCTAGATTCACCTGTGGGGTAAATTTACCCAATTGCTGTCTACAAAACACTTTAGTTCTTCTGGTCCTGAGGAGGACAACTTGAGACAATAATCACATGTCCCTTGTAGATATCCGAAAATATGTTTTAACCCTTTCCAAGCCACTTCAGTAGGATTACTTTCAAGCCTACTCAATATCCCAACAGAATAACTGATATCTGGCCTACTCCATTGAGAAACGTACATCAGACTTTCAACAGTAGAATGATACAATTCAGAATCTATTTGCTTTGAACGTTCCCCCTCAGGAAAGCATCAGGAATGCACAGTTATGAAGGCGTCTGGAGGAGCCCAGGGCCAAGAACAACCCTGCGTCCTTTCCCTTCTTCCATATATCTGGCTGCTCACAAACAGGCCAACACCTTCCTGTTTTTATAACAGCAGCCACAGGTTTTACTTAGCCTTCCTTTACATCTTCGTTGCCCCACATCCCACCCACCCAGAAGCCAGAGAGCTTTCCTGGCTTGTTCTATCAAGTGCCGTATCTTCCATCCAATTGTGCTATGAAAATCCATAAAGAAGGACAATGCATTTTGCTACTTTAAGTCCAGAAGGTAGGCAAATTCCAAGACAAGATTGGAAATTTACACGGAAAGAACAAGAAGTAAACGTTTCCCATGCTTAAGGCAATTTCTGGCTTCTAGGAATCGCGAAAAGTCTTGCCTGTTTTGTGCTCGCATGCTGGCATATGTGTTTGCAATTGGGTATGCATGCGGAAAGGAAAGTCCAATGCTGTAAAGAAGCGAAAGGCAAGTCCAATGCTGTAAAAAAAAATATTGCATAGGAACCTGGAATGTAAGAACCATGAACCTGGGTAAGTTGGATGTGGTCAAAAATGAGATGGCAAGAATAAATATTGACATCCTGGGCATCAGTGAACTAAAATGGACGGGAATGGGCGAATTCAGTTCGGATGACCATCATATCTACTACTGTGGGCAAGAAACCCGTAAAAGAAATGGAGTGGCCCTCATAGTCAACAAAAGAGTGGCGAAAGCTGTACTGGGATGCAATCTCAAAAATGATAGAATGATCTCGATACGAATCCAAGGCAGACCTTTTAACATCACAGTAATCCAAGTTTATGCACCAACTACTGGTGCTGAAGAAACTGAAATTGACAAATTCTATGAAGACTTACAAGACCTTATAGAAGTGACACCAAAGAAGGATGTTCTTCTCATTATAGGGGATTGGAATGCTAAAGTAGGGAATCAAGAGATAAAAGGAACAACTGGCAAGTTTTGCCTTGGAGTTCAAAACGAAGCAGGGCAAAGGCTAATAGAGTTCTGTCAAGAGAACAAGCTGGTCATCACAAACACGCTTTTCCAACAACACAAGAGACGACTCTACACGTGAACATCACCAGATGGGCAGCATCGTAATCAGATTGATTATATTCTCTGCAGCCAAAGATGGAGAAGCTCTATACAGTCAGCAAAAACAAGACCTGGAGCTGACTGTGGCTCAGATCATCAGCTTCTTATAGCAAAATTCAAGCTTAAACTGAAGAAAGTAGGAAAAACCACTGGGCACAGTGGAAGTGAGGAACAGGTTTAAGGATTTAGATTTGCTGGACAGAGTGCCTGAAGAACTATGGGTGGAGGCTCGCAACATTATACAGGAGGCAGCAACGAAAACCATCCCAATGAAAAGGAAATGCAAGAAAGCAAAGTGGCTGTCCAACGAGGCCTTACAAATAGGAGGGGAGAGAAGGCAAGCAAAATGCGAGGGAGATAGTGAAAGATACAGGAAATTGAATGCAGATTTCCAAAAAATAGCAAGGAGAGACAAGAAGGCCTTCTTAAACGAGCAATGCAAAGAAATAGAGGAAAACAACAGAATGGGAAGAACCAGAGATCTGTTCAAGAAAATTGGAGATATGAAAGGAACATTTTGTACAAAGATTACCATAATAAAGGACAAAAGTGGTAAGGACCTAACAGAAGCAGAAGACATCAAGAAGAGGTGGCAAGAATACACAGAGGAATTATACCAGAAAGATATGGATGGCTCGTACACCCCAGGTAGTGTGGTTGCTGACCTTGAGCCAGACATCCTGGAGAGTGAAGTCAAATGGGCCTTAGAAAGCACTGCAAATAACAAGGCCAGTGGAAGTGATGATATTCCAGCTGAACTATTTAAAATTTTAAAAGATGATGCTGTTAAGGTGCTACACTCAATATGCCAGCAAATTTGGAAAACTCAGCAGTGGCCAGAGGATTGGAGAAGATCAGTCTACATCCCAATCCCAAAGAAGGGCAGTGCCAAAGAATGCTCCAACTACCACACAATTGCACTCATTTCACACGCTAGCAAGGTTATGCTTAAAATTCTACAAGGAAGGCTCAAGCAGTATGTGGACTGAGAACTCCCAGAAGTGCAAGCTGGATTTCGAAGGGGCAGAGGAACCAGAGACAAAATTGCAAACATGCGCTGGATTATGGAGAAAGCTAGAGAGTTCCAGAAAGACATCTACTTCTGCTTCATTGACTATGCAAAAGCCTTTGACTGTGTCGACCACAGCAAACTATGGCAAGTTCTTAAAGAAATGGGAGTGCCTGATCACCTCATCTGTCTCCTGAGAAATCTCTATGTGGGACAAGAAGCTACAGTTAGAACTGGATATGGAACAACTGATTGATTCAAAATTGGGAAAGGAGTACGGCAAGGCTGCATATTGTCTCCCTGCTTATTTAACTTATATGCAGAATTCATCATGCGAAAGGCTGGGCTGGATGAATCCCAAGCCGGAATTAAGATTGCCGGAAGAAATATCAACAACCTCAGATATGCAGATGACACAACCTTGATGGCAGAAAGTGAGGAGGAATTAAAGAACCTTTTAATGAGGGTGAAAGAGGAGAGCGCAAAATATGGTCTGAAGCTCAACATCAAAAAAACGAAGATCATGGCCACTGGGCCCATCACCTCCTGGCAAATAGAAGGGGAAGAAATGGAGGCAGTGAGAGATTTTACTTTCTTGGGCTCCATGATCACTGCAGATGGTGACAGCAGTCACGAAATTAAAAGACGCCTGCTCCTTGGGAGAAAGGCGATGGCAAACCTAGACAGCGTCTTAAAAATCAGAGACATCACCTTGCCAACAAAGGTCCATATAGTTAAAGCCATGGTTTTCCCAGTAGTGATGTATGGAAGTGAGAGCTGGACCATAAAGAAGGCTGATCGCCGAAGAATTGATGCTTTTGAATTATGGTGCTGGAGGAGACTCTTGAGAGTCCCATGGACTGCAAGAAGATCAAACCTATCCATTCTTAAGGAAATCAGCCCTGAGTGCTCACTGGAAGGACAGATTGTGAAGCTGAGGCTCCAATACTTTGACCACCTCATGAGAAGAGAAGACTCCCTGGAAAAGACCCTGATGTTGGGAAAGATGGAGGGCACAAGGAGAAGGGGACGACAGAGGATGAGATGGTTGGACAGTGTTCTCGAAGCTACAAACATGAGTCTGACCAAACTGGGGGAGGCAGTGGAAGACAGGAGTGCCTGGCGTGCTCTGGTCCATGGGGTCACGAAGAGTCAGACACGACTAAACGACTAAACAACAACAACATGCATGCGGAAAGCAAAAGTCAGTTTAATCCACCTTCCATTCATTGCCTAGTTGATTGCATAGTTTATTGCCCCATCCTTTCCCATACCATCAGATGTACAAGGCTGGAGGGGTCATCACAAGCCTGTTTGGTCACAGCAGTTCTTGTTCCTGTGAAATATGGCAAGGAATTCCACAAATATGTGCATCATATGGAAACTGTCCCTACTGAAGTGAGAGCATTGCATCTCAGATTAGGCCAGCTACATTGGACAGAGCTTCAGATAACAGAAATATGGAAGAGGCCTGGGTATCATGTTGCAGAAAGAATCTTCTAAGAACATCAAAAAAACAGGATAGCTATCAATAAAGCAGCCTGTTTTTAGTATCACAGTGCATTGCTTTGATTGCATAAAAGCACATTTCAGTGGTCTCTGCTAATTGCTGGAGATGAAATGTGCCCCTCTTTTTGTATTCCAGGGAATTATTGCAGCTTTTAACCCACCCACCCCAAATTTTGCAGATATCTATGCAGGAGCAGACTCCTTATTAACCAGGAGCCAAGTACACAAGCCACATATTTTGTTTAGGTGAATTATAGGTAAACAACCAGAGCTACTTCCTCCAGTCGATCTAGCTAATAGTTGAGCCTTAGGCTTGGCAAGACTCTCTTCAGATGATCAGCTGATTGCTGGTGCTTGCAAGTCTGCCGACCAACAGGACTACAAAGCATACTGCAAATGCCTTCCTGATTCAATCACAACCTGTGCCCACCCCATTCAGACGTCAGGTGTAGGGTAAGTTGTGTGGCTTTGCTCAGATGTCCTAGCAAGCCAAATATTTCCTCATTTCTTTGATTTACAGCCTGCACTTTGCTCGGAGGAGTCCAAGGCAGGAATGGGGAGGCCTGACTCGGCCCACCGCCCAGAGTTTCTCCACCCCTGCCTCAGAGAGCCCAAAGAAGGAAAGTTTGCAAGGACAAATGTGACCGCTTCCAGCACTGCAGATTATCTGGGCCATGCAATTGATGCTAATGTTCTTCGCAAGACAGCAGGAAAGGTCAAAGCCATAACGGATATCTCTGATAGTGTATAAATCAGTCGAGTTCTTCTATTACAGATGACTCATTCCTCTTCTGGCTACAGTCCGAAAGCTTCTCCGTGATTTTGTAAGTCAAGGAATATCCTGAACAAGGAAAAGCTTTCTGAAAGTCATGTACCTGGAACTAGTGCCTTGGAAAAATCTCTGCTGGTAGTTTTTCATTACATATTTGTTCTCTGAGTTGCGGGGAGCATGACCTAGAAAACAGCTGCTGTGCACTTATTCCTGGTGGTAGGAGACCTCCCTGTTGGCAGATTTTCATGCCAAGTGTCATTCCATTTGCCCTGCAATGCTGTCCCTCTCCCAGAAACCAGAACCCCCAGCAACCAAGAGACTGACATACTATTGGGCTGTGGTTTCCACTGGGGCAATAACTTTATGTGTAAATTGGAAAATGGACTTTAGCACTCACAGAAGCTTGAGCCCTTTATGAGTGCTTGCAAAAGAACTGAAAGAACCTGAAGGAGCTGCCGCTGCCACACAGCTGTACTGTCTCCACCTTCCAGCTCTGGGAAGCAGGGGTGGAGTGGAGCAGAGTCAGGCTGTGTTGTGAGCCCTGATGTGATTGAGCTTGTGATGGCAGGCTCCAATGCGAGAGGAGGAAGAAATGGAAGTGGTGGGAACTTGGGTTGGAGGAGCAGGGCTCTCCGCTTTCCAAACTGACTTCTATCACTTTGGAAGGGGAAGCAGGGATACTGGCTCCCCCCATGACCTTCCTCTGGAACAGAGAACCTCATTGGAGGCTGAGGAGGGCTTTGATCAGCTATGAGGGGGGAGCCTGAACAGGAGTCTGAACAATGGAATACCTTTGCAGATGGAGCATGCAGTTTCAACCTAGACATTCCTTTAAGGCCACACCTCATCTTTCAAAGCTGGTCGAAGGGGTGGTGAAACTTGTTGGGACAGCCTCATAACTTTTGTCCAGTTCTAAGCTGCCTGCCCTGCCCCCAAACTCTTGATCCATGACTCCTCGGCACTGTGTCTGCTGCCAAGCCTGTACCTTCACTTTCCTGAACAAGGATCTCTTCCTTACTTACAAGTAAGAGCCTCTGTCTGCGTGTGTTGGGCAGAAGCCAGGACAGGCAGGAACAAAGCGCCACCACTTTTTTCAGAACAGATGAAGGACTATAATGTCATCTGCCGGTGCGCTATTTTCTGATCCGCTGCATGCCAAATAAGCCAAGTGGAGGAAGAGGCAGGTTATGGCGACTCATTGACTGAGCTTGTTGAGGCCTGGAATACCCAGCTCCTGGCAGCCATCAATGAGATCGCACCTAAGCGCCCTCTGCGACCCCGCAGAAACCGGGCTCCCTGGTTTACCGAGGAGCTCCGGAAAATGAAGCGGGACCTCAGACGGCTAGAGCGAGTATGGCGGGGTGCCCGTGACGGAGCCTCAAGAACATCTTATAGGGTTTTTATGAAAACCTATGAGATGGCAGTGAAGGCCGCTAAGAAGTCTTACTTCTCGGCCTCCATTGCATCCGCTAGCTCTCGCCCGGCGCAATTATTTAGTATAATTCGGTCTTTAACGTCCCTCGAAGGACAGCCAAATTTAAATAACAATTTGACACACAGCTGTGAGGCATTTGCGAGCTTTTTTGCGGAGAAGGTCTTGTTGCTCCGCCATGACCTCCCTGCCAATTTGGATACAATAAAGGAACTGGAGGCCCCTCGACTGTCCTCGGGTCCAGTATTGGACCACTTTGACCGGATATCCCCAGCCGATGTGGACAGACTCCTCCGAGCTGGAAAGCCCACCACATGTCCTCTCGACCCGTGCCCGTCCTGGCTGATTAGAGCGTGTCCAGACGAGGTGCGGGCCCCCCTGGGGGATATCATCAATCTGTCCCTTGGCACCGGGACATTCCCAGGGGAACTGAAGGAGGCAGTGGTGCGCCCGCTCTTAAAGAAAACATCATTAGATCCCTTAGATCTATCCAATTACCGCCCGGTTTCGAATCTTCCATTCCTGGGTAAGGTGATTGAGAGAGCGGTTGCTGAACAGCTTGGTAGGTTTCTGGATGAAACATCGGCTCTGGATCCATTCCAGTCCGGCTTCCGCACTGGTCATGGGACTGAGACGGCTCTGGTCGCCCTAACAGATGATCTCCGCAGGCAGCTGGATCGAGGCGGGTCGGGGCTGCTGATTCTTCTTGACCTGTCAGCAGCCTTCGACATGGTCGATCACGAACTCCTGGACCACCGCCTTGCCGACGTGGGGATCCAGGGCACAGTCCTTCAATGGCTGCGCTCGTTTCTCTCCGGTCGGGGACAGAGGGTGGCGCTTGGGGGGGAATTGTCATCCCGCCACTCCTTGGTGTGTGGCGTGCCCCAGGGTGCAATACTCTCCCCAATGCTTTTTAACATCTTTATGCGCCCCCTCGCCCAGCTTGTCCGGAGTTTTGGGCTGGGCTGCCATCAGTATGCTGATGACACCCAACTCTATCTGTTGATGGACGGCCACCCGGACTCTGCCCCAGACACACTGATCAGATGCTTGGAGGCTGTGGCTGGATGGTTACGTGGGAGCCGGCTGAAGTTAAATCCTTCGAAGACAGAGGTCCTCTGGCTGGGACGGGACGACAGGGGGCTGAGGGGGCAACTCCCATCTCTTGCGGGGGTGCAATTAGTGCCAGCACCGTCCGTTAAGAGTTTGGGTGTAATCTTCGATACCTCCCTCTCTATGGAGGCGCAGATTGCAGCTATAACAAAGGCGGCATTCTTTCATCTCCGCCAAGCTAAGCAGTTGGCTCCTTACCTCTCACGCCCCGACCTAGCCACTGTGATCCACGCGACGGTCACCTCCAGACTGGATTATTGTAACTCGCTCTACGTGGGGCTGCCCTTGAGACTGACCCAGAAACTCCAGCGGGTGCAAAATGCTGCAGCGAGACTCCTTACGGGGTCCTCGCTTAGAGATCACATTCATCCGGTGCTATACCAGCTGCACTGGCTCCCGGTGGAGTACAGGATCAGGTTTAAGGTGCTGGTTTTAACCTTCAAAGCCCTATACGGCCTAGGGCCCTCGTACCTACGGGACCGCCTCTCCTGGTATGCCCCACAGAGGAACTTACGATCTTCAAATAAAAACATCTTGAAGGTCCCAAGCCACAGAGAGGTTAGGCTGGCCTCAACTAGAGCCAGGGCTTTTTCGGCTGCGGCTCCAACCTGGTGGAACGCTCTCTCACAAGAGACAAGGGCCCTGCAGGACTTGACATCTTTCCGCAGGGCCTGCAAGACAGAGCTGTTCCACCTGGCCTTTGGTCAGGGCGCAGTCTGACTCCCTCCTCTGGCAATCTTTACAAAACTTTAGTTTATGGTTGCCATCAATTTTGATTTTAATTCATTTTAATCCATTTTTATAATGTTTTATAATGTTGTACTGTTTTAGTGTTGTTAGCCGCCCTGAGCCCGGCTTCGGCTGGGGAGGGCGGGATATAAATAAAATTTATTATTATTATTATTATTATTATAACACATAGCAAAGGTTTAGAGTGCCACTTTTAACTGGACAACTTTCAGCATTTTTAGTGTGTCCAAAATGTCACAGAATAGTGACTGAAGTTTCCAACTCACCAGAACTTTTCATCTGCCTGTATGTGAAGCAATATGGGAGGCAGGAGGTGAGCACTGGGAGAGGGGGAGCAGGCTTAATATTGAAGTCATAATCTGTTGAAAATTTGGATGCAACACAGGTTACACAAAAGCAAATTGAGCTGCACCCAATCTCCCAACACCCCTTCAATTCTTGAGCACCTGGATAGCTCACTATTCACAGGATGCAACCTAAGGTGTATCAGTCTAAGGTTCACAGGATAGAGAGGTCACCATAGAGGTGCAAGGTACAGGCATAGTATACGAATCTGGAAGTCCTTTATTCTGTCTCTTTTAACTCCATGTGAATGGCTTTCTGCAAGCTGAGTTGCACCCAAACTTACAATGTAAACTCTGCATTGGTCAAAAATCAATAGCCTTAGAAGGGCCATGCCTTCTATGGGATGTCCATGCAACACTCTGCAATCCTGTAGCCAATGTTTGTTTGGGTTCATGTGTCTCTTTACAGCCACCAGAGAGCGCTCTGTTCTCACACATATCACTGACAGCCTTAAGCCAGGAGTAGAGTTGAATGGCCAAATTTCGGAGTGTGTCTGTCTGTCTGTGTATCCCTCTCTCTCCCAGCCCTGCATACACACGCCTCAGACAAACTCTGCTCTTGGAAAGTTTTCTTAAGCCTCTGGAAGTCCTGGCAGACAAACAGCTTGTGAGCCAAAGAAGGAGCATGACTCTCCCCATCACCATCCTGCCAGCAATCTGCAAAGCTGTCTTTGACCTTAATGTCTCACTGTCTGGTGCCAAGCAGGGATACCCACCCACTCTCACCTGCCCACAACCCCCAAAGGGATCATGGGGAGCCATGTCCCTAAAGCTTAAGATGCATTGTTTTTACTGTGCTGTAGAGAAGCAAACCTCTCTCTGGGAGGGCTGGAGACAAGTTGAAACGGAGCCATGGCTCAGATCCTTGAACCTACTGTGTCCTTTTTCCATTGAGAGCAACATACTTGTGCCCCTTCCAGCCTGGCTTTTCATTCCCTCCTTTAGGCTGTAGGGAACTTTTCCCATCTTCCCCCGATGGCCTGCTGCTTATCACAGGCTCCGAGGAGGAACAGGGAAGAAATTGAGTCAGTTCACGGTTAAAGGGGATTCTCTCAAACCCACATCTTCTGAAACAATATGAGCACCAAAACACAGCCATTTATTTTTAAAACGCATGAAAATTTACCCACATTTTAGTGTGGATTTAGTGTGAATATCTCCTAATAAACACATTTTTGAATGCAGTTTTGACAAATGTGCACGTTTTTGCAAGCAATGTCACCTAATGTGGGGGGGGAGGGCATTGTGTTTGGCAACAGAAGAGGGATGTGTCAGCTGGTAGAACATGAGTCTCTTAATCTCAGGATTGTGGGTTCAAGCCCCACATTGGGCAAAAGATTCCTGCATTGCAGGGGGTTGGACTAGATGATCCCCGTGGTCCCTCCCAACTCTATACAATTCTATGATTCCATGGTTGTTCAAAATTCACACTTTCCCGAATTTTGCAATGCAGTTTTCCAACCAAACCATGAATTTATCTGAATCCCATTGAGGATTATTTTATGTATCTCTAAAAGAAAAGGTTTTGTGGATTTTAGCTGTTTTATTGACAGTTTTATCATGCATATATTGTAGCTTAGAGGGTCTTGTGCTTAAAAGAAGGGGAGTATATTTAGGGAGTGGCTTTGGGGCTTCTCCAGATATCTAGCAATGGGGAGGAAAGTCATTCAAAACCAGGCACCTCATGAGCATCACAGAACTGTAGAGTTGGAAGAGATCATGAGGGTCTTACAAAAACAGGAAGGAGGGATACTTCCTGTTTTCTGAGCCTCTCTAGGGGCTCCTGCAGACATCCTTTTTTTGGTGTATTTATTATGATTTGTGCTCATGATACAAAGGATTTGAGGCAAGCATGCTGCTTTGTTTCCAATTGGTCCATGTCCCATAACTTCCTACTGGAATCCTGCCACCACAAAGTTTCTGGCAGGGGGCTAGTGTTGTGCTTTCGTTGCACCATGGTGCAAGAGTGCCCCATAAGACAGCAAAAATGTGGGGCAGAATGACATGTGGATGGCCCAATATAAGATCACTACCAATGCACTGTTATTGCTTCAATGGCATGTTGCAGAATACAACCACAAAAAAGACACTGGTATGGCGAGAACCTTAGACCAAGTCAAACTGTGCCCATCTAGCTTAGTATCATAGTGAGGGCCACCAACTTGGACAATTTTAAAAGGGGATTAGGGGATTAGGTTATTAATAGCTGCCAGTCATGATGGCCATATATTTCCTCTGTTATCAGAGGCAAGACACTATTTTGAATGTGTAGCTCCGGTGCTGAGATAAGAACATAGTAACAAGCACGGCAAGACATTCTTCAACACATATCATTTGTTGTGATTCCCTTTCCCTCTACACTTTAACTTTCTAGATCGCTTAAACGAAGGCCGTGTTTCTGATCCACTTCATTGACACCTTGAAGGTGGCAAAATACTGGTGTCTACTATATTCTATGAATGCAGCCACATAGCCTCCAACATTTCTCTGATGAAACTAGAGACGTCCCCTCCAACATTTCTCCAATGAAAATAGGGACATCCTAAGGAAAAGTGAGACATTCTGGGATCAAATCAGATCCCAGTTTCCAACAACCAGGACAGCTTTTCTAAATCAGGGACGTCCTTGGAAAATAGGGACACTTAGAGGGTCGGACACTGTGCTGATCCTTCAAGTGCTGTGGTTGCCAAGATGGTGACTGTGGGTACAATCAGGCCCTCTGGGACTTCCCATGGTGCCCAGAAAGGCTTTCTGCCCCTTCTGCACTCCCTGCCAACTATGCTATAGCGTGGCAAAAATTCCCTTCACTTGAATAATAATAATAATAATAATAATAATAATAATAATAATAATAATAATAATTTATTATTTGTACCCCGCCTATCTTGCTGGGTTTCCCCAGCCACTCTGGGCGGCTTCCAACAAAGACCAAAAATACATTAAAATGTCACACATTAAAAACTTCCCTGAACAGGGCTGCCTTCAGATGTCTTCTGAATGCCATGTAGTTGTTTATCTCTTTGACATCTGATGGGAGGGCGTTCCACAGGGCGGGTGCCGCTACCGAGAAGGCCCTCTGCCTGGTTCCCGGTAGCCTCACTTCTCGCAATGAGGGAACTGACAGAAGGCCCTCAGCGCTGGACCTCAGTGTCCAGGCAGAATGATGGGGGTGGAGACGCCCTTTCAGGGATCCTGGGCTGAGGCCATTTAGGGCTTTAAAGGTCAACACCAACACTTTGAATTGTGCTCGGAAACATACTGAAAAACAAATAAAGCTGAAAGAGGAAGAGTTTTACTCTTTCACACTTCAGCTCTATGTGCTTTTCAAGGCTGAGATTGACACCTGAAAGGTGGGTCATAAATTTAATCATCTTCATCACTGGACCCTCTCCATTGCACTCTCTTCCTGCTTTCCTCTCTGGCACCTCTGGAATGAATGTCTCATTTTATAGATCTTGTTCATGTCTCCCCTTCCCCTTTTCTCTCCTTTCATTCTAAATTAAATGATCACAAATGTTGTGGTAAAAGATGGTAGGGCCCCCTGATCATTTTGGTAAATGGAAAGGAGCATCCTCACATGTAGGAAATGTGTGGTCTCAGATTACATGATCGAGCAGGTGGATCAGCACATCAAAGGATCAGTACACTAGGTCATAAATCTCATGAATTGGGACGGCAAACTGCAGCAGCCATGCTGAGAGCATACTGCAGAATAATTGCATATGTATATTACATGACAATGTCAGCGACATCATCCCAAATGCAGAGCAACATTTCCAATCTAGCTCTGAACAAATCTCAAAACCATTGTTCCCTTCTTAGCAATGGCAAAAAACGAATGTGAGCATTTGTTGGCTAGGTTTAGCTCAGCTCTATTTAAAAGTCATTTCCTGGAAATATTATGAATTTTCTTTCTGAAAATGTCTCCTGCTAAACATGGACAGCATAGAAAATATTTGCATTCTCCACTAAATCCCATGTTTGAGGAACTTGTGTTTTGCATTACTTCTCTTCTGGAGGAGCACATCCATGGCAGAAATCTCAGTCTCCAGAGCCAGGCAGCTCTACAGGAGAGCTGGAAAGAAAATCCTCACCAGAGAACATAAGAAGAGCCTGCTGGATCAGGCCAATGGTCCATCGAGTCCAGCATCCTCTTATCACGGTGGCCAACCAGATGTCTGTGGGAAACCATTAAAGAATTCAAGCTCAAGAGCTCTTTTCCCTCCTGTGGTTTCCAGCAACTGGTATTCAGCACATTGCTGTCTCCCAACATGGAGGCAGAGCATAGCCAACATGGCTAGTAGCCATCAATGGCCCATGATTTTGTCTAATGCGCTTTTAAAGAATGGTGTGCCATGCTAAAGTTTAGAGCAGGGTTGTTTATTTTTTAAAGTATTTTCCACTTAAAAAACCTTTACAATCAGTGATGAAGATAGGTCAGAATGGAAATTGCAGCCTTCTTAGGGACACGGGTGGCACTATGGGTTAAAACACAGAGCCTAGGATTTGCCGATCAGAAGGTCGGCGGTTCGAATCCCCGTGACGGGGTGAGCTCCCGTTGCTCGGTCCCAGCTCCTGCCAACCTAGCAGTTCGAAAGCACGTCAAGTGCAAGTAGATAAATAGGTACCGCTCTGGTGGGAAGGTAAAGGGTGTTTCCGTGCGCTGATCTGGTTTGCCAGAAGCTGCTTAGTCATGCTGGCCACATGACCCGGAAGCTGCACGCCGGCTCCTTCCCTCGGCCAATAAAGCGAGATGAGCGCTGCAACCCCAGAGTCGGTCACGACTGGACCTAACGGTCAGGGGTCCTTTTACCTTTACCTTTTATGTCCCTCGTGGGGGAGAAGTCTGCCTTGTTACAGATGCAGTAGGCTGAAATTCATCAGGTCTAACAAGTGATAGGGAAATTGCTGCAATAAACATTTGGCTGGTCTTAGGTGAGGGAAAGGCACCATTTTGTCTTCCATCTCAGGCAGGAAGATGGCTTTGGGCTGGCCCTGCACAGTTTGAAAACTACTCCTTGAATAATGGAACCATGAGGAGACATGTCACAGACTAAGGGAAGATCCAGATCAGAGAAGTCCTTAAAAGGAAGTCTGCCCTGTTGTGCTTCTCAAAGAGTTTTTTCTTTCCCTGCACATGTGGAAGTGGCTTGGTGACGAGGAATCAGACCAGCTCAAATGGCCTCACTCCACTCGGAGTGTCAGGCATGGAGCCAGAAAGAAAGGGAGTCAATTCCATAGTTCGCTTTGCTCTGGAGGGTCTGTGAGCCTCCCATGAAATACCAGAAAACCTCCTGAGTCAGCAGCTCACTCCTACTCTTGGAATAGTCGAGATTCCCGGACGGATGCAGTAACTTGACTCTGCTCCTGGCTCAGGGCAGCCACCAGCTGATAAAAAAATCCCTGCCTGGACTATTAATAAAGCCTATTTTGGGTTCAGAAGAAACCACCCTGACTGATGAATCCTCTTGGCTCAGAGGCTCCAAATGAGGGCTGCCGGGTTATTCTTTCTTTATTCAGTAGAAGCTGGAATGATGCTAATGGAGTATGTATGAGAGAGAGGGAGGGAGGGAGCAGGGTCTGGTCCTGTTATGAGGTAGTGTTGGGCAGCTGCCTCAGGCGGCAAATTCTGAGGGCTGGAAAGCAGCTAGAAAGCAGTGCCATGTGTTCTGCCCTGCAGACCCTAAGTTAGCTGGCTCCCTTATCATGTCTGGCGCACCAATGAGGCAACCTGAGGCAGCTGCTTTGGGTGGCATGACCAGGACATGGGCCTGGATCTGTTGGTTAGGAGCACTGGTAGCACAGCTGGCCTCAGGGACCAAAAGGTCTCAGAGTGGCTCTGGTGGTGATGGATGGACTACAGCACAGCTGAGGCAAAGGCCCTTGGAAAATTGAGTCTACTCTCTTTCAGCCAGGCAACCTGGCTCAGCCAAAGAATTCTCCCTAGCAACAGTACAGTAGCTCCCTGTTCAGTACAGTACCTCTGAGCTGAGATTGTGTTGCATTTACAGCAGTAATTCAGCTCATATGCTTTGTAGGAAAGTGGCATATAAGTTCAACATCATCGTCAGCTTCATAACAACTACAGCAGGCATTGCCAAGCACTTAAAGCAGATTTGGTTCAATGTGACAGCATTGCTACAGAACGGCTCAGTCCTGGACTATGGTTCTTAAAGTTATTAATGGCATGTTCAATTAAACCAATGAGAATATCATCAGTGTGCATGAGGAGCTCTAAATTTTGGTACAAGTTGCTTCTAGGATGTACACTAGCATTGCTCTAGTACTTTATAAAGACCTTCTCTTAGAATGCACTGCCTTGCCTTGCAGAGGAATCGGGACCTTGGTTGCAATAAATCTTGAATCCCTTTGACCATTCCCTTCTGCACCATAATCTGATATGTAATACCTGGTCTCATGCATAATACTGCCAGCTTAAGAGCAAATTATGAAAAACCTCCAGTAATGTAATGAACTCACAACTCATAAAGGTTCTGGTGTCTGTAATAGCTGTTGGGCAGGAAGAAGCTCAACAGGTTAAGACCTGGAAATCATGGGAAAAGCTTCACTTGTTGGCATTCTGTCTTGTGGACAATGCATTACTGGTGTGTGGGCCCTGATTTAATTTTTAGGCCCTCTACTACAACAAAAAAAGATACAAATTTGCATACTTCTGCATGTGCATGCAAATTTTATGCACATTTTTGCCCTTGGTTGTGGGTGAGGCAGAGGGCCTAATACACATATATCAGACCGAGGAAATCCTGTTGGCACCCTTGTAGCCACTTATGTAGCAAGGGTAGATGGGTAGCACAAAAATCTATAGCTCAGGAATCCTAGGACATAGTAATTGAATACCTTTACCAGCCAAAAAAAAAAGTCCATATGAATGCCCTCTCTTATATTGTCATTGTATAGAAACTAAATGAACTCCATTAGTGTTCAAATGCCTTTTTCTTTTGTCTTTCCTCTCACACAGCTAAATGAATTTATGAAGCTTATCTACCCATTGGGGGATTTCTTTTCTTCCTAAGGAATCTTTGCCTAAGACTTCTGCTGCTCCTTATTCTCACTCGAGTGGAGGTGGAATCTGTTGTGACTGAGACGTTACTTGTTAGGCAAGTGTTTTTATCTAGAAGGAAAAGGGTAGCAGCCCCCATGCTGGTAAGCACCCGTCACACAAATGAAGTGCGACCTCTGTGCTCCTGCCAGTTTTCCATTGCAGCCTTGCATGAGACCACACTTGGATGGCCCTCGAGGTAAGCATGACTGGAAGAACAAGCAGTCGTTTCTTCTGCCGCTTCCCCAACAAGTGGGAGTTGATTACAGCCACTCAGCCTTGGATATGAAGAATGTGTGCTATAAAACAAGGATTTCCAACAGTTATCTGATGCTTGCAGGTATCTCAATTTCTTCTTCCTTAAGAGGAAGCCTTTGTTCCGTCTTCATCCACAATAAGTAACAAAGAGGGTCAAGCTACCGTATATGTTACACTTACAGTGTAGCATGTAGCTACATATCCTTCATTTTAGGCACATATCTTTACAGGGAAGGGAGGCAGTGGCAGAAAAGGCTTGTCTCTTTTCTTCCTACTGCAGTCAAAGCTAAACTCACTGTCTGTGGACAGCTGCAATACTTAGGGGGGGGCAAATATCTTACTGACACCAATCAGAAGTTTTTTTCCTAAACATGAAAGCCACACAAAGGAAAAATGTTGGCTCTGACTGTGTCAGGGAGGGAAAAGTCTCCCTTCCCCATGTGATTTCTTTTGCTGTTTCTTGCAAAGGAAATGAGATGGAGATATAGGCCACTTCCTCCTCATTTGCTTTCAAGGAGGTTAGACTATCAGCTTGTCCATGCTAGAGCAAAATGTAGCACTGCGGTTCTAAAACTTGACTAATCCTAGCCTACTGACTAACATTACGGTATTTGCAGTCTATTTATGAGTAGGCAGCAAGGATGGTCAGCTTTTGGGAACCATACATAGGAAAATGTGGCCTGCACACTTTCGGATTTTCTTTAAGGGGGGGCATACACACCTGCTCACACCCCCATATTAGAAAAAGGCCGTGGAGAGCAGAGGAGGAGCGTCTAAGGGGAAGGAGAGGAAAACATTGTCCAAATGCATTCCACAAAGCTCCACCTACGGCTGTGGCTGGCAAGCAGCAGTGGAACAGCAACAAGATGGAAATGTGCCCAATTTCCACACAGACAAAATCATATCCTTATGACCTGTGTGTGGAAGCATGCTTGGTCTGCCTTTTAGATGTGTAACTGCAGTTTTCTGACTTGACATTAATTCCAACATCTTTATCATAAGGTTTTAATCATACCTTTTGAAATCAGCTAATAGGAGCTGAAAAAATATCTGTGGAGGAGTTGGGAAAACCAGGCAACGAGCTCAAGAGTCACATTTTTAGGACTCTAAAAATAGAGAAATCAAACAATGATGAGGGGAATAAAAATATACAAGTGAACAGCTGTAATTGAACACCAGTTGTTACAGTAATTTTTTTGTGTGGAATCTGGTTGGCTTGGGCCACTGTTTAATCTAAAAGATCCTTAGGAATGGAAGTCTTTTTCAAGCCAATTTGACTTGGCTGGGAAGGTCTGGAATGTGCTCTTCCCCACATCCCTCCCGCTTAAGCAAGCGGACTGCGGCACAGAGCCTGATCCCTCTGTCTCCTTCTATTGTTGCTATGTGCCGTCAGCTTCTCTTTTAGCACATCTGTTTGCTTGAGATGGAAACCGAGGAACAAAATAGCCAAAGCCTCTCTCTTTTGAGAATGCAAGACACATTTGCAGGAGGAATCCATGTAAGGGCCGGGCCAGGAGGGGGTGAGCCCATCACAAAAATGCTTTACATTCACATTTGAGTGCTAAATGTATTCCAACTGCCAGAATTGGGGGGGGGGGGAGCATCTTGCGATTCTTGGCTTTTGCTTCCCATTAGCCTTCCTTTTTTCTGGATACAGAGAAAAGCTCACCAAGTATGTGTCTTTTAATATTCACCATTGTTGTTTAGTTGTTTAGTCGTGTCCAGCTCTTCGTGACCCCCTGGACCAGAGCATGCCAGGCACTCCTGTCTTCCACTGCCTCCCACAGTTTGGTCAGACTCATGCTGGTAGCTTTGAGAACACTGTCCAACAATCTCGTCCTCTGTCGTCCCCTTCCCCTTGTGCCCTCCATCTTTCCCAACATCAGGGTCTTTTCCAGGGAGTCTTCTCTTCTCATGAGGTGGCCAAAGTATTGGAGCCTCAGCTTCATGATCTGTCCTTCCAGTGAGCACTCAGGGCTGATTTCCTTAAGAATAGATAGGTTTGATCTTCTCTTCTTGCAGTCCATGGGACTTTCAAGAGTCTCCTCCAGCACCATAATTCAAAAGCATCAATTCTTCAGTGATCAGCCTTCTTTATGGTCCAGCTCTCACTTCCATACATGACAGCTGGGAAAACCATAGCTTTAACTATACGGGCCTTTGTTGGCAAGGTGATGTCTCTAGGTATGTTTTCCTTGTTTCCCCATGACTCCTCCTCTGTTCTTATGACCTCCCATTTCATGTGTGTCTCCGAAAGTGCTGTCGGTGCTGTCTCCCTCTCTCTACCATTGTGTGAAAGGCAGAAATGCAGTTTAAAATGCACTTGTATCCAGTCTTTAAATCCTATCAGTGACCATACAGGAAAGTGGATTTACAATCAAAATTTTCAGCTGTCTTGCATTTATTGTATCACCTGTGGGAAGGGCCTCCTGCATCTCAGCAGTGAAGACATTCCATAGCACTTGTGAAAAAGCTCACCTCTGTGCTACCACAAGCCAATCGTCTTCAGACCATGGCAAGACTAAGCTGGTTCCATTAACACAGACCTGATTCTGGTGCAGTGCATGGCATTGGCAACATTTTATCCTGGGAAAGAAAAACTTGTGAACTGGGGAAATGTTCATATACTGAAGCAAGAGAAGATTCATAAGTGATAAGTAACACATTTTAGAATGCACGTGAGATGTCTGCCCTCATTTTCTAACTCAGTGGGATCAAAACAACACACTCATGTTGACTACTGCCTTGGAAATTAGGTACTGATCTTTATCTGACTCTGAAGTGAAGATTTCCAATTCTCCCCCCCCCCCAAAAAAAAATGATGTAAAACAAAGCTTACCTGAAAGGGGATCTGGAGCTGTACTCTAAAATCCTGATTATGGAAAATGAATGGGGAGTGGTGTGTTAAAAATAGAACATTATTTTCCTCTGATACCTGTACAATTGAATCTGTGGGATTTGTTTAACACTGCTCGACAACTGGAGGCTATGAAAATTTGTTCCATCTACATGCAATATTTTTTAATTGCTGCATATGATGGATACACAGTAGCTGAACAGAAGAATATCAGTTTCCACTAGCAATGCACCCCATCAGAGAGCTGTGAGGTTGATCCCAGACTGTACAATAAAGCATTTCTATATTGCCTGAGCCTGAGATGGTGATTGTTGCTCTCTGCTATTTGGTACATTTCATTCAAAGCTTGCAAGATAATTGCATCTGCTTTGCTGTTTCAGTCTGAAAATGAGGGTAGGGGAAGAGTTACTGCAGCTCCAGATGTGGCATTGCTTTTCTTCTAACCATTCAGGAGAGAGAGAGAGAGAGAGAGAGAGAGAGAGAGAATCCAAAAAGCCTGGTTGTTATGGCAACAGCATCTCTGAAACTGACCCTGTGTCGTGGGCGGCAACTTCCTAGCTGAGAAGATGAACTGAAGCCTAGTGACTATATTAGGTGCTGTTGTCAGAAGTCTATTGGTGAAGGAGATAACTCATTCAGTTTCACAGAGTTTGCTGAATTAGTTCAAAACTGTCTGAACTGTGGGAATTGGACTCTCATTCCCATTTGCAGAAGATGAAGAAGACAGGCCTGGGTCGTTTGATGCTTTAATTAGTTCTCTTTTCCCCCTCCTATAAAAAACTATGCAACACATTCTCTTTTAAAGTTTAAAGAACAAACAATATTTTCTTAGTGTATTTGCAGTTGCAGATTAAAATATATACAATGCAGGTGAATGTTTCTTAAATTGCTAATGTGTCCCACATAGACTAACTATGAGGCAGACAGCAGCACAACACATCTGCTGCTCTAGTAAGACTGTTCTACTAACTGCCATAACTATACCGACTGAAAATAACTGCCACAGAGTGTATGATGTCATAGAGCTCTACAGCTCTTGCAATTAATCTTTTACATATGCATGAACTACACCTTAAAGGAGGGAGGGAGGGAGGGAGGGAGGGAGGGAGGGAGGGAGGGAGTTGAGAGAGAGAGAGAGAGAGAGAGAGAGAGAGAGAGAGAGAGAGAGAAAGAGAGAGAGAGAGAGAGAGATGGATGGATCTATTATTTCAAATTTTCAGGTTCTGTGGGGGGAAATGGTGCAGTTAGGTAATTTTAGACTTTATTGTCTTATGTTGAGGACTCTTCAGATGGTGTAAAGCATGGGTACGCAAACTAAGGCCCAGGGCCCGGATCCGACCCAATTGCCTTCTAAACACGGCCCACAGACGGTCCAGGAATCAGCGTGTTTTTACATGAGTAGAATGTGCCCTTTTATTTAAAATGGATCCCTGGGTTATTTGTGTGGCCTGCCTGGTGTTTTTACATGAGTAGAATGTGTCCTTTTATTTAAAATGCATCTCTGGGATATTTGTGGGGCATAGAAATTTGTTCATTTTCTCCCCCCAAAAATATAGTCCGGCCCCCCACAAGGTCTGAGGGACAGTGGACCAGCCCCCTGTTGAAAAAGTTTGCTAACCCCTGGTGTAAAGGAACAGCACTTCCGCTTTTGCCAAAACTGCCCTAGGTTCAAGCCAGGTGTAAATGCATTTGACAGTCTACCACCACCTCCCCTTTAGCGCAAGGCAGAGAGGAGTTTCCAGGGCTACAGTGGTACCTCGGGTTAAGTACTTAATTCGTTCTGGAGGTCCATTTTTAACCTGAAACTGTTCTTAACCTGAAGCACCACTTTAGCTAATGGGGCCTCCTGTTGCTGCCACGCCACCGGAGCACAATTTCTGTTCTCATCCTGAAGCAAAGTTCTTAACCCGAGGTACTATTTCTAGGTTAGTGGAGTCTGTAACCTGAAGCGTATGTAACCCAAGGTAAAAGCTAAAGGGACCCCTGACCATTGGGTCCAGTCGTGGCTCTGGGGTTGCGGCGCTCATCTCGCTTAATTGGCCGATGGAGCCAGCGTACAGCTTCCAGGTCATGTGGCCAGCATGACTAAGCTGCTTCTGGCGAACCAGAGCAGTGCACGAAAATGCTGTTTACCTTCCCGCTGGAGCGGTACCTATTTATCTACTTGGACTGTGACGTGCTTTCGAACTGCTAGGTTGGCAGGAGCAGGGACCAAGCAACGGGAGCTCACCCCGTCACAGGGATCGAACCACCGACCTTCTGATCGGCAAGTCCTAGACTCTGTGGTTTAACCCACAGCGCCACCCACGTCCTGTAACCCGAGGTAACCCGAGGTACCACTGTATAAACCAGGATTATTTTGCCTGGGAGGAGGGAGCAACCCCAAACACCTCCCCATCTCCACAAAAGCAGCACAGCTTGCTTTTCTTGTGAATCCCTTTAGTCTCTGCGGGTAGCCTGAAGCCGACAGATCTAGGCACATGTGAGGAACATAGTCCCTTGAGCCTGTCGCAGAACATAATCTCAAGCCAAGACAAAGCCAAATTAGAGAAATGCTATTAAGAATAAGACTAAGAGGCACAAAGAGGAAAAACAGATTGCTACTACAAGAAAACCAAATGTTAAGAATCTAGCTAGCCTGTGGAAGACTAGCCGTGAACATAAGAACATAGGATCTAGTCCAAAATCCTGTTCTCATAGTCACCAACCAGATGCCTGTGGGAAACCTACAAGCAGGCGCAAAGCACAAGAGGACTCTTCCGTTCCTGTGGTTTCCTGCAACTGGCATTCAGAAGCATTACTGCATCCGAACATGGAGGCAGAGCATAGCTATCAGCCGTTGATAGCCTTATCCGCCGTGAATTTTTCAGATTTCCCCCTCGTCCTTAAATGTAAGCGAAGTTTTCTCTCTCCATAATTAAGCATAACTCTTCGTCTGTGTGGTGGACATGCAGTTTAATCAAACCTTTCTGGAAGAATGTTTTCACAGAAAACAGCTCAGCAATTCAGCAAACTATGCTAGGTACTCCACAGCTTGCTTTTATTAATAATTTTTCACAGAGACTAGAAAGATCTTCAACACAAGGAACTGTTCGCCTTCCTCTTGCTGGCAGTGAGACAACTCATAGCCCCCAACTGGAAAGATCTGCACAATTTACAAATTCACAACTGGGGGCAGAAAGTGCGGACAGTCGCATTGATGGAGAAACTTAGGAAACAGGTGAGAACATTTAAAGGACAAGTCAGATGAAAACTTTATTGAAACCGAGGACTTCCGGGTTAGCGCGAACGGCTAATGGCGGATTCCCTCCGAGCTCCGGAGGGAATCGGCTCTACTGAGGACGGGTCTTGCCGTGCCGGCGACACGGGGACCCTCAGAAACCGCAGGCGCGGAAGCCTGCGGACTTGGTGACTCGGTGGGCACCTTAAGCGCCCTCCCCGACCCACGAAGAGCCTTTTTAAAGGCTGCGGAGAGGGTACAGAGAGTGGCGTGGTGCTGAGAGTAGACCGCTACCTCAGTGGAGTGAAGCCGCAAGCCATGGCCGGAGAGCGCTGACTTTCTTCCCAAAATTTGGACTGGATAACAAAGGACCCGTGAGTAGTGGAATTTGGACTTTAAAAATTTTATCCTGTGAATTCGGCACGATCGGGGGATGTGTTAAAGGGAAGTCTGCACCCCCTCTACTTATAGACGATTTAAAGCAAGGAACGGAGAATTAAGGCGGAATGAATACTGTTTTGATGATTTAAAAGTTTTCCACAAATTTGATAGAAGAAGATTTTGTGCTGGAGAGAAAGGGAATTTTGGAACTTTGTGTGTAATCCCCCCCAAAAACCCGGGAGTGTCCTATTTGGGTGCCGGAGGAAGAAGTGAAAGGAGTTTGACAGCTGTCAAAGAAGCTGTCAAACGGGCGGACAAAGTAAAGAATTTTGCTATTTAACAACTCTTGGAATTAAAGCTGATACATTTGGACTGAGGCGATTGGAAACAAAGTATTGATAATAACAAAGTAACAGATTATTGGAAAAGGACTACTAAATAACTGAAAGCCCCCTAGGGGGAATTAGTGACATTACAATGGCTGCAGAGGGAAAATTACTGGCGGAGATAGAAAAAATGTTTTTTCTCGTGGGAATCCTGCAGGAGCAGAGTATGGCTCTGAGTAAAGTTTTTATGACCTTGAATTCTGAAACAAACAACTCTGCTGAATGCACAAAGGAGACGCATGATAAAAACTCTGCAGCTGAGCAGGAAGAGATGCCTTTGGAATTGACAGAGAAGAAAGAAGGAGTTCAGACACTACAAGTGGAAAATATCAACCAGGAATCTGCATTGTTAGAATATGAGCAAGAAGACCTTTGGATTACAAACCTGCAAAAGATGAGAAAGAAGAAGAGAGAAGTCCCTGGAGCACTTGGAACATTAAAACTAAAAAGAATAAAGCAACATGATTGGGACTTTCCTCTTGAGTATGGAAAACTAGATGGTCTTTCGCAGCAAACACTCTTTAACATTCTGGATGAAAGAAAATATGATGTGACTCTGACTGAACTCCTTCGGGGTCTTAGGACCAACAAAGAGGACTACCAACATAGTTGGCAGAGAGGGACTGACAGAGAATCAGACGCCTCGGACGTGAGGAATCCGGGCTAAGAACTATTTTTTGTTTGTTTTTTTTTTGGACATTTGTCTGGGAAGGGACAGAAACCGGGGCGGGGGGGGAGAGAATAGAACTATAAAATGTTATGTTTTGTTTTACTTGGTCAATGTGACCTATAATTAATATAATAAAGGGAAAATTTGTGGAGGGGAAGCTAGATCGACCTTAAAAAAAAAAAAGAAATTAATGATTATAAGAGAATTGGATAAGTTGAATATAGATAAACAAAAAGAATTTAATTTTTAAAAACAATATGAATATCTTTAAGAGGTTAGGTAAGAACTTGCTGAATTAATTTTGGAACTGGGATGTAAGAGGAGGGGGTGGGGGGAAGTCAATGAAAGTGGGTAAAGAAAATTAGGGTATGTAATTGTATTTGTGTGTTTGTGTGTTCTTGTCTTTGTGTGTGTGTTTGTTGTTATAAAATGTAAAAACCCAATAAAAATTATTAAAAAAAAAGAAAACTTTATTGAAACCGGATGTCCGCTTATAACAGACATGAAGAAATATATTGGCATCCACTGTCTGACACATCTACAACTATGGAGCAATGTATTTCATCAAACTTAGGTTCACCTGTGGGGAGAGACTTACAATTTTGTTGTTGTTGTTGTTGTTGTTGTTGTTGTTGTTGTTGTTGTTGTTGTTGTTTTGTGTATTGATGCTGGAAAATCAAAATCAAAACATTTCTTTTTAAAAAAAATAATCCATTTGTCGTGCATTTGTCATCCACATTATCCCTATGCAGTGCCTGATGCCATCGCTGTGACATGATGCTGCTATTAATACTGTGCAACCTGGGAATCTAGAGAGGACTGACATCTCTTGCTCTTCCCTGACAACTGGCAAGAATAGCATCCCTGTATACCTTTTCTGAATTTTGCATCTGGTCTAACACTTGGCCCAGATTTATTCTCAGTGAAACGTAGCGCAGTGCTGCAGTTGTTTTGAAATCTTTGGAACAAAATGGCATTCCACATAACCACTTTTTGATGTGAAGAGTTATAGTTGTGAAGCCTCGTCCACACATCCCGCTCCTTCCACCTCTAGGAAACCAGCTTTTTAGTGCCAGTGGGGTTTTCTACAGATTGACATTTGCTCCAATTCAGCACTAAAGAGTGGGTTTTCCCAGGGAAAGAAGCAAGGCAGATGGGGACAAGTGGAAGTATAGATAATCCCTAAGCAAAGGAAAATGAAACTTGTTGTTGTTTAGTCGTTTAGTCGTGTCCGACTTTTCGTGACCCCATGGACCAGAGCACGGCAGGCACCCCTGTCTTCCACTGCCTCCCGCAGTTTGGTCCGACTCATGTTGGTAGCTTCGAGAACACTGTCCAACCATCTTGTCCTCTGTCGTCCCCTTCTCCTTGTGCCCTCAATCTTCCCCAACATCAGGGTCTTTTCCAGGGAGTCTTCTCTTCTCATGAGGTGGCCAAAGTATTGGAGCCTCAGCTTCAGGATCTTTTCTTCCAGTGAGCACTCAGGGCTGATTTCCTTAAGAATGGATAGGTTTGAACTTCTTGCAGTCCATGGGACTCTCAAGAGTCTCCTCCAGCACCATAATTCAAATGACACTAGAAAATGGCAAATGAAGAAAATGACATTAGTAGAAACTTAGGCTGCACACCATACATTGAAAGCACATGACTTCCCCCAAAGCATCCTGAGAACTGCAGTTTCCTGGGAACTGTAGCTTTGTTGAAGTTGAAGTTCTCAGGATCCTTGGGGCAGGCGCCATGTGCTTCAAATGTGCTTTAAATGTACAGTGCGTCCGTGGCCTTAAACCTGGGGTATCCATGTTTCTTGCATATACTGTAATGAGATTTTCTTGGTTTCGTGCAGTTGGGATGTCTTGGTAACCCACACAGCAAGAGATTAATTCTGCAGGAGAGGCCCTTCCCTTAGCACTGCCCATTTCTTTATATGTTTTCTTTTCTACCCCAAAGCAATTTTGCTTCGTGGCTTCTGAGATGACTGAGAAGGGCTGTTAACAAAAAGGAGCCCTATTAGCCAAGACACCCTCCTGGAGGTGTTTGGGAAGAGATATTAGGCTGCTGTCAAAACCAAGCACTGATCCCGGAACCCAGGGTTGATTCTGCCTGACATCTGCTTTCATTCGAGGTACTGCCATGCATATTAGATTCCATCAAAAGCCATTTTGCCATCTAGTTGTGCCATTTCCTGGGACGCATGTTGCTGGAGGGGGTCTCCGGGGTCTGTCCAGTGGAGATGGCCCCAATCGCCACCCCAGAGGCTCTGGGGAGAGGAACTGGTCGTAGCAGAGAGCACCAGAAGATCTGCTTTATCTCCGTCCATACACCCACTTGGCCTTGTCCACCACCTTCTTCTGTGTAAGCCAGCATTATTTTCAATGTTCACTCGGTGGCACTAATGACCCTACAATCAAAACCCATGGAGCAGAAATATCCATAATGAATTAGTCCCTAATATCACAATGACTCATGTAAACATAAAGTTGCATCCAACTACATTAGACTCAGAGTAGACTCACTGAAATCAATGAACCTCAGTTAGTCATGTTCATTAGCTTCAATGGGTCTACTCTGAGCAGGACCAGCATCAGTTACAACTCATAAAAAATAAAATGTTGAGAAAATCCAAATATTAGATTCAGAATATAGGTCATAATCTAGAGAACCGAGTGATTCATTCCATATACACACCCGGAGGTGCCTTTGGCACTTCTTTTCCACAGCAATGTGCTTGTCCTGCTTTCAAGCTACTTTTGAAGTATGGGTGAAATTCAAAAGTGGCACAAAGGAAGCCGTTCAAAGGCTGAAAGCCTTGGCAGATCTAAGAGGCACGTTGAATTGTGGCCATGGTGGTCCAACAAACACTGAGATTTCAGGATACTGACTTCATAGATGTAAAGAAGCAAATGGAGTATTGCAAACTCTTAAATTCTGTGAGTGTGATCCAGTGGGTGGACACTGGATGGGTTGTAAACACACAGGCTGAAATCTTTGCTTTGCAGTGGACTTCCTAGATAGTCCTGAGTCGTATTTCAGCCTCTGCCCCCCATATCTTAAAATTAACAGAACTGATGGAAAGACAATCAAGCTAACGTAACGTACCTTGCAAATTAAAAATTCCATATACCTAATGTTTGTGCTGAGGCACATAACCAGTCCTGGAGACGGCATTTAGATCAGCTTTTTCACAACAGGTGAAGCACAGTCTGTGGACAGTCATGGGTGCAAGCAGGCATGAATGCAGGGATTGATGTTCTGACCCATAGGTCCAACGGAGGAGAGTGGTTGGGCATGGGTATACCAAGGAAGGATGCCAACAATGCCAGAGTGATCAGTTCTAGTGCTTTATTAAAGAAAGGTGTGGACTTATAGTCTGCCAGGTCTCCTAGCCGTTACACATGTGGGAAGGACACCACAGCAAGGAGATGGCTTGTCTGCACCCAAGCAAACATTCATATGTTCTTTCTACACAAAGCAGCATGTGCCACTTTGTCTAGGATTTCCCATCACTTCACCTGCCCAGATGAGGGCATAGATGGCAAATGCCCAAATCTTATAGATAGTTCCCCTTTCTGGGCTCAGAGCTGAGCACCCAAAGCCCACAGATAAGGATAGCATCAAACCATGCCAATTAGCCAATATCAATGCAAGTGAATATAAACATATATGAGCTCATTGCTACAACAACTACCAGTTAATTGTGGGGTCCTCCGGACTACCAAGATGACGTTTGCAGAGCTTCTGGAACTGTTCACCTTTGATTCAACACAGTGGACCAGAACAGCTGGATAAGATTTCAAAAGTTAGGGGCATTTTGAAAACAGAGAAATTTCCATGGGTGTGTGAAGTAGGGGGAGGAAAGTGACAGCCAGTAACAGTCTAAAAACAATTTATTTCAAAAAAAAAAAAATGACAACTCAAATAAACAATTTATCATCACCATCATCATCACCATCATCAAAATTGATGACTGGTTACATATAGTAGTCAATTTATGGCAGAGAAATAAAACAGCAAAACCATATCTATCTATCTATCTATCTATCTATCATCTATCTATCTATCTATCTATCTATCTATCTATCTATCATCTATCTATCTATCTATCTATCTATCTATCATCTATCTATCATCTATCATCTATCATCTATCATCTATCATCTATCATCTATCTATCTCTATCTATCTCTATCTATCTCTATCTATCTATCTCTATCTATCTATCTATCTATCTATCTATCTATCTATCTATCATCTATCTATCATCTATCATCTATCATCTATCATCTATCATCTATCATCTATCTCTATCTATCTATCTATCTATCTATCTATCTATCTATCTATCTATATCTATCTATCATCTATCTATCTATCTATCTATCTATCTATCTATCTATCTATCTATCTTTGAAGAGCAGGAGGAAGTAGAAGAAGCGACTGGGGAAGAAAGGGAACATGACCTTTTCCAGTTCTGCTTTATGAGGTTCAGAGTAATGCATAAGTTGCTTACTCTGCCCCAAATTGCATCGCTGACATTCCCGGCTAATCAGCCCCATCTGTAAGAAGCAAACACGCCACCCTTATGGTGGCATTTGAGCAGAGATGCTTTCTACCCCTCTTAGAGGCCCACATCTCTGAGCAAGGCTACAGTGACTCTTGTACCCTTGCAAAGCCTTGCTGCTCACTGTGTGCTGACCACATTCTCAAAAGAGTCTCCAAAAGATCTTATTTTTTATTAAGTATGCGCATGTGGAGAGATAGTAGCCTTGCAGAAGCCAAGGCACCTATGTGAGCTGACTTAGTTTTAAGCCAGTTCTAAGTATGGAATCTGATTTATGGGGGGCAAGAGCTGCCAGGGATGCTGCCGACAAGGATGAAAGGGCACTAGCAATGTTTTTATGCTGGAGATTTAGAACTGGAATATTTCAGGGAAAGGATACTAAAATAGAGGGGAATTGTTGCTGCCAATTTGGCGTGGTCAAGTAAGGGGCCTAGAGCTGGTATTCAAAAGATAAAAAAAGAGAAATGGGAGAAATCCAATGCTGGTTTTAGATGACTCTCCAAATCCAAAACAAGCCTTCAGCCCTAGTCAGGAAGCAGGCAATCTCAGCCTATGGGTGGCAATTAAAATACCTCCCTGTCTTCACCTGTAGCCTGGGATTGGAAGTGATTTTGATAGGCATTTCATTCATTCCTAGACATTTGTTTTCAAGGCAGCTGATATGTGTTCAAACCATATGTGCTGCACTCAGAATGTCTTTTCGGTCTTTGATCACCATTGCTTCACTGAAGTTGGTTTGGTTCAGTCAACAATGCCAGTGAGAAGGTTTTGAGTTTTGGGTTGCAAAGCCACAGATTTATGGAGGTGTTTGCAAAAGTGGCTACCTTCACTCTCGGTTCTCCATTTGCCAAATGGGAATTAAAAATATTCACATTGTCCTCATTTTTCATAATACTGATGTCCTGCATCTGTGTTGTTCTTATTTCATTTAGATAATTTCTATGCCTATTTCTGGTAGGATTGGTGTGAAGCACTCAAACCGTCTCGCCCTGGTGAGCAGTCTGGCTGCTGAATTCTGCACCAGCTGCAATCTCCAAACCATCTTCAGGAGCAGCCCTACGTATAATGCATTGCAGTAATCTAACCTAGAAGGTACCAGAGCATATACAACAGATGTTAGGCTATCCCTGTCCAGATGCTGATAGAAGGCACTCTGCGCCAAGTGTTAGCCTCAAGTGACAGCAAAGGATCCAGAAGTACACCAAAGTTATGTGACCATTCATTCAGAGGGAGTGTAACCCTATCCAGAGCAGGCCACCTCCCAACCATCTGATCTAGGGAACTGCCCACTAACAGTGACTCAGGACTCAGCTATACAGTTGAAAATAAAACATTTTAAGTGCGTTGTAAAGTGCATTATACAAATGTGACACTAGATGGCGATGGTGAGCTATGGCAAATGCAATACATTTTTCAAAACGTTTTTTAAAAAGGCATTTTCACAGCATTTTTTATATGTGTCTAGATTCCACCTCAGTCTTATCTGGATTGAGACAGCAAAGTATGCCTTCTTTGTCACCTTCACAGCCACTGAGAATGCTTGATAATGAGCCCTCATCAGAGTTCAGTTGCATTTATCAGGAGTTTTCCTCCACTTGTATTCAAGCCATCTTCCAGCTTGTTTCATTGAACTTGGAGTATACCAAGGAGCCAAGCAGGCTCTATGAAGATGATGGTGACTCAAATCAACTTGGAAACACAACAGAGATACAGTCGTACCTCCGCTTACGTATCCCTCCGGTTACATAAACTTCGGGATATGTAAGCGGCAAAGCCAGAAGTATATTTCCAGGTTTTTGCCATGCGTGTGTGCACAGAAGCGGTCTCTCAGGTTGCACAAACCTCGGGATCCGGCCAGACCTCCAGAATGAATCCCGTCCGCAACCGGAGGTACCACTGTATTGAAAACTAATTACAGTGGTACCTCGGGTTAAGTACTTAATTCGTTCCGGAGGTCCGTTCTTAACCTGAAACTGTTCTTAACCTGAAGCACCACTTTAGCTAATGGGGCCTACAGCTGCCGCTGTGCCGCCGGAGCACGATTTCTGTTCTCATCCTGAAGCAAAAGTCTTAACCCGAGATACGATTTCTGGGTTAGCGGAGTCTGTAACCTGAAGCGTCTGTAACCTGAAGCGTATGTAACCCGAGGTACCACTGTACAATAAACACAATCAGTAAGGACCTAAAAAATCAAATACATCTATATAAACAAAAGACAGGTCTAGCAGCTTCCTTCAAAACAACAGCACAGAAAAACAGAGCAACCATCCTTTATCTCAGAACCCTGCGGCCCCAATAAAGCTCTGCAGGATGGAGCAGAAGTGACATGATCCCTCTATCTATTTTCTTCTTCATCTGGCAGTCATAGCCTGGACAAGCTTTGGATGGCGAAGCTGAAAGTAGCCTGAGGAATGGGGCCTTCATATCAACTCATGTCACATTTTTGGAAACCTAAAGACCTACCGGGAAGAAGAGAGAGAGCTTGAGAATTCAAACCACATCAAGCTCGTGGGCACACAGAACCCTCAAGAACCTGGCCTGAAACCCAACGCTTCTGATAAGTGAAAGCTAATTTAAAAATGTTTAAAAAGTGTCCAAATGGATCTGGAGCAGGTACCAAGAGCCTTGGAGATAAGGAACTCTGATATATAAGTCCCTCATTTACACACACACACACACACACACACACACACACACACGGCTGGCCCCTCCTGGTTTTCTTTTCTCTCATTCCTTCTCTGCACTAAGAAATAAATTGTCTGCATCTGTCAAGTCCGATCCTCTCAGCGTTTTAATAAGAGGCAGCAGAGGACCAAGACGGGGATTGAAATGGATCTCCGAGTCATGATGAGGCACAGATATTCCTCACTGCACCCTGCCCAGGCTGCCCTGTCATAAATCATTGTTTGTCAAATCCAATAAATCTTTGAACACACACACATGCCCAAATGACACCGCCTCCTCGGATCTCCAAAGAGCTTTGGGCTTCCAAAGAGATGAAGGAGAGAGGAAGAAATGTTGTGCATGGCAAAACCAAGAAAAGGCTTTTCACTCATTCTTCCGTCACTCCTACACCTTTCAAATCCACCACATGCTGAGGCAAGTGCCCTGAGGTGTGTTGGGGGGGGGCAGAATGGCGGTCTGCATGCGCCCATGTGAATGCAGGCAAAAGAGGGAGCGGAGCGTAGGGGCCAGAGATTTCACTGCTTGAAATCTCTTTAGATTTAAAGCACTCTTACGAAAGCGCCACCCCCAGTTCACCAAGGAATCTATGTGCATGTGGAGTGCCTATAATTCATACAGGCCAACGCACTGTGGGAAAGGGAAGGCTGCTAGGTCAAAAACACAAGACTACAGGATGGTGTGCCACAAGACTCCGCAGAGTTTTCTACACAGCCTTGAAGCATCTTACATTAGGGGCAATCTGTTAAAAATAAGAAAAGCAAAAACCCTTGCCATTTACAATGCCACTGTCCTCCTTTATTTGCTCTGTATTTGAGAGCTAGCATGTGGGAAATGGCATTTTGTCAGCTTTCAAAATGGCCTCATATATTTATCACCTCACTCATGGGTACTGAGGGAATACGGTTTTAAAGCCACTCAGATGAATGCAGTAACATCTTCACTTTAGTCTCTCTCTCTCTCTCCCCCCCCCCCTCTGAAAAAGTGACGTGTATAGATGCACATGCTGTGTTAGGGTGCAATTTTCTATCTGTATGTGTGTGCACATTAAAAAATACATGTCTGTGGGATTGTATCTGAGTGAAACTGAGTGCATAAATAGCTATATATGAGGAAAGGATTGTGAGTTTTCTGTTGATTTGTGTTGGTGAAGTTTCATGCCTTTAAAAAAAATGCTTTTATGAGTGTAGAATGTGTTATGGCATTATGAATGCCATTGTGAGAGGTTGTGTGTGTGTGTGTGTGTGTGTGCCTACGTCACTGACAGCCTTTATGTTCTCATAATATTCACAGTCACTTCACTGGTTAGAAGATGAAGCAATGCAGCCCCTTTATTTCTCCAGAGTGCTGGCGGGTTTTTTTCCTTGATGCAGTATTAATGAATACTGGTGAAGTAATTATCAGAACCCTCCAGGGGCCTGACTGTGAAAACAAAGTTTCGCATACCAGTTTTGGAAGGCTCCTGTGCTCTTTGCAGACTTTTCCAGGAAAGGAGCTGGTTACGACTGCAAAGAAAGCATTGGAAATGGCAGAGATGTCTGATTTTTCAGCCTGTGAAAACAGACACTCCAGGCTGCAGAAGGCACAAGGATAGGGAGAACACACCAGAGACCCAAATCCAGAATGTTAGCAGAAAGGGCCCTTTCTCCTCAAAGCTTTTTACTCCCTCAGCTGTCTTCAGGATGGCCTGTATCAGAAGTTCCCAGACTATCACCTGGGGAGCAGTGGTCATCCATTAGCTCCATTCAGATGATTCACAGAAAAGTTCCAAAATAGTCCTAAACTTGATTCCCCCTCTCCGCTCCACCCCATCCCAACAATGGAGATAGATGGCCATTTTTAATGTGGGCAGATTTATTGATCAGGCTAGCATGCATGTGATGCACAACACGCACATGACCACATGCACATGCAACACCCGCCCCCAATCTTGAGCACAAGATGGTTCCTCTGAGCCCTTGTGTCTTTGTGTGGCCTTAGGATTCACCTTTGAAGGAGCACAATTAACTTCCAGGCTACTTCTTCTTTTGGCTGCCAAGAGATTCAGCTTGGATAGCTCCATTGGTTAGAGCGTGGTGCTGATAATGCCAAGGTTAGAGGTTCAATCCCCATATGGGACAGCTGCATATTCCTGCATTGCAGGGTGTTGATGATCCTCAGAGTCCCTTCCAACTCTAAAACTCTATGATTCTACCCTTGAAATAGGAACGTGCTGGTTCTTGCAGCTAGGGACATCCATTCCTGACCTGCAGTTCCTGTCCAGATGTTGGGTCCCAGTTCCCATCAGCCCTAGGAAGCATCTCACTGGACAAGAGACAATGGAAGCCATTGCCCAATAACTTACAGAGGTCCACGGGGTCCATTGCCCAACCTTTAAAAATTGTTTTCTCCATAAAGGCATATTTCTGGTCTGACTTGTCCACACGTTCAGGCAGCAAAATGCCTTGGGTTAGCTTTGCACTTGGAGCAGGACTGTGGGGCACAATAAGCAGCAGAATGAGTGGGGGGGGGGAGCTGCATTTTTAAGTAAGTGAAATGCACATTGCCACCTAAAAAGATAGGCCCTGTAAGATCATAGAAGTCTTGAATCTACAATTGCCTAAGTGCCCGATTGCTTGAACATCCCAAATATCAAGTCGCTGAAGATGTCCATTATGCTCATAGCAGCTGCGTCAGACTACAAAGAGCGGAAAGCAGGAGAAAGATCTAACCCAGAATCAATCACGGAGGAGCTGCTTCTTCATCTTGAAAGGATTCCATTGCCCAAAGCTCGGAGGCAATTTTACAGTACTGTACACTTTGGAAGGCTTGCCAGGCTTGCCGTCCTGTTTTGCCACCAACTGTCCATTGGGTGGCGCTGTGGCTCCAACTGGGCAGCACTACGAGCCGGCAGGCCAGTTTTAGTACCAGATGCGGGGAAATTTCCCTTGGTGCACAAAATAAAAATAAAAATAGTCAATCAGTAGTAGTAGCGGAAATGTAATAAATATATATTGAAGGGGAATTTTGAACCCTAATATTTCTGTACTTGGAAAGCATATTTATTCTATAATCAGTCCTGACTTTCAAATACTGGAATAATCTCCTGTGAAAACTAGTTATGCATCAGATATTGTAAGAGGACTTAGCGCTTGTGAGGTTTGCAATCCAGGTGAGCTCTGATTTGGGTGATGCTTTGGAGGGGTGACTCCAGTATTAAGAGCTGTCACACTACGATAGCACCTAGAATAAGGTAACCAGATTTATTTCAGTGAATCCGGGGACACTTTTCGACTTCAATGGATTTTGTATGGGGATTGATCTGTCAATCCGGGGGCTGTCCCTGGGAAACGGGGACCTCTGCTGTGCTTGCTGCTCCTTCTTATCCTCAAGTAATGATGAATTTGTGATCAAAATGTGAATCTACATGAAAACATGTAAACAAAAATGACAAAGAAGATGGCTAGATTAGACTTTTGTTCCAACCTTTCAAACAGGTTTGCCTTAATTTAAAGTCATGTGTGTACTGGAATGCATTTTTTAAAATACAACTCCCGTCTCCTACAGCTGAGGTGAAATGGCTACACTATCTGTGCCCCTAGTTCTCCTATGGCTGAGGTGAACTAGCTACACTGTCTGTGCCCCTAGTTCTCCTATGGCTGAGGTGAAATGGCTACACTGTCTGTGCCCCTACTTCTCCTACGGCTGAGGTGAAATGGCCACACTGTCTGTGCCCCTACTTCTCCTACGGCTGAGGTGCAATGGCCACACTGTCTGTGCCCCTAGTTCTATGGCTGAGGTGAAATGGCTACACTGTCTGTGCCCCTAGTTCTCCTACAGCTGAGGTGAAATGGCTACACTATCTGTGCCCCTAGTTCTCCTATGGCTGAGGTGAAATGGCCACACTGTCTGTGCCCCTAGTTCTCCTATGACTGAGGTGAAATGGCCACAGTGTCTGTGCCCCTACTTCTCCTATGGCTGAGGTGAAATGGCCACACTGTCTGTGCCCCTACTTCTCCTACAGCTGAGGTGAAATGGCTACACTGTCTGTGCCCCTACTTCTCCTACGGCTGAGGTGAAATGGCCACACTGTCTGTGCCCCTAGTTCTCCTACGGCTGAGGTGAAATGGCCACACTGTCTGTGCCCCTACTTCTCCTACGGCTGAGGTGAAATGGCCACACTGTCTGTGCCCCTAGTTCTCCTATGGCTGAGGTGAAATGGCCACACTGTCTGTGCCCCTAGTTCTCCTATGACTGAGGTGAAATGGCCACAGTGTCTGTGCCCCTACTTCTCCTACAGCTGAGGTGAAATGGCCACACTGTCTGTGCCCCTACTTCTCCTACAGCTGAGGTGAAATGGCTACACTGTCTGTGCCCCTACTTCTCCTACGGCTGAGGTGAAATGGCCACACTGTCTGTGCCCCTAGTTCTCCTACGGCTGAGGTGAAATGGCCACACTGTCTGTGCCCCTACTTCTCCTACGGCTGAGGTGAAATGGCCACACTGTCTGTGCCCCTAGTTCTCCTACGGCTGAGGTGAAATGGCCACAGTGTCTGTGTCCCTAGTTCTCCTACGGCTGAGGTGAAATGGCCACACTGTCTGTGCCCCTACTTCTCCTACGGCTGAGGTGAAATGGCCACACTGTCTGTGCCCCTACTTCTCCTACGGCTGAGGTGCAATGGCCACACTGTCTGTGCCCCTAGTTCTCCTACGGCTGAGGTGAAATGGCCACACTGTCTGTGCCCCTAGTTCTATGGCTGAGGTGAAATGGCTACACTGTCTGTGCCCCTACTTCTCCTACAGCTGAGGTGAAATGGCTACACTATCTGTGCCCCTAGTTCTCCTATGGCTGAGGTGAAATGGCCACACTGTCTGTGCCCCTAGTTCTCCTATGACTGAGGTGAAATGGCCACAGTGTCTGTGCCCCTACTTCTCCTATGGCTGAGGTGAAATGGCCACACTGTCTGTGCCCCTACTTCTCCTACAGCTGAGGTGAAATGGCTACACTGTCTGTGCCCCTACTTCTCCTACGGCTGAGGTGAAATGGCCACACTGTCTGTGCCCCTAGTTCTCCTACGGCTGAGGTGAAATGGCCACACTGTCTGTGCCCCTACTTCTCCTACGGCTGAGGTGAAATGGCCACACTGTCTGTGCCCCTAGTTCTCCTACGGCTGAGGTGAAATGGCCACACTGTCTGTGTCCCTACTTCTCCTACGGCTGAGGTGAAATGGCCACACTGTCTGTGCCCCTACTTCTCCTACGGCTGAGGTGAAATGGCCACACTGTCTGTGTCCCTACTTCTCCTACGGCTGAGGTGCAATGGCCATACTGTCTGTGCCCCTACTTCTCCTACAGCTGAGGTGAAATGGCTACACTATCTGTGCCCCTAGTTCTCCTATGGCTGAGGTGAAATGGCCACACTGTCTGTGCCCCTAGTTCTCCTATGACTGAGGTGAAATGGCCACAGTGTCTGTGCCCCTACTTCTCCTATGGCTGAGGTGAAATGGCCACACTGTCTGTGCCCCTACTTCTCCTACGGCTGAGGTGAAATGGCCACACTGTCTGTGCCCCTAGTTCTACGGCTGAGGTGAAATGGCCACACTGTCTGTGCCCCTACTTCTCCTACGGCTGAGGTGAAATGGCCACACTGTCTGTGCCCCTACTTCTCCTACGGCTGAGGTGAAATGGCCACACTGTCTGTGCCCCTAGTTCTCCTACGGCTGAGGTGAAATGGCCACACTGTCTGTGCCCCTACTTCTCCTACAGCTGAGGTGAAATGGCCACACTGTCTGTGCCCCTATTTCTCCTACAGCTGAGGTGAAATGGCTACACTATCTGTGCCCCTAGTTCTCCTATGGCTGAGGTGAAATGGCCAGACTGTCTGTGCCCCTACTTCTCCTACGGCTGAGGTGAAATGGCTACACTGTCTGTGCCCCTAGTTCTCCTACGGCTGAGGTGAAATGGCCACAGTGTCTGTGTCCCTAGTTCTCCTATGGCTGAGGTGAAATGGCTACACTGTCTGTGCCCCTACTTCTCCTACAGCTGAGGTGAAATGGCTACACTGTCTGTGCCCCTACCTCTCCTACGGCTGAGGTGAACTAGCTACACTGTCTGTGCCCCTACTTCTCCTACGGCTGAGGTGAAATGGCCACACTGTCTGTGCCCCTACTTCTCCTACGGCTGAGGTGAAATGGCCACACTGTCTGTGCCCCTAGTTCTCCTACAGCTGAGGTGAAATAGCTACACTGTCTGTGCCCCTACTTCTCCTACGGCTGAGGTGCAATGGCCATACTGTCTGTGCCCCTACTTCTCCTACGGCTGAGGTGAAATGGCCACACTGATGTGCCCCTAGTTCTCCTACGGCTGAGGTGAAATGGCCATACTGTCTGTGCCCCTACTTCTCCTACGGCTGAGGTGAAATGGCTACACTGTCTGTGCCCCTACTTCTCCTACGGCTGAGGTGAACTAGCTACACTGTCTGTGCCCCTACTTCTCCTACGGCTGAGGTGAAATGGCTACACTATCTGTGCCCCTAGTTCTCCTACAGCTGAGGTGAAATAGCTACACTGTCTGTGCCCCTACTTCTCCTACAGCTGAGGTGAAATAGCTACACTGTCTGTGCCCCTACTTCTCCTACGGCTGAGGTGCAATGGCCATACTGTCTGTGCCCCTACTTCTCCTACGGCTGAGGTGAAATGGCCACACTGATGTGCCCCTAGTACTCCTACGGCTGAGGTGAAATGGCTACACTGTCTGTGCCCCTACTTCTCCTACGGCTGAGGTGCAATGGCCATACTGTCTGTGCCCCTACTTCTCCTACGGCTGAGGTGAAATGGCTACACTGTCTGTGCCCCTACTTCTCCTACGGCTGAGGTGAACTAGCTACACTGTCTGTGCCCCTACTTCTCCTACGGCTGAGGTGAAATGGCCACACTGTCTGTGCCCCTAGTTCTCCTACGGCTGAGGTGAAATGGCCACACTGTCTGTGCCCCTACTTCTCCTACGGCTGAGGTGAAATGGCCACACTGTCTGTGCCCCTAGTTCTCCTACGGCTGAGGTGAAATGGCCACAGTGTCTGTGTCCCTACTTCTCCTACGGCTGAGGTGAAATGGCCACACTGTCTGTGCCCCTACTTCTCCTACGGCTGAGGTGAAATGGCCACACTGTCTGTGTCCCTACTTCTCCTACGGCTGAGGTGCAATGGCCATACTGTCTGTGCCCCTACTTCTCCTACGGCTGAGGTGAAATGGCCACACTGATGTGCCCCTAGTTCTCCTACGGCTGAGGTGAAATGGCCACACTGTCTGTGCCCCTACTTCTCCTACAGCTGAGGTGAAATAGCTACACTGTCTGTGCCCCTACTTCTCCTACGGCTGAGGTGCAATGGCCATACTGTCTGTGCCCCTACTTCTCCTACGGCTGAGGTGAAATGGCCACACTGATGTGCCCCTAGTACTCCTACGGCTGAGGTGAAATGGCTACACTGTCTGTGCCCCTACTTCTCCTACGGCTGAGGTGCAATGGCCATACTGTCTGTGCCCCTACTTCTCCTACGGCTGAGGTGAAATGGCTACACTGTCTGTGCCCCTAGTTCTCCTACAGCTGAGGTGAAATAGCTACACTGTCTGTGCCCCTACTTCTCCTACAGCTGAGGTGAAATGGCTACACTGTCTGTGCCCCTACTTCTCCTACGGCTGAGGTGAAATGGCTACACTGTCTGTTCCCCTACTTCTCCTACAGCTGAGGTGAACTAGCTACACTGTCTGTGCCCCTACTTCTCCTACGGCTGAGGTGAAATGGCCACACTGTCTGTGTCCCTACTTCTCCTACGGCTGAGGTGAAATGGCTACACTGTCTGTGCCCCTACTTCTCCTACAGCTGAGGTGAACTAGCTACACTGTCTGTGCCCCTACTTCTCCTACGGCTGAGGTGAAATGGCCACACTGTCTGTGCCCCTACTTCTCCTACGGCTGAGGTGAAATGGCCACACTGTCTGTGCCCCTAGTTCTCCTACAGCTGAGGTGAAATAGCTACACTGTCTGTGCCCCTACTTCTCCTACGGCTGAGGTGCAATGGCCATACTGTCTGTGCCCCTACTTCTCCTACGGCTGAGGTGAAATGGCCACACTGATGTGCCCCTAGTTCTCCTACGGCTGAGGTGAAATGGCTACACTGTCTGTGCCCCTACTTCTCCTACAGCTGAGGTGAAATGGCTACACTGTCTGTGCCCCTACTTCTCCTACGGCTGAGGTGAAATGGCTACACTGTCTGTGCCCCTACTTCTCCTACAGCTGAGGTGAACTAGCTACACTGTCTGTGCCCCTACTTCTCCTACGGCTGAGGTGAAATGGCCACACTGTCTGTGCCCCTACTTCTCCTACGGCTGAGGTGAAATGGCCACAGTGTCTGTGCCCCTACTTCTCCTACGGCTGAGGTAAAATGGCCACACTGATGTGCCCCTAGTTCTCCTACGGCTGAGGTGAAATGGCCACACTGTCTGTGCCCCTAGTTCTCCTACAGCTGAGGTGAAATGGCCACACTGTCTGTGCCCCTACTTCTCCTACGGCTGAGGTGAAATGGCCACACTGATGTGCCCCTCGGTCTCCTACGGCTGAGGTGAAATGGCCACACTGTCTGTGCTCCACACAAGGCACCATTTTTGACTGATAAAACAAAGTGCTACATCTGCATTAATCTAACTAAAAGTGCTACATCTGCATTAATCTAACTAAAATTAACTGGAATTTGTTGTCATCCAGCACACATTTTAATTACCATGAAATACTTATATTGAACAAACGCTGCATCATTTTTGTCACACATTTCCAGAAGGGAAAAAATGAGTCCAGAGTGGGATGACTTCTTGTGGTTTGACATGCAATGTTGATGTTTATAATGCTGATGTTTTATAAGCTGTCTTGCTTTTTTCTTTCTTCCAAGGAAGTCAGAGTGGAATTTTTAAAACAAACAAAATCTGACAGCACTGCTGGGGGCTAATCTTGTGATCTGTTTGTGGGAAGGGGGGAGGCCGAATGGCTGGCCTGGAAAAACTCCTGTTCTTGCACATCTTCAGCAGTAACACACAAAGGAAGTCAAGCAGCTTTGTAGCAGAATCTGATAACGCGTTGCTCCTTTGTGGGGAATACTCGTGCCAGAATATATGCACACTAAGTAGTAGTATGATATTACCTTGGAACGGAAAATCAACATGCATTTTGTAGATGCAAGAGCGTGAGGGAGCAGGCAAGAATGTGGAGAGCTACTGCCAAAATCTAATATTTAGCATTCATTTGGAAGGTTGCATTCTGATACATGGACCATCACGTGGGTTTGTTTTTTTCCATGTAGGGGCACTGCTAACTAGGAATGAGGAATTTCAGCTCCCTGGGTTTCTCTTTTTTCCTATCTCAAATTCATTTCTCCACATTTGTGCAGCAATTTGCAATTTTAAAAAAAATCCTCATGGAAATTCATCAAATTTTAATGTGATTTTTTCCCCAATAAACACATTTTGGTGTTACATATACATTTTGCAAGCAATTTCCCCTAATATAAAGCATTTTAAAGTACATATATGATTTTTTCTATATACTGTTGGGGAACCTAAGTCGTAAAATTCAGAGAAGTACAGATTTTGAAAGATAGCTGTGTTTCATTGAAATTGGCCCATGGACACCATGAAACATGGTGCTTCCATGTTCACATTAAACTTTCGAGAGAAGAAATGTCTGGTGAACTGCCAACCTTTCATGATAACCTGGCTCCTATTTTCCCACTAGAAGTGCTTCTTGTGCAGCAAAATCCAGTGTGACTCACTACCAGGGGTGTAGCATCAGGGGTGCCAGAGGGGCCATGACTCTGGGTACAGATTATTGAGGGGGCACGAAGCAGGCACCCCCATGCAGGCACCTCTGGCCTTCTACTCCTCTCTGCAGGCATTGGTTCTGGACTGACCAGCCTCTTCCTGGCACTATGAAGTGTGGAGTCAGGCCAGTCATTTCCTTAACCAGCAATCTGTCTTCATTGGGGCCAGCCCAACCACGAGGCAGACCGAGACAGCTGCCTCAGGTGGTGTAATACTCCACAGTATTCCGCCACGATACTCCACCACTGCCTCCACACAATCTTGTGGGTCTCTCATGAGATCTCAGCAGAACCAGCTGCAGTCACTTCTTGCTTCTCCAGTGGAGACCCTCACTTAGGGGCTAGGGAAGGTCATGTGAGGCCTCTCATGAGGCTGTCATGAGATCTCGATGGAACTTGGAAGCCACAGCCACAAGGCTTCGGTGGAGGTGGCAAGGTGGAACATGCGCAAGGCAGCACCTTCCCATTTCACCTCGGGCAGCAAAATGGGATGAGCCATTCATGGTCCTGGTAGTGCAGACCTGGTTCCTGTTCCCTGACTTCCTGGTTTAAGCCTGCTGGTGTCTTCAAGTAGGTTGTTCAAAGCCACCCAGTGATTTCATGGCTAAAGGAGGATTTGAACCCTTGTCATGCCAGTTCAAGTGTCTTTCCACTCCACAGCAGGCCATATCCCATTTCTACAATGACTCGTTTAGATTTATTTACTTACCCGGCATATTTTTTTCAGAATAGAAGCCTTGTTTACAAAGCCACTGAAATCAGATTCTGCTTTGCATTCTTCCACTGGAAGAATACCACAAGTAATACAACTAGTAAAAATTCTAAAAGCATTCTGTATCTTCACCAAGGGACCTGTGACTTGGAATTTTATGCACTCTACCTACAAATGGTTCTGATTACAAACCAGGATGCAACAGTCTGTGCCAAAAGAAAAAGAAAAAAAGAATGAGATGGTGTACAATTCAGCTTAGTTATCCATAGCACTGTTGTTGTGTTAACCTAGGGATGGGGGGCTAGCTGCAGTCTGTGTCAGCAGATCTGGCCGCTGGAATTCTTGGGAGACAGACAGAGCAGTTTTCCTTTGCAAAGGCAGAAGCAACATTGTCACCGACTTGTTTTGAAGGCAGTCGCTGTCATCAGTTGAACATGACCCCTCGTTGCTGTGCCATGAAAATATTTATGTGTTGCATGGCTAGCGGTGGTTGTGCACGCTCAACACATTAATAGGCACCCATGTTTGAAATTATTTTCCCAAGTTATTTGGTGGCCACTGCTCTGTTTTCCCCCTCTCCGAAAAGCAAAGTCACTGTCTTTGGAGATCACTACCTGCCTTCGATGACCTTCAGCACAGAACAAAAGCTTTGAGTGCCTCAGTGACTGTACTCAGGGCTTCTCTCCACTCCCTTTACCCCACCCTCACCCTGTCTCTAGGCAAGCCATCAAAACAGTCAAGGCCGTGGTTTGCTGATCTTTTGACACCTAGAAGTTGCAGCCAAACTCTTAAGGAATCAAGGAGAGAAACACAGAATTGGAAGCTGGAATTAGATGTCGTTTTCTAAGTAAGACAAAGGCTTGCTAAGAGCTTAGAAGTCCTCAATTTTTATTTTTACAAAATAGTTTTGGATTCTTAAAATTATTTCATGCATTGAATGCATCTGCATGTGACTGCAGTCCCTGACACAATGGAAATCAAGAGAGAACCTTTACTTAAAGAATTAAAATGTGAAACTGCTGATGTTCTAACAAACAAAAAAAGCCTGTAACTTGTACCAGAGGACCGGAAAGGGGTCAACACCAAATTTTATAATGGGATCTAGGGAGAATCTGGGAAATTACATGCTAGCTAGCTTTCTCTTTTTGGAAAACTGGTGGCAAGCATTGTTAAAGACAGATTGCCAAATATATAGAAGAACAAGTCTTGCTGAAGCAGTACCGTCCTGGTTTCTGCTATGGCAAGTCCTGTCTCACTAACCTTAAGCATTCCCTGAGAGTGGCAACAAGTATATAGATCAAGGTGATTCCAGTTGGCATCGTGTGCTTTGGGACTAACCAGTGAAGTTGCATGCTAGAAGATTCAGGACAGACAACAGGAAGGACTTCTTCACACAGCACTGTGGAGTTCACTTCATCAAGATGTCATGATGGCCACCAACTTGGATAGGTCTAAAAAAAAAAAAGGATGTGACTAATTCTTGGGTGATAAGGCTATCAATGACTACTAGCCAAGATGTTCCACCTCCACAGTTGGAGTAGTATGCCTCTGAAAACCAGTTGTTGGAGAGCAGAGGGGGAGAGAGGGCTCTTGTGTTCAAGTCCTGTTTGTGGGCTTCCCATAGGCATCTGGTGTGAGAATGTGATGGGCCTTCAGTCTGATTTAGTCTGTTTCTTAATATGTCCTTAGAATACAGTAATAGAGGGTATCTGTCATGGCATCACACAAGTTTATCAGAATGCGGTAAGTTTTTATGTTACACATTTGGGTGGGGAACACTCCCAAATAGAAAATTGTTGGGCTGAAAGGTTGGGGAACAATGTCAGTATCTGAGATTCCATAAATGAAGGAGATGAACATATATCCCAATCAGTGAGGTGGGTAGGAGGAGAGAATGCTATCCCATAGGTTTTCTGTTGCCTCTTGCTATTTATTTGAGACAGTGTACTGTTTGTTATGGTCATTCCTTCAAAGAGTTCAAGAAGAAGAAATGTTTGTACTTCATCTAAAATCTAGAGGGGACACAGACTCCCTCAGTATTCCATCCTTAAATTGTTTTTGGTAGGTCCATCACATACATCCAGGATGTGGATAAACTGCTAAACTGAACTTAGGTTAGAAAAACATTATTCTGCAGTACTTGACTCCAAGCCCTTTGCAGCCCTGCAGGGAAATCAAAGACGACAAACAAAAAGATTAGGAGCAGGGGTGATTAATTTTATTATTAATTAGGCTGTTGGTTTATTTATGTACCAATTGGCGTGCATGATTTTATAAAAGGATGTAAGAAGAAAAGACTTTTTGCCCTAAGGCATGAAGAGATATGGAGAAGTCTAGATGTGCCCTATGTTGCAGTGAAAGTATTTTCTGCCTCCCCAGATCCAGCAGAGGAATGGAGGAGGGGCAGTAGGGGTGAGGATGCCACTTGGGGGACAAATGGGTAGGGGATTCGAAATGCTGGAATAGGCCAACAGCAAAGATGGGGCCAGATTACATGCTATGCAGGAGACTAGAGTAACTTCCAGATGACCTGAGCATTTGTCCAGATTTGTTTGTTTGTAGGTTCCACTGCCAAGAAAGGCTTGTCTTCCATGCCCACCTGCCTATGTTTATTTGGAAGGGCAGCACCTACTGCTTGACATAGTCCTTTACGTATCCAAGCCCTAAATCATTTCATGTTTTAAAGGCAAACACCAGTACATTGAATTGAGCCCAAGAACAATTTGTACAGAACAACATTGCAGGCATGCATTCCATGCTGCAAGCTGCACTGAGGACTCGTTTTTTGCACCAACTGCAGTTCCTGAGCCATCTTCAAAGGTAGCCCCACGTAGAGTGTGAAACGTTTTTCTCATCTGTGAATCTCTCTGCTCCCTTATGATATCAAGAACAAAGAGACTGAATCTGTAGGGAGAATGAATAAGATGCTTTATAGCATCCAGGGTCAGAAAGGAATGGAATGCTAAGTATTACACCATGTATAGCACACGAGTCAAAAGTATGCTACCATGCTCCTACATAAATTCCCAGTTATTTAAAATATAGAACCTTCATCAAAAGATATTATAGCATAGTAATTGCAAAGAACTTGATAGGTCAAGATGCCTGCATGCTGCAGGCCCTCCGACAGCAGGGAAAGTAATTTCATAAGATACGCCCAGTTGACTTGAGCAAGACAAGGTAAGCTCTAGTCTACTGAGGAAAGCAAACTTATCAGAAGCTAACAAAAGCAAATAAAGCCAGCTAGCCTGGTCCAAGTTTCTCAGGCCAGATTTGGTTTGATCGGAGCATGTGAACAAAACTCACTAGTTTTCTGAGGTAAATGGGTGTGTATTGGTTCAACATCATTTCATTCTGCCCAATATTAACATTCCACTACCCTTCTGTGACCTCAGCCAGCAATTTCCTGAAGCATCAGATCGGCATATCCAGTTTCAAGCAGAGCACTGTCCAAATAACTGTTGGTATGACAAAAGGCATACCAAAAGAAAGCGAGGGAAAACTGAAGCTAAGTCCGTAAAAGAAACAAAGAGGCGATTGTTAAATGGCCACAGGAACACCTTTGCTAAAGGAGTCTGTGCGCTTTCCTATTACTTTTGCCTTTTAAAAAGCCAGGATTGAGCGATTTATCCTAATGACCCTATGGAATGCTGCGAGTCAGTTCAAGTGTGCTCTTCCTTAGTGTGACTCAAGCCTTTTCTGAGCCTCTCACACCTCAGAATGTGGCAAGGATCACTTTGCCTGATCCAGCAAAGCATTTTTTCTTGCCCATCTCATATCCTTTCACTCATGACTTTTCAGATCTTCAGGAAACTTAACTGTGTTCCATTACGCTCATGACTTGCCCAAGGCCACCCAACGAGTGGCCTTGGGAAAGTTATTATCCCTTAAATCCCATTACTGCAATGGAATTTGAACTCGGTCTCCGGAGTTCAAGGCTACCCTCCCATCTTTAGGCCCCATGTTTCAAACCAGCACTAGATTCAGTAGTCCCAGGATACCTGAGGGGGCAGGGGAAGAGCAGACAGAGATTGGCCAACTGTAGACAGCAAGCTGTTTCCTTGATGCAAGCCAAACCCAGCTGGTATTTTCTTACTCCTCTGACTTGCATGTGTGTTTTACATGACTATAGAAGGAGCAATCAGTCAGCTCCCAAGAATCTTAGCAACAGCAGCAGCAGGAGCAGTGTCCCCTGGAAAGGCTTGCAGCAGCTGAAACAGTGATGACTCAGCAGCCTCTCCCTCTCTGGCCGTTTGTTGATCCCTGGCAAGAACTCCAGCCCAAGTCCTCCTGACTCCCTTGTTTGGGTCAGTGATTTCTTCCTGGCACCAGCAGATAAATTCCTGGATCCTGCTGCCCTTGGCACTAGAGAGTAGCCAAAAGGAACTGACAGCTGCAGCCAAACTGTGCACAGAGTGCGTGCTTTTCCATTCTTGTTTGCTTAAAAACAGAGCAAAAGAATTAAAAGCAAAACAAATCCAATGTGAAGTTAGTCAATGATTACAGAGCAATAACAGAGCTCAGCGTTAGCAGGTGCGGGGTGGAGATGGACTGTCTCTTCTGGCCTTTGGGAAGGAAAACAGCTCACTGGGTTTCAGGGTGGGCTGGGGACACGGAATTACATCACCAGAGGCTTTGTTTATTTGGCTTAAAATAAAGTCTGGAACTTCAGCCTTTGGATACGTGCATGAATCTTTCACCTGGTTTAAATTACAACTGGTGCAACAAGTTGAGCTGGTCTCAAGTCAGTGTCCCCCTTGAGCTGATTACTTTGACCACGTTGCACCCAATAGTTCACTTGTCATTTTTGATGCGATCCGGTGGAAATGGTGTATATATAGATATAATTTTACATGCAGTCACTTTCACAACTGTTACAGAGGTCTGAGATCTGCAGATGATTTAAAAAAAAATATATAGGCCACAGACTTGTCAAAATGGCTTCCCTATGCATGATTCTATGATATATAAAATTAATATATCGAAGCATCAAATGCCACCAAAATTATCTAGAAAAGCCGTTCTTTAAAACAGCAGTATTTTACAATAAAAACAACAAAATAACAGCATCATATCTTTCAGAATAAACTACTTGGAATAAATGGAATTTTTAAAAATCTATTTAAAGGCTTGTATTGATGGAGCCATCTGCACTTCAGTTCAGAGGAAGTGCTGTTATCATGGAGCCACCACTAGTGAGACCCTGTCTCTACTTTTGTATTTCATGGCAAACTCATCTCTCCCCTTCCAATTTATGAATAGAGTGTAACCAGCTGAGGATAACATTTCACATACCTGATGAGCTGGCTTCCAATTTGCAAAAGGTCATGCCACAATGCATTTGTTAGTTTTTTCAGTGTTACAAGTTGCACTAGCCTTGCTAGTTGGCTCGATTGGTTAGAGCATGGTGCTGACAACGCCCAGGTCACGTTAGATCCCTGTATGGGTGCATATTCCTGTGTTGCAGTGAGTTGAATGAGATAATCCATGGGGTCCCTTCCGACTCTATGATTCTATCCTTTGGTATGAATGAGGTTCTAATGCAAGGATCATGTTCCTTCGGGAGTAGTACCCCCCAACAGGGGTAATCTGTTAAGGGCTGCATGCTGGCAGTGGGTAGTGTAGAAGCCAGCATTAGGCAGGGACAGATCAAAAGTGAGCATAACTATCATATTTTTCCATGTATAAGACTAGGGTTTTTTCCTAAAAAATAATGTCAAGAATTAGGGGGCGTCTTATATTCTGGGCCATCTCCCGCCATTTTCTTAAATCTGAGTCCCCAAAAATAGGAGGAGTCTTATATTCTGCCACTGTATTCTGCTCTGGTCAGACCTCACCTGGAGTACTGTGTCCAGTTCTGGGCACCACAGTTCAAGAAGGACACTGACAAACTGGAACGTGTCCAGAGGAGGGCAACCAAAATGGTCAGAGGCCTGGAAACGATGCCTTATGAGGAACGGCTAAGGGAGCTGGGCATGTTTAGCCTGGAGAAGAGGAGGTTAAGGGGTGATATGATAGCCATGTTCAAATACATAAAAGGATGTCACATAGAGGAGGGAGAAAGGCTGTTTTCTGCTGCTCCAGAGAAGCGGACACAGAGCAATGGATCCAAACTACAAGAAAGAAGATTCCACCTAAACATTAGGAAGAACTTCCTGACAGTAAGAGCTGTTCGACAGTGGAATTTGCTGCCAAGGAGTGTGGTGGAGTCTCCTTCTTTGGAGGTCTTTAAGCAGAGGCTTGACAACCATATGTCAGGAGTGCTCTGATGGTGTTTCCTGCTTGGCAGGGGGTTGGACTCGATGGCTCTTGTGGTCTCTTCCAACTCTATGATTCTATGATTCTATGATTCTATGATTCTATGATTCTACATGGGAGCGTCTTATAGACAGAAAAATACGGTATTCCCTTTCTCTCTTTTTCCACCTCTTTCTGTGAGCAGGCAGGCAGGCAGACAAGCAGGCATGCTTGCACAAACACATCAAGTCAAACAGAAACACACATTCAGACAGCATTCTCATTCTTCTGTTAACCAGCAGTGGAACAGGGGAATCTCTGCCCTTCACTGTACAGCAGTGGGAGGGGAGGGGGAACTAGGCAGGAAGTTCTCTTGTCGCCTTTAAAAGGGATCTCTGCTCTCTTTGGGGTGCCACCATTGCAAGAAGGTCTTAGAAAACAGGAAGAATTCCTGTTTCCTGAGCTGTAAGACCTTCTTGCAATGGTGGCACCCCAGAGAAAGAAGAGGTCCTTTTTAAAGGCAAGAAGAGCCACCCGATTTGGGGACTGAAAAAGTTTTGGGCACCTTAAAACACCTGAAGCAACTAGCAAGGACTGTGTGGATGAGGAGTAAGCAGAAAATCATTTTGGTCTTTAAAAAAGCTAAATGGGGTAGATATGGCACATGGATAAACAATCCCCGATTTACAATCTGGACTTCCAAAATGCCACACACAGAGCTATACAAGCCCTGACAATCTGGGCTCAGGGGTGTAGGAAGGGGGGTGCCGGGGTGCTGGCCACCCCTGGTGCCATCATGAGGGGGGTGACAAAATGCCAGCTGAACTTGACGCTGTCTGTGTAATGGAACCAAGTGGGGTTGAGTTGCATCGCAAACACCAACGCATCTCTTTCCCACCTCTGTGGCTGGGCGCGTGCACAGTGGGCCGGACCCTGCTCTCCCTGCCTGTCCATGTCTCGCCCTCGCTCAGGGGCTGTGTGTGTGTCTGTGTGGCCGTGCATGCCGTGGTCGAAGCTGTGCTGCTCACAGGGCAAAGCAGGGTCCTTCTGGGGCTGACGCAAACTCCCGAGAAGGGCGCGGGGGTGAGAGAGGCTGTGGTCGCCTGTTTTCGCCTTTCATTTAAGGAACAAAACACACTGGTTTGGGGGTGGAGGGAGGGAGGTGAGAAAGAGCTGTGTCTCTGACAAGGCAAGGCGGGATCAGGACCAGCAACAGCATCACCTGCGTGGCTTTCTTTGATGGGGGGTGGAGGGAGGAAGGGGGAGAAGGCAGGATCTGCATCGTGGTTGCCTGCACGGCTCTCTTTGACAGATTTCAATTTCAAGGGGGGGGGGGCGTTGACCAAAAAAAATCCGCACCGGGTACCACCTGACCTTGCTACGCCACTGCCTGGGCTTTAATGAGATTTACTCCCAAGTAAGTTTGTACAGCACATTTGCTCAGAAGTAAGTCCCAGTGCATTCAGTGGGGCTTACCCACAGGTAAGTGTGCTAAGAATCACAGCCTAAAGACATTTAGAACTGGAGCGTGCCTTATGCTGTTATGTTTCACTGCTGTTTCTTTGAAGAATTTGTCTACAACAATGGTCGTTCCAACTGTGCTAGATGCTGTATGGTTTTTAAGTGTAAGTTTATTGCTTCTTTTATTTCTTATGTGTTGCATTTTATGGTATTCCAATTTGAATTCAAACTGTAATGCAATAAAATGCAATTTGTAACGCAAACAAAATGCAAACTTCAATTAAAAGTCAATCTGAATATTTAACATAATGCATGCGCCGTCTCCTGGCTTCCACCACAAATCCACAGACATGCCTGAATGGAGCTTATGGACCACTGGTGGTCCTCAGGCCACAGTTTGGGAACCTCTGGTCTAACATCTATACAGTTATGCTGCTGTCATTGAAAAGGGTCAATGTGGGGGACAGCTTGCATCTACTATAATAATAATACATCTATTACTCCAAAGGAGGACCGCTGTCAAAACAGTAGGAATCCAAAAGGGGAAGAGCAGGGATTTCTATGATTTCTATGCTTGTGGTTCAGCAGGAGAGGGGGAATCTGCTTGTGGAGCTTTTTCGTGGCCTCCTTTCCTGCCCCTCCTAAAAGAAATCCCTCTGAAACAAAAACATGTATGTGCAGAATCTGTCTCCTCAGCCGCAATGGTGGCCGCACCTCAAAAGCTGGAGCCTCCTTCCTCTGAGCGGGAAATGACTGAAACATAAATAGCTTGGAAAGAGCCAGGAAGCGAAAGGCCTTTTTCCTTCACCCCCCCCAACCCCCGCTCCTTGGCAATAGCCGTGTATAGTTACAGTTTAATCTTGGAAATGTCAGACAGCTGTTCCCGGTTGCTAGGAGACCAGCGCACATTATGCAGATGTCGAGGACCTCAAATGTCTGCCGGAAATTGCAGCCTGCAGTGTGAGGAGAGATGCACATTTCCCTGTCTGGGGAGCCCAGCAGGAGTCTCTCTCCCCCCCCCCATACATGCACACACACACATGCAAATACCACCCCAACCTTGAAGAGTTTTGGAGGGTGGGGGCGGCTACCCAGACAGTCGACTCAATACATTCTGGAAAATAAAACTGCACACAAAGGAATCTGGAGTAAAAGGTGTATCTCAGCTTAGTGTAGCAAGACAAGCAAATTGGGCCGAGGGGGTGTTGTTGTTTTACAGCACAGCTTTGTAGTAGAGCCAGCTGCTAAAAAAAGGTTGGAGGCCATTTTTGCAAGTGAAGATTAAACGGGCTGCATTTCCCATATCTATCATATGAAAGGAGCTCGTATGATCATTCAATTTAAAAACAGCTCGTTTCTACTTTCTATCTAGCATTATCAAACTTTGTTTTACTTAATGGGCCCAAGCAAGAGGACATTTAAAAAACGAATGAAGTGGCTGGGCCAATCCGAATCCTGGTGGAAAACCCCATTTCTTCCATGCATTAGCGGTACTGACAAGTGGCATTACTCAATGGCATTCTTGAAATGAAAAAAGCACACCCTGTAGGCTAGGTTTGAATGGGGCTTTGCTACCCAATAATATGCTATAGGCAGCATCCCCACCGTGTTTGTAGCAGGGAGGCTTCCAAGTGCCTACTGCTGTATGTCTCTGAGAATGCATTACTTGTCGAAAGGAGGATAGAACTTTTTTTATGTACAACAGCAGCAAGAATACTCATCGCAAAGTATTGGAAGACACAAGATCTACCCACCTGGGAAGAATGGCAGATGAAGGTGATGGAGTACATGGAACTGGCTGAGATGACTGGCAGAATCCGGGACCAAGGAGAAGAGTTGGTGGAAGAAGATTGGAAAAAATTCAAAGTTTATCTTCAAAAATATTGCAAAATTAAGGATTGCTAGAAAGATGTTGGGAAAAGAAAATTATGTGGTTTTAGTAGAAATGACATAAAGGATTAAGTTAAAATGAGTTGGTGAAAGAGAGAATGTAAAATTATAGTATATTAAGACAAATTATTAAGATAAAAATAAGCTTGGAAGGATTTGCTGAAATAACAAATTGAATTAGAATACAAAAATGGGAGGCGTGAGGAGGTCAAGGAAATAAGTGAATGTAAGTAAGTGATGTACAGGTTTGACTTGTTTTTTATCTTTTTTCTTCTGTTTTCTGGTTTTTGCTGATTTTTTTTATATGTATTTTTTTTTGTTTTTTCTTTGATTGTTATTATTTTCTCTTTTTTTCTGTAATCTTTAAAATCTTAATAAAAATTTATTTTAAAAAAAGAGAGAGAATGCATTACTTGTAAGGCTCTAAAAAAGTACCCTTTGAGGAAAGGGTTCAACAGAGACATATAAAGAGCAAACAGAGGAATCCTATGCACCAGTTAGGCTACATGTCATCTAGACCCGCCCCTCTCCTCATCACAGGTCACAAAGTCCTGCAGGAATAGCAGAGCAGCTGGGGAAAGAGAGGGGGGCTGCCCAGCTGCTCCCCACTGACCAAATGAGCAGCGCAGTGGAGGTGCTTAACCCTTCCCTCTCCACTGCAAACCTGATGACAATTGCCCCACATGCTTCTACTAAGTTTTAGGAGGAAACTGTTAAATCTCTCTGCCCTGCCCCTCACAATCACCCTGCAGTCATAAGATAATTGGCAAGAAGAATCTAAGATATGTGGAAGTGGTGAGGTGGCTACAGAGTCCCACTGCTCAGCTGAAGTGTGATTGTGTGTGAGAGAGAGAAGGGGGAGGGCTGTCATCACTCACTTTTGGCTTTGTAAAATGGCACACACACACACACACACACACACACACACACCATCATCCCTGGAAATGCCCACTTGTCAGGAAACATGCGAGTGATGATACCCACATGCCACCCACATACGGAAGAAGCCAATGTAGTCCTGACAAAAACACTCCCCTGCAGCACAATATGCAAAACCACAGCACAGCACCCCAATCCATCAGCCAGCACAGCCAGTCCCAAGGCACCTCTCCAGACTGGGGTTCAAATCCCCTTATGCTGTTCAGAAGCACTGCTTTGAAATACAACCTACATAAGGAAGAAAGAAGAGCCCACATAACACAGCACACACACACATATCTCTGAGCAGGAGGTCTGCTGAGAACACAGGCCTTGGTGGCGGGGAATGGATTCAAGACTCACCCAGGGAGGGAAGGGCGCTTTTGCCAACCAAGGACAGGCCAGGACATGTGACAAGGGCAGCCAGAGACTCACACGGCATCATCCGGTGGCTAACTGCATAGGACAGGGGTCAGAAAACTTTTTCAGCAGGGGGCCGGTCCACTGTCCCTCAGACCTTGTGGGGGGCTGGACTATATTTGGGGGGGGGGAGTGAACGAATTCCTACGCCCCACATATAATCAAAAGATGCATTTTAAATAAAAGCACACTTTCTACTCATGTAAAAACACCCGGCAGGCCCCACAAATAACCCAGAGATGCATTTTAAATAAAAGGACACATTCTACTCATGTAAAAACATGCTGATTCCCGGACCGTCTGCGGGCTGGATTTAGAAGGCGATTGGGCTGGATCCGGCCCCAGAGCCTTAGTTTGCCTGCCCATGGCATAGGACATGGGCCTGGGGAGCAGGAGATGGGAGTTTGAGTCCCACCAGGAGGGAAGGAAGGAAGGCAATTTCAGGGAAAAAAGCGAGAGAGCTCCTGCCTCATTTCTTAACCACTCAGCCACAGATGTGCCATGATAAGGAATTTCTTTCTCCCTTGCTCCCCGAGAAACCAGTCACAGATGCCAGGAGCACAAAGGCTGCAGGGAGGGCCCCAGCGAGGTGGGTCAGCTCCCAGTTTACATGCTGCAAGTCCCAGATGAGAATCCATTGTGGGGGCCTACATGCAGGCATGGATCTGTCTGGTCAGAGCAACACATAAAGTTTACCTAGCAGTCTTGGAGGCTCAGAAGATCATGATAGAGTACCGTGTGCTGTGATTCTAGTCTTATTCACACCCCAGTACCCAGGAAGCTTTGGGGCTAATTATAGGCTAATTAGGGAGGAGAGTTTTCTGGCCCATCCCTGTCTGGTGGGCATAGCCTAACAGGACCAAAACAAAACGATGACTAAAGCAGACACCAGGGCAGCAGTATGTGTTTATAGAGGAACAGGTATGCCTCATGTAATTGGTAGGGTTTGCCATACGTTGTTGCTATTTTCTCCAGTCCTGTTTCCACATTTTTAACGGAACTGGGGTTAGTTTTTGAAATATGGCAACCCTAAAAGAAATGCCTTGGACCCAAACTAAGGCCTTAATAACCGTCACTTTGAATCGTGCTGCAGAATGAACAGGGATCCAATGCAGATTGCAGTACAATAAACTACATAATCTACACAGGAAGAGGTTTTACAGGGAGTTCTGGAAATGCAGGAGACTGAACCTCTGCATGCAAAGTAGAGGCTGTGCCATTGAACTATGGCTCTTCCCTCCAAATAGTAACATTCTGTCCCGGTGAGACACAGAAAGATTATATACAGACACTGCACCAATTTCACAGAGTCCTTTTTTAAAGACTGACTCTGCTGGCATGGGATCCCGGATCCAAGCTCTTAGGATCCCAGACGCCACAGAATGAACAGCTAAAAACAACACACACGCCCCCCCCCCGCCCCCCATCTGCTGAGCACTTTGTCAATATCATGCCAGGTTAACAGTAACTGAAGGAGTGGAATAGAGGCTGCTGAGGAGAATAAATTGAGCCAGGTAAACAGCACTGCGGTAGCGGCGGGGGCAGCAGCAGCGAAGGGTTGCCATGGCGACGGAGCGAGTGAGCAGATTGATCGATATGCCTGCATCGCCTCATCTGGCTGCAAGCCACGTGCTGCTACGGAGGGAGCAGGAGGAGGGGGATTTATAGAGGGCGGAGGGGAGCCACAAGCAGCAGGGACGTGGCCTGAGATCCGATATGCCGCAGCGGCGGCAGCAGATCGATCGATACCGTGTTGGAGAGCAAGTAATTGCCTCCCCTCCCAACGTGCCCTGGCAAAGCTGAGAAAGAAACGTGTCCCTAACTCTCTGCCCAGAGATACCCTGCTCCAGTCTTATCAGCGAGGTTTGGTGTTCTGGTGGATTTGTTTACTTGAAAATCTCTCTCTCTCTTTTTCTGTTTCTCCCCCATCAGCCCCCAGCCCTTGGCAGACGCCGAGTGGCTACCCTTGACTTTCCTGGTATCACTGTTGCTATTGTTGTCAGGCTTCTCTTTATGCAGGGCTGTCACTGCTCAATACAGTGGTACCTCGGGTTGCATACGCTTCAGGTTACATACACTTCAGGTTACAGACTCTGCTAATGCAGAAATATTACCTCGGGTTAAGAACTTTGCTTCAAGATGAGAACAGAAATTGTGCTCCGGTGGTGCGGCAGCAGCAGGAGGCCCCATTAGCTAAAGTGGTACCTCAGGTTAAGAACAGTTTTGGGTTAAGTACGGACCTCTGGAACGAATTAAGTACTTAACCCGAGGTACCACTATACTGACAAAACATCCCCACCCCCCTGGGGAAGAAAAAACAAAGCAAGCTTAGAAGATGGGGGGAAAGCGCTCTACCAGTTATGACCATCGCAAACAGCCCTTCTCAATGAATTCCACCCTGAGGTGCAGAGAGATGCCACCATGAAGCTGAAGCAATGTAGAACACACATACACACAGAATTTATTATTTTGTGTGTGTTCCATCATAAAGCATAGGGTGAATGGCTTCTGATGGATCGATGCTGAGGGTCTGATTTTGCCTTAACAGGCTCCTGCCAGGCCACCAGTGATGAGTGACTGGATGCTGAAATGAAAGAGAGAGGAGGGAGGGAGGGAGGGAGGAGAAGAGGAGCAGGTTGAGAGATTAGGTCACAAGCAGAGGAAGGCAAGGCGCTCCAGGGATGGAGCAGGCACTGCAGGGGAGCATTTTGTAAATGGCAGCTGCCCAATATTGTTAAGGTTCTGCCTTCATGCCAACAAGCTACTGCCTTTCCTCTCCTCCCTGATATATATCACAAACTGGGCTCATTTTGCATTTGAGCCAGCAGCTCAAATTCTAGCCGTATTGAAGCAAACAAGAACATACAGTACATAGTAAATCGGGAAGGGAGGATTTTATGGAGTTTCCTTCGAGACTGTGCCTAGTTACTGGTCGCTAAAATCAATGAGACTGGGAGGGAACTATGTTTAGGACAGATACATCTTTTCTCTCCTCTTCATTTTCTGCACCTGTACGGTGGTTGTAAAATCTGCACTAGCTATTAATGTCCATTCATTTGTAAAATGGTTCCCTCATCGCACTTCTGTGCAGCATTCGTACATGTACTGGCATGAGGCCCAGGGCTGATTGATGCACACAAGTCCGTCTTATCACTGGGTGACTGCAACATGCAGTTATTACTCGGGTGTGTGAATGAGCCAGATTTGGCACCGCAGATAGAAATTCTGTATCTTTTCAGGGGAGGAAGTTCCTTTTCTCACTGGCCAGTCATTGTATAGACGTGGAGAAAATTCAAGATGGGGCCGTGCATGTGTGAACCAGCTCCCCTGCTGTGATATGAATGAAAATGCCATCAGGCCTTCTAGGGTGAGAACCATCTCTCTCCACCCTCAAATGGCAGCGTCAACAGGAGCATGGTTCTGTGTTCCAGTTAGTGCTGAGTACGGGGCAGCCATCTGCAGAGATCGCAAGCACATTTTGAGACCAAGGTCACAATCACTGGGTCAGGAGGTGCTGAACCAGAAGTGTATGGCACAGCATTGCAATAGAATAAAATTCAAAAGAGGCATAATACAGTGGTACCTTGGGTTATGACCTTAATTCGTTCCGGAGGTCCGTTCTTAACCTAAAACTGTTCTTAACCTGAGATGCGCTTTCGTTAATGCAGCCTCCCGCTGCCGCCAGTGCGCGATTTCCGTTCTCATCCTGAGACAAAGTTCTCAACCTGAGGTACTACTTCTGGGTTAGCGGAGTTTGTAACCCGAAGTGTTTGTAACGTGAAGCGTTTGTAACCCGAGGTACCACTGTGCTGCACAAATGTTTGCAGGATGTTCCTCTATTTGGAGCACGCCGTGCCTGTCCTATGAAATTTACACTAGCAGGAAGCAGTACAGGGATGACAGGCGTCTGCGGGTTGTGCCTCTCAGGCTGCATAGACACTATACATTTAAAGCACATTCAAAGCACATTTTAGCCTCAAAGAATTCTGGGTGTTGTAGTTTGTTAAAGGTTGCTGAGAGGTGTAACTCTGTATGGGGTAAACCACAGTGCCCAGAATTCTGTGTGTGTGTGTGTGTGCGTGCTTGGAATGTGCTTTAAAAATATAGTGTGTAAACAGATTTAGGTGTGCTGAGTTAGCATGTCTTAATACCGCAAACGGCTCTGTCTGGAAGCAAAGCTTTCCTGGAGGAAGAATTAGGTCACTCCCACAACCAGAGTGAAATCTGGAACTTGAAAACTGGCTTGAGAGCTAAAAAACAGGTAAAAGTTTATACTTTTAGTTAAACAATTTAAATTGGTCCAGTATAAGGCATCAGTTTATTTTGTACATCTGATTTGTCGTAGCCAATATCCCAACATTGGAAGGTGTGAGACAGAATCTCTGCTAAGTTAGGAACAGTGTGAGTAGTCATCTTTTTCCAACAAATAATTTTTCACTGTTTGTACAATGTACATAGGATTTTGGGCAACCACTTGACCTAGGAGTGCCCTCATCCTGCAGGACAGTACCACAGCTGGAGGAGAATAATTTGAATTGTAGGCTGTGATGCAGCAAAGAGGCATTACTGTATGATTAATGGATGCTATTAATTCAGGAGAGACACAGTTTTTACCGAGCAGTAAAAACTCAGGACAAATATCAGACAGCAGTCACTGTCTAGTGAACAAGCGAGCTTTGATACAGGTGAATTTTTATACTGTACTCAATTGGCTTTCCCAGAATGAAGGAAGATTACTTGGGACACAGCTGGACACTTCCAAAGTAAGCGAGCTAACAACTTTTACAGAATAAACGATAATAGCGCTTGCAGGCTGTTTGGCAATTAATAACACTCCAGCTTGCAAACCCATGCATTTAAAAGGAAGGAGCTGTCAGAGCAGTCACAAAGCAACATCAACCACCATGTGCATATGTAGAATTGGAGATTTCCAGGACTGGAATGGATCTGAATACATCTTGTCAAAGCCTGTGGACTGAGCCAGCATCCATACCATAAGCACCGCTGCAGAGGGAGAGCAGAAACAGCAGGGAGTATTCTGGGCAATGTCTTTCCAAAGAACCCTTCAGGCTTGTGGCTTTTCCTTTCCTATCTGAGCAGTTCATCAGGGGAGGGGAAAGGAGCACTGTGCATTGGGCAGCTGTTGTGCTATGGGACAGCTGCAGATTTCTATGCTCAGGTGAAGAATTCAAAGTAATAGGGAAAGATAGGAATACTGGATGACCAGCCCTGGATGTTAAAAAATGGTTTCCAAATGGGAATGTTGCAAAGAGGTTCCTGGCTGATAGATGCAGCTCCTTTGGATCTCTGGAGCAAGCAGAGATTTTTCTCCCTGCTTCTTCAGCCTAAAGGGCTATAAATAAACAGATACTACAAAACGCAATTTAAGTAGGGCTGCCATACATCCAGATTTTCCTGAACATTACTGGCCCTAAGGAAGTCAGACTATCCTCCACCAGGGCCAGGGCCTTTTCAGTGATGGCTCTGACCTGGTGGAATGCTCTGTCCCATGAGACTTGGGCCCTTCAGCATTTAACCTCCTTCCGCCAGGCCTGTAAGACAGAGCTATTCCTCCTGGCCTTTAATTTGAATTCAGCCTGATCTTTTATTTCCCTTCTCTTCCCTCCCCCTCCCCTTTTATGAAGATTACCCGCTCCGAGACCCCACAGCTAATTCTCCCTTGGCCTCCACACTGGCCCAAGTAGGACTAATTCAGCCAGCTAGCCCTGGTGACTATCTAATGTTTATTGGATGGGTTTCCCCCAAATTGATTTTTGAACTTTGAATTTTATTGTTATTCATGCTTTTATACTGTATTCTATGCTGCTTCTATGTTGTATTACAATTAAGTGTTTTAAATTTGTTGTTAGCCGCCCTGAGCCCGGTTTTTGGAACTGGGAAGGGCGGAGTATAAATAAAAATTTATTATTATTTATTATTACTGGGATTTCAAAAGCAGAATTGATGTCCGGGGGGAATTTCCAAAAGGCGGCGCTGGACCTTAGGCAACTCAATTGAAAAATTGCATGGGGAGGCGGGCAGGTTGGCATTTTGTAAAAAATAGCTCAACAACTTTCGGGGTATCCTGGTTTTTACTTTAAGAAATATGGCAACCTTAATTTAAGCCTCCAATGCTCTCCCCTCCCCCTCCAAAATAAACCTCCCAAATCTGGTGCCCTTCATACTGACAGAGACTGATGGGAGTTTTTGATGGGAAAAACAAGCCGTCTGAAGGCAATCCTGCATAGGGATTTTTTTTTAAAAAAAAATGTTTACTGTTTTATTATGTTTTTATATATGTTGGAAGCCGCCCAGAGTGTCTGGGGCAATCCAGTAAGATGTGCGGGGTATAAATAGTAAATTATAAGTATGGTATGGGATGTTCCTATTTTCATCAGAGAAATGTTTGAGGGTATGCTTCATAAATCTAAAAGCACACTTAAAAAATCCTAGGCATGGTAGTTTGTTAAGGGTGCTGGAAACTATGGCTCTCTGAGGAGTGAACTACAGTTTCCAATATTTTGGGGCAGAGGTAACGTGCTGTAAATGTGCAGTGTGTATGCAGCCTGAGAGAGTGAAGCTGAAAGCACATCGGGGTTGGGAGAAGGTTTGTATAAAATGCTATATTGATTTCTGCCCCCCCCTTAATAAAGCTTAATAAATAACAAAGCTTAATAAAGAGTGTTCAGAAAGGCCATCACTTTCTGATTCTGCCGTCCGTATAATTCACTCCATATTTATAAGGCAACAGGCACCGTGTGGTTGCTGCTCTGTTCCTTGCTCGATGTTTCTTTCAGCCATCTTGAAACATCTTTGCCTACTTACCACCAGCACAGAGCTGCAAACACCCTAAGCCTACTTCAAAAAGCAGCAAGGGACAGAAATCATCCAAGCTTAATGGTGCAATGCCCCAACAAAAGGCCGTCCTTTGGGACAACAACAAGCACGTGGTATGCATCTTCTTCGCGACGCAGCAGAAGCAGCCTCAGGGGTGAAATAACCAGCTGCTGATGTCACTATTAGAAACACAGACAGCACTGATTTCAATACAACAGATGCACTCCCCACCTGGCACCTGGCTAGATATTATACAACCCACATCGCACTCACTTCTGCAGCCTCAGCTACTACAGTAACCTCCAAGAAACATTGTTTGTATCTCGAGAGGGAGGTTTGCATCCTTCTCTTATTACAGCCATCTAAATTGGGGGTTCCCAAACTGGTTTGTGGACCACTGGTGGTTAGCAAGGTCCATTAAGGTAGCCGGTGGCCTGTCTGCAAAAATACAAAATCATACAGCATCTGGCACAGCGCAGTGCAATTGCTACAAAGGCAGAGAATTCATTTAAGTGGCTGCTGAGACCCTTGCCAATTTTCAAGGGGTGTGTGGTGGGAGAGGGAGTTTGGGAGCCACTGATCTAAATTGTTCTGCCAATGGGGCTCTGCATCCCTTGATTGCCTTTTCTTAGAGCTCCCTACAAGAATGCAAGGGCAGCCCTGTTGAATCAAAGCAAAGGACAATCTAGATTGTAAGGCCCTTGGGAAACAGACTCCATTCTTTGTAAAGCCCAATATATATGGGTGGCAGTATATAATGAATAGTAATGTTCTGTGGCTTGTTGTTTGTTCCGATTCAGCAGTGAACAGCGGGTTTTGTGGCGGGGCAAAAAATCCAGCCTCTTGGACCCATGACATGTTGTCATGGGACAAACAAATGTGTAGATGAGGCCACAGTTGTACAGAGTTCTTCCCCCCCTTGTGCTGCTAAGTGCTATGGAGAATATAGAGCTTTTTTCCTGGCAGTTCAACCACACATCTAGGCTTTCTGCAGCAATTGCGACTAGCTCCATAGGGAAATGTTCCGAGGGGACTGCACCATTTCCTGGGTCTCTGATTTCTTTTGGGCCTTATTCATGGATACAGCTGAAGAAAAGCTAAATAAATCAGAAAAGTAGCCACGTAGCATTTACACATGGAGAGAATCACTATTGCCTGTAAATGTCTCTCCTTAGCAGTTAAGGGGCTTCCACTCAAAGCAGAAGGATTACAGAGTCTGTGCTAAGGGCTGCATCTTGCAACGATTGATAAGGCAGCTCTCTTCTCTCCTGTGCAGGAAGACCGGTAGGCATTGGTAAGAAGGGGTTAAGAGGATGTGGGGGGGGGAGGAACGCCATCACCTCCCCCCAGCGAGCGAAGGGTGGTCCTTTAAAGGACTCCGGGGGGCGTGGCCCTGTCCGAAGCCTATGGAGGTGAGGGCCAAAGGCACGCCCCAGAGCGGTGACCTGGGGGAGCTCCTAGTCGACGTGCCTTGGCAGGAGACTCCCCCGATATAAGTGTGGGAATGTTCTGGGGTGCAGGAGAGGATATATTGACTAATTATATCCTTATCCAACTTGTACTAACAAGTTCCCAAAATATCAGCAGAGTTTACAGACATTCCCCTTTAAGTTCGCAACGGTAACGCTTGCACAGGTTCGCTAGAACCTCTATAATAATTACTCTGGTAATTTCCCCTTTGTTCCCTCTTAAAATACAAGACACGACACAGTCTTTATAAAAGTATAAAAGAGTTTACTCACGTTCTGTTCACAATATGATCCCAGAAGGTAGGCAGGCTTAAAAAGGTTACATGCAGTTAGAATCTATCTTGTAGAAAGATAGTACTGTCCTCTCTTGGCTGGGAGCCAAGAGGGCATGTTGCTCCTTCAGAAGATGAAGATGGCAGAGAGGCAAGAGGCAAGAGAGAGAGTGGCTGCCTGCCCTGTGCTTTTATCATTACCTGCACAGGTGAGGCCACACCCACCTCTGGTCACATGCGGAGGAAGTCCGTCCCCAGGAAGTTTACCTGCTTGCTGGACAGACATCCCTCCCCATGTTCTAACATGTACACTCTAGGAATGTTGTCATTGACTGCTCCTGTGTTTACATCCCACATACCCCTTCTCAGGCAATACAACATACACAAAACATAAACAACTTTATTCAACCACCCAGAGTCCCAGCTTGACACGTAGATTCTGGAAACTCTCTCTTGGTAGGGGTTTCGTCAGGATGTCAGCAGTCATCTCTTGGGTGCTGCAGTAGGATAGTTCCACAAGTCCATCCTGGATCATCTGGCGTATGTAGTGGTATTTAACCCCAATGTGTTTTGTTCTGGCCAGGAACTTCTCACTCTGCGTCAGCTTCAGGCAACTTTGATTGTCCTCTAGCAAGCTGACAGGCCCTTTTCTCACCAACCCAAAGTCCTTTATGAGTTGATCAAGCCAGGCGATCTCTCTGCAGGCTTCTGTTGCTGCAACGTATTCTGATTCTGTGGAAGATAATGCTACACAGCTCTGTTTATAACTGCCCCATGAAACAGGTCCATCACCAAACATGAAAACATGACCACTTGTTGATTTATAATCAGCATTATCCCCAGCCCAATCCGCATCAGTATACCCAACCAACTTAGGGTCTCTGACGGCTGGTAACCTTAATTTACAATTCATGGTACCCTTCAAATATCGCACCACCCTCTTTACACCTGCCCAATCATGCTCAGTGGGAGAATTCACTTTTCTGCTAAGAATCCCCACAGCATTTGCTAAGTCAGGTCTACATGTGGTAACTAAATACAAAAGTTTACCAATCGCCGACCTGTAGTCATTGTTGTCTGGCAACTGCTTCGAATCCTCCTGATTCTTCAGGAAGTCAGTAGCCATCGGTGTAGCAACTGGATGTGCGTCTTGCATCTGCATGTGCTCAATCAGCTCGTGGATCTTCTGTCTTTGGCTGAGAAGAAATGAGCCGTCCTCTTCTCTTTCCACCTGGATCCCGAGGTAGTACTGGACATCTCCTAGCTCCTTGACCTCCACCTCTTTGCTAAGGTGTTTTACTATCTGTGTATAGTCTTTCTCACTTGCTGTGGCAATAATCAGGTCATCAACAAATGCTAAGATATATGAGAATTGTCCATTATTTGACTTACTGTACAAGCACTTGTCAGCGTCGCCTTGCTTGTACCCAAGTTGCGTCAGCATTTTATGCAACTTCTGGTTCCAGGCTCTAGCAGCCTGTTTAAGTCCATAAAGTCCTTTCTGCAGTTTGCACACTAAATGTGCCTCATGTGGTTTCACAAAACCTTTGGGCTGTTTCATATAAATTTCTTCAGAAATCTGCCCATGTAGAAAAGCGGTAGCAATGTCTATGTGTTTCACTCTCATTTTCTTGGAGGCTGCAATGCTTAAAAGCATTCTTACGCTGCTGTACCTCACGGTTGGTGCAAAAACTTCATCATAGTCTTCACCAAAACGCTGTGAAAATCCCTGTGCTACAAGTCTAGCTTTGTAGCGCTGCACTTCTCCTTCTGACCCCTTCTTAACCTTGAAAACCCATTTACTGCCAATGGCCTTCTTACCGGGAGGCAGCTCAGTGAGTGTCCACGTCTTGTTCTGATGCAGTGCATCCATCTCCTCCTGTGCGGCCTTCCTCCAGAGACTGGCTTCTGCAGCTGGCATCTCCTGTATCTCTTCCCAAGTGGAAGGTTCCTGTGGAAACGCCGACCCTGCAAAGTAGGACAACCGTAATGGTGGGACACCTTTGTTGGTTCTGGACGAGCGTCTGACCTCTGGTTCTGGGACCGCATCAGCTTCCTCATCCTCCTCCAACGCAGGCATGTCCCCATCTGAGTCCTCATCTTCGTCTCTGGTGCCGCCAGGGTTCTGGTCCTCTGTGTCGCCTGTAGGGGGTGCTGTAACACTCGAAGGCAGATTAGTACTTTGTGGGGTCTCAAAAGGGAAATATACAAGTTCTTGAGTCCTTTCTGACTCATCAGAAGAATCCACAACAGTGTTCTTAGTGTCTACTTTTCCATATTCATCAAAATAAACCGCATGGTATGCATTTGTCTTACCAGTTTGTAAGTCCATAATTCTATATCCTTTGCCTCCAGAGGCGTATCCCACCAGGATACCTGCTTTTGCCCTGGAGTCAAGCTTGTGTCTGTGTTCCTTGGGCACGTGGAAATAACACGGACTTCCAAACACACGTATGTGCGACAGATTGGGAGCTTTCCCATGCCAAAGTTCAAATGGTGTGCGCTCTGCACCTTTAGTTGGCAGTCTATTCTGCAAATAGACCGATGTGTACACTCCTTCGGCCCACAGCTTCTGTGGCAAACATGCATCCTTTAGCATGCACCTTGTCATGTCCATAATGGACCTAAACTTTCTCTCAGCTATGGCATTCTGCTGTGGTGTGTAAGGAATTGTGGTTACATGTGCAATTCCTTCCTTGGCCAGGAGAGCCTGCATTTCATTTGAGCAGTACTCACCTCCATTGTCGCTCATTAGCACAGCTGGAGCTCTTTGGAATTTATTCTTGACCATGGCAATGTATTCCTGGAGCTTGTCCACTGTCTCACTCTTCTCTTTGAGGAAATACACAACACAAAATCTTGAAAAGTCATCCAGAAATATTAAAATATATCTATTCTTTCCCAGTGAGGGAACACTCATGGGTCCACATATGTCAGTGTGCACTATGTCAAGCACTTTGTTGCTTCTTTGTTCTGCACAACGTGGAAATGAAGGTTTTACAGCCTTCTCAGTAATACAGCTTATGCACTTTGCTGGAGCTTTGTCGCTCTGCTTTACCTGCAAACCTCTTACAAGATCTCTTTTCTGTAGATCCAGAATGACGTTGGTGTCTCTATGTCCAAGCCTTCTGTGCCACAGGTCCAGATCTGCTTCATCCTTCTGGCTGGAATGTGCCACTTTTGCAGACTGATTCTCTGAAAGATCAAGCTCATATACACCATTGATTAGCTTTGCTTGAGCAAACACTTTGCCATTTCCAGTCACCTTGCATTCTCCATTTCCAAATGTGATCTGGAAACCTTTCTTGTCCAGTGTGGACACGCTGATTAAATTGCAGCTCAGCTCTGGTACATACAAAACTCTAGAGATTGTGTTCTCAATGCATTCATTGTTTATATTGCATTTCAGACTCATGGAACCTGCACCTTTTGCTTTAACAATGTTCCCATCTGCAATTTCAATTTCAGATCCTTCTTCATCATTTATCTCATTAAAATAGTCCTTTTTATATGAAAAATGTGAGCTGGCACCTGAATCAATTATCCATTTATTACGTCTATTCTCACGATTCTGGACAGTTAAATTCCTTTCTTGCAGTAGCCATGTGCATTCACATTTCCCCTTCTTTTCTCCTTTTGGCTGAAAGGGGTGGGGTTTCTTGGCTTTAGGAGCCCTGCAATTCTTTGCAATGTGTCCTTCTTTGTTACAATTGAAACAAATCACTTTCTTAGGCATCTCTTTGGACTTTGTAAATTGCCTAGATGCATAACTACTGTCTTTGCTTCTAGCATTTCTCACTGGAGATTCAGCTCTATCTCTGCATTCTTCTTTTAAATAACCAATCAAGTCTTTAAAAGTCAGACCTTGTCTATGATCCATCAAACTTACAAATGCGCTAAAGCGTGGTCCAAGTGATGATAACAAAAATGCTATCTTTGTATCTTCATCAAAAGCTTTGGGAGTCAAATCAATTCTTTGAATAATCTCAGTAAACTTGTTGATGTGCTCTGTGAATTCCTCTTTTGAATTCATCCTCACTCTGGTTAATTTACACACCAAGTTTCTGAAGCAGTTTATGCTAGATTCTCCATACACGCGCTCAATATCTCTTAAGATTTGAGATGCATCATCTGTACTATTTATTAATGATAGCTGCTCATCACGAAGTCCACTCAAAATTATGTGTCTAGCTTCGCTGTTCATGCGTTTCCAAGCACTTATCTTGGCTAAAGCTTCCTCAGACGATCCCGTAGGTTGAGGGTTTAAAGCTTCCAAAATGTGCTTATAATCTAAACATGCTATCAAGCGCTGCTTCCAGTGTATGAAATTGTGTTCATTCAGCACAGGCATTCCTAGCTTTGCATCACTATCAAAAGCTGCTCTAGCCATCTTAAAATCCAAAAATTTGAAAATTCTTCAAAATTTCAAAATTTCTCAAAATTTTAAAATCAAAATCTCAAAATTCTTCACTGCCTTGGGTCACTGTGAACTCTGAGGGAAGGGGGGGGGTTGCTTAATCCCCACTGCACAATGGAACAAAGGACCATGTGCTTACCAGGAAGTTAACTCAGAAAAATACTACTCAACTCAAAATCACAATCCAATGCAATCCTTCAAAAATACGCAGAAATATGCAATACTGGGCCCAATAACCCTTTGTGGGAATGTTCTGGGGTGCAGGAGAGGATATATTGACTAATTATATCCTTATCCAACTTGTACTAACAAGTTCCCAAAATATCAGCAGAGTTTACAGACATTCCCCTTTAAGTTCGCAACGGTAACGCTTGCACAGGTTCGCTAGAACCTCTATAATAATTACTCTGGTAATTTCCCCTTTGTTCCCTCTTAAAATACAAGACACGACACAGTCTTTATAAAAGTATAAAAGAGTTTACTCACGTTCTGTTCACAATATGATCCCAGAAGGTAGGCAGGCTTAAAAAGGTTACATGCAGTTAGAATCTATCTTGTAGAAAGATAGTACTGTCCTCTCTTGGCTGGGAGCCAAGAGGGCATGTTGCTCCTTCAGAAGATGAAGATGGCAGAGAGGCAAGAGGCAAGAGGCAAGAGAGAGAGTGGCTGCCTGCCCTGTGCTTTTATCATTACCTGCACAGGTGAGGCCACACCCACCTCTGGTCACATGCGGAGGAAGTCCGTCCCCAGGAAGTTTACCTGCTTGCTGGACAGACATCCCTCCCCATGTTCTAACATGTACACTCTAGGAATGTTGTCATTGACTGCTCCTGTGTTTACATCCCACAATAAGGTTATCCCTTCCCCGTGTCTCCAGCAAATGGGCTGGAGCCGGATAGTCGTTAGGACTAATGCCTAAGCCAATGCCTCTCATTCCTGAATTCAATAAAGTTGTGGCCTAATTCGCCCAATTAACCTTAAATTATGGTGTCTCGTGTCTTTATTTACCCTGGTGGGGGGCGGGAACTCGCCACACAAGGGCTGCATCTTGCAACAATTGATAAGGCAGCTCTCTTCTCTCCTGTGCAGGAAGACCTGTAGGCCCTGGATGCTTGTGAAGCTTTCGCATTTTCCCATGGGAGAGGCATAGAATTCCTGCAATGCAGGAATATGCAGCTGTCCCATGCGGGAATCGAACCGGCAACCTTGGCACTATCAGCACCACACTCTAAACAACTGAGCTATCCATGCAAGTTCCCCTTTAACAAAAAAGCAGTAGGAAGTGGAAGGGTAAACATTCTTCCAACATTCATTCTCCACCACTTCTCCAAGCAAGTGAAACAATCAGAAAAGGGATTGCCAGGTCATTGATGGCTATCCATGTTGACTATGCTGTGCTTCCATTGTCAGAGGCATGGATATTCAGAAGTGTCCACTGCTGGAAGCATCCCGGGGGAAAGTGCTCTTGTGCTTGTGTCCTGCTTGCTGGTTTCTGTTTACCACAGGAATCTGTTTGGCTTCTGTGAGAACAGGATGCTGGAACAAATGGGCCATCGGGCTGATGCAGCAGGCTTGTCTCATGTTCTTACGGTCAATGATGGAGAAAGGAGTATTGACAGGGAAGTCAAGGAGCGCAAGGGCAGTGCCAGATAGAACCTTCCCCTCAGCTCCTACAGCACTAAGCAGAAAGTAGAGCAGGGAAAGGACCTCTAGGAAAGACTACAAAAAGGTGTAGCACCACACTTGTTGATGGGGGCTGTGCCATCTTACCCAATTCTGCAGCGCTCTGTTTGAACTAACAGCAATTACCAAGGGGAATGGCACAGTCCTCCTGTGCTTTGCAGCTGTCAGGCTACCTCTTGTGTTTTTGTGATTTAATCTTTAATATAACCAAGAGCACGCCTTCGAACCTCGATGTGAAATGTCTCGACAGCCCCTGACTGCCTCTGCTAGGTCCCATGCTGTGCTTCTCAGATTGTTGATCCATAATGTTAAAAAATGTAGGTCTGCAAGAACTGGGCCCTGTTCCCGCTTCGGACTTTAAGGATGGACAAACAGGGAATGAAGGTCTCTAGGGGAGAAGTAATCAATGAAAAAAAGAAAGCAGAGCACAGTAGCCAGGTTGAACTGGGGCCGGGAAAGGCAAGCAAGAGAAGGCCAGGATCAGTGCAGAAGAGTCACGTCTAATAACACTGCAGCATGGATGGGTTTAAAGCCGTTCTGCCGTTTCCATAGAAACAGCATGTGTAAGAGCTGACTTTGAGAGGCTTCAGAAGGTGAAAAGCAAGGAGAGGCATACTCGCCTCATGGGGGCTTTGAATTACAGATAACTATGCCGTCCCCAGTTTAGACGTTCTCCCTGAACTGAAGCCAAGAGAGACCCCTGCCAGGACATCCTACATTTCCCTCAACATGGAAGACGGTCCCAGGGAGAAATGGTTCTCCTCTTTCGCCTCACATTGCGTGTCTTGGGTTTGCCATCTCGTTAAATGGAGAAAGCACTAGAAGAACACAGCCTTCTGTGGATGAGGAGAGGAAGCGGAGTCTGTTGAAAACAGCTTTCAGACTGTGACAGTAGAAAGCATTTCTCACCCTTTTCACTTTTCCCCTTGCTATCAGTATTTGTGCTTTCTGTATCCCTTCTTCCCAGGCTCTGCATAATTTTTCCCCACCTGCAGTCAGAAGTTCAATCAATCTTCTGCAGTACAATTTTATTATTTTGCAGACCTTGATGCTTGATCCAAAACCATGCTCCCTAATTGGAGAATGGCTGCATGCACACCACACATTTAAAGCGCATTGCTTCCTCCAAAGAATCGTGGAGCTATCGTTTAGGCCTTAGAGAATAATAATTCCTAGCACCCTTAATAAATCACAGGGCCTAGGATTCTTCAGGATGCTCTAAATCAGGGGTCAGCAACCTTTTTCAGCCATGGGCCGGTCCACCGTCCTTCAGACCATGTGGTGGGCCAGACTATATTTTGGAGGAGAAGAAAAAAAACGAATTCCTATGCCCCACAAATAACCCAGAGATGCATTTAAATAGAAGGACACATTCTACTCATGTAAAAACACGCTGATTCCTGGACCATCCGTGGGCCGGATTGAGAAGAAGAATGGGCCACATTAGGCCCCTTGGCCTTAGGTTGCCTACCCCTGCTCTAAATGTACACAGCCTCAGCGTGGTGAAGCACTTAATGTGCCAGACAAGCCCTGGGGAGACCTCGGTTCAAATCTGCATTCAGTCATCAAGCTTACCAGCTGAACTTAGGCTTGTTGTGATCTCTCAGCCTCACCTCCCTCACATGGTTGTTGTAAAATGTGTTGCCTTGAACCCTAACAGAAGGAAAACAGGATGTAAATAAGTTATCTCAGGTGTAATAATAAATAATCTCAGGTGTCATGGACTCATTAGCAGGGCTTTTTTTCCCCCCAGCCAGATCCGGCACCTCTTTTTATAGAAAAATAGCACTGCCTAGCTATGGTTTTTGAAGGTACTTCACACATTTGGCAATGGTGAATCTAACCTTCATCTAGAGAGTATGTGCTCAACTGAAATGATGCCAGAGACACACAACCATTCATAGCTACTTCATGAGTGCACCTATATGGTTTCATATATTTGTTGCATTCACAGTTGCATGTTTCAGTGGACACCTGAACATCTAATATGTATATCTTATATATATATGATGTTTGAAGCAGCCCTCAGTGGTGAAGAAAGAGCACTCTGCCCATACTTAGAGGCAATTTTCTCCAGCCATGTCACAAATGCAGAGAAAGGATTTTTAAAAAGTTCCAACATAATGCATGGAAGCAAAGGTTCAGCAGCCTAATAGCATCTTTTGAAACTGGTTCCTGAAGTGATGGTTTGTAATTTAGAGATTTCTCTTATCTGGAACACTGCTCAACCTTTTCTCAGAAATTAGTAATTCGTGAACATGCCCCAGGTCAGTGGGACTGTTGGAGCAGAGGTAGGACTGAGATTGCTGACTGATTCTGCAGATTAAAGTTGTGTTTTATGCCTGTCCTCAATCTGCGATTTATATTTACAGACCCAAATCGTTCCAATCCCAGGGCCTCTGATGAGCCCTGGTTCAGATTAAGCAGTGAAGCATCTTCTTCTGTTTTCCTATCTATAAACAGGGCTTGATGGAAGATAAGCCATTTTCTCCTGGTGTGAGTATAAAAAGAAGTTTCGTAAAACTGCATTATCTGTGTAAAATGAGGCTAGGTCTTTCTGAAAAAGCTGCTAGTGGAGGACTGAAATTTGCCTCTGTGGCCTCTTCCGGACACATCAAAAAAAGAAGATTGTTCTCAAATCATAAACTCTTCCGCCAGCCTAAAAACCTCTCCTTTAGGCCTGTGCTGATACAACTTACAGCAATAGCCTCCTTGGAAGCAAAAATAAAAAGACCCATCCCTGTATTGTCCTGGATCTTTACCTTTTTAACTGAAGGGAAGAGGAGGTCAACTTTACTTTTGAAGGATTTAAGAAAAAAACATTTAAAGGGGGAGAGATCAATGGGATGGAACATATTGAGCTTGCTGGATCAGGCCATCTAGTCAAGCATCTAGTCAAGCATCCTGTTCTCACAGTGGCCAACTAGAAGCCTGAGGGAAGCAGGATCTGAGTACAAGAGCCCTCTCCCCTCCTGAGGTTTCTAGCAACTGGTATTCAGAAGCATTACTGCTTCCCACCAGAGGTAAGAATGTGAATGAAATATTAGCAGGAGCAGGTAAGCCCTGCACAATCAATCACATGACGCAGCACACACACATCATTTGAATGGCAATGACCATCAAGTTTGGGGGTCCAGGCCCCCTCAAATATTTTATCGGGAGGGCAAATGGACCTCAGCCCCTTGGAGCTGGCTCCTATGCCTCTGACTGTTAGCTATGGGATGTATTAATATTACAGCAGTCAAGTACAACATTTTCCTCTTGCCTCAAATGGACACACAGGGGAATGTGGCTCCAGACAGGGAGGACTTCCTGTCATACCTGCGCTGGAGATTCCTCCCCCTGTGTGTGACCAGGTAGGTGGGCCCGACCCTAGCTGACCAGATAAAAGGGCTGGCCAGGCAAGTATCTCTCTCTTGGTCTCTTGACTCTCTTACTCTTACTTTTGGACTCTCCTGGCTCTTAGCCAGTACATGGCTCAACCTTCACATATGGTGGAGCCCACAAGCAGAGTCTGAGATTTAGCTCAGACTTATTCTCACTGTAGCTACAAGATAAAGCCTGCCTTCAGATTACTACTGTGAACTGAGTGTGAGTAAAACTTAATTCTTACTTTTAAAGAAGACCATGTGGCGTTGTTATTATTTTAAGAGGGAAATAAAGGGGAAACTTACCAGGAACAATCCAGACTGGATTGCTTCATAAAAGGATTCTAGCGAATCATCAACCTGCTCCCAATAAGTTGCAAAGGGAATGTGCTCTGCTGTTTACTCACTCGCATGATATTAGGAAGGATAATATCAAAACAATACATCCTCTCCTACCTTCTTTGACATTCCCACATTAGCTGCCCCTAGCACTTACCACTTTCTTAGCCCACATTTATATTGCACCAAGAGACCTTTGGAATGGTACTTTTCCATTTGCATGAGATGGGGAGATAGATGCACATTAAAAAGTAAGAAGGAATGTAAGAGAAAGCTTGAGAAGGAAACATACAAGCCATGCAACTTTTATCTTCAGGAACGTGGAAATGCATTAGACATCTGAGCTCAGCAAATCAAGGAAGCCCCATCCACATTTCATCTTTATATTCTGAACTGAAACTGCAGCAGACCAAAAGAGAGAGAGAGAGAGAGAGAGAGTCTGGAAAGATCGACAGTTAATTGGAAATGTTACATCTGCTTATATGCAGAAGGCATAAATATTTATACCCTGAAGTCTGGTTTTGGGGTTTGCTCCTAAGTAGTAAAGAGAGAATTATATCTTGAAGAAAGAATCCTCTTTCCTTTCCCCCTTTCTCTCCCCACCCCTTTAGTAAATGTGAGTAGTTTTTTTATTCCCTTAAATGGGAGCACTCTGCTCTGTCTCTTCCTTTTATTTATTCATTCCCGCTGACTTCAGTACGGAATTGCATAGACTGTATAGGTACCACAAAGACCAAATGCATTGGCTTCTCATTATGGAGTGAGAATGAGGGGAACAAGCCTGAAAGGAGCAAGTCTGCAAGGATTTGTGGGGGTAGGAATGGCTCAAAAATGCCTGCTGTTGTGCAAACTTTTTAAAAAGTCCATTTCCAGTCAGAATACAGGATGATCAGTGAAGATGTCAATGGACAATCTCAATGTTAAATGCAGCTTAGGGAAAACACTGGTAAACAAACAAGCAAAAATCCCCTGACATCTATGGCTGCTCCAAAAGGGCCTGTTTATTGAGCATTCAACCTGATTTGTTTGAAGAGAGATTAGACTATGGTGGCTACTTAATGTGCATTCATCCTGATTCGTTCGTGGGGAGATTTTCGACTACGGTGCATCAAAGCAAGTGTCAGCCCACATTTTGCAGTGCATTTTCCCTTCACTTTCCATATGGAAAAAATAAATCTGATCTTCTTGGGAAGAGGGGTTTGTTTCAAATCGGCTCTCCTTCTGCAACCTGAACTTGCTGGCTTGTAATTAAATTCCATCTTAAAAACAGGAACAATTGGTGGTGTTTGGCTTTGCAAAGATGCAAAGGAAATGAGCTCAGTTGGTTGGAGCATGATGCTGATAATGCCCAGGTTGCAGGTTCAGGGACAGCTTCATATTCCTCCATTGAAGGGGGTTGGACTTAAATGATCCTCAGGGTCCTTTCTAACTCTATGATTCTATAGGAAATTTCTTCAGCCTTTTGGGATATTTGATCACAGGTAGATATTTCTGAGAAAATATTAATGTGTGGTGAAATAGGCGAGAGTGTTCTTGGGTGTATTCTGCCTAGTTGCTTGATGTGTGGAGACCACCCTGTCGGCTAGGATTTCCATATCTTCATACAGCCAGGAGAGAAATGCATATCTTCTGGGAGAACTTTCATAATCTGTTAAAAACATACAGAGAAGAACAGCATGGCACCTGCCCCCTCATTAAAAACAGTCAGTTCCCCAAATCCTGTTGGAACAAGAAGGTCTTCCTTCACCTGCTGGCAGAAGGACAACAAGGAAGGAGTCACTCCAACTTCTCTAGGGATGGGGTTCCAAAGTCTGAGAGCAGCCCTCAAGAAGGCCTTCTCCTGCGTCCCCACCAATTTTGACAGCTTGTGATTGCCGTTCTTCATGAAATGGTTTCTCTCTTTGCTAACACCGTTGTTCTCTACCTTTGTACTTTTATACATCTAAGAATAATAAATATATAATTTAAGGAAGAAGATGGAGAAAGGTGACTGGTTTTACTCCCTTTACTAGTATGTCCCTGTTTGTGGCTCCCACGGCCATGCGCTTTGTATGTGAACAGGGCAGGGACACCCTGTTTCATCTCGTTTGGCTCCTGGCCCATTGCAAAGCCAGTGACTGGATAAGCCCACAAGTGAGCAAGGGGGAGACTGACGGTCCCAGCAAAAGCCCTGCCAAGAGGCCCAAGTTGTGGCAGGTACCCAGAGGCCACTGTGGACAGCTTGGCCACACACAAAAAAATCCCGATCTGCATCTGACTGACACACCTCTGAGGAGGTAGGATTGGCTTTTCGGAGGGGTAAGCAGCGGGAAATTACTTTCCAAGCATTCATAGTAATTTATGAAGGAAATTTCATTATGCTGTATAAGCAGTGTTGTGTGTTGGCTCTTCCCCACCCCCTCCTTCTGTTTTCTCCCCCTTTCCCCAATGCCCCAGGAATTGTGAACAAGATTTTATTTTTATTTTTGTCATAACAGATTTTCCTATGGGATTATTTCTTTGGCTCTCACTTTTCTTTCTGTTTCCACAGCAACTGCAGCTGGCTCATATGTGTAGTTGCCATGGCAACTCTGTAGTGTTGGAGATTTAGGAGGGTATGGTGTGTGCGTGTGGTTTTTTTTTAAAGGATGCAATGAAGTAAAAATTAGATTAGTATTCCATATGCTTCATGTGGAGCAAAACCTGTCTTGACTGTTGAAAACAACCAGATCCTTTCCCCCATTTCTCTCTTGCTTTTATCTCCCCAGCTAAAGCCAGACAATGGCTTCCTACAAAGAGATGAGCACAGGCAGAGGAACTGGATGTTGGCATTTTACCAAGCCTGCCAACTGCAAAGCACTTTTCAAAGCGCATTGTGGGAAGGAGCCAACCTTTTTGAAATGACAGGCACATGTTAGTCTGCAAGGTACTGGCTTCCTTAAGTTCATGGCTCCCTCTCCAATGAATAGGTAGAGGTGATTAAGCTCTTTGGATATTTTAATGACAGCTGAAGTGGAGCACAGTCTGCTTTCTGCACTCCTCAGCCCTGCTTTGCAGTTTTCCTGTGGTGGACGGATCTCTATAGGTCCAGGTATCTCATCTTAAGCACGAGAGCAAGTATTTCTTAGTACGCATGGATTTGTGCCATGTGTGCATTCAAGGTTGCGGACTCTCCTTCCTTGGAGGTTTTTAATCAGAGGTTGGATGGTCATCTGTTTGGGATGCTTTAAGCTGAGATTCCTGCATTTCAGGGGGCTGGACTGGATGACCGTTTGGGTCCCTTCCAACTCTACACTTCTATGATTCTAAGATCTTAGTACACGTACCTTCAAAAAGCGTCACCCAAAGAACTGCTCAAACATCACTTCCCAAGGGGAACTTGATGGCACAGCCAATGCAGCACTGCTGAACTCACCTCCTAGCAGCTGATGGGTGGTGACCTCAGCCCTGCCTTCTGCAGGGATCAATTTAATGATCAAGTTCCCCATGGGACACTGGCTGTGCAGCCAATCCAGCGACATCTCTACCTGCACCACACCTGACAGCACAAATGGGTATAGTTTTGGGGGGGAACTGCCACGCAAACCAAATAGGACCTGTGGTGACCCAGATTTGGCCCAGACTGGAGGTTTCCCACCCCTGATTTAAGATAATGATTTGCCACTGAACTGGACTAGACACTTCCAGTCTGAGATGGGCTGAATCTGGTATATCTCCCCAGCCTCCACCACATATGACTGCTGCCCCCCAGTGCCTGCAAATTCATCCACCAGTGGCTGCTGGGGGTGTGGCTCTTTCCCCCCATCTCCTGCTCTTCATCCCACCTGTAACTGGGACAGGATTTGCCCATCGGAGAAGATGGGCAAAGCACTCCCTGCCCCCATGCCATGCTCCACTGCAAGGGCTTTATGTTGTGGCCTGTGGGTGCTTCACCTAGAATTATCATAGAACTGTAGCATTGGAAGGGACCCTGAGGGTCATTCAAGTCCAACCCCTGCAATGCAGGAATCTCAACATACGGTCTCCCATCCACTTTGAAACCATACCAGACCCTGCTTAGCTTTGCAAACGTGCTCACAGTTTTACTGCTACACCACCGGGGTGGCATCAAACAAAGTCACCCCAGATGGGCTGCAAACCCACAATCCCTGGCTTAGGAGGCCAGTGCCTTATCCATTTTGTATAAATCTGGTGGGATAAGCAAATGGCGTTCAACTGGAAAGAGCAGTGCTGAGGACCAGCTGCCCATCTCATCTTATATGGGCCTCCTACCAGCCCATTCTGGCAGAGACCTTCACTAGTAGCAAGGGGGGGGGGCTAAATTAACCATGCCAAGAGGAGTATGTAAAGCATCTCTGTTGGCAGCAGCTGGCAGGGAAATGTGGGGCAACAGAGAAATCAAGTGATTGGCATAGAGAACATACAAAACTCAGCTTATTCTGGATTGGCCTGGCTCTGAATGATCCCTTCCAGAGAAGGACCTGCATGATGCACTGGGGAAAAACTGCATGAAAAGCTTTCCTTCTTCCTCAACTACTTTGCAAATTCTTTGTGCATTAATTCCCAGGTAGCGCACATCGATTCGCTGTCTGCAGGGTGCCTCCATTCTCTCTTCCTTGCATGTCAGATGCCAGCAAATTATTACTTCCGTCAGTAATGTGCCTCTTAACTCATGCGTCCTCCACTTCCCTGTATAGATTCCCATTGATCAATATCCTCTCATTAGCTCTCCTCCCAATTTTTCTCATAGCATTGGTAGGGAACTTTTTTCAGGCCAAGGGCAGCTGTCCATTTAAATTGATTTTTTTATTGGATTTTGAAAATTTTAACAAATTAAACTTCAACACAAATTTCCCTTAACGTTTCGACTTCCCACCCTTACCTCCATGATGTTTCTAGTCCAGGCAGAGACAAACTCGGCCCTCCAGCTGTTTTGGGACTACAACCCCCTTCATCCCTGACCACTGGTCCTGTTAGCTAGGGATGATGGGAATTGTAGTCCCAAAACATCTGGAGGACTGAGTTTGCCTGTGCCTGTTCTAGTCCCACCCTTTTTCTGCTGCATTATATGGCATATTTTTTATCTAATACATATTTCCTCTACTGTCATCTCCCCTCTGCTGCCCGTATTTCAAATCCTAACCACGACTTCACTTGACTATATCACTTTCTGAAGTAATCCAAAAAGGGTCCCCACTTTTCAGGGACGGCTCTCCGAGGCCATTTCCACCAGTGGGCAGGGCTAGAGGCAAAGTGGGTGGAGCAACAAATGTAAATTCCTCTCTTCTCCATCCACATAGGGAAGAGGTGTTATCAAGAGTTTGACACATTCCAGACAGGCAAAAACACCCGCAATATGAAGCAGGGTAGTACAAGCTATGGTCTGGGGAGAGGGTGTGTGTCCTGCAGCTAGTTCCAAGGGTCAGATAGGGAGGCCTTGACAGCCGCATTTGACCCTGCGAGCTCTGAGGTTACCCACCCCTGGGTTGCCAGCTTTCTACTGCTCCGGCTCCTGTGCTTTTAACAGTAACAAGACATGCAATAATTTAGCAGGCAAAGCTTTCCCCGTCGTGTTATCTCTCCACCAGAAAACAAATCCGCTTAATTTGCTTAAAGCAGAGGAACAGCACCAGCAAAGCGAAGTTGGCAGCCCCGACAATATGAATCCTCCGAAAGAAGCTTGCCTGCATAGTACTCATGCTCTCTCATGCTCAGACATGGGCACTTTTGATCCCTGCTGAGTTTGAGTCTATGAAGAGGAGACAACAAGCCTACAGGTCTACAGCTGCAAAGGTAGGCACCAAGGTAAGCGGAGGACTGCAGCTATTTCAGGCATCCATCTTGCAGCAAGCAACACAGGCCTTATCCTGATCCCGTCCTCCTGCTATGTGAGAGGGATGAACGCTGTGGTTCAGGGCACAGCAATTAAAGAGATAACAGCTGTAGCACATTGCCCAGGAAGGCAGTTTACCTGGAGTTTTATCCCACTGATCATCACTGCATCTATAGTTCCCATTTTCACTGAATCTATAGCATCCAATTTATGTGGGGGTTTTTTAATATATAATAATAAAAAATAGACTTGTAATGTTTTTTAAATCCCCATTTATTTTCTCCATCCCTGTTTTTGGATTGTGGAGGGTAAGAGCAAATGGAAAGGAACGAGACAGTTGTTTTCTGCCAGTGTTTGACACCTTTATTAGCTAGGTTATAGCATGCTTCTCATAGACAGAAGATTTACACGATGGAATGCAGCCATTGTGCCTTCCCCATCCATGCAGCAACCGACAAGTATATTTCTGTCTCCGCCGCGTCTGCTGCAGTGTCACTGGCTCCCCCCCTTTTTTCCTGCCTGTATTTAAAAGTGCATTTGTGCAATACATCTCTACAATAAACTGTACTTTTTACAGTCTGACCTTTCCTATCAGATTGGGCCCGATAGATGAACCAAATGGAGAGAATTATTTGGATGCAGGCAGGCTGGTTTATGGAGGGGTGGGTGGTGGGGGTTTCAGCAGAGAGCTCTGGTTTTTATAGGTTTGCTCCTAGACCTGATCACCATTTATTTCAGCAGAGAACTTGGAGGACTAGACAGAGTATTCTTTGGGGAGGGAAACCAACCAACAGCTGCTTTTCTTCTTCTCATACTTTATCCTCTTCATAACTTTATATCCACTGTCAATCCACCTCTCTTTGGCCCATTTCCTGGTTTATTCCTGTTTCCTTCTTTGAAAATACTGTAAGGTTGCATACACGCTAACCCGTTTGTATGCGCAAAAGTATAGTTTTTCCTCAATCCAGAATCATTTGTGTTCCTCTTCAACATGCTGCTTTCAATCTAGATTGATTCTAGATCCTGCCATCCACGAGAGTGGCTGCGGCTACTTGAAAACCCTCTGCTTGATTAAGATAGCTGCACCTTTTTCTCCCTGCACATGCCTTAAGTGAATAAAAAAGGAAGTGGCGATTGCGATCTTGGTATATGCCCAACCATAGCATCATTTGACAGGTGTGGACACACTGCTGGATAGTGTGGAATCAAACTGTAAGGACATTTTTAAGTTTGGAATGAAACTAGTTTCTCAATCAGAACTTTGGCAGAAAATATGCCATAGATCTAGATTTTGTGTGTGGACTGTTGGAAAAAACAAGTACTCTGTTTTCATTGATTCCAGAATAAAATGTTGCATGTCCGCAGCCTAAGCCAATGTTTGTTAAGCAACCAGATGAGCTCTCCTCCTTCTGTCAAAAAATCCTTTATATCTTGACATCTATGCTATTGGCTCAGTCAGCCCCATCATCTTATAAAGTGATGGATTATATTTCTCACTGTTCTAATATAGCAGTAAATGAAAGATTCACACTCACACACTCACACCATGCAACATCTCCTAATGTTCTCTGGGAAAATCTCATAGTTATGCCTGAACAGGAGTGCTTAAGTTCTATAGCTAGTAAACTACGGCTTTGGGGAAATCTGACAGACCCAATACCCATCAATGCTCCAAAGAATATGTGAAACAAGGATAAGTAAAAACAAGAGGAAGGTAGGCAGAAGCTACCCAAGAAAAAGCAATGGGAGCAATTCAGCTATTCAGTACACCAACTGATCAAAATAAGGAAAGGAATAATAACCTTAAAAACTCAACAAAATAAGAATTATTTGAGCAGAGGATGCCAGGTACAATGAAGCTGCACTCTCTCGAGTCAGGAGGGGTCTCCATCCCTGATTTATTGATTCATTAGCACCCACCCTGCTAGCTCAAAATATACTTCTTCAGAGGATATTCTTATGGCATAGAGACATCAGCAAAGCCAAGGTATAAGTGGTGCACATGGCAAAAGTCCTGTGTCACAAAACACTTCATCCTCACATCAGCTTTGTGAGATAAGCTGAGAAAGGATGAGTAGCTCAAAGTCATACAATGACCTTCATGGCTGAGCAGAAATTTGAAGTCAGGTCTGCTTGTTCCAAATCAAGCATTCTCTCCCCTAAGCCAGACTGGCTGATGGTGTGTGTGTGCATTTATTGTCTCTCCAAAATTGCTGTGTGCCCCATTAAGGAAAATACATGAGTATGCATACATCTTCCCCAATGAAACAGCTTTGGAGAGGTGTGATCTCTGCCAAAAGAGCACGGCATGGGGAAGAAAGCTAAACCCCCTATCCTTCCAGCTGTGTGCTCCATATTCAAGTTTCCTCCGCAACGGCTTTTTAAGTCATTTAAGCCTCAGGTTCTCCAGCTGTGGCCCATAGACCATGTGTGGCCTGCAAGTTCCATTTAGGTGATCTGCAGAAAGGTTGAGGTTCAGTCATGTTTATCTGCACTCAGCCCTGCTAAGCCTAACAAAAAGGCAGGCATATCCGTTACACTAGAGAGGCAAGTCCATTATTATTAAAATATGAGTGGGGGTTGTTGTTTTTAAGTTTATTAAGTCATCCACCAAGACCGCCACCAATTTTCAAGTGATCTACAAAAAAGTTTGAGAAGCACTAAGAAACCAAAGACCCAATCAACGTTCCTCGGCATCTCTACTAGTTTGGCCCAATATGGTTTTTCTCTTTTGCAGTAAGCCATAAAGTGCTGTATTGTGAATGGAGTACATTTGGGGACAATTGTCCTCATTCCCCTAACCTGTTTCAGTGGATGCATCTGGGGTGGTTCACCTATGCACTTACATCACTTGATTTCTCACCACACATTTACACAACACGTGAGGACGCACAGCTGAATGTGTGAATGGCCTCGAGTGAAATGGGTTCAAGGCAATATGTATGTGATGGTGCGTTCACATATGCAAACCAGCACTTGATGCTAACAGCCACCAAGCAATGAGCTTGATTGTGTGAACCAGTCATAACTCACGGCTCTGACACAAATTATTTCTCTGCCTCAGGACGAAACTAATGTTCTGTGCTATGGGCTGGATTGTTAATCAAGTCTCATCCTCCGAAGGTGACAGAACAGACTTCTTCACCCTCCTTCCGTCTCTCCTTGATTTCACATTGAGAAGCTGCAAGCAGAAGACGCGACAGTGTGACAATCTACTTGATCCAAATACTGCTCTGCATTATTCATGCATTTCTTTCCCATTGCTCACATTTTTGTTAGCCTTCATTCAGCCAAAAGCATGTTGAATGTTTCCCTGTTTTAGATGTTCTAATCTCTTCTGGGTCCCCCCCCCCCACTTGCAGAAATGAGGTGTGCATTTGTGAAGGATCCTTCTATAACAGCTAATTCTCCCCTCCTTTACACCCCTTCCTAAACAATATATGTGCATAATCTCTTTACATAAGAAAGAATCAGTAAGGAAGAGCAATAAGGTAGGAGAGAGCCACGCCTACTTTTGCTACCCTGCACAATTTAAGCCAAATCCCAAACAGACAGAGTCAGTACACCGTATAACATTTGTCCTTCATGGGACAGCTCTTGGAAGATGAATGCCCACGGATACATACACTAAAATATTTCACTGGCGTGGATCCACTTCAGTACTATTGCTCAGGCACATGGTTTATTTTTAATTTATTTTTAAAAAAATTATATATTTTTTAAAAAAAACCAAACACATGATACTGTCTGCCAAGAGGGCTTTGCCTTCTTTGTTCCCTCCGCAGCCTACAACTGCCTGCCTCCACCCCCGGCCAAAAAAAAGCAATGTATAGGTTCCCCCTTATTTTTTTGGTTTGCTTTGTAATCTCTACTCTTGGCAGTTATTTTGTAGGAAACAGAAAGCGTTGTCAGTCTGCACCTTCTTCCTCGCTCTCCTTTCTCTTATTAAATTCTAAAGCCCCATGGGCACTCAGACGTGCTTGGCTTCTATCTTCATCACTCAAGCAGTGATACTGCACTGCAGGGATGGGGAGGCAGCGGCAAGAATCCCTGGAGGGACTCAACTGCTCATCAGAAGGACTGGTATCTAGGCAACCAGCCTCCCCTGCCTGAGACAAGCAGAAACAGCTGGGAGCTTTGAAAACTAGGAGAAGCTACTGTAAAATGAGCAAGAAGGGAGGAGGGTGGAGAGAGAGATAGAGGTTGGCTGCCTTCTTGTAGGCATAACATTTGCCCAGCTACAGATGGCCGCCATGGCCAAACTTCAAACGGCCACTTTTTAGCTCTGAACCATGCACTGAACTCAAGGCTGCTCCAATTAAATTGGTCTTGCCGATACACCCGGCAAGTGGTGGTGACTGGAGCTGATGGGATTTGTAGTCTAAAAACACCTGGAGGGCACCAGGTTGTGGAAGGCTGATTTCAATGTCAGGAAAGGGGTCTGGCCATGAACCAGGAATAACGCTCCCAAGCATAGGAGCAAAATTGATAGGCATTGCCATTCAAATGGTGTGCATCTTGTGATTGATTATGTGGGGCAGGGCTTACCTGCCCCCTTCCCCAATATTTTATTCAAGATGCCACCCTGCTTCCAAGTACACTTACCTGTAGGATAAATGCATGAGGTTTAAATTCCACATGTAAGAGAAATAACGAGCAACTCAAACATTCGTAGCTAGGGGGGAATGAACTCCTTTTCCTCTCGCTAGCAACCAGGAGTCCTCCTCAAAGGGCAGTCCTGATCAGAGGTTGGTGTTTCCAGACAGACCTGAGTTTGCAGGCAACAGCAGAAGTGAATTTCTGTGAATGAATCCTTATTTGGAGCACACTTCTAATGGAAAGGCATTCATGCTGAGGCTTTCTGAGTAAAAAAAAACAACCCTTCTGCTTATCATAGGAAGTACATACTTGGATAGAAAAGATTCTTAGTCCAGCTAACTCAAGTAGTTGGAGAAACAAAGGCAGCCATGCTTGCTGTTTTGTCCTCAGGAGAGAGATCGCGATCCCAGATGACCTCGCCTTGAGGTCCGAAGGGAGAAGTGGGAGTTGCAACCTCAGAATTCCATTCCGCATCAAAGAAAAGAAGATCACCCAGTTCAAAAGGACAGTGACAGTTTAGGAAGCTGAAAGTCTCCTGCTTTGTCTGTTTTCACCCCATTCAAAGCCTCTTATCTCAGCAAGCTGAGTTGTACCCCACTTCCAACACTCCCAGCATCTGTTTATTTCTCTCTTTAAAAAATCAGTTCCTCCCCTTGGAGAGGAGGGAATCAAAACACACAATTCATTTGGCCATCAAAAATCACTCCCATGTATATAAACCATTAACTTCCTGGCCAAGCCAGGAAGCAAATTGTATGTACGACACACACATGTACCCATTGCATCTTCAGCGGCACCTAAGCCACTTGTAAGAGTGATCTCATGTTGGGGGGGGGGAGGAAGGGGAGAAGCAGGTTCTTGAATTGAGTTGTCTGTCATACGCCTCCCCTTGTTGTGTTATCCCGTATGATCTTTGCCACAAACACACAAGCTGTAACACGATTCAATTATATTTTTTCCAATATTTCTTTACAAAGAACTGAAACCTAAACAAAAGAATAGCAAGTGTTTTCTATTACAGTTGATTTTAATTATAAGAGTTTTAGCAGATTAGTCTATGAACTGAATGTGCTTATGGGGGGAAGGGGACAATATTTCTGAAGCGAGATACTACCAAGGTATTTCCTTTTTCTTTTTGGATGATGCACATATGTGTTCCATAGCTGGCATAATCTTATAAGAGGCAGCCCTCCCCTGTGTGTGAGAGAAGGGAGAATGCCTCCTAGGAAGGTGCAGATTTTATGAGTGCTTGTATTAGACAAATAATAACCACAACATTTGAACTATTGCTATCAAGTGTTCTGAACACTCCGTGTGCATTATTAAGCAGTAACCCTCGTAAAAACCCTGCAACGCGCATCAGTATTGTTATTTGCTTCTAGACAACCTGTTTATTGAACATTCATCCTGATTTGTTTGCACAAAGTTTCAGGGGACTTAGATGAAATCAGCTATTTACCAAGCATTCATCCTGTTTGCAGTTAATGGAGGGGCCGGGGAAACAACGGAGGAAGAATGAAATGTGGTTCTTGATGCACCTCCCCACACGACCATCAACTGTTTTGAAAACACCTGATGGAACTGCACTTAAGATTGCATCTCTGTCTTTCACATAAGCACAGCAAGAGCAGGAGAGAGGATTTATTAAAATCTATATGCCGCCCATCTGGCTGGGTTGCCCCAGCCACAGTAGGCAGTTCCCAACAAAAATAGTAAAAACACAATACAATAGGGTTCCCATACGCCCAGAATACTGCAGCCGCAGTAAAAATCTATTAGAACAAAAAAAACCCATGGTGGTTCTCCCCGTTAGAAGCATTATCTTTGAAAAAAATGGAATATGAGGGCTAATTGGCCGACATACAGAGAGCTGTTAACTGAAGGTAAAATTAAAAGACTTTGAGGAGATAAGAGAATTGGTAACAGTTTGGTTACAGTATCATCAATTAAATGATATTTTTATGACAGATAAAAAGGAAGGTTTTAGTTACGAATCATCAAATTTTCAAAAAGATGTTTTAGAAAATTATTGTCGAAAATGTGTAATTTGCTCATGGAGTGGCATACAAAAGATGAACAGGTTAAATCTGTAATGATACAATGGGCAAAAGACTTGGGACATAATATACAAATGGCAAAGTGGGAGAAGCTATGGAAAACAGAATTGAAATTCACGGCATGTTGTTCACTGAAAGTATATGAAAATGACGTATAGGTGGTATTTGACACCCGTCAAGTTAGCAAAAATATACAGAACAAGTTCAAATATTTGCTGGAAATGTAAAGAAAAAGAAGGTACCTTTTATCATGTGTGGTGGACGTTTAAAGTAACGAAAGATTTATGGGAGATGGAAAAAATGTTTAAAATAACTTTTATTTAAAAACCAGAAGTTTTACTAGGAATTATAGGTACCGAGATACCAAAGGATCAGAAAAGATTGTTTATGTATGCAACAACAGCTGCACGGATGCTACTAGCCCAGAGATGGAAGGAAGAAACTATCCTGACCAGAGAAGAATGGCAAACCAAGTTGATAGACTATGCCGAAATGGCAAAATTAACTGGGAAGCTCAGAAATCAAGAAGACAAGAACTTTAATAAGGAATGGGAAAAGTTTATATTTTATTTACGAGACCACTGTAAACAGGTTAAAACATTAGCAGGATTTTAACCACACTTGTAAAGTATGGGTAATTTAGAAGGATTAATAATTTGGATAAATATTGATATGCAGTTAGAAAAAATGCCATTAGGACCCATGGAAGGGATGGGGGGGGGGGGAGTCAGGAGATTCAGAGCAATTTTGACATGCGGAGTCAGAACTGATTTTTGTTGTAAATCAAATTAAAAAATTATGCAAAAAAATAATAATAATACTGCAGCCACAAGCAGTGTCTGGGCAGAAATCGGCTATATGTCCAGGAAAATCCAGACATATGGCAGCCTAGGTCAGCAGTATCAATTTCCCTCAGAAATAGCTCAAAAACGTCCAATTTCTTTGCAATTTTACAAAATATGGCAACCCTACAACACAACATCACACACTAAAAACTTCCCTAAGCAGGGCGGCCTTCAGATGTCTTCCAAAAATCACATAGCAAACAAGCCTTACTTCCTCCCTCCCCAAAGGAGAGGGGGCACGACCTAGCCGAGCCTTCTCTAGCCATTTACAGCTCTGTAGTCCTTAAGCCCTTCATTTGCTAACAAGCATAGACATGCATTGTGAAGTTTCATTGCAAAATCTCCCATCATTTTCAGGTGGGATTCACCAGCAACTGTGTTGGATTGAGAGGTCTTGTGCAACCAACCCACTTCCCCCACAAAGTCAGGCTTCTTGCTGTAAGGGAAAGTGACAGAGAAATGCACTAGAAAGTGGGGGGACAGCACTTGTTTTGATGCATATCATCTAACCTCCCCCATAAACAAATCAGAATGAATATTCATTAAACAGTCAACATTATCTAATCTCCCTGAAAACCTATCAAGATGAATGCTCAATGAGCAGGTCACCTGGAAGCACCCGTAGCATATAATAATAATAATAATAATAATAATAATAATAATAATAATAATAATAATTTATTATTTGTACCCCGCCCATCTGGCTGGTTCTCCCCAGCCACTCTGGATAGCTTCCAACAAAGATTAAAAATACATTAAAATGTCACACATTAAAAACTTCCCTGAACAGGGCTGCCTTAAGATGTCTTCTAAATGTCAGACAGTCGTTTATCTCTTTGATATCTGATGGGAGGGCGTTCTACAAAGCAGGTGCCACTACCGAGAAGGCCCTCTGCCTGGTTCCCTGTAACCTTACTTCTTGCAGTGAGGGAACTGCCAGAAGGCCCTTGGCGCTGGACCTCAGCGTCTGGGCAGAACGATGGGGGTGGAGACGCTCCTTCAGGTATACTGGGCCAAGGCCGTTTAGGCCTTTAAAGGCCAACACCAACACTTTGAATTGTGCTCGGAAACGAGAAAAAGAGTGGCTCTAACTTCCATCTCCTGCTTGCACTGACTCTGAATACTTCTCCCTTCAAAGGGCAGCCCCACGTGGCTCTCCTGGTCTTTTCTGGTAGACTTCTCCTGACAAGCTCACACAATGCCACTTGCCAGGAGACAAGAAATAGACCCAGAGGGCCTTGGCAGGAGCATTCCAAAGCTAAAAATAGCTGTGGGTCAGCTGTGAAGGAGCCTGAGGCCCTTCACTGCCCCCTCCCTTTCTCCCTATACTTTACCTTCCCATGCACAGCTGGTGCTGCAGTCACCAAGAGGACAAACAGCCCCATGACAAATCCTGGGTCTGTCTCTTTCCATCAACAACTCCCCCCTCCTCTTCTCCTCCAGGCATCTCTGCTGCTAGAAGCCAGGTTGCTGCTAAATTATTACAGGGAGTAGGAAAGAAAGAAAGAAAGAAAGAAAGAAAGAAAGAAAGAAAGAAAGAAAGAAAGAACAATGCTGTTCTGGAAGCAAGGATGGGGAAACTATCCATTTCCGTTTCTCATTCTTCCAAGTTCTTAAGTTCAGTTCTCCCCATTTCTACCTCGGTTTGCACTTAAAAGGGGGCAATCCACCTGAAAATTCACCAGTAAATTGCCCCTAATATATAAATTTGTGTGCATTTTTGCCTAATTTAAACATTTTTGCAATCTTCCCTGATATAATGCATTTTATAACGTTGCTTTTGCTAATACATTTGCATTCTTATGCACACCTCACACTAGTATAATTGCATTACAAAATTCAGAGAAGCGTGCATTTTGAAAGATGGCTGTGCTCACCTTTCAACATGAACTGAATCAAATTTCTCCCCCGTCCTTAGCTGGAAGCAACCCTTTCATTCAGTCAACACTGACAGAACACCTTGTGGGGATTTGGGATTATAGAGAGAAGATAGTTATTGAGTCTTGTCCTGTTCTTATCAAATGCATTTCAATGAAATATTCCCTCTTAGGCCCCTTTAAATAATATTCCAGTATCTTTCCAGCAGCTGCATAATTTAACTTTGTCTGCTTTTCCTTTCAGTCAAGCTGCCATTCAGTTAGCATTTGCTATAGTTATTTTAACAAACATTACCAACTTAAGTCCCATTGATTTTAGAAAGGAACATTTACATATACACTTTATTCTCCCACTGTAATCAGTGGTGATTAAGACTGCAGCCCTATTAAAAAACAACTACAAAAATGTTGTTTTAGGTAGATTGGACTCCGTAGCCTCTTTATAGGAAAGAATTGGCTAATTCAGATAGATGCTGGTGATGTCATGTTGATATTGCTTCTTGGAGGCAGAGAACGTGGGTGTGTCCTCTTTTAGGTCAGAAAATGGTCTTATTTTGCTTGGGGGGGAAATCTTTGATATTTGTAGATGCTCATGACTTAAAATCCTATGATCTGAGGAGCAACAGATGGATCCCTTGAGCCCTTATGGTTTCAAAAGGACTTATACTTCAAGGTTGGAAGGACATAAAAAAGAATTTTATTTACAGGCATGCATATTGTTGCAAACTGCCCTAATTTCTGAGCAGTGTGAGATTCCAGGGGTCCCAGACGCTTACGCAAGGTTTGTGTTTCCTTTTGGAAATGAGGCACAGTGGAGACTGTGGAATCTTTGGGATTTATGGTTTATTTACACATATACGCAGCTTGTTAAGGGTACTTGTAGCCAAAGGAAGGCGCACGGCAGAGACTTCACTCTTTATGGTCAAAGATAATGCTTACAGTCACTTCTATAGCTCTGGATAGCTGCACACACCAATCTAGAGTCTTGGTAGCTACTCCCAGATGCAAGCTCCATGCAGCAGTTGCAGCAACTGGGCACCACTCCCCCTCCACCATTTTATGTACCTTCCCTTGACAGGCTGTGAACAGGTAGCTGGAGACTACGCCTGTGTGGAAACATCCTCTGCTCTTCCTGCTTCAGCTCTCTCCTAGTTCTGGGAGACAGTGGCGCAGGCAAGGCGGGGGGAAGCACTTGGCCCTTCACTTGCCTGGCCGGCCTCTTCCTCCTCCCTTTCTGAGCCATCCTGTGCTCCGCTCTCCAGCTTTGAAGCTTCCCCTTGCCTCTTGGCTGATTCAGATGCCCGCAAAACCACTGCCTCGTCTCCCAAAGGCACCTTTGCCCAGTTCCTGACACAACCTGGACCTACTTTGGAGGAGTTCACAGCATTAACAACCCAAAAGGATCTTGTTTCTCCCATAGCCACAGCCTTGGATTCAAACAGAAATCAAACAACATGCTCTGCCTCTCCAGATTGCTGATTTTCTTCTAGATCACGTTACTCCTAACTCCAACCTCTCTACTCTAAACTCTTGACTTTATCTGTTGAGGGGGGGAGCGCCCCCCCCATTTGCTGCCTGGCACAGAGCCCTCTTTGATCCTTTGTTCACTCAATGGACCATCACTCAGGCAATCATTCAACACAGGAAGCCAGTCTGGTTTAATTAGCTGTTAACACTCGCTGGATCCAGTGATTAGAGAGGCCGGGCAACCAGTTTAACACCCCAAGCCTTGATTAAAGTCTAATACTTACTGGAGCCAGGAATCATAGGTCTCTGGCACCCACAAACTCCTAACACTATTATTCTGCAAGTTCAGTAAAACAGTCGTGATATATTTTGTACTTATTTAATGGATGCAATTTTATAGTTGGTATTTTTCCTTAATGGTGGTGGTATGATTTTTTTAAAAAAACAAATATGTAAAAATAAATGTTATAAAAATCCTTTCACAAAAGGAAATTTTAAAATCTAGACTCCAAGCAAAGGAATCTTCCTACTTAAACCTTCTAAAGGAAGAGGTAACTGTTTTCATTTGTGTTTCTTCTACCTACCCACAGATTGGTGCTCACAACAGGAATTCACAGTATGGGGGACAACTGATAGGGCTCTCCACGGTGCCACCCCCACTTTGCAGTGCCCTCCCCCTGGGAAACATTTGCCCTCTTCCATTTACAAATTTAGATGGCCACTAAAGACGTTTTTCATTTACTCAGTCTTTTGTAAACACAGGCTAGATTGTTAATACCTAACAGTTGCTGACTTTTTTGAGGGGCTGTTAATGGTTCTGGCCCCTTCATGGATCACTGCCTTGTCATGGCGAAGGGGCTTCAATAACTCTGAGAAGCTAGGAGCTTTATGCCAGGGGTCAGCAAACTTTTTCAGCAGGGGGCCGGTACACTGTCCCTCAGACCTTGTGGGGGGCCAGACTATATTTTGGAGGGGGGAAAGAACAAATTCCTATGATCCACAAATAACCCAGAGATGCATTTTAAATAAAAGCACACATTTTACTCATGTAAAAACACCAGGAAGGCCCCACAAATAACCCAGAAGTGCATTTTAAATAAAAGGACACATTCTACTCATGTAAAAACACGCTGATTCCCGTACTGTCTGCAGGCTGGATTTAGAAGATGATTGGGCCGAATCCAGTCCCTGGGCCTTAGCTTGCCTACCCATGCTTATGCCATGCAGGGCCACCCAAGACGGACAGGTCATAGCCGAGAGTTTAGACTAAATGTGATCCACTTGGAGAAGGAACTGGCAAACCACTCCAGTATTTTGCCAAGAAAACTCCATGGACATAAAAAAGGAGAAGCTTTGAGAAGAAAGTGAGAGTTTCCAAGGCATTCTCTGGTTCATAGGGTCACTGAGAGTTGAACACGACTAAGACGACTAAACAACAATGGTCCTGGGCCATTGTTATGGTTTTTTAATTATATGTATTTTGTTTTTTGTATCTTATTGTAAATTCTCTTGGGAAAGTGATCTAAAACTGTAACTAAGATGTAAATAAATTGGCTAATCTAGACAGAGCTTCTCTATCGCCGTCATTTTCCGAACCTTTGCACGCCACAAAAGCAAGAGGGGCCAAATCAACTTCCCAGGGGGAAGCTTCTCTAACATTTAGGGAATAACCATATGATGCCTGTTTGTTCAACACACAATTGAGAACCATTTATGGAAAGGCTGTAATTTTCTGAAAAGTGGAATATTGCTACCTGGAATCCTCTTTGGGTCTGATGGCCCCACTGAATAGCTGGGGAAATACCTTTTACCAGGGGAAATATAAGGGTCTCCTTGGTAACAGCTTCCTGCTTTGCTGGCTTCAGGATTTGTGTTAGATCTGAAGTCCAAAAAGCGCTGTCTGCAAAAGAAAAGGGGTGTGTGGAAATAAAACAGGAAAAAGCAACGTGAGGTTTTATGCCTCAGAATTCTGACTAAAGCAACATTTAGAAGCTCTCGTAAGCTTCCTACAGAAACCAATGTCACTTCCCTTCAAGGCTTCTACTACAGGAAGCTCCTTTCCCTGTATCTCCCCCCAACAGCATTCATGACACATTCCTATTAGCGGTATGAAGAGCTATGAATGGATTGAATGTGCTCGCTGTGCTGTGCCCACATTTGCACTCTCCATCTCTAGGCTGCTCGCTTAAGCGAAGCACGATTCAAGTGCTTGCAAGGGAGATCCCTCAAGAACTCCTTGCTGCAGCCAAAAGCAGAAATAGTGATGATTCCATAGCAGGAAAACTGGGGCACACCATCTCTTTGTGCTACTGGGGGCAAGAGAGTGCCCATCCAGGGAGAGGGGGGGCCGCTGCAGCTGCAGTCGACTGGCAAAATTCCACACCTCGATGTTTTATTTATAAGTGACAAACCCAACATCGATGGAATAAAATGAAAAATCTCTCTCATCTTCAGGAAACTGAAAGATAAACTTCCATTATTTACCAAGCACCATCAGTATGCTTGGGGACACAGCACAGGCAGAGAGAGAGAGAGAAAAGAAACAAAGTCTGCAGCCTCAGCCACAGGAGGGCATCATTTCCTGACAGCATCTCCCAGCACCAAAGGTGGCGACAGTTTTACTATTTCCTCCAAGAATTATATAGGACACATGAGATATGGAATGTCACGTATAGCACACCAGTTGAAACAGAAGGCATTTGGTGCACACAGAACTGGCAAATCCTCAGAATAGCTACCAATCTGGGAGCAAATTCTGGCACAGCTTGAGACTAGAGATATCAGCAAAGCTCACCTGGTTCAGACCCAGAAACAAGATTTCGGGAGTTGGGAAATGTTCATCTCAAAGAGGCGAGCATTAGCAGCAGCTGAATTCTTCTCTAAAGGTAAAGGTGAAGGGACCCCTGACCATTAGGTCCAGTCACGGACGACTCTGGAGTTGCAGCGCTCATCTCGCTTTACTGGCTGAGGGAGCTGGCGTACAGCTTCCGGGTCATGTGGCAAGGATGACTAAGCTGCTTCTGGCGAACCAGAGCCGTGCATGGAAACGCCGTTTACCTTCCCACCAGAGCAGTACCTATTTATCTACTTGCACTTTGATGTGCTTTCGAACTGCTAGGTTGGCAGGAGCTGGGACCGAGCAACGGGAGCTCACCCCGTTGTGGGGATTCGAACCGCCAACCTTCTGATCAGCAAGTCCTAGGCTCTGTGGTTTAACCTACAGTGCCACCCATGTCCCCGATTCTTCTCTAGCTCAAGTTAAAATCCAAGCTGGGGAAGATTTCTTGGCTTACCCTCGCTTTGAAGAGTTAATCCTAGGAAAACTGGAACAGGGGTGCAAAAGCTCACCCCTTGCACTAGACCTTATGCCAAGGGTCAATCCTCCCCCCCCCCCCCCGCCCAGCCTGCATCTCCAACTGGGAGCGAAGCCCTACCTGAAACCCTAGTTGGGGTTGTTTTGCTTTTTGACACTGGATGGCTCAGTGGGTTACAGCGTAGTGCTGAGAATGCCATGGTTGCAGGTTTGATCCCCATATGGGACAGCTTCCTACTCCAGAATTGCAGGGGGTTGGACCAGCCGATCCTCAGGGTCCCTTTCAACTCTACAATTCTATGATTCTATGACATATATTACATAATTTCCTACTGTACTATGTGTGGGATGTAAACACAGGAGCAGTCAATGACAACATTCCTAGAGTGTACATGTTAGAACATGGGGAGGGATGTCTGTCCAGCAAGCAGGTAAACTTCCTGGGGACGGACTTCCTCCGCATGTGACCAGAGGTGGGTGTGGCCTCACCTGTGCAGGTAATGATAAAAGCACAGGGCAGGCAGCCACTCTCTCTCTTGCCTCTTGTCTCTTGCCTCTTGCCTCTTTGCCATCTTCATCTTCTGAAGGAGCAACATGCCCTCTTGGCTCCCAGCCAAGAGAGGACAGTACTATCTTGCTACAAGATAGATTCTAAGTGCATGTAACCTTTTTTAAGCCTGCCTACCTTCTGGGATCATATTGTGAACAGAACGTGAGTAAACTCTTTTATACTTTTATAAAGACTGTGTCGTGTCTTGTATTTTAAGAGGGAACAAAGGGGAAATTACCAGAGTAATTATTATAGAGGTTCTAGCGAACCTGTGCAAGCGTTACCGTTGCGAACTAAAAGGGGAATGTCATAAACTCTGCTGATATTTTGGGAACTTGTTAGCACAAGTTGGATAAGGATATAATTAGTCAATATATCCTCTCCTGCACCCCAGAACATTCCCACAAAGGGTTATTGGCCCCAGTATTGCATATTTCTGCGTATTTTTGAAGGATTGCGTTGGATTGTGATTTTGAGTTGAGTAGTATTTTTCTGAGTTAACTTCCTGGTAAGCACATGGTCCTTTGTTCCATTGTGCAGTGGGGATTAAGCACCCCCCCCCCTTCCCTCAGAGTTCACAGTGACCCAAGGCAGTGAAGAATTGTTTTGTATTTTGAGATTTTTGAGATTTTGATTTTAAAATTTTGAGAAATTTTGAAATTTTGAAGAATTTTGAAATTTTTGGATTTTAAGATGGCTAGAGCAGCTTTTGATAGTGATGCAAAGCTAGGAATGCCTGTGCTGAATGAACACAATTTCATACACTGGAAGCAGCGCTTGATAGCATGTTTAGATTATAAGCACATTTTGGAAGCTTTAAACCCTCAACCTACAGGAACAACTGAGGACGATTTAGCCAAGATAAGTGCTTGGAAACGCATGAACAGCGAAGCTAGACACATAATTTTGAGTGGACTTCGTGATCAGCAGCTATCATTAATAAATAGTACAGATGATGCATCTCAAATCTTAAGAGATATTGAGCGCGTGTATGGAGAATCTAGCATAAACTGCTTCAGGAACCTGGTGTGTAAATTAACCAGAGTGAGGATGAATTCAAAAGAGGAATTCACAGAGCACATCAACAAGTTTACTGAGATTATTCAAAGAATTGATCTGACTCCCAAAGCTTTTGATGAAGATACAAAGATAGCATTTTTGTTATCATCACTTGGACCACGCTTTAGCGCATTTGTAAGTTTGATGGATCATAGACAAGGTCTGACTTTTAAAGACTTGATTGGTTATTTAAAAGAAGAATGCAGAGATAGAGCTGAATCTCCAGTGAGAAATGCTAGAAGCAAAGACAGTAGTTATGCATCTAGGCAATTTACAAAGTCCAAAGAGATGCCTAAGAAAGTGATTTGTTTCAATTGTAACAAAGAAGGACACATTGCAAAGAATTGCAGGGCTCCTAAAGCCAAGAAACCCCACCCCTTTCAGCCAAAAGGAGAAAAGAAGGGGAAATGTGAATGCACATGGCTACTGCAAGAAAGGAATTTAACTGTCCAGAATCGTGAAAATAGACGTAATAAATGGATAATTGATTCAGGTGCCAGCTCGCATTTTTCGTATAAAAGGGACTATTTTAATGAGATAAATGATGAAGAAGGATCTGAAATTGAAATTGCAGATGGGAACATTGTTAAAGCAAAAGGTGCAGGTTCCATGAGTCTGAAATGCAATATAAACAATGAATGCATTGAGAACACAATCTCTAGAGTTTTGTATGTACCAGAGCTGAGCTGCAATTTAATCAGCGTGTCCACATTGGACAAGAAAGGTTTCCAGATCACATTTGGAAATGGAGAATGCAAGGTGACTAGAAATGGCAAAGTGTTTGCTCAAGCAGAGCTAATCAATGGTGTATATGAGCTTGATTTTTCAGAGAATCAGTCTGCAAAGGTGGCACATTCCAGCCAGAAGGATGAAGCAGATCTGGACCTGTGGCACAGAAGGCTTGGACATAGAGACACCAACGTCATTCTGGATCTACAGAAAAGAGATCTTGTAAGAGGCTTGCAGGTAAAGCAGAGCAACAAAGCTCCAGCAAAGTGCATAAGCTGTATTACTGAGAAGGCTGTAAAACCTTCATTTCCACGTTGTGCAGAACAAAGAAGCAACAAAGTGCTTGACATAGTGCACACTGACATATGTGGACCCATGAATGTTCCCTCACTGGGAAAGAATAGATATATTTTAATATTTCTGGATGACTTTTCAAGATTTTGTGTTGTGTATTTCCTCAAAGAGAAGAGTGAGACAGTGGACAAGCTCCAGGAATACATTGCCATGGTCAAGAATAAATTCCAAAGAGCTCCAGCTGTGCTAATGAGCGACAATGGAGGTGAGTACTGCTCAAATGAAATGCAGGCTCTCCTGGCCAAGGAAGGAATTACACACGTAACCACAATTCCTTACACACCACAGCAGAATGCCATAGCTGAGAGAAAGTTTAGGTCCATTATGGACATGACAAGGTGCATGCTAAAGGATGCATGTTTGCCACAGAAGCTGTGGGCCGAAGGAGTGTACACGTCGGTCTATTTGCAGAATAGACTGCCAACTAAAGGTGCAGAGCGCACACCATTTGAACTTTGGCATGGGAAAGCTCCCAATCTGTCGCACATACGTGTATTTGGAAGTCCGTGTTACTTCCACGTGCCCAAGGAACACAGACACAAGCTTGACTCCAGGGCAAAAGCAGGTATCCTGGTGGGATACGCCTCTGGAGGCAAAGGATATAGAATTATGGACTTACAAACTGGTAAGACAAATGCATACCATGCGGTTTATGTTGATGAATATGGAAAGGTAGACACTAAGAACACTGTTGTGGATTCTTCAGATGAGTCAGAAAGGACTCAAGAGTTTGTATATTTCCCTTTTGAGACCCCACAAAGTAATAATCTGCCTTCAAGTGTTACAGCGCCCCCTACAGGCGACGCACCAGAAGACGCAGAGGACCAGAACCCTGGCGGCACCAGAGACGAAGATGAGGACTCAGATGGGGACATGCCTGCGTTGGAGGAGGATGAGGAAGCTGATGCGGTCGCAGAACCAGAGGTCAGGCGCTCGTCCAGAACCAACAAAGGTGTCCCACCATTACGGTTGTCCTACTTTGCAGGGTTGGCGTTTCCACAAGAACCTTCCACTTGGGAAGAGATACAGGAGATGCCAGCTGCAGAAGCCAGTCTCTGGAGGAAGGCCGCGCAGGAGGAGATGGATGCACTGCATCAGAACAAGACCTGGACACTCACTGAGCTGCCTCCCGGTAAGAAGGCCATTGGCAGTAAATGGGTTTTCAAGGTTAAGAAGGGGTCAGAAGGAGAAGTGCAGCGCTACAAAGCTAGACTTGTAGCACAGGGATTTTCACAGCGTTTTGGTGAAGACTATGATGAAGTTTTTGCACCAACTGTGAGGTACAGCAGCGTAAGAATGCTTTTAAGCATTGCAGCCTCCAAGAAAATGAGAGTGAAACACATAGACATTGCAACCGCTTTTCTACATGGGCAGATTTCTGAGGAAATTTATATGAAACAGCCTAAAGGTTTTGTGAAACCACATGAGGCACATTTAGTGTGCAAACTGCAGAAAGGACTTTATGGACTTAAACAGGCTGCTAGAGCCTGGAACCAGAAGTTGCATAAAATGCTGACGCAACTTGGGTACAAGCAAGGCGACGCTGACAAGTGCTTGTACAGTAAATCAAATAATGGACAATTCTCATATATCTTAGCTTTTGTTGATGACCTGATTATTGCCACAGCAAGTGAGAAAGACTATACACAGATAGTAAAACACCTTAGCAAAGAGGTGGAGGTCAAGGAGCTAGGAGATGTCCAGTACTACCTCGGGATCCAGGTGGAAAGAGAAGAGGACGGCTCATTTCTTCTCAGCCAAAGACAGAAGATCCACGAGCTAATTGAGCACATGCAGATGCAAGACGCACATCCAGTCGCTACACCGATGGCTACTGACTTCTTGAAGAATCAGGAGGATTCGAAGCAGTTGCCAGACAACAATGACTACAGGTCGGCGATTGGTAAACTTTTGTATTTAGTTACCACATGTAGACCTGACTTAGCAAATGCTGTGGGGATTCTTAGCAGAAAAGTGAATTCTCCCACTGAGCATGATTGGGCAGGTGTAAAGAGGGTGGTGCGATATTTGAAGGGTACCATGAATTGTAAATTAAGGTTACCAGCCGTCAGAGACCCTAAGTTGGTTGGGTATACTGATGCGGATTGGGCTGGGGATAATGCTGATTATAAATCAACAAGTGGTCATGTTTTCATGTTTGGTGATGGACCTGTTTCATGGGGCAGTTATAAACAGAGCTGTGTAGCATTATCTTCCACAGAATCAGAATACGTTGCAGCAACAGAAGCCTGCAGAGAGATCGCCTGGCTTGATCAACTCATAAAGGACTTTGGGTTGGTGAGAAAAGGGCCTGTCAGCTTGCTAGAGGACAATCAAAGTTGCCTGAAGCTGACGCAGAGTGAGAAGTTCCTGGCCAGAACAAAACACATTGGGGTTAAATACCACTACATACGCCAGATGATCCAGGATGGACTTGTGGAACTATCCTACTGCAGCACCCAAGAGATGACTGCTGACATCCTGACGAAACCCCTACCAAGAGAGAGTTTCCAGAATCTACGTGTCAAGCTGGGACTCTGGGTGGTTGAATAAAGTTGTTTATGTTTTGTGTATGTTGTATTGCCTGAGAAGGGGTATGTGGGATGTAAACACAGGAGCAGTCAATGACAACATTCCTAGAGTGTACATGTTAGAACATGGGGAGGGATGTCTGTCCAGCAAGCAGGTAAACTTCCTGGGGACGGACTTCCTCCGCATGTGACCAGAGGTGGGTGTGGCCTCACCTGTGCAGGTAATGATAAAAGCACAGGGCAGGCAGCCACTCTCTCTCTTGCCTCTTGTCTCTTGCCTCTTGCCTCTTTGCCATCTTCATCTTCTGAAGGAGCAACATGCCCTCTTGGCTCCCAGCCAAGAGAGGACAGTACTATCTTGCTACAAGATAGATTCTAAGTGCATGTAACCTTTTTTAAGCCTGCCTACCTTCTGGGATCATATTGTGAACAGAACGTGAGTAAACTCTTTTATACTTTTATAAAGACTGTGTCGTGTCTTGTATTTTAAGAGGGAACAAAGGGGAAATTACCAGAGTAATTATTATAGAGGTTCTAGCGAACCTGTGCAAGCGTTACCGTTGCGAACTAAAAGGGGAATGTCATAAACTCTGCTGATATTTTGGGAACTTGTTAGCACAAGTTGGATAAGGATATAATTAGTCAATATATCCTCTCCTGCACCCCAGAACATTCCCACACTATGTTGGTGATGGTGGAATCAGTTTTTTTCATGAGACGATGGAAGAGTGTGTGCCTTTGGGGGTGAAGTCAAACCGTTGGAGAGTTACAGTGGCTGATATGGAGACCAATATGGAAGAGAGATGTTTTGTTGCAGCTGGGGCAGATGAAGGCATCCAGTTGTGCTGATACAGGTGTACCATGGTGTTTCTTCTTTCTACATTCCTCCCAGCAGTCACTTCTCTTCTAGTCACTCCTGTATATAGCTTTATTATTTTTCTTGCTTTGTTTTAACTCGACTGCAAGCCATGTTTGGGTCACTCCTGACCAGTCGACGGGACAGTAAATTTATTTATCATTTCATTTACAAACTGTATACTATGAAGCATCTCAAAGTGATTTCATGATGCAATAAAAACATACACTAAAACATTAGGCTATTAATAATGATAATAATAGATACGACCCCTCTTATGCTCTTCAAGCAACATCTTCCTCAACGACTTTGCAGCTTTAGATGTTGGCATCCATGGTCTGAACAGACAAATTTAGGGCCAATTCTCATAAAGCAACAATTTGTGTGTGTATGCCTAAGCTGTTTTAAGAATACCCTTTAAAGTGCAATGCTTGAGCTTGACGAACATTCATTTGCAAACACAAATGTATCATGCAGTTCCTGTGCACTCATCAGAAAGTCAGAGTTCTTTCCATTGTTTGCAGAGAGATAGCCACATTACTCTGTGGCAGCAAGAACAACTAAGAGTCTTGTGGCACCTTAAATGTATTATGGCATAAGCTTTTGGAGACTAGAGTCCACTCTTTCAGATGCATCATGACTATAATTCCCTATGCTGGATGCACTATTCATTGGCAAACCTGGATTTGGTGCTGTTATGTTATGCATGAATTAAACGTTTCCAGACAGGCTTTGGCGGGGGAGTTTTCCAACCAAGAGCCCTTTCACACAACAGCCTATTGCCACCCATTTAAACTCCCTGTGCTCAAACCAAAGCATTTCAGCTTTTGGCACTTGGAACAATTGAGGTTTGGCTTCAAGCACAAGTCTAAAATAGCAGGGACAAACCGCACGATCTGAAGTTAGCGAACATAAAGTTATGGAGAAGCTAAAGAAACAACTTCTCCTGCCCTTGACCTCTCTTGCTTCTGGGGCCTCTCATCCGCAGACCGCAGGCAATTTAGCATTCCACGCTGGGGAGAGAAATTCACACGACTCAAACAACAGCAGCAAAAGAATCAGAAGCTTCAAAGCCAACAGCCTCATTGTGCATCTCAGAGGTCATGATCTTAACAGAGCGCTTTGAGGAAATAACCTCAGAGCCCAACCAGAGACAAATCTCAGCTCGGAACATTTAACATCCTGTTCTGCAACCTTGCGGAGGCTTCGAATTGTGCACTTCCTGCGTCCAGGCCTGTGTTTTACAAGGGCGCTTGTGTCTGCTTGAGCTGTAAGCTGCCTCTCCAGGCTGTTTTAACCCTTCACCATGCTCATCCCTTCCTGCCCTCATCCCACCTGGACCCTTAAGGATGCAGGAAGGGCTGGGAGCAAAGCCATGGGGCTGGGGCTGCCTGTCTTGGGATTGGAAATGTAAATTCCCAGCCTTTGCAAAGGAAGCACCAGCAGCCACTGCTCCATTTTTCTCTCCCCTCCGTTCTCCCCTCCTGGCGGCTCTCCTCCTGCCTGGGAAGCGAGCAGGCGCAGAAGCAAACATACACACAGAGCTTTGTCAACGTTAATTACCAGAAGCCGGGAGCCCAGCAGTCATCCTGTTGACTAATTTGTCAGACGCTGCTGACTCAGCATCAGGGAGGCCAGCTTGCAGGGAGGAGTGCAATCGGGGAGCGGATGCCTTTATTCTTCTGGCCTTCCCTTCATCCCAGAGCCTTGTGTGGTGGCTGTGGGTGACCACCTCCATTCAGAAGATCTGTGTCTAGGACAGCTTTTGATCCAAAGGCTTGCCAGCCAGGGATAGTTGAGGAAGGGAGTGGATTGGTTAGGCTGAGCTTATGCTGGCTGTTGTTGTTTTCCTTCTTCAACTAGGCTTCCTCTGCTGTCATTTGACACAGCCCCTGCCTGGGTGAGAGTAGGACAAGAGATGGCTGGGAGACAAGCTCTGCTCCTGATCTGAAGGACAAAGTGCCTTCAGGTGGGCCCTCACCTAACAGTACTTTGTGCCCCAACACTAGCAGTGCTGTGTAGCTGCCATTTAAAAATTCTTGCAGTGCCCTGAAGCAATGCCACACCAGAAGCACTGCGGGAAATTAAAATGGCAGCAAAACTTTAAAACGGGGCTAGGGCAGGGGTCAATAGTTGACCATTAGCAGTTTGGGTGCTGATGCTAGCCCTGCTGAGGACAAAGGCTGTGTAAACACTACTGATTTAAACCACACAGGTATTGTCAGGAGTTGTTTCATCTCAAAGTGCAGTTGTTCACTCACCTGTAGGCCATGTTTGGGTCTCCCTTGACCAAATGACAGGACAGCAAATTTATTCATTATTTCGTTTACAAATTGATTACTATGAAGCATCCCAAAGCAATTTCATGATGCAATAGAAACATAACACTAAAACATTAAGCAATTGATAACGATAATAGGTATCAAGCAATGTCTTCCTCAACAACTTTGCAGCTTTAGATGTTGGCATCCATGGTCTGAGCAGACAAATTTAGGGCCAATTCTCATAAAGCAGCAATTTGTGTGTGTACACTGAGGCTGTTTTAAGAGTACGCTTTAAAATGTGATGTGTGAACATGACAAGCGTTCATTTGACATGTCTTAGGGTAACATGCATGACTGCAAGCTGTAAATCAGTGTACTTAACAAAACAAACAATACACTTTGTATTAAAACCAAAGTGTAGAACTTCAAGTGTGAAGTTACTGGGCAGTTTGGCATATGTTGAGGGTGAAGGAGATACAGTGGTACCTCGGGAGGCTTGAGATTCCTGCATTGCAGAGGGTTGGACTAGATGGCTCTTAGATGACTCTATACAGTGGTACCTCGGGTTACAGATGCTTCAGGCTACAGACGCTTCAGGTTACAGACTCCACTAACCCAGAAATATTACCTCGGGTTAAGAACTTTGCTTCAGGATGAGAACAGAAATCGTGCTCCAGCGGTGCGGAAGCAGGAGGCCCCATTAGCTAAAGAAGTGCTTCAGGTTAAGAACAGCTTCAGGTTAAGTACGGACCTCCAGAATGAATTAAGTACTTAATGTTTGATGTATTACATTATTTTAATATTTTTGGAAGCCGCCCAGAGTTATTAATTAATTATTATTATTATTATTATTATTAACCCGAGGTACCAGTGTAATTCTTTTTTAAGAAGTAGTGAATATTTAAAATTGGAGACATGACCCAGATTGTCCCTGCCTGTGGAGAAAAGAGCCCATATCTTTGTGGCTCTGCAAACAAGAGAAAGGAAACAACCTGAGGGTGGAAAGCAAATTTCCAGGACAGGTCACGGCGGGAGTGCTGTTGTGCTCAGGTCCTGCTTGGCCACAGAACAGGATGCTGGATGGGTCTGATCCACCAGGACTCATCTAATGTTCCCACCTTCCTTCTGATGTTCTTACCTCCCAAAACTTCTCAGAAGACATTTTCCTGACAAAAGTTCTGACAAACATTTGCTGCCTCCTAAAAAAAATGGCCACCTTGCAGAATACTCTCCAGATATATTCTCCACCATTTTTTTGTGGCAGCTGCAATTTCCACCCCCCAACCCAAAGGCCCTGGAATGATGTGAAGCCTGGAGCATTATAAAAGAGACAAGATGGCAGGCAGGCAGCCAACACTGCTGCTCTTGCTATTTGCAATAGCAGAAAAAAACAAAAACCAAACAATCCTTTGGAGAAGATAAAGCTGCTGAACTTCTGCCACTGTTGAATTGCAGCCCTCACCCCAAGAAATGGACACCATATGTCCTGTGGGAAGGCAGAAGAGAGCAAAAAGAGGCAGGCAAGCAGCCAAAGACAACATCAGCCTGCCCCCCCCCCAACAACAGGGACAACTTTACATTTAATATAATGTATTTTTAAAAAAATATTTTAAATTGATAAACTGCCTCAGGTGCCCTTGCCAGAAAGGAAGTATAGAAATGTAATAAATAAATAAGGAACTGTTGGGAGAATTTCTTATCAATGCAAGAGAAATCATCCTCCCAGTTTCTCTCTCCACAAATAGGGAGAATTTCAAGAGGTTCCTGCTTGCAATATTGCGGTGATCGTGCTAACACCAGCTCCCTCTGAGTTTGTGTGGCCAGGGAGAGGGTGGAACCAGGCCCATGCTTTTGTCCAGACGAATGTAGAGCCAAAGGTGACAAACTAATTTGCTGGATAATTCCCAATCTCAGGCTTGCCCTTGGTTTCAGCCATGAGTCAGCCGCTCTGCTTGTCAAGGCTGGTGGGTTCCTCATTAAATCCTAATGGAATCTGAACAAGCATCAAAGCAGGAAAAGGGCCATGAATGTGTGACCAGGACTTGGGAAACAGCTCGCTTGCATACAAGGCTAGCGGCAGCAACCGCAGCTGCGAAACTCGTGCCAAGCCTGAATTCCATGTGCAGGGGGAAATTGAGAGACATCACCAACAACTGGGCTCTGTCTGGAGAAAGCAAAGCCCAACACTTTCTTGAAACGTTCCGACCTTTTCCTCATTTAGGGTTGCCAAAGCTTTGCTACTACTTCAAACAAAAGTTTTGGGTCTCTTCTCTGGCCAGACAGTAGTCCGGCCAAGAAAAGCAACTTCAGAGATTGTGGAAAATATGCCTCCATCCAGATGAATATTATGCATGCAGCCTAAATATGTGAAACAGAGATGGTATGTGGTGGAGTGAACACCCATCTGGGAGACCTGGGTTTCAGTCCCTCAAGAAGGCAATTGTTTTTTGGAGGGTTTCCAGCAAGTTGTAGCCCCTCTCGCTTTCTATGCTTCGGTATATAGCCTGTAAAATGTGCATGGTAACCACCTAGGGAATCACACAGAACCTAAACCTATCCTTAAAATCAGTTCATAAAGGGTTTTGTCTTTCAGTGAACCAGGACTGAGCCGAAACCTGAAACCACTTGACTGCCTTACCCCCGAACTGGAATTGGTGAGGGCTCCTCTCAGCTTCTTCAAGGCTTCTTCCAGCTCTGTGGGTCTTTCTTGAGTCTATTAAAAAGATACAATAGAATCAGAGAATTGTAGAGTTGGAAGGGAACCCCTGAATGTCATCTAGTCCAACCCCCTGTACTGCAGGTATCTCAACCAGATCATACATGACAGATGGCCATCCAACCTTTGCTTAAAAACCTCTGCCACTTCTCAGTGGAGTCTGTTCCAATGTTGAACCAGCTCTTACGGTCAGAAAGTTCTTCCTGATGTTTAGTCGTAATATCCTTTCGTGTAACTTGAGTCTGTTGGTTCGGATCTTAGCCTCCGGAAGAGAAGTTTGCTCAAAAGTCTCTTTAAAAATAAAATTTAAATCAGGGGATGGTGCATAGGTAAAAACCTCTCAATTTGTCACAGAAGACCTTCACATGAGGCTAAATAAAAAGCTCACTTCTGTGTCATTTTGCTGACTTCCAGCCCTTTGTAAAGGAAGCTCTGACTACTATTTTGCCTCAGCAGCTCCCAGAAGCAAAAGGCTTCCTCACTAACACTTGACTGGTCAAGAGAACTATCCTGATTCCGCTTTGCAGCTGTGGTTGGACAACTGCCTATGTGTATGCAATAACTTGTTTGCAGAATTGCTGTTGCAGAGATGCTATTCAAGCCGGCTGAATAATTCATGTGTGAATAAATATTCTTTGTTGAGTTGTGTGGTTCTGCTGACTCAGTGTAAGTCAGCATTGCCAGAGCCTCATCCAATTTGCTCATTTAAAGAAACGTCCAGGCCTCCTTCTTCCTGTTTTCAGTTGGGACAGCTGATCCAGGGATTATCGGCATCCTCTGCCCTTAGTCAAACAGTGTGGCCGTGACGTATTGGCTGTGCTTACATGTACAGTTTACCAATGAATCTAGCACATAATAACTCGCTCATCTGAATAAAAATAAAAGCTGTTCTTGACAGAAGAGGCTTTGAATGGATTGTGGCTACTGTAAGAAATCAAGAACTAGCAACTCAGTCTGAAAGAAGGCCAACCCTGGGGTCGTGAATTCTCCTTACTTCCCCCCCCCCTTCCTCTGTTTTCTGGTTTCGATCCAGAAGTCACGCTTTGGTTATGCTGGCCTTAAAATACGGCTTTTCACACTTCAGTCAACACTTTGCTGCGCAGTCGCTTAAAGAAAGCCGTCAGTAGCCATGTGAATGCAGCACTTGAAAGGAATGCCATCTTTTCCCAAGCACAACACCTGAGAAAAGCAAAACTCAGCGAGTTCTGTCAAGCATGGCACCCTTCTGAGATGCCAAGTATTACTGATGTATGCCATCTTCTGTTGACTGAAAATGAAAAGTTTGGAATAATGTATTTCAGCTGTAAGATCCTTGGGGGAAGAACCTTGTCTCTTTTTTTGATGCTGCTCTGTAAAGCAAAAATACTGCAGCATCAGCATCATTATTATTTATGAATAACAACAGCAACTTATCATATATCATTCTACATGTGCGGATCCTGAGCCAAAATGGTAGTATCCACAGAGACAAGAAAGATATTTGCAGGTTTGGAGGAATCCAAGGGGATTTGTGGGGTAGGGCATGTTAAGGTCTGAATCCCTGGAGAGAGCCCAGCAAAGACTGAGCATGTTGAGCAGCCACAAAATGCTGGATGAATGTTGGAACAGGGTGAGGGGGGAATAAAAACCCAGAGGGGTTAGGGAACATAGTAGAATATCCTAGGAAAGAGCATGGGCAGTGGCTGGAACCTGAGCAGGGCTTTAGTCTGCAAAATTTTGTTGCAGATCCTACATGCTACTTCTAATGTTAGGGGCATAAAAGGGGCTCTTCCCTTTGCTTGCTTTTCTCCACTAAAGGGTCCATACTTTATAAACCTTTTTAAAAAAGATATAAATGAATTATAATAAATTTCCACTGTCACCAGCCCTACATTGATTGATTGATTGATTGATTTTTGGTAGCCTTAACATAGCTTCTCACTAGAGAATAAGGCTGATGTACCAACCGGGGAGGGTGCCTCACCCCAGACAAGTGCTGGATTTACGCATAAGCTAAACAAGCTATAGCTCCTATAGGGCCCGTCTCTTGGGGCCCCCCAAAAAAATTAAAGAAAAAAAACCTGGATGTACATTTCCAAAATATAAGATTAAAAACAAATAAAATAAAACCTACATACAGCAACAGTTCTAGATTCAGGTAGGTAGCAGTGTTGGTCTGACACAGTTGAAATATATTATATAAATAAAAAAAAATGTCCAGTAGCACCTTAGAGACCAACTAAACTTGTTCTTGGTATACGCTTTCATGTGTGTGTATCTGAAGAAGTGTGCATGCGCACGAAAGCTTATACCAAGAATAAACTTAGTTGGTCTCTAAGGTGCTACTGGACAATTTATTTATTTATTTTCTAATACAGCAACAGTGTTATGTGTTGTGTAGGCTCCTAAGATGTAAGTAATGGGCCCCACCTGCTAGCCTGCTCCCTAAAATATCACCATATTCATATCACGTATAACATATATTCAACACAAAAAAGTGACTTGTTGACAGAGGACAGCAGGACATATAAAGGGTCCCATTACCTTCAGAAGCTTAGGGCCTCATCGAACCTAAATCCGGCCCTGCCCCAGACTGTCACCATATCGCAGGAAGGATTCAAGCAGAATTTTAGGTTTGTGAGGTTAAAGCAGATTAAAGGTCTCTGTTGCCCTAGTGCAACTGACATATCCCCTTTTTTAACATCATTTCAGGGTGTTGAACTAGATGGTCCTCAGTCAGGGTGCCCTTTCAACTCTACAATTCTGTGAGTCTATGATAAGCACCATTTTGTGCAAAGCGAGGGGAAAATGCATTGCGAACGAACGACTGGCAGGAAGATTGCTAAAGTAACACCCCACCCCACCCCACCTCCAAGCAAAGGGCGGCGAATGCAGCAAACAGGCTCTTATGTTGCATAACGGCCTTGCAAAAAGAGACAAGAAATCCCAAGGGATGCTCGGCGAAGGCCGCCTATAATCTCCACGTCAGCTTTGGGCGAGCAGATCAGGATGGCTGCACCATCAAGAGAGACCGGGCGACGCTTAATGCATGTGTGCAGGAGGGACCTGAGGCAACCCGATCTCCGAACTCTTTCTTTCTCACTCTTTGGCAGCCGTCCGGGCTCCCCTCAGGCTTGGGAGAGTTTTGTGCCGGGGACCAATTTCCCATTTACTGCATTCCCCCCACCGGATTCCCAGTTGGGCAGGAGGGGGGATTTCTGCATGGCATCTCTCTCCCTCACCTGCCGCACTCGGCTCCCCGTTTCATACGCCGGGAAAAAGGCGCGATGGCTCCTCCTTCCACGTCGCGCCCAGTTTTCCCTTGACAGGCGCTCTCGCCTCTACTCAAAGCCAGAATGGCGGCGGCTGCTTCTTTGGTGTGCTCAGCTGTTGTCCCATAATTCATTCCCCCCAAACACAATACGCTGCTTGGGAACTACTTTTGTCTGAAAGATTTAATAAATACAGTTTTTTTGGGGGGGGCTTCCTTTGGGATTGCTTGTTTCAAGCACACACACACAACACCGCCCCTTTAGGGTGACTCGAGCCCCTGGAATTTGCCAAGTGGTTTCAGGCACCTCTAAATATCGTTTTCTCGCCACCCGAATCAATCCATCTGCTGAGCAGCCGCGGCCTCTGCCTGGCACGGGAGCGTGGAGCGCCCGCCCCGCCGCAGTTGCTCTTCTTTGGCCCGACACCTTTGTTTATTAGGAAGGAAACGCGGCCCTTGCCCAATTAATGCATCCTCCAGTCGCCCATAATATGCCTCCCCCCCCCCCCCGATAACCGAGAGGGGATGTTTGCATTTTAAAAGATGGCAACGAGAAAACTGAGGCTCGGTTTCCTACACTTTCGATTCCAAATCAATTCTCGCCCAATCCTGAAGAACTGACATTCTGTTGATGTTGCAATGTCACAATCTGTCTCAGGATGCCACCTTTCTTCACCTTGTAAAGGGAAGCTCACATTTCTGGCTGCATTTTGGATGAAATTAACAATGTGTTGTTTGGGGATTGTGTGACAGGAAAACAATGAGGGTTTATGTTCCCTTAATTATAGAAAATTCAGTGTGTTAGAAAGATGGGCCAGACTTTATTCTGGTCGGGGGAAATTTTCAGCTGTTAAAATGAGCAGCTTATACCCAAAATCAGTTTTCTGCAGCAAAATATTCCAGTTGCTAGAACAATAAGCAAAATTAAGGGATAGCAATGTGCACTCCTTTGATATATATGTATTTTTTTTGGGGGGGGGGTCCAAGCAGTGTGCAAACACAGAAAGGATGTGGTTAACTGGAATACAGTATATGAATTCAGAACAAAGCTTTGTTATATTATTGTTGTCTCAAGGCTACTTACAGAAAAATGGAAACAAACCCCTTTTTTAAAAAGCACAGTAAACAACAAAGCACTAAAATGGGGTCATACACCACTTCTCAAGATAATAAGAAAAAACCTACCACCTGTTATGTAGTGAAGTTTCACCCTGGGCCAGCAGGGGGATACTGTATATAGTTTTCAATCAGGTCTGTAGATAGTTTTCCCTCAGGTCCGCGTCAGTTATTTTAGGCGGGAACTCTGGGCTGTTGTTGTTACAATGTTGACAGCCGGCTGCCTATAAAAGCAGGCCGGCTGAGCTGTTTGCAGTCAGTTCTATTCCAGCTTATGAAATAAAGAGCTAGTTGGAGAAATCGCTGTGTCGTCGGCTATGTCAACCCACAACTTAACTCTGGCGACGAGGATGGGATGGATGGACATCAGAGCACAGCCAGATGCGGCCAGCCTCTGAACTGAGCTGAATCACTGAGCTGAATCACAGAGCGAAATCACTGAGCGAAATCACTGGACAGAACCAATTCAGAGCTGACTGTTCTGGCTAGAGCACGGTGTTCCATCCATCGCCCTTCACGCCGGCATCGGAATCATGGCTTCACTTGTGCCTCTACCGCCGTTTGCGCCAGCCTCTGAATCATGGGATTCCTACCTTGCTCGGTTCGACTGCTACCTCCAAGCCAACGAGCTGACAGCAGTATCAAAGGATCGGAAGCGGGGCCTATTCCTCAGCCTCTGTGGGCCTGAGGTGTTTGAGACGGCCCGAGCATTGGTTGCGCCCGAAGCAGTCCAGGCAACACCATGGGACACGATCCAAGAGAAGCTCCGCAACCACTACGCACCAAAGCCGTCCAAGATTGCTGCCCGCCATGCGTTCTACCACCGGAACCAGGCAGAGGGGGAGTCAATCAACAACTACACCACCGCCCTGCGACAGGCTGCAATGCACTGTGAGTTCCGAGACTTAGACGATGCCCTGATGGATCGAATCGTCTGCGGGGTCCGGGACATCCATCTGCAACGGCGTCTCCTCGCCAAGCCAGACCTCACGCTGCAGAAAGCCATTGAGGAGGCTGTGGCCTCAGAAGCTGCTGAACGCTCCGCCCAGGAGATCCGCAAGTGCAGCAGCCCGCGTCTTGCTAGGGAGCCAGTTCCGGTGCATCATGAAGAGGCCAGCAGTGATGAGGCATCCTCCAGTGAAGGCGATGACGTGCACCAGACAAAGCGGGAGCACAGGAAGTTCCAACAGAAGTCCAAGGGCCAACCGGAATGTGCCGGCTGCGGAGGCAACCATTCCCGTGCCAAGTGTCGATTCAGAGACGCCATCTGTAGGAAGTGTTCCAGAAGGGGCCACATCGCTAAGGTCTGCCGATCGGCTCCGTCTGACACCCCCCCTTCATCGACTCGCAAGTCCAAGCCTTCCCTCCAGTCTGCCAAGGAAAGTTGTTTCGCTCTCACCAACTGCCGCTGCCCGTCTGGAACCACGATTGGCCAAACCGACTCGCCTACGCGACGCAAGCTGAACGTCACGGTGCTCATTGAAGGAGCTCCATGTGACATGGAGATCGACACCGGGTCTGCCCTGTCCATCGTGTCGTGGAGCACCATCAAAAGACTGGTACCCAGAGTGTCCAAAAGGCAACTCGACTCTCACCGCGTACACCTGAGAGACTACCAGGGAAACGACATTCCCGTGGTAGGCGTTGGCCGGTTCCGGATTGCCTTCAAGGATTTTTCGGGCCTGCTCCGGTTGGTGGTGGTCGAAGGTCAGCGGCCAAGCCTCCTAGGGCTAGACTGGTTTGATGCCCTCGGCCTGGAAGTCACCGGCATCAACTGCATCTCTAACGCAGAGACTGAGGGTCTGGTCAAAGACTTTGCCGAGGTTTTTGACGGCACCTTGGGGCAATATACAGGTACGCCCATCTCCTTTAGCCTTGATCCACAAGTCGCCCCCATCAAGCTAAAGCCACGCCGGGTTCCCTTTGCTCTCAAGGCTAAGGTGGACGAACAACTGGACAAACTGATCGCCCAAGGAGTTTTGGAGCCGGTTGACCACGCCAAGTGGGAAACCCCCATCGTCACGCCTGTCAAGCCAGATGGGTCGGTGAGAATCTGCGCTGACTACAAGTGCACGATCAACAAGGCACTTCAGCAGCACGCTTATCCGGTTCCTGTTGTCCAACACCTGCTGCATTCCCTGGGTGAGGGTAAGGTCTTCGCTAAGCTGGACCTTGCCCAAGCCTATCAACAACTGCCAGTCGATGATGCCACTGCTGAAGCCCAGACGATCGTCACCCACCGGGGGGCATTCCGTTGCCGCCGGTTGCAGTTCGGGGTGAGTGTGGCTCCTGGCATCTTCCAAAGCCTTATGGAGCGTCTCCTGCAAGGGCTTCCGGGCGTGGTACCATATTTTGATGACGTCTTGGTGTCTGCAGACTCACACCAGCAGCTGTTCAAGCGCCTCCGTGCCGTGCTGACCAGGTTCCAAGAGGCCGGGCTCAAGGTAAAGAGGGAGAAGTGCCAGATCGCCGTTCCACAGGTAGAGTTCCTGGGCTATCTTATCGATGCCTCCGGCCTTCACCCGACCACATCCAAGATCCGCGCTATACAGCAGGCCCCCACCCCAAAGAACAAGACGGAGTTGCAGGCATTCCTGGGGCTGCTGAACTTTTATAACATGTTCCTGCCCCACAAAGCCACAGTGGCTGAGCCTCTTCACCGACTCCTTAGTACAAAGACGCCTTGGGCCTGGGGTCATCGGGAGACGGCGGCCTTCAACGCGGTTAAGGCTCTCCTTTCATCAGACAGTGTGCTGGTACAGTACAGTGAATCCAGGCCGCTGGTCCTTGCCTGCGACGCCTCACCTTTTGGCATCGGTGCTGTCCTTAGTCACCGTTTTCCAGATGGAAGAGAAGCACCACTCGCCTACTTTTCCAGGACACTATCTCTGACGGAACGGAATTACAGCCAGCTCGACAAGGAGGCATTGGCACTTGTGGCTGGAGTGAAGAGGTTCCATGAATACCTCTATGGCAGGACTTTTGACCTCATCACTGACCACAAGCCACTCCTGGGCCTCCTCGCCGGTGATCGTCCAACTCCACCGGTCCTCTCGCCACGCATGCTGCGATGGACTGTTTTCCTGGCTGCCTACCACTACCGGCTCATCCATCGCCCGGGGAAATCGATGGGCCATGCCGACGCCCTCAGCCGTTGCCCTCTTCCAGCATTTGTGGAAGACCCGGCTCCAGCTTCATCGCTCCTTCTGATTGAGGATCTTCCGGCAGCGCCTGTATCAGCTGCCACTGTGGCCTCCGCGTCTGCCCAGGATCGCACCATCAGCCGGGTGCTCAACTGGGTGTGGAGGGGGTGGCCACAAGGGCCTTTTGCATCAGAGTTCCAGCCCTTCGCAACCAGACAACATGAACTCTCAGCTCATCGCGGCTGTCTGCTGTGGGGAGACCGCGTCGTGATTCCCCAGGGACTCCGTCAGCGCGTCCTGGAGGCTCTGCACGTTGGCCACCCGGGAATTGTCAAAATGAAGGCGTTGGCTCGGTGTTATGTCTGGTGGCCTAATATGGACGATGCCATCACTGCCTGGGTGTCCGCCTGTCAAGCGTGCCAAGAGTCGAGGCCTGCACCACCGGCAGCTAAGGGACACACCTGGGAGACGCCAAAGACACCCTGGTCGAGGGTGCACATCGATCTGGCTGGCCCCTTTCACGGCCGGACCTTTATGGTAGTGGTGGACGCCTATTCCAAATGGCTGGAGGTCGCCCTGATGCCCTCCACCACTACCGAAGCTGTCATCCGGGTGCTGCGAGGCCTGTTTGCAACGCATGGGTGTCCTGATGTCCTTGTCTCTGACAACGGACCACAGTTCACGTCAGGCACGTTTGAGCGGTATCTTTTGGGACTGGGCATCCGCCATGCCCTAACGGCACCCTTTCATCCATCCAGCAACGGGCAAGCGGAAAGAATGGTGCGCTCGGCAAAAGAGGCACTGGCGCGCCTGGACCGGGGAGACTGGCATGAGCGGGTCGCCGAATACTTGTTCGTGCAACACATCACCCCTCATGCGGCCACAGGGAGGAGTCCTGCTGAACTGCTTATGGGCCGCCGCCTCAGGTCACCACTCGACCGGCTACACCCGGACTTTGCCGTGGCTGAACCCCCAGGCTGTGCCAACGCGCCACGGTCATTTGTCCCAGGAAACCAGGTCTTTGCCCGGAACTATGTGGGGGACATTCCTTGGGTGCCAGCCACAGTAGTGGGAGTCACGGGACCTCGCTCGTACCAGGTGGCACTCGAAGACGGACGCTTGTGGCGACGGCACATAGACCAGCTTAGGCGCAGGGTTGGGGACTTGGACACTACCGAGGTGCCCCCAACTGCGCTTGCGGCTCCAGAAGAGACACGTACAGATGGCGAGGCCCCACCTACACCTCCCTCGCAAACTGCCAGCGTGGAGCCGAACCAAGCCGCTTCAGAGGGTCTGCCAGACTTACCACAGACTCAGACCACTCCACTTGCGGAGGCTCCACCCACAGCAGCGGATCCAGGGGATTTGGTTCCAACGCCACCTAGGGTCGCACCACAGCCTCAGCAAGAACTGTGTGGCCCTCCGGACTTGGCTACCAGTCCCCGGCGGTCTGGCAGAGTTCCCAAGCGCCCAACTTATTTAAAGGACTATGTTGTTGGACATGTATCACTGTTGGTCTAAGTATGGGAAATGTAACCAATATGCTTTTGTGCCTAATTGAACCATTACGCGTAGTGCTGTATATAAGGAAACCATTACGATTGTAACTAACGCCTTATCTCGGTGGGGAGGGGTGTTATGTAGTGAAGTTTCACCCTGGGCCAGCAGGGGGATACTGTATATAGTTTTCAATCAGGTCTGTAGATAGTTTTCCCTCAGGTCCGCGTCAGTTATTTTAGGCGGGAACTCTGGGCTGTTGTTGTTACAATGTTGACAGCCGGCTGCCTATAAAAGCAGGCCGGCTGAGCTGTTTGCAGTCAGTTCTATTCCAGCTTATGAAATAAAGAGCTAGTTGGAGAAATCGCTGTGTCGTCGGCTATGTCAACCCACAACTTAACACCACCCTCTAACAATAACAGCATGATTGCCACTATAAGTTAACCAGCAGTAGTAACCTCCAAACAGCAGAGAAAATTAACAATCAAATGCCTGGGGGAGGGGGGAGGAAAGCCTTTGCCTGTCACTGTTATTGTAGATATCAGGTGACTCTGTTTTGGGAGAGCATTCCTCAAAGAGGGAACACCATCGGAAAAGGCTGTCTCTTAGGCCTTCAGCAGGATCTTCCTAAATGCCTGATAATGGTCCCCTGTGTTGAAGTGTGGGATTTAGCTGTACAGTACTTGGGGAAACTTACAGGAGGAATGTGGGTGAGACATGGGGAGCAAAGTGTCCATTGTTGATTTTTTAAGAGACTGGAAATTCATCAGACATGCCGGAAGAACCAACAGTGATAATTAATCCTTTTATCGTAATAATATGTATAAATAGATGCTGGGTGTACACAACAGATGGTGTGTGTACACATATGTGTATGTATGCATTTGAAGTGTTTGCTTTACGTATTCTTTTAAACTCTATTTAAAACAATAGAAAATAGAAATAGAAAAAGCTCCTAGGAAGCCATGTCAATTTATTAAAAGCACGGAGGCTGGATTTGTACATTGATTGGTTATTACTGTTGACTGCATTTTTCTCTTGCCCTTTTCTCCAAGCTGTTTGGGACCATTTACATGCCTCTCCGGGCCTTCTACCCTCCAAACAACCTTGTGCCACAGGAGGAGCTTCCTGACTTGCGGGAGATTTGAACCTGGCTCTTTCCAATCCTGCTCTTAACATTTTTAACCACTACACCACGCTGGATCTTAATTAATGATTCATGCAACAGATGGGATCTCAGGACCCTCAAATTCTATTTTTATTCTTCCTTATTATCAGAAACCAAGCACAGAATTAGAGGCTGCTCTGCTGGCTCCCCAGACACAAAAATAGGGCTGTTGTTGACAACAGTCTGTGTGGTGTTTAAATAGCCAGTGAAGCGGTCCTGGATCACTTGCGTTGCTTTGAAGCACCCAGGATTTTCTGCACTAAGGAGGAAACAAAGGGCATCCCTTTGGCAAGCATGAGGCAGCTAGATGGCACCGGATGGTACTTCCACTGCTGTGCTATTGCCAGCTCAGGCCTTTCCTTGAGTGGCAGCAGCTGAAAAGCAGCATAGGATATAGTGCAGTTGTAAATCTGACTTAAGACAGAATTACCTACGACCAAGTGCTCACATTAAATTCTCCGTAAAGAAAACATGCATGCTCAGATCATTCTAGAGCCACACCAGTGCTCCAGTTACACTTACATTAATGGAGTAGTGGGGGAAACGAGTGCCCAACCCTTAACAGACTGAGAAATCAATATGGAAGATTGACTCTACATTGGTAAGTTGTAGTAATGGTGCTAGGCAGCTTAGAAGGGCTGGAGGGAGGGAGAGAGAATTCTGTTTCTAATACAAGCTCATCCTTCCTTAGTGCTATCTCTGCAGAGTCAAGTCAAGGTTAAAGCCTAACACTAAGAGATTTAAGGGGTTTGCATTTTTATCCTACATTAAACTTTTGGCCTCACTCCTCCCAGCACCCGATTAGAGTTTTACCTTCTAAACTTGTTCACATGGCCCCTTGTGTGCCTTGGGGTGGGCAGGAGGGAGACACAGCTGTTTTTACAGGAAGGTTATTTTTGTTCTGCTGGCCTTCCCCCTCTCTGTTGCTTTCCAAGCTTTGAGATCTTTTGGTCAGGGGCCATATGAAGGGTAGACTGCTCAAGCCAGAGCTGCCCGCAGGAATTCAGGAGATCAAAGCCTTCAACAACACAAGCTGAAAAGAGAAGGGGAGAGAGAGAAAGAAGAATGTATGAAGAGCACATTGTGGGGGAAAGCCCAACTGTATGTCCATAAGTCATATTTTGTTGTTATTTTTTTTAAGCATCTCCTATGGTAGAGGTGGTTTTCAAAATTCCTACCTTCAAGGAAGCTTTAATCTGTTGACTTCCTGGCAATACCTTCCTTCAGGTCAACTGTTAAAGGATTCTGGGACGTCATTCTAGGGCACAAAGAAACTGGCCAGACCTATTGGTCCTCACTACTGGACAGTGAGCAGAAAGTAGTTCATTATCTGTCAATAGATATTTGGATGATTTGAAATAGATTGGCAAGGGTCTGTGGCTCCTAATTGTCTAATATGAGCAACAACCAATAAGCTTTCCCCTCCTAAATTAGGTTGCTGAAAAAGGAATGCTTGGGGAGAAATCAGGGCAGGACTTTTGTGTGAAAGGACTTGTGAGCCTGGGCTGAGCCAAGAAACAGCCTGATCCTTCATGTTTAGCATAAGTCAGTCTTGCTGAGCCACTGTTTTGCACCTGGCCCTGGTTGGTATACCTCATGGTTTTTAGTGGGGGGAAACCCAAGTAGACCCCACAAATCTGAAGCCTATCCAGTCTGTTCTAGGGCCCAGAGGATGCTGCTCCTGCCTATTGGTCCTCACCTTCATGCCCCTTAGTGAGATGAGAGGACTACAACAAAAATTTCCCTGAACTTCACCCATCTGATACCTTCTCCCTGAAGAAACTCAACATCAACATTTCAGTCTACACCTTGAAGAGGCAATGTGCCGAGATGGCCTATTTATAACATATGTCATATCTGCGATTCAACAGCCCCAAACAATGTGTGACCTCACCAGAATTATAAAGCCCAGGCTTTTGAAACAAAACAAATGCTATCTAGGGCGCATTGATGGGCTCTGTCTGTTTCCTTCCCTTAATCTCAGAATATAAGAATGGGGCAGACAGAGGTGCATATAGTAAAGCAAAAGTCATTCCAGCAACAGTCGGTCAGAGCCTTATAAGCAGGGCATGATGGAGAGAGCTCTTCTCTGTTGTTTGTCGCGGAGAAGTGAATGTCAAAGGTTTACTGCCTGTGAATATAGTTATTCTATTTTTAGCCATCATGGCTTATAGTAGCTGATAGACCTATCCTCCTCGACTGTATCTAATCCTGGCTAAGAGATAGAGATGACAGTCATATCAAAAAATTACCTGGGGGTAAGCCCTAGAGATTTTTGTTTACTTTATTTTTATTAGTTTTCAAATTACTATAAAACCACAAAGGCAGTTGAACAGAAGAAAAATCATAATACATACCAGCTAAAGGCAGGGCATACTAAACTTGAACTTAATAAATAATAATATAAATACCCAAGTTTAAATCCTGTGCTGCAATGAACTTTCTTGGAAGATTTAAGCAAGTTGTTGTTTTGCACATTTCAGTCCACCCAACCTCAGTCTTTAATATGGGTGTAATAACATTCATTGTCTTTGTAGCCCTGGACTGAACTGCAAAGGAAGACTCTCCCTTTGGGACCATGGTTTGAATTATCCGAGACTGTATACCCCTCATACCTTTGAAGGCATATTCAGAGCCTTCAATTTTCTCCCTCCAAAGAATTCTGGGCACTGTAGTTTGTGAAGGGTTGCTGGAAACTGTAACTTTGTGAGGGGCAAACGACAGTGTCCAGAACGCTCTGAGGGAAAGAATGTGCTTCAGATGTGCTTTGTGGTGTGTACACAGCCTGTTAGAGAGGGCTTCCAGTTCTTCCTTGACATTTAAATCCCCTGACATCATATGACATCGATTGATAGGTGGGTACACAAACGGTTGGCCACCTCTGGATCCACTTTCCCACTCCTGTTTTAGTGAGGAAGTGAGCCAAATTTATAAGAGCAGCATTTACATAGATATATTCTTTTTAAAAAACATTTAATTTAAAGACATTACGAAGAACCAAAGAAGAGCCTGATGGATTGGGCCAATGGCCCATCTAGTCCAGCATCCTGTTCTCACACTGGCCAACCAAATACCTGCAGGAAACAGGCAAGCGGGATCTGAGCACAAGATGAGTCTTCCTTTCCTGAGGTTTCCATCAACTGGTACTCAGAAGCAATAACTGCCTTTCGCCAGGGAGGCACAGCATAGCTATCGTGGTTTGTAGCCACTGATAGCTTTCTGTATGAACTTGCATAGTCCTCCTTACAGCCATCACTGTCTCCTGTGTGAGTGAGTCCTATAGCTGAACTAAAAGGTTACCTCTTTGAACAGATAGATAACATGCAATATCTCTAATAGGGGTGGTATTTACACCTCGTGCTTCCTCTATTATCTCTCCATTCCCTTCGCTTTTCAGGCGGCTTTCAGGATCAGGAAAACGGGTGCCGTGCAATATGGCAGTTCTCCTACCGGCTGTGCATCCCGGGACTCCTGGGCTGCACATCCTGTGGCCGCCTCCTCTCTCCCCTCACCCCACATGCTTCCCTCTGCTGATGAGCTTGGCACAGATAATGAGTGTTATGCAGCAACAGCTGCAGACAGTTTCCCATCCGTCTATTTCTGGTGCAACGTATTATGTGTTTGTGGTGCCGAGCAATATATATATCTCAAACTTCACATGCTTTAATCTAGAGGGGTCAGGAAATAGGAGCAATGAAGGCTCTTATTGTGGAAGGCTGGAATGTGCTGGAATGTCGGCATTGTCAGGCAAGGGGCCCTAGGCAGTGGAAGGTAATGCTGACCTCACTGTCTCACACTTGGTTTTGCCTGCCTCCAGAGAATGCAGCAGAACAGCCTGTAACCCTTTTGTGCCCAAGCCCAGGCTGCTCAGGCTTCTCTTTCAGAATGTGTTCCCTCTCTCTCTCTCTCTCTCTCTCTCTCTCTCTCTCTCTCTCTCTCTCTCCATTTGTTCTAAGTGGGCACAGAATTTTCAAACCATCCCTTCCAGGTTATGAGGAATGACACTTTTGCCCATCATAGAACCAGATGGTGTTCCACATAGGAAAATTCCCTGGCACACTAACTTGCTAACCTATAAGAAATATTCCTCTCCTCCCCATCTCCCAATAAATACCTGTCTGTTTCCACTAGAGAGGGTAACAAACAAGGAAGAGAATTTGTCTTAATTTCACAGCAGCGTTAAGAATTGTATGGAGTGGGAGGCATTTATCATACACAACTGTGCCTGCCTGCAAACAGTGGATGTTTCATGTGCACTAAATAAAACATATCCCTGAGATTCTCCACGCAGGTTAACCTAAACGAAAATTCATTTTGAAAGGTCTTGTTTTAATCAATAGTCTATGTTCTGCTGGTAGCAGAGAACGAGATGTAAAATAGGTTAAGATAAATCCTTCTGTTGCACCAATCTGTGGTTGCAGTAGAAATATACAAGCTTACACTGAACTTTTAATCAGCTTGATGAAGAGTTATGCAGAGCTTCAGCTACCGCATGCCCCTGTGTTGATAGAAGTTAGTTCAATAAATGAGATTACTTCGCCTATTTAAATGAGGGAATCTGTTCCACCTAACGAAAGAATTAAGAACAGGTCCATCCTGCTCCTACATTTTCTGACATACTGTTCTCCAAACAGTGCCAGCCCTACCATTAGGCAAAGTAAATCAGCCACCTCAGGTGGTAGATGCTGGAGGCACTGGTGACAGCCTCCGGCCTGTTCCTCCTAAGGGCCAGGGCATTCCCCTTTCCTTGAGAACAGAGCTGACCTGGACTCACTAAACCAGCCTACTGCCTTCAGGTGTAGTGGAAGATGATGTTGTGAAGATTATTTGTAACCTGTCCTTATTTATTTTTATCTTATATCCTGCCTTTCCTCCAAGGAGCTCAATGTAGAATACCTGGCTCTGTTCCTCACAACAATCCTGTGAGGGAGGCTAGGCTGTGACTGGCCCAAGGACACAACAATTTATTTATTTCTGAAGAGTTAACATCAATTTAAAACAAATACAATCAAGAGACTTTCTATCCCATCAACAGTGTTGAAGAAAGATTCGACTGGTAGCCCAGTTGGCTTCTGTATGTGGACTATGGATAGAGTGCCATCTTGTCTGTGGTCACAGGGAGCAAAATATATTGGACCGGCCCTCCTTCTAAGGCCAGAGGCAGCATGCCAGTTCCTGAGGAAGGGCAAAAGAAGAGGGCTACTGCCTTTGTGTGGGCTTCTCACAGGCATCTGGTTAGCCACTGTGGAAAACAAGGTGCTGGACTAGTTAGGCCTTTGGTCTGATCCAGCAGGGATCTTATGCTCTTATCTTCACACACAAACAACTCCTACTGAGGGCTGAAATATTTCAGGTGTGTGTCCTAGGTAGGCATCGCATCCTTAAAAAGGTAAAGGTAAAGGACCCCTGACATTTAAGTTCAGTCGCGAATGATTCTGGGATTGCGGTGCTCACCTTGCTTTACTGGCCAAGGGAGCCAACGTTTGTCCACAGACAGTTTTTCCAGATCATGTGGCCAGCATGACTAAGCCGCTTCTGGCAAAACCAAAACACCACATGGAAATGCCATTTACCTTCCCACCGTAGTGGTACCTATTTATCTACTTGCACTTTGACGTGCTTTCAAACTGCTTGGTTGGCAGGAGCTGGGACCAAGCAACGGGAGCTCACCCCATTGCGGGGATTGGAACCGCCAACCTCCCAATTGGCAAGCTCTAGGCTCAGTGGTTTAGACCACAGCGCCACCCTTAGAGCAGATCATTTAAAGGGGCAGTTGTCTGCTCTTGGGGTAAGCACCCTAGTGAAGCTTAGGCATCTCCAGGTTGCCTCTGGGATTCATGTAGTACTGAAGTCAGCTTCTCAGTTTCAGTTACTCATTTTTCTAATCCATAGTTCACATTTCCATATCGTTCTGATTTATTTATTTAAGTCTCATGAAAATCCATCAACATTTCAACTCAAGTTTCTGCCAATCTACACATGCTTATGTGCAAGTCTTCCCAAAATGCACATTTTTGCAAAGCAATTGTGCATGGTGCAAGCTATTTTCAGTAATATATGCCTCTTTATGGACACTGCAACCCAGCATATGCATTTTTGTACATGTTGCTTGACTGGAGAAACACATCAAAACATTTGGCTAAGTGTGAACTTCAGAGAACGGCTGTGTTTTTGCGGTTCTCGTATTGATTTGGCAGGTGCAAATTAAGTAGGTTTGCCTTTAAATATGAACTGAATCCCCTTTCTCCCCCATGCCTACCCTTTACCTCTTTAGCAGCATGGCAGGACAGCACAAAGGGAAGGAGAACAGATCACAATCTTTCAGCTCAAGGAATTACATTCATGCTTGGTGCTTAATTCCATGGCTGCCTTTTGGGTTCATTTCCTGGTCATCCAGAGCCTCACAGCACAATCCTGGCTTCCAGTCAGACTGGATTCCCCCCAACTGGTTTCTGGCTGGCCTGGCAGGATTTTGAATGCCCAGAACCTATTTATTGTTAAATTGTACACCTTTGGGCCTTTTTTAAAAAAACAAAAAAACAAAAAACAAAAACCTCCAAGGTGATAACCCTAGAACTCTTGCACAATTGAATGAATGAAGTAAACAATTTGGTTGGAAATCATTCTCTTTTCCTATATTGCTGATATGTGTGTTATCAATATGTATCCTCTAACACTGGATGAAGGAAATTAGTATACGTGTTATATACTGGTTGTGAAAGAAGTCAGTAAGCTCTCCAAGGAATATTAAAAATTAGAATGCTGCAGCATGATTTCTGACAGGAATGAGACCTTGTCATGACACCTGCGCTCAGAGATCTGAAATCTAGTTGCCGATCTGCTCCTGGGCCAGGTTCAAGATGTTGCTATTAGTATAAAGGTAAAAGGACCCCTGACAGTTAAGTCCAGTCATGGACGACTCTGGGGTTGCGGCGCTCATCTCACTTTAATGGCCAAGGGAGCCAGCATTTGTCCGCAGACAGCTTCCGGGTCATGTGGTCAGCAGGACTAAGCCGCTTCTGGCAAACCAGAGCAGTGCACGTAAACGCCGTTTACCTTCCCACCTGAGCGGTACCTATTTATCTACTTGCACTTTGATTGAACTGCTAGGTTGGCAGGAGCAGGGACCAAGCAACGGGAGCTCATCACGTCACGGGGATTCGAACTGCCAGCCTTCTAATTGGCAAGTCCTAGGCTCTGTGTTTCAGAGCACAGCGCCACCCGCATCCCTTTGCCATTAGTATACAAAGCCCTTAATAACTTGGGACCAGTCTACCTACGAAATCACCTTACCTCATATGTGCCCATTCAACCACTTTTATCAATGGAATTGGCACTACTACAAGCGCCACATAATACTCATTCTGCATTGGTAAGAACTCAGTCATTTAGTGTGGCAGCATCTTTGGAACTCCCTGCCTATTGATATCGAGCAGATACCGTCCCTGTATTATTTTCAATGCCTTCTAAAAACATTCTTGTTTAGACAAGCCTCCCCTTATGCTTAGAAATGCTCTGGATTTTAATCTGTTTTAGTACAGGCTTCCCCCCACTTATGCGCAATTGACTGGTATAGACGAAGCACTGGGAAATATATAAATAGATCCAAGCCAGGGTGGGTGAAATAGGCACCTTTGCAGGGAGCATAACAGACTTACGAAAAATTTGCATTCATATGAAGACAAGAATCTTGGGTTGCAGGTGTGGTTGGGGGGGATGGGGAAGGTCAGACCGAAAGAAATGGGCCTCAGGCTAATGAATCACACCTGGCCAGGTGAGTCAGCAATAATTAAAGCTAAGCTCTTTGAAGGTTTCCAGCATCTGTGAGCAAAGTAAAGCGGCAAAAGACCCTGGGCTGGTAAACAGGGCAAAAATGCACCTCCTCATGTGCAGATGTTGGCTTTCAAAAATGTTTCTGGAAAAGTCTTCCCCTTCCAGAAGGAAGGTAATCATGAAGATGCCAGCTGCCAAACTGCATGGCATTTTCTAGAAGTGATGAAAATAAATTTGGTGCCAAAAGTTTGGAGCTGAAAGTGAGTCAGCCTGTACACTTTTGCAGAGGGTTGGACTAGTACACCCTGCTTATATGAGCATGTCAACACAGTCACTAGTTAAAAATCACACCACTTCAAAAAGATGTTCAGTATTACTCAAGGTTTCTTTTTTATGAAAAAATAAAAATAAATTATATTTTTTCATTCTGTCCTTCCTTCAAGGAATCAGGGCAGCATAGATCAACAAGTATAGGATTTCTTCCACTGCCGCAATTTGTCCTCACAACAATCCTGTGAGGTAGGTCAGGTTAAGAGATAGTGGCTCTCCCAAGGTCACTCTATGACCTTAATTATCGAGTGAAGAATATTATCATTTTTTAAATTTAGTCTCTTTTGTCCTAGCTTGATATTCTGACACCACATGGGCTGTCCTCAGTTAGCTTAAACTGATGGGCTGAGGTTGGCCGGTCCGGCCCTATAATTAGGCAGGGTGGGACAGCTTCCTTCTGGCAGCAGTTTTTGAGATACTGTACTGATAAAGGGCAGCAAACTGTCAAAAGAATTGGTTGATCATAATGCTGTTTAAAATGTTTTTAGCATCACAGATGGTTTGATTTGGATTTTCAACCACTGGCACCTACATTTATTGGACCATCTCTGGAGTTTTCGGGTACTAGCACCTCTCTGTATCTGGCACTCCCAGTGCCAGTGGAAAAAAACCCCAAACAACTCAGATCAATGTATTGGCCACACAGGCAAGAGCAAAAAGAGAGGAAAGGTAGCAAATTGGCAAGCAGTGTGGCTATAGATGGAGGATCAGGGCAGCAAGAGTCTATTTCTCCACCACATTCATTTTTATAATAGCATGTACAACAATGTAGAGTTGCCACTGTTTGACTCTGCCCTTACAGCTAACAATAGATTGATCTGCAACAATTAGTGATTGTATTTATCTCCATGCTGTGAGAGGGTCCACCTGCTCCTTTCTGCATAGCAAGGTAATGTAGAAGAACTCATGAGCCAGCTGGGCAGCTGTTTTGTGGTCAGTTGGCAACCCTACAGCAAAGATTTGTGGGAACATTCGGAGCAGTATGATGAAATGTACAGTAAGAGTAGGATGGCCATCTTTTGGTGGACAAAACTCTTGAGCCTGCACAGCATACCAGAATTCAACAAAATTCTCCCAGGAATTGAAAAAGGGGGCATCTGGTTAAATCTCTGTCTGTCACCTAACTGGTAAAGACACAGGTACTCCAGCCAGGCGAATAAAAGATGATGACTTTAAATGGTTTCTTTTGTTCTTGCTGAAACCACAGTGTGGTGTGTTTTTATTTTCCGCTAGGAAGGGGTTAACTGGAATGAATGTCCTTGTTGAGTTCCAAGTCTCCTTGCATTCCAGGGTAAATAGTGTTTTGCAGAGGCTGGTTACCTATGGCAACAGCTGAGGGGAATATTGCAGGCGAATTTTCTGAATCACAGGCTTTCACAGCCCATAAGTTTATTCCGCAGTGAAAACACTTCCAGCTCTCCACCTCTGATGTAAGAGGTATGCTTTTTTTAAAACACACACACACAACCATTTGTGTTGCAAGCAAGAGGGGGTTTGGGGGGGGGCAGGAGGCTCAGGGAGAGAAACCCTTGCAGAATTGGATACCACTGCATTAGTTTATACAGCATCTTCGTTCTGACATGGCATTAACATGAGATGCATGAATCTGTAAAAGGGGAGGCAGGGAAATAAGAATAGTGAGTTGTTCCGCAGATGAACAAATCAGAAGTACAACCATTAGCTAGAAGAAGAGGCTGTTGGATCAGGACTGTGTTTCGCAGTTGAATCAGAGCAAACAGCAATCTGCAGGAAACCCGATGCTGTTTGCTCCAATTCAGTGATAAAATGTAGGACGCGGAAAAAAACCCACTCAAGCACAAAGCTTTAAAGCGTGGACCTGTGCCTAGAAACACAGTATAAAAGGAAGTCTGGATGAGCCCTAAGGAAACAAATTTCGTTTTGGCTTGGTACCAAAAAGATTACAATGTCGGCATCTGTCATGTTTGCGGAATACCCTCCCCATGCAAATAGGGGTGGTTGACTGCCTGTGCTTGTTACTATGCTGTGTATTTTTGTATTTTTATGTTGTAAACCGCCTTGTGATCCTCGGGTGGGCGATATAGAAATTTAATTAACAATAATAAGGATGCCACCACAGAGCGGCTACCAGGTCCTCTGCCAGCCTATACAGTGCATATAGCCAGTGTGGTGTAGTGGTTAGAGTGTCGGTTCAGGACCTGAGATACCTGGGTTCAAATCCCGCCCCTCACTCAGTCATGAAGCTCACTGGGTGACCTTGGGCCAATCACTCTATCTCAATCTAACCTACCTCACAGGGTTGTTGAAGAGTTTGAATGAGGTGCAGAAGGAACCATGTACTTCCCCTTGAACTCCTTAGAGGCAAGGCGAGTTATAAATACAGTAAGCCTTGTAGGATTGTGAAATATACTCGGAGTCGAGAGTGGATTTCATGCTCTTTATTCAGCTCATAGTAGTGAGGAATGAAAGTTCCTTCAAAATATCTGCTTTATATACATTATTTACACAATGGGCCGCACATGATTGGCTAATTCTGGGATTCTCCTGTAGGCCAATCAGGTTGCAGATTCACTTCCACCTGGAACTGGATTGGGTGGCTCCTGCGGACCAATCATACTGCTGCATTGTTCTAGGACCAATCAGACTGCTGCATTCTGGACCCTATTGTTCTAGGACCAATCGCCGACTGCTGCATTTCTAGGACCAATCAGACTGCTGCCTTTTGGATCCTATTCAACTCAGTACATAACAGATTGTATAGTGATCACCGTATGGGAGAGCTGTCCATTCCTGCATTGCAGAGGGTTGCACTAGATTATCTCAGGGTCCCTTTCCATCTCTACAGTTCTGTGATTCTTGCTCTCAGTCACATCCTCACATGCATTTAAAGCATTCTTATACTGCTTTAACCATCACGGGGAATCCTGAGAACTGTAGCTTATATGACTGCTGGGAACTATAGCTCTGTGAGGTCAGCACCTTTCACAAACTGGAGTTCCCAGGATTCTTTTGGGGAAACCATGGCCATTAAAGCACTAGACTAGAGCTGCAAATGTGTGGTGTTGCTGCGACAACCGAATCTCTGAAATCCACACTGCATGAAATGATGCCAAGGGCTGCAAGCCCCCCCCCCCCCCGCCCCCGCAGCAAATTTAAAGGCTATTGCTACCACTGTGATGAGCTGGCTTAATGCATCTCTCTCTCTCTCTCTCTCTCTCTCTCTCTCTGGAGGAGAGAAAATAATACTATAGTGATCAAGATAGTTATTTTGATACAGAATACCTTGTAAGAAGGTCAATTAATTCTCAACGTCAGCTCAAATTCCTGCAGAAAGCGAAACATAATTTATGGCTATCTCTAACAAACAGTAGCTGATCTTATATTCTACATCTCTTTACTGGGTGAGCTGTGCTCAGTGTTGTGCAATAACACGGCACATTTCAAGGCTTGGGGGAAAGTGTTTTCTGAACAGCAAGAGAAGCAGGATATTATTAGAGGAATTTGCTACATTTATCCACCTGGGTTCACAATCCAGGTCATTAGAAAATTGTTTTTGCTGTAACAGGAGGGATGTCTCACCCACTAGTAAATATTTAACGCTGGCTGCAAAAGACTGCTCCGAAAATGTCATTTTTGGAAGCTTTTTGAAAGATGCCATTGTTCATTGTTGAAGAAGGAACAATCTACACTTGCAGGGTGGGGAGGAGTAAAATGTAACACATTTGTTCTTATCCCAGACACACACACACACACACACACACACACACACACACACCAAAGACCTGGATTGTGGCTTTTTTTTCTGTCAAACTTTCTTTAGCGAACAATGGATGTTATTTAAAAATCATGCACTTAATCTTTCTTTTTCTTTATTAGCTTCTTCCATCTCTGTATGAGAAAGAGATTGAATGTATTGATCAGAATGTGACACATTTGTGATTTCCGCCTCCCCCCCTCCACCCTCTGGCAGCAAATGGAGGTTAATGGGTTAGAATATAGTTATACAAATTACCTAATGAAGCAGAGGGAAGCTGTGGAGGAAGAGCCTTGACATTAGATGAGAAGGGAACAGAAAAGAGAGATCCCAAGTTCAGAAGAAAAAACTGGGGACATTCTCCAGCTTTCTTAGGGCTGTCATCAGATTGGAGAAGTCTTGACTGATTAAATCAGATGAATTTTGGTCCGTTGGTCCAATATGCATAAATCCACATGTCAGAAATAATAGCTTTCTAAAGAAGGGGGGGGGGGACACACAGTACATTTGAGTCTCAGCAGACGCCATTTTAGAGGTGTTTCTCCTCCTCTGTCACACAGGAGGGAACGCCTCTTTTAAGTAGCGGTGTTTTCAGGGCAGGAATTTGGAGTCGATGCCTAGTGCCCTACTCAGCAGAATGAGCAGGTGGGTCCACAATGCAGTAGGCAGGGCTGAGTCTACCATTGAGATGAGTAAGGCAATCACCTAGAGAATACCACCCAACATTTTGAGTCCAAAAAAACCAGGATGCACATCTTCCTGCCTATGTGAATCAGGGAGCCCAAAAGATTCACTTTTTCAGGGTCATGCAAGATTGTGGCCCTGAAAAAACACCTTTTTGGGAGGCAAGGTCAAAATCGTGCAAGATCACAGCACCCAAAATGTCCGCTGTGCTCTCACGTGAGAAAACGGGATGTCCCATTTTGGGGGGGGGGGACACTTGCAGGATATGCTTGAGAGACAGACCCCTTCCCCTTCCTCCCATTTCTCCTGAGCCCTCCCAGCCATTCCTCTCTGTTGGAAATCAGAGCTATGCCTGCCACAGACCTCTCATATACACCCTAGGCTAGCCTGCTGCACCGGAGCCCAGTGCCCCATTGAAGTCAGGTTTGACTGCCAGTTAGCTTCTGTAAATGGAACAGAGGGCGGCACCATCTTGTCCATTGCCTCAGGCAGCAAAATGGGTGGCCATATTTTAAAGTAAGCAAAGTGATCGAAAGAGGGAACCCATTATATCTAGAGTCTGAAAATACTTAACTGTGCTACTGCTTTTAAGCCTGTGGCCACAGTCAGGCCATACATTTAAGGCACCATGGTAACAGTCATGGCTTTCCCCCTCTCACCCAAGGAATTCTGGGAGCTGCAGCTTGTTAAGGGTGCTGACAGTTGCTAGGAGACCCCTGTTCTCCTCCCAGAATTAGAATTCCCAGAGTTCCCTTGGATGATGGATTGATTGTTAAACAACTCTGGGCAGTCCCGGGATGCTGTTGCAACAATTGAAACATTGGCGGAATTGTCGTACCACATAATACCCATTCTCCCCATCCACTGCCACAGTGTCCTTTCTCTTGGCATATCAAGAAGAACAAATGACAGCAAAGCTTGCAAGGTTTTTAAGCTGGGGCAATCAGAATAAGAGCCACTATTCGACTATTGATTCAAAACCTTAAAATGTATTTTATATAATTGACTTTTTATTTCTATTCTTTGTGTATCGTATTGTTGCTTTTTTGCTATGGCCGATGGCTGACACAAATAAAGATTCATTCATACCCATTCTGCATTTGCAATAACTCGATCATTTAGGCAGCACCTGCACTTTGGAACTCCCTGCCAACTGAGATTAAGGAGACACTTTGACTGTACTCTTTTCAGCACCTGCTAAAAGCATTCTTGTTTAGGCAAGCCTACCAAGAAACTTAGAAAGCTGAGGTATGTTTTAGTAATTTAATTTTTGTATGTTTTAAAGAATGTGAACTTTTCTCAATTTTCTTGTTTTATCTTTTTGTAAACTGCTTTGAGGGTTGTTGTTTTTTTACAATCAAGCGGTGTATCAATTTTTTGAAACAAACAAACAAACATTAATAATAATAATAATAATAATAATAATAATAAATTTTATTTATATCCCGCCCTCCCCAGCTGAAGCTGGGCTCAGGGCGGCTAACAACAATCAAAATAATCCAACGATTCTAAAAACATTTCATTATAAAAATTAATTAAAATCAAATTGATGGCAACCAATAAGCAAAATTCTGTGCAGATTGCCAGAGGAGGGGGGTCAGGCTGCGCCCCAACCAAAGGCCTGGTGGAACAGCTCTGTCTTGCAGGCCCTGCGGAAAGATGTCAAGTCCTGCAGGGCCCTAGTCTCTTGTGACAGAGCGTTTCACCAGATTGGAGCTGCAGCCGAAAAGGCCCTGGCTCTAGATCTCTGTGGCCTGGGATCTTCAAGATGTTTTTATTTGCAGACCGTAAGTTCCTCTGTGGGACATACCAGGAGAGGCGGTCCCGTAGGTATGAGGGTCCTAGGCCGTATAGGGCTTTAAATCTTAAAACACAACACATTTAGTATCAATCCAGCCCATTTCTGTAGTATGTAAATGTCCCGTTGTAAACACATTTGAGTAGATTTGTCTATACATGGCAATGCCTCTCACCAGTCCTGATATCATGTCATCATGACATCACTGAGGAATTGCAGAAACACTGTGCTGTGCGTTGCAAAAACCATTCATTTTTAGCATGTGCCACTCCTCTTCAGTTAGGCCACTGCTTAGTTTGCCCCAGTCTTTCCTTAGGCGAGATTTTAAAGGCACCAGAAGCAGAATGAACAAGAAGATAAGACTCCATTACAGATTTCCTGGTTGGAGCCTTAGAAAAGAAGAGGGAAGAAGGAGGCATTTTTTTGTTCAGCTGCGTGCATTAGGTTCTCATTTCCCACCAGTTCCTGAAAACAAGTCTTGCTTTGGGAGGGAGGGAGAGAAAAATCACACACAGACACATAACATTTTTCCATTAGCAGAGCAAGCAGGGAGAAGTAATGGGCTGGGGGAGGGGGGCAGTAATCAGAGAAAGGAAAACGCCTGGGCGCCTGCTCTGCCATAAATTGCATCTGGTGGTCGGGTTATTAAAGTGACTGCATTAAAGTCATAATTCAGCAGGTCAGCAGTGAGCAGACTCTGCAATCTCTCCTCCATCATCCCTCCCAAACGCATTTTCTGAGAGGACTAAACCCCAGTGGCCTGAATCAGCTTTTACTGTAGTGCTTAATGACTTTTCTCCCTCCCCCACCTTAAAGGACTTGGGAAGGGAGGGGAGACAGAAGGAGGAAGCCAGGCTACCGATGACATCATTGGCGCTCACAAAAGGATGCTGCTGCCCAGCCCAGCTGAGAGGAGAAAAAAGGAATCCCCACTTTCCATTTTCCCTTGCAAGGCAAGAACAAGCTCCAATCCACTCAAAGCCTTCTGCTTCATAAGATGCTTAATTGACTTGGATAAAGATGAAAAGGAAGGGCGAGATATATTGTTGAGAGTCTGGTGCACATGTAAAGAAGACATCTTTTGTATTATTTTGATCCAGTTAAGCCAGGGATTCTCAAACCCTTTATGTTTCCCCTTCAGAAATTGCTGTGTTTTCCTGATGTGTAATGACCCGGAAGTGTCTGCGGACAGCGCTGGCTCCCGGCCTCTAGAGTGAGATGAGCGCACAACCCTAGAGTCTGGCAAGACTGGCCCGGAAGGGCAGGGGTACCTTTACCTTTACCTTTAATGTTTCCATGCCCGCCCCATGAGGAAATCCAGTGCAAAAGCTGCCAGTTGATCCAGACAGGATCTATTCAGTTTCAACCCTACTGCCTGCTTTTGCTCCACAGCACAGTTCCTGAAGTGTGTTACTTTGTGTTAAAATGAGGGACAGAAATCTGGAGTCACTTCCAGAGCAGACTGGGAATTTTCCAGATGCGGATGTCAAGTAAGGGGACCCAACCAAATCATGTTATTGGGTCCATCTGGCTCAGAACTGTTTACTGACTGGCAGTGGCTCTCCAGAGCTTCAGGCAGAACCCTTTCCCAGCCATACCTGGAGTACAGGACACTGAACCTGGGACCTTCTGCCTGCAGTGCAAGTGCTCTATCCTCCCTCTTATGTGTTGATCTCACATTGCAGCCTTCCTATATTGCATATAAAAGGTAAAGGGACCCCTGACCACTAGGTCCAGTCGTGGCCGACTCTGGGGTTGCAGCTCCCATCTCGCTTTATTGGCCGAGGGAGCCGGCGTACAGCTTCCAGGTCATGTGGCCAGCATGACTAAGCCGCTTCTGGTGAACCAGAGCAGCTCACGGAAACACCGTTTACCTTCCCACCGGAGTGGTACCTATTTATCTACTTGTACTTTGATGTGCTTTCGAACTGCTAGGTTGGCAGGAGCTGGGACCGAGCAACGGGAGCTCACCCCGTTGCGGGGATTCGGACCACCAACCTTCTGATCGGCAAGTCCTAGGCTCTGTGGTTTAACCCACAGCGTCACCCACATTCATATACCATGTAGCATATACAGTACTGTACTGGAGCCTTGTGGCATTGTATATAGGAAGGGAAGCACAGGTGGCATAGCCCAAACAAATGGCTATCGTACATGCAAAACAGCCTGTGATGTTGCACCTCTTTTCCCCAGGTACAGCTTTCTGCATTCCTAATTTGCTTCCCACGTTTCTGGTTTGTTTCCAGTGGTGTCTCACCTAATTGCACAACCAGCATTGTGGGAACCTGCTGGCTGCAAGCAGCCTGAATTACAACATCATCAGAATGGATCCTGAAACCAATACCAAGGGCTAGAAGCAGTTTAAGTGTTAGTGCCTTGAGATAGGAGTTTATTGTGGCATCGGAAGTACTCATGTATGCACGTTGTTTTTTGCAGTATTGGCATTGCAGCATTGTCATCAAACAGCAGCCCAAACGTTTTACATTTAATCCACATTTTCTCTTACTGCAGAAGAGCTGCTGAGTGAAATTAACTTGTCGTTGCTAATATGCAAACTTGCTAATGCTGTTTTGCAGGGGACAGTTTTTCAAGTCTGTGGTGGCATTCAGAATGTGGTTTCTAGTAGTGGTAGCAGTAGGAGTAATAATAACAATAATTTATTATTTAGATGTCCCCCATCTGACTGGGTCACCCCAGCCATTCTGGGTGGCTGAGTAGCACACTGACACCCCTACTTCCCTTTGCTCCTCAGCTGAGAACAACTTGCCCATTTTGTTTCCATTGATCCCCAGTACCAAAGTGAGGGTCATCTATTTGTCAATTCATTGTGTTAGTTTTGATGTCTATAGCCCTAAATGTCCTGGGACCCATTATCTGAAAGAGCTTGTGTTCTTTGCTATCTGCTGTGGAGGCACCTCTGGTCATTCCATCAACACAGAAGGTCAGAGGATCTATGACTTGTCAGAGGGCCTTCCTAATAACGCCACCCTGGTTGTGGAGCACCTACCCCACCAATGTTTGTCTGGTGCTGCTGTTGCCCATCTTTCAGCACCAGCTGAAGGCCTTTCTTTTCTGCCAGGCTTTCAGAACAGATATGAGTATGACCTGAACCAGGATACATTTATCAATGTTTTGCTCTGTGATTCCACTGTATTGCAATTTATTGTTTTTACTCTTGTAACCATAGCTCCTATTTTATTGTACTGCAGTCTGTATTGTTAACCCATACTAACATCATATGCAATGAAGGACGGGATATACATGTCAATCAATCAATATTTCCAGTAACTGCTGCGTGCTAAAGGCATGACCAGATTGGAAGAGGTATTCTCTCAAGATCTCTGCACAGTAAATGTGAAACATTACCTGGGAGACGGTAAATGCAGTACAGTATATACAGTGGCCTTAAAAAATTTAAAATGACGATGATGATAAAAGTCTTTAGCACTCTTGTGAGCCTTGCACAGAAGACCTCAGCAGTAAAAAGCAAAAGCAAAAATAAAGGGACATGAATATCCTCATCCAACCCCAAAAGCTTCCATTTTGCTCATTGTGAAACATGATACAGTCCCTGGCTGGAGAGAGCTGCTAATGTTTGCTCTTTCACACCTCCTGAGGATTTCCCCCCCTAAAGATGTGCAAGCACAGGTACAGAAATACCTCCATGCATGTCCAGAACAGAAAAACAAATGGAGGCTGGGGGGAGGCATGACTGAAAGGAGAAATGAAAAAGCAAAAAATAACCCTGATACATTTCCTCCACTGTTGCTGGATGACAAGCAGGAGAATACCAATGAAGATTACCACTGGGGGGAAATAGAAACGTATGAAATCTAACTTGCTCAAAAAACACATAGGAAAATCAAGTAGTAGTAGTAATAATAATAATAATAATAATAATAATAATAATAATAATAATAATGTAACACCCCCATCTGGAAGCACCATCTGAATAGCTGCAGCAAATATCGATCATAAACTAATGTGAGGATTTCGGTATTTTTTGCATTTCATTTTATTTATAGAACCAAAAATGTGCCAGGTTTCTTTTTACAAAAAGGGGAAAGAAACTGCTTCCTGCCCAGGCAATTTATAATCCAAACAGACAAGAAAAACAGAGGAGGAGAAAGAAAAGAAAGGGGAAGGGAATAAGGTTTCATATGCAACTCTGTATGTTCACTTGCAATACTGTAGATACCTGCACAATCCTACTCAAAAGTAAGTTCTATGGAATGCAAAAGATGTGCCTGACTACTTTATCAAAATAAAATCAAAGAACAAAATCTTTGGAGGGAGGAGAGATTTTTAAAGCAGATGCATATATAAAATGAATGTTTTGTGTTTGGTGCCCAGTGCATTGTATCAATGACACTGACTAAATATGAGTAGGGGGAGATGCAAATATGGGGGGGGATAATAAGGAGAGATTTTAATAAAATTTTACGGCAAAGTCGGTTTCTTCATTGTGCAAGCATAATGCCTGTCTTCATAGCTAGCTTGCCATCCCTCCATTTTCTTTTGTTTTCTACTGACAAATGAGAGTGTGCTTTCTCTCAGAGATTGTGCTGTGATATGAAGATTCTGTTTACCAGGTCTTGCAAGATTCCTAAAGATTGCCACACATTTCCCTTGCTGTGTGACAACTACTTTCTCTCATGCACTTTGAAGGCAAGCAGAATGTCTCATTGCCGATTGCCTGCTGGGGTTTATTTCTCTCCTGAGAACGGAATGTAGCTTTGACGTCCCAGGAGAATGAAATCCACTGTGACTGAAATCTTCTGAAGAAATTATATCCTAGCAAATTTCCTATATCACTGCTTCCTGCCACTGTGACTCAGCCCTTGTGTGGATAGGCTAATCTAAGGGACAAGCAGGTGCGCAATAGACATGATCCATTCAGTAAGTGTCCTTTCCACACACCAGGCGTAATCTGAACTCCAGCCTGTTATGGTTTTAGACAGAATGCAAATGGGTTTATTTTTTTTAAATAGGAGATATACTATACTTCTTTACTGCAGTCCTATAAATGTTTGTAAATTATACTTTCGACAGATAGCAAAAAACAAAACATGGCTACATATCCAGTTTCAGAAATGTGCAGAAAATGTGAAACAAGTAAGAGTTGGCCCTATAAGGAAGATATGTCCCATTCCATGTGATGCTCTTGCGGAAACAGGCAAATATTCATTGCTGGGTTAGGACTTGCACATGCTTCTGTGTGGGCATCACAGATCTCATGCAGACCCCATTGAAAGTGCTGGCTGAGACCATGGAGGTGGGCAGGGGTGTGTGTCCCCCATTTGTGGACCCAAGTCATGTGCCACACTTCGTTGCATGCCACGAGACCTAAATCAAAGCCATCATCTTTTATTTTTTGATAACTCACATTCTATGGGACCAGACAAGACAACAGTAAATAGTTTCACATAAATAGTTTTGCTAAAACCTCTAAAAAAACAACTTGAGGGAACAGACTGCCAGGCAGTCTCATTCATTGAGCCCTGTACTGACACCTCGAGTGGGCAGTGATTTTCCAAGATCTTGAGCAGAGAGAGAGAGGCCTTTCCCATCACCTGCTACCAGGTAGCAGCTGCCTGATCCATTAACTGGAGAGGCCAGGAACTGAACCTGGGACCTTCTGCATGGAAACAAGGTGCTCTACCACTGAGAGGTGATTCCTGATATTCCCCATGCATGCACCTAACATGTGCACCTAAACATGCAGAGTGTTAGCCCGTATTTGCAAACACATTTTATACAGCCTGCCGCAACACAAAGTACAGTCATACCTCAGGTTGAATATGCTTCATGTTGAATGCGTTTGAGTTGCGCTCCACGGCAACCCGGAAGTAATGGAGCACGTTACTTCCGGGTTTTGCCGCTTGCGCATGCGCAGACGCTCAAAATTACATCACGTGCATGCACAGAAGCGGCAAAAAGTGACAAGCGCGTGCGCAGACGTGCCATCGCTAGTTACGTTTGCTTCTGGGTGTGAACGGGGCTCCGGAACGGATCCCGTTCGCATCCCGAGGTACCACTGTCTTTTATAAATAAAATAGGGGATCAGAGCGCAAGAGCACTCTCTCCTCCTGTAGCTTCCAGCAACTGATATTCAGAAGTATTGCTGCCTCCAAAAGTATCCTTTACGCCAGTGGTTTTCAATCAGTTTGCTGGGGCATCCTGGGGTGCCTTGAATGATGGTCAGGAGTGCCATGGGAAACACTGGTCTCTGTTCCTATTTCCTTCCTTTCCTTCTCTGATGTCCTCTTGTGTCTCTGCCTCCCAAAGGCTTGCACAGCTGTTTGCTGCTGCAGCCCTAGCTACAAGCTCCCCAGATGAATGGTGCCTCTGGAGCTGGCCAGGAGTTGCTTCCCAGGCCCCTGTGGGGCAGTGTGAGAAGGCACCTCTCTTTGGGGCAGGGGGGCAGCTCAGAGACCAGGGGTGGCAGGTGCAGCTGCTCAGAGGACTCCCAAGGAGAGAAGAGAAGAAAGGAGGCTAAGGGAACACTCCACAAGGGAGAGTGTTCGAAAAGGGGTGAGGGGCTGCCAGCTCTGCAGGCAAAGGGTGACATAACTGGGTTCCTGAACCGCACACGGGTGCCGCAGAAAGACTGTAGTTGGTCAAGGGACCCATGGACCCCAAAAGGTTGAAAACCTCTGCTTTGCACAATTTGTCTGGCCTGTGGATAGTAAAGGTAAAAAAAGGTAAAGGACCCCTGACAGTTAAGTCCAGTCGCAAATGACTCTGGGGTTGCAGACAGTTTTTCATGAGGCCAGTATGACTAAGCCGCTTCTGGCGAAACCAGAGCAGCGCACAGAAACGCCGTTTACCTTCCTGCTGGAGTGGTACCTATTTATCTACTTGCACTTTGATGTGCTTTCGAAATGCTAGGTGGGCAGGAGCTGGGACCGAGCAACAGGAGCTCACCCCGTCGTGCATGCCCTAGGCTCAGTGGTTTAGATCACAGCGCCACCCATGTATCATTATGTAATTAAGTCACTAGGTGGCACTTAACTTGGTTGTATCTGAGTGTTGTTGCTCTGTTCTTGTTTAGAGGAGTAAATAAAGTTCTTTTCTAGCTTCCTGATTTTTTCCTCTGAACCCTCCATGACACCTGGAAATCATCTCCACTGAATATGTGTTGGGGGGAGAATCCCCTCTGAGTAAATATGCTTAGCTGTGTAATAAATGCATGGAGTTAATTGTAAATTGTGAAGAAGCCCTTTAAGATAATAGCATCCTTTGTTCAGGGACCTTGTATTACTTCATTTTATTTTGCAATAAAGAACATTGAATCATGCGCCACAAAAACGATTAGAAAATGTATTGATTGCATAATTTAAAAAACTCACTTCATCTTTCTAGACAGACCAAGCACAGCCAGCTTGAGATTAAGGTGTGGTTCAGAAGCCCTGCTCCTGCAGAACCACATTTCTCAGTGAGTCACAGCTTTTGCCGCTCTGCCTCCCGCAGGAACTGCACAGGGAGGACTATTTTCCCCTCACCTTCCTCAACGGTGGATGTGGGCGATCAGCGCCACAAATGCTAAATCAAGCCCTGGTTCTGCTGCATAGGCTGTTTTTCAGGCAGCCTGATATTCTAGGCATATCCCCGTGGCAAGAAAATGAGCATCACATCCCAGCCGTGACAGCAGAGGGAATCTAGAGCAGCTAAAAATACATCACTGGCTGCCTCTGAAGCTTCGCACGCAGAAGCCTTTTTCTTGTGACCTCTGCTCCCTCCCCCCGCCCCCCTTGCTCAGTTCAGGCACTGGAGGCGGATTGTGAACAGCTTCATCTTGGAGACACAAGTATGTGAAGGCGCAGGACGGATTCCCATGACATAGAGCAAACCAGGCTAGCATGCATTGTGTGTGTGTGTGTGTGTGTGTGTGTGTGTGTGTGTGTGTATTAGCTGTGGAGTACAAACATGCTTGCTCCAAAAAATTCTCTTCGAAATCCTCCTGTGCAAATGCTGATGTAGAATCATCTTCAGCTTGTCTGAGTGCTCACATACCCAACACTTACTGGATATTTGTACAGGTGTCTGTGATTATCGATGTTTGATACCTGATCATTGGTCCCCTGCAAGTATTTGGAAGGGGACATGCAATGGCACACTGTAGCTGACATGCAAAGGTATGAATATCACAGTGATTCCCCACCAGCATTTGACATGCACAGTTCAGTGGCAGACTTTGGGTTCTCAAATTTCAGTGAGCCTTATGTGATGCTAAAATTTGGCACGCGCCCCTGCCTCTCACGCTGCATTCTACACAATTGTTGTGGTGCCGGCACCCAGTATGACTGAACTGGTCATGCTACCCTAAAACCACCTCTGCACACTTTTTACTTTCAGTAGGGCCAGGGCTAGGGCTGAGGTGGTCGTAGGCTACATAGAATCATACAACTACAGTGGTACCTCGGGTTAAGAACTTAATTCATCCCGGAGGTCTGTTCTTAACCTGAAACTGTTTTTAACCTGAAGCACCACTTTAGCTAATGGGGGCCTCCCACTGCTGCCGCGCCGCCGGGGCACGATTTCTGTTTTCATCCTGAAGCAAAGTTCTTAACCCAAGGTAATATTTCTGGGTTAGTGGAGTCTGTAACCTGAAGTGTCTGTAACCCGAGGTACCACTGTATAGAGGCATCTAAGAGCCATCTAGTCCAACCCTCTGCAATGCAGGAATCTCAGGCAAAGCATCCATGGCATATGGCCATCCAACCTCTGCTTAAAAAGCCTTCCAACAGCTCCTGAGGTAGTCCGTTCCATAGTCAAACAGCTCTTACATGTCCCTCCTTTTTCAGTGGGCCCTGCAAGGCTTACCTGACTGCAGTGGCATTGCTCCAAGCAGTGCTGGGTTGGGACCTGCCGCCCTTTCTGATTGTCCTCAATGTCCCCTACGGATGCCAGCACACAGGGGCAATGTAAGGAATTAAAAGCATGACCTGAGAGCTGATAGGAGTGTTAGGTCGGGGGGGGGGAGAGAACTAAGAAGGCCCTGGCAGCTGCCCAAGGATGCCAATGCTGACGCTAGTGCTGACCTTCAGGGAAGACTCCCCACATTGCCAAGAAACTTCTGCATCCCACTCGCATTGCAGAGGATTCCTGGGCATGTGCCCACTAAGTTCACATGGAGCAGTGTCGGGCATCGCCAGAGCCCGCTGTGAATTGAGAGTGTGCCTTAGAAACAGCCAGCGTTCCCCAGTCACTGGCTCAGGGTGGAAGGAAATCAGTCACATAGCCAGTGACCAAGCTGCCTCTTAGCTGATCTTTACACAGAGGAAGCCTAAGGCAGATCAAATTGCACTTTTAACTATGTCTTCAAATTCCATGCTTGGGATTCCTTATATGTTACTTTAAAAAGAGAGAGAGAGAGAGAGAGAGAGAGAAAAGGCAGCCTGGAGCACACCAGGAACCACAATGGGGAGGTTTAACCCTTTATTCCCCACACTGAAAAAATCCCCCAGTCTAAAGCTATTGGGTGCCATATGCAGCTTCAGGGGAATGGTGCAAGGGGAAAGGATTACACCCACTTCCCACTCATGCACCCCACAGTCCGGATATGGATGAGACGACGACGACACTGCACCTACTTTTAATTATTAATAATAATGAAAGTAAAGTAATAACAGCATTCAGACACATGTAAAGCAACACAACTGGAACCTGCAACACAATGCTGCAGTCTGGAGTGCTTCTGTTCACAGTTCCATGTATTCTGCACTCTGTCATGTTCTTCTCCACCATACTTTCTGGTCCAGTGTTCTGGTTTATTTGCCCCTTCCCATCAGCAGTTGGGCATTCATGCCCACTGAATATGTTCAGCTATAATTAGGCTGTTTTTCTGCCCTCCCCTTAGAGTTTTTTCTAAAAACTTTTCTCTCTCTCTTTGTACTGCAAAGCTTGGAGTTTCACCACACCTGCTGTTATATCCCTCGGCTGATATCTCCTATTATGGATACATAAAGATCCATACTTTCCTATTTGTATGTAGGATGGTGTAATCTGACGCTAAAGAAACCAGGATTCCCCAGGAAAAGATTTTTCAAACCAGTGGTGTATCTAAATTTATTTTATTTTATACTTGCCATGCAATAGCATTTTAATCATAGCATTTGCAAGTTATGCAGTGATATTTACAGCATTTGATAAATAAAGAAGAGTAATTAGTATTTGCTATTTGGCATCTTATAGTTTATGAGATTTCATATCTGAAGGCTACCAAAATTAAAACAATATAAAATCCTACAATCCTAAATGAATTGTGCTAAATGGCTCTTAGGATAAAAGGATAAGGACTTTTATTACAGCATCACTCTGTGTGTGTGTGTGTGTGTGTGTGTGTGTGAGAGAGAGAGAGAGAGAGAGAGAGAGAGAGAGAGAGAGAGATTAAGGTGCTACCAGACTTCTTGTTTTTTATACCAAAGACTCCCTCTGGAAATTGCAACAAATTTATATTATTCATATTCTGAATTTTCAGTTCAAACATTTCACGTTCAAAACAGCAAAATTCAATTTTTCCTTCAAAGCTTCTCATTTTAAAAAAATTAAATGATGACATTGGAGAACGCAGCAGTTTATAGATTTCTGTTCCTGTTCTGTTCCTATTGCCCTCACACTCCAGCCTGGTAAATCAAGAAAGTCAGGTGGTCTCTGCTGCTGTTTGGCGGCCATCATTTCTCATTTGGTTTTACTGCACACAGTGAAACACCCCAAATATCTCTGGTATTAACATGCACTCTAGAATGCTGCAGCTGTGATTGGATCTATTTATAACTCTCCTCTTACATTACCATCTCGAAAACATCACATAAAAGAGGAAGGTAATGAAATCTCCCCTTCTCCAGCCATCTCTCTCTAATCTGAAATGGCATTTCCAGGAGCTATTTTCAGTGAACCAAGGAGTCTAGAAACAAAGGCATTTCTTTCTCTCCCACTCAGACAGCATTCAGGCTCATACAGAGCCACAAAGCGATCTCCTCAGTACCACTCACATACATATTTCTTTCACATGGTCCTATATTATTCATGTCATCTTATTCACACAAATTTATCCTTTCTTGCCAAGACTTTATACACAAGTCCAAATCCTCTGACCTAAAATTTCCTTTCAGCTACACAAATATAAATCTTAAAATACTTCCATTTACAGTCCTTGATACAGTATAATCCTCCAGAGGCAAACATTAACTGTCTCATCCACATCTATGTCTCCACAGAGTTCTTTTAAGGCTGTTTCCTTTCTCTGTTCCTTTGTTAATCACCCAAGACTTAAATTATCCACCCGCTTATGTCCCTCGCTCTTTCTTTTTTTCTTTTTCTTCATCAATGAAAATTGTTCCACATTAATGATCAAATTCATTTCCTACTGAGATTTTCTTGGCTTCTTTTAATCAGTGGGTGTGTTTATAGTCATCTTACCCTGTCTTCGAAAATATCCTCCGCTGTCTAGATTACTGAACACATGTTATGTGCCTCTGAGAAAGACTTGATGAATGGGTGTGTATGAAATTGCAAATGTGAAACCTTGTGAATGCTACAGGAGATGAGATTGTCACTGTTCATATCTGGTGAGTCTATTAATGTTTGTACACATGAAGCTCTGATGTCTAGAAAATTTTCAATAATATTTATATTGTAGTTTTCCGTTTTTTTAAAATCCTGCTTTTTTTGAAGGAGCTCAGAGCTCTTTCAATGTACACCATTTTGAGCCTCACAACAACTCTGCGAGGTAGGTCAAGTTGAGAGATAGTGTACACACACACACACACACACACACACACACCTATGCATACATATACCCATTCATCAAGTACTTAGCGCTGTGAGGAGTGAGGGCCGCTCCCTGCAAGGCCCTTTCCACCTGGCCTAGAGGGCAGGGCCCACACTCACCAGCCCCACTGAAGAAGCTCCTCATGGGGCTGGAGGAACATCGCCCAGCTATTGTTTTATTGATTTATTGATTTAATATGCTGTACACCGCTTTGAGGTTTTTATTTAAAAAAATTAAGCGGTATAGAAATAAATTAAATAAATAAATAAATAAATAAATAACATATAAAGGTAAAGGTAAAGGGACCTCTGACCATTAGGTCCAGTCGTGCCCGACTCTGGGGTTGCGGCGCGCATCTCGCTTTACTGGCCGAGGGAGCTGGCGTACAGCTTCCGGGTCATGTGGCCAGCATGACTAAGCTGCTTCTGGCAAACCAGAGCAGCGCACGGAAACGCTGTTTACCTTCCCGCTGGAGCGGTACCTATTTATCTACTTGCACTTTGATGTACTTTCGAACTGCTAGGTTGGCAGGAGCAGGGACCGAGCAACGGGAGCTCACCCCGTCGCAAGGATTTGAACCGCCGACCTTCTGATCAGCAAGTCCTAGGCTCTGTGGTTTAACCCACAGCGCCACCCGCGTCCTTTAAAACACATATACCCATTATTAATTTACACAGCGACACTTAATATGTTTGTGAATCTAGACAGCAGGGGATATTTTTGAAGGCATGGTAAGCTCACCCGTGAGAATCATGGCTGAGTGGCAATTTGAACCTGGGTCTCCCAAGTCCTAGACCAGTACGATGACCACTGCACCAAACTGGCTGTCACTCCCTCACTACAGAATGCTGGCTAGTGTTAATACATCTGTGCTCTCCTAAGACTGAACCATTCTATGCATTCCAGTCTCAGGGATGCTGTGTGTTCTCTTAAAGGGCCAGGAATCTACAGAAACGTTCTTTATATGCTCACAGGAAACAACAGCATTGATCAAGACTGTATGCTATAGAAGATGGTTGCTACATCATTCTTTACCACTATTTCCAATGCGGAAGGTGCAGTCTAAGCTTTCCAGTATGAGCCTGCTTCCTTTCTCATCAAAAGTCTGGCAGCCGTGGCCACGATGCAGGAACATGCACAACCTTACCGGAACACTCAGTCTTTCACCATCTCCAGTTGCTTTCCCATTCATTCTCTGCAGCCCTGTTCTTAACATAAGTCAGGGGTCAGCAAACTTTTTCAGCAGGGGGCCGGTCCACTGTCCCTCAGACCTTGTGGGGGGCCGGACTATATTTTGGGGGGGAAATGAACGAATTTCTATGCCCCACAAATAACCCAGAGATGCATTTTAAATAAAAGCACACATTATACTCATGTAAAAACACCAGGCAGGCCCCACAAATAACCCAGAGATACATTTTAAATGTATAAATGTTTAAATACATTTTAAACAGTCTACTCATGTAAAATCACGCTGATTCCCGGACCATCTGCGGGCCGGATTTAGAAAGCAATTGAGCCGGATCTGACCCCCAGGTGTTAGTTTGCCTACCCATGACATAAGTCAACAAGCTTAACATGAGTCAACAGTGTGATGCAGCAGCAAAAAAAAGCTAACGCTCTTCTAGGCTGCATCAACAGAAGTATACTGTCCAGATCGAGGGAAGTAATAGTATCATTCTATATTCTGCCTTAGTAAGACCACACTTGGAATACCGTGTCCAATTTAAGAAGGATGTTGACAAGCTGGAATGTGTACAGAGGAGGGAAACCAAGATGATCAAGGGTGTGGAAACTAAGCCTTATGAGGAGTGCTTGAAGGAGCTGGGTATGTTTAGCCTGGAAAGGAGGAGACTGAGAGAAGATATGATGGCCATCTTCAAATAACTTAAAGCTGTCACATGGAGGAGGGAGAATGCTTGTTTTCTCCTGCTCTGGAGGGTAAGATTTGAACCAATGGCTTCAAGTTGCAAGAAAGGAGATTCTGACTAAACATTCGGAAAAACCTTCTGACAATAAGAGCTGTTCGGCAGTGGAACAGACTCCCATGAGAGGTGGTGGACTCTCCTTCCTCGGAGGTTTTTAAACAGAGGTTAGATGGTCATCTGTCATGGATCCTCTAGCCAGTGGCGTAGCGTGGGTTGTCAGCACCCGGGGCAAGGCAAGTAATTTGCGCCCCCTAACCCGTGGATTTGCGCCCCCTAACCCGTGGATTTGCCCTAACCCCAGATGTTGCGCCCGGTGCAGCCGGCCCCCCCTGCACCCCCCACGCTACGCCACTGCCTCTAGCTGAGATTCCTTTATTGCAGGGGGTTGGACTAGATGACCCTTAGGGTCCCTTCCAAGTATAAGATTCTATGATTCTATTGTATCCTGTCATACAGAACAGGTAGCATTGAAGTGTAGATGTGCATAAGCATTCTTCGTTCTTTCTTTCTTTCTCTCTCTCCCATTCTCCCTCTCTCCCTCCCCCCCCCTCTCTCTCTCTCACACACACACACACAGTGTGGGGAGGAGGTTTGGAGTGGAGGAGCATAAAACAAATAACTCTTCAAAAGGCAGTAGAATAATATCACCAAAATGGCAGGACACTCCAACAGTTAGAAAGATAGCGTAGCACTTGTCTCTAGTCTAAAGAGTCATATGAATTTCCCCCACCCAGCTGTTACAGGTGGAGAACAGGCAGCTGCTTTCTAAAAGTTAAAAACGAAAATCACAAAATGGTGTGATCACAGGAAAGGCAATTTACGCTAATCCCCAGCGAAAGAATGGGTACCATTTAAAGGTGCTTTCAACACTTATGGAAACCTATTCCAAACATGTTTCATTAGTACAATGGAAATATTAGTTGTGTGTAGGGGGGGGAGGATGTATTTTTTTTTTAGATAGATACACAATTGAGTGATATTCCTGCATCAAATATGCTTCCTCATGAGAAATCACAATGACATTTGTACCAGGGCCAGCCCAATACATTTTGTTTCCCGAGTTAGAGCAGAAATCTTGCCCCCCATCCCTAAGTAAAAATGTGCAATGTGCAGCAGAACCCAAGGGCAGTCAAGTTATTTTGGCAATAGAGGAAGAAAATCCTGAAAGCACCTCTTCTACTCCCTGGCAGTAAAAATATAATAATTAATTATAATTACAAGCAATTAAACATCTATCAATTTGCTGCCTGTTCATGACACCCAAAAATCTGCTGCCTGAGGTAGCTGCCTCCCTCTGCTTAATGGTAGGGTCAGTGCTGCCAACTGTGAATTCATCATGCCCCTCGTAGTAACCTGGCAGGCTTTTAAATATGTCCAGTCCAGCACACTTTTGCGTGATCTGCCACTGAAAATAGTTCAATGAGTTAGTCAGACTTCACCTCATTTCATGGTTTTTTACCAGTTAGGATTCCGCTTCCTGTTTCACACACTTTTGCAGCTCATGAAAGATGTTTGGGTCTCATTAAATAGTTGCAAATCCTCCAATTATTAGTCTGAACAAATATTTTTCATCTTTCATTGTCGCAGGCCACCTTTTCATTACAAATACCTTCTTTTTAAAAAATAAAAATTAAAAAGTACATTTTGCAGAAGAACACCCACTGAATCAGTTCACTAATCCTGAACATTATCGCTCTTTGATGTTTTCCAATATTCGTATACAATTCCACTGTAATAAGGGTCCAACTGTTACACATGAGCGATCGTTGTGCCATCACAAATCTCAGTAACAATAAAAACACGAAGCAAATGGAGGCTGTATTTTATAGTGGAAAACTTTCACTGAATGGATTCCACACACACATACAAAATGACAGAAAATCAATGCCTGTGTATGGAAGAGGTAAACTCATTAACCAAATATCCATTATGTTCACTTTTGCACATACTGCTTCAACTGTAAACATTTTAGCCAATTATTTTGAAGCTGGAATAAAGCGTTCCACGTTTTAAATGCTTCCCCCCCCCCCCAGTTCCTTCATTATAGCAGAAAAACTGCATTCTGTATTCAATTCAGTGGGAATGGAGGCAATCAAGAAATAATTATTTCCTTGACAACCGGCTCGGTTATCATTGGTACAGAAATAGTGTGGGCCTTGCACTTGTCAATCATGGATGAGACAGGAGGCACTCTGGGGAAAGCCTTCATGGGGGGGGGGGAGCTGGGGGGACGGAGGGATGCATTGCTAAATAACGTCCTATATCTGAGTCAGGGAACTGGAGTGAATGAAAACACTAAGTCAATAGTGAATTGGCACAAGGCTTGAAATGTTTCCCCTTCTGTTTGACATGTGTTCTCATTAGCATGTTTCCAGTATGGTATATGGGCGGCTAGAAGGGCATCCCTCTGAACAAAGCCTCCTTTATCCTGAATAAAATCGCTTGAAGGGGAGGAGTGTTTCACTCTCAGAACTATCCCGCCTGCATGGAACAAAATGTGTTATTATCAGATGACTTTTTCATCAGCAAATCCTCCTGCAGTGTCAGAGTGATGTGGCGCTTTGCGATGTCGCAACCGTTGCCACTTCCTCTTCGAAAAACACTTAACACGCATCCACTGTGAGTCATAGGACTGGGTTGTCAACATGCCTTTTATTTCTTAGCATCTTAGGCTACATTATGAATTCAGGCAGAAAACATCAGTGCAAAATGAGGTCTGTGGGGTAAATAAACTAGGAAATGAATGAACTAATTTAAGGATTGAACACACACACACACAAGTTCCAAAAAATTTCCATGTATTTTAAAGGGGAAAATAATTGTTGTATGTATGTACTTTGATATTTTGCATGTAGATTTCTGCATTCAGAGAGAAAATGTAACATGAGAGGCACTACAGTTTAGACACTTATGCTGCAAATTTTCCCTCAGAAAGTGAGACAAACCCTTGATTTTTAAAAGCTGTTTGTGATTCTAGGGTGTTCCGTTTCTTTAGTTATACAAGAGTGGCTTGATTGGCTTGTAACTGACATGGTGGTTTGTCTCTTTCTTCTTTTGAGTGTGGAAGCTGGCTATGAAAAAAAGTCCAGCAGGCCTTAAAAAAACCAACACCTTTACCAATCTGTCAGTGAGTGAAAGCCAACTAAGTCATACTCAGAGTAGACTCATTGAAATAAATGGGCATAAATACTTAAGATTTCATTGACTTAAGTGTTACTTAGTGGGATATCTCTTATATGGAACATCAAATTGGAATGTAATAATATAAATAAAATAAATTCTAGCATTTATCTAGAAACTGAAGCTCAAGCAAGTTCCCACAGTAAATCACAACAATTCATTTTTGTTTCCTTCATACCACCAAAGAATATTTATCATGATTAGTTTGTAAATGTCCAAAATAGCAGCTTTGCAATAACAAACATTTCTGACATTTACCATAACATATAGGCTAAAAATGGGTTGTTGTCAGTCTGTAATCTGTCTTCAGACCAAGGACACATGAACTCATAGGCCTCCCTGATACTGAGCAGACTGGTTCATCTAGCCCAGTCTACTCTCACTGACATTGCCCTTCTAGGTTAAAAGAAACCTTTCCCCAAAACTTTTACTTAAGAACATTTGAACGGGAGATACGAAGCACTGAGATGGTGCTGCAATTCAAATAGCAAAGCAATGAACTATGGCTTATCCCTAACTGCAACTGAAGGGGAAATGGTACACTGCTGAAAAATGGGCAAGCAACAGAGTCTTTAGGAGGCTTGGGGTTGGGTGGGCTTTTAAAGCAATGGAGAATGGACTACAGTGGTACCTCGGGTTAAGTACTTAATTCATTCTGGAGGTCCGTACTTAACCTGAAACTGTTCTTAACCTGAAGCACAACTTTAGCTAATGGGGCCTCCTGCTGCTGCCGCGCCGCCGGAGCACGATTTCTGTTCTCATCCTGAAGCAAAGTTCTTAACCTGAAGCACTATTTCTGGGTTAGTGGAGTCTGTAACCTGAAGTGTATGTAACCTGAAGCGTATGTAATCCGAGGTACCACTGTACAGGTCTTTAATAATATGTACTCCAAATACAGTGGTACCTCGGGTTAAGTACTTAATTCATTCCGGAGGTCTGTTCTTAACCTGAAACTGTTCTTAACCTGAAGCACCACTTAAGTTAATGGGGGCCTCCTGCTGCTGCTGCTGCTGCTGCTGCTGCGCTGCCGGAGCACAATTTCTGTTTTCATCCTGAAGCAAAGTTCTTAACCTGGAGCACTATTTCTGGGTTAGTGTAGTCTGTAACCTGAAGCGTATGTAACCTGAAGCGTACGTAACCTGAGGTACCATGGTAATGACACATAGCTTTAGGACAGAAGTGCGACCCTCTACAACACTTCTTTTCAGATGTTCCACCCAGCCACCTTCATCCAAGAGAGAATCCACTGCTCCTGCCACATCAGAGGACTTGGGCAATTAGCAAAAGGAAAGGTTTGAGCAACTTGAAACATGAAATCTGCTGCCCAACTTGTATGACCAAACAGCTGGAAGGATCAATGTCATGAAGATCAATGTCATGAGCTAAGACCTAGGAGCTACTTTATGAGCTAACACCTGATTTCACAAATAAACACTGCAGGGAAGGCGGCTTAATCCGTTTCACAATCAGTTCACCATCCCAACTGAAATGACATATACTGTACATATACCATCACTGCTGGTTGTTGTTGGGAGAGAAAGCACTATAGATCCGAAGCAAATCTCCCTCCCCGCATGACTGCTAATAATTAGGGGGTCGCTTTTTGTTTTTGCTTTGTTTAAAACAGCATATCCTGTTCACAAACTTCCTGCATCATGTCTAGTTTGTCTTTCAGAGGAGGAGAAGGGGGCGGGGGACAAGAGCCGGCAGTAGGACAGAGTGGCTCTGTTCTCTGATTAATCAGCAGTTCTCAGGAAACTGCTGTACTACTGTGTAGAATCATGGGAAATAAATGACTTCAGATTGTGGGTGGGATATCTGAGCACAAGCAACCGCCATGTTAAAACCTCACTGTATTTGTCAATATGGCGTCATACCCAAATGTGGCTTGCCTTGCAAAAGCAGCTCTGAACAATTCTGGCTTGCCCTGTCTACGCCATCCATTATTTAGTCACACTTCAGCAAGGTGCCATTTATATAACTGATTCATTCATACCTCTAAACTTTCATTTAATAATAGGCTTATTACCGAGGACCATGGAGTCTTAAAGTCTGCATTGCTATGATTTCACCAAACAGGGCAGACACTACCTAGTTCAGAATCTGGGGCATATACAGGATTGCCATCTGGCCAGAAAAAGGGAATGAAAACCCTGCCTGGTTTGCTTCTCTGCTTTTAACTGATTTGAGACACACAGCAACCCTTGGCTATCTCACATGTTTAAGGTAAGGGGCAGTCTCATCCTGTTTCACCCCACAGGGTGGGTGCCTTGTGGGACCCCAGACCTGCACCTATTCATCTGGCCCTAGTGGTATCACTGCACCTACCGATAGCCAGCTGCTCTGAAAACGCTTCATTCTTTTTTTTTGTGGACTTAAACTAGTGACAATAATTTGGAGCCACTGAAAGTTTTGCCTCTTATTGAAATAAATTACTTCCCTCCTCACTCAGTCTCCACTCTCTGACACAGCCTAATGTCACTGTGAAATCTTTTCAAAAATAGGTCAGGTTTCTCCAACTGACAAGTACAGACAGGAACATCAACTACAGGAGCAGCAGTTTCGGGATGATTTACATTTTCAACATTAAACACCATGACCTTTCACAAAGGGAAGGAGGGCTTGCCTTTGCTGATATGAAGGCGCTGGGCTGACACTCTCAAACTGAGCCCTCTGTGCTCAAAATCACTGGGAGTTAGACCCATTGCCTTTTGTCACAGTACACTTACGTATTCTTTTTAGGAGACTGGAAGCGGGTGTGATTCTGCTAAATTTGGAGTTGGGCTTGTTGGTTTCAATAAAGACCTCCCTAATTTTCTCCTCAGAATTCAAGTACTGCTGACTATAACAGATAAAAAGTGTGCATTAACAATGTGAGCTTCTGCTATACTGTCTGGAAAAATGAGTGCTGATGCAGGGACTGGGCCCAGAGATCTAGAGGGAGGAGGGATCAACTGAGCAAATCTGTCAGTTTTGATTGCTTTCAGTTTCTCATTTTTCCATTCTTCAGTTCTCCACATTTTCCACATCAGTTTGTAAATTATTATTTTTTAAGTCCTCAAGCATTGTGGGTGCATCAAATGTGCACAACTTGATAGTTGCCTGTATTTATATGCAGACTTTTACCCAGTATATGCATTTTTGTACAGTATATTTGCCTAGAGAACTGGGATTTAAACTTCATAGAAATGCTAATTTAGAAGGATGTCTGTGTTTCAGTTCACATATTGTTCTGGGAAGTGTGAATTCAGTTAACTGAAACAAATTTCTTCCCTATTCTTACTAAGGGCATCTTGCCTAAGACACACACACACATATACACACACACTGGAACTTTCCAATACACACACACTGGAATTTTCCATCCAGGCTCTTAGTATTGCTCCTTAAAAATGGGCTTTTAGAACTAATTTAATGTATTTCCATTCATTTGCTATTCTTTGCCATAGGGCTTTATGCATAGGCTTTGGGAACACAGTATCTAAAAAGATAATAAAAATAGTAAATAATGACCTTGCCAGAAATCAAAATAAATAACCCCTAGCTTCTCCTGAGGCACAGAACACCTACATCACTACTTGAAAATACTCAGTGTTGCCCATATGATCCCACAGGAGAAGGGGGCCTGCAAAGGAGCAGCCAAGTTTGCATAAAAGCTAAAGCCCAGTCCAGAAAATGGAATGCAATAAAAGTTCAGCTTTGGCAATCCATGTCCCTGTAGAAAACTCAGAGCCAGCAAAAACAAAAACAAAAACAAAACTACATTTTGCAGGACTATGAATGGCCCACACAAATAGAATCTCCATAGATGATTCTCATGATGAGTGGTACTTCTCTTTCAGCACCTTCTGGGAATGTTCACATCATTACCATGGCTAGATTTGAAAATAAGGTCCATATTTGAAGCACTGTTAAAGAGTCACTGTTCTTTAGAGGGGTAGGGAACTGCATTCCTTAAACAGGTGATTTACTATTGTCAGAAATGACCATCCCATTATGATCAGTGGAAAGGACCTTTTCAGTAGTGGGCTCCTTCAGGCAGAAGGACTGGAATGAATGAATGAATAAATGAAGTATATATTCAACTAAAGTCAGCACTGAGTGCAAATTTCAAGCTGTGTGTGTGAAAGAGAAAGTAGTAATGTCAGAAAGCCCCCACATTTGACATTTGTTTCTCAGATTTCTCTGAGACTACAGCTTCCATCCACATGGATTTTCAGGAAACTCTGTGCCCCCACATATGCTTACTAGAGACAAAAACACTTTTTTTTACATTCCTTAGCCAGTAATGAAAGAGGAGTTAATCAAGAGACTCTAGTTTTACTGAGGTTCCTTTCCTCTCTTTCTATTCATTTCAGCCTCTAATCCACCCATTGAATATGTAAACAAATCAGAAATTACAAGGCCATTGACCCAGGTTAACTGATCATGTTAATAAACCTTGGGAAGATTAGCAGCTTTATGGTCATGTTCCTATCACATAAACCAGCAGGTGCCCCTCTCAGTACAAAAATGGAGGCTGCCAAGGCTTTCTTTAGGTTGTTCTGTCCAAAGGGAACTGCTGATTCTTTCAGCCTAGGAAATTGCACACACCCTATAAAGACACCCATTACTGCGTGGAAGGTTAACTCCTGAGAGGATTCACCCACCTAAGCTAAAGAAGTTAACCATAATTGGTGTGAGGTAAAAAAATAAATAATAAAAAAGGGCTTTGCTCCATACCAAAAATATATTACTTTCAATTTTGGCAACAGCATTAAAAACAGCCTTCAGTGACTCAACAAATTTCATAGAGATATAATTAAGCCTCCCAATCCTGTGGTGAAATCAGAGATATCCACATTTCACAACTGAAGAAAAATGAAGGAGAAAGCTTTAGCAAGTTGGCCAAAGAGAAAGCCAGCATTAAAAAGAACACTGAAAAGTAGGAAATCCATTTACAGCGGGCACTGCCCTTGCCCTGGATTGTCTGAACATGACAAAAATCTGGGTCAGTAGAACATTTTGTACTTCTGTAGGATTCTGTTTGCTTAATGAATGGGATGCAGAAATAAATCCTCCACTGCAAGGAGCACATGGAGCACATTGGTGTGCAGCACCACACTGCATCTACACTTCTTTAACTGGCCCCCTACACATGTCTAGACTTAACAGTGAATTGTGCATCATCACTCAAAAGATGAAGGACACAGAAGATGGAGTCTTTCAAAATGATAGAGCCTAATTCAATAAAGGGGTTTCAAGTACTAACCTGTAAAACATGTGCAGTTTGCTTTTTTTATGCAGCCATAAAAACTGGGAAAGAATTGAAAAACCTTGAGTATTGTTCTTTTAAGGTCTATGGATGAAAGAAGGAAAAGAAAATAAGGGCATGGGAAGTGACATCCAGTTCCAGCTCTTATCTGGTATCTCAGGAAAGGCTTTCTGATACCTCAGTGCAACAGAGGTGAAGTTCTGGGTGGTTTGTGTCAATGTAACAGCAGCAGCATTCTACTGATCTCACTAAATTGCCTGTCAGCTGGAACCCCATTATAAAATGTTCCTGCCAAATATTAGGAGTGTCAGGTTGTGCCAACATTGCTTGCTCCAGGGTAGCCAGAGTGAGTCACTGACCTCTTGAGATTCACACTGCAAGTTCTTCAAAGAAGCAGCTGCGGTTTTTGTATGCACAGCAGACAGCGCCTTATCAGTACTGAATAAATCATGAAAATATTGAAAACAAATGTTTTGACTTATTCCTGGCTAGAAGGTGTTAAGGGGTGTCTGTTTATTTTCATACATATTCAATACTTTGACCTCTTCCTTGTGTCTTTGTGACATATTTAGCTAGGGGTCTAGGCATATTAAAAACAAATGGAAATGAAAAGGAAGAGCTGCCTGGTCCTGCAGAGTTCTGGAGTGAATAGGAGAATGTTAAAGACCACCAACCAATGACTGAAAAGTAGACTGAAACTAGCAGTTTTATATTCAGTTTTTCTCCCCCAAATAACAGCCCAACTCTATATGCATGAAATTCTAAAGCTGTATGTTGTTTCTGTTTTACAAACTCATAGAAAATGTACCCTTTTGTGTAGGAAATAACATGCAACCTACTACACATGTAATTGTGCATACATGTAAACATTTTGTGACATATTACATCAACCCTAAGCTCCATCTTGGCAGTGGTTAGTAACTTGGGCCGCAATCCAAAGTGCACTTACTTAAAACTGGGTTCCGTTGAGTTCCTTGAGGCGTATATCTTCAAACTTGCAGAGCTTTATTCCAGGGTTCATCATTTGAAATATATCCCTTCTTCCCAATTCCTGGGAATCCTAACAAATGTGGCACAATACAGAATTGACAACTAGTTGTGGGAAGAATATATGGCACAAGGAATAGCTCTGGTACTGCAAAGGATGCTCTCAGATGATAGTTCTGTATTTGCACAAGTACTACATTCAAGATAACTTATTCAACCCTGGACCAGCTGAATAAAGCTTTGTGCCAAATAACATTTGGGGGGGGGGGGTTACACACTTTCATTTCATACATTATCATTATCATCATCATCACATGACCTGTTCTACCTTACCTTCCCCTACTTCCATGCACACAGCTGCAGAGGCAGTCATTTCTCTGTTCTGTTAATTCAACAATGATGTACCAGTCCACACATGATCATTCTTCTTTTTGTGCTATGCAGACTACTACGCTATTTTCAAGCTGCTCCCCTTTCACTTGATAAAAAACCATCTGCTACAGTGGAGTTAAGAGAGCACAGGATCAACTCTCAGCCTTCACTCAGAAGTGTTAGATCATTGTTACTACAGGCAGCAGAATCGGGATAGGATTCTTTTCTATATCATGCACAAAAATAGGGTAAACTACAACTAGATAAGAGGATTAAATGCCTCAATGCCCACCTCCCACCCAGTGGCGTAGCGTGGGGGGTGCAGGGGGGCCCGGCCGCACCGGGCGCAACATATGGGGGTTAGGGTTAGGGGGCGCAAATCCACGGGTTATGGGGTGCAAATTACTTGCCTTGCCCCGGGTGCTGACAACCCACGCTACGCCACTGCTCCCACCTAATGTTACTGTTTAAGGCTCTTGAATGTGCATTGACAGCCATAGCCCTACTAGTTCAGTACCTGATGTCAGGTGTGGGGCAGGGAGGCATGGTTTTGGGGAAACAGCCTTTGGGCCAAACTGTAACCTGTGCCAGGCTTACTTAGGACCACAGTTTCCCCTTCCCTGATCTAAGCTTTGGAACCACGTATTTAATATTTCTGACAGTTAAGAACTAAAAATGTGCTTCTAAATGTTTTGAGCACAGGGGTAAATTACTGAGGCTGCAATTCTAAGCACATATTTCTGGGAGTAAACTCCATTGAATATAGTGGGATTTACTTTTGAGAAAACATGCACAGGACTGCACTTCTTATCAGAAAATTGTTCTCTGCATATTGGTAGTGACAGGGGCTTTGCCTACAACAATTTAGCAGGGAGATGACTTCACTAGTGCTTGTCCCTCAGGTATTATGAAGCCGTCTCATGAGGATGGTTTCACTAACCTTACTTGACAGCAAATAATGCACAGCCTGTGTGTATGCACAGCAGGGGCTCCTGGCAAATCCTAGCCCCTTGGTGCTTTGCGCACCCAAATCACGCACAGCTTGAAAAAACAAGGGCTTCTCTCCTGGAGGTTTGGGTTGGGCTTTTGGGGGGGGGTATGTAGCAGGGTCAACCCCACCACTGAGTATTCAGGCAACTGATTTGGGATTATCATGAAATGACAGCAAATTGTTAGCTCTTGTTCCTTATTATTGTTGTTATTATTGAGGGAGAGCCGCTTACAGCATTTTCTACCTCAGGCGGCACAATAGATTTAAGGCTTCCCGAATTTTGGGGTGTGGAATTGCTGTTCCTCCTCAGGCAGCAGAATGCCTTCGGACAACCGTGTGACTAGCCTTTTCTAAAGCCCTGCAGACTCTGCCTTCATTATGTATATTTTGAAATATTGTGCATTTAATTGTTTTTCTTTTACATCTCTGCAGTTTAAGGCACTGCGGTTTTAGACTGCTGTAAGCCACACAGAGAAGTGGATGAGGGGGTGGGGGAAGAGGACGAGAGAGACGCCTCGACGTGGAACAAAGCTAGGCTCGGGCAAAGCAGGCAACTTGGGTCCAGCCACCCCGCGCAGCCGAGAGGAGAGAAAACCCTCCCAGGGTGCACCGCGGCGGCGGCGGCTCCTTCTCCCGCCCCTTCCCGCTCTGCCTACCCTGAGTCATTCCATCGGAACTAGCGTAGTTGTAGTAACGGGGCGGGGCGGAAGGGAGCGGAGCGGAGCGCTGCGCGGGTGGGAGGTTACGAGTTGAAGCCGAGGTGAAGCGCAGGCCTTGCCTCTGAGCTCGCCGCCGCCGCCGCTTCCTCCTCCCTCTCCCTTGCAAGGGCACGCGGCTTCCTTTGGAGCCTCGCACGTTCCAAGGCGCGCTGGATCAACCAGGAGATGGCAGCCCCTTGGCTAGGGAGCAGAGTCCAGGAGTCAGGGGGAGGCCCTCGGCCAGACCCTTCTCGAGGAGGACGCCCGGGGGGACCCCGAGAGCCTGCAGTGCAAGGTTCAAGTCTCCCGTCCCCTCCTCTCCGACGGCCTGTCAGCCCGCCAGGGACGAGGACGCCTTGCAGCGCGAGATCGAAGAGCTGAAACGCAAAGACCTCGCCCTGGATCAGGAAATAGCGCAGCTGACAGCTGAAGGATACAGCCCGGAGGAATTAGAAACCCACATTTCTCTGCTCCATGAATACAATGAGATAAAAGACGCCGGGCAGATGCTGTTGGGCAGGCTGGCGGTGATCCGAGGGGGGACCACCAAGGAGTTGTACCCTGAATTTGAACTGGACGTGAACGACTAAGTGCGACACTTCAGACCCCTAGACTGTCAACGTTCAGGTCCCAAGTGGTGAAAACACACAAGTCTCGCAAGTGCAGGTTTTCCTGGAAGCACTTGATGCAACCAAAGCTGGACTATAAGGATGCAGTTAGTTGCACCAGGGCCTGTGTCTCCAAGAAGCCCTCTTGCTGTCTGCCAGCTCACTGCTTTGCCTCTCCATCTACGTGTGCTGCGGTATACTCATACGTTACAATAAATGAATAAACTTTAATTCGATATGAGTTTTCTGTTTCATGCATTCCTTTCGTTGGAGTTGGTGGGTAACCTTTTGCGGGGGGACAGGGCAAGGCCCCCAACCATCTTTATCCAGCCTTGGATGAACCAACAGGGTTTAACACTTTTTTCTAAAGTAATGGATGGAGAAGCTGTTGAGCCTATTTCTCTGCTGAGAATTGACGCAGAAAGGCTTTTCCTGGCACCTCTGCCCGGGCTTTTGACACCTGAGACGTGCGTTGTCAGGAGCCACGCTAGTTGGGGGTTTTTTGTGGGTGATTCCATTGTAGCTTTATAAAACTATTTGGAACCTTAGGGTGAAGGGGGCGAGTAATAATAATAATAGTTCAGGCAGGGATCGAGCTCCTTTCCCCCGCCCCACATGGAAGAGCCTTTCAGCCCCGAGATTAATAATCCTGATGTGTTTGTTCAGCCTCGGTTAACAAATCCTGTCACGACAACGCCACGCCCCCTCATATCACTGGAACAATGGCGGGACTGTATCATCGCTGCAGCCTGGCTGGCGGGGCCCGAGCAGTGAAAGAAAGAAAAGGATGACAGCGGGGAATTCTGCCCGGGCTCCTCGAAGCCGCGCAGGCGCGTTGCGTGTCCCCATTCGGAGCCCTTCTCGATGTTGGGGGGAGGGAGTGTGGGGAGAGAGAGAGAGAGAGAGACACGTGACTGTCTAGTCCGAGGCCCAGTCAAGTGGAGTTAATTCCCTTCTGTGTTCGCAGGCCGCGGCATTCCAGGGCTGATTCTCCCAGGGTTTGGTTCTGCAGAGCAGCCAAAGGCGGAGCTCCCTGCGAAAGCTGCAAGCCGAGCGGTGTTTCCAGCCGGAGCTCGCCCTCTCTCCCTCCCTCCCTCCCCCGCCACAGTTAAAGCTGCTTTTCTTTTTTTAGCCTGAAAACAAACCAGCCTCAGCAGCTCTAGGCATGGGGCAGGCAGGCAGGCGGAGGAGGGGGGGGGGAAATGTTGAACAGCTGGGCAGAGTCATCATCGCTCTGGGAAGGAAGGGCGGGAAGAGAGAGCGAAGGGAGAATCTGCAGTTAGAGAAGAGCCATCCAGAGATCACCCAGGAATGTGTTTTGTGTTTCGTTTTGCAGCCGACTTTCTCTCCAAAAATGGAGGACAGCAGCTGGGGGTGATCAGCAGACGTCCGCGCCGGGGGGAGGGGAGGGGCAAAGGGGTTGCGCGGGGTTTCAGAGGCAAAGCTGACTGACGCGAAACTAGTTTCCTCCGAAAAGGGTCGAGGACCTCAACAAGGATGCCGCCTTGCCCGCTCGGCGCCAGCGAAATCTGGGGACATGTGCCTTGGCTTTTCAGACGACCACCAAAAGCTGGAAAGAGCCGAGTTGTGCCAGTGTGTAACCACACAAACATACACAGAACGGGAAACAGGCCGTCCTGGCTGATAATACGGCCCCAGAGAGCCTAGCCAGTGGCTCTTTTTGATTCCCTGCCCCCCGCCCCCAATCCGCATTTTTGTTTATACTCCTCCCCTTGGTTGAAGCATCCGGCTAAAACACCAAGGGGCTTCTGAAAAAATCGTGGATGTCTCACCTAAAAGCGAACGAGAAGATAAAGGGGCTTGGAGGACTAAGAAAGCGAGTTTAACAGGCATCCTAACATTCACCACCCCCACCACCCCCACACACAAGGAGGGCAATCCATCCCATACTATTCGCCTCGAACCAAGCCACCTTGCTACAAACACGCACCATCTTTTTGCCTTTAAAAAAAATGCACACCAGGGAAATGCTCTTGCCTGGAACTGTTTTCGTATTTGACTACAAACAGATGCGCTTCTCTCCATGTGCTCTTAAAGGACTTCCAATCTAGCAGGAGAATTAATGTGTTTCACTGTGGGATGTCTCGCCTCCCTCCAAAAAGAAAAATGTCACCATCGCCATCCATCCTGGGCTGCAATCCTATTTCCACCCAACCGTTAATCCAGAGGTGGTTTTCTTTAAGAGACATGCAAAGAGTAATCACTGGCCTTCGGCTCTTGTAACTGATATGAGGAGATATGTGGCTTTGATAGAAGTTACACGCTGTAAATGGAGAATAATGGCTCGACGCCAAGGGGGAAGCTGCGCTGCTTTCAAGACTAACTTTTTGTAAGAGTCAGCATAACAGTGACACTCCAGTCCTCTAATGCAAATCAACAGGATGTGTCACTTTGGCACGGACAGGCCTGCCGGCACACAATACAAGCAACCCTGTTATGAATGGGGGGGGTTGGGGGGGGGAGAAAGAGAAACACATCAGCAGGAAGAAAATGGCCAGAAGCAGGAGAGACTTGCTAACCCCCTAGCACACAGCTGCTCTCAGGAAACAACATGCATCCCTTTAAAAACAAAGAACAGGCTAATTGGAGAAAAAAGCTCAAGGAGATGCAGCTCCTCTGACACTTGCAGATTGTCTCTTAGTGCAAAGAGCATGAAATCCAGAAACCTGAAGCACAACGACTGGGCTTTATGGGATCTGAGTGACACTTGAGCCACATTTCTATGCAGGGCACAGCTTTGCTGTTTCCGTTTGTTGTAGCCAGAATAACTAGGACCACACCTCCTGATTCAGCACCACCACCTCAAAATTAGCCCATCCCTCTTTACTGCAGATATCTGCTGTGTTTTCCATAGCTTCTCAGCTAAGGAATTTCTGAACATTTAAAAAAATGTCTCCCCTGATATGCATGTTCTGCCTTGTTCCCGAAAATCCCCCAGTTGCTTTAGGACATAGCAAGGAATAAGCTACTCTTGGAAAGCTGTATTTTCAAAATGTTTAGTTACCATCCCCAAGCAAAGAAACCCTTAGCATTGCAGGGGAAATGAAGGAATTCCAGTAAGTGACACACACACACCCTTCTCCACCAAAAAGAAAAGATTATGGCTTGTCAGCTCTAGATGACTTTTGAAAAGCCTCTGCAGTGAGGATCAAAGAAAGCTGGCTCATATGCCCAGACTAGCTGCTTAATGGGTCAGAGTAAAATGAAAGGTCACATGGCTGCAGAAGACCTCCATACAACAAATGCCCTCTAGCTATGGTTAACTTTAATTAACTACAGTATTACAATTCACAGCAAGCTTGTTTTTCACACATGCCCACTGTCTCTTGACAGTCTCCTTGTCAACAGAAGGGGGAGGGGGAAGGAGTCAGACTACCTTGAGAAAAAAATATGAATAAAGGGGGAGAAACCCTGCAAATTAAAAAGAAGTCTCTGGGGAATATTTGGGTACAATAAATCCACCATAGGGAGGGGAGGAACTTGCTATATTTCTGATGACATATTGTTGACTGATGCTATTATTTCTGTTATTTAAAATTCTAGGATTAGGATAAACATACAGCACAATCCTATTCCTGTTTACTCAGAAATAAGAAGCATGTATTCAGTGAAGCTTACTTCCTAATAAATACCTGTATTTAAGTTTGCAGCCTGACATCTATATTGCTCATTGGTCACTTAAATATTTTCAATCCATATATATTCCCGTATGCTAATCACACATTTTAAAAAACTTTTTATTTTTTAACAGAACAAAACTTAGGATTCTTATTTTGTACATGTTTATTCCGATCTAAAAAGACTTCAGTAGGTTATGAGATTCATAGCATTAATATAATCCTTTGCAGAAAGTAAAAAGAAAGTTAATTTTTTTTAAAAAAAAAATAATTAACATAGTAGTATCCAGAGATGAATCCCAAACAGGCAGAGAAAAACACTACAAAGAGGCTCAGCTCTGGTAATCTAGGTACACAGTAAAGTCCTGAACCTTAGAGCTTCATTTATCACTACTGACAGGAACAGAAACCAAAACTGTAGTACTAGCAGTAACCAAATATAAACTCAAAGGCCAAGAGGGCTGTATTAAAATGTCTTTTCACATCTGTTTTTCAGTGCACCAAAAGTGCAAATGCTACTGGCTGCTGGCAACCTATGGCACAATGGACCGGGCCCCCAAAACATTGTTGATGTTTTGGTGTGAGGATTGTTATGTACCTTTTCTCTAGTTTGTTTCCCTGAAAAAAAGGCAAAGTTCAGGCGAGGTTTGTTTGCATTTTCCAGCCAGTCAGAGGGGCCTGTGTGTGTTTACTCTGCCTGTTGATCTGGTCACCCAATAGGCATTCTACCAATCCAGATCTCCTGAAAATGCAAACGTTACTTTCACAAACTTAGCAAGTATGAATGCATTTGTCCATTGCCAGGAGGAATGCCGTTTCATTTACTGAAGTCAATAAAAGTTCTCCAGTGGGGTGGAGGAAGAGGAAGCAACTTACATCCCCTATTGCTTACCAAACACAGATAAGGATTTATTTGATTAAGAACTATTTTCAAGCTGTCAAGTTACATACAACTAAAATACATGCTACATAAATCTGGCATATCACCAATCCTCCTTGTACTTAGGATGGTGTGTATCATCAATGCCAAAATTCAGTGGAGACCTTTCCTGACCCCTCCTCTGCACTACCTAATTAGCTAGTGCCTAAAGGCTTTGTGATTTTTTATGAAGTATGATATATACATGAAAATAATAACATCCACAATCACCACTGCCATCACCCTATGTATGTTTACTCAGCAATAGTTGACTAAATTCACTGAGACTTACTCTTAGATGCTGTGCATAGGACTACCATTTTAGTACTGTAATGTTATTAGATACTGTTGTGTTATTCTTTTTAATGAAAAAGGCTTGAAACCAATTCATGCTATAATCCTACACACACTTATCAGGAAGTAAGCCGCACTGCACTCAGTGGGACTAACCTCTGAGTAAACATGCATGAAAATGTAGTATTAGTATTTAATTCCATTGCATTCCTCACACAAAAGATGTCTCTTGTGGAACAGAAAATCCTTGCAGCTGGGAAGGGAAAATGAAAGGCAAGAATGGTGAATAGGAAATGCTTAGTCAGCAACTGTTCTGTCAATATTAAAAGGTGAAATGTAAGCAGGCACAGTGCCAATGGCTAGATATGTTAGATAGCCTCATTAGGTAAATCTCTAGTTGTGTATGTACAAATGACACAGAATAAAACGCAGGTTTGAAGCAGAATAGTGAGGTAATCAAAAGGGGCAACATATTTTGGCCTCCCTATTGTCCAACTACTGGGAAAAGAAAAACTTACTCAGAAACTATTAATATCAATTGAATTTATTACAATTTACTAAGCTCCAAGGCACATTACAGTGTTCTGTTAACTACAGAAATGTATAAAGGACAAACAGAGCAAGTTTTCCATGTACAGCAATTTTGCTCTAGTGTTCAAAAGCTTTCGTGCATCAATAAAGCAAAAACAAAAACAACATGAAGATCGAAAATGTTCAGGTCAATAGAAACAAACTGAAACATTTTTTTTCTTTACAAAGTTGCAAAAAAAATCCCACCCCTATACCACTCCCACCATTTTGCAAACGAACAAAAAGAAATTAAAAAACAAAACAAAACAAACAATAAAAGATGGAAAGTAAAAGTAAAAGACTAACACTCTGGGCTTTTAAAACATAAGCTGTCACCGTTTTTGTAGCATTTTTTTAGGCATCAACACTGGCCTTGGCAAAAAGAAAAGGTTTTTTTTTCAATTTTCTTATTTTAGAGAAGTGCATACATTTACAAAAATACACACCAGCAGCAGGTAATCGCTAAGGGCTATTTAACTGTGTACCTAGCCAACACACTGCCAAAGAAATGAGAAACAGGTATTATGTGGTAACCAAACAATATTATATTCTGTTTTAACAAAAACAAAACGAAAAAAGAACAGCTCTATCCTTCAAATGAAGAAGGGTACATACCTTTGTTTCAAAATATAGAAACATACGACGAAAATAAGGTCTATACATAAGACTAAACTTTTTGCAGTATTGTCCCGCGGGTTGTTTCTCAATATTCACAATTCTCCATCTTCAGGCGTCTGAAGGGAGTCGCCTTGGCTGTTGGGATTGTTTTGTTTTTTAAGGGTCTCTCTCCTTTTTCACTTTCACGTCCCCCGCTAAAATGGTCGCGATCTCGCCCTGCATAAATGCCCAAGGCACGTTGGAACCGACTAAGGGGCATTTCTCGCCGCTGGGGCAATAGACTTCGCCCGTGGCCCCCTGCGCCTTGATGCTCTCCCGGGAACACGGGAAGCAGAACTTGTGGCTGGGCACCGAGGGGCACTGCACGAAGTGCGTGTCCTCCAAGCGTTCGTGGCAGATGGTGCAGCACAGGGGTCCGCTGTTGGCCATGGGCGAGTCGGGAATGTTTTGCGGGTGCACTTGGTCCATGCCCGGGTGGGCGCTGGGCGGCGGGGGAGCCACCTGCAGGTTCATGTCCCCGTTGCGCGACGCCAGGCTGCGGCGCTGGCCGGGCACCGAGGCGGGCGACACGGGGCTGCTGCTGTTCCTCCGCGTCGACGTGGTCGAGTGCACCGAGCTGCCGTCTTTGGGCGAGTGCGCGTTGCCCAGCGTGTCGGCCACCGACATGAGCGCCGCCATGGGCGACTGGCCGTTCTGCGGGGCCGACTCGGGCGGGGTGGTCCGGTTGGAGTGAGGCCCCAGCGGCGGCGGGGGCGGCGGAGGAGGCACCCCGCCGAAGCCCCCCGCCGACATGGTGAGCTTGAGCGCCTCGCTCTGGCTGGCCATCCACTGCTGCCGCTGCTGCTCCTCGCTCAGCTTCAGGCCGCCTTCCGAAGCCGAGTCCGAAGGCTCCGGAGAGGCCTTCCTCTTGCGCAGGCCGCCGCCGCCGCCTCCCGCTCCGGGCCCGCGGCTGGAGGCCGGCCCGCCCGCCCCGCCGCCGCCGCCGCCGGAGGAAGAAGAGGAGGAGGAGGAGGAGGTGGGGGTCCTGGGCAGGCTGACGAGGGCGGTTGGCAGGATGGGGCAGGAGGCGTCGAGGTAGGGCTGCGGCAACATGTCGGCGCCCACCATCTCCTTGAAGAAGCGCACGGACTCGGGCAGCAGGTCGCCCAGCAGGCGCCAGTCTCCGGAGCCGTGCTTCTTCTCGTACTCGAGGTACTTGAAGCCCGACGACAGGCCGCGGCCGAAGTCCTTCATGCAGTCCTGGTACATCTGCTTGGCCACGCCCGAGGCGGAGGAGAAGACGGTGCCCGAGCCGCTGGGGTACTCGATGAAGAGCTTCAGCTCGTAGTCCAGGCCGGGCTTGGAGACGGCGTCGAAGGCGAAGACGCGGCCCAGCAGCGCGTGGTCCTTCTTGAAGCGCACCTCGTAGGGCGTGCAGCCGGCCAGCGTCAGCAGCGTGTCGCGCACCAGCTTGGGCTTGCTGGCCCACTCCTCGGCGCGGTTGCGGAGGCTCTCGCTCAGCTCGGCCAGCGCCTCGGCGTTGCGCTGCTTCTCCTTCAGCTCCCGCTCCTGGTCGCCGCTGCTCGACACCGAGCCGGGGCGCTTCCCGCACGGGTCGCCCGAGGAGGACGTCGAGGACGACGACGAAGACGACGAGGACGACGACGATGAAGCCGGAGGGCCCCGCGGAGGAGGCAGCGCCACCCCGGACGAGGCCGGCCCGTTGAGCAGCGTCTGCGGCAGCAGGTTGGGCGGCACGTTGAGCTGGGCGCCGCCGCCGCCGCCTCCTGGAGGGAGGCCGCTCACCAAGCCGCCGTGCGCCGCTCGCCGCGACGACGACGAGGAAGACGACGACGAGGAGTTGGGGCTCTGGCGGTTCAGCTCGGGCGGCCCGTCGTCGGGCGCTTTGGGGAAGCCGTTGGGGCCGCCCAGGCCATTGGGCATGCGGCCTCCGTGGCTGCCCGGCGGCGGCGGGTACTCGAAGCGGCTGCGCGGCTCGCTCAGTCCGTAGCGCTCCAGGCCCGACGGCGCTTTCGAGGAGGCAGCGTCCACATGGTTCAGCTGCTGCTGCTGCTGCTGCACGGCAGCCGCGGCTGCTGCAGCTGCCGCAGCCGCCGCTTCCTTAGCCGACAGCGCCACGGCTTTGACGCCCACGGGCGGCGGCGGCCCCGGCGATCGCCCGTCCTGGAAACAGCCGTGCGCCCGCTTGAGCTGCCGCGCGGTCTCGATGACGAACTCAATGCGGTCGGCGCCCTCGTAGTTGACGCAGCCCCGGCACACGGGCTCGCTGAAGTCCCAGATCATGGCCCACGGCATGCGCGGCAGATCGCACAGGTAGCACGACTGCCGCCGGGACGACGACACCTGCGCCGCCGACATGGCTGCTGGGGGACGAGGAGGGCGGCTTCGGGCTCTGTCCGGTGCGCGGGCGCTGCTGCCTCAGCCGCTAACCTGCTCCGGCCACCCTGCGCTGGGGGTGGGACTGGCTCCCGCTTTCCCGCTCTTTGGAGGGGGCGGGGGGCAGCGGGCGAGTGAGAGGCGGGGGGGGGGACCTTCCCTGCTTCTCCGTTCCTTCCTTCTCGCCTTCCTTTTACCTGGCCTGGCGGGAAGCGCTTCCGAGTCTCCTCGAGCGAGGGGCGTGAGGCGCGGGGAGGGGTTGGCTCCCCTCCCTCCCTCGCTCGCTCGCTCGCTCCCTCCCGCCTTCCTTCCTCCCTCCAGCAGCTGCTTCTGCCGCTTCTTCGGTGTCTCTAAGCGGCTCCTGCTGCTGCTGCTGCTGCTCCTCCTCTTCTTCTTTCGCGCTGTTGGCGGCGTGGAGGAAAGGGGTGGGCGAGAAGAGACGTCGCCGAGGAGGGAAGCTGAGCGCGGGGCGGGGGCACGGGACCAGCGGAGCTCCGCTACCTGCTGCTGCTGACCCGAGGTGGGTGGAGGAGGTTTTGGGGGAAGGAAGGACGGGTGGACAGAGCGGGGTAGGGACCAAGGGCGCCCCCGGAGCGAGCACCTCGGCGGTCTGGCGGCGGCGGGGTGCTGTTTTGGCAGGCAGGCGGGCGGGTGCGCGTGCCTCAGGTTGGCGGCGGCGGCGGCGGCGGCATCCTCGCGAGTAGCAGCAGCACCGCCGGCGCCGCCAGCTCCTCCACTCACATCCTCGAGCGCCGCTCGGAATTCGAATCGAGGGGGAAGCCGGAGTGTCACTCTGGGCTGCTGCCGCCGCCGCCGCCGCCGCCGCGCGTTCCGAGTGCGGCTCTGCCCCTCCTCCTGGCGCGGCGCTCCATTGGCCTCTCGCTCGCTCCGCTCCCGCGCTCCCCCCAGCTCGGATGCCACCTGGGTGGGGCGTTCACGTCACCGCCGCGCGCTCGCTCCCCCCGCCCCCAGCCTTTGCAGTTCCCCTTTCGTAGCACTCGCTGGCTGGCTGGCTGGCTGGGCAGCTCCCTCCCGCGTCTTCTCCTCTCCCCTCCCGCCCCGCGCTTCCTCTGTGTCTACGGACAGGGAGCCCACTTGTTGCGTGGAAATTGCGCATGCTCGGCCCCTTGCCCATTTCCTCCCTCCTCCCCTTGTGTGTGTACAACCGCTGAAGCGAGGCGAGCTGCCCCTTGGAAACCAAGGAAACTCTCTCTCACACACGCACACCGAAGGCTATGTTTGGAAAATTAAACACTGGCTCTTCCCCCTCCTCCGCCCCTCTCTTCTTCCCGTCTCCTTCAAGGCAGCTTCCCCCAAAGGAAAAACGCGGCCAGGAAAGCACATGGAGGAGAATACTATTGCGCCTTCCTGGCTGAGTTTTCCTGCCTGCACGAACGTGTCGGGTTGGGGGTTGGGGGGGGGGGTTGGTGAGGTGTTTTTGCCCTGTTTTGTTTTCCTTCCAGCTCTGGGCGGCGCTAAGTGCTCCTTCTAGGCTCTGGCAACGGCACAATTCGCTGCTGTCAAAATGGAAGGCGAATATGTAGGAGGATTTGGAGACATTTCCTTTGGTACCCGGAGGCTGGTCTGCCTTGTTTATAACTTACAGGAGGAGTGAGCTTGCTTGCTCGCTTACTAGGAGCAGAGCATCATTTTCAAAAAGCATCAAGTCGGAATGTTTCTCCCGCTTTGGATCTTCTTGTAATGACACACACACACACACAAATATTTTTGTCAATGCTGCAGCCCCCTGCTGTTAAGGCTGGGCTCTCTAATGCAGCTCCGTTTCAAAGAGAGACTTTTTTGAGTGAAGAACTTCGGTGAGATCTATCTGTAAAATCAGGGAGGCAGGGAGCATATAGTGTGCCCATTTCCCTGCATTCCACAGCCTGGGATTGCAAGGAACTGGAAGGCTCTCCACTGGGCCAAAGCAGGTGAGCGTCTCTCTGATGCTGCTTCTCCCTCGCCCGCCCCCCACCGCAAAGACCTAAGATACTGGGCCGCCCTTTTGCTTTGAAGTTGCCGCCCTTGCTGGCTCTGCATGCCCAAGCCCCTTTCCCTCAGCCAAGGCAAAGGGGTGACAGTGAGCCCGGCTTCCGCTCCCCGCAGCTCGCCGCTTTCCGTGCCTGCAGAGCCTGGAGCTGCTCTCCCCACGCCCCAAAGAACAATCCTCGTAAACTTTCCCTGCCGGGACTCGGGTTGCGAAGAGGCTTGCCTGCCCGGCGTCCCTGGGCAGGCTGCGATCCGCGTTGCGTCACCCACTCGCACTCCTGCCCTTGCAGAGTAATGAGCTGCCCGGGGGTGAGTCAACATTCCTCGGGGAGAAGAAAGGGTGCTATCCGCGGAGAAGCCGTAGGATATTATGAGCTGGGTTGGGATGGCTAACCCTTGCCTTGGAATAATATTTACTTAGCTCTTTGCTGAGGAGGGAAGAGAGGTGGGGGAAGCAACACTGAAAGAGCCTTTGTTTTTATTCAGAGTGCTTATGCATGCATAGGGCCACGCCCTTCTTCTTCATCTCAATCCAGAATTATTAGGGCAACCTGCTTCTGGGTTTACAAGCATCACCAAGGAGGACCAGAACACACATTCATTCCCCAGTTTGCATAGAGCTTTCAGTCACCCCTCCCCCCCGTGTGTGTGTCAAGGATTCACCAATCCTTGTTTGGGCTCTTGAGGAAATAGCCTTCTTCTGCTAAAATTAGCACCACTGTCTTTCAAGTATTACATGCTTGCAGTCAAGATTTAAGCTGCAGTCCTATATAAGTGCCTGGGAGAAAGTCCCATTGAACTTAATGGGCATTGCTTCCAAGGTGATGTATAAAGGGGCTGCTTTGTTATAGCACATTTCTTTTCACATTTACTCGTGAATAAACCCCACTGTGTTTAAAGGGACTTACTTACCAATAGTAAGTCCCATGGGACTGCAGGGGACTCGCTTCTAAATAAGAGGTGCATAGGATTGCACAGTCATCTCGAGTTTCAGCCCTCCAATGTTGGTCCTGCAACCTAAACTGCTAACTCAAAGGTAGCACCATTTAACATGGGTGAATGTCCAGTAATGGAAGCTGTGGGAAAGACACTAGGCACCAGCTCTTCTCTATCCAGTTGCCTTCCAAAGTAAAGGCTTTCTTTTGGGAATATCACTGCTATAGCCCATTTCATTCGCTTCTGGGTACCACCGCCTTCTCGATAAGTTGCATGGCCTAAAGTAGGCCCAGCCATGGAAAGGTCTGCTAGAGGGGGAAGTAGGCAACAGGAAGACAGGATGAAATCGGCTGGAATAGAGATTGGGTCATTGTAACATGTCACTGACATGGTCATCAAGGCAAAATGCTCGCAGAGGTCTCTCCCAAGAGCCTTTTCTAGCCTTTTACAAGGCTGGAATCTCCTTTGGGCTCTGTATTTAAGAGCCTGGTTTCTAACACACATCTCAGAATTCTGTCAAACGCAGTGGAAATCCCTTGACACAAGGTCAGAATCGGTGTGTTCTAAAGAAAGTGGATGAAAGCATTGTTTTGGACCACCAACAAAGTGTTTCCAAAGCTGCCTTTTCACCACCACTGCAGTGGAGTGGTATCTTCTGGACTGGAGGAATTCCGCCTGGATTCTCTGAGCGTGACCTTGGACAAGAGTCCAGGGAACGTCTGGCCGCCTTTCACTGGATGTTCCCTGGGTTGTCCAAGAAGAGCTTAACATCCCGGGTGCCAGCCAGCCAGCCAGCCTCTTGGCCCAGCTGGATGGAAGCAAAACTGGACCTGCGCCAGCTGAGTCCTGTTCTCAAGTCAGATGAAATTGGTTTCTGCCTGAAGGACTTTGGTGTGGCTGTAGGTTTCCTGCTGCACTTTCCCTTTCCTTTGACCTGTGGGCTCTCTGTCCATTGAGATTTCTGTGAAGAGGCTGAATGGGAAAGATGCCTAACTTTGGTTCTGGCCTGAGACTTCCACTTTCTGCTTGGCAGTTCTTGGAAGGGCCCACTCTTCGGCTGCAGCACTCTCTTGCTTGCCTTTCCAATTTCCATTGCCAGACAACTTCATGGTGAGGCACCCTCCGGATTAAAAGCACCCCAACCCCTCACTTGCCAAATAGAGCCCCTGGGGGAGGGGGTAACCCTCACCTCCCTGGTGGTATCGGCAGGTTCCTTGGATCCCCAGGGCAGCATGAGCAAAGCCCAAGTCGAAATCCAGCATGCCTTTATGAGGCCAACCAAAAAGGCCACAAAACAGCAAGCAAGCTTTCCATTTCTCCACAACTCTTCAACAGGCCAAGCAAAGTGTGAAGCAGGAGGGAGAAAAAGTTGGATTGGTTTTGAAGCTATAAAGTCTGCATTCATATCAGTTAAGATAGGAGTGGCGGAAGAATATCAGAATATTTTCAGATAAGCACTTAGAGAGCTGTATTTCAGTGACAGGGCAAAATTGCCTTCCCATGTACCTGAAGGTTCCTATTTGTTTTTCCTCAATGACTCATCAACCTTGATTTCCAACTTTGGGAGCATGCTGCTGGCACCTACACTGGAGACCCTTTATCTTCCTTGGAAATACCACCTCCCTATTTTTTTTGGGGGGGGGAGGGCTTTGGAAATAATGGTGATGATGGAATGAGAATGCCCTTGAACATGTACAAAGCACCTGTTCACCCAAGCACTGAATAGTGCAACGTCACACCCATCATTAATATATATTTGGGTTAAGGGGGGATGCTTCCAGGTCACAGGCAGTACGTCTTGTTGGAGGGTTTAAGTCTCTTCACCTCGCTGCTTTAAAATATCATGCCCCCACACCAGGCAGAGCAAACCTTCTGAAGGGCGAGGAGCTGGCACAAAGCAAGCACAGTTGGTGCAACAGGCAAAAAAGAAACAAACAAAAAAGCGAGGTCACACATCTCCAAGCCACCTTTACAGGAGCAGGGTTGTGGAAGCAGCGAGGGGTTCTCGGTTTATCAGCAGCTACCGAAGATAAAAGAGGAGAAACGAAGGAGCTGGGGTCACGTCTGCTTCCGAGGAGTCTTTTTGCGTCTTGTAGCCGCTGCTGGGTCTGTAGCTGTGTCCGGCCTCTGGGACATGCAGGTTTTAAATGGAAAAAGGAAAGCCCTCCGGTTCTTATCATGGGCGAAGGCGCGGGGGGGGGCATATTCCCCCCCAAAAAAATCAAGTAAAAAACAACAGCTTAACAAACTGACCAATTGCATCGCAGTAACTCGGTTCTGCCTCCCCCCGCCAACGTAAAGCCTCTCCTGCTTATAACATAAATCATGGCTACGCTCATGTTGCTTATTTAGCATTTGTGTAATCTGGGGATTTAAATAAATGAAATTAATAGTTATTAACAATGGGGCCATGCATCTGCCTGAATGGGTTTATAACACACAAAGAAAATCGAGGTTTGGCGGGGTGGAATAAAAGGAGAATAGAGTGGGGGGTAGAGGATGAACAGGGGGAGAGAGGAGCGAACGAGCTAAGGCAGCGGGAGCAGCGGACCCACAAAGCGGTTCAGTCCTTTGAGTCTCGGGTTTAGGGCTCCAGCTCGCCCGCAGACCCCACGTCGCCTGGCCGGAGAAGATCCAGCTTTGTAGGAATCAATCATCGCTAGAAAGCAAACTGCCCCCGCCAGCTCTTTCCCCACGGTGGAGCAAGGGGGACTCCTTACGAGCCTCTCCAAAGCTCCCGTTCATTCCCGCGTTGGTTAGCAGCAACTAACGGGAATATGACGATCACGGATGAAATATGGATCGGGGAGGGGATAGAAGAGTGCGCGGGCGGCGGCGGGAGGTGGTTGTTGTTGTTTTGGCGAGGTTGAGTTGTCTGCTTCAACCCAAACCAGCTGCCACCTTTCCAAAGCAATTAGTGACTCGAGGAAGTAGAAAGCACAATGCTCCATTAAGGAGTCATAAAACAAATGCACGACAGTATTAAATGCGTCTTAAGGAAAATATTTAATAAAAAAAAGAGGATGGGGGAAACAGGACGGCTGTCTTTGCTCGGTATATTGGCTCCAGATTTTCCGCATCGTCGTAAATTTCGGAGAGAAAAGATGCTCTCCAGCCTGTTGTTCCTTATGACACACACACACACACACTCGTTTCACATCTCTGCCTGGGTGCAGAGATCATTACGCAGTAGACCAGAGGCTCTCTGTTGGCTGTCTCCAAAAAAGGTGTCTTTCCATCTAATGGGGGCTTTCAAAACAAATCTCCCCCAACCAACCCCACCCCGCTCTCGAAATCCATAGCCAAGCCAGGTGAGTGTATGCATCTGACAACTGAGGTTAGAAGTTAGAATGAAGGAAATCTAGTCCACAAAAGGCCGCGCCATCATCGGGGTGTTAGTCTTGATGCTACCATCCTGCCGTGTTTTGAAACTGCAACCTCTCCCTCTCTGGAAACTAATGATAATAATAAAGCCACACCAGTAAGGGGCGCCTGATCCTGTGGTCCTAGGAGAGGGGGGCGGACAGCCCTTTCTATAGAGACAAATAGGTAGAGGGCAATTTCCGTGCAAGCCTATGGCTGTAAATAGAGACCCTCTGCCAAAGCAGCTGGTTTTGTTTTTCAAGCTCGGCGCGGGGAGGGTGGAGAGAAGAGTATGTGGTGGAGGGCCAGGGAAATGTGTTCCTGAATTCCACAAATGCTTCGGAGTAGGAACCAGTTCCAGATCGGTGTCAGATGAAAAGTTCTCCCCTCCGCTGCCAGGAGGTGTCTGTCAAAACACCCGAGTTATCCGCATAACAATTATGACGCCATTCTGTGTTTTTTAAAATTGCGTTTCATCAGAGGTGTTCCCTTGTAAACTGCACAGACGGTGTTTTGCATCGCTTAAAAAAAAAAAAAGATAACCGCTCAAGTATTGGGCCCCTTTCAGATTATAAACTTCTCTTTAAAAAAAGGTCTTCATGTTCTCTTTTCTGTTTTAAGTGGCTCCGATGCTTTCATCCCTTTGTTCCCTTCGCTCAGGTGACATTTTCTTTCCATTCACAAGTTGTTTTTTAAAAAATAAAAATAAAACAACACAAAACCAAGACTTATTTATTCCCTTCCCCTACACCCGCCTCTCCCCTTGAAACCTTATGCATTATTGCCTCTTAGAAAAAAAAGACAAGAAAAGCCTCAGCAGTTGCTTTCGTTTTCGACACGTCGTACCAGCTGATGCCGGATACTGACTGCCACTCATTTAATAGCGCCAAAGAAATGACACAAATGATGAACAGATTAGGATTCTCCCTCAACACACACACACCCCATTGTGAGCTCTGTGCCGCAGGACCCCTTAGGACAGCCTCCGCTAACCTGGTGCCCCCAGGGGATTATAGGAGATGTAGCCCAACAATCTGTGGAGGGCGCCACATTGGCGAACGCTGCCTTGCTTCTGCAACAACTACCAGGGAGTTGAGGATCCTATTTTTTTAAAAAAAATCCATTTCCCATCGCCACGGTTACTCCTACTCTCATTATTAGGATTTCAAACGTGACATTCAACTTCACGACAACTCTGTGGGACGGAGCCGGTCACTCACTGCCAGGTGTCACCGAACGGGTTAAAAATACTAATAGGCAGTGTGGATTTGTCTCAGATGTTAGATTTCGGAAGGAGACATAACGATCTTTTGGGGATTCTACTCCTAACTATATAGTATTTCCTTTGAAGCCGGTCCTAGTGGGCGGCTTTGCTTTTTTAAAAACATGCAATCACCTGTCAAGCAGCAAGCACGCTTAAGATGGCCGGCTCATTTTCGATTACTGGCTTGCGATCCAGCTGTCTACTTGCATGTGCAAAGGGCTTCTGCTGCTGGCGCTGAGCTCTTGGCTCCCTTCATGCACCCCTCACCCATAAAAGAGGGCTAGAGGAAAATATAATGAAAATGATGTACAGATGGTATGTGACTCCTGTAAAATTAGCAAAGATATATCATCACTGTGACAATCTATGTTGGAAATGTAAAGAAAAGGAAGGAACCTTTTTTCATATGTGGCGGACCTGTCCCAAGGTGAAAGACTTATGGGAAAAGATTTATAATGAATTGAATAAAATGTTGAAATATACATTGATAAAGAAACCAGAGTCCTTTCTTCTTGGAATAACAGGTTTGGAATTGCCCAAGAAAGATGTTTAAAAAATATATAATTTTCATTATATTTTCCTTTAACACAGTACATGCGGTGAACTTGACCCCATAAAAGAGGGCTCGAGTGTGTGGCCCTTCTGCTTCACGGCTTCCGCAGGTTGGACAGAGCCATTATCCTGCTGGGTACTTCGCAGAGAGAGAGACAGGGAGCGAGATCGCGGCCTGCTCTTCCCTGCTTTCCTTCCTTGGCCTCCCCTCCCCAGCTGCTGCTCCTGCTCCTGCCCGCCCGCCCCGCTTTCACAGACTGCTTTCAGCTCTCCTCCTGGGAGCATAAACAATCAACACGACTAAATCAACACAATCGGTAATTTTTCTTCCCCAAGGCTATTCCCGCCGAGGGACCATCGCTAGCAACTCTCGTGATGGTGCAAAATTCGTCGCTTTGCGTTGCAAGCTCAGCCAGCAAGATGGGCGATCAGAACGAGACGCTGAGCGAAATAGGGGCAGCAGCTTCGCTTTGGCCTACACCCACGCGAAGAAAAACCTGGAATGGAGAAAAAGGCTTTCCTCGTCGGTTTTTGTTTTTTAAGTGGGAATGAAACGGGTCATTTTGGGCGGAGGGGGATGATTTCTAAGAGAAAGCCAAGGTGCAAAAGGGAAAAGGAGGATCGGATGGGTTCAGCAAACTTGACCCAAAATAGAGTTATATTCATTACCTCCAACAGCCTAAAATAATAGATTCGCTGATACACACGCACCCGTCGTATGATTAAGTGGTATATTCCTCATTATGAACGCTCGCTTGCATTAGGAGGAAGAGCTGGCAGAGGGGGGGCTTAAGGATGTTTGGAGAGGCGAATGTGGTTTAGAGAGGATGGTGTGGTTACCTAGGATGAGCGGGGCGAATTCGGAATCAAGATATTTCTCTGTTTGCAAGATATTGGGGCAATTGATCAGGATAAGGGAGGTGCACCCCTTTCTATTCCGGGGTCTTGCAACCAAACCGAACTGCTTGGGTTTAATTCACTTGCATTAAGGGAAACTTAGTTGTCAGCAAATTGTGTCAGGTTTCCTTGAAATCTAAGGATTCAGGCATAACCCCCTGCTGTGGACTATAAGGCCTTGTTGCAGACGCAATAGAGTCGCCCTTCATAGCACGTTTGGAGACTGCGTCCTAAGAAGCTTCCTCGTAATTCATACCGACGTACATCTCCCGCCGACTCGGACTCTGCTTCTGTTGGCGTTACTGGGAGAGAGATAAGCCTTATCTCGCCTGTTCTTCCGGGCAGCTCACTGAGTGACCTCAGCCTGACCTTTCAAGGTTGTTGTGATAATAACATGGGATTGCTCCATAACTGCTCCCCTGACCACTTTGGAAGGCGTAGATCTCCCAGGTGGGAGGAAACCTGTGTTCCTCCAGACCTAGTCGGACTGCAGTCCCAATATTCACACTGGTCATGACTCATGAGACTGATGAGCGTTGGGCTAGGAGTGTGGAGACACACGATCAAATCCCCACTCCACCGTGAAGCTCACTGGGTGATCTTGCACCAGCCAGCTCAGCCCAACCTACCTCACAGGGTTGTTATGGGGCTAAAACAGGGGCAAAGAACACTAAGCTCCTTGGAGAAAGATGGGAAATTAATGTAATGAATGAATGAGCAATAGCTGGGGGGCCACAAGTTCTGCATCCTCAGTCTAAGATGCCAATCCAGGAGTGCTGAGTGATTCTCACCTCCAGGAAAACAAGTAAACCTGCTTCTGATATAGTTTTCCAATGTTTCTTCATGGAGGACTCAAGCCATGGAAGCTTTGGCCATACAGTGGTACCTCAGGTTAAGTACTTAATTCGTTCCAGAGGTCTGTTCTTAACCTGAAACTGTTTTTAACCTGAAGCACCACTTTAGCAAATGGGGCCTCCTGCTGCTGCTGCACCGCCGGAGCACGATTTCTGTTCTCATCCTGAAGCAAAGTTCTTAACCCGAGGTACTATTTCTGGGTTAGTGGCGTCTGTAACCTGAAGCGTATGTAACCTGAAGCGTATGTAACCCAAGGTACCAATGTAATCTGTTTAGTCTTGAAGGTGCCACAACACTCTCTGTTGCTTGTGGGTCAAGCTTTGATCTAGTTTGATATAAAACACCTTTTACCCAGTAGCAAAATGCCCATGAAAGAGATGAAATGGGGTTTTGCATTGAGCCTGCCAATTAACGGAAATTTTAGGAAACTTTCTGGGTGGAGTTTGTTGGGTTTGTTTAAAAATGTATTGGCCCTGTAAACAACTGCCTTGATGGTCCATCTGGTCTGACACTGTCTCCAGATATGGGCAACCGGTGCCAGTTCAAAAATCACAGTATCACAACGATGACAGCAGTGCTGATGCACTACTGGCTCATCCATTTTGCTTATCCACACTATCTGATACTCTGAGGTATACTGCCTCTAAACTTGGAGGTTTTATTAAACCAGCCTCCCCCAACTTGACACCCTCCAGAGTTTTTGATCTACAGCTTCCATACTGATGGGAGTTGTAGTCCAAAACTTCTGGAAGACACTGGCCTGGGGGAGGCTGCATTTGTTACCCTATCGTGACTAATGGCCAGCAGTGGAATATCTTCATAAATTTGGGTCATCCTTTTCTTTGTTTCTTTAAACCATATCAGCTTCTTCATCAATGGGCTGGTCCAATGCTATTATTTCATTTTCAACCCCCTTCTCTGTCGCTTGCTGTTTTGACTCCAAACATTCCGAAATATATGATTTATTCCTGGAGTTGTTTCTGTATTTGATTTCCGGATCAGTGTTGTTTTAAGAAAGGGAACTGAGGAATGTAAATGTAGGCTGACATCCTAAAAAGAGGATGTCCCCAAGAAACATCCATAGGATTGAGCTGCCAGGAAATGAAAAAAATAATCTTAAAATATTAGCATTACAGCTGCAAGTTTATCTTTAACTAATTCCTCTGTGTGTTTGTGCACTGTACATAGATAGGTGATAGATTTAGAGCAAGAAGAATATTTGGACATGGATGTGTATGAATGATTTTATGCTTGGGAATACATTCTTTAGTAAAGAGTAGTGAAAACAGCTCTTGAACGGTGGGCTGAAGAGAAATGAAAACAGTCCGTTGACATTAATGGGGCTGGGACTGAACCAAACCTCCACTTTGGAATGAATGCCAGACGTTGCTTTCCTGAACTCCTTCCAAGCGCCTGAGCGTCGATTTTCATTCTGTTTGTGCTAAATGCTTATGACTAGCACTGGAAAATGGAGTTCCTCCCTTGATCATAGAGATTTAAAAAAGAAAAAGAAAGAAAGAGGCGGGGGGAGCCGGAGAATTGTGCCAATTTGTTTCCATTGCCAGGAGAAGCCCTTGTGCTTTGAGTAATGCAAAACAATGTAAAGTTCCCATGAAAGCTGTTCATTGAGAACTTAAGAAATCCACTCAAGAGCCTTTTCCCCCCACTGCGGCATTCATCACCAGCATGTTCCAGAGATTCTCACAATGTCAGCAAAACGCAGAACGAGGTCAGGGGGAGAAAATCCAGTTATATCAGGCACACTGCCGTACCACGACCCTGTTAATCCGCTGGCGATTCCTGGTCGTTTGTTTAGAATAGGTGACCAGGTTTACTTTTCTGTTCTCCCTTGTCCTGCATGACAAACTGATGTTCGGCAGTGTGTGTTGTCACAGGAGGGTCATATTTTTCACAGGTGACAGCTACATTTCAGACTCACAGGTAGCCGGAACATTTGATTTTGTGTCGTGTTACCGGCTCCTCTTACGCTGCCATCCAAACCCGGACACCGCACGCATATATTCATACATGACTTTGCCTGATTCAAATCCAGGAAATATCAGGTTTCACTTTTAAAGGGAAAGTTTCTAGTTCTCATGGGCAGAGATTCATTAATCCTTTTGATGCAGCCTTCCACAACCTGGTGCCCTCCAGATGTTTTCGACCAAAACACCCATTACCATGACCATGAATTATGCTGGCTGGGGGCTGATGGGGAGTTGATGGTGGGGGAGACTGATTTAATGCATGTAATGGATTTCCATTTAGAGACATGTTCCACCATGCAAGCGCAGTTGAGAGTTTTGGACATGAATAATGCTAAGCATTTATTAAGCGCATAAACCGTGTCCAAAACTGCTGACATGCATTCTCTTGAAGGAGTATTCCCATTTGCTGGCAGTCATTGTTTGAGTCCCTGTTCTAGATGCCCCTGACATCAGAAGTCAGATGAGCAGCTGCTGCAGGTTATCTCCTATTGTGGCACCTCAGTGGTAAAATATGCTTGCCAGAGACATCCACACTCTTTACAGCCCAATCCTAGGCTTACTCAGAACATAGATGCACTCTGTTCAAAAGGACTTACTGCCAAGTAGACATATATAGGATTACTGCCTAAGGATTGCACCTTTGATGGGAATTTGGATCTTCAGGTTGCTGTCGATTCTGCTATTGTTGAGCTTTATTCTTCTGGCTGCAGTGTAATTGAATTATGGAACTATTTTGACTGCGATGTAAGGCACATTGAAGATTTGAGAGTGGAAAGGTAGGCTATAAATATTTGAAGCACACAAACTACCTTCCACACAGGCTTACCTAGGAGAAACACCAATTGAACTCAATGGGATTTGTTTCTTAGGAGGTACATTCAGGATTGTGCTGTAACTTGAATTCTTACAATGATCTCGTCCAACCACCAGTGCTGTCATCTTCACCTTGCAGAAGCGGACAGCGCTGGGGCTGCAAGAATAGCGGCCTATCTCAGGCAATCTAGCAAGACTGTGAAATGTGAGGTGAAATTTTAGACGGGCTTTCTCCTTCTCCAGCTAATTTGCAGTCACACCACCAGGCCGTATGTATAACAACACCCCCTTGAGAAAACAGAGAACATCATCCCCCTCTCCTTCCAAGCTTCTAGTCCTGGTGAAGCACACTGGAGCTGGTTCTGTTGAATGCCTAGCTTCAGGGCTCGTGTGTTGGCGCTGAACTTCCACAACCACCAGTCCCCCCAATTACAGGGCCTGCCTTCCAGACATGCTAAGCATTCACCATGCAGATTCTCTACGTGACAACTGGCCCACCCATGAGGCCAGGTGAGGCAACTGCCTCAGGCAGCAGGATCCACGGGGGGCAGCATATCCCCATGTAAATCATTATTCCTTGCTTGTTACTGGTGTCGATCTTCACTCACCCCTTCTGTGGGGTGGGCACTATTTGGTGGTTTGACTTAGGGGCCAAAATGTCTTGGGCCGGACCTGCTGTACACACACACACACACACACACACACACACACAAGCGCGCGCGCCACACTGTGCAGGCAGCTACTAAGAGGTCATTTGCTAGTGTGTGTCCCCAGCAGCAGTGAGGGAAAGAAGGAGGGTGGTGGCGCTTCTGGCTTCCATTGTGCAGTCTGCCTTTGTGGCATGGCACATGTGGGAAATTTCTGCGCGCCCTTCCGCAGTGAATGGGCCTGGCTGAGGCCTGGCTGCTCTCCCCGCTCGCTTCCGCTAAGGGCTTGGCAGGCTGCCCACCGCAGCCCTGAAGGATTCTGGGAAGATGAGAGGCTCCCCAGTTCAACGCGCCGGCATTAAGCAGGCCTGACAGCCCCGCTCCTTCCCCACTTGGCAGCGGTTCAAAGTGCTCTTTCATTTGAAAGGCTGGAAGGCTGCCATGTGCAATGCAGATTTGCTGTGCCTGCTCTCATAAGGAACTGATAAATGCCGTTGCCGTTGCCGTGGCAACGGGAGGCTATCAGAATGGCCCTGTGATCTGCAGCCTCTCGGCTCTGCAGGGTTTTTCTCTCTTCCCCTCGCCAGTCCTCCCCCACCCCTCTCTCTCGCTCTTCTCCTTCCTCCTTTTCCTCCTTCCTGAGATGGTAAAATGAAAAATGCTCTTTTCGAAAAGATTAACCCATGAATTGCAGGAAGGAAGTGCACTTGGAAGGGGCTTGAGGCGCCACTCCAGCAAAATTAACTCGACATACAAGCTTGCCTCTTTGGGCTTGGCTTTCTGTGAGGGTGTGCAGAAGGAAACGGGGCGTTTCTTGAGCAATGCCTTTTAATTGCCAGCTGTATGAGGTTTAAATCTCAGCATTTGAGTCGCCTCCATATGACATGCTTATTCAGTGTCCATCCTGATTTGCTTGGGCAAAGTGTGCCTGGAGGGTTTGTGGCACCTGCTGAGGATTCACTCCGATCTGCTGGCAGGGAGGTTGTGCAAAAACACATCGAGCATTTGTTGCTCCATACTTTCCAGTGCATTTCCCTTGCCACTTTTCTTACTGCAAAAAAATCCATTTTTATTTTTTGAAAGCAGTTATGTTGTGCAGAAGCCCCAATTCAGCTTTGTGTAACCGGAATTGACTGGCATGAGATTGAATTCCACCTGCAATATAGCAAACATTTTGGAAGCTATCTTGGACCCCTTGATATAGCAATGTTGGCCATCACCGCTTTTGCTGCCTCTGTCTCTAATCAGAGACGGGCTACTGATAGGATTTCAACAAGAGTATAATGGTACTGGTATGCTGAATCGGCCATTTGTAAATATCAGAGTTTTCTACCTGCCCTGAATCCTCCAAAATTCATCTTAATGGTTGTCCATGAGTTCTAGAAAATGGCACCACACAATCCTTTTAACATTTCAGGGGCTGTACAGGGGAAATGAAGACTGTCCCCTTTGGGCAGTTCAAATGAAAAGATAGTTTAAATTCAAATATATGGTACTTAAAAATCTCGTATCAGTAGAGAGTGTTCATCTGAGTTTACAATGTTGGATTCCTAGCTCAAGTGAGCAAATTGCAAATAATAAGGGGATCAGTCCACACTAAGGTAAAGGTACCCCTGCCCGTACGGGCCAGTCGTGTCCGACTCGGGGGTTGCGCGCCCATCTCGCTTAAGAGGCCGGGGGCCAGCGCTGTCCGGAGACACTTCTGGGTCACGTAGCCAGCGTGACGAAGCGGCTCTGGCGAGCCTGCACCAGCACAGCACACGGAAACGCCGTTTACCTTCCCGCTATTTATCTACTTGCACTTAAGAGTGCTTTCGAACTGCTAGGTGGGCAGGAGCTGGGACCAAACGACGGGAGCTCACCCCGCCGCAGGGATTCGAACCGCCGACCATACGATCGGCAAGTCCTAGGCGCTGAGGTTTTACCCACAGCGCCATCCGCGTCCCACTCAGTCCACACTAGGCCTTCACTAATCAAGACTAGGCTTTTAGTGGTACTATCTAAAATATATATAGCTATATTTTTAAAAAATCTGTCTATGCCATGATGAACACACATAAAGAAGTAATTTCGGCATCTGTTTTGCCAGACGTCTTTCAAACCTTGAAACTGAGGACTGTTCCATATACAGTACATTACATTTGAGATTTGGGGAACTGATCCTGAGAACAAAATAAAGATGAACAGAGCATTTTTGACTGGTGTGCTTCTGTGTAAAGGAGAGATTTTGCCTGTAAAATAAATGCAAGCTATGAGCATCCAGTAACCGCTTTATGCCCAAGCTACTGCAGCTTTTACCTCAATTTATTAGGTATGTGTTTATACGACTGCCAAGTTCCTTCTCAATTGCTTTTTAACAAGTCCCTTAAAATTTCTTATTTTCAATGTAAAATTACTGCTGGAAAAAAATGTTTGGTGATAAATCAGAAAGGAGAATGGAAAATTGAAATGCAATAGCTTCAAATAACTGAAACTGCATTGGACATACACATGGGGAGAGAGGGAGAGAGACTTAATGCATGTGCAGGTTATACTGTGTATTACTTGAAATCAGTTTTAAGGAGCAATTGTATGCACCGGAAGCTTGTGTAAATCAAATTGGTGTAAATAAATTAATCCAGTATAGAGTTACACCAGATCCAAACCCCATTCAGCAGTGGGGCTACTGCTCTGCCTAAACCCGGCAGAGGGAAAATAAGCCTTTAAAATGGTGTTCTTTTCTAGGTTGCCAGTGGTGCGGGGGGGGGGGCATAGAAAGTAGACCACATATTTGTTTACTTACAAACCCATCAAAGGCCAGGTTCATGTGCTTTTCCATACATCAGTCAGAAAAATTGCACAGGCAGTAAAACTTAGCTTAGTTACAAAGTGGCAAAATTTTCTATATTATTGGTATAGGAATTCAAGACACTGGTTGAGCCAGGAATCTGCAGGATGAGCCAGAGATCCGCTGCATCCTAAACTACTCATCCTGGCGGATCTTGCCATAGGATTGCCCCTTTAGTTAAATTCAAAATAATAATATTCAAGGGTATGAAACAGCTGCATTTTTATTTTTTTTACTGGAGAATCCTATTTGATATATGAAGATTAAGATTAACTGCAATAATTTAGAAATCTATCTCTGTACCGCAGACGGAAGCATCACTGTCAAAGTGTCCTCTTCATGCCACTGTACTGAGTCAAAGGAGATATTTCTTCACAACTGCAAAGGTTAAAAAAAAAAATCAGCCCAGATTTTGTGAAGCTGCTTGTAGTCAACTGTAATTTTGTTACCTGACTCTCTGGGCTCTTGCTTACGGTTGCCATGGTAATCCTGGCCTGCTCTATACAATCTGTCTCACTGGAATTTCCTGATTATTCAAAAACTATTCCAAAAAACCAGGGCGGGGGACTCTCCTTTTATTATATATTTTTTCTATTCTTTTAAGAGTTTGGCGAGAAATTTGAATAAAAATCAGCTAAGGTGAACTTGTTTTGCTCCACTCACCTGGAAAGGAGATAATGAGATAAACACGGACTTTGCAGCTCAGGAGAGAACAAAAGGAGAAGGAAAAAGATAGGCTAAAAAGGCAATGGCATGTCGACAATTACAGTGTGTTGTTCACAGTGACTGAAACCTTTCCCAGGTGGTCTCTGGCTTGCTATTCTAGCTGTTTTTGTGAGCAGGGAAAAGTATTGCTTTAAAACTATTTTCTTTCTTCCCATGCACTCTATATACATGTGAGTGAGAGAGCTAGAATATGTTTTGTCCAACATGCAGAAAAGCAGAATTAAAGGGCATTACAGCACCATTTCACTTTTGTGCAGCTCTCTCACACATTTGTATATGAGCTTTGTGTGATAAGAGGGCACCTTCATAACCCACCACAAAGAAAGTGGGCGCATCACAAGAAACAGAAACACTAACATAGTGTTCTTGTGTAGCAAATCCATTTCCAGAAGAATCCAAATTTAGACTTCGGCAGTAAGAAAAGTGACAAAACGTTGGAAGTAGTACAGCAGGGATCATTTGGTCAGTAACCTTTGGGTTAATTCTACTGACAGTTAATCAGCCAACCATGTGTGTCAGTCTGTGTGTGTGTAGGTGTTGCCTAGGAACTAGTCAGTGGCATGATGCTTGCTGAGAACTTGAGCTCTGATTGGCTGTGTTATTCAGAAGGTGCCTTTCCTCTGTATCTGCATCTCTGTGTCTCCCTGTTCTCTGTACTTGACATGCTATAAAATACAAGACCTCTCTGTTTCTTCTCAAAGTATACTCTGTTTTGTTAAAATTCTCTCATCAAGGTATTAGCTGTTTCTTTTCTCTCAGGACTCCATCTGCATTAATTAGAATAACTCTTTTAATGCAAAAAAACTCCGCAGGACGGTAACAAGCACTTGATGGCAGCATTGCATAACCTCTGTGCAACATCTGTGAAAACAAATCAGTGTGATTGCTCAAAAGTCCACAATTGTGTCACAGATTCCTAGTAAGGTTTTTAAGTTAAGGAAACAATGATTGAGGTGCATCCATCACCCATTATTGTAGCAAATTGCTTACAGCGTGAAGGCAGGAATACTCCTTTATCATGTGCGAACCGCTGGCTGAAAACGAAACAAGGATTCTGGTATTTGCTATGCATTTTGCAAAAATAAGTTCTTATTCCATGTATGGAATCAACTTGCTGGAATTGTTCCATTCTTCTTTGTATATGAATTTATGAAGATTTCCAAATATTATGAAAATGATGTATAGATGGTACTTAACCCCTGTAAAATTAGCAAAGATTTATCACAAGAGTGATAATCTATGTTGGAAGTGTAAAGAAAAAGAAGGTACCTTTTATCATATGTGGTGGACCTGCCCCAAGGTGAAAGACTTCTGGGAGAAGGTTTATAATGAATTGGAAAAAAATGTTGAAATATACATGTTGTGTATTGAGTCACAACAATACATTTATTAAGAAACCAGAGGCCTTTCTTCTTGGAATAATAGGTTTGGAATTGCCCAAGAAAGATGTTAGACTGTTTTTGTACGCCACAATTGCTGCTAGGATTTTGCTGGCTAAAAATTGGAAAACACTAGAAGTGCCAACAGTGGAGGAATGGCAGATGAAGCTGATGGACTTTTGGGAGCTAGCCGACCTGACAGGAAGAGTCCATGACCAGAAGGATGAGGAGTACCAGGAGGAATGGAAGAAATTTAAAGATTATTTAGCTAAATATGTTAAGATAATTTAACTAGAAATACTTGCAAGTACCAGATTGGCCTAGGATTTAAATATGTGATGTCATAGAACAATATGTTTAAAGTTAAAATGAAAAGAAAGAAAGATGTTAATTGACTAAGTAAATTTTATGTGAAAATAGTTTTGGAAAACCATTACAGTGATATACATAGAAATTCAGCCAGGGGGATTGGAGGAAGTCACCCAACAATGTTAACAAAAATGGAACTATTACAGTTAGGATCTATGTTTGTTTGTTTGTTTGTTTGTTTTCTTTTTTCTTTTTTGATCAAGAAAAAAAAATGGGGGGGGAGAATTTATGAAGATTTCCTAGATACATCTGGATCTTACAAGTTCCTTTGTTTCTTCTGATTTTGCTCCCTTCCCCTACCCACTCCCTCCTGTGTTTGTTGACTGGTTGATCTGTTTTTAACTTTTGTACAGTTTTTAACATTTGATTGGGAGCCGCCCAGAGTGGCTGGGGAAACTCAGCCAGATGGGCGGGGTATAAATAATAAATTATTATTATTATTATTATTATTATTATTATTATTATTATTATTATTATTATTTGAGGCACTTCAACTCTTACAAGGCCATTTTGGTTCAGTGCCACAGAGTAGGAAACTGTTTAAGCATTATCGGAGCAATACAGCTTTGACATGCATTTGATGGGACAGTCCCTGGCATCACCTTGTAAACAGCATACCCCCGCCCCCAAATGGGCTGCTTCCCAGGCATGAGAATGAAGTGTTTCACAGTTTTTGCTTTTAACTCCTAAACATTTTTCTTCAAAGAATGTGTGATGCTGCAGGAGCTGACTCGAAAATGCTGACATAATACTAATAAAGTAATTTCTCAGGGTGAACACAGGTTGTTACAAGGTCTCTGATGCAGGTGCATCACATTCATTTACTCATTCAGTTAAAATGCATCCTTTTAAAGCATGGAAGGGTAAAGTAGGCAAGCTGTCCCCATGCCCACTAACCCTGCTGGCCTGTCACCCACAATTCCAACACGCAGCACAAAACCTCCAGATAAAAATCTGGCAAGCCAAAGGTTTACATTGTCTAGAAGACTTCTACAAAACCAACAAACCCATACCAACAGAAGAAATGTAAGACAAACTAGGGGACACCCAAATACCTTGGGCTAAAACATCATCAGTTACATGCCTTCTTAAACAATCCAGCAGTAAAATCAACAGCCCCTAGGCCTTTGACCACCAATGAATTTTTGTGTGCCTCTCCAAGCTCAATCTCTCCTGAGCTTCCTGGTGTGACTTTCCTTGAGGGCAGCCTGTGCATTCAAGACTGGAGGGAGAACCAGTTCATAGCTGCTTGTAGGGAAAGCAGGGAACTGTCTGTCTTGGAATTATCAGCCTGGAGGCAAAGATCCTGCACACCTGGCAGTGCAGTGGAAGCAGCCTAGTTGTGGAGGGAAGAGCACTGCTCCCCACTCTACGAGTCGGCTCCATGCACTACTCTTGAGTGTGCCAGCCTTGTACACCTAGAGGCAGCTCTAGAAATGCTTTCTGCTGCTGGTGGTGTTTGGAGGATCACATACATATTGCAGAGCCAACCAGGCAAGCCAGATAAAAATTACCAAATGTCTCATGCTAGACATGTCTTTTCATGCATATTTATAAGCCTTTCCTGCACTTCTGAAAATACAACAGAATATTGAGGAGGGGTTTGTCCAGTATTTCCCTTATTTTTTCATTCTGAACCATATTCTGTGAACCATCTCAGATCGTACAGTATATTATTGTTCTTCTCCCTTTTCTTTGCCTTGATTTTGGAGCTGCTTGCCTTTCAAGTGTCCAGTTAGGCAGCAAGAATGGCGAGGGAGAATCAAAAGTGTGAGCTATTTTAGCAGTCAAAGGCACTGTATGTGCAAGGTGCAATGTAGGAGACTGTCTGCTTCTGATTTCAGTTCTGTGGTTACTATGATGATGCAATATTAAGTATGGAAGCACTGTATCCCTGTATCACAGGCAGAAAGAGAGCAGGGAGTAGGAGAAGCTGAGAACAGCTGTTTTACTGTAAACAGTAACAAGATTTGGTTTGGCTGGCAAACATTCAGAATTTGGGGCTAACCTTCCCTACCCCCCCCCCATACTGCAGGAAATAGCGCTAGAGGCTTGCAGTAAAAAATAAAGTGAAAAAATAAACTGGACATGGTAATATCCTTTCCAAATGCAATCACCGTTTTGGCACAGCGAGGTAATGCAGCAATGGAGGAAGTTCATGCCATCCAAGAGGATATTAGGGTATATATAAGCCTGCAGGCTTTCCTCCTACCAGTCTCTGCTAAAAGGAGCTGAAATATTTATCTCCCTGAGGATCCCAACATGTGGAACTTTTTTAAAAATAGCAGTCTGTCATCCCTCTCTGTAGAAAACCTCCTGTGCATTGGCAATGCATTTGTGATGCAGTTACCCGGCAACTTGATAAAATGGAGGCACAGATGACTAGAGATGTTTGTGGCGGCGAGAGAGCAAAAGGCATAGGAAGGCTTCTTAGGGCAGGACACAGCTTCCTGGTCTGCCCACGGAGAGCAGAATCTGATGATAAATACAAACAAAGGCCCTTCAGAGGTGTTCTATTGCTTTGCCTTCTGCAACCTGTATAATGCTCCTGCCTGGAAGCTCTATTTAGCTTTTCAGCAGTGACCATAGCTGCTCTGCGTCTGTACTAAACGGTTGAGCATGGGTCTGATTTTGCACAGGGTGCAAGGGGGAAGAAGAGTCTCTGGTGCACTGGTTTAGGTGCATCTAATCAAGTCATTCCCAAACTGTGCACTGTGATAGGTAAATTCATTCAATATAAGCCCAGAAGGATGTCTGCTGTGTCTCTCTGAGAGGCGATGGTCTGGCCTTGCATCCTAATCAGCGTCAGCCTCTGTGGGGTAACTGCATCAGCTGTGAATAGATCTGTCCATAACTCTCAATGTAGAGTTGCAGTACTATTACATGTCCTCAGAGGAGAGATCTGTCCATAACTCTCAATGTAGAGTTGCAATACTATTACATGTCCTCAGAGGAGAGTGCCCATCACATCTCTGCATGAGCTATTTCTCTGGGCTTGCCTCCTTCATTTCAATGAGCATCTTCATAACAGCAGTACAGAGACATGGAGTGAGCTTCTTTGAGGCTTGGCAGTCAGTCAGCTCAGAAGATGCCAGCTGACCTGGGGAAGAAGAAGAAGAGTTTGGATTTGATATCCCGCTTTATCACCACCTGAAGGAGTCTCAAAGTGGCTAACATTCTCCTTTCCCTTCCTCCCCCACAACCAACACTCTGTGTGGTGAGTGGGGCTGAGAGACTTCAGAGAAGTGTGACTAGCCCAAGGTCACCCAGCAGCTGCATGTGGAGGAGTGGGGACGCGAACCTGGTTCACCAGATTACGAGTCTACTGCTCTTAACCACTACACCACACTGGGGAGCCAATAAGAACCTCCCTAGCCATTTATACAAGAACTCTCCAAAGTTTGCTTCCTCTGTTTGAGCGCAAAGGTGCTAAATACTAGCAAGGGTGTAGCCAGGATTTTTGTTAGGGGGGATCAGGCCCTTTGTTAGGGAGGCAGAACCTTAGATAGCTATGTATTTTTATTTATTTTTATTGTTGGGGGGGCAACTGCCCCTCCCTTGGCCTACACCCATGCTAAATAGACTTCTCTTATCCTGCCTGGCTCCTGCTCGTCTTATGCCAGACCTCTTGATCATCTCCTGCCTGCTTCAGAGCTGAACCACAGTCTGTTTGGACCATGCCATAGACTCTGACTTTAATGGGCCCCGAAAGTGAACTATTCTTATGCATTTCATAAGTAAACCAATTTTTGTGTAAGAGTGACAGGATGCCTCTTATTTTAACTCAGGGGTGTGTACTCAGACATTTAGAGCAGTGTTTCCCAACCTTGGGCCTCCAGCTGTTTTTGAACTACAACTCCCATCATCCCTGACTAGCAAGACCAGTGGCAAGGGATGATGGGAATTGTAGTCCAAAAACAGCTGGAGGCCCAAGGTTGGGAAACACTGATTTAGAGAACACTTATCTAATCCTAGCAGGGCCCATCACACATGCCAAGCTTTGCAGGTTGTATCGTCTATACAAGAGATTGGCACACAAGACTCACTGAACGTGGCACCTTCTTAAGCCTGGCATTACCACAAAGCAGCCCTGGCAGCAGGTTTCATAGGGAAGGCATTATCTAGACTCTATTCTCCATTACTGTATGTCATTTTTTAAAAAAATCTGAGCTTTCTAGGTCTAGAACAGGTGGTAATGGTCCATTTTTATTTTTCATTGCAGTCACAGGAATGGCTTAAGAGCAGCATGACTTCTGTGGGGCTTTTCAATACAGTATGTGATTTGATGATGTTGGGAAAGATGGAGGGCACAAGGAGAAGGGGACGACAGAGGACGAGATGGTTGGACAGTGTTCTCGAAGCTACTAACGTGAGTTTGACCAAACTGGGGGAGGCAGTGGAAGACAGGAGTGCCTGGCGTGCTCTGGTCCATGGGGTCAAGAAGAGTCGGACACGACTAAACGACTAAACAACAACAGCAAGGTAGTGGTTACTCTGAATGCTAAAACAATGTGTTGGCAGAGCCTCAGATAAAAAGAGTCTGCAGGGCCGGCCAAGCCAACACAGAATGACCCCCATACAAATGTTTTATTTTAATAAGTTCGTGTTTTTTCATGAGCTGCTTTGGGCACAGTTTTTACTAAGAAAAAGCAAAATAAAAAAATTCCTTCCAGTAGCACCTTAAAGACCAACTAAGAAAAATGTGTATGTGTAAGGAAAAAGCAGAGAGAGAATAGTTGGTTTGGTTGCCACCTGTCTGTCTTGGGAGACAATGCAGGAGTGACGTCAAACTGTCGGAAGGTTGCAGTGCCTGCTGTGCCTGTAGAGACCAATATGGGAGAGACATGTTTTGTTGCAGGTGGGGCAGAGGAAGGCGTCGGGTTTTGCTGCTGTAGATGCACTGCGGCGCCTCTTCTCTCTGTGCTCCTCCCAGCAGGCATTCCTCCTCTGGTCACTGCTGCGGATGCACAACCTGACTATCTGCCTCCAGGCACTGCGGTTGTCTGCAAGGAATTCACACATGGCGGGGTTGATGCTGCTAGCCTTCATGAGTGAATGACCAAATAACTAAAATAAACAGCTCCCATCTTTCCTCCGCCTCCTCCCCACTCACCTTCCAGGACCTCAATTGAACTCCTAGGGAATCCACCCTGTCCTTGCTGCCTCAAGCCCTTAAGTACTGCCTCTCATCCAAACCAAATTCCTGCTTCCTTCCCAGACAACACCTACCTCCCATTTCTTCCCCAATTCTCTCGTAATCAGAAACATGACTGTTGCTTGGCAACGAATATGGTGTTTTCCACCAGCTTCAGTCTTGGGGCTTCCCTGGCAGAAGACATCTGCAGTGTTTGACATCTGAATTTGTATATTCCCCATCACATGTTATTCTGCCCACTCCTCCCTTTCCCTTGTCTTTTTTAGAGCTCCTATGCCCCATTGCACAGAAAGTCCTCGATGCTTTTTAGCTTGGATTAGTTCCTTTAAAAAAAAAGGGAAGTCACTTATTTTGTCTCCAAGGATTAGGAATTTGATGCTTTTGAACTTCTGAAGCCACCTCTGTGTTTTGCTTATGGTCGCCTTATAGGGAAGGTGTGAGTCTGCTGAGCTCCTTTGAGACTGGACACCAGGTCTGGCTCTTGTCATTGCTCTGAGATCAGGTTGACATGAACTAGTTATACCCGAGGCTGAATTACCCTTCCTGCATTGAAGCAGGTTTTTAAGGACACTGTGAATACTGAGCAATTTGGCAGGCAGTCTCAAGCAAATTGTTCCCTCTGGTCACCTGACCTAAATTGTTCCCTCTGGTCACCTGACCTAAAATGCCCAGGAAGGAGAGAGAGAGAGAGAGAGAGAGAGAGAGAGAAACGTAACTGAGTGCAATGCTAGGCACTCAGTGAAGTTACAGCATTGTAACATCTGTATCTCAGAAAATAAAACCATCCAAGTCCTATTCTTGGAGTCTTTCTGTGCAATCAGACAAAATGGCCCCCGCTGGAACACTTTCAAACCTCAATCCAGTCAAGCAATATTAGTGCAATGTCTCAGCTACGTTGAAAAGATTCAGAGACTGGATGGAACAGAGGGAAATCCTCACATTAGTAGTAGTAGAAGTAGTTGTTTAGTATATAGACCATTAAATGCCCAAATAGACTTCTAAGCAGTTTACAAAATATAACAACCAATTACACAACATTATTTAAATACATCATAATTAAAAATATACAATAAAATAACCAACTTGAAACATTAAAACATAAATGTCCATAGTTAAAATATGCAGTAAAACAATCCCATTAAAACACAGTGATTAAAACAGGTCAAGGGATCAAGGGAATTATTGTTGCTGTTAAATTTATATACCGTCAAATGCCAAAATAGACTTCTAAGTTGTTTATGAAATATAAAAGCCAATTACACAACATTATTAAAATACACAATAATTAAACACGCACACGCCCATTTCTTTAAAACATAGTTTCATATGTGCTCTAGCAAAAGAAACAAAGAGTGCATGGCCTCCAAGAATTTCTTTATTTGCTGCTTCAGTGGTTATGGAAGAAAATTACAATTAAACTAAATACAGAGGGACTAGCCAGTCAGCACCCACTGCATTCCTTCAACCCCATTTCACACAACAGGTACAATACGTATGTAAGGAAGAGGTTATATTTTCCTCAGCACAAACCATTTAGCTTTTGGGAAATGTTATATCCACCCAAGAGAAGCGCAACCTGTGGACTGTGTTGAACGGATGAGTAATAACAAATGCACACTTATTGCAAAAACAACAACAACACAAAACCCTGGATTTAATAATGGGGGAGAAATTGCCCTGTGGCAATTCAGTCGTAAGAATGGCCTTAGAGAACAGCCACATGGCTCTAATGTGGGAAATAAGATGGGCTGTTTCAGAGCATCTAGTCCCAGAGTGCAGAGAGGCAGTGGCGGAGCTTCATGCTCCGGCACCGGGGGGGGGGCGGAGAGCAGGTGGGGGCAGAGCTGGTGCGTGTCCCGGGGTGGGGCACACCACCCTCAAAGGTTTGCTGCTTGTCCTGGGGGTGGGGCACACCGCCTGCAGGGGTGTGGCACCCAGTGTGGGTGGGTGGGGCAGCTGCGATGGCACCCTCCCGGGATAGCGCTGTCAGGGGCGGTGCGCTCCCCCCGCTCTCCTCTTCCTCCACCAGCGCAGAGAGGCTGGGCTGGAGTATATACAACAAAAACTACTACTACTATTACTACTACTACTACTACAGTGGTACCTCGGGTTAAGAACTTAATTCGTTCTGGAGGCCCGTTCTTAACCTGAAACTGTTCTTAACCTGAAGGACCACTTTAGCTAATGGGGTCTCCCGCTGCCGCCCTGCTGCCGGAGCCTGATTTCTGTTCTCATCCTGAAGCAAAGTTCTTAACCTGAGGTACTATTTCTGGGTTAGTGGAGTCTGTAACCTGAAGCGTCTGTAACCTGAGGTAGCACTGTACTTACTTGTACCCTGCCCATCTGACTGGGTTGCCCCAGCCACTTTGGACAGTTTCCAAGAGAATATAAAAGAACACAACAAAACACCAGACATTAAAAGCTTCCCAATACAGTGGTACCTCAGGTTAAGTACTTAATTCGTTCCGGAGGTCCGTACTTAACCTGAAACTGTTGTTAACCTGAAGCACTACTTTAGCTAATGGGGCCTCCTGCTGCTGCCGCGCCACTGGAGCATGATTTCTGTTCTCATCCTGAAGCAAAGTTCTTAACCCGAGGTAATATTTCTGGGTTAGCGGAGCCTATGTAACCTGAAGCGTATGTAACCCGAGGTACCACTGTACAGGGCTGTCTTCAGATGTCTACAGAACATACAAGCCTATACAGTCATACCTTGGGTTAAATATGCTTCGAGTTGAGCGTGTTTGAGTTGCGCTCCTCGGCAACCTGGAAGTAACGGAGCGCGTTACTTCCGGGTTTTGCCGCTTGCGCATGCGCAGATGCTCAAAATGATGTCACGCGCATGCGCGGAAGCGGTGAAAAGCGACACGCGCGTGCACAGACGCGCCATCGCTAGTTACGTTTACCTCTATATGTGAACGGGGCTCCAGAACGGATCCCGCTCGTATCTAGAGGTACCACTGTATTGCTTCTTGCCAGTTCACATAGTTAACAAAGATCATTATGTGATCAGCTTTGCCTGTACACGTTTGGCTTTCTACTTTGAGCGAAGGGGCATAAAGCATGGAAAGGAAGCTGCTTTTTCCATGCATCCAGCCATCAGAGGCAGTTTTAGGGTAGCATGACTAGTTCGGCTACATAGGGTGATGGCACCACAGGGACGCAACAACAATTATGTAAACAGAGTTGCACCTTTTTAGCCTCATGTTCGCATGTCATTGCAGCAGCTTTTGGGATAGGGGAAAGAATGCATCTAATGGCTGCAGCTAATGGGTATGGGGGTGCTAGGGGGTACCCCTAAGAGGTTTTTTTTATATTGCCACTCTCCTCCCAGTCCCACCCACATAAAATTAAACAGTGTGTCTACATAGCTCAATGTCCCTTTTGTGCAAAACCCCAATATTAAAAAAAAAATGAAAACATATCTTGCTCCTACCCACCCCAAGCACAACCCCCCATTTATTTATTTATTTGCATATGGTGAAATGTAATACCTAAGTACTGGTAATGGTTGGTTCTGCCTTATTGTGTATTTCTGGTGCATGCGTGTGTTTTTGAAAATGCGCAAGCATGTTTTAAATACTTGCATGTATGCCCAGAATGGTAAAAAGGTAGTGGAGGGCGGGGGGGGGCGGTGATGAAGGGGAGGAACAAAATAAAACACAGCCTGGGTTCATTCAAGCTGCGCCCGCTGATGATGAGCAGCAAATGGCGAAATGACAACATCCAGGACTGATAAAACAGAATGGCTGTTTGTGATATAAAACCCCCATCTGGAAGCATATTTTCAGGTGGGGTGTCCATATCACAAAAGCTCAGATCTCTCCACAATTACCATGTCAGAGGAGGAAGCAAATGGTGGAGGAGCCTGCCATATGACACACAATTCATTTATATGCATTGTTTGCTCTCTTTTCTCTCCTCCCCTCCCTTAAAAAAAAAAATATGCACATGTGCTCCTATGTATATGTAAATGGAGAGTGGGAAGAGGGGAGGTAAACAGACAGGATGGGGAGGAGCGGTGCATTGATAAAACAAAGAAACCTTTCAATAACGTGCTAATAGTGGCTCCATGGAATCCGCATGGCATCCATGTGGCTGTGGTGTCCCGACAGGCAAGCGAGGGGTTTCTGCCTCAGAGAAGAATGCTGTGGTAAGAGGCCCTCTCCTATGCAACACCATTATTATTTCCACAAGACATGAATTCTTTCTCTCAGTGGCTGCTATGGTGAAGCACCACAGCTACAGAAAGAAGGGCAACCAAGCCCCACATAAAAATACAGTTCCTTTTCCAGAGCTGAGCTTGTGTGCCTATTGCTTATGTTTTATTTGAAACATATTTCTAGGCTTATACAGAGATAATGTTGGGAAAACACAGCAAGGGGGTGAGTCACAGGCTGGTCCACTTAAGAACACTGGGTAGGAGAAATGTATAAGGGGAGAAGGGGAGAAAAATCGCTACCTGGCTAATGAAAATGGATAAAATTAGGAGTGTAACAAATTCTATTTCCTGATCTCTGTTAGAAGCATAAAACCATTAAACAGCTGACAGTTTCTCTCTACTAAATGAGCATGTTAACATGTCACGGCAGCCTTCCTTTGATTAGTTCTGACCTGTTTGGAAGCAATTTATTATTTGGGTCAAGGCAAATGTAGTTGTGCAGCTGAAGTGCACAAACCTTCGTTCCCTACCTATCCAGCAAATGCCTCTTTTTAACAATGCAGTGAAAGCAGAGACGGTTGCCAAGCCATGGAAGATGGCTGGGCTTCGTGCCAACATATCCTTGAATAAGACCCTGCACATAACCTCGTCTAGTTCATTTTGCTGTCTGTTCTTCTAAAATTCCAGGCCAAAAGAAGCAAAACAACAACAACAAAAAACCCTTGGAAGATCGGCAAAGAAACAAGCAAGAGGAAACATCTTCAATAATGTAATAACAACAGTGGCAACAACGATTATTATTATCTTTATGATAATAATAATTTGTTAATCACTTGATATTTAAGGAATCTGACTTGTAAACCTTAAAAACATAACACAACATAAAGCCATAAATGCCAAAGAAATTAACAACTATCTGAAGGCAGCCTGTTTAGGGAAGCTTTTAATATTTGATTAATTATTGTATTTTAATATTTTGTTGGAAGCCGCCCATATGGGCGGAGTATCAATAAATTATTATTATTATTATTATTATTATTATTATTATTATTATTACACTATAATGTTACAAAAGTTGGGTGCTACCCCCACTCTCTGCCAAGCAATAGCAAGATCCCAGAGGCTTCCAGTCACTCACCCAAGGTCTATGTTCCTTTGGAGAACTGAGACATGGCGGAGACTACCATAGCTTTAAGAAATATGGTTTATTCACCTATTTACACCTTCAGTCTGCATGGAGGGCGTCCAGATCTTACAGCATGGTTGTTTCAAGAGGGGCTTGTCCCCCACAGCAGTGCAGCCCTGCAGTCCAAGGCATCTCTCTCAGCCAACCTTCAGCCAGCCTGCCCAAGATGGATCCCAATCTTTATTCTTCCTTCTTCTTCCCAAAACACTGCTAAAACTCTGTTTCCCTGTCGCCTTACACCCAACCTTCCAACTCCCCTGTCTTCTGTTCAAAGGAGGAAGGACAATTCTCTTGCATTGTCAATGGCTCTCAATGGCCCTGTATTTTTTCTTAATGGCCCTAGCTTGGCCAGGTTGTTTTGCATAGGCGAGCTCAGGAATTCCTCTGCAGCTTTTATTTCTCCCTTCACATTCCAAATCATCCACATCCTACTATTTATTCATTTCAACGGTTTGTGGGAGGGGTCTCCCCAAATCTATAACAATAATAAATATGTGCAAAAATCTGTAGAACAGACTCCGTAAAATGGCAGCCAAAAAAGGCTTCAGCAGTAAAATATGTCATCAGCAGAATCACCACAATGACCAAGTAGAAAGAGAAGCCCCGTCCCCCCCCCTCCACCTCAAGCTCCACACATGTTTTTAAAAGGAACACGGTGTTGCAACTAGAGATGGACATTGGGAGGCAATGACCAGGGCCCTACAGCCCCTCACCCACCCCATGATCACCCAGAGAGCAACAGGTGACAGACTACAGTGTCAAACAGGCATTCCAGGTTTTTACTGGGATGCTACAGCATGCTTTCTTTCCTCCTCTTCTTTTTAAAGACATGTTATATAGCCAGGGGGCAGCTGTCCACACATGTACTTGGTTAAAGATGCTCATTTTTTAATTATTTTCACTCTAAGGATAGATTTTCCTTTTCTACAACCAAGCAGTGCTTATTCCCACGTAAATGTGTTCGGCATCAGGGCAGCAGAAGTAAACGCCATGTTATCCTTGCAGTCCCGGTGGGGCTATGATTGAAGTGAGTTTAACATGCAAAACTGCACACGCTCATTCCTTTTATCGAAATCAAGGCTGGCAAACTGCTTGTTGTTGTTGTTTGTTTGTTTGCTTGTTTGTTGCTCTAACGTATCGAGAATACAGAAGCAGTAGTATAAAGCATGGAATCACAGTGGGAGGTGGGGAAGAGATATATTTTGTATGCTTTGCAAATGAAATAATACACATGGCTGCCTACAGCATTCCCCTCCCCCCCATAAGACCCTTAAATCTAGGGTCTAAAATTACCTAGCTATGCTACTGAATTGATGTCTTTTGCATGTTAAAGTCTCTGACCCTGATCCAGCCTTAGTCACATGCAATTAGTCTCATACAGCAACCAGTAGCCCTGGATTGTGATGCTTATTTTCACTGGCATCTGAAGATAAATTGTCCGGCTGATTCAGTTGCATATCTGCATCATCTGTGCATGTACAAGCTTCCTTCTACATATGGATCCTCCTTCCTAGATTTGCGGTAGAGGCCAATCCCCCTCCCTCTGCGTGTTCGATTGACTCATGCACAACTGTGTATACTTGCAGCACCAGAAAATAAATAGAATCATACCTGGAAATGGAGAGAAAGAGATGGAGAGTCCTTGCGGCTCATGAGGAGACCCTCCCCAGAGCATGAAGAGGATGTCAGGAAGCCCCAAAGAGATCAGAAGCGCAGCAGGGCTTTGTTTAGGCTGCTCAGCCTCCCTGACTAACAGCTGGTGTGTAGGGTAACGCAGAAGCAGGTAGAGAGCAAGGGGGAAATGGGTGTTTTAGAGGCTTTTTAGATGGTGCTCCCCACTTTATATGTTGGGGGCGCTGGAATGTAACCCCTGCATAAATGGGGGAGAGACACCTGCATTTGAGTTGTGACCATTCTTTATCCCTTACCCTCCCAGAGAAGTAAAGCAAAAGTCCCCAAATGTAGTCATTTATTTACTATATTAGTACATTGCTCTTCCTCCATCAGGATCACAGGATGATTTGCCATATTCACATGGAAACAATAATAAGATAATAGATAAAATGATCGATGCAACCAATCAGCTAAAACAAGGATGACAACAATTATGCAGCAAGCACAATTTCCCACGATGCCACTGATGTGGTATCCCTCCAAGGCAGCAGTTCTCAACCTGTGGGTCTCCAGATGTTGTTGGACTACAACTCCCATCATCCCTGAGCTCTGGCCTTGCTAGCTAGGGGTGGTGGGAGTTGTAGTTCAACAAAATCTGGGGCTCCACAGGTTGAGAAAGGCTGCTCCAAGGTACTGTGGGATACAGAGCTGCAACACAAAATTTAAAGGGTCGGTCACCCTTTGCCCACCCCAATTAAATCAAGTCCTATTGCTCATTCTGTCCTGCCTTATTCCTGAGTTGTTGTAGTAGCAAAAATAACCCTGGTGCGGGAGGCAAAGGAATGACACATGTGTCGTGTGTGCGTGGAGAAAAGAGTGATAAACTTAGCAGACAAAGCAGATGTGAGAAGAAAAGCTGCTGCAGGGGGGGGTGTGTGAAATCCCTGATGTCTTTGATTTGTTGGGAGTAGGAAGAACCTTTGTGCTTAATGTCAGGGGAGGTGTCAGCCGTTCCAGAATAATGAGTGCGCTTCATATCCTTTTATGGCTTAAAGATGAAAAGAGCGGGTGATCCAGTTTTGTGAGCCTCGGTCAATGCAGATAGAAAACTCACCTTCCTGCAACATCAACTAGTTTGTTCACAGGAAACAAACGGCCAACTTCATGGTAAAGGTAAAGGCAGGTAAAGGACCCCTGGACAGTTAAGTCCAGTCAAAGGCAACTATGGGCTGCTGCGCTCATTTCGCTTTTCAGGCTGAGGGAGCTGGTGTTTGTCCACAGACAGCTTTCTGAGTCATGTGGCCAGCATGACTAAACTGCTTCAGGCGCAACGGAACCTTGTGACGAAAGCCAGAGTGCACAGAAATGCTGTTTACCTTCCCGCCGCAGCGGTACCTATGTATTTATCTAATTGCACTAATATGCTTTCAAACTGCTAGGGTGGCAGAAGCTGGGCAGAGCAATGGGAGTTCACCCCATCATGCAGATTTGAACCGCCAACCTTCCAATTGGCAAACCCAAGAGGCTCAGTGGTTTAGACCACAGTGCCACCTGCTCCCAGTGGCCAACGCTGTAGCTCTGCAGGGACCAGAAGATTTCAGTGTATGTGACGGAGCATCCTTTTCTCCTCCTATCTCTTCAAGCCACCCCACCCCAACACCCTAACTATCAGCACTGGAGGGGTGGGAGACTCTCAGGAGCAGATTTTGTGGGGCATGCAAGAAGGGGAGGGCACCATCTTGTCCTTTGCTTTGGGGCAGCCCTTGGTTTGGTTTCCTTAATCTGGGGCTGGCCAACAGCTGCATTGTTAGAGATCCGTCTTGTTCCAGATTGGTAACAATCTGTTCTTTCATTCCCACCTCAAAAGAGATGACCAAAAAATGTTATGCAATTCCGTTTCAGTGGCAATAGATTTACAAGAGCTTGCCATGAATCACTTTGTAGTCGGATGTGGTTATACAAATTCTTAAATATTACTTTTGATCTTTTATCAGAAGATCGGAGAAATAAAGACAGCCAGGAATCCAATTTGGATACATCATCAGATGACAGTCACCAGACAAAACCGGTGTTTAGAGCTGTTTCACTGAACAGGACATCTGCGGCCTAAGTTAAATGAAAATGACAATGCCTCTTCAAGCCTGTTATGAAAGAAGTATTTCATGTTCATATTGTGTGCAGCTGTATCTGCCTCATTCTTTCAGCATTACAGTGTTAAGTGCATAATGTTGACAGCATTCAGTCATAATCACAACTGTCCGCAACATTCAGAACGGAGGGCAGCTTCTCAGTTGCTACCATCAGATATGCAAGCAGCCAAAGTTCCACTCTGGTGGGGGGGCCAAGAAAGCACCAGTGGGCGCTGGCCACTGTCCAAATATGCTGAATACTGATGCCTGCTATGATTAAAGGTAGAGCATCTGGTCACCCCAGAAGGAAAATGATGGGTTAAGTTGATGCCCATGTTGGTGGCAGGCTGAAGACTATGAGTGTGTAAGAGACTAATGTTTGCAATACTGTATAGTGAGACTAGAGAACAATAGCAAGCAGTCAACAATGAACCTTGCTAGATCAGGCCAAAGTACTATCTAGGAAGCATCCTATTTTCCACAATGGCCAACCAAGTGTGTATAAGATGCCCACAAGCAGGACACATGGGCCCTCTCCCGCTTACTGTGTTCCCCAGTAACTGGTGTTCAAAGGTGTGCTATCTCTTGACCCTGGTAGCAGTACAGAGCCATCGCAACTAGTAGCTATTAACAGCTTTATCCTCCATGAATTTCTCTACTCTAAAGCCATCTAAGTTGGTGGCTTTCACTCCTCCATCACCACGTCTTGTAGCAACTAATTCCATAGTTTAACTATATGGACAAGAAAACATCAAAGGGGGCGTGACGGAAGCATGCATCATGGTTCCTTGGAGCAAAATTCACACAGCCCAGCATGTAAAACTACAACCGGTGAGATGTTGCACTAACCTTGAACTACTAACCTAAGGGGTTCCAAAAGCCAAGGTTTCTACAGTAGATGTTCCACTGTCCATTTTCCTATCTGTGCCCCAATAGCATTTTAATAACAGCAGGAACTATGGCTGCCTAAACGATACACTATTCTCATGAACCTTACCTATGGGCTCAGGACCTTACTTAATGGCTCAGGACCACAAAAGCTCAAGGACCGCCTCTTTCCATATGAACCTACCTGGACTCTGAGATCATCTTCTGAGGCCCTCCTTCGTATGCCTCCTCCTCGAGAGGTCCGGAGGGTAGCAACACAATAACGGGCCATCTCTGCATTGGTTCCCCATCTGTGGAATGCTCTCCCCAGGAAAGTTCACTTGGCACCTTCATTATACACCTTTAGGCACCAGGCAAAACTGTTCCTTTTTAACCAGGCCTTTGGTGGACCTGATCAACATCCTATACCCTTTTAAAATGTGGCTCTTTTCAGGGGTGGGTGTGTTATTGGGTTCTTGTTTTTATTTTTATTTTATATATTGTGATCTTTTCTTTGAACCGCCCCAAGACCTCCGAGTATAGGGCGGTATATAAATTCAGTAAATAAAACAAATAAAATAATATTGCTACACAAATTATTGCATTATTTCTCCACCTTGCCAATAAATTAATAAATAAATGGGCAAGGAGGGCCAATCCCAGTTCAGAGTAATCACAGGTCCTTGTCGATCCATTCACACAGAGTAGAACTGGCACAAAATTATACCAGCCAAGAGGTAGAAATTTTTATAGAGGCTGACAAGCAGCACATTGGACTGATCAGTCCCCATCCTTCTCGCTAGTACCTTATATGAACAAAGGCACCCTTTGCTGTCCATGCTTGTCAAATGTAAGCCACAGATGCTCCATCTCTTGTCAGCTTCTGTCTTGTTGTGGAGAATGACTGGCCTGCCTGGAGGAGAAACCTCCTCCCCTGGGACTCAGCCCAGGCCAGTGACTGCAACAGCAGTCAGTCAATCTAAGAGAGCTCCTCTGATCTCATATCCCCCTAGTTTCTGACTATGCTGTCCTCAGACTTGGGAAATAAGAGAGCATTATATGCACCAGTGTTTTAAGTTGCCCAGGTGGTAGCAGCTCCTTGTCATCTTCCATAGCCCAATATACCCCAATCCTTCTTCAGTTCCCTTCCTGGATTGCCAAATTATGGTACCTCTTGCTTTCTGTATACAGTAGCATCTTATGGCATTTTATTATTATTATTATTATGGGAGGGTGGAATAGCTGGCTGATATCACGGGTTAATAACCTTGTATACTGCAGTTGAGATTAAGTCAGCTGCTTCAACATTTTGTAGCTCTTAACTCTTAAATTTCCCTCAACCGCGAAAACCTCTGTAGTATATTTTTGACATGGCCGTTTGATCAGCTCTTCTTCATATAAGTTTAACAGACAGTGGTGGAATCTGTTGTTGTTGTTTAGTCGTTCAGTCGTGTCTGACTCTTCGTGACCCCATGGACCAGAGCATGCCAGGCACTTCTGTCTTCCACTGCCTCACGCAGTTTGGTCAGACTCATGTTTGTAGCTTCGACAACACTGTCCATCTCATCCTCTGTCGTCCCCTTCTTTTTGTGCCCTCAATCTTTCCCAACATCAGGGTCTTTTCCAGGGAGTCTTCTCTTCTCATGAGGTGGCCAAAGTATTGGAGCATCAGCTTCACGATCTGTCCTTCCAGTGAGCTTCCAGTGGAATCTACACACATACAAAAAACATTCTGAAAATACTTTTTTGTTGTTGTGTTTTTAAAAATACATTGAGTTTTCCATAAAGCTCACTATCACCATCTAGTGTCACATTGTATATTGCACTTAAAACACGCTTAAAATGTTTTATTTGCAGTTGTGTAGCTGAGTCCAGTGTATTTGAAAGGGGCGTGACCAGAATGCCATAGGAGGAGGAAGGAAATAAGATATAGGATTGGCAGGAAGCAAGTTGGGGAAGTAGATTTGCATGAAACAAACAATGAAGTGTAAATTAGATAAAGTCAGAAAGAATAGGCTGTCTAACACCCCTAGAGAACATAATTATGTATAAGCTGTGCTGACTGGGGCTGATGGGAGTTGTAGTTCAGTACATCTGGAGGGCACCAGGTTGGTGAAGGATGAATTACACTCATGATGTTCATGCTTTATATAATCAGAAAATATGGACTTATTTCAGCCCCACTCAATTTGCACTGACCATTATACAGCAACTCATCAGGATATAAAATTGATACACCTACATAATTTCAAGGGACGCAGGTGGCGCTGTGGGTTAAACCACAGAGCCTAGGACTTGCTGATCAGAAGGTCGGTGGTTTGAATCCCTGCGATGGGGTGAGCTCCCGTTGCTCGGTCCCTGCTCCTGCCAACCTAGCAGTTCAAAAGCACGTCAAAGTGCAAGTAGATAAATAGGTACCGCTCTGGCGGGAAGGTAAACAGCATTTCTGTGCACTGCTCTGGTTCACCAGAGGTGGCTTAGTTATGCTGGCCACATGACCCGAAAGCTGTACGCCGGCTCCCTCGGCCAATAAAGCGAGATGAGCGCTGCAACCCCAGAGTCGGTCATGACTGGACCTAATGGTCAGGTGTCCCTTTCCCTGTACCTTTATATAATCTCAGTTGTTGTTGTTGTTAGCGACTAGAGAATGAATTTAATAGTAATCAAAACTATCATGTTATTATCTTCTTTATGAAGCACCACAAATCAATTTCGCAATACAATATGATTCACATACATTATATGTGTATATTTTTTAAAAAACTGATAGTAGTGGCAGGACATTTCTCCATTTGTAGTACATTTCTCCCTTTTTATTCGACAATGGGAATAATATTGACAAAGCTAATATTTAGGGGGGAAAGACAGAAAATACAAAATCTGTTTTATAACTAGTCAATAGCTTAATCCCAACAAATCTCAGCTCTGATTTCTCAGTCTCCATATATGTGGTGGTTTATAGTCTCACCAGAATCCCTTGATAGAATTACTGCTTTACATTACATGGGTCATTATCAGCTGCCTTTGCAAATAATTAAGGATTGTAATTCTGGATTATCATTGATTAATGGACAAGGAAACCTGGTACCTCCTGCGTCTTGGAAGGCTGATCTGCTCTTTTGTCACATCTGATCTTTGATTGGCCCATTTGATGATGACCTCTTCATCCTTAGCTCAGGAATGCTTTCACATAGCTGCTTATAAATTAAATACAGCTGTTAAATGCTTCCCCCCTTTCTTTGCGGACTGAAAGTGGGGAAAGAATACCGGGTGCAAAACTAGCTTGACAATTTATAACATAAAATATATAGCTGTTGAAATCTCCTGGTTCCAAAAGTATTTGAACTCACTGCTACCTGTTATGATCAAATATTCTAAATCCAATTCTGTATTTGACATTTATTTTAAAATTCCCAGTGACACAAAGGAGAAGCCTGTCCCAGAGTATGTGAATGACCCCCCTGTGCTGTTTCATATTTTAAGAGGAGCCGCATGTGTCTCGACAGCCTAGCTAAACCCATTCCTGCTGTTCATACCCTTATGTTTCACTGGGCAGTTTTAAAATTATCTCCTTGTTCTTGTTCTAAACTACATTGCAGAGTCGTGGAGCACTAGGCACACCAATCCTACACTCGTATAATGCCAGGACCAGAGAAGATATGCTGCCTCTACATCAGCGGAATGGCCACTGTATCCAGTGTGTGCACAGCCTGGTAAATTCACCATGATGAGGATTTGTCCCAGCACGCACACTTCCCTACATCACCACACATGTACAAGATATGCCACAGCAGTGCCCATGCTCCATCAGGCCCTGTGGCACGGTGACCCACGGCACGGCAGGCATCTACCTAGGCAGAGATTCAAACCCACAGTCCATCTTTCAGAGCACAGCACATACAAAGGGGAAGCAGGGGAAGACGCACACTATTATAGCACCCACATAGCTTACTGGGGAGGATGCCCGCAAAAGAGCACACACATCCCTCCCAGGACAAGGGTTTAAGGTTTCTCCTGGGCAGACCAAAGCAGTCAGAAAACAGGGCCAGGAGATGCAACATGGACAGCTATTGATGCACCCCAGAGATGTGCTCTGACCGTAGCAGATCACTGAATAGGGGCAGGGGGTTGGAAGCAGAAGGTGGGAGTTTGAGCCTCATTAAGAGGAAAGAATGGATGCGGGTGGCGCTGTGGGTTAAACCACAGAGCCTAGGACTTGCTGGTCAGAAGGTCGGCGGTTCGAAACTCCACGACGGGGTGAGCTCCCGTTGCTCGGTCCCTGCTCCTGCCCACCTAGCAGTTTGAAAGCACGTCAAAGTGCAAGTAGATAAACAGGTACCGCTCCGGCGGGAAGGTAAACGGCGTTTCCGTGCACTGCTCTGGTTCGCCAGAAGTGACTTAGTCAAGCTGGCCACATGACCCGGAAGCTGTACGCCGGCTCCCTTGGCCAATAAAGTGAGATGAGCGCCCCAACCCCCGAGTTGGCCACGACTGGACCTAAATGATCAGGGGTCCCTTTATCTTACCTACGAGGAAAGAGGCAATATGCTGGATGTTGGGAGATTTGGGAAATATAAAAAGAAGTGCTTCTTCACGCAGTGCATAGTTAAACTATGAAACCGCAGGAGCCAGCAAGGACCACCAACTTAGAAGGCTTTAAAATAGGATTAGACATTTTCCATGATGGCTGAGCTCTGCCTCCACAGTCAGGAGCAGCATCCTTCTGAATGCCAGTTATGGGTAATTGCAGGGGGCAGCGTGCTGTTCATGCCCTACATCTGGTTGGCCACTGTGAGACCAGAATGCTGGACTTGATCTAGCAGGCTGTTCTTCTGTTTGTTTGTGTGTGCTGGGGGGCGGGGGGGGGGATCCACACTGGGGCAAAACAGAGGGAGTGCCCCAAACTGAAACTGAGCCTGTGAGCCCAACGGAGCGGTCCTCCAACCACAAAGGTCACATTCACAACATAAATTTAAAGCACAATTGAATAAGCACAATTGAATTCCCCCATGGAATTCTGGGTACTCTGGTTGGCCAAACGTGCTGGGAATTATAGTTCTGTGGTTGGGTCTCCTAACAACCCGCAGCGCCCTTAACAAACTATTGTTCCCGTGATTCTTAGGGGGGAACCACGGCTGTTAAATCAGTATGAGGGTGCTTTAAATGTACTGTGTGGATGTGACTGCATCCACAGACAGCAATCGGACGCACAAAGGACATTTTGGCTTCCCAGCCCTCAGCAGGCGCAAGTATAGTATTGTGCCCTTAAACTGTGGCTATATTTCCTACCTCAAGGGATCCTATTTCAGAGGTGAATCAAAACCCACTTTGTGAGAAAAAATGGGTTGGTTTTTATTTTTTAGGATGATAGACACAAACAGACACGACCCTATATTTTTGGTGTCCTTCAAGATAAAGGGCTATTGCAATATGCCATATAGGTTGTTGGTTTCTTTGCAAGATCAAGAGAAACAATGGCTTGTATTCTCCCCTTCTCCCCCTAAAGGAGGACACACAATACATTTAGACTTCTCTGACCTTGCCAAGAAGCCTTTTGCTCAAAGACAAAAGCAAGAGAACAATGGAAGGTTGTTCTTTGATGCTGGGCTTTGCCAAAATCTTTTCAGATAAAGGTCAGAAGCTGGCTGTTGTTGTTGGTACTATTATTATTGGTGTGTGCATGCGCTATGTTTTATTGGAAATAATAAATTCATCCGGTAATTAGTGCCTTGCATTTTATTTTTCTTTGCTGACCCTTTTGCTTTTTGAAAAATGCCCCTTAAGGAGATTCTGACTGCGGCGAATGGTAATGTAAATCTCAACATTAGATCTTGGATAATATTTTCAGAACTGCTGAACATAAAAAAAAAAAAAATGCAAAGGAATCTTTTGAATTTCTCATCCTTCCCTGAGCCATATTAATCAGAGAAGTAGATCGAGAGCTGTCGCATGGAGACAGCGTCCTCGCCGTACCTGTGCTGCATACTAATGGATGCTCCCACCCTGCAGATGGAGACGTGGAAAGCCTTTTTAATGTCAGCTCAGAGCTGAGAAGGTAAAGCAACAAATCTCACTCAGCAGAACAGGAGAGCATCAATGTGGCTGAGAAACAGCATTGCCATCAACCTCAAATTATTTCATTTTGTGGGGGAGGGAGGAAGGGAGGCCAAACATCCAAAGACTCATCCTTTAGGGCAGGATGAGGCCGGACCTATTGCCCTCCAGATGTTGCTGAACTCCAACTCCCATAATCCTCTGACCGTTGGCCCATGCTGGCTGGGGCTGATGGTAGTTGGAGCACTAGCCTGCCCATTCCGAAGGTGTTAGAGATAAATGCATCTTCTCAAGCCTTGTTGTGTTGAAGCCTGAGAGAAGCCAGCTTCCATGAAACCAGATATAGCCTCTTAGTCCAGGCACAGCTCCAGCGAGGGAGTAATGCTCCAATATGTGTTGAGAGGGGGAAGGGAAGCAACCTGCTATCGAGCCAGAAAAGTGTGAAAAGATTCAGCACAGCCCCACATATTAAAACTGGTGGCAAAGCCCGCGTCAGAATTTCCTACAGTGAATAGCAACACCAGGCAGGTCAGCACCATACATTTAAAGCACATCCAACACACATTTAAATCGTGTGACTTCCCCCAGAGAGTCCTGGGGACTGTAGTTGGTTAAGGATGCTGGGAAACAGTAATTCTGTGAGGGGAAAAACTACAGTTCCCAGGATTCTTTGGGGAAAGTCATGTGCTTCAAATGGGTGTTTGCTATGCTTTAATCAGGGGTCAGCAAACTTTTTCAGCAGGGGGCCGGTCTACTGTCCCTCAGACCTTGTGGTGGGCCAGACTATATTTTGAAAGAAAAAAAATGAACAAATTCCTATGCCCCACAAATAACCCAGAGATGCATTTTCAATAAAAGCACACATTCTACTCATGTAAAAACACGCTGATTCCCAGACCATCCGCGGGCTGGATTTAGAAGGCGATTGGGCCGGATCCAGCCCCTGGGCCATAGTTTGCCTACCCATGCTTTAAATGTACACTGTAGCTCTGCCCATAGGAACATGGGAAGCTGCCTTATACTGAATCAGACCATTGGTTCATCCAGACTCTGGAGTTTTCAGACAGGAAGTTTCCTCCTGTATGCTGTACAGATGCTCTGTCACTGAGCTACAGATATCACTCATGGGCATCACCTTCAACGAAGTGGGTATCCTGAGCCAAAATTTCTCAGAAATTTTCTGATAATTTAAAATATACTTTTGTCCCTTCTCCTAAAAAGAATTCTTGGAATATTCTATGCCTCCTCCCCGGCCCCCACTCTTTTGTTTGTTACCATTTCCCCACTCACAAAGTCCTGGAACAATGGCAGGTCTCAGGCATTGGGAGGAACACAAAACGTTGCCAAGTCTGCCAACTGAGTTGCTACAGCATAAAAATACATGGTTCTAGGTGGGCGGCAGGGATAAGCTGTGCTGCTGCTACAGCAGATGGGCAGCCTATCAACTACGGGGGGATTTCTCCTCCTTCTATATTCAGCAAAATGGTTCCCACTGTTTTGCTGCCTGCAGACAGAGTGGAGAATTTTGGAAGGCCATTTTTGATCGGCTCTTTATGTGCTTGCTGCAGGGTACACACCAGGGTAACATTCAGTGCAGCGATCATAATGTGTGGAGCAAAAGCCACGAAGAGAGCCATCTGGAAGAAATGACGGAGATGAGGTTAAAATATGCCAGGCCTGTTAATGAGGTGTGCATAAAAAGGAATCATTTGTGTCAATATCATTTGCTGCTTCTATGCATTGATTTTTTTTCCTTGTAATTATCTTGTGATTAAGGGATATGTATGCTAGAGCAGGTTATCCACATAATATTTTCCAGGACAAATCTCATGAGTCGCATTCGATTCACCCCACTGAAATTATGGACAGCCACTTCAAGTATAACTTTTTAAATATTTTTTTTAGAATGCTTTGTTCAGTTCTGGTCTCTGCACTTCAGGGCGGGGGGAAGATACTGCTGTGCTGCAAAAAAATAAAAATCAGAAATCAGAAAATGATTAAGGGAGCTGGTGAAACTCCCCCATGAGGAAAGTTTACAGCATTTGAGGCTTTTAATTATTTTTTAATGTACATATACTGTGGAAGGAGGAGAAAATGATAGAGGTGTATAAAATGTGCGCAGTGTGGAGAAAGTAGAGAAAATCCACCTTTCATAATACTAGATCTAGGGTCATCCAGTGAAGCAGAAAACAGGGAGATTCAGGAGAAACAAAATACAAACAGTGGGATTTGGTGCCAAAGGATATAGTGACGGCCATCAAATAGGACAGCTTTAAAATGGGCTTAGACTAATTAATGGAGGATAAAGCCATGGCTCTCAGTGGTGAGCAGCCATGTTGGTGATGCTCTTCTTCCACTGTCAGAAACAGTGGGCCTGAATTCCAGTTGCTGGGAAATGGAACCCAAAGTGGGCAGAGTACTATTGCACTTTTTGGCAACTGTGAAATTAGGATGCTGAGCTAGACGTTCCTTCGATCCTGTCTGGCTGCTCTTATGATCTCATGTTCTTAGGTGCCTCCACAGGATGCTTCCAGGTCGCATAGGAATTGAACCCCTGAGCTGGAAGCTGGGAGGGAAACCTCAGAAAGGAGGTTTGCATTTAACATCTAACTTGAATTTATGAAAACCACAAAACGGGAACAACGGCCTTTTCTAATTCATATTGTGTGTCTTCCATTGTGACATCAGTGCTATGTGATTAACCGCAGCAGACTAGTATTATGCCCCCCACTTTGCCCTTGGAATCAGCACTGAGAATGCCCCTTGCCTCATAGTACTTTGGCATTAAATGCCATTTACATAGCTCTGAATGATCCAGCCGTAGGTCTGAACCCTCAAGGAAAACCAATGTTCCAACCATTAATAGTTCCAGGATTTAGAATATGCCTTGAATGCAGATGGTTTCAGGTTCAGTCCCTGGTGTCTCCGGTTAATGCAACCAGGTGATGGGAAGGAAGCAGGAGAGCCACTGTCAGAGCAGACAGACAGACATTCTGACCTGGTATAAGCTAAGGCAGCTTCCTGTGATCCTCAGGAACAGAAAGCAGAACTTTGCCCTCTCCTCATGGAGAGTGGGGCAGTGGCAGATAAGCATCAGAAGGAGTGGAGTTTGGCAGCACCATTGTTATAACATTAGAAACAGACCTGGATAGAGCTAGTCAGTGTCTCAGTACGTAATACACAATGCTGTAATGTATTTCCATCAAAACCTCCTTGGGAATCAATCCCAATTGCATTACAATAGATGAGCACCAATTGAAAAACAAATGCAACACGCCTGGTTTTTATTAGCATGAATAGACAACGGTTAGACAACAGCCCTTATATACAGATAAAAGAGTGTTATGTGTGTTACCTGAGCAGCACTCTGTATAAACAGAAATGAGAAATTAGACAGCTCTGATCCTGGGTGTTCCATATTTTGAAGATGAGACGTCCGTTCCTTTTCTTTAATCTACCACCCACGAGACTAATACTTGCAAGGAGGACTTTTCAAGTTCTGCAAGGAGCCTTTCGTCTTTGTTTAGATGTTGCGTTCTTTCCCTATGTAGTTTAGGTGGCATTCTGAAGTCTAAACCGATTGAACCCAAAATATTCTCTCATCTCAACGTTAAATCATATTTTCATAATGTGAAAAAGTTCTATTTTGCCTGCTTTTCTTCTTCATTTCTGAAGGACACTTTCTGGAACCTGGGGCAACATTTTTATGTGTTTTTTGTAGAAACGTAACAGTCCATAAAAGCCATATTTCCACAGCCACTCTGTGTGTACTTATTACCTGTGTAGGATGTGTACCTACCTGTGTACCTACCTGTGTAGGATGTGTACCTACCTGTGTGTAGGATGTACTTACAAATTCCTCCCTACATATTCAACCCTGTGTTTGTATAAGTTCCATGACACTTGCCCTCTAGGACAGGGACAGCGAATGTGGTGCCCGCCAGATGTTGTAGACTACAACTCCCATCATTCCTGCCCATTGGCCATAATAGCTGGGGCTGTTGCCCTTGCAGCTCACAGCATGTGTAGAGCCCTGTGTCCGCTACCCCTTGCTTTAGGAGACATCCATAACACGTTGGCCTTACAGTTTGTTAGATGGGTTGGCATCCGTCTGTCTCGAGAAACAAAGGAGTGCGCCTTCAGGGGTGAAGTCAAACTGTTGCGTTAGCAGCACCAAAGTGACCTCCCTGGGGAGCAAGCCTGGGCAGTGTGTATGGAGGACTTAGGCTGCCCAGACAAGACCCCGCTCTTGGCTTCACTAATGTGGTCCAAAGAAAAGCAGAGCAATATGTTTTGGCCCCAGCTTGGCTGCAGAACCCATTGGAGCCAAAGGTGAGAGCTGAGGGGCGGGTGAGGACTAAAGGTGGGCAAACTAAATACAGTACCCCCTGCTGGCCCAGAGTGAGAACTTCAGTACATAACAATAACTGAACAAAAACCACAGCAGTCAATCAATCTGCGCCTGTTATGGCATTTCTAATTTGTAACCCGCTCTGAAATGGCTTGCGTTGAAGAGCAGGATAAAAATGCTTTAAATTAATAAGTAAATAAATAAATAAGTGCCTGATCCTATGCATGCTTACAGTGAACTCAGAACTTGCATGCCCCCAAAAAGCATTTGCTTGCTTCCCAATCTTTTATAGGAAGATGGGAAGCTGCCTTACATTTTATAGGAACATAGCAAGCTCTCAGGCCATTGGTCCATCTAGCTCACTACTGTCAACATTTCATCAAAATGTAGTACCAATGTATTCAAAAGGACTAACTCCCAGGTAAGCGTGATAGGGCTTCAATCCTTACAATCCTTACATATCCTTATTTAGGACCAACTTCTGTGTAAGCATGCATAGGACTGCACTATTAATCTGATGGGTTTTCCCTCTTTTCTTTCTTTAATACACAATAAACACCCAGAAAGTACACACAATTTAAATTATTTCTATATTTGATTTATTTGCTCATTTGTCTTAACACAACATAGCGGTTTCAGTAATAAATTAAAACTGCAGTCCTAAACCCACATACTTAGGAATATACCTCATTTATATGTCTACTTTTATATCATCCCAATATAAGTGATTTTCCTTCATTCCTATGAAAGACGACAATTGTGCCATAGTTGCAAGGTTGAAGGTTTTTACTATTGATTCTTTTAAACCTGGGCTTTCAGATGAATTCCCAGTGTTTTGTGTGTACTACTCTAGCATCTATCATGTAGCTAATCAATTTACTATGTTGTTGTTTTTTACATTTAAGATCTCTTGGTACCCTAGATGAAGCCTGAAAAATATAGAATAAAGTGGAACTGTGACTTCTTGCAACTTGAAAAATCTGTTCTCTTAATGTATGTATTAAAATTGCATTAGCTATTTTTAAAGCCACGTCCTACTGCTGACATGCTGGTTCAGACTGAGACTGACTACAATCCCAAAGTGAATTTCACATGTACTGCTTGCAAGCCAGGTATTCCCCATTCTATACCTACACATTTGCTTCTTGATTTTGCTTAATTATTTTCCTTTACCTCTTTTTCTGTGGCTGCATAGGATTATCTGGTGAAAGTGGGTGGTGGTGTCTGGTGAAACGCTCTGCTTAAACTCTACCCATGTAGTATGACATGAATGCACAATGTAACATTGCAGGGGGGATGCTATGCAACCCCGCACTCTCAGCCTGATACAATATTTATTTGATCGATTATAACTCTTCCTTTCTGTCCAAAGGTCCCCAAGACAATTTATATAAGCATGACCAAATACAGTTTAAAATCTACATCGGGGTCAGCAAACTTTTTCAGCAGAGGGCCGGTCCACTGTCCCTCAGACCTTGTGGGGGGCCGGACTATATTTTGAAGGAAAAAAAGAACGAATTCCTATGCCCACAAATAACCCAGAGATGCATTTTAAATAAAAGGACACATTCTACTCATGTAAAAACGCACTGATTCCCGGACTGTCCGTGGGCCGAATTTAGAAGGCAATTGGGCCGGATCTGGGCCCTGGGTCTTAGTTTGCCTACCCATGATCTACATAATCAATTTGGGATCGCTCTCTCTCTCTCTTGCAAGAGATCCCACTTCAAGATCCAATGCAGTTATGGAGGGAGCAGCCACCTTAAATGCTGTGCTGAAGACTTTTACTATGGAAAGGTTGCGGTGGTGGAACAAAATATAGGAAAAATTAGAGGAAGTCAAGATTGGGATTTGTAGATGTTATGAAGCACCTCCTCTACCTCCCCATCTTTCATCCTACATAGGAAAAGAGGCTGCTGCCTTTTACAGAATCAGCGCATTGGTCCATGCAGCTACACTAGACTTGGTCTCTCCTAGTGGGACCTTCTACATTGAAGCATGTGTTCTACCACTGAGCTATGGCCCTTCTCCCCACCACACAACCACCCCATTAGCTCCTTGAACAATACTGAACTTATATGCAAATACTATCATTTAGCTGTCACAGTTTTACACCTACATTGCAAAGGTGGGAATCATTACCCAAGGTGCAAAACAATGACAGTGTGAACCTTTCTATTTCCAGCGAGGGAGCAGGACAGGAATGCCAGTTGTTATGGTTGCCTGTGTTATCCTGGTAATCCCCTTGTGCCGAAGAAAATTCTTCAGGATAAATTGGGAATGGAATGGAATTGCCCCAAGTAGAGGGGGTGGGGGGAGAGATAACCCAAGCATTTCTGTTCACCACTGTCCCCTTCCCCTCCACACAGATGGCGGATCCAGGCTGCAGAAAACAAAGGAGGAATGTCTCCCTCTCCTCTTGCTCAGAGCCCTCAGACAGGTTCAGAGTGTGCAAGAGGAAGCCCAGCCGAACAATACAAGAAGCAAGACACGTTTTAATTTTAGATGCACAGCTGCCTCCGAGTTCTTTAAATATGCTCCTCTTTAAATGCTTTCATGTGCAAGGCTATCTGAAGTGCTGCAGGCAGACTCAAGTCCCTTTCCAAAACTAATCTCTGTTTGGCCTTGTCAAAGGAACTAAACGGGATGGCTCACATGCCTTAGCAGGGGCAAACCGATTCCCCTGGCAGACGCCTCCAGCCAGACTGGTTTCAAGTGATAAGTCAGTATGCCTTCCTTACTGGGCAGTGCATCCCAGCCTCTCACATCTCACATATATACATTCCCACATATATACACAAACATACAAAACACGGGAAATCACTGCTGCTTCTTGCAGTAGTGCCAATGGGCACCATTATGCTTTTGTATAAGTGTGCAGCTGTATGGAGTGATCGGTACTTTAGCCTGTACTGGCCTGGGTGTTTTTTGGCTACCTGGAATGCAAGCTACAGACTCCGAGATTTACTGGGAGAAACCTGAGAAATCCAGATCTTCAGCCAGAAACACTTGAGTGTGTGATCATCCTGGATTGTTTTTCCTCTTTCGGCTTCTTCCTTTTTTTTTTAGGAAGGTAATTTCTGGTCTTCCAAGGATTTTTGCTGCCATCGTGTGGGAAAGGCCCACAATGCAAATTTTCTTGGGGTAAATTTCCCCATCTCTTCCACACAGAATGTATGTCATAGATGTCATTCATGCATTATGTATGTTTGTATGTCTTATATGGGATTCCCTTCCCTCAAGACAAATAAAGTACCCCCTCACATCAACCAAAGCCATTCACATGGCAAATTACTTCATTAAATTATTTCACTTGCAGTTGCCACAGGGCTTCCTGAAAGGAATTCTGGATATTCTGGAAGAGCACAGCTGGGGAAATGTTTGGCAAACTGGATGCATTTACAAGTAGGGACAGGAAAGAAATTTGAAGGTGAACCTACATAATCTGCCATTTCCAAAAGATACATGAACCAAAACACAGCCATCCTAAATTCACACAGTTCCAGTTTTGCAATGTAGTTCTCTAGACGTGTACAAAATTGCATATACCAGGGCAAAATGTGCATAATCCCAATCCTTGATCATAGAATTGTAGAGTTGGAAGGGACCATGAGGATCATCTAGTCCAACCCTGCAATGCAGGACTCTTCTGCCCAATATGGGGCTCGGACCCATGACCTTGTGATTAAGTGACTCCCTGGAGTTACTCAGAGCTTAGGAAAAGCTTAGAAGAACATGGATGAGACCAAACACCCAACTAATCAAGCACTCTATTTCCCACAGATGTAAAGCATGAAAGCCACAACCCTTTCCCACGCTTCTTCCCTGACAAGTAATATCAGATTTGGGTAGGTAGCCGTGTTGGTCTGATGCAGTCAAAATAAATTAAAATAATGAAAATAAAAATTGAAAAATAAAAAATTTTCCAGTAGCACCTTAAAGACCAACTAAGTTTGTTCTGGCTATAAGCTTTTGTGTGCATGCACACTGTGTATCCGAAGAAGTGTGAATGCACATGAAAGATTATACCCATAACAAACTTAGTTGGTCTCTAAGGTGCTACTGGACAATTTTTCAATTTTTAAAAGTAATATCAGGCATATTTCCTCTTATCATGGTGGTTTGGCTTGGCGAGTAGCCGTTGACAAACCTATTTCCATGAATTTGACTAAACCCTGTTTAAAGCCAAGTAAATCAGAAGACACCACCACATACCATGGCTTCCAATTCTGCATATAAATTACATATTGCTGGAAGAAGTACTTTTTTTGTATGATGTGGATACAAACTGGGTTTAATTCATAGCAGGGCTCCGTAAGGCCCAGATGATGATGGGGAACACCAATGTAGTGAGTTTCACAGTCACCAGCATCTCTTTTTTTTTGGAAATTCCCAGCTATCTTCTGGTTTCAAATGAAACTCAGCTGACATCCTATTAAGCACTCAGCATAATATAAATGGATCTGCAATTACAGTATAGATGACACCTAGTGGTCATTAAACACAAGGATAAATTCCAAATAAAATAAGCCACCTGTGGGTCACTAAAAGTCACTGTCACAGCAATAGATTCCTAAGAATTTAGTAACACAGAAAGCTGTCTTTCTCTGAGTCAGACCACAGGTCTAGTTAGCACAGTACTGTCTACACGGACTGGAAGTGGCTCTCCAGGATTTTGGACAGGGAGTCCCAGCCTGACCCGGAGATGCCAGAGACTGAACCAGAAACCTTCTGCATGCAAGACAGATGCTCTGTACTTATGGAGCTTCAGCCCATCAGACCAAAAGTTAATACTATCTAGCGTTTTGATCAAACCTATCCAGCCCTGAGTCGTCACTGGAAGGACAGATCGCGAAGCTGAGGCTCCAATACTTTGGCCACCTCATGAGAAGAGAAGACTCCCTGGAAAAGGACGAGATGGTTGGATAGTGTTCTCAAAGCTACCAGCATGAGTTTGACCAAACTACGGGAGGCAGTGGATGACAGAAGTGCCTGGCGTGCTCTGGTCCATGGGGTCACGAAGAGTCGGACACGACTAAACGACAACAACAAAGCATTTTGATTCCCAGAGTGACTTGTAATATGCTTCAAGCACCCTTACAATCATGGGTATCTGCAGAAATATTTCCAGGCGAGACTGAAGTAAATACAGTGGTACCTCAGGTTAAGAACTTAATTCGTTCTGGAGGTCCATTCTGAACCTGAAACTGTTCTTAACCTGAGGTACCACTTTAGCTAATGGGGCCTCCCGCTGCTGCCGCGTCACCGCTGCGCGATTTCTGTTCTCATCCTGAAGCAAAGTTCTTAACCCAAGGTACTATTTCTGGGTTAGCGGAGTCTGTAACCTGAAGCGTCTGTAACCTGAGGTACCACTGTACACCAAATAAACATGACTAGCGTGAGAGAATTGGTCTATCATTTCTGGTACATGTGATTTCTGGTACATGTGAAATCTAGCTAGATTTCTAGGTCTACCCTTCATTGTTTCCCAATGGGTAGATCAGCTGTTTATCCACAGATAAACCTAGCAATCAGACAAAATCCTTCCACTCAAGAGCTCAAACCATCAGTTCTTCCCCTGGCTTCCTCCAATCCTTAATTAACTGCACGGTTGCTACAATCACACACACACAGTTACACACCCTGTATTAACCTTGGAGGGGGGCAAACACCAGGAAATTACCCTGGCATATACTATTCTATCTCCCCACTCCAACAAAATGGATATAGGAACACTTGGTTGGTTCAGGGCTGGTGTAGCTTATGCAACGTCAGCTGCAGCCCTCAATTCCTGCAGTACAATTAGTTATAAAAACACATTTAAAACTCTTTCTATACTTTGGTTTTGTACTGAGTTCGATAATTGATAAAATTCATGTTATAGTGAGCCATTGGACTGGGTGAGTTTCTGATTTTGATGTAAGAGGCAAGAATCCAAATCACTGCTGGGCTCTGTACACCGAACCTGTGACCATGGGAAAGTCACTCTGCGTACCATCCTGTGAAAGAGAAGTAATTTAGTGTCCAATTGATTTTAACCCGAAAGGGTTGCAGCGCCGGTGATTTCACAACCAAGAAACCCAAGGCACCTTAAAGATTAACAAATGCATTGGGCTTTAAATTTCCCTGAAGCAGAGCCCGCTTCGCCTGAGGCATCAAGCGTTACCATCAGCTGGCAAACAACACTTCCGGTTGTCTACTGAACGTGCGTGACGGGACATGGCGCCGCAGAGAGGTAGGGCTAAAGCGGCTTTGCCTTCTGCCCCGCAAATGGTGACATTAAGATAGAAACCCGGAAGTGGTGTATAATTATTACCCCTACTTTCCTCTATGGTGGGAGTCAGCCGGAGAAAGAAGGACGAACGAGAGGCGTGTAGTTCCTGCTGCTGAAATGGCTTTTTAAGGTAGCTCAGCGGTTTCTACTCCATGGTGAGGGGAAAGCGCTGGCTACTGATCACGCGGGCGAAGTGACCAAACAGCAGGCCGGTTCTCCAAGCCTGCATTCGTTTATTTATGGTATTTTAATACTGCCCATCAGTGAAGTCATCTGATCAGTTGCAAGTTCCTACCTAAGGAATCAAAGTTCATGGCTGTAACTCAGAACCCCAATGCAAGTTTATTATTTGGAAGTTCAGACCGTGGAATCTTAGGTGCCATAACAAATTTCAGTTTTGCTACAGTCGGAATGAATTCAGGAAATCTAATATAAAGCAATCGCTCCAAACATCAACTCATTTGGTGCTAAAATCATGTTGGCAGTCCATTTTATTATTTCCTTTTGCATTTGGCAGCTCCCCCACCCTATTAAATCTTACTTTTTCCCATTGTCCCTATTAAAAACAAGGAAAAGCTGTCAAACTTCTTTTTTGAAAGCTTACCTGCTAAGCCGTACTGATATCTCTGTTTCTTTCCCTAGCTATTCTCAGAGAAGAGAAACGGAACAAAGCAGAAATGAGCAATCTCTATCTCATCAAGACATACCACAGGGTTTGGGGGAGGATAACCGAAAAAGATGGGGAAATGGTAACATATCTCATGCAACAAAAGAACATAGTATTAACAACAAATGTAGAAAGATCAACAAGTACAAGAGGTAATCCCCCTCCCACACAGAAAAAACGACCATCCCAGTTCAATGCCAAGTAGGCACTGACTGACAGTGGGAGGAATGGAATTGAGATGCCAGATCAAGAAACAAACACTCCACGCTGCCAAACATATATGATCGAATTGCTAACCAACTTTAGTACTAAGTAATTTTTCCAGGATCTCAGGTTTTCTATATTCCATGCAGGGAAATTGTTACAGGGTTACCCAGAAGGGATGAGCACTGGGTTGTTTATTTATTTCACAAATGTAATGCCCTTTTATTTCAGTTACTGACACCCTCGTCTAAAAGCCTATTGGAAGAAGTGCATCTTTGCCCGTGCTCTTCTGGATAGGCTCTCTGTGTTGGGAATAGTAGCATAGTGATATGGCTACTCCACTCCTATCTGGACATCTAATTCCAGAAAGTAGATGTGGGAGACTTCTGCTTGGCCCCATGGCATTTATGCAGTGGGGTTCTGTAGGGTGTTGTTGCTTTTTTCTTAACCCCTGTGATTTTTAACATTTACATGAAACACCAGTGGTATCAAATCGTATGGGAAACAGCCTTATTAGAAAAACTAACCAATAAACTGAAACTGACACGGAGACAAATAGAAAAAGACACCTTCACCTTTATCACATACACAGCCCAACAGACAACAACAAGAGCCTGCCAACAGCATATGAATCAATCTGGCTAACCTGATTCAAAAATACACACCCACAACCCTGCTCACACACAAAAACAATTCTCACTACAGCCAACCAAAAACCAACGACACCCTAAGCCACCCCAAACCTCTTTCACCACCAAGGAAATACAACAAGTGAATAGCAAGACAACCCATACAAGTAACGCTGACACAACACCCCCCCACACACACTTAGAATAATAGAAACACAACTCACCTCACCTCACCTCACTCACCATTCTCCACTTCCCCTCTTTCCCCCCTTTTCTTTATTTATTTTCTTCTTCTTCCTAATTGTTTAAACAAATTCATGAACCAATAACTTATACATTGATCACTAATAATGAAACGTAGATATTTTTCCACATTTATTATGGTAATTTGTGCTATACTTTGGAGACATCATTTGATGATTTGTAGCAAGGTGCCGTCAGTATGTTCACAACACCCAGCTGTGTGTGTGTCTCTGTTGGATTCAGCTGAGGCAGTGGAAGTCCTGCACTGGTGCTCAGAATCAGTTATAGGCTAGATGAGAGTGAATAAACTGAAAATCCTGACAGCGTGGAGGATCTATGGGTAGGTGGCTCACCTGTTGAGAAAGTTCAGTCTATTCTGGGTAGAACTGCATTCCCCAAAGGAATAATTTCATACCCTGGGGACACTCCTGGATCCGGTTCTGCCACGTGGAGGGCCAGGTAAGCTTGTATGGTAAGGGGGGTTTCTCATCAGTTTATGCCACAGAGGACACAGCAGCGTTTATCTTGAACAGAGATAGTTTGGCCACAATTATCCATGCTCTGATAACATCTGGGATTGACTACTACAGTGCATTGCACTGTAATATTTTTACAAATGTTTTTATGTTGCTGTATACCACCCTGACATTTTGTGAAAGGGCAGTATGTAAACAAATAATATATTTATCAAATCACCTGCATGCAATCTGGATCTCTTATAGTGTGTTCACGTTGGACCTTTTGGAGGTAAGCAATGATTTGATAGTGTGAGAAAGGTTATTTGAACATCATTACTTTTTAGCTTTTTAGTTTTTAGGACTTTGTTCACAGCTGGAGAGGAATGGCTCTAGCCATTCAGATGAGCTTTTTGGAAATTGATAACAAAACAAAAGAGTATGATGTGTTACTGATCTGAAATAAGTGGTCTCTAAGTGAATCACAAGCTTGTTAGACCAGTGGAAATGAAGGTTGCACGCTAAAAATGTTGCATTGCTGCATTTAAGCACTGGGTGTGCTTTTTTGAACCAAAATAATGTTTCTTGCTAGAATTGGCATTATTATATTTATTGTATTATATTTCCTTACACACCCTTGAATCTAGGAATTGGATGAACTGTCAAAGAGTCTCCAGCAAACCTTTATATCCCTTAACCAAGTATGTTTGTGTTAACTACACCCTATGTTAATTCTAAAAAGTGAAAGTCTTCATCGGGTTTGGTTTGTGTTTCTTTGGTACATGAGGAAAAGGTTATCATTTTTTTAAAAAAGTAAAAATAAGAGACTGCGTAAATATTGTATAGCATTAAGCATGTGCCTTATAATCCAGACACAACTGAGACAGAGAACCAGCCACTTTGTAAGGTTGAGACAGTTTTCTGGCCAGGGTATGACGTTGGTATGCTACCTTCAGAGAGTGTTGGGATCTGTAGAACACACTGTGTTCTTGTCTATTCAGTAAAAGAGAACTGTGGGGAAGCATATGCTTTCTGAACAGATACTGCTGGCTTGGTAAATCCTTTTTTGTAGATGTGGCCTAACCTTAAAATGCCTAGCCGCCCTACCTCCCTCTGCCACTGCTGCCCACTTGAGTTTTGTGCACACTGACACTGAAGAAGAGGACAGGGCCTTGATTCTGAAAAGGTACAGCAGTCCTTTCTGTTTGATGGAGGAGATGCTATCTTTGACTTCGCCAGTTCTTCACTTTTCATGTTGACCCCTCTCTCCCTTGAGCTTAGCTGCAGCCTGTAGGAGAGAAAATGAAATGGCACAAAGAAAACAAGCCGTTCTGGATTTGCTATGGCAAATAGCTGGTAAGTAAAGTATTTGGGAAGAAGCTTTGTAGGATAGCTCTTTGAGCAAAACTGAGCAGTGCTGAATTCGACGTATCTCAATTTCAAAACAGTAGGAATGTTTCCTAGTCAGAAATGCAAAGTGATTTTTTAAAATTGCTTTAAATATAGGATGCTCACTATATTCCAGTGTTAACAGTCCAAGTAATTTAAACTTCGACAGAACCTCTGCTAAGGCCCTCCATCTATTGTCTTCTGATCTGCAATGCCTTGGGGTTTGGGTAAGAAAACCTGTGTGTTTTGTTAGCTGCGTGTTACTATTTTGCACCAAGAACAAGGTTTTAAATATACTTGAATATACTTTAATTCATAGTGCAGAAAATCTGTCTTGGGGCTTATGTTCTGGGGCGCCATGTGCATTAGTACCTTGGGTTACAGACGCTTCAGGTTACATATGCTTCAGGTTACAGACTCCGCTAACACAGAAATAGTACCTCAGGTTAAGAACTTTGCTTCAGAATGAGAACAGAAATCGCACAGTGGCGGCAGGAGGCACCATTAGCTAAAGTGGTACCTCAGGTTAAGAACAGTTTCGGGTTAAGAACGGGCCTCCAGAATGAATTAAGTTCTTAACCCGAGGTACCACTGTATTCAGCTTTGTTGTTAGAGACTCTTGGTTGCTTAGCACAGAGTGCTCTCTGTATTGCTGTTTAAGAGCTGGAATATGAGAGCACAACACTGTTTTGTTTGTTTTTAAAAAAATAGTTATATCCAATAGTTTATATTCATCATTAAGTCATCTCAGAGCAGACCCATTGAAATCAATAGAAAATTAGTATCCAAAAGATAAAACCCATTAAGTTAACATTGTGGAATATAATGTACCCAAACAGTGTTCATGTTATACTATGTTTTTGGAGTGCAATACCAATAAAAATCTAATTCTATCTTTACTTCCAGCCAGGAAGTTAAAGGGGTCTGTTGGAATCCAATAGATTCCTGGTGTCGAAGAAGATCGTGTAAGAGGTTTAAAAATACTATCTGATGTAAGGTGGTTCTTGGAGTGCTGCTGATAAGCAGTTAGCCCAAAACATACTAGCAGCAATCAGTACAAGGTCTTGCAGGTATTCAGCATGCTTCCACACACAGCAGCATTCCAATTCCTGAAGAATGAGAACATCTGGAAAAGCTTTTCAGAGTTGGGACAGAGCATTTAATTTCAAAAAATTGCAGCAATGGAACACCTTGGCTTAGCTAAGAATTCCATTGAAATTTCCATTTCCTCAATGCTTTTTTTAAAAAAAGTTTGCCCCTCACTGTTCCTCAAGGGAATGTGATTGCAATGCACCCAAAGACTTGTGAATTTTGCAGAATTATTGGCCTGCCTTGATGGGTGGGGGTCCTTTGGATTGGCAAACCTCTTGAGCTATCATCCTCAGGACCAAATTAAATGTATAATGTGTCCTTGCATGTTTGTGGGAGAGATTGGTCTTGGGACTGCAGAGCATGGAGGGTAAACCTTCCATGCTGCATTCCCAACAAAAAACCGGCACCACCACCCCAAGCATCCAAAGCTAGCAGTGTGGGGAGGGTACCCATATATAGCTCTCCAATTTTGATCTGTTTAATTGTTCAACATGAGCCCAAGGAAAAGCAAGCAAAACACAAGCATTATTATGGTGCCCCACTTAATGATGTTTTTTAAAAAGACCAATGTACCAGCAGCTTTGTGGGGGCAGCTATTTTTCCTCAGGCTCACAGCACAGAGGGGGGAAAGGTTAATCCCTGTCTCCTGATCTTCCCACCACCATCACAGCAGCTGCTACTTTAAAAGGGGAAAGCAGACGTAAAAGAGCCCAGCCGGATCAGATCAAAGGCCTGTCTATTCCTGCATTCTGTTCCTGCAGTAGCCAACCAGATTCCGTTAGCAAACCCACAAACACCACATGAATGAAATAGCCGTCTTCCACCATTCCCAGTGACTGGCATTTCAAGCCATATTTGCCTCTGACCTTGGAGGTTCTCTATGGCCATCATTTGATGGACTAATTCACGGAGGAGAAGGCTCATCTCCTTTTGAAGCTGTGCAAGTTGGGGCCATCATTACATCTTGTGGTAGGAGACTGTATGTGTGGTCTGAAGAAGTACTTTCTTTTCTCTATCCTCACTCTTCAGTCATGGTTTATATTAGATTATTCAATTTCTGTACCACTTAATATATTTAAAATATTTCTGAACGGTGTACTAAAAACTGAAGCAACAACAGTTTACATTGGATGACCTTGAGTTTGAGTATTAAGAGAGAGGGAGGAATCCAGTTTCTCCAAACCATGCTTCTTTTCAAACAAAGACAGACATAGACAAATGAAGAATCTAATAAAATGTGCAGCTTGGCCCAGAGTCTATTAATATTGGAGCAAATAGATAATGTAATCTTTGTGGGTGGAATTCAACACCACACTTCCCCAATCATTCTGTCTGTGCAAAACATTTCAGCTTGCCAGATGGCATGTCCCCCCCACCTTCTCCCCCTGCGTCCTGTTCTGAGGGTCCTATCGACTCCCCAGAGTCAATTGTGGGGGGTGCACAGGGGCAGGAGTGGGGAAAGCCCCATTGCACAAGCAGAAGTCCTTGTGCATGGGGCTGGTTAGGTGAGTATCACGCAATGTATTTGAATGGATCACTTTTTAGAATTGCTTCTCTTTTATTTGCTGATTTCCTTCCCCTCCTTCTCCTGAGCATCCATAAGCAACAGCTTTAAAGGTGTCTTGGTCTCTGGTAGAGGATGAGCAGTTATTTTTTAAAAAGTAATTTGCACTGATTTCCATAAATGTGTAGCAAAACACAGAGCTGGTAAGCATTTATGTTCTTACAGATGGGACGTGGGTGGTTCTGTGGTCTAAACCACTGAGCCTCTTGGGCTTGCCGATCAGAAGGTTGGCGGTTCGAATCTGCACAGCGGAGTGAGTTCCCATTGTTCTGTTGCAGCTCCTGCCAACCTAGCAGTTGGAAAGCACACCAGTGCAAGTAGACAAATAGGTCCGCTGCAGCGGGAAGGTAAACGGTGTCTCCATGCACTCTGGCTTCCATCATGGTGTCCCATTGTGCCAGAAGCAGTTTAATCCTGCTGGTCACATGACCCAGAAAGCTGTCTGCAGACAAAAGCTGGCTCCCTCAGCCTGAAGCAAGATGAGTGTCACACTCCATAGTCGCCTTTGACTGGACTTAACCATCCAGGGGTCCTTTACCTTTACCTTTTACCATATGTTCTGACTTAGTGTTGGTTCTCTTTATTCTTTTCCCTCCACAGGGTCCTCTCTTGGTGTTTTGTCAGCAGCCTGAGAAAATTTTGAGTGTGCGTATGCATGTTTCATTTAATTAATATATAACATGGCAGCTTAGAGAGATACATATACATATACATATACATATACATATACATATACATATACATATACATATACAGTGGTAGCTCTGGTTGCGAACGGGATCCGTTCCGGAGGCCCGTTCACAACATGAAAAGAGCGCAACCCACAGTGGCGCGTCTGTGCATGCGTGGGTTGCGATTCACCACTTCTGTGCATGTGCGTGATATCATTTTGCGTGTCTGCGCATGTGCAAGCGGCAAAACCTGAAAGTAACCCTTTCTGGTACTTCCGGGTCGCCAAGGGACGCATCCAGAAAGAACGTAACATGAAGCGGATGTAACATGAGGTATGACTGTACATATACATATACATATATGAGAGAGATATTCAAAAAAGTTGAAGCTGGCAGATTGAATGGTCTTGCCTTCCTGCTCCTCCCAGCTTCGAGGGCTCTTCATCAGTGGCTTAGCATCCCCTGTGCTGTGTACTGGAGTGATTGCCAGCCTTCCTGTGCTAACAGCTGGCCGGCTGGTGCAGCATCAAAGTGAGGACCCAGAAGCTCTGCAAGGATTCGGCATTGTTTGTCTTTTTTGTAAAAAAAAATAATCAGCTACTGCAGGGAGCTGACGTCAATATCAAGGCAAGCAAAAAGGCCCTTTGTTCTCCAAAATGCTTCAGCTTGGGAGAGTTTAAATATAAATTATTGCCGCAGTTTGAGTGGTGTGATAACTGTTGTTGGACTAATTACTTTTCTGAATATGGACTGCTGCAAATCATGGAGGGCAGGTTTTCTCTTTGTGAAAAAAGAACGTTGTCTAAAGCGCAGCCCCTCTGGAAATTTGCACAGCTCTGCTGCTATTGAAATCAGGTACAGACTCCCCAAACTGTTTGCTCACCTCAGGTGATCCCCTGGTACCTAAGTCAAAACTGGGGCGATGGGTAATACTGCAAATAGTGTGCAGTTAGGAGAGGAATGGCCGGATCTATTCTTTTTTAAAAAATGTTTTTATTAAAGATTTCTTAGTTTACAAAAGTATGTGCAATGTCTCTTTTTTCAAGCTGCATTTTCTGCAGATCAGTTTCATGCCAGATCTATTCTTTGAAAGGTGGGTAGCAATTGAAACATGTAACGTGCACTTAAAATCCATCTTGATTTGAACAACTGGAAAACAGAAAATAATTGTTGCAAATGTTGCTTTAAAAATAAAATAAAATGTAGTTGTGAAATAACTCAATAGTTTCTCCCAGGATACAGAGTCTTCCTTCAGTTTCCTTCTTTTAAAAAATTCGGTCTCTTTAGCTGCTTCTCTTGAAGATGTTTTTGCCTTGTGGCTTTTCAGAATGTGAGATGCAGGTTCAGATGCAGAACATAAGAAGAGCCCAGCTAGTTTAGGCCAGTGGCCTATCTGGTCCAACGTCCTGTCCTCACTGTGACCCACCAGGTCCCTGTGGGAAGCTTGCAAGCAAAATCTGAGCACAAGGGCACTCTCTTGCACCTGTCCACATCTCAAAGTAACTGCAACCAAAATCATCACAAATCTGAAACGCTACAGTTCCATCTTTGATAGCCGAGGCCTCTACACTTGAGGAAATTGTGCATTGTATTTGCACCTTGTATTTCTTTTGGCTGTCTTTTGAAATTCAGAATTACCTTTGGTCATCTAGTTTCAGGGCAAATTCGGCTGAGAATGGGTGATCCTCCCAAGCCATGAAAAACCACTCTTTAGGGCTCAGTTGGAGCCAACAGCAATTCAGGTTTTCTCTGGATTGATGCTGGCTCAAATTTAGCTTTAAAAAGCAGGTTTTCTCTGGGAAAGGAGTAGGGCAAGGGGGAAACTGCTTGGACGTGTGTCTAGAAAGTGTGGGACAAGTTGAAAACCACTTCCACATGTGCTTTCTAGGCACAGAAGTGCAGACAAGCCCTAAGTGACTATTTTATATCCAGTTCAGTTCAGGCTCATCCTCCCTTTCTCGTGTTTTTGCCTGAATAGCAGCCGGTGGCTCTTTATTGTTTGATTGGTGAAAGAGGCCACTGTCTTCTTTTCCCTTTGCATCTATAGTTTCAGGACAACAGTCAGAGCATGAACTACTTCTTTCTGGTAGGAAGAAGCTCCCTTCAGCTGACCTTTCTCTGATCAATACAGCTGTACCTTGGTTCTCGAACAGAATGCATTCTGGGAGTCCATTTGACTCCTGAAACCATTCAAAAACCAGGGCACAGCTTCCGAATGGCTGCAGGAGCGTCCTGCAGCCACTCGGAAACCGCATCAGACGTTCAGCTTCTAAAAATTGTTCAGAAACTGGCTCACTTCCGGGTTTCGATCAACCAGGAGCCAATTTGTTCGGGAGCCAAGGCTTTTGAGATCCAAGGTACGACTGTACTGGGACTACCGGTAGGTTGGTCTCTTCATTGCTATACAGTCATACTTCGGGTTGAATGTGCTTCGGGTTGAGCACGTTCGAGTTGCACTCCGCAGCAACCCGGAAGTAATGGAGCGCATTACTTCCGGGTTTCGCTGCTTGCGCAGACGTTCAAAATGACGTCACACGCATGCGCAGAAGCAGCAAAACACAACCCGCACACGCACAGATGCGCCATCGTATCTTACATTATGATCAGGATGCGAATGGGGCTCCAGAATCTATCCCGTTCGCACAGGGGCGCCGACTTATAAAAAATATTGGGGGGGCCCATACCGGGGTCCTGCCCCGGGAAGTTTTCTAAGAGCCGCTCCCGGCCCGTTGCTGCTGCTGCCGCCCGCCTCGTGGCCCCCTCGCCAGCTGAGGGAGGGAGAGAGACCGAGAAGGAGAGAGATGCGTGGTGGGCAAGGCAAGTGCCCGCCGCGCCTCGCCTCCCACCGCCCCTCGTGCCGGCCGCCCCCTCCCCTCCCTTCCCCGAGCGCGCTCGCTCGCTCGCACGCCCTCCTCACCCCAGCTCTTGGCCGTTCGCCCCAGGAACTCGCCGCTGTTGGGGTTGTAGATGAACCTCCGCCACTCGGCCATAGACTGGCTGAAGGGCTTCTTCTCCTTCTTGGCCATAGCGAGAGAGAGAGAGAGAGAGAGAGAGAGAGAGAGAGAGAGAGGCTGGAAAGAGAGAGGGAGCTCGGCGGTTCGCGGGCGGCGGTTTTTCCCCTGCCGAAACAACAGCGGCTCCTCAGAACCGCTAAGTAACTCTCCCTCAGGCGCCCAGCGGGAGAGCAGAAGAGAGGAAAAGGAAAGAGGGGCTGGGCCAGTCGCACGCACCGAGCAAAACTACTCGCGCCGCCTCTTTTACTACCGTAATAATTATTTGTTTTAACTCATTACTGAATGTATTTTAAAAGGTAACTATCGTCAAACAAGGAAAATAAAAAATACCAACATAATTTTGTGATTTTACAAAGCATAATATAACTAATAATTTTCTTAAATTATTGGGGGGGCAGAGCCCCCCCAAATGAATTTTTGAGGGGGCTCGGGCCCCCTCAGGCCCCATGGAGTCGGCGCCTATGCGTTCGCATCCCGAGGTACCACTGTAATATTCTTCCTAGGAGGCAGCAGGAAAAGCACCCATTGACCTTTGGCTAATGGCAGAGACCAGTATCTTTTCCCTCTTGCTTCTGCAGTCTCAGGGGAATTGAATCTTGCTTTAAGTTATCTCTTTCAGCATCCTAATATTTACCATATACTGTCTGTGTGAGGGCCATAATTTCTTTATTACAGTGGTGCCTCGCAAGACGAAATTAATTCGTTCCGCAAGTCTCTTCGTCTTGCGAGTTTTTCGTCTTGCGATGCACGGTTTTCCATAGGAATGCATTGAAAATCAATTAATGCGTTCCTATGGAAACCGCCTTCCCCCGACCTCTTCTGGCGGGCGGCATTTTAAAATCGCCCGGGACAGCGGAGGACTTCTCCGCTGTCCGGGCGATTTAAAAGCCCCTGGGAAGGCAAGCAGGGGGGACAAAGACTTTTGCCCCCCGCCTGCCTTCAGAAGAGGTCCAGGACAGGCTTCGCGGACCTCTCCGCAAGCAGCGGGAGCGCTCCTTGCGGAGAGTTGCCAGCGCGCCCAGGCTTCGCGGCCCCGCCGCCCGGCTTCGGGACATCGTTCCGATGCCAGGCGGCGGGGGGAGGCTTTCTCGCCCCGCCGCCCGGCATCGGGACGATGCCCCGAAGCCGGGCGGGGGGGGGGCTTTCCCGCCCCGATGCCGGGCGGCGGGGGAGGCGTTCCCGCCCCGCCGCTCGGCTTCGGGACATCGTTCCGATGCCGGGCGGCGGGGGGAGACTTTCCCGCCCCGCCGCTCGGCTTCGGGACATCGTTCCGATGCCGGGCGGCGGGGGGAGGCGTTCCCGCCTCGCCGCCCGGCATCGGGGCATCCTTCCGAAGCCCGGCGGCGGGAGGAGGTGTCCCCGCCCCGCCGCCAGGCTTCGGAGGAGGTCCGAGGACAGCGGGGAAGACGAGCTGCGCTTCCCCACTGTCCTGGAGATTTCCCTATGGGCTGTCGTCTTGCGAAGCAAGCCCATAGGGAAATTCGTCTTGCGAAGCGCCTCCAAAACGGAAAACCCTTTCGTCTAGCGGGTTTTCCGTCTTGCGAGGCGTTCGTCTTGCGGGGCACCACTGTATTTTTCAGTTTATTTTCTGAAATGTGAACTTCTTGCCCTCCTTTTCTGTCTATGGCCTGGATCTGCGGCTCTTATCATGCAGCAAGCATCCTTGTAATCTCATTTCCACCTTTTCTTTCTCATGAACATCTTATCCTTGTGGTAAATAACATTATCTTCCTCCCCCCCCCCCGCCACTGCCAGCTTCTGCCTCCCCCACTACGTTGTTTTCAGTGTACCGGTAATTTTCCATCTTTCCACCGTCTTCTAAAGAATTGCATCAAGTGAGAAATGAGAGCATTTTGGGGGTAGGAGAACCCGGTAGCCACATGGCTCATGTTTAAAATCTCAGCAATTTGAGAAGGTGGAAGTGAGAGGGGAAATCAAGCAAAAAACACCATGAAGTTAATATTGCGAGTGGGTGGCAGCTGTTGGTAAATGGAGAGAAGAAATAAACAGAGGTAGGAGCTGAAAAGAAATAGGAGCCAAGGACCTAGTAGGGTCAGAGTCTTCCTCACCTGGAAGGGTTGCTAAGAAGCAAGTAACTCTTTGATGATGCTTTTTTTTACTAAAAAAAAAGATAATTTATTCCTATTAAGGAAGCAAACAGTTCCTCAAAACGGTATAGTGCACAGTGGATGCTGTATTCTGCTCCTTTTTCCAAAGGGAAGGATAGTGAGGAACAGAGGAATCATCTCTTCTAAGAGAACTTGTGAACATGAAATGTCTTTGGTATCATCTTTCTGCATTGCAGATCGTCCAGAACTGACTTGTCTGTCAATTAAGGCATAAGCTTTCATCAGATGCATGAAGTGTTGCACTGAGTGTGTGCAATATATGAGTGTATTATAAGTGTGAGTGAGTATCTCGCATGCATACAATGTTGGGGAAGGGGAATTACAAACACTGAGGTCAGAAGAAAATGAAACAGAGAAAATAAAGACTGGGATACCATATTTTTTGCTCTATAAGACGCACCAGACCACAAGACGCACCTAATTTTTGGAGGAGGAAAACAAGAAAAAAAATATTCTGAATCTCAGAAGCCAGAACAGCAAGAGGGATCGCTGCGCAGTGAAAGCAGCAATCCCTCTTGCTGTTCTGGCTTCTGGGATAGCTGCGCAGCCTGCATTCGCTCCATAAGATGCACACACATTTCCCCTTACTTTTTAGGAGGGAAAAAGTGAGTCTTATAGAGCAAAAAATACGGTAATTAGGTTATTAACAGTGTTTCTGTATGTATACATGCACAAGCACACACACTCCAAGTACTCAAGGTAGCAAATGGACCATCATACATAAAAGCTATTTTTCTAACTGCTTTGGAGGGGAAGGGGCCAGTTCAGATGTTTCATTGTTAATGTCAGGGGTGTGTGGCAGTCTCTTACATTTCTGAATCTGCCTCCAGGCCCCAAAGGGATTCTTGGCTTGAGGTGGTACAATACCTTGTTGTTTTGCTGCAACAGGCTAATATGTCTGCCTCGCTGGAAATCAACTGTTAATAGACTCTTGCTGTTGCACATGAATTGCTGATATGGAAAAGGGCTGCAAGATGTGTTGAAACTTTTCCTGTTTTTACCAGATCTCTTCCCCTTTATTTGCCTGCTAGTCACCTCCCCTGTAAGTTGGTGGAGCAACTTGCTCAATGGGTGGAATTGTGAGTACCATTGACTTTGTCTTTCTGCATTCGGGGCATTACATTTTGCAGGGAAGGCTGAGTTTATATTTTCGGTTTTCATGAGGAAGTGTATCTGCAAGGATCATTTCCTTGTCATCAGAGTCTTCCATAAATGTGCCTTGATGTGATGAAATTGAGATCTGCCTCTGTGAAATGCTGTGCTTCAAAACTAATGTTGCCTATAATGTGAATGAATCTTGGTTTCACCACATGGGGGTGCATTTGTAACATGCTGGCACATTGATTGTGAAATGGAAGCAGAGGCTGGCTTCTTGATGGAAAACCTGATTTTAAGGGTGGAAAAACATCCAGTAGTATAGCTGTGCCCACACCACACAATGCCCCCTCACGTGTGAGCATGGACCTGCTTGTAATGCAATAATCTGCCCTATCAATGGTTGCAATATTGCAGGAGCCCAGGGAAGGGGCACACGGAAATACTTTGGACAATCCCTTCCCAAGCAAATCTGTGAGAGCAACAGCCTTGCTTCTAATCCTAAATTCTTCTGTGAGATGTTGTCTGTCTCACAGAAGTCCACTTGGTGAAGGGGGAGAGAGAGGGGGGGAAAGATGTTGACCAAAAGGCAGAGGAAGGAATAGCGGCCCATTTTGCCTTAAGTCCCACCCACCACGTGGCCATACAGCTCCCAACATCTCTGCCCCACTTCCCAAGGGAATGTGGACCTCGGCTGGAAAAGGTTTCCCCGTCATTTGCAAAACTTTGGGGAAGTTTGCTTTTTCTGCCTAATGGAAAAAGCAATAACAGAGAGAGTGTGTGGGTAGATAAACACACACACACACACACACACACACACACACACACACACTGCTTGGCTATACTGGGATACTGAGGTCATTGGCCTCCATTTGAACTGAAAATTACACGTATGAACCACAGACCTCTGTCTTTCCCAGCTGTAAAGCCACTCTCGTGCTGCAACTAAATAAAATGCTTAAGAGATCTAAAGGATGTGCATACAAGATGGTTTACATATATTGCATTTCAGATTTAGTTCTGTGTTGTGCAGATGAAATGGTATATAACAACAGTCTAAACTGGGGGAGGCATAATTCTGGCCTCCATGACCTCCTCTGACCCCAACATTCTCTAATAGGGGACAGCCATGCCTTGACTTCCCTTTTCTAAGCCTTTAGCTCCTTAGCTTTCAGTGTTTTCCCCTCTAGTCTTCCTTCCATTCACTTGTGCATCCTTTGGCATGCACAATGACTGCATCTCCCCAAGTCTTTCCCCCTTTCAGATTACAGAATGAACTCCCTTTGTCTTTTCTCATAAGTCTTCCCTGAGCCTTGCAGAATTGTTGTTTCTTGTCAGATTTCCTTGTTGCTCTGTTTTCTTCCATCTGTGTTTTCCCCAAAGCCTGGAGACTAGCACGGCAAACAGCACCCAAAGGCCCAATTCAAAAAATCAGATGGAACCCTGTGGTTTTGAGAGAGATCTCTTTTTATGCTGTGCAGCAAACATAACCCTGGCTTGTCTTCTCATACTATGTAAAAAAAAGGACTGTGCCTGCTCTAAACAGTGTAGTAGTGGTAGCACTATGGTGGTAGAATGTCCTGCATATGGAGAAATATATACTTCCTCGAGCTAAGCAAATGCACTTTTCCTATGCAGTTTTGCACTGTGTGGAGCAGAGCAGAAAGCAGACAGTGTGTAGGATATGTGAAGACTTCAAGAGATTGTCTCTTAAAGATGCCAAATCATGTGAGAGCGACGGGCAAATATAACATTGCTGCTGGGGGGGACCTACAGGAATGCTTCCCCTCACAACTAAATTGCTGGTAGAGCTCTCTAGGGAGGGGATTCCACAGCATGGGTGCCACCATTGAAAAGACCCTGTTTCTTTTATGTAAGTTTTTGACGGTAAGGGTATTTGGAGCTTCGTAGCCTCTTCATTTAAAGACATACATTTCCTGTGCTTCTCCATGACCCCGCAGCAGAACAGTTTAATTGAGAGAAAGTTGTGTCTTGAGTTAATAGATAGTGACTTTTCTTCATCTCAGGAATTTCTGTGAATAGACCCCTAGATGCACACACCCACACCCTGCACTTCTTGTCATAGCTGAGAGCTTGATGAAACTAGGGAGTTTGAGTAAATGAGGCATTCTGACAGCTACGGCTCCTGTGGCGTCTACAACTCTGAGGCCTTGGATGTTATTCTCTGGAGAGCTGGCAAAGCAACAGAGAAATAAACTAGCCTGAACATTACAAAGATTTCACGCTGAATCATAGAGTTGGAACATGCCTCAGAGGTCATTTAATCCAATTCTTGGTCAATGCTGAACACCCACTGTTACAGCACCCCTTATTCAGCCTCAGATAAAGAACTTCTAATGATGGACTGTCAAGCAGCTGATACTATTGGGAAGTCGTTCCTAATTCTTAACTGATGCCTTCTAATATGAATCTGTTAGTTCAGATAATACGCTCTGGGCAAGAGAAGACAAATTTGCTCCGTCATCTATGTGACAGTCCTTCAGATATTTGATGATGGGTGGATATTGCCTATTAATTGTTTTTTCTCCAGGCTGAACATGTCTGTACAGAGAAGCTTTATTGGGTGGCTCCCCCCAGTCAAGAGTAAAATACCTAGCTAGAGAACAATGATCTGTCACTGTGTGGCTTCGTATGCATGTCAGAAAGGATCTCAAATGCAAAACTTCTCAAAAGGAAATCTATATTGACTGACCTTGAGGCAGTCACACAGCAACATAGCTGTGATTTATCTTTCGCTGTGGTGCTTTTCATTTGCAAAGTGCTTCATAGTCTTTTCTGCTTCACTGCAATATCACAAAACAGTGAGGTCGGGGGGTTAATATTTGCAATATGTGCACCCCCCCTCCCCCACACACTGTCCCACCAAAATATGGAGCTGCTCTGACTTCCATTGTTGGCATATGATGGCATAAGAATCCCACAAATGACAATTGGCAGCCTGCAAAATATCCTTGCCTGCAACTACTGGTTCAATCAATATGAAGGGCAAAGGGCAAGAATCTCATAGCTTAATAAGTTGTGTTGATACAAGAAAGCTATTGGCAGGGTATCTGGGAGCCTGTCCCATTTAGAAATCAACAAGAAAACAAAAAAGGCAGCAGTGATACAAAACAGAGCATTTGGAGCATATCCAAGGACAGGTACATTGAGGGGAAAGCTTATTCATTCTTCCACAAGGGTAGAACAACAATCTCAAGCTCTGGGTTTCTGAATATAAAAGGAGACAATGTCATGGCAAACTATCCCAGAAGGGGCATTGCATTCCACTAGGATGATTAGATGTGAAACATAATCACATTATCATCTCCTCCAGCAAGATTTCCATGAGAATATGAGAACTCACTGAAGACAAAGCTTGGAGAAGTCTTTGTTGGGGTGGATGGGGTTGGTTAAAAGAAGGTATTTGTCAGGACATTAACAGTGAGTTTTTGGGTAAGTGTAGCAAGGCAGTGGTATTTAATTCCTCCCCTCCCCTAGCAGATATATGTGAGTTGTTGTTGGAATCTGTCTGTCTTGAAACAACGGAAGAGTGTACCTTTAGGGGTGAAGTCAAACTGTTGGAAGGTTACAGCACTTGCTGTGGCTAGACTAATACAGGAGAAACATGTCTTGTTGTAACTGGGACAGATTAAGGTGCCTGGTTGTGTTGCTGCAGATGCACCATGCGTTTCATCTCTCTGTGCTTCTCCAGCAGTCATTCCTCTTCTGGTCACTGCTGCAAGACCTGTCTGTCAGGGAGCTGACTGTGATTATTTGGTGGTGAGGGAAATAAGCACTTATTTAAGTAACAGCACCCAAGATGGCTTAAAAGATCTTAAGAGTGAGTCTATAAGTGACAATGGAGGCCAATTCTGGATCCACTTTTCCTTCCACAGTGGGAACATAGGTTTCCGGGCAGCAGTTGATCACAGTGAGGGTTTGCCAAGCGTGCCTTCCTCTTAGCTCGCTTCTCCCTTTCATCCTGGCTCCGAGCATCTTCAAAGGCTGTTCTCCAATTGGAGCGCTCGCAGGCCAGTGTTTCCCAGTTGTCGGTGTTTATACTACATTTTTTAGATTTGCCTTGAGAGAGTCTTTAAACCTCTTTTGTTGACCACCAGCATTACGTTTCCATTTTTAAGTTTGGAATAGACTAGTTGCTTTGGAAGACGATAATCAGGCATCCGAACAACATGATCAGTCCAAGGAAGCTGATTGATGGTGATTGAAGAATTATTGCTTCAACACTGGTGACCTTTGCTTCTTCCAGTACACTGGCATTAGTTTGCCTGTCTTCCCAAGTTAGGTATAAATTTTTTTGGAGACAGCGTTGATGGAATCTTTCAAAGAGCTGGCAATGGTGTTATAAGTCATTGTTTCACAAGCATACAGTAAGGTTGGTAGTACAATAGCTTTGTAAAAAAGCATTCACACACACACACACACACACACACACACACACACACACCCTAAATAAACAATACAAAAAGAGACTGGGATAGCACACAAAACTCTGTAAAGAAAAATTCTTAAAAGAGAACATAAAAATAATTACGTGGCAGGCCTGGTAAAATAAAACAGACATCACGAGGTGACAGAAAACCGTCAAGGAGCAAGGTCCTTTCCTGTTACCCAGCCTAACTCAATTCACATGCAGATAGGTAGCCGTGTTGGTCTGCCATAGTCAAAACAAAACAAATTCCTTCCGGTAGCACCTTAAAGACCAACTAAGTCAGTTCTTGGTATGAGCTTTCGTGTGCATGCACACTGTGTATCTGAAGAAGTGTGCATGCACACGAAAGCTCATACCAAGAACTGACTTAGTTGGTCTTTAAGGTGCTACTGGAAGGAATTTGTTTTGTTTCAATTCACATGCTGATGGGAGAAATTCTGGAGGAGAGCCTCTCCAGAGGATCTTTATGAGCAAGCAGGGGTGGAGGAACTGGTGTGCTTCAGATGCTATTGGACTCTAGTTTTCATCATTCCTGACCATTGGCCAACTTGGCGGAAGCTGATGGGGTTGTAATCCAAAAACACCTGGGGAGCCTAAGGTTCCTCAACTTTCCAGGACTGAACTCTCTGATGTTGAAAACGTAGCATGCAGCAGTTCATGAATCTTTGTTTCTTATATAAGAGATTTAGCATTAAAGATTTAAGGAGTCCAAAATGAAAAGCCAAGAGTAGTTACACAAGAGACACACATTGTAGAACCAGAGAGAAAGAGAAAATCAATAAGCTACATCATTTTACGATTTTATGGTTTAAAATTTTATGATGCTGGCATGACCCTTTTTGGCCTTGTTTTTACACTGACCTGATATCTAATTGCTAGGCTAACTTGAAATATTTTATGTAATAATAAAATGAATTCTTTTGTTTATGCTATTTAAGAATCTAGCATCCTCATCCTTCCTCCCCATTTCCCAAAAGAGAAGTTAAAGATCACAGCACGGAAGAGACAAACTTTTTTTATTTAAAAAAAAATCAATACATTTTATTGTTAAGTGTGAAAATGCAGCAGAGGAGATAGCTAGGTAGATAAAGGCATTTTCATGCAAGCACATGTCTTATTTAGTAAGCCACTTCTCTATGTGTGCTACCATCTATCTAACCTGTTAGCAATTTCTTCTTTTGAGATGTTCTCAAGGTCAAAACACCTCTTCAGAATAGGCTTATTTAATATGTTTCTTTTGTGTGCATATTGGCACTACAAAGCTATGTGACAAGGACATGGCCAAAGCTTATTGTCAATGGAAATGTGAGAAATATGACTTGGACCACATCTCTCCACCAAATGTGAACCAACCATGTTGTGAAAGGAAAAGATCCAGCACCAATTGCTAAATGTGATCCTTCCAGCCAACTCAAGAGCAGCGTTAAGGTTTCCTTATGTTACTAATACAAATATGACACTTGTCCTAACTTGAATGTTGAGGAAATGTTGACTCTTCCGGGTGCCTCTGCCCTCAGAGATGAGCTGGATGATGACTGGGGAGAAAGCCTTCTCAATGGTGGTGCCCTCTTTGTTGAACACTCTTCCCAGGCAAACTTTCCTGGTACTCCTCTTTGTGTTGTTTTGGCATCAGCTGAATATCTCTCCCCCCCCCACCTAGCCTTATAAATAAAGTAAAGGTACCCCTGCCCGTACGGGCCAGTCTTGACAGACTCTAGGGTTGTGCGCTCATCTCACTCTATAGGCCGGGAGCCAGCACTGTCCGCAGACACTTCCGGGTCACATGGCCAGTGTGACAAGCTGCATCTGGCGAGCCAGTGCAGCACACGGAACGCCGTTTACCTTCCCGCTGGTAAGCGGTCCCTATTTATCTACTTGCACCCGGGGGTGCTTTCGAACTGCTAGGTTGGCAGGCACTGGGACCGAACGAAGGGAGCGCACCCCGCCGCGGGGATTCGAACCGCCGACCATACGATCGGCAAGTCCTAGGCGCTGAGGTTTTACCCACAGCGCCACCCACGTCCCAGCCTTATAAATAGTCTGTGCTAATTTTAACTTCGGAGCTCCTGCTAGGTTTTAAATGCTGCTCATTTATTTTCTGTGTTTATTCTGCTTTAATTGTTTCAGTTGTTGATTTTATCGTTTTAAAGCACAGGTACCAAAAGGGCGGGGTCAAGTTGTAGAAAATAAATAGGTAATTTGCATATGGAAAAAGGTAAAATGTGTTTTGTTCGTGGGGTTCTTCTGTGGGCAGATTTCAGCATTAGCGCATGTGCTTAGATTTCCATTTTCAGGATGTAAGTTCCTAATTAAAAAATAAGTGAAACACAAATATCTATTTCTGAATTGTGAAAAAGTGATGGATTTTCAATGTCTGCAAAATCCAATATGGGCACCAGCATAAAATGTGCTTAGCTGAAAGAGGCTGACAGATTTTGTTACCTTTTTTTAAAAAAATAAGGCACCATCCACTATAGGGTTCTGGTACAGGGACAATGGGTGTCTGTCCAAGTTGTATATCAGCTACTCCACTGATCTGATTAATCCCTGCAGTTTAGACTAAACTAAGTTAATTGCCCCCATGGAGTTGAATGAAGATGTTGCTAGAAGCATCATTAAGAAGAAGAAGAAGAGTTTGGATTTGATATCCCGCCTTTCACTCCCTTTAAGGAGTCTCAAAGCGGCTAACATTCTCCTTTCCCTTCCTCCCCCACAACAAACACTCTGTGAGGTGAGTGGGGCTGAGAGACTTCAGAGAAGTGTGACTGGCCCAAGGTCACCCAGCAGCTGCATGTGGAGGAGCGGAGATGCGAACCCAGTTCACCAGATTACGAGTCTACTGCTCTTAACCACTACACCACACTGGCTCTAAGACATCCTTCCCCAACTTGGTGCCCTCCAGATGTTTTGGACTGTGTGGCTGGCTGTGTCTGATGGGAGTTGTAGCCCAAAACATTATGGGTGCCAGATTGGGGGAGGCTGTTTTAAGACAGAACAGGCTGGTGTGGCCCAAGAGGCAGTCATGATTAGAATAACAATATGGAACAGAACTTGGCTGTGGAAGGATGATAAAAATAGAAATAAAAAAATGAGATTGAATGGTTTTCTTCCTTGAAATGTCTCTTATCGTCCATGTATGGTATGAACTCTTCACCCTATTAATCATGAAAGAATTATTTATTACAAAGTGCTAATTTGAGGGCCTGCCTTCAAGGGCTGCTACTTAGAGTCTTCCCTTCAATAATTCAGTTCACTATCTCACTTGGTTGCTCCCTGACACATGCAAAATTACATCTCATGCCCTCTTAAGTTGGAGACTGATGGGAGTATTGAAGAAAGCTGAAAGTGGTGCAAGACGGGCATTGTTGCCCTGGGTGTACATACACATTTCATTGATCACAGTGAATTTTTTGTTTTTGTTTTTTTTGCAACACCACTAAAAAGCTGCAAAATGGGTTTACCAAAGGTGAAAAAGGAAGAGTACTGCTATAGCTACTAGCCAACCATTCCTGCTCTTCCTTTTGTCAGGCAGATTGCACATTAGTCGGGCAGAATGGGTAGCAGATATTTCCTTATGGAAGCAACTTCTTGAAAGAGCCAGCCCTGCCATTAGACAGAGTTAGGAAGTTGCCCCAGGCAGCCGGTGCTGTGTGTCCTCAGGGTTAGCTTACTGCCCCATGGCGCCCTGGGTGACTCTGTTCCATCACCAGTGTTGAATAGGGAACTGTCAGTTTGGGCTCTCTTCATTTCTCATTTTACCCATCTTAAACTGACTTCTCCACATTTGGAAGCAATTTGCAAAATCATCAGCATTTTAGTGCAAACTCTCTTAACACGTTTTTATAAGCAACTTTGATTAATGTACACATTTGGACAATCACTTTCCCCCAACATAATGCATTTGTGCACATTATTTTTGCCAATATCTTCATTTTTATGCATGTGTCTCCTAAAACATGCATTTTTGTAAACATTGGTTGAAGAACCAAAATTCAGATAAGTGCAAATTTCAAAGGATAGCTTTGTGTTTCAGTTCACATATTGTTTTGGAAAGTGTGGATTTGAGAGATCCAGTTTTAAATGCATACTGAATCAACTTTCTCCTCCATTCCTAATGTTGAAGTAAGATTGCATTGCCATTTTAGTTGGCTTTTGTACTTGGAATGGGGCAGGGCTGGCTACAGATAGAAGTACATAGACTATGCTTCCTTCATTCCAACATAAGCATGATGGAAAAGAAACCCCTGTTAATTCTCATACACAACTCACTTTTCAAATAAGTCCCTCCACCTACACCACCCCATTCTTCTCCAGCCTCTGCTCATTCACTCCCTTCTCTCACATACGCAACAATGCAGTCTTAGGGTACTCCTCCATGTGAGAGGTCCCTTGAGAAGGCAGGAGCCCATAGCCCAGTGACAAAGCACGCAGCTTTGGTGCTGAAGGTCCTAGGTTCAGCCCCTGCCATCTCCAATTAAATGGGTGGGTAAACTTTGGGGCGGGGGTGTCAAAGGCTGCGTTCCATCAGAAGAAAGTGACAGGGACACTTACTGGTGGTGAGAGGTTGGGCCAAAGCAAAAGGGGGGGGGACATCGCTACTTTCTCCCTTTCACCCACCCCTCCATTTGCATTCACACATCTGTCCATCATCCAGTAACACTCATCCCTTCATTTTCTGAGCATGTACACAACTTACATGATCATGTACACAATGGGGTCATTTCCACCTGCTGCATTTTCGAGCCACATGTTTACATCGCCTTACACACCATTTCTTGGCTTCCAGTTACAGATAGGTAGCCGTGTTGGTCTGCCATAGTCAAAATAAAATAAAAAAATTCCTTCCAGTAGCACCTTAAAGACCAACTAAGTTAGTTCTTGGTATGAGCTTTTGTGTGCATGCACACTTCTTCAGATACACATGTATCTGTGTATCTGAAGAAGTGTGCATGCACACGAAAGCTCATACCAAGAACTAACTTAGTTGGTCTTTAAGGTGCTACTGGAAGGAATTTTTTTATTTTATTTCCTGGCTTGTTTTCCCACACCTGCAAACCTTCCAAACTCCTATTCAAGGAAGCCAAGCTCTGCGCATGTGCTGTCCTTTGCGCATGTGCAACGGATGGCTGAAGAGCAACGCATCTCTGCTTAACTGCAACTTACGTTTTCAAATTGGAAGGAAGCTGGTCTGAGGGGAAAGGCATTAAACAGCAGAAACTACAGGATGCATATGGACTGTGGCTAATGGTCGTGTGCACTCAGCTTCGAACACCAGCAGTGAGAGTGCATAGGAGCCACAGTAATGTGCACACAACTTCCCTCTCATCATTTTCCTCTTAAAGAGGAGGTGGAGGGCCATTTGTTGGCACCAAGCTGTGGGTTGCCAACTTGTGAGTTAACGGATTGAGCTTAGAAAACACTTCTTCTTACAATCATGTAGAGCAGGGGTCAACAACCTTTTTCAGCCGTGGGTCGGTTCACCGTCCCTCAGACCATGTGGTGGGCTGGATGATATTTTTTTTGGGGGGTGAACGAATTCCTATGTCCCACAAATAACCTAGAGATGCATTTTAAATAAAAGGACACATTCTACTCATGTAAAAACATGCTGATTCCCAGACCGTCTGTGGGCCGGATTGAGAAGGCAATTGGGCAGCATCCAGCCCATGGGCCTGAGGTTGCCAACTCCTGATGTAGAGCCCCTGTAAGTCAGACAATCGTGGGCTCAGTGGACCTGTGCTCTGCCTCAGTATAAGACAGTCCAGAACTTTAATGTCTTCATACATTCAGTCGTTCCATTCACATACGCTTGTCTGCTGTCCCTGTTGCCATCATTGTGCTCAACCCAAATAAGCTTGTTTCCTCACCCTATTGGCAAGATGGGCTTTGAACAGCTCTATGTGTCAGGGATCAGGGCAAGTGGGTTGAAAACGAACCCCATTCTCTAAAAAATAGAAAAATAAAAATCAGCCAGCAGACCTGCTACCCTGGGCAGGCCACATGCTCAGGCTGTTAACCATCGTTCCTGGATGTTGGAGTGGGGGGGGGGAGCAACTAGGAAGTGGGCAGGGAAATGCTTGTCATCTCTGAAGTGTGCAGGCATATACCATCTGCCTCCCCAGCAGTTGTCATTCCTTGCACCTTAAAGTGCTTCACCAACCACACTCTGCTGTTCTTGTGAAACCGGCTCCTTGCTATATTGGGGTCAGTTGAAAAACTGCAAAAAGAAGAAGAAGAAGCTTTCAAGTAACAGATTGGGCAAATCCCACAGGAGTCTCTGCTGTGCTTACAGCCTACTCAGAGCAACGCAGACTACCTTGAGATGGTGGGGGATGTTGTTGTTGCTACTCCTATGGCAAGTTAAGCATGAAAGGCAAGGTGGGAAGGGAGAAGATTGTGAGAAGGGGCACAGTGAGAAAATGACTCAGAGTCCCAAGGGTGGGTCTGATGAACGCTTTTAGCAACCCAGAGATTACTGCTGTAGCTTCACATATAACATGGGCCACAATTTCCCCTTCTAAAATACAGAATCAGCCCAGCTAGCTTGATAGTTGCCTCCCTTCCTGTAGGTGGCAAGGCTGAGAAGTGGGGGTGGAAAGAGAAGTGCCTCAAAGTGCTGCAACTCCATTATGGCCCACGCATGTGCATGTACATGTGCGCGTGCGCACCTGTGCGCCGGGCGGCGTCACTGCTCCTTCTGCCTGTGATAGTCGCTTCCTACGTTGAGCACAGGGATGAGCAGTCCGAGCAGCCACCTCTTCCCAAAGACCTCTTCCAGGTTCTTCTTCCAAGGACGGGCTCGGGCCGCCACCCCCTTCCGCACCTGGTACCGCGTTTGCCCTCGCAAGATCAGCAGCATTTGGTGGCAGCAGAAGCCGGCGCAGGCGAGTCCGATTCCCAGCCAGAGGTATAGCATGAGGATGACAAACATCTCCGAGCTTAGCAGAGCTCCTGCAGAGCCAAAGGGGAAGGGAAGAGAAAATGTTGGGAGATTTGGGACAGATAAAAGAAAGTACATCTTGACACGGTGCATTGTTTAGCTCTGGAACTCACTGCCATGGGAGGAGGCAGGGGTGGCCACCATCTTGGATGGCTTTGAAATGGGATTGGATAAATTCCTTGAGGGTATCAAGCCGGGACAGCTATGCTCCAACTGCATGGTCAGAGGCAGTGATGCTCCTGAATACCAACTGCAAGAAACTACAGGGAGGTAGATTGGTTTTGAACTCGGGTTCTGCTCGTGGGGTTTACCAGTTGGCCACTGTGAGAACAGGATGCTGGACCACATGGGCCATGGGCCTGATCCAACAGGCTTTCCTTATGTTCTAACATGGACATTCACTCATAGTGTGATGATATCTGTCCATCCTGGAACAGAGAAAATGGTTTATCCACACGTATCATAGGGTGGTATGTAAATTCAATAAGTAATATTATTATTAATAATAATACTTTTATACTGGAGGCAGTTGGCACAGTGCCCAAAGGAAGTTTGCTGTGAAAGTTTGTTGTGACATGTGCCAGGGCCTAGACCCTAGCAGAGAATTCATGGCTGTACCCCAAAGCTCCCCCTGCTTCTGCTGCCCCTCTCACCCTTCCATCGCTCTTGCTAACTGTTCTCTCCAAGCCTGCAAGCAGTGCCAACAGCAAGGAGATGGAACTGCAGTCTGCACTGGTTTCACTCTGTCCATTGAGCCCAGAAGACTTGATGACAGTGACAAGGAGCAGGGTGTCCCTGGGAGCATCTTGCCAGAACTCCCTACCCTCTCCAAAACCTGAAGCCAACATGGCTTGTTTGCAGTTAGTAGCTTAATCTGTAGCTAGTGCTTATTTGCATGTCCCAGGTAGAATCCTCAGCATCTCCTGGGATACTGGTCTGAGAATGTCCCTGGTCTGGACCTCTGAAGGGCTGCTGCCAGTCAGTGTTGACAGAACTGAGCCAGGTAGGCCATTGGTTTCCCTCAGTATGAGGTAGGTTCTTCTGATTTCAGTTCTTTCACAGTACAGCAAGCAGAGGTGAAATGTGGCAAACGTAGAAGGTCTACTTTACAATTAAACAGAATCAAGGGGAGGAAGATGCAGGACTAAGGCTGGAACCATACTTTATAGGGAATAAGCCTCACTGAACAAAGCTGAACCAACTTCCAAGTAGACTGGCATACATAAGATTGCACGGTTAAATAAATATTTCAGTTGTCTTTTTTCAGCAGCTCCTTAATTGCAGTATCGGGGGGGGGCAGGGAGGGAGTTAAAATCCAACATTTCTTTAGAGTAGTTTACATTGTGGCTAATTCTTAGTGACAGGGTCAAAATGGAAGATTCTGCAGAATATAAACAACATCCCAGTCATTAGTCTAAATGTCAGGAGATAAGATAAAACAATGCACCAAAATGAGCCTTCTAGGAAGAATTTGAATAGGAAATGTGTTGTCATATGACTTGGAGAGCAGGCGCACCATCCCATATGAAGCTGTAAGAAAGCAGGAGGCTTTCGGAGTTATTGGGCTTAATTCCTCTCTTTGGGAATCAACCATGTTGTCAGATGTGCCAAACATTGACAGTTTGAGGTTGATATATTAATCCTACCCCTCCTATGTATGCAGGCTAGACCAGAGGCTTCTGCCAGGATTGGATCTAGAGACATTTGGCACATGTAATGTTGAACCATTGGGATGTTAGCCAAAAGAAATGGAACTTTGTTACCTGCTCTGGTTGTAGAAGTCAGCAGTTAACTGATCTTTCCCATCTGCTTATATTCTCTGCATTCCTAACCAGCCTCACCAGAACAGCTTCATTATAAACCTAACACTTTGCACTGAACCCATGCAACCTTATTCTTGACCTTTGTTTATTGCCTACACAGGCTTCCTTCTCACTTAATAACACAACTCTTCTTTCAGTTCTCCAGGGACACTCTGCTGCTGTCCTTAAAGTTGTGATTCTCCCAATAGGGGATTTCAAGGGGAGGCTCCTGTTCAGAAATACTGAATTGGAACTTACTGAGAATTTTGATTCTGTCTGGGAATACCTGAATTGGGGTGAATGTGGTGCAGCAATAAATCTGCCAGCACATTTGCAAAGCTAAGCAGGATCCAGTAAGGTTTCAAATTGGATGGGAGACCATGTGTTAAGATTCCTACATTGCAGAAGGTTGGACTAGGTGACTCTCAGGGTCCCTTCCAGCTCTATGTTTTTTTGTCTTGTTGTAGATCAGAGGTTTTCAATCTTTTTGAGTCCACGGCTCCCTTAACCAACTACTTTCTTACTGTGGCACCCCTGTGGGACTCAGGAGCCCAGTTATGTCACCCCCTTGCCTCACCCTTTTTTGAACACCCTCCCTTGTGGAGTGTTCCCTCCAGGCAGCTGCTGCTGCCATCCCTGGTCTCTGAGCTCCCCTCCCCACCCCAAAGAGAGGTGCCTCCCAGAGGCACCATTCACTTGCAGAGCTTATATCCAAGGCTGCTGCAATAAACAGCTGTGCAAGCCTTTGGGAGGCAGAGACGAGAGGGCGCATCATAGCAGGCAGGGGAAGAAAGAGGGACAAAGGCCAATGTTGCCTGCGGCACCTCTGACCATCATTCAAGGCACCCCAGGGTGCCACGGCACACAAGCCGAAAACTACTGTTTATTGACTTAGCAATTCTAGGTTGATTATGTTGTCAACAATTACTGTGGCTATGAATAGTCACTGTGTTTATTCTGCATGCATCTAAGCTTTAACTCAGACTGTACTTTTTACCTGTCACAATCATTTGAATTCACAGTTTACAATTCCCTCCTTCCCTGTACCTAATATCTTATACAGTGGTACCTCGGGTTAAGTACTTAATTCTTCCGGAGGTCCGTTCTTAACCTGAAACTGTTCTTAACCTGAAGCACCACTTTAGCTAATGGGGCCTCCTGCTGCCACCGTGCCACCAGAGCACAATTTCTGTTCTCATCCTGAAGCAAAGTTCTTAACCTGAAGCACTATTTCTGGGTTGGCGGAGTCTGTAACCTGAAGTGTCTGTAACCTGAAGCGTCTGTAACCTGAGGTACCACTGTATCTTATAAGGATGAAATGGGCTGGCTCCACAAACATTTATGCCACAAGAAATCTGTTAGTCTTTTAAGGTGCCATGAGCTTTTATTATTTTCTCTTTTTGAGCTACAAACTAACACAGATACCTCTCTGGAATAATACTGGAATAGATAGAATCAGGACAGTGCCAATTTGTGTCACTCTCTCCCCCCCACCCTTGAATATATTTACTTTGATCAAAAAATATATTCACCTTCCTCAAAAGAATAGCTGGTTTCATCTTTTCATTTGTCATTTATCATGTGAATTCATTCAGAAGCCCCAGAAAGCTAGTCACATCTCAATCCTGTTGAACTCAGTGGGCTAAATTGGGGTGCTTACACACATTGCTCAAATTGACCACAGCCACAGAAAACCAGAAGTACGGCAGGAAGCCTCTTGGTGCAAGACGAGAAACCTTCGCTCATTGTACCCTCAAGGGCATTGGCCCCTTGTCATAATTCCAGATCCTAGTCCTTATCTTTAAAGCAGGGCTAAGGAACTTCTGGCTCTGGCTGTGGTTGAACTGCAACTTCCATTAACCCCGATCATTGGCCATGCTGGTTGGGGTTGCTAAGAGTTGGAGTCTAACAACATACGGAAGGCCACAAGTTCTCCATGCCTGCTTTAAAAAGAGCCAGTGTGGTGTAGTGGTGAAGAGCGGTAGTCTCGTAATCTGGGGAACCGGGTTCGCGTCTCCGCTCCTCCACATGCAGCTTCTGGGTGACCTTGGGCTAGTCACGCTTCTCTGAAGTCTCTCAGCCCCACTCACCTCACAGAGTGTTTGTTGTGGGGGAGGAAGGGAAAGGAGATTGTTAGCCGCTTTGAGACTCCTTAAAGGGAGTGAAAGGTGGGATATCAAATCCAAACTCTTAGGACTACAAACCTAAAAACAACAACCCACCCCTGCAATAAATCTGCCTGCTCTAAGAGATCCACTCATGAGGCCCTCTAGTATATCTCTTTATCTTCCAAGGTTTGCACGGTGAGGATCTGAGAACATTGTAACATTGCGACAGACTGAACTTTAAGAAAAGATCTTTAGCCAGCTGAAACACCAGACTTGACGTTTAACTACAATGTTCGATGTTCAAGTTATTTGAACATTTATGTTCAATATTTTGTTTTCCTTGCTGCTTTAAAAGTGTGTTTTGTTTGACCTTCGTCTGTAATGTTTTGATACTCTGTCATTCTATATTTGATGCTTGAAGTTAAATTGTAAGGCGTTTAAAATATATAGAAATGAAAATATACCATTTGTCTGATAATAAATGTTGGAAATGTAAAGAAAATGAAGGAACATTCTTTCACCTTTGGTGGACCTGCCCTAAAGTGAAGGCCTTCTGGGAAATGATTTATAATGAGTTGAAAAAGGTATTTAAGTATACCTTCACCAAGAAACCAGAGGCCTTCCTTCTGGGTATTGTCGGCCAGAAGGTGTTAAAGAGGGACCGAACATTTTTTATGTATGCAACAACGGCAGCAAGGATACTCATCGCTAAGAGTTGGAAAACTCAAGATCTACCCACACTGGAAGAGTGGCAGATGCAGCTGATGGACTATATGCAATTGGCCGAGATGACTGGCAGAATCCGAGACCTGGGAGAAGAGAGGGTTGAAGAAGACTGGAAGAAATTTAAGATTTATCTACAAAAATATTGTAATTTGGTTGAATGTTAAGAAGGATGCTAGATCATAAATAACTGTCCACCACTGAATTAGATTTGAATTTGACGATAAGTGAGATTAAGGAAAATATAATTTTTTTGGAGAATTACTAGATTTTATTTAAATGAGCGGATATAAGGTTCTAAACAAGATGATAATTTGCTTGAAAAAAATTTATAACGATGTAAGTGGGAGCGGGAGACGTGAGGGAGTCCAAAGAAGTGATGAAACTATGTTATGATATAAGTAATGTTGTATATTATTTATGTATTGTATTCAAAAACTTTAATAAATATTTATAAATATATATATATATATATATATAGAAATGATTTCAATGAAATAAACAATCTTATAAAGAAGAGCCAGCGGAGCAGCTTAAATGTATGTAACAAAGCTGGGTGATAACACAAACATCCTGGCATTGAATGCCTACAATAGGATAAAAACCTATTCTTTCAGTTTAAGCCATGGATGATCATTATTAAATTATTGATAGTTAATGAGTTTCATATTGTGTGTTACCAATAACGGTGCTACTGTTAGGTATTCCCCCTTACTTTAGTGGTATGAAAATCGGAGGAAAATAATGGTTTGTTTTAAAATATTATATAATGTCTATGGAGAAGAAAATTGGACCAGGATATTAGCTAGTTTTAATAGCTTTAGTGACTCATAGAACTATGTAACAAACTCATTTCTCCAAATAGCCCAAGAAGCATCCCAAACAGCTGGATAATTAGGCAGTGGGTTAAACAGGAATGCATTGCCCTGTAGTTAAATTGCTTCAGGGATACTCAAAACTCAAATATATCAGGAGAATTGAATAAAATGGACGGACATGACCAAGGGTTCTACTATGCAATTCTTGATGCTCTTTAAAGAGTTTTCTATAACATTTATCAAGGTATTTATATAATGATCAAACGTCAGCAAGTAATTCCTTCAGGGTTCTGTTAAAGACATTTGTAATGTTACTATCTCAGCTTGAAGGAGATATTGCCAAGAGGTCAGTAGGAAAGATCAGAATTATTCTCATCCAAGCAACAGAGAGAACCATACTAAGCAAAGCATAGCCCCGTCACAATTCTTCTGATCTCATTAGGAAAGCTACCGGTAATTTCCTGGTGAGACCAGAAGGGTTATGGCTTGGTTGTTCTAGTGTTCTAGGTACAGTGGTACCTCAGTTTAAGAACAGTCCTGTTTATGAACAATTCAATTTATGAACTCCGCAAAACCAGAAGTAGTGTTCCGGTTTGCAAACTTTATCTCAGTCTACAAATGGAAACCGGACAGTGGAAGGGCACCAGCGGCAGGAGGCCTCATTAGGGAAAGTGTGCCTCAGTTTAAGAATGGATTCGGTTTAAGAACGGACTTCCAGAACGGATTATGTTCGTAAACCGAGGTACCACTATATAAGATACTCAGTGGGTCCTCCAGTTCCCATTGGCCCCTTATCAAAGCAATAGGCATAGCAGTTCTTTCAAAATAAACCACAGATTCTTTTGAGTTCCTAGATGGACATAAATAATAATAATAATAATAATAATAATAATAATAATACAGTAATAATAATAATTATTCTTCCCACCTTTTCTCAACCTCCTTTAGTGCTTTGATGGCTCAGACTATTATTATTATTATTATTATAATTATTATATATATTATATTATTATTATTATTATATATTATATTATTATTATTATTATATATATTATATTATTATTATTATTATTATTATTATTATTATTATTATTATTATTAAAATTTGTATACCACCCTTCATCTGTAGATTTCAGAGCAGTCCACAACGTAAAATACATTATTTAAACAAAACACACACACAAAATGCATAATAAAAATAAGAGTAAAAACAAGCCAATAATCCCCCAATCATTATTAAAGTGCAGTAAAACGCAGAGTGGGGGGAGAGAAATTCAAGCAGGAAGGGACAAAAGACAGGCTAAGTAGCGCAGCCAGGAATTTAAGCTGTGCTTAACTTAAGCATGTGGCTGGCTGTGCCGGGGCTCAGAGAAAGCCTAGAGAAGCTGCAGCAAATTGCATCCCACACCCTGATTCTTCTTCCTTCTCCTCCACCTCACCAGAGAGGGGCAACATCTAATCTACCAGCCTATTTCCAACAGGAGCCAGCTCAACGTGAACAATGGGAACCCTGCAATCAGAGTGTGATGGCAGTAGCTCTCCACTGCTGATTTTCTTCTACATCTCATATTAAGGGCTATATTGCTTCTGAACATGACCCCTATTCAGAAGTTCTTAAACTGGATTCATGGACAGGCAGTGGCTCCATGCTCATGGGGAGGACTGTAAGAGTGGAATCCAATTAACCTTTACTCAGAACAGGCCATTTAAATTAATGGACCTAACCTAACCTTGTTCATTAATTTCAGTGGGTCTACTCTAAGTGCTCTATGGGGAGTCGGCTTCAGGCACCAGGCCCATTGGCAGACCAGTGCTGCAAACAGTGACAGGAAGGCTGGCAACAACCAGCCTTGCCATGTGGAAATCCCTTGCAGACGACCGCAGTGCCTGGAGACAGACAGTCAGGTCATGTATCTATAGCAGTGACTGGAGGAGGAATGGCTTGCTAGGAGGAGTGCAGAGAGAAGAAGCATATGCAGCAGCACAACCGGACACCTTCATCTGCCCCACCTGCAGCAAAACATGTCTCTCCAGTATCGGTCTCTACAGCCACAGCAGGCTCTGCAACCTTCCAGCAGCTTGACCACCCCCAAAGACACACTCCTGCATTGTCTCCCAAGGCAGAGGGATGTCAACAACTCTGAATAAGTGAGTTGCATACCATCCTAAGTGTGTTCAGCCAAACACATTTGCAATCAGCATTTAGACCTCCTGTTGGGGTTATCACATGACTCTCACTGCCCATTCACAAATGCATGATGAGTAGCCATTGATAGACTTCTTCTCCATGGTGCAAGGGTGGGGAAACTGCATCCTCCAGATGTTGTTGAATTCCAACTCCCATCAGCCCAGCCACCATGACCAATGGTCAAGGATGATGGGAGTTGTAGCCCAGCAACAGGTTCCTCACCGCTGCTTTTAGGAAACGGTCTAATCTTTACTTTAAAAGCCACTTAAGCTAATGGCCACCATCACTTTCTTTTATCTGCCCTGAGTTTGCTGCTCATCCATTTCATCAGTTAACTCTCCAATATGGCGGCGAGGGAGAAAGAGAGAGATTCTCTGCCACCACATTGTAGTGAATCCCCATGACAGCTTGTTACAGTATAAGGAGACGGTGGCAGCTGGTTATTCCAAGAGTCTTCTGTAAACTTGAAAGAGACGTTAAGGGGATCTGTTCAACATTGCTTTCTAAATGCAGTGTCATCCTTCCATCCTTGTCAGGTCCCATTAGTTGCAGGAAGGCATCATGAACACTAAATAGTGAAAGAGAGACCAGGCTCCTTTGGAAAGCAAAAAAAACCCCAGACATATGTAATTTCTCTACTGTGAGATGGATTTGAAACAATGGGAAGGGGGTCTGGAGGCAGACATTAATTGAACGCCTGTGCTATCTCCTTTCAATGCTCAGGCTGTAGCAGGAGATGTGCTGAGACATTTTCTCCCAGAAAAGGCTTCAGGCTTCATTTTAGGGGTCGTGTTTCTAACATTTGCAGAGGGAAAATTGTCAATTTCTTTGTTCCCGCTTCTAATTGAAATTCTCCTGGAAGCCACTTGCTTAAAAACACATATGGTTTCTTAATCTCCTTCTTGAAGCAAGCAGATACAGTAAAACAGCTGAAGTTGTTGTTTTGATTATTCATTCTGAGCAAAGTTTGCAAAAGCTTTGAAGCAGGCAGGCTAACTCAGCTCCCCCACATTTCACCACCTGAATGCCTTTATTTTCTTCCAGATGGACATGAGGTGATATGATGACAACACTATTGCTGTAACTTAATCATGTCAGAAATAGAATTTAAATTCAGTTGTGGGTTTTAGAGCATCTAGGAACCAAATGTTTTCCCTTTGCTGGCTTTTTAGGCTGGTGTTTATAATGATTCTATGCTGCTCCATTTCTATGCTATCCTGAATCTGTTTTATGTTGGGTTCTGAGTTTTTATGTCATTTGTATTGAGATTGTTTTATTGATTGCATTGCATTTGTGTATTCTATTGATTTTTGTAAACTGCCCAGAGGACAGTTGAATGGGAGGTCTAGAAATGGGAAGGCTGCCTGAATGAATTAATGAATGCTGAAGCACGATGATGATTTTGCATACCAATCCAATTTTGAAATCCATTCCAGGCCACCTAAGGTATAACATCTCTGGTCATAGTTGCTCATTTCAGGAAGGTTATTTTGTGATGGAAGCACCTATACAGAATAAAACAATTCCATCTTTTCCCACTTCAGGCTGTTTCCTATCTGAAGACTGGGCAACTCAGTCAGATGGGTGGGGTACAAAGAATAAAATATTATTATTATTATTATTATTATTATTATTATTATTATTATTATTAATTAATTAATTAATTGGGGCCCAGTGCCACAGGGGAAAGGGAAGATGGTAGCCCATGGCAGAATTTTTCTCTTTTTATTTAGCCTTCATGTTATTATGCCCTTGGTGGTGATACATCAATGCCTTACAATAAAACATCCCCATAAATCATGCAAGTAGGTTGTTCAGATTGAGAATGCATGGCGGGGCTTCCTGTAACAGGACTATCGTGAGGCAGCACTTCTACAACAAAGAGAGATACTCTTTATCACCATTTAGTTTTATTTTATTTGTTACATATATATTCCCACCTTTCTTCCATTTTGCAGCTCACATTGGAACTCATGCCTTAGCTCATGGGAGGACTGCTAGGGAATAGGCGATGGGATCAAGGAATCGCAACAAAGCACCTGACTGCAGTGGCCTTTCCTCTTCTTCTCCCTTTCCAGTTTATAAAAGCTGGGCAGAGTCCAAACATCAGAATGAACTTGGCAAGCTGTCAGCTTAAGAAATTGATCCAACATTATTTTTTTAAAAAAACAACAACCCCACTCTTCTCAGATACCACCTTAAAATAATATTGCAATGAATGTCTACCTTCACACTGCCATCTGAGTAAACTGGCGTTTGTGTGAGTATCAGCCATACAAATTTATCCTTTTATCTAAGGAACAAACTGGGTTCATTTAGCCTCAGTCATTATAAACAATAAAGAACAGACTAGAGTCAACAAGCCCATGGATAATCTCAAAGCCAATATATACACCCCTGACCTTTTCCCAATCCTTCCCTGGTTGTACAATGTTAGCAGCAGGAAGGGATATTAACGCTTCCTTGTAAGTCGTTCAGTCTATAAACTCTGGAAACACAATGCATTCAGACAGCAAGCCCGTTGGGTGGGAAAAATCACTTTCGGAACTGACTCCATTTGTGTGTGTGCCCACGACCCCAGCCCTACCATTAGGCAAAGTGAGGCAGCTACCTCAGGCAGCAGATCCTGGGTGTCAAAACAAAGGCAGCAACTTGTTATTTAAAGTGTATTTTTTCTAGCAGGATAGAGAAAAGTTGTGAGATTTTCTGCTTCAGGAATCAGCATAACTTGACTGGCCTTGGGTACTGTTCATCTTAACTTGAGAGGTGGCATTTACTATTATGCCTCAGGCAGCAAAATGTATTGGGCTGGCTTTAGTGTGTGTGCTTCTCATTTTAATGATCTTTTGTGTGGTTCTTGAATTTCAGAAGCGAGAGCAGTAGGGGTGGAAATTGACAAATACGAGGAGGGAAAACCAGAAACTGGGCACAAACGGAGGTGTGGAGAAAAAGAAAAACAGCATGATGATGAGGCCTGTTTGATCTTGGCCAGAAAGGTCAGAATCTGAATCACATTTCAAATTCAGTCAGCAGAGCACTTGCAAGTGGGATGTAGCAGGGTGCCTGGCATCAATTCTGCTTTTTGTCTACCTCCACTAGGAGACAATGACAGTGCAATCCTATGTATGCTTATTCAGCAATGGGACTTAAACCTAGCAAGTGTGTTTAGAGTAGCAGCTCAGCAGTGCAATCCTATGCATGTTAATAAGGGCAGATCCACACCACACATTTAAAGCACATCCAATGCCCATTTAAATCACAGGACTTCCCACAGAGAATCACAAGAACTGTGGTTTACTGCTAACAGAGCTATAGTTCTTAATACCCTTGGCCGAGTACAGTTCTTAGCCATTTGCTTTCAATGCAAGCTGGATATGTTTTTAATGTGTGATGTTGATCTGAAGGTTCAATAGAACTGGCTTAGTTAGGGTTTCTGCCTAAATGAAGTATTAAATTATTAACTGTATTAATTTTCTCCATAACAAGTTCCTGTCCTTTTCACAGGAATGGACATGATGTTCAGAGCAGGAGGAACCAAAGTCCAGGTGATAACCAGTGAGTTTCTGAGAAAATAGGACTCTGGAAAAGGAACCTTTCTTGCAAGCCTCTACACTAACTTCCTTCGGTCACATAATACAAGAATGAAATGCTCTTTCCACCGTCTTCCAACATGTACAAAACCTTTCAGACAATGGCCTTGGGCTGGTCCACACTGAGTCACCCATAGGACATTGCAGGGTGCTTTTCTTGGAATCAAATCAATTATACATAGACAGCATTGGACGGTAGCCTGGAGCAGGCCCCAACCTTTGTGTATCAAGGTGGCCTTTGCACAGCACCCTGGCTTTTTTATTTGCTGGCTATTCCAATAAGCAGCAATTAAAGCAAAAGATGGGTGAAGAAACATAGGAAACCCACATAGGCACAGACAGCCCCCTCCCCTGGGCTCCTGGCAATGCTGGAGGGACAGCTGTTGTGGGAAAGGAAGTCTTGTAAAGAAGGGTTGGCAGGGAGAGGGGGAGAGGGAAGGGAGCCACAGATCACCCCTTCTGCTAGAGGAGAAGACACTGACCTGAGAAGAACTGGCTGATGGACTGAGGCAGGAGAGTGAGGAATGCCAGTGGGTTGGCAAAGGAGGTGGAGAGCACAGTGGAAATGTAAGCCAGCCCTGCCACCAAGGAATCCAGGCAAGCCAAAGCAGTATACAGGCAGAACATGACAAAGTTCCTCATGTTCCTGCTCCCAATGCAGTTCCCTGTGAAGAAACAGTGGTGGTCATGCCTTTGGGTGACCCGGGCACACAGTCTACAGAAGTGAGTGTCGGGTAAGGCTGAGCCAGGGGGGCAGCTCCCATCGGGCCAGTCGGGGGCCACCCCATCGGCTCCTCCGACCCAGTTCAGGCCCTTGCTCAGGTCCTCGGGGGTGTTCTGGATCACCAGGATGTAGTTGCCCAGCGCGTTGGCCGAGAAGAAGAGGAAGAGGGCGCCGTGCAGCAAAGCAGAGGAGCAGAAGAGCGGGGTGGCGGAAGGGTCTTTGAACATGCTGGGGATGAAGAGGAAGAGCTGGAGGACGAAGGTCACACAGGAGATGCACAGGAAGTAGGCAGGAGCGACCACATTGAGGAACCTGAGGACTAGCATTGTGGATTACATTCCTGCAACGGGGAGCAAGAGGAGAGAGCAAGTGGTCACCAGCCTAGCCTGTGGACTTGCACTTTCCCAGGCACACAAAGATTCGCCCCCCTCGCCCCCCCCCCCCGCTGCTGGAGAAAAAGAAGCACCTCCTCGCAGGTCTCCTTGGCTCTTTGTCCCTCCCAACCTGCTCCCTTCCCCAGTGGAATCTCTCACAAATACACCGCACACATTTCGCCTCCTAGCTCTGCTCAGCGGTGCACAGGAGGACAAACTCAAAGGTTCTCTCTCCATCGCTGAGGCTCAGGTCTGGCTCCAGGGCCCTGCCCCTGGCGGGCAGCATTGCCACTGAGATGCCAGGGGCCGCAGTCCCTGGAGTGTCTCTCTCAGGTTGCCTGCCTCTTGCCTGCCTGCCTATCTGCCTGCCTGCCGGTTGCACCGCCACCCAGCTCTCTCTGCTCCTCGTGGCCCCCTGTTCTGGAAGGCAGCAAGACACCCTCGCCGGGGAGCGAGTCCCCTTCAACTCCGAGGAGGATTTGTGTGTGTGCTGAGCAGACCTGCCGAGGCTCGTCCTACAATTCAGGAGTTCCTCTTCTTCCATGCAGGGCGCCGTTATTATTTTATTGTGCGCTATTAATTAGATAGCGGGGAGGCGAGGATCCGGGTGGCGGTCCTAATCCGCTGCAATACGGATCCAAAACGATGCTCTAATTTCGCCTGGAAAGCCACAAATCCGCAGATTACCGCGGCGGCTGTTGCCCTGACATGGGCATCATCAGGAAATGCTCCAAACAGCTGCTTAAGTGCTGCCGGGAACCAGCCGCCAGCGGAGCGCAAGCAAGGAACTCTGTCTGTGGCTTTCAGCCTGTCTGGCATCGCTGCTCCGTCAAGGCGCATCGCAGAACGAAGCAAGCCGACATCCACTCCCCACGCAGCCACCCACCTTAAGGAACGCGGGGGCTCAGACACCCAAACAGGGAGGTGTTGCTACAAGTCTACCTCCCCCTCGCCACACACACACACACACACACACACACACACACCTTCACTTTCCCTCTCCACCCCGCCTTCCTCACCCAGCTCTCCACGCTTGGCTTTCTCTTCCAAAACAAATCCATGTACGACACACGTACTTCAAATGTGGGAGAACATTGCTAACAAGGCGCCCCAGCGCCCCAGCCTGTTCTCGAGGGGCCGCCCCTTGCCTCTGTCCATGGTGAAGGCGAACTTAGGCGCTGCCTTCGTTGCAGAGAGGCGAGGAACTCTGTCCGCTCCCCGGATCTGATGGTCGCCGCTGGGAACTTTTCTGTGCTCCAGCCCTGCGGGCGGGTTACTTGGCGAGGGACCTGCCAGGAGTCTCCGCTTCCCCAATCAGCTCCGTCTGGCTATCTGTCTGGCAAGGAGCGCTGAATTCACCTTGAAGTCCCCTTGCTCGCTGCCTGGACAGGTCCTCCCCGCCGTCCCCATATTTACCTGGAAGCCTGGAGCGGAGCGGAAGCTGCTGTTCCTTCAGCACCAGCCAGCCCTGTGCGCCGCGAAGCCCCCGGGCCAGCTGCTGCTCCCCCCCGCCCCGCCTGATCTCCCTCTCTCCACCCCCTCCAGCCGCCGCGGTGAACAGCAAAGGCGCTCGGAGAGTCCCCGTTAGCAGCACAGCCGCTACTACCGGCAGCCCACCCTCCCGCCCGGGCTCCGTGGGGAGCCCTCCTTTCCCCGGCTTCCCTAGGGGAGCTGTCCGCCCCTTCCGCAACCCTGTCGGGGAAGCGCTTCGGGAGCTCGGCGGGGAGCTGTCCCTTCAGCACCACCAGCCAAGCAAGCCGCCTATGGAGCGGCGGGGGCGGGAAGAGAACTCTCAGGACATCTGAAAGAGGTGCGCTCCCACCTGGAGTCCCTCCGGAGAGTGTCTCCTGCAGATGACCCAGTTCTCTGATCCTGAAAACTAGAGAAGGTAAGGAAGAAGAAGGAAGTTGTGCTCACTGCTCCCTCTTGGCGTGCCTTAAGAGGAGCCCTGCTGGGTCAGACCAAAGGTCCTGCTAGTTCAGAGCTTCCCACAGTGTCGAACCAGAAGCCTGTGGGACGCTTAAGAGCAAGGCATAAGGGCAATAGTTGCCCACAGCATGTGGTATCCAGGGGCTTATTGCCCCTGAATCAGGAGCTTTCAGTTGGCTATTCTGGCTAAAGGCTGTGTTTCCCTGCAGGTGTGAGATGCGGAAATACCTTCCCAGAGCTGCCTCTCTTTAGCAACCCAAGGGATAGGTAACCTCTGCTGGTGCAAAAGAAATACGAGAAAGTTTGAGATGGCATTATCATATAATTTAGGGTAAAAGCCAGCGCCTCCCAAAGGTGTTCGGTGTGCATTGGACATGGGCTTCTGGAAACAATACATAGGTGGAAGGCTCGTTCATCCAGAATGTCTCATAGTGATCTTCAGTATCAATTGAGAGTCTTTCACTGGAGCAATCAACTCTTGTGCTACTCCCAAGCAATGGTGGCATATAAAAAGGCCCAGTTGGTGACTTCACAGCTGTGTGACAATTCCCCCCTGCCATGGAGATCCACCAGAGCCAAGCATAAACACCTTTCAGAAATTTTATAAAACCTTGCCTTATTTTAGGGGTCACACACACTTTCAACATCATATGACATTGAAACCAAAGATGAATAGATGACCTGTGAAGGTGGGAAGTATCAATATAAAAGCTCTGTGGTGTTTGGTGATTTCCAATGTGCAAATTATCTGGGCTTGTAGGGAGCTGTGGAGCCAGGAGCCTGGCACAGTGGAGACTACTGTTGTCCAGGCAAAGCCCTAGTCTGATATGACTAGTATTTGCATTCATACAACATGTAGTCTGGCTCCACACTTAGAAGCATAGATCCTTCTGGACCTAGACCTCTGCAGTTTCTGATAAATACCTCTGGTTTATATGCACCTGGGAACTCTCCCAGATTCACTTGAAATGACCTAGGGATTATGAATATATGAAGCTACCTAATACAGATCAGAAAATTGTTCCATCTAGCCCAGATTTTACTCTGATTGGCAGTAGCTCTCCAGAGTCTCGTGAAGAGGTCTTCCCCTTCCCATGCCACGTGATCCTTTTAGCAGAAGACGCCAGGGACTGAACCTGGGACCATCTGCATGCAAAGCAGCTGAACCGTTGCAACCTCTACTACAGAACCCTTAGGACCTCGTCAACTGGGCTGATGTTTGCAAGATTTGTTATTGTTGAGAACTGACTGTTTAGTTTTGTGTGTGGTTTGTATGGGGGGGGTTACACATCTTCTCAATTTAGTATGTTGACATCTGTGCTGAGCCCTAAGGAATTTTTAAAATCTAGATCAATAAATTAAAAGGACTATTAAAGCATTAAACCAGTTTATAATTACCTGTACAGTATTTTTACAGCAAAATCCAGACAAGGCTGTTGAGGACTGACCAGGGTCAAATGTGGCCTACGTGTATTGCAATTTACTGATAACTAAATCATAAAAATTATTTTTTCTGCATTGTGAGAGTATTTTATTTCACCTGCATCGGCTTCCCCTGAGCAACTTTCTTCCCAGACTCCTATGCAAAAGACTTACAGTTGTCTTGCTTCCCAAATCTAAAGGGCACTATACTTTTATATACGTATACGTACATTTTAACTGTGCAACATTGTGAAAGACACAAATACAGTGGACGGTCGAGTTGCGAACGTGATCCGTGCAGGATGCATGTTCGCAACCCACAGCATTTGCAACCCGCTGTGGCGCGTCTGCGCATACGCAGGTTGCGATTTAGCGCTTCTGCACATGCGTGACCACCGAAACCCGGAAGTAACCTGTTCCGGTACTTCCAGGTTTTGGCGGGTAACCCAAAAAAACACAACCTGAAGCATCTGTAACCCGAGGTATGACTGTACACAATTTTTGCAATAGCTATAAATACAGTTTCTCACAGTGACTGTATGCATACATACACACACATAAGGCTTCACATAGAGACACCCCAACTGGATACACCTCTAGAGCTTAAACCCTGCAGTATGAAATCTCCTTCTTAATAGTCTCAACATTCTAAATTACTCTTCATCTAAAAGTTATGAATCCTAAACCACAAGATGGAAGAAGCAGATAATCTAACACCATTCGCCCTTCATCTTTTTCAAAAGCATCCCTAATTGTTGCCTGCCCAATTTTTTTTCCTGGAAATGCTTCAAGGGGAGACGTTCTATGGTCTCCCATGGAATCTTGCTCTAGTGCTGAACTACTTTTACTGTAGTTATAAAGTCTTCCTTTCTGCTTAACTTACATCTGCCTTCTTTCAAATGAGCCTCAGGTCCTCACTGAGCAAAACACATTTCTCCATTTGGTCTCTTTCATAGCCACTTAACAATACAAAAATTGCTTTTCACCCACACAGCGTGAGCCTATGCATATTTAGCAAGATTTTTATTGATGTTCTTAATTGTGTTTTATAGCTATCTAGAGACTAGTTTTATTGTATTTTATATGTTGCAAGCCACCTTGTTATATTTTATGAAAGAGCAGATTATAAATTTTCAAATAAATGAAGAAGCCGCATTGAGTTCCATGCAATTTGCTCCCAAATAAAGACTGCACCACTATTCTTTTTTGTTCAAACTTGCCTTTAAGACCCTTTTTATCCTCAGCAATACATTTTCTGATCTTGCCAATGCCTTTCTATAACAGTGATTTCTCTAAGGCTGACTTTAGAGTGCAGTATACAATTCACCAAGAGGTGCAAGACACCTGGGCCTTCCAGTGCACCAATATTTCCTCGTGCAATCAATGGAAGCTGTACAAGTCCAAGGTACAATGGCAGCTGGTAGGGTGAAGGACAAGGAGACCAACAGTAGGGGGGGCAGAGCCAATGACAGGCAAGACGAATCCCTGAGTGGGGGCAGATCCACGCCATGCGTTGGAAAGGCCCGTCCAATGCACATTTAAAACTCATGGCTTTCCCCAAAGAATGTTGGGAACTTTAGTTTGATAAGGGTGTGGAAAATTTGTGAGTGGGAAACTACAGTTCCCACAATCCTTTGGCCAAAGCCATGTGCTTTAAATGTGTGTTGAATGCACTTTAAATGTATGATGTGAATCTGCCCTGGTTGTAAGACAGAAGGCAGGCAGGCAGGGGCTAGCTGAGCGCAGATTAAATTTGGTGAGCTAGTGCCCCATTTAGCCTACATTACCCTGGTAGCCAATAGAACTTGCACAGAAAAACATCAAGGTAGATTGTGCCTGTAGTTTCATGACTATAGCATGCAGGCAGGGTGAGGCTCTCTTAATATGTTGATTCAACATAGTGTAAGCCTTCAATAGAAGGGATGCAGGCGACGTACCAGCCTGGGAACTATTTTTAACGAAACAGTGCTTTCTCCATATTTTAACAGCTTTCATCTTTGGGGGAGAGGATGCATATAAGGCTTTTCATGTAATGACAGGTTTGCAGATGAAAGGGAATGACTAACATGAAAGGCATTAATTCTCCCCATATCAGCCGACCACAAGTTATAGTTTATTAATGAAATGTATAACAGAAATTGAACAGCTTTCCCCAAAGGAGTCATTACAGAGGCAAAGTAATTTGAGCTCGGCTCTCTCATTAAAATGGTCCTCTCTGTTTCGATGTCCATAGCTCAACTGCATGCAAGAGTGTCATAGTTTAGAACCAGGATGCGAACAAGGAGGATGTGCAAAAAATTAAAAAAATGTCGCTGTGCAGTGTTCTCCCATCTCATTCCCCTCACATCCGTTTTTGCATCTGTGTCCCCTTCCCAACAGTCAGACATCATTGGGTGACTACTGAATACACTCAATTCTCACTGGACTGTTTTGGGGGTGTTCCCCCCACCCACAGCCCAGGGCGGCCAATCCCATTTTGCCGCCTGATGACTGGTGCTCAGAGAACTGAGACTGCAATTGGTATATATGATCAGGGCTTGTTTTCAGTCGGAACTCACCAGAACTCAGTCCTGGCACCTCTCAGATGGGCGCCATTGCCATTCTAAGAGAATGAGGGAGGTGTTCAGGGTGAGCTCCAGCGCCTCTTTTTCTTAAAACAACAACAACAAACCAACACTGTATATGACCATATATTTTCCCTTCCTTTCATCTGTGAGAGGCTATGTAGCCTAGCATTCTGTTTCCAACAGCAGTCAGTCAGATTGCTTCTAAGCATACATTCTCATTCTGTTGCTTATCCCCAACATCTGGAATTCAATGGCATAATGTACATGAAAATTCAATTTCCCTGTCAAGGCTAATATCCATAGAAAGCTCTACCTCTGGTGATTTTATCTAATTCTTTTTTCTAAAAAAATCCAAAATAGCTGCCTCCACCTTATCTACTGTTACTCAGTTCCATTAGTTAATTATATGATGAGTTCAGGTCATCAGCTGTATCACGTAGCCTTTAACCGATTACAAATGTGTGAAAATCATAAAGTGTTGGGTGTTTGACAATGGCATTTTAAAGATGGACAAATGTACTGTCACTGAGCATTCATGGGTTACAGCCCTTTTTGTCTGATGCTTATGTGTGCTTTGCTTCTGCTGTTGCTGCTATCTGCCACGAGCCATCTTTGGGGGCTGAGGTCATGGATTTAGAGGTATCTGAGTGGGGGGAGAGAATTGCCCCCAAAGCAGCCCCAGACATCAGTTTTAGCTGCCCCAGTTAAAACTGCCCCAGAAGCAGTTTTAGCAGCAGGTTTCCAGCCTGAAAAGGTTGTGTGGCCAGCCCATACCAGAAGCCCCAGTAGAACTGCAGACTCTACTGGCCAAAGTCTTAATAGCACAAGGATGGAAGAATGAAGAAATCCCAACAAAAGAGCAGTGGCAAGGGAAATTGATGGACTATGTGGAACTGGAGAAATTGATGCATAAATTACGCGACAAGGACAACTGTGATTTTAAAGAAGAATGGGAACCCTTTACAAAGTACTTAAAGTAACAACAAAATGAACTGATCTCCTTGGCAGGTTTTGAACAAACAAACACAAATTTATTATTGGTAACATATAGACACGTAAATTAAGGATCATTACAATTTTAGAATATGCAGAGAGTAACATGTGTTCAAAAACCAGAGAGAGGAGCTGAGGGAAGTCCAGGAGGGGGTGGGAGGCTGGGTTCTTTTTAGGGAGGGGGAGGGGAAATTTATGGGGGGGATGAGGTTGATATGTTTTTGATAAATTGTTATGTTGAAATGTTTAATAATAATTAAAAAATAAAAAGAACTGCAGACTCTACCAAGCTACTAGAGTCAATGGCCGTTGAAGCAAGCAGGGCCCTTTTAACTGAGGAAGTGTCTCACACAAGCTAGCCACCCAGAAGGAGCTGTCACTCTATTTAAGGCTTGGCCCAGGGTTGCTCCATCAAAGCCTTGCTCCTACAAATCTCCAAGCTGAGCTCTCTCAGCTGAGTTCAGGGCACGGCTATCTATCTGCCCCCTGAACTCTCACTTTGTCTTGCTGCTATGTTTCTGGCATGACTCAAGGTTCTGGGTTATGATCATCTATATCCAAAATAGCTCGAGACCAGAATAACCTGAGGCCTGCTTTCCTCTATACAAACTGGCCAGGAGTTTAAAACATTTTTATATTGCCCTTCATCAGTAAGCCATCTGGCAAAGGGACGTGTTGCTTTTATGTGCCACAGGGATCTGTCCTGGGCCCATTGTTGTTCAACGTCTTTATAAATGACTTGGATGAAGGAATTGCAGGGATGTTCATCAAATTTGCAGATAACCCCAAACTGGGAGGGGTAGCTAATGCAGCAGAAGACAGAATCAGAATTCAAAATGGCCTTAACAGATCGGAGAACTGGGCACAAGCTAACAAAATGAATTTCAATAGGGACAAATGTAAGGTTCTGCACTTAGGCAGGAAGAACCAGATGCACAAATATAGGATGGGGGACACCTGGCTTACTAGCAGTACATATGAAAAGGATCTAGGGGTCTTGGTGGAGCACAAGCTTAACATGAGTCAAAAGTGCGATGCAGCAGCAAAGAAAAGTTAATGCTATTCTAGTACCACTCTATTCTGCCTTAGTCAGACCACACTTGGAATACTGTGTCCAATTATGGGCACCACAATTTAAGGAGCTGGGGCTGTTTAGCCTGGAAAAGAGGAGACTGAGAGAAGATTTGGTTGGGGGCAGGAATTATACTTTTCAGACACATACATTTAACTGCTTTTACAATCATTTTAACATTTTAAAACTTGACTTCCTTCCCCCTTTTTCTGTGGTTCCTTAAATTTATTCTTAATATCTTCTGCATATCCAAATTAACTTAACTTACTCATTTATTTATCTTCTTTCAATATATACTCTTATGTAGCTGCAGATTATTACAATAATCCTGCCACTGTTTTTATCTGTTTACAATTTATCTGTAAATATTCGAGAAATCATTTCCATTCCTTTATAAAAAGTTTGTTATCTTGATTTCTTATATTCTTCTGGTAAGTTTTGCCATTTCTGCATATTCCATAAGTTTTTGTATCCATACCTCCTTTGCTGGGACTTCTTCTTTCCATTTTTGGGCAAGTAATATTCTTGCCACTGTAGTTGCGTACATGAATAAATTTCTATACAATTTGGGTAGTTCTAGCCCTATAATTCCCATGAGAAAGGCTTCGGGGGGGGTGGTTTTTTTGCAAACGTTATTTTAAACATCCTTTTAATTTCATTGTATATCATTTCCCAGACTGAGAGAAGATATGATAGCCATCTTCAAATATCTCAGGGGCCGCCACATGGAAGATGGAGCATGCTTGTTTTCTCCTGCTCTGGAGGACTCAAACCAATGGCTTCAAGTTGCAAGAAAGGAGTTTCTGACTAAACATTCGGAAAAACCTTCTGAATCTTGCCTTTGGATTGCTTCCTTAATCATGCTTTTCACTAACTTACCTTGGATAGAAGTCATTTCCTGTATTCTCAACTGCGTCCCTTTGAAAAACATTTAGTACATTGACTACCTTTCAACTGCGCAGTAACAAGGCTGATTTTGATAAGCTGCATATATTGTTAAAAATGGTTAATTTCAGGATGGCATTTACCCGACAGTCCTTTAAGAATTTTTGAGTTCTGCACAGACTCTTGGATAAATGCCACCCAGAATATAGTGTTTGTTAATTTTTAACTTACCAATTAGCCTCTGAGTTTTATATGCTGTAATCCCGATAGACTTAGTTCATCAGAAGCTCTCGCCAAAAACCGTGTTTCAGGCAGGCCATGAATATTTCTCCAAATCATACACATGGCTTTATCTGCAACCTACCTATCCTTCTCCAGCAATCTTTCCACACCTTTATCATTCAATGGTCCCACTGGTGAGGGAACATTCTACTTCTGCCGTCTTTGAAAGGGTGTGTATTGAACGCTTCAATGTCTTTAGCAATAGGTTTCCTAAGCTTCGAGGTTTTTGCTCGCTTTGCTATCAACTTAGCGCTCTGCCAGAGTTCATACTCCTTTTTATTTTGCAAGAAAATTCTACTTTTTAAAAGGAAGCCATTTTGCCACCTTGGCTCTATTTCTTAATGACACGCAAGCTCTGATGTTGTCACTATGGATGGCTCTGTGCCCATGTTACAAATGTGTTCCCAAGGACAGACAAGGGGTACATCATAGGCAGCATTTCTGTAATATGTGATCTGCTCCTTTTGTTATTGCTGCATCTTTGTGACATTGATGAATGATGTCGACACTTATGACAAAGGGGAAGGAGGGAGAGCACTCCTTGGCTCTGATAGGCTGTTCAAGGGAACCACCTGCCTGTGTCATCTAAGAAGGAGGCAGGAAGGCAGAGGTGGAGCAAGCTGACTGGATGGCTGGATGGGAGTGAGCAGAAGATGGAGGTCACAAAGGGAAGAGGCTGGTTGGGGGAAATTATGGGGTGTGTGTGGAAAGAATGTGGGATGGATAAATAAGGAGGGGAGGGAAACAAAATGGGTATCCTTGTCCACTGACTGTATGCGGCCCCTGACCATTTCCCCCTGAGAGAATGTGGCCCTTGACACCAACAAGGTTGCACCCTCACCCTAGGGTCTCATAAGTTGATATGTTTTTGTAACGCCTTCTCAGTCTCAGAGTCAGTGAGTCCTGTTCACCAGCTACACCCTTGCATCTCTCCACAATATTAAAATGTATGTTGAAATCTGTCACATGAATGCAGGACTTTCTTTCCTTCGTGGGCCAAGCTTAGGTCTGACGTGTGTGTTTGTTGCCTGCTTGCAGACCTCCTGTTTTCCTGAGTTTGCAGCTCAACTGCGGAAATCTGCTGTGGGCAAAAATATGTCATCCAAAGCAGCTATCTTGGAACACATTATGTTGTACATATTGCCACACACTGAAAATCAGTCAGGAGAGTTTTCAGGGACTCAAGTGAAAAGTTTGCATCTTTCCGACAGGCTGTTGCCATGGTGTAGCCCAGGTAGCCATGTCTTAGAAATACGCTATCACTTTGACAGCATCGCTTGCAATGTGGGAGACATCAGCTTGGACAGGAAAAGGGGGGAAAGAAATGCAAAAGGAAGAACTATCCAGAGGAACAAAATGCATAGATGTTTGTATAATAATGCTAGAAGCTTCAAAGTAAAAATGCTGGTGGCGCCCAGAATCCTGTTAGAGATGTAATTGTTGATAACAGCCTGGGATCAAGCACTCTTGAATTAAAATTATGTAAGTGGAAAATTGCCAAGAAAGTCCAACATGATCAATTTTCATTTTAGAAGAGAATTAAAAATAATATATCTCTATATAACTTATTTCCTAGTCTGTCATCACACTGTGATGGCAGTCTGAACCTGTTAGGGGACACAAGAGGCACTCAGTCTGAACCAAAACTTGCAGGAATCCACCTTGGACCCAAAATGGATCACTTAGGGAAGGGGAGGAAGAGGCACCACCATAACCTGACGTGGGGAGTTCTCCTCTCTCTCTTTCTCCCTGGCACAGAAAGGGTCTTTTTCGGACAGGGAGGAAGAGATGTTGGGTGTGGGAGAGAGGGTGGTTTTGGGGAAAGAGATAATTTGACACTTGTGTGGGTTTGGAAGGTGAGGAAGAAGGAACTGGGGCATGAAGAGGGGAGATGTGGTAATGGAAAGGAGAACTCTGGGGAGGGAGACTGAGGCAAGGAGAAGGGCGTTGGCAAAATGAAACAGCAGGACGGCACCCCCTAGTTAGTTAAAAGCACTTTATGCCAGGAATGTCAAATTTCACCAGGAAGCTTGGAGGTGAACACCATTATACTAGGAGCTCAGATAAAATGTATATCACAGATCAGAAACGATATGAACAGGTTCAAGAGAACGCCAGCATGGTTAACTAGCGTCAACAGAGTAATAAAATTTAAGAATTTTTGCAAGTGTTGTTTAAAAAGTGGCACACACACACACCGAGGCAAAACAAATGTAAGTTTATGATGAGGCAAACAAATAAAGAATGTAAGGACTGAGTGGCTAAAAACAACCAACGTGTATTTATTTGCATTCATTAGGCGCAGGAAACCAGTCAAGAAGGGAATAGCAGGACCTTTAAATGACAAGGATGTGAGAGGAATGCTGAAGAGATTGCAGAGAGGCTAGCCCATGAATTATTTGCCTTGGCATTTGCTGTAGATGTTAGAAAGACACCTGAACCATTGTTTTCCAAAAGGGTATCTCAGAGGTTAGGACAGTCAAAGCGAGGTGACAGCGAATGAAAGCTTACAGCTAATTGACAAGTTACAAATTCACTAGCCACCAGATGGCACCCACCTGAGAATCCTTTAACAAATCTCAAATGAGAAATTGCTAATCTTTTCACAGGCATGCTTCTTTTATTATTAAAGCCATCCTCCTTATGAAAGAATTTTGAATGCTGCAAATTTTAAAGAGGAGAGGGAATCCAGGAAATTATAGACTTGCCACTGTGCTGGGTAAATGGGCAGAAAACATTATTAAAATTAGAAACGTTAAACATCTATAAGCAGTGCTATTTTTCTAGAAAAAGAGGTGTCAGAACTCACCATACACATCTCCCTTGTTCTATTATAATGGCAGGGACGCGGGTGGCGCTGTGGTCTAAACCACTGAGCCTCTTGGGCTTGCTGATTGGAAGGTCAGTGGTTCGAATCCCCGCTATGGAGTGCGCTCCACATGCTCTGTCCCAGCTCCTGCCAACCTAGCAATTCGAAAGCATGACAGTGAAAGTAGATAAATAGGTACCACTGTGGCGGGAAGGTAAACGGTGTTTCCATGTGCTCTGGTTTCCGTCACGGTGTTCTGTTGTGCCAGAAGCGGCTTAGTCATGCTGGCCACATGACCTGAAAAGCTGTCTGTGGACAAACACTGGCTCCCTTGGCCTGAAAGCGAGATGAGCACCGCAACCCCATAGTTACCTTTGACTGGACTTAACACTCCAGGGGTCATTTACCTTTACCTATTGTAATGGCAATAGCTCCCACCTGAGAGGTGCTGGAACTGGGTTCCAGTGAGTTCCAGCTGAAAAAAAAAGCCCTGTCTAGAAGCATGGCTTCTGAAATTCTCCTTACCAATCTTTCTGAATTCTTTAAGCTTCAACAAGCATACACATTATGCTCTTGGGACTTCCAAAATACTTTGTCCAAGTCCCTCATCAAAGGCTCCTGAGTAAATTTAGCAATCATGGGATATGAAGCTCCTCATAAACTGGGCTAGATGTATTCTCAGTCTGATCCAGCACAGCTTTTTAAAATGTTGCTTTTAAATTGAAAATAAATATTCTTCCTCACCTGCTCCAGCTAATGTCCAGCAAAGCTATCCTGAAGAACTTAAGGTTTGGAATTAAAATACTCTTATGCAATGATTTAAGGTACTCAGAAGGAAGTCCCACTGTGGATAATGGGACTTAATACATTGAAAATGTGCAATTACATACTCTTTCTGATCTAGCCTGCATGTTCAAGCCACACATCGGTCATCCATTGTCCTCAAACTGATCATGGAGACAGACACTAGACTCTTTTAGGGAGATTGTGATACCACATTACATCACAGCTAAGTAAACAGATTTCTTTAACAATATTGTCTCAGTTTTCCCTAGCTGGCTGACAGGCACGCTGCATTTTGTCAACTGGAATGCAAAGATGAAGGTTTCCTCTTTATGAATTGACTAGGTAACTTTATGGATGTTGTAACTTTAATAATAATAACAATAATAATATTTTTCCCCAGCCACTCTGGGCGGCTTCCAACAAAATATTAAAATACAATAGTCTGTTAAACATTAGAAGTTTCCCTAAACAGGGCTGCCTTCAGATGTCTTCTAAAAGTCTGGTCGTTGTTTTTCTCTTTGACATCTGGTGGGAGGGTGTTCCACAGGGCGGGCGCCACTACCGAGAAGGCCCTCTGCCTTGTTCCCTGTAACTTGGCTTCTCACAGTGAGGGAACCGCCAGAAGGCCCTCGGTGCTGGACCTCAGTGTCCGGGCAGAACGATGGGGGTGGAGACGCTCCCTCAGGTCTACTGGACTGAGGCCATTTAGGGCTTTAAAGGTCAGCATTTATCTTGCTCTAGCATCTTAAACCGGAGCAGAGTCTTTGTATTAGAACAATATTTTATGCCTTTTTATATACAGTGGAAACTCGGGATGCGAACAGGATCCGTTCCAGAGCCCTGTTTGCATCCCGAATGGAATGCAAGACGTGATGGTGCATCTGCGCGTGCGCGGGTTGTGTTTTGCCACTTCCGCGCATGCGTGTGACGTCATTTTGAGCGTCTGCGCATGCGCGAGTGGCAAAACCCGGAAGTAACGTGCTCCGTTACTTCCGGGTTGCCACGGAGTGCAACTCGAACGCGCTCAACCCGAAGCACATTCAACTCGAGGTATGACTGTACTTGAATTTTATTTACAAAAAATGTAACACAGGGCATTATTCTGCTAAGTAACTGAGGTAGCAGAACAACTTCTGCTTGCACAATGGGCTTTCTCTCTTCTCCATGTCACCTCCACTGTCCCCAGATTTTCTCCAGGGGGTTGGGGGAACCCCTAGAACAGATTATGAGGGTGCAGGAGGAAGGAGAGGAGAAGAATGTTTCCTTGCGCTGATGAACTATTTGCCATTCCACCAATGAACCCAAGCATATAAAATGGCATAAAATTCTTTTATTGGAGAATGCTTTATCACAAATCAGGGTACAGGCAGTGAAGCAGTGTGTGTCATTTCCGTGAAAATCGAGCGCATGCAGAAGATGTTTTAACCAGTAATTGTAGGAAGCAGTGTCTGGCAAGGTATGCAAGTCCTTTCTGGGGAAGGGAAGTGGCAGGTCAAGGTCCAATTAGTGAATATTGAGAAAGGGAGATCAGGGCAGAGCCGGTCTTGTCTTGCATGGGGCCAGTACAATTATTACTCAGCCATTCTTTTACTTGTCCCTGGACTATTCAAGCTGCTGTCACCCAGAATCCTTATAATTGTTCAGCACATACAGTGCCCAGATCCCAAAAAGAAATGTTTGCACTCTGTTCTGCATTGGTCAGGCTGCCTCTGAAGTACTGTGTGTCCAGTTTAGGGCACCACATTTTAAGAATTACACTGACAAACTGGAGTGTGTCCAGAGGGTGAGGGACAGGATGATGAGGGGTGTGGAGACCAAGTCCTTTGGGGGAAAGTCAATAGAGCTGGACATGTTTTGCATTGAAAAGGAAAGATCAAGCTGAGAGACCATCAGGATCTGCAACTATCTGCAGGACTGTTGTGCACAAGATAAAGCAGACTTCCTTTTCTCTTGCTCCAATGGGTGGAACAAATAGACCCAACAGATAGGAATTGCAAGGAAGCAGGAAAAGCTTCCTGACAGTCAGAACTGACCGTCAGTAGAACAATCTGCCTCCGGAGGCAATGGGCTCTCTTCCACTGGTAGTATTTAAACAGAGTATAAAGAGCAACCTACACCATCTTTTAGAACAACGGTCGCTAAATCATAGCCTCCCCCACAAAAAACCCAAACTGTCATTTAAAATAGTTTTCTTAATTAACCGCGGCCATAACCGTGTTCACCACCACTAATGTCATGAGGTCCAAAGGTTTGAGGGGCTCCCAATTTTCCCATCCCCCCACACGATCAATTTATTCTTTTTTCTTTTGCTGAGCACTCCTTTAGATCCACCAATTATGGGAGAGTAAGATTATCATTAATGATTAATAATATTTATATGCCACTTAATATGCAAAATCCCTCAGCAGTTGACATAAAACACAGTAAGATCATTAAAAAGGAAAGGGTGTGTGGAATGTATACGCAACACTTAAAACTGAACGTACATTGAAATACATCAGCAAAAACAGAGAAGCCATCAATAAAAGATGCAGTTAAATATCAATAAATAACAAAGCAGAATAATGTGAAGAAAGTTACGAGCCGTGGAATGCCTGCTTAAGCAGATGGATGGGTCTTCGAAGCTTGCCTCTGAGCTTAGGGCTTGCCAATCGGAAGGTCGGTAGTTCAAATCCCCGTGACATGGTGAGCTCCCGTTGCTCGGTCCCTGCTCCTGCCAACCTAGCAGTTCGAAAGCACGTCAAAGTGCAAGTAGGTAAATAGGTACTGCTCCGGCAGAAAGGTAAACAGCGTTTCCGTGCACTGCTCTGGTTTGCCAGAAGCGGCTTAGTCATGCTGGCCACATGACCCGGAAGCTGTACGCCGGCTCCCTCGGCCAATAAAGCGAGATGAGCGCCGCAACCCCAGAGTCAGTCATGACTGGACCTAACGGTCAGGGGTCCCTTTACCTTTACCTAACAGCAAGTGGAAGGGTGTCCCAGAGAGTGGTGGGATTCTGACCATTGGCCACTGTTACAGAACTTGGGGGGGGGTTCCCCCCAAATACTAAAATTTATAAATGCTAGGATTTGGGGTTATTTGTGATATGAAGGGAGAATATAAGCTGCAAAGGGGTTCCTGGGTAGCCTTGCCAAACTAGGGCCGTTAAGAGAGCCATTGTGGGTCATTAACAAGACAATGGAACTTCTTGCCCAGGTGTGACCAGAGATTGAAGATTTGGAAGGTTGCCAGGGTAACTGTTGTGGGGGAGGACAAGGAGCTTCTGGGAAGAAGAAAGGGTGAGATCCATCTTAGTGAGGGAGAAGGACGAACTGCCTGCAATGCTTTGGACCATGCTGTAAGATCTGAACCCCCTTCATGCAGACTGAAGGTGAAAATATAAAACCATATATCTTGAAGCACGGCTGTTTCCGCTTTGTCTTCCATTCTCCAAAGGGACATGACCCTGTCTGTGTGCCTGTGGCCCCCCACACTCCTGCCACTGTTTGGCAGAGAGGGGGAGTGTTATTGTCCTGTTTGTGAGGGCCCCCCTCACGGTACCTGTGAGAAATAAGATGCTTTGGTCTAATCTACCTGGGCTCTTTGTGCCTTACTGTCTTCATTATTTCCCCCTGGCTCTTTCAGGGTAACAACCACTGTCCTCCCAGATTAATTCATCAAAATGTGTCTTAACCTGGCTTCACTGTCTCAGTGAAAAATGAGAGAGAGTAAGAGAGCAGGAGAATGTAACCTTTTAGTTGTGATTAGGAAAGGCTGGAGAAAATGAGAGGAGGGTGAAATTAGAGGCAAATGTACCAAGCGGCAACTGGCTGCGCATCCTGATGTGTTAGGAAAGCTGTTGCTGAAATTAACATTTGAATCATTTGCTGCCGCCTTTCAAAGTCAAATTCCCTTCTGCATGCCAGGAAATATCACATAGGCAGGGAACAAATATTTGGAGGCGCCTTCCACAGCTATAAAGATGGGAGAGGAGCTCTAAATGAAAAGAAAGATACCCATCTTGTGCCTGCTCTGTAAGGAAGATGTATTACTTAGCATAATTGAGCATGAAGAGCTGTGTGGTGAAGGAGGGGAGCAAACAGATGATTCAGAGGCAGAAAGTAAATAGCACAGGGGGTATTTAGTTTATCCTAAACAGCTAGAGGAAGACATGGAATTTCCTAATAATGGCTGTTGGTAAGCATTCAGGCAAGGGTGACCAGGATATTGAACAATGATTGTGCAAAACAGCAGGATCCTCATTAGCAGTCACAGGGAGCCTCAACAACAACAACAACACTTGTTATCTCATTATCTGAAGGTCTCCAAGCATCTTACAACCCATCTGTACAGCCCCTCTCCACAACATGACTAAAAAATTAATAAAACGCCTTTTTTTTTTTACCTCAAGTGATGTTGGATTACAAGTGATGTTTGCCAGTGTCATTTTCCTGATGTCACAGATGGATGGTCGAAGTTAAGAGAATGATGTCTTGCATAAACAGTGCTGTCGGGACAGAAATTCAGAGGCCCACTTAGCAGGAGGGTCCTCAAATGCAGCAAGGTTGGTGAACCACGTTTGAAGTGTGGTAATATACAGTACCGTCTAAAGGAGTCCCCACATGAAACCATTAAATTCAGGGTAAAAAAATTACTTTGCTACACCACTGCCTTGCATAAAAAGCTGCCCTTTGCGCTTCATGTTCCTGCCACTACCATTTCTCCACATCTAAGTACCAGGCCGAAGGCTGTCATTAGTTAAAGTGGATGTCTTGTATGCTGTCCTGCGGCAGGCTACAGTATGAGACCCTTCCTTGGAACCAGTGGGTATTCTAGGAAAGAAAATCCATTCCTAGTGTCAGGACAGGGATCCATATGTATGTATCCGTAACAGTAATTATAAAAACACACAGAGAAAGCAAAAGCTACAATGGCCTTGCTACCTATCATAGCATATTTCTGCTAGTAAAGTGTTGTGCATGACTATGAAGCTTTATAAATAATAACACATCCTTATATTCATACATAACCCAGTTGCTGATTGTGTGTTGAATATTCAGCACCCAACAGACGGCCCTTCGTTTCCTCTCTTCAGAATGGAAATGACCAGTTACTAAAGATAAAATATTCATTCCCCTTTCATTCTCTTTTCCCAAAGGCTCTCCTTACAAAATGTGCTTCTGAGAAAAATCCACAATACAATTCGAAAGAACTGTCCTTGCATCAGATGGAACCACATCTTACAAACCAATCTGTGCAACAAAATTCCACTACGCAGCTGGGGAGGGGTAATTTACAGAGAGATGGCAATAGAGGGAGAGTGCTTAACCCCTCTTCCATCCACCTCTTCCCCCTTCCACACAACTGTCACTCAAACCTCCCTCTTCCCAGTGACATTCCAGATGCGTTTGTGAGGGTAAAGACTCATGGAGAATCCTGCTCTGTATGTGCACATTGTGTTATGACACTGCAAATGTTCCTGGGGTATGGATCCTAGATCACTCATAGCATTCAGTGGGAGAGGAGGAGCCAGGTGAATAGGCCTTGCCTTGGGGAAGAGGTAGAACATTTTCACACATTACCTTTCAGCTGCCTTTGAGTCTTTAATGTGATTTGCATCTATGTGTTACTGTTAATAGGGAATAGTGAACTCTGGAGAAGCATTTGTAATACAAATTAGATTCTCACCTGTTCAGGACTGATGGGATGTCTGCATATAGATAGGTGATGTATAGCTGTGGTGTATGTATATAGAGATGCGGGTGGCGCTGTGGTCTAAACCACTGAGCCTCTTGGGCTTGCGATCAGAAGGTCGGCGGTACGAATCTGTGCAATGGTGGTGAGCTCCCATTGCTCTGTCCCAGCTTCTGCCAACCTAGCAGTTCGAAAGCACACTAGTGCAAGTAGATAAAGAGGTACCACTGCGGCAGGAAGGTTCTTCAGGGGCTTGCAGTTCTTAAACCTTTTGTTAAATTATGGGAATCTTTTGTGAGTCATCTGGAGAACAGAGCCAAGGGATGGACTGCAAGTGAACTCAGCGCCCCCTATTGGCTATGCCCATGGATTACTGCATGGTGTCAGAAGTGGGTTGCTCTCCAAGTTTTGCTACCAGCTGCTTGTTTGCCAGACACAGAGGGAGAGGCAGGTGAAGAAGCAGGTTGAAATGGTGAAGAGGAGGAGAAGGTCCATGGGTCTCTTATCAGCAGGCCCTCATCTGGGAACACTGGCCCTGGCAGGTGCCCTGCTATGCCAACTCTTGATGCTGGCTTGGCTCACCTCACAAAGCACACACACACACACATGTTAGGGTGTGAAACCTAAGATGCTGGCAAGTTAGCAATGTCATGTGACTTTAAGTAGTCAAGCTCGTTAAGTTGTTAAGTTGCTCAGTATATAAAGAGTGTTTGTTTTCTCTGCCTGTAGGGCGTGAAGCAAAAATGTCTGAAAGCTCCGGAGGTGTTTCTGTTATCTTTCTGCAATAAACCTGTCTTTGGAAAGACAGGCTTCCCTGTGTCGTTATTTCTTTGCTGCTGAGACTCTGAAGCTTGTACTGCAACGAGAATCTCTGCACTGGACTTAATTAATGCTCTGCAAAGAGAACTGTTGCTGGTTGCGCAGTGGAAGCATTTACTGGACCAGTACACAGACTCTCTTACACACACACACACACACACACACACACATTGGGTTTTCTGGGTCCACAACCCTGTATTGACAGGAAAAGACCTGAGCATTTCCAATCTTTCTCTGAGCTATGCTTTACAGCGGTACCTCTGGTTACGTACTTAATTCATTCTGGAGGTCCATTCTTAACCTGAAACTGTTCTTAACCTGAAGCACCACTTTAGCTAATGGGGCCTCCTGCTGCTGCCATGCCACCGGAGCACGATTTCTGTTCTCATCCTGAAGCAAAGTTCTTAACCTGAGGTAATATTTCTGGGTTAGTGGAGTCTGTAACCTGAAGCGTATGTAACCTGAGGCGTATGTAACCTGAGGTACCACTGTACTGGGAACAGAGAATAGAGCTATAACCTAGCAGCAACAAAAACTGAAGGGGAATCAAGAGAATTATATAATTGCTGTGATGTTATGAAGCATTGCTCGGGGGGCAGGGGGAGGCATTACTTTTAGGTAACAAAATCCCCAATTAAGCAGCTCCAGCAAACAAGACATCCTTAGGGAGTGTGAAGCAGCGGCGTAGCGTGGGTTGTCAGCACCCAGGGCAAGGCAAGTAATTTGCGCCCCCTAACCTGGGGCAAGGCAAGTAATTTGCGCCCCTAACCCCTAACCTGCCGCCGCTGCCAGCTTCTTCTTGCTGCTGCCTGAGCTGGTCGGGTGTGGTTCTCTCCCACACTCAGAGCTGCACTGGGCGGCCGCTGCACTGTCCCTCCCCCAGATAGTCCCTCCCTCGCTCTCTCTCCGCTCCGCAACGCAACGCACGCCTGGCACCCTCCCCCTCCACAGTGGGCGGCGACCCGGCAGCTTGGATCGGATTCGCACAGCCAGCACTGCAGTGAGAGAGAGTGAGTGAGCCGGGTAAGGGCAGAGAGCTGCGAGTGCGAGTGCGCCCCCCCCAATGTTGCGCCCGGTGCGGCTGGCCCCCCCTGCACCCCCCTCGCTATGCCACTGGTGTGAAGGTCTCAGGCAAGACATAATTCTGAAAGGCAGGACAGGTGAAGGACATCAAAAGCCTGGAGGAGACACAGAGAAAGACGCTATTCTCTCTCATCCAAGGCATGTTGCTAAGCATCTGCCTTTATGTGTCTCCTGCTCCTCTTGGCGTTCTAAAGCGTATCTGAAAAAAATCATTCTCCACATTCCCGAAGTGCAGTCACCTCTGGAGGAAGAACCAGGTATTTTAAGTCAGCACAAAGTGAAAAGAGATTTCTCCACGCAGCCTAGATATCCAGATGAATTTGGAAAAGAAGGAAGCACAATTCAACAAGCTACCAATAACGACTGAGGCTGAACTCCTGGATAGCCTTCATCACAAGTAAATTCTCACTATACTTACTGCTAAGTAAGCATGCATGGGATCATTGGAGAGCACATCTTTTAACAAAAGTCATATTTACTCTGGGGAGACTGCCAGTGCATGATATTTGAAATCACAGGGCCATCAGCATCATACACTGCGGTACCCAAATTAGCTCGGGGGCCCTCCAGACTGCTGCTTTTTGTGGGTGTATTCTGATCCTAAACCTCTGCTGCCTTGTGGCTCTACTCATTTGTGAGAAAGGCTTTGGGAATAAACCCCAAGGAGATATCCATACCCCACTGACTTGTGAGACATCTTTGGGAAAAGAAAAGGCCAAGAAGTAAACCCTATACAAATCCAGAATGGAGTCCTTAAGACTGAATCTGTATCATGTGGTTGGTAGAAACTCTCCAGGGAATCAGGGAAAAACTTCTGCAGCCTTGCTGAGTTTTTGTTTTGTTTTTTTAATGGACCATCCAGGGATGGAAACTGTTACCAGGGGCAGACTTTGATAATTTTTGGTAACATGGCTTCTTGAGCGAGGCCAAAATTTGGCCCGCCAAACATGGTTGTACCCAAGGGGGAAAGCTGTCATCCCAAATCAAGTAAATAAATAAAAATACGTAACTCCACCCCCATCATCCAGCCCGGACACTGAGGTCCAGCGCCGAGGGCCTTCTGGCAGTTCCCTCGCTGCGAGAAGTGAGGATACAGGGAACCAGGCAGAGGGCCTTCTCAGTAGTGGCGCCCACCCTGTGGAACACCCTCCCAGCAGATGTCAAGGCAATAAACAACTACTTTACGTTTAAAAGACATCTGAAGGGTGTCAGTGTTTGTAAAAAGCAAAAAAAAAGAAGGAAAGGGTTCTGACCTCCCTTTGTCTCTTCAGCCTGGTCCTCGGACCCTTGTCTGCATAAAAGAGTCCACGAGAATATCCTTGCAGAGTTTTATTCTTAAAAGTCTTTGTGCAAAACACGACTGAATAACTATACACACCAGCACTAACCAACCAACCAACCCAAACACCAGCCTCAGCACAAACTAACATTTCTCACTTTATATATACAACCTGCTGCAGGCCGCTGAGTCATGCTGACCCAGCTTTATTCGCATTAATGAAACAGCGGCCATTTTAGCCGTGACACCCCTTCTGTTTCTTAAATGCGAAAAACCCCAACAGAAACTGTTAAGTTGTGGGCGAACATAGCAGACGACACAGCGATTTATCCAGAGCAGCTCTTTATTTGTAAGCTGGACAGAACTGAACAGCAAACAGCTCAACCGGCCTGCTTTTATAGGCAGCCGGCTGTCAACATTGTAGCAACAACAACCCAGGGTTTCCCGCCTAAAATAACTGACGTTGACCTGAGTGAAAACTATCTACAGTACATACATACATTATATACATAAACCCAGTTTTGTCATCAATTCATTATGGCATGTTGCTGGCAAAGGCTTGGTAAACAAATCAGCAATATTATCTTGTGATTGACAATACTCCAGTTTGATTACCCCATTCTGTATACAATCTCTAACATTTGCATGACGGATAGCAATATGTTTTGATGCGGATTTCATTATTTCCGAGCCTGCTAATGCAATGCACGATTGGCTATCTTCATACACTTGGATAGGCAAATCAACTTTACAATCTAGATCTTTTAGTATCTGTATAAACCACATGATTTCATTGCATGCTAGCAACAGGCTCCCATATTCTGCCTCACAGGATGAGGTCGCAACAAATCCTTGTTTCTTTGACCTCCATCCAATTATGGAATTGGCAAACATCATAACCATTCCACTTGTAGATTTTCTGGTAGCTACACAGCTTCCCCAGTCTGCATCAACAAATACTTCTAGTTTTTCGTCTTGTGTACTAGATATCTTCAAACATACATTTAATGTCCCCTTTAGATATCTGATAAGCCTTTTCAAAGCACACCAATCAGCAGTACTGGGTTTAGATACACGTTGGCTCAGAACATTTGTAGCACATGCAATGTCTGGCCTTGACCACTGGCTTAAATACAACAGTGATCCTATTTTTGAGTGATACAACTCAGGCTGATCTAATTCATCATCACACACTGTCTTTGGGAAATCTGGTGTCATGGGAGTCTGAACTGGCTTGCAGTTTTCCATGCCAAACTGCTCTATCAAACAAAGAATTTTTTCTTTCTGGCTCAATAGGAAGCTTCCATTAGCTTCCTGCCTTACTTCTACCCCCAAGTAATTGCTTACAGGCCCTAAGGCTTTAAGCTTAAACCTCTTTTCCAGTTGACTTGTGAGCTTCTGGATCTCATCTGTGGAACTCCGTGCTACAAGCAAATCATCAACAAAGACTAAGAGCATTAGATATTTGTTGCCTGCCCCTTAGTGTACAGGCATGGATCAGCCACACTCCTTTTAAAACCAAGTTTTACAAGGGCTTCATTTAAACACTGGTTCCAACACCTTCCACTTTGTTTGAGACCATAAACAGCCTTTTTCAAACGCCAGACTGCACCATTCTCCTCTTCAAACCCAGGGGGTTGTCTCATTAACACTTCATGGTCTAAATTTGCATGCAGATATGCAGCATCAACATCAAAATGGTGCACTGCTAGTTGTCTTACAGCAGCAATGGAAAGCATTAAAGGAAAAGTTTCACTCTTTACAGTGGGAGAAAACACTTCATCATAACTCTCCCCTTTAATTTGAGTGAACCCTCTGGCTACTAATCTGGCTCGAAAACGTGGTTCCCCAGATGCAAGGGTTTTCCTTTTGTAAACCCACTTGCATGACACCACTCTGCCACCAGGTGGCGGCATTATGACCTCAAACACTTTGTTACGTTTAAAAGTAAAGTATGTGGCACTTACTGCTCATCCTTCCGCTGTGTAGAGGAGCCTGCTAATACAACACATAACCTGTCAGTGTTTGTAAAAAGCAAATAAAAAAAAAGAAGGAAAGGGTTCTGACCTCCCTTTGTCTCTTCAGCCTGGTCCTCAGACCCTTGTCTGCATAAAAGAGTCCACGAGAATATCCTTGCAGAGTTTTATTCTTAAACGTCTTTGTGCAAAACACGACTGACCCAGCTTTATTCGCATTAAAGAAACAGTGGCCATTTTAGCCGTGACAAAGGGGGCTCTGTTTAGGGAAGTTTTTAATGTCTGATGTTGTATTGTTTTTAATATTCAGTTGGAAGCCGCCCAGAGTGGCTGGGGAAACCCAGCCAGATGGGCGGGGTATAAATAATAAATCATTATTATTATTATCACATCACAGATAGCTTGGTTCTGCCCCCTAACATAAATCCTGCCCCCTAGGGTTGCCAGACCAGACATTTCCTGGACGTATGGCAACCAGCCAGTGTGGTGTAGTGGTTAAGAGCAGTAGTCTCGTAATCTGGTGAACCAGGTTCGCTTCCCTGCTCCTCCACATGCAGCTGCTGGGTGACCTTGGGCTAGTCACACTTCTCTGAAGTCTCTCAGCCCCACTCACCTCACAGAGTGTTTGTTGTGGGGGAGGAAGGGAAAGGAGAATGTTAGCCGCTTTGAGACTCCTTCGGGTGGTGATAAAGCGGGATATCAAATCCAAACTCTTCTTCTTCATATGCCCCCTCCCAACATAAATCCTGGCTATGCTCATGCCCCCAAATGGATCTTCTCAATTACGGATCTTCTCAATTTTGTGCCCACTTAGCTCAGCGCCCTAAGCGGGGGAACCGCCCTAAATCCATTTCTGCTTTGACCTTCTGCATGTATAGCTTCTGCTCTACTACTGAGCAACCCCTCACTAGAGGGACTGAATAGGAATAGCACCTAAATGTCTTAACTGGAGCCCTGAAGATGAAAACTGTCAAAAACCCAAAGCAAGATGGGTTGGACCCAGGTTGGACCATCTTCTGAAAGAGGATGAAACAAGACTTGGCCTTACAGGGACTAGAAATTGATGGCTGACAATATCCAGGGAAGCCAGAAGATGGCAGTGCTGAATAAGCAAAAAAAAATCCAGTAGAGGCACCCCCCCTCCCCACCAGGAGGCAGTTTTCTGAGTTACATATGTAGATGCTGAATGTATTATGGACTGCTTCAATCATAAAATGTCTCCTACACATGAGCATAGGGAAGCTGTGTACAGTTCTGGACACAATCATGTGTGAATAGTTCACAGGGGTAGCCCTTATCATCCCCGCATGGATAACCTCTTTTCTTCCCATGTTATGAAACAAACAGGTATCTTTCAGTCCACTCACATTCACATGTTATGAACTTCAAAATGTTTTCAGTCTTGGGCATCTTTTTCTCTTTTCAGTGTTGACACCTCATATTTATGGAATGCCCTCCCTCAGGAAGTACATACAGTTATTTGTAAAAGTTTGCTATAAGCATTGTTACAGTATATTTATTTGAAATGTAGGGGTTTTTTTGTGTTGTTACCTTTGCTTTTGTTTTGCTGTGTCGTTATGAAATTGTTTTTGTAGTGTTTGAAATGCCTTCCTCTTTTATTCTTTGTAAGGCGCTTTGAGCAGTTCTTGGAAACATCAGCAGGAACTCAGCTGAGGATTTAAAGAGAACATTGTTAGGCATCAGGACGAGTCAACTGGTTAAAATAAGCAACTTAGCAGCAGGCAGCATATTCACTTCCCACAATTGCTCCTCGCCTGTTACTGTGAAACTACCTTCCTCAGTGGAAGAAGCAATTACTGTAACTACCTGACAAAAGCTGAGAGGGATCTTATTTTCTCAAACAATTGCTTCTTTTTCCTACTAGAGGAAAATCAGATACATATGCTGATGGAGATTATAAATATGGATAGAAGTGGTGTATTCAGTGTTTAAAATGTGCAGTTTGCTCAGCCCAATAATATGTCCTAAGTCCATTGCTGGCCATTCTGGTTTTTAAAAATTTCAATTTGAATTGTCCACCTTACATACTTCTACCGTACATACCTAGGCAGTTTCACAAATTTGCAGGAACCATTGTCAGTTCAGTATCATTACTACTCTGCCTCCCCAAGCTCCTCACAGCTCAGCACTTCGTCATGCAAGGTCTGAATATCCCAAAGCTCTTTCTGAGAGAGGTATCCTTCATTGTTTAGAAATGTATTATCTTGGAAGGCTACAAGGTTAACACGTTTTTGCATATTTGTAGCATCTCTTCTCCAAATTCTAGTCTCCCTGGAAATGCTTTTAGATTGAATTATCTTGACTTTCCAGATGTGCCTTATTTCCAAGGCTAGGTTTCGGCTTTTGTGATATTGGCAATGCTGGGTTCTTTTAGTAGCCTTGTTGTTGTTGTCATTGTTCATCAGAATTATGCCTGACCTGTTCTTAGAATGGGATTTTTTCCCAATAGCAAGGTGCAACCATTGTTTTCAAGAGCTGGTTGAGGATAATATTGGTAGTAAGAAGGCAGATTTGAAATGATTAGTTGGTACAGCATAGTAATTGATGGCTTTTGCAAGCTGATTATGTTCAGCAAGTTATTCTGTACTGGATAGGACAAGGCAGAGAGCTATTACATGTTCCGTTTCTGATTAATCTTTGCATTTTCTATGAGAGTCTATATCTTTGGTCTTTGTAATATACTTTTTGATAATTGGTAGCAATTATACAGGATTGAATAGCAGCAAAAAGCTGACCTGCTTTTCACTCCATGCTGATAAGGCGTCATTCACATTTCCTCACTCTTAAAGCTTTCTCGGCATCCCCCCATGCTTGGCTTTGGGTATCCTTGTTTCAGTTATTGATTCATATTGAGTCTGACTTAAATGATTCAGAATCTTGGGGGGCACTTTCAGTTTCATGATGGAAGAAAGACCAGTATAAATATAATGCATGTATCATTATATGTATACATGCATACATACACCCACCCATCCATAAATGACCTTAGAGTAGTAGCCCATCCTGGAGCAAAGGATCTTCAGAGAGAATCTGCAGCATGAATCCACTGCATTAAAGCATACCAAGACTTTCAGTGCTATCACTTGAGGACTAAACTGAGAAAAAAATATTTTTAGTGCACTGTATGTGTTAATTGGCTAAGCAATGTGAGGATGTCTGTGTCATTAGCAACACTTTTGTGACTGACCGCTGTAAAGGATGTAATTATCACTGTCTGTACTTTTCTGCATTTTATTTCCTTGTCACCTCATCTTTCTACAACCCCCACTGCAACTCAAGATGAAATCATGCAGTTGGTGAAGTAGATTGCAAAAGGATGCCCTTGGGAAGAGAGGAGCTGGCAAGAGTGGGGGGCAGGGGGGGCCTAATCACAGTGGTTCTGGGCAAGTCTGAGTTGGGGGTTGGGGGCACTGCTTTGCAGTGGTTCTGGTCCTATTTGGATGGTCATTTCCAGATGGCGATACTTGGGGAGTGTTCTTTAGCCCCATGAAGTCTTCAATGTGCACTTCCTCAGGATTCAATTTTATCCCCTATGCTGTTTAGCACCTACATAAAACCACTGATGGGATCACCCCAAGTTTTGGAGCATGGTGTCAGCAATATGCTGGTGACACACAACTCTACATCTCCTTTACATCTGCAGTCGATGTGCTGGACTGCTGTCTTGCGTCAGTAATGGACTGGATGAGAGCCAACAAACTGAAGCTCAACCCAGATGAGATTGAGGCACTGTTAGTAGGTGGTTCCTAGACTGGATGGATGGGAGATTGCCTGCTCTGGATGGGGTTACACTCCCTCGTAGCTTGGATCCTTTGTTGGCCTTGGTGGTCTTGGTGGTGCAGAGTGCCTTCCATCAGCTTCAGCTGGTGGCCCTATCTCTATCTGAACAGATGTAATAATAATAATAATAATAATAATAATAATAATAATAATAATAATAATAATTTATTTATAACCCGCCTTCCCCAGCTGAAGCCGGGCTCAGAGCGGCTAATAATAATAAAAGTAACAGTTTACATAAAATCACAATAAATTAATTGAAATGCATTCTAAAATCAATTCATTCTAAAATCAATTCAAAATCAAATGGCAACTATTGGGCTAGAGTTCTGTGAGGATTACCGAAGGAGGGGATCAGACTGTGCCTTGGCCAAAGGCCTGGTGGAACAGCTCTGTCTTGCAGGCCCTGCGGAAAGATGTCAAGTCCCGCAGGGCCCTAGTCTCTTGTGACACAGCATTCCACCAGATCAGGGCCACGGCCAAAAAAGCCCTGGCTCTGGTTGAGGCCAGCCTAACCTCCCTGTGGCCCGGGACCTCCAAGATGTTTTTGTTTGAAGACCGTAAGGTCCTCCGTGGGACATAGTCTAACTTCTATTGTCTTTGCTCTGGAGAGGTTGCAGGGAGGCAGGGCATGGTTGTCTTTAACTGACTGCAGCAAGATTTGTTGGCATGTGTGGTGTATGTTTAGATATAAGTCTCCTTGTGTTCACTGTGGTCCAGGTGCCCCAATATGCTGTACTATTAAGAATTTGTGCTGGAAACTCAAATTTCAAGTGATGTTGATCACTTAGTTTGCCCGTAATTCACACAAATGAATGCCCTTCAAATATTACAAAAAAAAGAGACACTGTACCACTGGATGGAAAGCTAGAATGCTCACATTGCCTGTAGCGCAAGAAGTATCACAGAGCTCCTGAGAGAAAGATGGAGAAATAGATTCCAAGGGATGTATAAACCGGTTAAAATCACTGTAAAATGAAGATTGTTTGACCAGTCAGTTATGTACTTTGCTTTCTCTCTCTCTGAAATCACTGGGCTTAACTTTACTGGATGTGTTGTGCTGGAACAGATTCCTTTATGATTGAAAAGCCAAGGAAGACCCCACCTCATGAGTCAATTGCACTGACACGAAGAAAGGTCAATATTTTGATTAAGGGGGTTAGATCTGGAATCAAAGGCAGACACCAAACATGGAACCCAAGGGTGCCATTCTTACACAGCTACTCTTCCCAGCCAGGCTGTTCTTTAACGATTGATTTGCATTTATGAATATTTTATATAGGAGGCTGGGGTGCAGATGTGAAGCCTAAGTGGTATGCAATATTTTATTATTGTTGATTCTTTTTTAAACTGATGCAGTTTGGGGAATTAGTGGTGTGTTATCCTTACAGTAACAGGCAAAAGCGATCAATAAATGTGATTTGGCAATATAGGATTCTGTATCTGAAACGAACAGGGAGTTTGAGGCTACATAACAGACTAAGCAGGCCAAAAAAAAAAAAAAAGCCACAAACACAGCATCTGTGAATCTTCTTCTTAGTAACATCCCAATCCTATCCCAACTAGGGGCCTTCCAGACTGCAACTCTGATCAGTCCCTGCTGTGCTTATAAAGAGTTGAAATAAATGAATCTAGCAGTGCCTGATCTGGCCTGGGACCAGGATGTTTTGATCTTGTTCAGGTGGTTTTGTTTACTCAAGACAGCTAAGGAGGAGGGATGCACTTAGGAATGGGGACAAAGGAAGCACAAGCTGAGTCATGCTATGACTCATCAGATTTAAAGACTTGATTCTCTTCTACAACTCTTCTTACGATTCAGCTGAGCCATCTAGTTTTACCATTTAGTAGGATAAACTGGTACCAGCAGTTTCCAGGCAGATGATGGACTTCAAGTCGTTCACATTGTGCACCAGATAGATTAGGCACTGGATTCCTCCTTTAGAACAAAGTACCTTGACAGATCATTGCCTCCAACTCACCTGATGCTGAACAACAGCTGTGGGGAACCTCTGCTCCAACAGGTCTAATTGGGCCTGCCAGTCTTCTCCATTTGGTCCATGGTGGCAAACTGTGCCCACCTGCCATTTACCTGCTGTCATATGGCATCAGATGTGGGACAGTTAAAGGATTATCTAAGCAACCCGGTGCTAACTGGAGATAAGTTCTCTTCCTGCTCTTTATGTTGTGAACTGGCCTGGGATCTACAGATGAGACGTGGTATATAAACTGAATAAATAATGGCAACAATGATAAAGGCAGCCTTCCTCCCCACTCTAGTACTTGGATTGGTAGCAGTAGAAATACTGCCTTTTACTCTTAAAGACTAGGCCAAAGGATCTCTGATCTGAGTACTAAGCTCTATCATTGGAGATAACCCCTCTGCCTGCTCAGAGGGGTTATCTCCAGTTTTAGTGCTGTAGTGCTTACTGTCAAGATGGGAAGATAAAACCCCTATCTAAAGAATCTGCAGAGGGATCTTTCCCTGCCACCGCCACCAGCAATGGAGGGGTAGTTTTGCATATGTGTGTTTGTGTGCCTGCATCATATCTGGTGTGCAAGAGTTTATATGACTCTGTGCATGTGTGTGTGTGTGTGTGTGTGTGTAAAGGAGAGTGCTGTGTGCCCTGTGCTTATGTGTTCCTGACAATGGGGGGAAATCAAGGTGCATCCATTTGCGGGGGGGTTGCTTTGTGGTTTTTGCCCCCGCCTACTTTTGTCATATCCACCAAAGCAATGTGGCCTTCTGTAAGGTTGGGCAAATTCCAATTCATCGCTCATGCTGAAATCGATTCCTCACCCCTGCTGTACAGTTTCTTCATTCAGCCAGCACCTGTACACACGAACTCTAGATGTATTCAAATCATTTAATTGCAATTACTTCACAAGTTACATAACTTCTAAAACAGTGTGCTGAAGGATGAACTGCCTGATAAAGATGGTATCTGCAGGAGGCCCTCCTTTAAAAAACACACGAAATCATAGAATTGTAGAGTGGGAAAGGATCCCGAGAATCATGCAGGAATCTTAACTATTATTAAGTAGCTTATTAACTAGATAATTCTCTGTAAATAGCTCTGCAGAGAGCTACAGCCAGTCAGAGTAAACAGTACTGGACTACACTCTGACAAACAGCCTGACTCATAGGAGCCAAAGTTCCTTCGTCTCCCCCCTGCTCACTGCCAAAAAAATATCAACATCCCCAAAGTTGAGGGGCATTGCCATTCAAATGGAGGGTGTGCACCGCTTCTTGTGATCGATTATGTGGGGTGTACCAACTTGAATAAAATGGCAGGGGGCAGGTAAGCCACACCCCTTCTCTTGTGGGGCCCAATTAGTGCCATTGCCTTCCATTAAGAGTTTGGGTGTAATCCTTGATTTCTCCCTTTCCATGGAGGCGCAGGTTACAGCTACAGCTAAGACGACATTTTTCCATCTTCGCCGCATTAAGCAGTTGGTCCCTTACCTTTCCCACCCCGATCTGGCCACAGTGATCCATGCGACAGTCACCTCCAGGCTTGACTACTGTAATTCGCTCTACGCGGGGCTGCCCTTGAAACTGTCCCAGAAACTCCAGTGGGTGCAGAATGCTGCAGCCATGGGAGCATATTCACCCAGTGCTTTACAAGTTGCACTGGCTCCTGATGGAGTATAGGGTCAGGTTCAAGCTGCTGGTTTTGCCCTTTAAAGCCCTTTGTGGCTTAGGGCCCTCGTATTTACGGGACCGCCTCTCCTGGTATGCCCTGCAGAGGACCTTAAGGTCCATGAATAACCATAGTTTAGAGGTCCCAGGCCCTAAGGAAGTCAGACTATCCTCCACCAGGGCCAGGGCCTTTTCAGTAATGGCTCTGACCTGGTGGAATGCTGTGACCCATGAGACAGAGCTATTCTGCCTGGCCTTTAATTTGAATTCAGCCTGATCTTTTATTTCACTTCTCTTCCCTCCCCTCCCCCTCCCCTTTTATGAAGATTACTCGCTCTGAGACCCCACAGCTAATTCTCCCCTGGCCTCCTCGCTGGCCCAACTAGGATTAACTCAGCCAGCTAGCCCTGGTGACTATCTTATGTTTATTGGATGGAATTCCCCAAAATGATTTTTGAACTTTGAATTTTATTGTCATTCATGCTTTTATACTGTATTTCACGCTGTTTTAAATTTGTTGTTAGCCGCCCTGAGCCTGGTTTTCTGAACCTGGAAGGGCGGGGTATAAATATTATTATTATTATTATTATTATTATTATTATTATTATTATTATTATTATTATCTTGCTATAACTACGTAAAAAATCAGCTGATGATGCTTCCCCAACCGCTGCACTTCCGGGACAGAGAAAGGTGCACCTGTTGGGCTACAGCCTGCAACGCGAAAACCCCAGAGCAGGATCGCTGATAGGGTGCGAGCTACCCTCGTGAAGGGACCGACCCCTTGCCGCCGGCTCATGGGCATCTTTCGCGTTTTCGAAGTGCTTCGGCTTAGCTCGGCAACTTGCAGGGAGTCCCTTCCCCGGGCATGCAACTCCGGAGCAAAGCGAGGGCCGAGGCGCGCATTCGCCGCCGCCGCCGCCGCCGCGTTGCAGGAGGGCAGGGCGGAGGCGGACCGGGAAGATCCCTTGCTGCCCGCTGCAGGCGGCTCTTGCCTTCTACCTCGTGGGAAGCCCGTCCTCTTCCTTCGAGCCAGAGCTCCAGGCGCGGAGACCCCCGCTCGAGGAGAGGGGAGGCCGGGCTGGCGCGCCACCGCGGCCACGCCAGGATGCAGCTGCGCGGTCACGGCGCGCCGAGCGAACCCGGGAGGGGATGTGGGTGGGGCAGAGACCGGGTTTCTCTGCTCCAGTTCCTGAACGGCGCGAGTAGCCCTTTGCACTGATTCGGGAATTTAGCGACGGCCCCTTGCCTAGCGAAAAGTGGGTTTGTTATGGTCTCTCGCTGGGCGCCTGGAACAGCCTGACGCTGCAAACCGGAGCAGGTCTCCCCGAGCAGGTGTGCCGTTGATCTGGAGAGGGGAGACGCCGGGAAAAGCTGGCCCCGAAAAGTGTCTCCGGCGGCCGTCCTTCGGGAAAGGGTCCTTCGATTTCACGCCGGAGCAGGCGGAAGGGGAAAGCAAGATCTCGGCTACCTTTTTTTTTTTTCCAGGTAGGGGAGCAATTCTTTTGCAGCATGGTCCTTTCTCTTTTTTTGCACGACTTCTGTGACCGGGGACTGCAGCGTCTCGTGAAGATGCGCGCAGAGCAGCCCGCCTCGGGTGGTGGAGATCCCAGAGGGGTTGGAGGAAGAAGGGAAGGGTTGTGTGCGCATATATTTCCAAATCAGGAGGCAGGAATGGCTTTGGAGGCTGTCAGGATCCGTAGGAAAACACCACCACCTACCAAAGCTAGCCGTAGGGATGTATGTTCTCCTTAGGGTCCGCGTTGCTGTGGCGAGAGATTCCCATGGGAAAGGAGAGGAGGGGCTTTGCACTGGGCGGGGGGGGGGCGGTGGTTTGCCTGCCTGCAATGATCTGAGGAGCAGACTGGGGGAATCTCCTTTGCTCGCGGACCCTGCTTAGGCTGGCAAGCAGCGGCGAAGATGGTGTTGTAGTTGTAGGGTAGGAAGCCTGAAGAAAACCCCCAACCAAAGAGTAGGGCCTTTGGGCCTTGTTTTTGGTCTGGTGGCGACATCTGTACAGCCACAGTCGGAAATAGGATGGGCACGACAGAAAGGGCATGGAAATAAAAGCAGCTTCAGAAAGGAAAGAGATGCACATGTGTATGGTTTTAAAATAGAATAAAATGTGAGTGGGCCTAGTTGCTCCTTTATTGGAATTGTGGGGTTAGCCTTGTGCTGACTATTGATGAAAGAATGAAAACCTTGCCACTTGCATAAGTTTGGCAGAGTGATCTTAAACTACAATTTCTAAATGGTAATAGATTCTGTGCCAGCTGTCTACATATTTATGAGGCACCTGTGCTGAAATTTGAGGCTTAAAGCTGCAGTCCCACGTACCTGGGAGAACGTCCAATTTAACTCAATGGGACATACTTCTGAATAAATGGCTTACACCCAAATATCTGAAAGAATGCCGCCTTTGTTTGTGTCAAGATCAGCAGTGGGGGCGGGTTGGGGGCACTGCCCTCAGGTGTTTGGGGTGTGGGCCCAGGAGAGCATTCTCGGTGGCAACCCCTAAATTATGGAATTTCCTCCCCACATTGATGCGACCAGTGCCTTCATTATGTAGGTTGCAAGAAGATGCACCTCTTACCCTGGCCTTTTGACTCCTGGTATTGTGTGTGTGTGTGTGTGTGTGTGTGTGAGAGAGAGAGAGAGAGATACACTTTAAGATCTACTGCATTCTTTCGACTGTAATTTGTTTTGAACTGTTTTTAATATTCAGTTTTAAAATTGCTGCAAACCATCCTGGGATGGATAAGAAATCTAATGAGTAATAAAATAAATAAAGACAACAAGATGTATAGAATTGTACTATAAGCCTCAGGTACTATTTTGAAGGCATTGACTCAGCCCTGGAGTATATTAGTTAGTGATAGAAAGGACAATACTGAGTGCATTTCTGTCACAAACAGCTAAGTTTCCCCACGTTAGGAGGGGCAAGGCTTCCCATTAACAGACTATGCCTTGTAGGCAGGCCTGATCATCACCATCTCCTTTTTCTTCTCTTCTTTTTAAAAAAGAAAGTAAGCACTGACAGAGGCCTAGTTGGGTGTCACCATTTTTGACTGCAGGTGTTGGGCTTGCACTATTGTGTGCTCCTCCCTTCAGAAACAAAAAGCATCTCAGAGGGAAAAGACTCAAATAGAACCCTTCTCCATGACTTCTAGTTTTTTGTATGGATGGATTTTTTATTTTTTGGGTATGGAAGAACAATCCAACCTGTGAGATCCTCACCTGCCCTCTGTGGTGGTACAGCTCAGACACAGGTTTACCATAATGGGAAGAATTTGACAAATCTATACCTAATCCTGAAGCATAGCTATTACTGCACTAGTTGGGCTGCAATATGATCTAGGACCTTTGCTTTTATATGCTGTTTTTTTTAAAAAAATGCACTGACCCATAGGAGAACTCCCAAATGATAAATTGGGATCTCCTGCCAGCTGTGGAAACTTTTTGGGATGGTAGGCTGTGATCCAGGAATTTTCATTTCAGGGACAGTGGTGGGTAGTTCAGTACAAAGATAAAATTTTCACAGTGGTGACCTATAAAAGGAATTTTCAAAACCCACTTTTGATTTCAGAGCACGTAACACCCCACTGTACTATGCTTATAATACCTGGAACACATAGGAACCTATCTTATATCAAACCAGGCTATTTGTCTCTGTAGCTCAGTATTGCCTTTTTAATGGATATTCACAGGTGCTTTAGTTGAGATTCCTGCATTTCAAGGGGTGTGCGGATTAGATTGCCCTTGGGAGTCTCATCCAACTCTATGATTCTATAATCATGCGGACACATAATGCATTTTTGAGGGAGTCCTGTGGGCTTCCCTGCCTCTGTTCACTTCTCTCCCTCAAATCACACACTCATCTGAGAGACAGAAAAAGAGGCTTCCCTGCCTCTGTTCACTTCTCTCCCTCAAATCACACACACATCTGAGAGACAGAAAAAGAGAAAGCATGTGCACACATATTTCACTTTTCCAAGTGATTGGGGTAAAATTCAGATCTAGTAGAATTAATCTGAGCCTTAAATAGAACATGAGAGCTGAAAGAGGAAGTAGGGAAGAGTGCCACTCTTGCAGCTTCCTCCGGCAACTCTATGTACTTTTCAAGGGAGAAAAAGGTAACAACCCTCATCACCTCACAACCAAGAGAGCAGCGAAGGGGAGGGTCCCTCAGAGACTCTGTAAGAGTCAGGAGAAGGTGTCAAGGGTGCATCTGCGTGCTCACGAGCACAGTGTTGGTGACCCCTGGCCTGCTCTGACTGGCCATTCCTCTACAACAGCTTAGGCAACCTTCAGCCCTCCAGATGTTTTGGCCTACAACTCCCATGATCCCTAGCTAGCAGGACCAGTGGTCAGGGATGATGGGAATTGTAGTCCACAACATCTGGAGGGCCAAAGGTTGCCTATGCCTGCTCTACAAGGAGTGAGGCAGGAGTCCTTTCCATCTTTTAAACTGGAGAAGCCAAGGATTGAAGTTGAGACTTTCTGCTCATGCTCAGCTATTGATCTACAGCTTTGCCCCTACGATCACCCTGTTGTTCATAACTTCTATATCCTTGTATGACGGCCCTAATCATGAGTGCTTTGTGAATGAATTCTATGACTGCTGGAACGGGAGTAGCTTCTGCACTGGGGCTGATGAGCTAATCAGAAACACAGAGACCATAAAAACTGCCGAGCTCCTTTATAGTTTGCTTGCATAGGGAGTCAGTACTCTCAGAATGTCAGTACAGTATATTTTCTCCTGCTGAAGCTTTTTCTAAACTCTTTGGTGATGTTTGGCCTCTTCCTCACACCCACACCTCTTTAGGAATCCATTGAAGTGAACTACGTGGCACCTGCCTCTTTTTATCACTGCCCTTTATTCTGGGCCTGTATTTATTATTGCACCAAGTGCATGAACCTTCCTGGAAGCAGAGGAGGGCGTGTCTTGAATACACATCTCAGTCTACTGCAGTGCCGTAACCTGTGGCTGCTGGGAAGCTTGGTCCAAGCCACTGCCACCCACCATGGCTTCTGAGATGCTCCTTGCATAGTGTCAGTCGGCTCGCCGTAGCCACCAGGATTAGAAATTTCCTCTTTTCTAAAATGGAAACTACAATTCTCCGCTTGTTCTGGGATACAACATGGGTGTTTAAAGATATGTATGTTTGTAGGAAACCATGGCACACCAACAGTGAACACAGTTGCTTTCCAGAGTGGTCCTGCTTAAACTCCAGGCCCCTGGAAAATCTGTGAAATGATATATAATGAACTGAATAAAATGTTTAAAATAACTTTAATTTTAAAAAAAACACCAGGAGCTTTTCTGTTAGGGATAGTGAATATAGAGATTCCGAAGGACCCTAAAAAATTGTGTATGCCACAACTGCAGCCAAAATGGTGTTTGCCCAGAGGTGCAAAGAAGATGTTATACCAGCTAAGGAAGTATGGCTGATTAAATTGATGGATTGTGCCAAAATGGCAAAACTGACAGGTGTAATAAGAAACCAAGAGGGATTTTTTTATTTTAAAAAAAGGGAGGAAAATTTGTAGCATATTTGAAAAATTCTGGCATACAAACAAGTTCAATAGCAGTTAAAATTGTACTAAGATAAATGGAAGAATAACTTTAAAAAGTGGAATAAAGTGGAAAATGCAGTGTTAATTTAAATTAGAAAAGGAACCACAAAAGGGGGTGGGGGGAGGGAAGTAAAATATTCAATTGCATTGGAGCTATGCGTTTGTAAGGTGTGTATTTGTCAACTTGTGAAAAACGGAAAATAAAATTTATATAAAAAATAAATAAACAAACTCCAGGCCCCTGGGGTGAAGTTCAGGGCGGGAAAATCCTCTCCTATAAATAGGGTGTAGCGATCCAATTTTGCCTCCCCCGTACTACCTTGAAGGAATCTGTATTTCAGCGACGTGAGATTCTTGCTTGTTTCTGATTTGCAGTGAAAGAGAAGTGGCCGTAAATCACAATAAAAGCGACAAGAGGGATGCAGATGCCTGGGAATGCTGGCGCTGCAGGGTATGACGGGTTATATTGGTGCATTGTTGCCCAGCAGCATCTCTCGATGCCATGGCAACCTTATTGGTGGGCAATATACACTGTTTTTCTGGCCGGATGGTAAACAGATGGGAGGGGGGAGTTGTTGGAAGAGCTCGCAGAAAGGGTGTGTTGTAGCTGGATGTTGAGCAAAGACGTGGTCATCTAAATTCTGGATTAGCAAGCAGTTATCTCTTTACTTTATTAACGTACAGTGGTACCTCGAGTTGCAAATGCCTCAGGTTACAAACGCTTCAGGTTACAAACTCCGCCAACCTGGAAGAGTTACCTCGAGTTGAGAACTTTGCCCCAGGATGAGAACGGAAATCGGGTGCTGGCAGCACAGCGGCAGCAAGAGGCCCTATTAGCGAAAGCACGCCTCTAGTTAAGAACAGTTTCAGGTTAAGAACAGACCTCCAAAACGAATTAAATTCGTAACTAGTGGTACCACTGTACTTCTAAGGTGTGTGGCGGCAGGTCAGTTGCTGTCCTGCTATATCTATCAAAGGCTTCATTTTTAAAAGCGTTGGTAGGGTTTGTTCCTGTCATGTTCTTAGCACTTCGTAGCGTTCTGCTGAAATGTACCATCGCCATGTGAGTAACAGGTGCACACACATCCTCAAAGCTGTTGTGGTGGCAGTCTATTACTACAAGTTAAAGAATTTAGGCCGTGTCACCTTGCAGATGGGGAAGACAGTTAACAGGAGAGTGCCTCCTTCTGGAAATCTATTGCCATGTTTGACATACTGCTCCTCTAGGAATATGCTCGTTTGGGAGAGAGGTTGGCCTGTGGTGTAGTGGTCCGGGGTTGCAGGGGACCTGTTCCTATTTCGGCAGTAGGGTCCCTGTCTCCCGTATCCAAAGCTACAGGGTGCTTCAGTTTCAAGAGAATGGTATGCAGGTTGTGCTATGCACAACGGAACTTTATGAAAAATGCAGTTTAAGTTCCTCTGAAAGAAGATATTGCAGCACTGCAAATCATTTGCCCATCTATGTGTGCAGAAAACAGTGGATCTGGCTGAAAGGCTAGATCAGTATTGATTGGTGCAATGCACCCCCAATATTTATTATTGCGTAACTATAATTTTATTGTATAATCTTAGAAGGGGCAAGACTGTGAAGGGACATGGCTGTAACTATCATGAAGGGATTCTGCCAGTACAGTGGTACCTCGGGTTAAGTACTTAATTCGTTCCGGAGGTCTGTTCTTAACCTGAAACTGTTCTTAACCTGAAGCACCACTTTAGCTAATGGGGCCTCCTGCTGCCACTGCACCGCCGGAGCACAATTTCTGTTCTCATCCTGAAGCAAAGTTCTTAACCCGAGGTACTATTTCTGCATTAGCGGAGTCTGTAACCTGAAGCATATGTAACCTGAGGTATCACTGTACACTCCCTCTGAATCCAGACTGCTGGTGTTGCAGTGCATGGGAGTGTAATAATATTCAGATGTCTGCCACGGACCTACTGGCCTCCTGTGCTTTTTCATAGCCACAAGAAGTTGATAGATTGGAACTGTCATCTCCTTTATTTAGGTCTTCGGGCCCTGGAGCTGCTTCGAGCTGTTCCTAGCCTGGTCGGAACACATCCTAAAAGCTTGGGAATGAGGCAGGCTGTTTTGTGGTGGTGGTTGAGCTAGGATTTGAGCAGGGTTGTGGGAGCCACCCTCCTTTTCATAGCAGCAGACTGTTTGGCAGGCAGCAACCGCAGCTCAACAGTAGAATTGTAGAGTTGGAAGGGACCACAAGGGTCATTTAGTCCAACCCCCCTGCAATGCAGGAATCTTTTGCCCTACATGGGGTTCAAACCCATGACTCTCAGACTAAGAGTCTCATGCTGTCCCCACTGAGCTATCCCAGGCCCAGAACACTTGCTTTGAATGCAGGTCGCAGGTTCAATCCTTTGCACCTCCAGTTAAAAGGATCGGCTAGGCTGGGGTGGGAGAAACCTTTTCAAGAGACCCTGGAAAGCCACTGCCAGTCTGAGTAGACGGGGCTGGTAGTATAAGCTACCAGTTTAATTCATACAACAGAGTAGAAAAGAATTGCATTGGAGCTGTGCATTTCTTAATTCGCCCATCCTGCCCCTCACCTTTGTCAAAGCTAGGACTTCAGCTCCAGCATTCCTGCTTTGCTGCAAAAGAATAAATATCCTCTTCCCTCAGGTTTTCACTTGGGAGGCTCAATTAGATTTACAGTGTTGTGCAGACTAAAGCAGGGCCACAGACTCACATGCCCTTTATTTGAGCATACAGAATTATGCATTATTCCAGTGATATTGTTTTTCCTCCTCTCCTCTCCTTAGCAAGGGGAGGAGGAAGCCAAGTTTGAAAATGGTCTGTCAGTGTTTGTGGTTATTGTAAATTGCTGCGAAATAAGCCTCTTCATGACTATTTTCACTGTGGATTGACTATGGCATGTTTTTAAATGGGAGCTGTAGTTTTTCACATGGACACAGACACAGTTGTTTCACAACAAATGCCTATCTTGATCCTTTAATCCTGTTTCAATCAAACTGTAAAAAGCAGAGGAAATGCTTGTTTTGGCAGGAGGATATTTCTGTCCATAATAACTGGCTTTGTTGTTACCACACTAAGAGACATCAGTTGCTCAAGACTATGTGATTGGATGGGCGCCAGGAGCCAAACATTCCTCTAGGCTTTAGAGTAAGGGTTGTGACTCGATAGTAAAGCCACATGCTTTATATGCAAAAGGTCCCGGGTTTAGTCCTTGGCATCTCCAGGAAGGGCTGGTGGAGACTCCTGAATCCCCAAGAGCCACTGTTGGTCCACATATACAGTGTTAAATTAGATAGATTAAAGGACTGAGTGGCTCAGCTTCTTCCTGTATCTTCCTATGTTCCCAGGAGCCAAATGTACCTGCTGTGGCTGGATCAGACTCCTAATCTGAACAGCAGCTAGCTGAAGCACACAAACTGGGAATGTGGACGTTGATGTTGTCCTTTTGTTTGCCGCCAGAATCTGGCCTTCAGAAGCGTGCAGTGTGATTGCAAACCCAAGATTTTTTAGGGCAGCTGAGCATGACTCTTGGCCACTTGAGAAAAGCTGTGCATTCGTAGATCAGGGGGCTAACTGAGCTGGCGAGCTCTGATAGATTGCCTGTCCCTTGGAAAGGAAGTTTGCTTACCACTTAGGGGAAGTATGTAAACCTTGCTGTTCCATTTGGCAGGAAAGCGGGCCGGGATTTATGGGTTTGCACAGCCGTCACTGGAGCAGAGGGATCTTACACAGTCGAGCATTTAATGGAGTGATAAGGACTGCCTGTCTTCTCTGCGCTTGCTCTTGTTGAGGTGTCTGGAAAAGGTTGGAACAGAGCGTGCTGTTTGCATAACGCACGTCAGCAGCCCTCTCTGGGCTCATTTGTGAGCAGAGCCTCCCCTCTGCCCTTCCTGGTTTCTTTGTTTTTTTTAATCCTTTTTTTGCTTTTCCTGGAAGCTGTGTGAGATGGAACCATCTATGCAAAACAAGGGATTGAGGCTCAGCTGAGTTGCCTCTTGTCAGTCTCCAAAAAAGGAGAGTTGCCAGATGCCTGCTCAAAATATAGCTTGCTTTTATGGGCAAGAAGAATCCCAGAGCACCTGGAAGCATTTCAAGGCTCTGCAAGGAAGGTGGAGCTACTAAGGGGGAAAGGGTGCAGAAAAAGGCATGTTTCAATTAAATGCCCTCTTGGCAATCAGGGTGCTCTGTTTTATTTTTAAAAGGCATTTGCTTAAATAGGCACTGAACCTCTAGCACAGGGGTGGAGAATCTCAAATGCGGACCCCAGACCTGGGGGAGGACTGACCTGCTTCTGTCCACCTGGCTTGGGGCGGGGCCTGACAGGGTCCATAAAGGACTGCTGCCGCTGTTGCTGGGCAGAGAGGCTGGGCAGAGAGGGCTCCGTTTTTCCTTTTTAAATTGCTTTTATTTTTTATCTATGTCATTTTAAATTGTGATTGATATTAATGCTGTATTCTTAGTTTTAGATTTTATGATTTATGTGGAAATCGTTTTCCATTTGTTGTGTACTTTTTGATATGTTTTATTTATTGCTTATGACTTTTGTTATGTTGGTTCAGTAATTATGTAAATATTGTTTGTTTTTAAAATATTTTTATTGGAATTTTATTTACAACATAACATAAACCCCCCACTCCTCCCAATACAGAAATCCACCCTCATTAAATGTGAACATAACATAGTGAGCATAACATTATTATTTATTTATTTATTTATTTATTTATTTATTTATACCCCGCCCATCTGAGTGAGTTTCCCCAGCCACACTGGGGAAACAATACAACAATGTTGTTGTTGTTTAGTCGTGTCCAACTCTTCGTGACCCCATGGACCAGAGCACGCCAGGCACTTCTGTCTTCCACTGCCTCCCGCAGTTTGGTCAGACTCATGTTTATAGCTTCGAGAAGACTGTCCAACCATCTCATCCTCTGTCGTCCCCTTCTCCTTGTGCCCTCCATCTTTCCCAACATCAGGGTCTTTTCCAGGGAGTCTTCTCTTCTTATGAGGTGGCCAAAATACAAAATACAACAATACAAACAACCAAATAAAAGACTTCCTTTATCCTGTAAATATGTAAATATTGTTATGTTGTAAGCTGCTTTGAGCATTGTTTTAACTATGGAAAGGCGGCATACAAATAAAATGATGATGATGATGATGATGATGATGACCCCTCAGTCTGGCCCTCAGAACCTTCCCTGGACAACACCCCTTACAGGCTCTGCTCAACACCCTCCTTCGGTTTTTTCTTCTGGCTGGAATGTGCCCTTGAACACATACCAAGGCCTCTTCCTTGCTTAGATGGAAATATTTACATGTAGAAACCTCTGACTTTTGCAGGGCTGGACTGCAGATACTGTACAAATATAAGAATCACTCCTGTTGCCCAAGCCACCACCAGCATGCAGCTGCAGGCCTCAGAAGGTAGCACTCAGGGGAAGGTTGGACTGAAAAAGCTTGCCACCCCTGTTCTACAGGCTCTTCTCTCTGTGTAGAATTAGGCCCCCAGCCATGTGAGGATCGATGGCTGCAGGCCGGCCTCTGTTTCCTTCATGATCTAGCACCAGTGTAATGAAAAAATGTTTCCCCCCAAGAGATGCAAGAGAGTCTGTCCAACACCTCCGGGGCACCACCACATTTGGAGCTACCAGCTGTTAGGTATGCTAGCTTTCGTAACCAGTCCATCTGCCAGTTGGATTATAGAACCATAGAGTTGGAAGGGACTCCAAAGGTCATCTAGCCCAACCCCCTTTAGTGCAGGAATCTTTTGCCCAACGTGGAGGTTGCCCAGTTAATGGAGGTCAGCACAGGATTGGCCCAATCTGTGTGTGGCCTTCTCGGTGTGTGCAAATGGAATGGAATTCCTCTTCCATCCCTTGCCACCTCTTTTCAGTCTGCTTTCCCCCCTGTTGATCTTGCACTGCTCTTAGAATGGCAGTAGCTGTGGAAATGTGGAGTCTTGCTTTGTTGCTCCCCGAGAGAGAAATGTTGGCTAACTTTGCCCTTTACAGCAGCTACTACCTGATCACTTCCCAGTCTTGCTTACGCGAGCTTGTTACTTCCACTGTGCGATGGATCAGTCATACATGCAGTGAGATGTCTCTTTCCCAGGAATCTTGCATTTCTGTTTGCGAAGGCGTTGGCTGCTTTTGCTGGAGCTGCAACATTGCAGGCATAAAGAAGGGAGGGTTGGGATTTGTCGCATGCTAGTTATTGCAGGCAGAGAAGAAACTGTTAGTTGAACCCATTGCACAAATCCACAAAGCCATCGCTGGTGATGGGAGAGTGGCTGGTGGAGTGTGGACCAATTTCTAGGCCACCTGCTGCAGGTTAGACCTCCCTGTGAAATGTGTGGGCAGGTGAACTCCTTACCGATAGGCAGGAGTCTGTTGAGTGAGTGATCTCCATGTAAACTGTGGGCATTTACATGTTACCCCGCTGCATGGAGCATTGCTGTAAGGAACCGCTTTTCTGCCCTCTGCATGAGAGTTGGGACAGTGAAATGGACGGTAAGCTAAGACTTTGAAGACCTTAAGTGCTGCTTTATTACTGCGGCCCTCTGCAATTGCATTAGGGCAAGAGATGCTGGAATGCCTTGGGGCTGTGCCAGCCTACCTGGAAGCGAGCCACACATTACATTGCAAGGTCCACTCTCATGAGTTAGCAAAAGCAGCCCAGACAATGCAGGACTCCACCTCTTGGTCTGCATTAGAGTTATGTTGCCCCAACCAGAAGTTGCTTTAGGAATGACCCAGGTAGGTCTGGAAAACGTACTGGGTGAAGATTACAGGTGCTTTCATTCCTAAGCTTACTCAGAGTAGACCCATTGAAGTTAATAAACTTGACTAACCTAGGTGCATTAATTTCAGTGGGTCTACTCTGAATGGGACTTTGCTGGCAGGGTACCTGGTTGCATGGACAGCCCTGAATGCATACTGTTTATATGTTCATCTAGGGAAGGGGTGGGGAGCCTCCGGCCTGCAAGACCGTCTTGGCCCACCAGGCTGTTTCCTGCAAACCACAGCCACCTGCCTGTCAAGGGTGCTTGCAGCCAAAGGAACGCACACAGCAGAGGATTCACACTATGTTGTCAAAGATAACACTTGCTTCTACAGCTGTGGATACCAAAGTACACCAATCTAGGCAGCTGTTCCCAGGTCTGTATTCTATGGAACAGTTGCAGCAACTGGGGACCAGCCTCCCTCCACCAGTTTATGTACCTTCCCACGATGGTCTGTGCGTGCGTAGCCGGAGACTATGCCTGAGTGACAGCTGCCTCTGCTCTTCCCTCTTTAGCCCTCTCTTGGGTCTAGGAGACAGTGGTGCTTCACTTGCCTGGCCTGCCTCTTCTTTCAGCTCTGAAGCTTCCCCTGCCTCTGATTCTTGCCTCCTGGTTGGCACAGGTCCCCCCAAACCCTGCCCCCCTCTCCCAAGTTAGACTCCAGCCCCCCTTCCTCCCCATGCATGCTCAACAGCATCCTGCCAGTCCTTGACATTGCACATCAGATGACATGGCTGGTGATGTCAACTGGTGGGCAGGAGCGCAGGGTTGGCTGGGCTACCCTGTTCCCAGCAAGGAACAGGATTGGGCAGCCTAGGCAGCGGGATTTGATCTCTGCTCATCAGCTTTCTCTTTTAAGAGGGGGGAGAGATGGGGGGCTCCCCCCAAGCCCTTCTGCTGCCTCCCACTTATAGGAGAATAGAGCAAGTAGTAGGACCCAGGGACCTCAAAGACCCCTCCAGCTCTCCAGTTCTATTATTTATTTATGTAAAAAAAATAATAATCATATCCCTCTTCACCTTAGTTCCAAAGATGGGTTCCAAAGATGGGTTGCAACAGGTTTTTTTAATCCATAAAACCAATAAAACTAAAACAAGACAGAGCAGAAGTGGGGAAAAAAATTATCTAAAAAAAGTCACAGAAGCAATAATAATAACAATAATAATACTAAGAGAACAATAAGAGCAAAAGATCATCAGCATGCACCAGAGATTAAAATGTGCTGGGGACACACCTTAAAAGATCCTAGACTCCATTAAAAGTGTGAATATCTAGCTGTGTTTCTATGTGGCTCTGAAGGAGCATCCAAGAAGGCACTGAGGAAGTGTGCAGGGGGAAGGCCTTGCATCATCCAGGCGCCACAACAGAGAGAACCTTCCTTTGTTACCACCATCTCACTTCTGATGGTTATCCCAGGACATGTGCTGCCATGGGGGCCAGATTAAATCGACCCACGGGCCGAATTAGGCCCCCGAAACTGACTTTGGACATGCCTGGGTTAGAGTGTTGGACTGGGACGTAGGAGCCCAGGATTGAAATCCCCACTCGTCTATGAAACTCAATGGAAGAACTTGGGTCAATCACTCTACATCTCTATCTAACTTATCTCACAGGGTTGGTTGGTTGTTGTGAGGAGGAGAATTATGTATGCCACTTTGAGCACCTTGGAGGAAAAGTGGGATATAAATGTGATTAACATACATACATACATACATGACTTCCATAAATAAATGACTAGGTTTGGGGTCTGGGAGTGATTTACAGCTTCACCTCGGGCAGAAGGAAAGGAGAAAGCAATATCGGTATGTCCATACTTTACTCCACACAACCGTCGCAATTGCAACCATGGAATTAGCAGGGGAGAAATTTGTCCAGCTGTGTCTTGGCAAATGCAGTTTCCCTGCAGTCAAAGCACCAGCTGGAGTAAGGATATGTGGTTCTTCTCATATCAGATGGGCAAATTTTGGAGAACATTATCTGGTTCTGCACTGCCATTTCGTTGCTGCAGTTTTTATAATACTCATCCAGAAAGGTCCAGAGATGCTCTTCAATAATATTCCTGCCTTGGGAAGGCACTATTTGAGCTTCTCCAGGTGCCTTAGCCCGTCTGCTGAGCGCCATCCATTAATAAACATCAGGAAGGCTGATCTCAGTGCAAAAAGCCTCAAAGCTCAGTCCTGACTGTTGCTTTCAGCTCCTGCTGATACTGCTGGGAAATTGTTGATGCCTAATAAACCTGAGCGCTGCATATTCCCCTTGGAGAAGAAACAACAAAGCTGCAAGCACAACAGTAAGAGGCAGATGTTGTGGGGTGGGGGGTGCGGTTTGCAGAGAAGGGAAGCTTGTGGAGGAATGGATGTGATCAATAGTATTGTAACACCGATTTATGTTGAATTTTGCAAAACAGACTGTGATCAGAATATCCAGGCTGTGAATATTGACTACAAAAATCAACAAGAGTTTTGCATTCCAGCAAATCGTCTTCCCATTGATGTTCTTTAGTGGGGCAAAATGTTAAATTTGAATTGGCCCTTAGATGAGAAGCAGCAACAGACACATTACCAGGGCAGGATATTCTTAATGGGAGTGATGCCCTGGTGTTGAAACTCCATTCCCCGGGAGTCATGTCTCATTCCAGCTATCTCCTCCTCTGGATGAACCCAAAGTGGGAAGGAACACATCACAAAGACGTGGCCCAATCAACCAGTGAGAGGGTTTTCTGCTGCAATCACTGATATCTGCCCTGATCCTTCTAAATCTGGGCTGGGAAACTTATGGCTCTCCAGATGTTGGTGGACTACAACTCCCATCCATCACCATTTGCCATGCTAACTGGCGGCTGAAAGGAGTTGTAGTCGAATAACAGAGGTTCCTCAGCCCTTCCCTAGATTCTAGTACACTTCGTGAACTTGTGACGGGGCTGGCCCCACCACTTTGCCGGCTGAGACAACTGCCTCAGGCGCCAGATGCTGGCAGTAGGCCCAGCCAGCGCCATGCCCTCACAGTCCCTAAGTTACTCTGCCCTGTGCTCCCTAAATAGCCCCCAGGAACATTTCCTTCCTAAGCTGTCCTCAGGTGCAGTAGAGAAAGTTTCCCACCAGTGGTGTTGATATAAGATTTAACAGCTAGTTCAGTTGACTTCTCTATAAGAAGTGGTGGGGAAGGTGCCATCTTGTCCTTTGCTTTGCTTCAGGTAGCAAAATGTCTTGGGCCAGCCCAGTACAGTGGTACCTCAGGTTAAGAACTTAATTCATTCTGAGGGCCGTTCTTAACCTGAAACTGTTCTTAACCTGAGGTACCACTTTAGCTAATGGGGCCTCCCACTGCTGCCGCACCACTGCCGCGCAATTTCTGCTCTCATCCTGAAGTAAAGTTCTTCACCCAAGGTACTATTTCCGGGTTAGCAGAGTCTGTAACCTGAAGCGTCTGTAACCTGAAGCATCTGTAACCCAAGGTACCACTGTATAATTTGGGCGGGGGAAGTTTCTAGGCTGTATGCATCCTTTATCCACACATATACTGTTGCATCCATTCTCTTATGAGGTTGTGATTATCCCCGCTTAAAAAATGAAGCAACTCTGAATGTGCACACATAATTGGATCACCTCCATACTTTTTAGTATTAACCCACCCACCCCAATTTGTGGGTGTTTTGTTTTTAAGCCTAAGCTTTTAGCACATACCTGTTTCATTTAGTATTGCAGTGGATTAGTGGTATGTGGAGGGGAGCGGGTGGCGCTGTGGTCTAAACCACCAAGCCTCTTGGGCTTGCCAATCAGAAGGTTGGTGGTTTGAATCCGCATGACGGTGGTGAGCTCCCGTTGCTCTGTCCCTGCTTCTGCCAACCAGTTCAAAAACACACCAGTGCAAGTAGATAAATAGGTACTGTTGTGGCAGGAAGGTAAGCGGCGTTTCTGTGCGCTCTGGCACTCATCACAGTGTCCCGTTGTGCCAGAAGCAGTTTAGTCATGCTGGCCACATGACCTGGAAAGCTGTCTGCGGACAAACGCTGGGTTCCTCGGCCTGAAAAGTGAGATGAGCGCCCACCCCATAGTCTCCTTTGACTGGACTTTAGCGTCCAGGGGTTCTTTACCTTACCTTTACCTATGTGGGTTAGTAAAGGTACCCCTGCCCGTATGGGCCAGTCGTGTCCAACTCTAGGGTTGCGCGCTCATCTCGCTCAAGAGCCTGGGAGCCAGTGCTGTCCAGAGACACTTCCGGGTCACGTGGCCAGCGTGACTAAGCGGCATCTGGCGAGCCAGCACAAGCACTGCACAGGGAAACGCCGTTTACCTTCCTGCCGGTAAGCGGTCCCTATTTATCTACTTGCACCCGGAGGTGCTTTCGAACTGCTAGGTAGGCAGGAGCTGGGACTGAACGACGGGAGCTCACCCCGCCGCGGGGATTCGAACCACTGACCTTGCGAACAGCATGTCCTAGGCACTGAGGTTTTACCCACAGCACCACCCGCGTCCCGTCCCTATGTGGGTTAGTGCTCTTCTAAAGGTATCTGCGGCTTTGGTGCTCATTTCCAATGCCTTTCACAGGCACGTAGGTGAGGGATTGTGGGATGCGCATCACTTCCCCAAACCTCTCTGAAAAGGTATGTTTTTGTTGCCTGGATGTTTTAAAGCCCAGCTGCCTTTGTACATGCGAGAGTGAAGCTGGGAATGGCAAGACGTTCTGCCTGGCGCTTCTTAGTCAGCCCACACCCGCCCACGCAAAAAGAGAGACAATAAGCCTCTCTACGTCAGCTGCTAGGAAGCAGCGTTGCTGAAGGCCAATTGTTGCTCCCATAAGCAACATGTGGAGATCTGAATTGCCATGCCTACCCTTTTAGCGGAGATTTCATACCTCCTGCCCTGCTTTTGACAAAGCCCCTAGCAAATCCCTTCTTCCATACACCCCGTTGGAAAGAGCGTTTGTCTGCATTCATGCCCTCTGCCCCGTGATGTTTGTTCCTCCTTGTTCTGGTACACATCAGGATTACAGTGTGATGGTTGACGTTGGCTACTTCAGCAAGGATGGTAGCCTTTCTTTCTTATAGCACTATGTGCCACGATGCGATTTGCGGGGATCCAAGAGAAAGAAAGGTATTTAAGTTGCAATAAGAGTTACTAGCAACCCTGGATTTTCCAGTCTGGGATGCAGTGGGGCAGCCAATGTTTCATTACCTTTGTACAATTTTATGATACAGTCACACCTGTTGTACTGAGTACAGTTCTGGCTACTGTGCCTCAAAAAAATATTGTGGAACTGGAAAAGGGTGGTGGGTGTTTTGAGGGTGGTGGGTGTTTTGAGGGTGGTGGGTGTTTTTAAGGGCAATCAAAATAACCAGCAGGCTGGGACCACTCTTCTTTAAGGAATGGTTACAGCATTGGCAGCTCTTTAGTTTATACAGAAAGGTGACAAGGTGGGATCTGTAGATGGAGAGAAGTTTTTCTTCCTCATAGTTCCAAAACCCAGTGATGCTGAAAGGTTCAAGGCAGAAATAAGAGATTCTTCTTCATGCAGCACATACTAAAACTATGGGATTCAATACCTTAAGATGTAGTGATACCAACCATCTTGGACAACATTCAAAGGGGGATTAGAGAGCAGGGGTTTTCAACCTTTTTGGGTCCGCATCTCCCTTGACCAACTGCATTCTTTCTACGGCACCCCTGTGGGGCTCAGGTTATGTCACCCCTTGCTTGCAGAGCTGGCAGCCCCATACCCGTCCCATGTGGAGTGTGCCCTCAACCTCCTCTCCTCTCCCCTCTCCTTGGGAGTCCTCTGGATAGCCACACCTGCCACCCCTGGTCTCTGAGCTGCCCCCCTGCCCCAAAGAGAGGTGCCTCCTCACACTGTCCCACAGGGACCTAAGTAGCACCCCCTGGCCAGCCCCAGAGGCACCATTCACCTGGGGAGCTTGTAGCCAGGGCTGCTGCAGCAAACAGCTGTGCAAGCATTCGGGAGGCAGAGATGTGAGAGAGCATCAGAGGAAGGGAGGGAAGGAAAGAGGGACCACACTGGCCTCGGCACCCCTGACCATTATTCAAGGCACCCCAGGGTGCCCCGCACACTGGTTGAAAAGCACTGGCATAGAGGATAAAGCTCTCAGTGGCTACTCATCTTGTTATCTAGTGTCAGAAATAGGACTTGGACAAGTGTTGCCGCATTCACATCCTGCTTGTTTGTGGGCTTCCCACGCATATCTGGTTGGCTGCTGTAAGAACAGAATGCTGAGCTAGATTGGCCTTTGGTTTCACCCAGAGGGGTGCTTAGGACTATAGCAATAACATTGCCAGCAGGGAAGGAGGAAGGGCCTTGGCTTTGGGGAGGGCAGTTCAAACATTCTGTATCAATTGCTAATCAATCTGGGTGCTACTTCTAGGGGGTGCCAGACTCTGTGATGCTGCAAAAGAGAAACTCTGCATCTCTGCAATAGTCGGATGATTAAGTTGTGAAGTCACAGGCAGAACAGTGCCAGGACCCTGCCATGGGGAGCTTGCCATCTAATTAGTTAATGTTTGCTTGGTGCTTTGCTGATGTATCATGCAGCAGTTGTACATTACTGTTGTCAAGGTACAGTGCATACACAGGAGGCTATTAATAAACAAAACCAACAAACGGGGAGGAGGGGCTTCTAAGAGGCTAGGGGCAGATGGCTGTCCTCTATAGTCCTGCCTAGTGGCTGCTGTTGAAAAGTTTCGGACAGAAGTCCAACAACCACCTGAAGGCACCACAACATCCTTGGGCACATCCCAGGCTGATTGTCAAAGGTCCCCTGTCCCTTCCATTTGTTTATTTTTGCAATTGACTTGTTGTTGTTGTTGTTGTTGTTGTTGTTGTTTGGGGGGTGCCTGCTTGTTTTTTCCTCTGTGTTGCATTTATTTTGGGTTCTGTGTAAGTGTTTTCCCATCTGGGGACTCGTGTTTCTGACCATCACCCGTTTTTCTTCTGCAAAATGAATGTTTCGTTTTGCCCAGCCCATGAGATTTTCTTTGAGGGTCATCTCGTCCAACCCCTCACAATGCAGGAATATGCAGCTGTCCCTCACAGGGATTGAACCTGCAACCTTGGCTTTATCAGTACCACACTCTAGCCAACTGAGCTATCCAGCTGCCTTTAAATACATTGGTACCTCGGGTTAAGTACTTAATTCATTCTGGAGGTCTATACAGTGGTGCCTCGCAAGACGAAAAGAAGCCGTTCCGCGAGTCTCTTCGTCTAGCGGTTTTTTCGTCTTGCGAAGCAAGCCCATTGACGGCTTAGCGGATTAGCGCTATTAGCGGTTTAGCGGCTTTTAGCGACTTATCGGATAAGCGGATAAGCGGCTTAGAAAAAGGGGGGGGAAAGGGGGAAAAACCCACAGGAACTCGCAAGACATTTTCGTCTTGCGAAGCAAGCCCATAGGAAATTCGTTTTGCGAAGCACCTCCAAAACAGAAAACTCTTTCGTCTAGCGAGTTTTCCGTCTTGCGAGGCATTCGTCTTGCGGGGCACCACTGTACTTAACCTGAAACTGTTCTTAACCTGAAGCATCATTTTAGCTGATGCGTCTGCTGCACGGCCGGAGCACGATTTCTGTTCTCATCCTGAAGCAAAGTTCTTAACCTGAGGTACTATTTCTGGGTTAGCGGAGTCCGTAACCTGAAGTGTATGTAACCTGAAGTGTATGTAACCCGAGGTACCACTGTACTAAAGTGGGCTGGGGAACCTTTGGCCTGTGGCCTGATTAACCCACAAGGCCTTGGAGGTTGGCCCGTTGGGCTGTTCTGGGCAGCTCATGCCTGGCTTTCCCCTGCTCCTGTGTTCCCAATTATTTCTTTTCTTTGAATGAAAAGCTCACCAGCATTCTGATGCAAAGGAGCACACTTAGAGTGAATTCAAACTGGCATCCTTGGTGTAAATGCAGCAAATGTACCTGCTGTTGTGAAGTGTGAATCAGCCTCTAATTTGAGCCTTAGAGACTGCATTCTCTTAAGTCCTGGCCAAAGAAAAGAGGCGGAAGCATTTTGACTCCTTAAAATCAAAGGCTGGTGAACTTTCCTCCTGTTGGGATAGGTGAGCAGGAACAAACAGTCTTGTTTATTCTGGGATGGTGGTGCTCACAGCTCCATAGAGAAAGGCAGCAGCCCATGAATGATGACCCAAGTTATTCAAGAAAGGTGTGAGGTTGAAATGCCCTTATTTGCATTGACAAGGAGGCAACCTGGAAGTAATATCTGAATCAGGTTTGGGTGAGCAATCCTAGGTGTGCCTTGGAGGAAAGATTGGGAACACGTCATGTAGTCTTTAATAGGCAGCCGATTAAATTCATTGTGTAATCACTGTATTCATCCCTAGCTTGATTAATGAGATGCTTGTGCTAAACAACATGATGCCACACTGTTATTATGCAAATCTGATTTGACCATGTACAGTTGTGGTTGCCATACCTCAAAAACGACACAGTAAAGCTGAGGAAGGATCAGGAAAGGGGCCCCCAAATGGTCAAGGCTCCGATAGAGGCGTGGAAGATGGTGCAGAGAAAACAGATAGAAAAAGGTTTTTCTTCCTCTTTCATAACACTAGAACTCAGGGCCATCCAGTGAAGTTGAGTGTTGGAATATGCATGAACAGACCAAAGGAAACAGTGCATTGTTTAATTGTGGAATTTACTACCATAAGATGGTAATGATAGCCACCAACATAGATTGCTTTAAAAGGCTGTTAGACACATTCATTGAGGTTATAAGGCTATTTTATGCATCCACTCCCTGAGACAGTATACCTCTGTATACCAGTTGTTTGGGATCACAAGTGGGGAGAGTGTTGCTGTGCTCAAGTCCTGCTTGCAGGCTTCTTATGGGCTTCTGGTTGACCATTCTGAGACCAGGATTGACTAGACGGGCCTTTGGTCTAATGCAGGGTTTCCCAAACTTGGGTCTCCAGCTGTTTTTGGACTACAACTCCCACCATCCCTTGCTAGCAAGACCAGTGATCAGGGATGGCGGGAATTGTAGTCTAAAAACAGCTGGAGACTCAAGTTTGGGAAACCCTGGTCTAATCCAGCAGGACAGCTCTTATGCTTTGTACTACAGTTCCCATCAGCACCAGCCAGCATGGCCAGTGGACAGGGATGATGAGAGTTGTAGCCCAAAATGTTTAGGTTGGGGAAGGCGGTACTAAACTGAGATCAGAAAACCAGGTGGATGTCACCGCTAGGTCTACACCCAGGCTTCTATCTCTCCCCTCTTAGTTGCTGTATGAAAGATAATAATTTCTCTGAAGAATTCGAATAGGCTCAATGCAGCACAGCAGGACAAATGCCTGCCAGGTTTTTGGACTGGTAATACATCTCTGGTTGTGACACTTGATGGTCCCTGGGGGCAGAGGCACCAGGCAACTTATAAGGCCCACCTCTGCCCCCCCCCCCCCCCGCTTGCAAATTGTGACCTAGCTGTAGCCGACAGCCTGCCTTCCCACTCCAGGAATAACTGAACGGCAAGTGCTGAATCAGATGAAATTGATGAATTACTGCAGTGACAGGGGGGTGGAGGGGTGGGGGAACTCTGTGTGTATGTGCCTGGCGTGTCTGTGTGTGCAAGAGTCCTCCCACACACTCCCTGGCTGATTCGAAGTGCCGGGAGCTGTGCTCCAGCTAAGCATGGTGTATAAATGGCAAAGCTGGGAGAGAACTGTTCTGCGATGGCAGAAGCCCATCTGAAGTGACGGAGGATGCTGATTCTTCTCCGGGGGTCTCTGCTTCCTGGAGCGGGGTTGTGCTGCGTTGTTAATTAGAAACCCTCTTCTGGCAGCTGAGCTTGACCCACCCTACCTCTTTCCTCCGCCAACCAACGCAGGGTTTGTTTCCAGAGCCCTAAAAGGAAAGGGCTGGGGGAAGGATGCCAATTCTTCATGCATCATAAGCTGCGTATACAACTGTAGAGGCCTCAGATGTACTGACAGCAGCTTCCCTCTTGTGTCTCCAGGGGGCTTAGGGCACAGCTGCCGCCGCCGCCGCCGCTGCTTCATAGCAAGAATCCAGACTCCAAGGCTGATTCTGGGAACTTCGTCAGGACCAACTGAGAGACAAAGCCTTGTGCGAACCAGGATCCAAGCATTCCCTGTTCCCCACCCAGTTAATCCCAGTGGCATTGTTATCTGTGTCTAAGCCTGTCTGGCAGTTTTCCCCAGGTATGTAGCAATTTTAATAAGCTTTTCTTTTTTGTGAGTGAGGTTTAAGCTTCCAAGTGCCTAGTGTCTCTTAAAACTCCATTGTTTTGTTTCTTTTGAAGTCTCACGTCTAGTTTGGCTCCGGGTGTTTCACGCAGTTTAGACGACTGAGGATTTTGATGCGCCTTTCAGCCTTGTAATGAGGCAGTGCCAATCTTTTGACGTGGGCACCCATTACATTGAGAAGCTGACACACTCCACCCTTAGTAATATCCAAAGCTGGCTTACGCGAAGTCAGACCACTGACCCATCTTAGCTTAAAAAGTGCCTAGGCTGATTGGCAGGAGTTCTCCAGACAAGGGCCCTTGCAAGCCTTACCTAGGAATGACTGGGATTGTACCTGTCACCTTCTAATGCAAAGCATGAGTTCTACCGCTGGGTTATGCCCTTTCCCCCCTAATGATGGTGCATGGAGTGAAGTGCATGGGAGCTTAATGGTGGAGAAGCTGCTTCCCGGGGAATTTTGGGCTTGGCAAGAGAATGTATTTTGGACTGTGTTTTTTTTATTTCCCTTGTAATTTAGTTTTATGATTTGGTGTGTTTTCTGGTTTCATGTGTGGCCACGCGCTTCAAGTCCACCTCGGTGGGGAAAGAGCAAATTGCAACTCGTAAAAAATAAAATGTGTGTTCTCTGGAAAGAGCTGATGATTTTCGTGCTTAGGAGAATGTATACTAATCCTACAGAGTGAGTCTCAAATATACAAGTGTCGAGTTGTTGCTGTTTTAAAACGCTGATTAGTTGTTAAAAGTTAACCCAAAGTTAAGAGAATTTGTAAATTATGCTTTTGGGGGGGTGGGCCTGTAAACATAGTGTTGTTGCTCTTTGATTTGAAAATTACCATGTTTTAGTGGTGGAAAATATCAGCTTATTATTCATTTATTTATAGAATTTGATAGTCACTTTATCTTGACCAAGGCAAACCAAAGCAACTTACAACCAAGTGGACAATGTTGGTTGCTCCAAGTCACAGGCATGGCCAAACTTGGCCCTCCAGCTGTTTTGGGACTACAACTCCCATCATCCCTAGCTAACAGGACATGTGGTCAGAGATGACGGAAACTGTAGTCCCAAAATAGCAGGAGGGCCATGTTTGGCCATGCCTGCTCCAAGAGGGGCTGTCTTGATCCTTTCAGTTCTGAAGAAAAACAGCCCACTGCTTTCCTATACTAAAGGAACCTCCTTCCTTCTCCAAAATAAAAATAAAAATGGGAGGCCCCCATGCAAAGGAAGGAGCTCACAGAGGCAACTAACTGAGGACTCCCTCAGTCCTGGAGTCGGCCTAATGGAGTGCAGTCTAAGCGCTCTCTGAAGAACACAGCTCTTGCTAGATGAGCCAAATCTCCATTTAGTCAAGCATTAAAGCTTCCAGCGAGGGCCAGGCAAATACCTCTGTGAGTGGACAAGCAAACGAAGAAGGTGTTGGTGTCCTCTTATGGCTGTTCCTCAGAAGGAGCTGGATTTGAGCACCAAGAACGCTGAAGGCCAAAATACGGGGTTGCATGGGGCTTGGAGTTACCAAGGGAAGTTCTACGACTTCTTAACTCTAAAAACATTTCAGAATGGCGGGAAAACATTTGCAGGCCGCGGTATATCGTCAGTCACCAGTGCAGGAGCTGGGTTTGCACCTGCACCCATAGAAGCACCCCTGGCTCCCATAGAGTCCCATTCCTGCCTCTTCTCCCCCACTGCCCTAGTCAGTCCCCTGCTGAAATTAGAAATTGAGAAGGTAAAGTCTTGTCTGCTCATCTGTACTTTTGAGGAAGCTCATCTGCCCCCTTGAATTGGAAAAAAGAGAAATGCCAGGCCTAAATGCTGGCAGGGAGGAGGGAAAGAGAGTGCGCATGTGTCTGTGCATAGTTGCAGGGCAAGTGTGTGTGTGGCTCTGGTAGGTCTGTGATACCATGGGAGTTGCCCCATTTTGCAGATGTGCCCATGGGCCTGAAAAAGTGGACGATCCTTGTGGGTACAAATTCTCTCCCCCGGGGTAATGGACCAGAGGATCTTTAAAGTTATCCTTTCAGCCCAGCTTCCCCTGCGATTGCACCCACATGGATCTCCAGTAATCATGCTCTAATTAAATGAAAATGGGCAGTTGCAGTCTGAGCAGTAGGGTTTTTTAAATTGTTCATTACTATTATATGGATGCTAACTACAGCTGCTGAGCTCATTTACGTCCCACATAAACAATTAGGACTAATTGACTGCTAATTATTCCAAGAGAAATGTATAGCCTGGTGAATATCACTTAGTTCCTAGCCAACTACTTTTTTTTAATTAAAAAAAACAAGATCTAAATACAAACTTGCACAGGAAAGTAAAGGGGTCCTGTGTCTTGTGTGTACACATAGTCACCCATAGTGTGGTGCAGTGGTTGGGACAAGGGAGACCTGAGTTCAAATCTCCACACTGTCTTGGAGCTTGCTAGTCAATACCTCTCAGGCTGGCCTACCTCACAGGGTTGGTGTAAGGATAAAAGGATGGTGCAGAGAACCATGAACAGTGGTACCTCGGGTTAAGTACTTAATTCGTTCCGGAGGTCCGTATTTAACCTGAAACTGTTCTTAACCTGAAGCATCACTTTAGCTAATGGGGCCTCCTGCTGCTGCCAGAGCACGATTTCTGTTCTCATCCTGAAGCAAAATTCTCAACCTGAAGCACTATTTCTGGGTTAGTGGAGTCTGTAACCTGAAGCGTATGTAACCTGAGGTACCACTGTATGTCATTTTATTTGTTTTTGGGGGGGCAGGGGAAGGAAAGGCAGGTTATAAATGCAGCAAGTAAATAAATTCACATTCTGTGCTTTGCTGAAATGCTCCCTTCCTGATCTCTTCAGTGCTAGCTTGGTTAAAGTGTTCTGGAGCAATTTCAGGGAGGAAGCTACTGCTGGGAATGTGAGAAAACCAAGCTGCACTGTGGATATAAGGAGATCTCAGCCAGGAATTCATTCAGCCAGGGCTAAATGTGCTTCTGCTAAGATGCTCTTCTTCTCAAAACAAAACAAAAACAGGAGCCTGAACCTGCTGTTTTCTTGGAGAAACTGCCCTCTTAGCTGGGGCGTGTTAATGCATAAATAGGTGTATCATAAACAAACATGGGAAAAATTAGAGAAATAGGCAGAGATCTTTTGGAGTGTTGAATCCTTTTGCAATTGGACTGTGCCATATGAAAAGAGATGAGAGATTATTCTACGATAACTTGTTTCATGTCCCGTTTTCGTACTTCTGTATCGCTTGCAAGCTATTGGGTATGATTTTTTGTTATGTTTATTTCTCCTGTGAGTTCATTCCACTCTTAGGTTCAGAGCCAGCCGGTCAACATCCAGCAAGGTCCACCCCAGGCAAGTACACACACTACCACAACTCAAGTGTAGCTAAGCCAATGATCCCAGGTCCAGCCTCTGTGTGTTTTGCACAAGCATGACACGGCATTAAAGAGGATGTTCTTGATAAACATACAGAGAGGGCAACTATCCCATTCTGTAGACAAGCCCAAAAAACATGGGATGGTGGGACCTTGTATGTACTGGGTTAGATTTATTACATTTCTGTATCATTTGCTACTAATAAAAAACCTCTCAAGGTAATTTAGCCGGGTAAAAAATAGAATGATAAAATCACATTAATAATGCCTGGGAAATAAATTAAAAAACCCCAGCTTTGCCTGGTGCTGAAATAATTGCAAGGTACTTCCTAGGGAGGGGGCTACCTCAGAGAAGGCCTAGTCTGTCATTGCCACCTTCCTTTGGAAGTAGCTCACAGAAAAGAGCCTCAGATGATGATCTCAGGGCCTGGGCAGGTTCATACTGTAACTTTATCTCATGTTTAGAATTTCACTTATGGCATGGGTGCCCAAATGGCCAAATGCCATGGGTGCCAATGCCTTCTTAGGCTTTGATTCTTTGTAGAGATGTTATGGGGAACAGCACTGCTTATTTGTACAATATCATCTATAAGTACGTTTCTCAGGGGAAAGTAAATATTTATTATGGGAGAATGAGAAAGTAGAAGGATTCTCAAATAAGAGCAAGAGAGAACTGATGAGAGAAAACAGATCAAGTCTGGTTTGTCGACCTGGGAGCTGTCCACCCAAGTGTTAAGATTGTGAGTCACTTGTCCTAAAGTGTTTTTGTGTACTGTTTCCAGTAGCCTATCCCAGTGGTTTTCAACCAGTGTGCCGTGGCACCCTAGGGTGCCTTGAGTGATGGTCAGGGGGGCCTTGGACTACACTGGCATCTGTCCCTCTTTCCTTCCCTCCCCCCTCTGATGCCCTCTCATGTCTCTGCCTCCCAAAGGATTGCACAACTGTTTATTTCAGCAGCCCTGGCTATAAGCTTCCCAGGCAAGTGGTGCCTCTGCGGCTGGCCAAGGGGTGCTGGTTGCCAGGAGCTGAGGCAGCCTGGGAGTAAGCAAGCAAGCTGGCAAGGGAGTGCAGCCAGCCAGCCCTTGCTGTTGGGAATGGACAGACAAGTGCCAGGCTCCTGTGGGGCAGTGTGAGGAGGCACCTCTCTTTGGGGCAGGGGGAGCTCAGAGGCCAGGGGTGGCAGCAGTGGCTGCCCAGACGACTCCCAAGGAGAGATGAAAAGAGGTTGAGGGAACACTCCACAAGGGAGGGTGTTTGAAAAAGGGTGAGAGGCTGCTAGCTCTGCAGGCAAGGAGTGACATAACTGGGCTCCTGAGCCCCACTGGGGTGCTGTAGAACGTTGTTGGCCAAGGGAGCCGTGGAATAAAAATAGTTAAAAACCTCCGACCGGAAGAACAGGCTCCGTGGAAACTGGGTCTTCCCACTGCGGCGAGGGTGGGGACCCGCTAGAAACCTCAGGCAGAGAAGCCTGGGGACGTGGGGTTCGGCAAAGCACCAAGAGCGCCTCCCCTACTCGCGAGGAAACCCCCTTTCGGGGCTCCGGAGCGAAGTGGGGTGAGCAGCGCGGTGCAACGGACCGATTGCTATTTCCATGGAGGGAAGCCGCACAGCCATCGTCGGAGAGCGCTGACTTTTTCCTGATTGACATTTGGACTCTAAACAAGTACCCGTGAGTAAAAACGGAGGATTTGATTAAGGAAAACATTTTTTTTAATTAGGCACGAAGCGGGAAGGTCTAAACAGGAAGTCTGCCTCCCGCTTTTTGTAAAAAGATTGAAGCAAAGATCGTACAAACTAAATAGTCTTGAATTTGATTTTAAGATTGAAATTTCCTGCACCTATGACCATCAAAAACCCCTTGACAGCAAGAGGAAAGGGGGTAAAAGAACTTTGACTATCTAACCCTGCAGAGAGAAAGCAAAGGAATATAAATTCCCATTGCCCCTAACCTGGGGACGGGACGTAAGGACAGATTCTTTGAAGAAAACGGATTTGGACAGATAGAAATAAAAGAGAAACAAATTGACTTTAATGTTGCCCTCTGCTTTTGCTTTTTGTAAGGAAACAAAGTACTAGAAAACTGAAAGTAAACTTTCCTTTGTTTGATACATTTTAAAGATGGAGGTTAAACAGAAGTTGTGTCCTCTAGAGCAGTGTTTCCCAACCTTGGGCCTCCAGCTGTTTTTGGACTACAACTCCCATCATCCCTAGCTAGCAAGACCAGTGGTTAGGGATGATGGGAATTGTAGTTCCAAAACAGCTGGAGGCCCAAGGTTGGGAAACACTGCTCTAGAGGGAGTTTGTTAGTTTCTTTGTTGCAGTTCACAAAGAGACACAACAGCTGTGAGAACCAGCGTGAGATCAGATACTTGACCTTGACTAGAAATGAGCAGGAAGGAAATTTTGCTCTCTGCCCTTGGCAAAGTGGATGCTATGCTACAGCAGCTGCAGGAGGATATGAACTTGGTGGATGAAAAACTGGACGTTATGGCTGCTGTAGCTAGAAAGTATGAGTTGACAGGAGAAGAGGAGAAAGAAATTCCACAACAACCAATTCAGGAAACTGACTCAAGGCAAATCCAAGGGCAATGGAAGTTACAAAATGAGAGATCTAACATCAGTGAACTTAAAGGGTGTCTGCAAACTTTTGGAGTTAAGGAAATCCTTAGCTCTAGTGGGACTGTGAAACAAGAGGATAAGTATTTTTGGAGCAACTATTGTTTGGATTACAAAATCAGCAATGGGGAGTGGAACTGGGGGGAATGGAGCAACCTGACAAATGAAAATGGAGATTATGACTGTATGGAACTTCCCAGAGATCCACTCCCCAAGGAGAAAGGGAAGAAACCACGAAAGATTTCAACAAAGGACAAGGAAGCGTCGTATTATAATCAGGATTACGAAAGTCAGCAGAGGGGGCATGGAAGTGACTTGAGAGCCTCAGACATTAGAACACCGGAATGAAGGTTAAGACCTAAAGGGAAGAAAGGACGGATACAACCCGAAACCAGGAAGAAAGGGACGATGGATAAAACTAGAAGAGAACTTTCTTTTATATATCTTGTTATTTTTGAGTAATATTAATGAAATAATAAATTGTGCCGGAAAGGAAATAATTGGCTTTAGCAGAAAGACTTGAAGGCATTAGGTATAAATATAAATTTAAATTCTAAATTTGAAATTTGAAATTTGAAATTTGAAATTTTAAAGTTTATGCTTTGGAAGGTAAAGATAAAGTTAAAGATAATATTTTTAAATTGAGATAGATTGTTAAGATAAATTATTTTTGACAAATATGGGAAGAACTTGCTAAAATAATGACTGAATTGGAATACAAAAAGGGAGGTATGAGGAGGTCTAAGACACAAGATAATGAAATGAAGTAATTTTGAATTTATGCACTTTTCTCTCCTTTTTCCTTTTTCTGTCTTTTTTCTTTTTCTTTTTGTTTTTCTATTCTGTTGATGTTTTTAAATGTTTTTGTATTTTTGAAAATTTGAATAAATATCATTTTAAAAAAAAATAGTTAAAAACCTCTGGCCTAGCCAAATACAGAACGCACATGTGGTGTCTGTACTGATGAGTACATGTTTGGATAAATCATGGCTGTTTCCTCAGAAATGCATGCAGGTGGGAGCACATTCCTTTCAAAATCATGTGAGTTGTAATGGGGGGGGGGAGAGAGAGAGCCATAGTCACACAGGGCTTTTCGTAAGTGTGAGTCACATTTTGTGTCATTGTGCAAGAAGCATTTTTGTGGATGTCAGAACCTGGGGAAAAAGCAGACCTATGCAAGGAGAAGCTGGGGGGGGGAGGGAGGAGGAGAGAGGGAACATCAAAATTAAATGTCTAAAACCTCAGTTTCTAACACTGGTACCTTCCAACTCCATAGTTCTATGATTCTATGAAACACGGGTTTGTTATGGAGCCCAGATCATATGTCACTGTTTGTGGTTCATTTCCTGTCTTGTTTCAATTTCCCTTTACTCTCATTTGAAATCTCAAAAGTTATTGACCCAGTCAAGACCTGGTCGCTTTGTTCTTTTCTTGGCAAGTGAAAGTGAAGCATGCTGGAGGTCAATGCTGCTTTTATTCCCCCTCCCCCAGTTGCTGCATGTCATGACCTGATGTTTGTGCTGAGCTCAGCACTGAGGCCTCTATTGAGACATCTTTCCCAGGCAGTGCTAGCTATCGATTTGTCTGCGATGCTGAGTCAGTGTAACCAGCTAAAGGCTTCCCTTCCCTTCCCTCTTTCCCTGGGGGTCTCCACTGACGTTGCGCTCTCAGCAACCCAAGTCATGCACACGGCTGAGCTTTATTCATTTGTCAAGGCTCTGGGCAGCAAAGAACAGCTAATCCGAGATGACCCCACTGCCGCACGCTGCATTGCTACAAGATGGAGACCTCCCACTCAGGCATGTCGAAAGACCAGAACGGCAGGAGCAGTGAGCTCAGATGACAAAACCAAAGCATGAGGAGGAAGTTGAGCATATAACTGACATTTAGGGCTCCTAAAAATCAAATAGCATTTGTGCTGAGTTTTTGTGCTACCCCCCTCGTAAAATCTAATTTAAACTTACTTTGATCTGCAATCAAATTACATTAATATTGTCTCATTGCAGGGGAGGACGGTTATGAATAGAATTAAGAAAACAAGCCAATACAACTTGCTTGGGCATATTCTTTTGAGTTTTCTTGTAATTAGCTTTTGTCACATCTTCCTATTCTGTCATCGTGATTATTTGTTGAGTCTGGTGCTAGGAAGACTTTAAAGTGGCTTTTGGAGGATGCACACCCACGACAGACTGCATGTTAACAATCACATTTGGAGGTTTGATTATAGGTATTTGCAATCGCCCCCAGCTGGAGATGAAAAATAAATATACCTCCACTCAGAATAGCTCAGATTCTGGTCTAAAGCAATGTTTGCCTGAGGTTGTTTGTCAAAGAAGAAGCTTTGTAGAGTGGCTGGGGAAACCCAGTCAGATGGGCGGGGTATAAATCAATTATTATTATTATTATTATTATTATTATTATTATTATTATTATTATTATTATTTTATTATATTACTACTACTACTATTATTATTATCAACCTTATTTTGTTCATAAAAGCATGAGTTTTTCTAAAGTGGTACCAGCTACTTTGGCTTGTCCTATTATAAAGGTTGAATGATAGAGACTGAAGCAATTTGCTGACATAGTACCTGTTTCCTAGAATCCAGCATCTGCAAGGCTCTAAATGAGGAGGGGGCTTTGCCAAAATGAAGTGAATTGATGTGGATACATAACTTACCCAAATGCATAGTTAAAAGTTAAGATTTAATAAGGGCTGTGATATAAGAAAAGGCTGTAGTGAGAGTGCCTTGCAAGCAAAAGATCCCAGATTCGATCCCTGGCAAATCCAGTTTGACACCATGGAGAGCTGTTTTCCAGCTGGTGCAGAGTTTACAGTATAGACAGTAAAAAGCTAGATGGACCAAATTTCAGATGTAGTAGAAGGGCAGCTTTACTAAGTCGGTCCCTCTCTTTAAAATAACATCCTTGCCAACAAAAAATACATTGGTGCCTCACAAGACGAAATTAATTCGTTCCGCGAGTTTTTTCGTCTTGCGATTTTTTCGTCTTGTGAAGCACGGACTTTGGAAAAGCTTCAAAAAGCACCAAAGTCTTCAAAAACCTCAAAAAAGGCTACCACACCGCGTGCTATGAGTTGCTCCTCGAAGTGAATGCACGGTTTTAAGAAAAAGGAAACAAACTTGCAAGATGTTTTCGTCTTGCGAAGCAAGCCCATAGGGAAATCCGTCTTGCGAAGCAACTCAAAAAACCCTTTTGTTTTGCGAGTTTTTCATCTTCCGAGGCATTCGTCTTGCAAGGTACCACTGTATTGCAAACTGGGGGGGGGGGGCAATCCTTCTGTGAGTCATATAGGTTCTAAGTGACATACATACTGTAAGGACCTCATTAAAACGCTTAATGAATAGTGATACAGATTGATGACCATTTACACCTAGGGGAAGAATAAATGGTTAATGGGCAGTAATTCTGAACTGGTATTAGCTCCCTTCTGTTCTTAGTTTGTTATACTTAATTTTTGCAATTGTACACTGGTTACATGCACCAGAGTCTTGCTGATTTGTCGTACTGCTTGAATCTAAACACAGCACTTGGGAAATAAGCTGTACTGTTTGTACTTAGAATTGGGACGCTAAGCGTGCATAAAATTTGGCACAGGTTAGTAGGCGGCCAGTATCTCATGACATCTGTCATGCTATTTAGGAAATGCTTCTTTAACAGTTTCCAGGTACAGTGGACGCTTGGGTTGGGAACATGATCCATGCAGGATGCACGTTTGCAACCTGCAGCGGTGTCTGCGCACGCACGGGTTGCGATTCGACGCTTTTGTGCATGCGCAAAGCACGATTTAGCTCTTCTGCGCATTCGCGACCGCCGAAACCCGGAAGTAACCCATTCCGGTACTTCCGAGTTTCGGTGGTCCATAACCTGAAAAAATGCAGCCTGAAGCGGCTGTAACCTGAGGCATGACTGTATAAGGAAGTTGGCTTGTTGATGATTTGCTTTGTTGATGATTTGCTTTTTGATTGTATTGTCTGAAACAGAAAAGCTATGCGGTGCAAAGTGACTTTGGCCACATTCGCACAATACATTCAAAGTGCTATGATGCCACTTTAAGCAGTCATGGCTTCTGGGAGCTGTAGTTTATTAAGGGTGCTGAGAATTGTTAGGAGAACTCTAATTCCCCTCCCTCCCCCCCCCCCCCCCCGCCAGCTACAGTTTCCAGAGTAGTTTAACAGTCAATCCCTCATATTAAGGAACTCTGGGAATCATAGCTCTGGGAGGGGAATAAAATCTCCAGCACCCTTAAACTACAGCTCCCAAAATTCTTTGAGGGAAGCCATGCCTGTTTAAGGTGGTACCATAGTCCTTTATGGTGTGAATGTGGCCTACTGTTTATCAGTTCATGTGAGAACTGGAAGGAGGGAATAAAGGGCAGGACCTTGAGAAAAGCCAATGGAAAAGAAAGTATAAATGGAAACTGTTGAGAGGAATCTTTGAGCCTGGCACAGTGGTGTGTTGTTCCCCTTGTGAGTGTCTGTGCACTTAACATTTTGGATGATTTCCCCAGTACTGATGGAGCTCTTCTGTTTGCATTGTTGAGGTAACCAAGGTTTTACGGTAGTTTAGGAAAAACTGAGCCAGAGGGATGCCTCCGCATTTGTTTTGTGAGAAGGGACGTAGGAGACAGATTGCTCTGAAACAGACTGGATATTGCAGGGAAGCAAGATTGGTATTCGGTAATATTGTTTGGCTGACTGAGGAAAGAAGGTCAGTGCTTGTGGAATCCCCTCCAAGAACTTCAGAGCACAGATGGAGAACTGCATATTTGCACATTCCCCCCAGACTCTCATTTGAGCTAACTAGGAGTGCAGAGCTCCTAAGAAATGAGATTACATTCTTAAAAATCTTTCATTAACATAATTAGTAAGTGTCACCAACCCTGGTAGATCTGACAGGAAGGCTCAGTGGGAGTTCAAGGGAAGACAAAGAAAAGGAATATTGATGATGTGGCAAAGCTGTGTCTACTTCAGCAGGAAGAGGCAGGAGTCTTGATACCCTGGACAAAAAAGAGAAGAGACATCCCAACTCTTGTTTTCTACTCCATGCCTATCTGTAAAGTAGGCAGAATGGGATGCACCTAAAATCAGAATAGAAGCTGCTATGTGCGCCCCCTTTATTTTTCTATGCAAAGATGCTTCTATGTGTGAAAATGTGTGAAAATTATTAGTGCTTCTTAATGTGTGACGGTCCCACATACTTGTATAGGGAAGGTATAACTGGCTGCAGTTTCCCAGCATGTGTACATCACATGTAAACATTGTGAAACCTCAAATGTTGAGGCTGCTGAAGAGGCCAGAGCCCATGTTGGCTGAGAGTCCTGGAAGACCTTCTCTCTGCCTTGCAGGCCTTTTTCCACCTGGCCTGGGAGGTCGGGGCCCGGACTGACTCCAACTGCAAAAGCTGAGGCTGCGAATCAGACACTTGGGCTGGGGTGTTATTTGGCGGTTTAGGGGGGTTGTTACTGCTGAGTTTTGTATCTTTATTTTAGATCTTTCCATTTATGTGGAAATTGTGTAGTGTGGTTGTGTCTTTTTTAATGTTTTATTTAGGGTTGCTTTTGTTGGAGTTATGTATTTTTTCATGTTGCCAGCCACCTTGAGCATGGTTTGATCTCAGGAAAAGTAGCATAAAAATAAAATTATATATGTATGTAAACACACTTGAGCCAATTGGCCATTACTTCTCGGCCTAACATGCTTCATAGGATTATTGTGATGGTAACACCCATGGAAGAAGCCATGGAAAGTGCTTTCTTGCAGAGGAAAGCTATAAACTGCGGAAACAGCCTGAATGCTGACCCTGAAAAGCCTTCTCTGTGCCAGGGAAAAATAAACTCAAAGCTGCAGGTTCCTAGGAGTCTCTCTGGTCCAGACGCTCTCTCTGTGAGAGGGTCACTTTTGTTAACAAAAGGGGAATGAATTATGCAGCAATTGGCAGTGCCAGATGGCGACCTCCCTTCTGTTTACATAAAGAGGGGAGGAGAGAGAAGGCAGGCACAGGCAGAAAGGAGCTGCACACTCAGACAGAGGGCAGACTCGGCTGCCATTTTGAAAGACAAAAGAGACTTATTTCCACTGCCCATTTGAAGGAGGGAGTTGGCTTCCCTCTGACTTAGGAGACAATGGAGGAGTGCGCCTTTGGGGGTGAAGTAAAACTGTTGGAAGGTTACAGCACCTGCTGTGGCTTATAGAGACCGATAAGGGAGAGACATGTTTTGTTGCAGGTGGGGCAGATGAAGGTGCCTGGTTGTGCTGCTGCAGACGCACCGTGGCGTTTCTTCTCTCTGTGTTCCTCTCATCAGTCATTCCTCCTCAGGTCACTGCTATGGATGCACAACCTGACTGTCTGTTGAAAGAGGGAGACTGTGGCCACACCTTCACACCATACAGTTAAAGCACCATGATACCACTTTAAACATGGCTTTCCTCAAAGAATCCTGGGATCTGTAATTTGTTAAGGGTGCTAAGAGTTGTTAGGAGATCCTTGTTCCCCGCTCAGAGCTACAGTTCTCAGAGTAGTTGAACATTAATTTCCAAATTAGGGTGCTTCACACATACTTATTGTTTTATTTCATTTAGTTATATTTTTTATTTTAAAAAATATGCCGGCTTGTTGTTTTTTAACTTTTCAGAGTTATCTGTATCTTTAATAATTATTTTATATTGTTTCATGTAAATCAGAAGTTTTTGTTGATTAAAGAGTATGTAAATCATGTGCATGCATGCCACTTTAAAAAGGCTTATCACATGCAGCATGCAACAAGTTTAGTGAAACGAATTTGCTGTGTTTGTTCTACCTCACTGCCAACCAAGTCCTGTTTAGGTTGATCATTAGAAACAAAGGAAGTTGGCAGGTGAAAACAAATGCTTACAGGCCTGAGCAATTCAGGGGCTGCCAATTCAGCTGGATGCCTGAAGATCTAAGCAAGACACTCCTGCCTCTCAAAACAGATGTTTGTTTTGCAAGGGCTGGTGGGGTGTGGCAAGACATGTTTCACTGGATTATTACAAAGAATTATGTAACGAATACCGGAGGGCCTGTACAGCTCAAGTCACTCAGTTTCCAAAACTTATTGTTTGTTTTTGTTTTGTAGCGGAGCTCAGACGGACTCCACCACAGTGGTGATGATGGCTGATCCTGGTGTCTGGAACGGAGTCTAAATCTGGGAATGACTCTTCTCGGGTACGAATAAAAAAGAAACCACAAGTGTAAAGAGGATAGAGGATAGGCTCCTAAGTCCTTGTCATAGAGCACGAGGCAGAGCTGCACTCAGATCCTGCTTGTGAGCTTCCCACAGGCATCGAGTTGCCATGGAGGAGGCAGGACTAGTTGGGCCTTTGGCCTGATCCAACAAGGAGGGCTCTTCTTAAGTGAGTTCACTGCAACTGGTGCTTTGCCTCCTCCCCGGCATTGGGACCATTTAAGAGCTGGTGGAAAACAAATACAAGAATTGCTTTGCTGGTTCAGGCTGAGGTCTATGTAATCCAGCAGCCTATTGTTCATGGTTCTTGGTGATTTCAGAGTGAACAGGGCTGTACCCATGTCTTAACAGTTGATCTCCAAATCCCATCCTCCCTGACCGTTGGCTGGGCTGGCTGGAGCTGATGGGAGTTAGAGTACATCAAAGTCCAGAGGGTTGTAGGTTAGCCACCCCTGGGAGACGAGACACAGACCAAGCAGTTAGTGCAATTTCACCCATATTTCCAAATTACACCAATACTTTGCTTCTCCATGGTCTTTCTGCTGTGCTTCACTAAACTGTGGTTTGGTTTGGCTTATCTTGTCATCCAAACCTGAGCTTGTGCTTTAGCTCTTCTGGACAAACCAGAAGCTGTAAACTATAGGACGAACCTTGCTTACAGCTTTGGAAATACAGTCTGGAAATAGCTAAATCACAAGCCCAGATTCAGATGACACACTGCGCCAAATTGTGGCTTAGCACAGTGCAGCAATGGACTGACCACAGTGCAGAGTAGCTGCACTCTCCTCTACCAGGGCCTGCACAGTTGCACATGTGTTCTAAACTATGGTTTGGTATAGCATGGTATGCAAACCAAGCCAGTATCTCTTTGGTTAGACGTTTCCTGGCGGATTGCTGGATCATATTGCTTATTAGTTCAAGGATTGTATTGCATTTGAGTTTTTAAAATGATGTTATTTGCATATGTTATCTGTATTTGTATACTGAGTTTGCTGCATATCTTAAAGTCCATGATCTTTTACTGTTTTTAAAGTCTTTGGCTCCTTATTGTAAACCCCTTCAAGATATTTTATGTATTGTAAGCAGCATGTAAGCTTACTAAATAAATAGAGCTTTTAAAGTCTCTTTCAACCCTGCCCCTCTTAACTTTACCCAGGTATTTTACAGAGTAAAGCTCTCTAGGAGACCACCAGCTTCATAGATGGACAGGATGTACAGAACTGATCCTTTGGCAGGAAACTGGAGTTCCATCTCCCTGGATGACTCCATATTCCTGGATGCCCAAAACAACAGCACAGAGCAGTGCTTCAACGCCCATTCCCGCAGCTCTGTCCTGCAAGGGCTTCCGTTTGGCGGTGTACCCACGGTGCTTGCCCTTAACTTCATCATCTGGTTGGTGAGTGAAGACGGAAGGTCCTTAACCATTTACCATTTAACCATTATTAACCATTTACTCGGGATCCACATTGCTTCACATTCAGCTTCACATTCAGCTTCACATTCATTATTAGATAAGCCGTTTGCTCTTGTTTCAACTCTTCCCAGTGTCTATGCATGCATACTATCTGTATATACTATCCACAGTGGCTATAATTTGCCTTGGGGGATGCAGGTGGCGCTGTGGTATAAGCACCAATTCTCTTGGACTTGCCAATCAGAAGGTCAGCGGTTCGAATCCCCACAACAGGGTGAGCTCCTGTTGCTCTGTCCCAGCTCCTGCCAACCTAGCAGTTTGAAAGCACACCAGTGCAAGTAGATAAATGGGTACTGCTGTGGCCAGAAGGTAAACAGTGTTTCCATGTGCTCTGGTTTCCATCACGGTGTTCCGTTGCACCAGAAGCAGTTTAGTTGTGCTGGCCACATGACCCAGAAAGCTGCTATGGACAAACACCAGTTCCCTCCGTCTGAAAGTGAGATGAATGCCACAACCCCATAGTCGCCTTTGACGGGACTTAACCATCCAGGGGTTGTTTACCTTTTTACCTTTTTATAATTTGCCTCCATTGTCAGAGTCAATATGCCTCTGACTACCAGTTTCTGGAAACAGTAGCTGTTGTTCTCATGTTCTGCTCCCTGGTTTCCCACAGGCATCTGGTTGGCCACTGTGAGAACAGGATGCTGGACATGATGGGCTGTTGGCCTGATCCAGCAGGCTCTTCTTACGTTCTTGTTTCCAAAAATACAAATCACTGTCTTGTTTCCAAAAAGGGAAGTGGTTAGAAGAGAACACACTAAAAATGTTCCACACTGATATTAGCTTACCTTTAAAAGTCATATGCAGATGTTTCTCCATCCTGAGTTTGCCATGTTATCAGTGCTGCTATATGTAGAATAACGCTTGATAATTGATGACACTGCTGTACACAGTTCATGTTATTCTGCTTCTAAAGAAAGTTGCTTCTTTCTGATAAAGCCTAGGGTGGAGCTACATGTTACAACATAAAACAGAACCCCCAACCCCAAGTTATCCTTATACCACTAATGTTATATGGTGTTGGGAGACTTGCTGGGAAAACTGCAAGTTGGGTAAGAAATGTTTAGTCCCTCCTCCATATTTTTCACCTTTTCCAAGTCCAGGAGTCAACTTAAAAGGGAAATTTGGCTTGAGTGTTTGTGTGCTTTGCAAGGGAAGACCAGCAGGCATGATAAAGGTTAAACACTCCCTCTTCCTTCCTGGCCATTCATTCTCCCATCTCACTTTCACAGTATCTCAGCAAATGCAGGTTTGGGCATGATTTTTTGTTTAGCTAACAACTTGTGCTGCCCTTTAACAAAATACCAAAATGTGTGAAAGCAGAAGTGTTCAGCAAGACAAATGGTGGTGGGGACCACCCCCTCCCACCACAGAAACATGGACCTAATATGTGTGGAATATAGCACTTATGGAACACTTAACTCGCCATGGGAGGTGATAAGAGGAATCACAAAGAAAGATGGGTTTGACTCTGTAGGGTCTCGATTTATATCATTTATTAAAAATAGTACAGTAACTTCCCCTCAGTCTCAGTCGTAGCAGCAACTATAGAGAAATTATCTTAACACTTAAGACTGAAGTATACCCTGTGGATGTGAGCTGAATTTGTAATGGAAAAGTTTTTCCAAGTTTGTTTTGATGCTATGTGGATGACTGCATACAAGGTTTATTATTATTTATTGAATTTATTGGTTGCTTTATCTTGCAACAACCCAAAGCGACTTACAACCAACCAAACAAAAAAACTGCACATAGATACATTAAAAACAAGAGGAAAAAGAAATATGTTTAAAACATCATCTCACATCTACCCGGACACTGAGGTCCAGCGCCGAGGGCCTTCTAGTGGTTCCCTCACTGCAAGAAGCCAAGTTACAGGGAACCAGGCAGAGGGCCTTCTCGGTAGTGGCACCCGCCCTGTGGAACACCCTCCCACCAGATGTCAAAGAGAACAACAACGACCAGACTTTTAGAAGACATCTGAAGGCAGCCCTGTTTAGGGAAGCTTTTAATGTTTGGTGCATTGCTGTATTTTTATTTTATTATTATTATTATTATTATTATTATTATTATTATTATTATTACCCTTTTTTAAAAAGCCACATATAGTTAAACACCAAAGGCCTGGTTTTGTCTGGTGCCTAAAGATATGTAATGAAGGAACCAGGTGAGCCTTCCAGGGGTGAGCCACCAAGACCTTTTCTTGTGTTGCCACTTTCTGGACCTTTCATAGAGCAGGCACACGAAGAAGGGCCTCAGATGATGGTTGCTGGGTCTGGGTTGGTTCATATGAGGAGAGGCTGTCCCTGAAGTATTGTAATCCTGAGCCATTTAAGGCTTTATAGGTTAAAAAAGAAAACCAGGCTTCTGTCACGATGTGAGGCCATAGATAAAGGGGAAGGACACTTCTTAAGGGTGGGCTCCTCTCAGTCCCATGAAGAGGGTCCCCTAAGCTGTTGCTTTTCTGTCTTCTCCTCCAGTTCCTCCTGCTGGTCTTCTCCTGCCTTCGGAAAGCAGCTTGGGACTATGGGCGCCTGGCCTTGCTTATGGACAATGACAGGTAAGAATTCAGCTTTCCTAAAAGGATGGGGAACAATAGGAGGGCAGTCTGTTACCCAAAATAAGAACCCCAGGAAATGTTGACTGGTGCTGCTGAGCTGGCAACAAGGGCAGCGACCAGCAGCAGCCCCAAGATGGGATCCCAGTGGGCAAAGATGTCCTAGAATCTGCATGGCTGAGGGAGTGTAAGAATGATTGAAGGGGTCCCTCCGGTGCCTGCTGTACAACATGCATAGAACCCGGATCAAGTCAGCTTTCTTACCAAGGAAACAAAGTTTTCTAGTGCACATGAGCATGTGTTCACTGCTCTGACGGCAGAAACCTCAGAATGCAGCACAGCAGGAGGAATTCAGCTTGCCAGACAGAATGGTCTCCCCTTCCCTCTCCCTGCTCACTGTTTGAGGGGAGTGTGGTTCTGCCAACCCTCCAGGGTGGATTTGGGGGAGGTGTGAAGAGAGGGGAGGGGAGAAAGCCCTGTTGCACTAGCAGAAACCCTTGTCCTGGCTTCTACTTGTGCACCAGGTTTGTTGAATGCAGCCAGTTGAGATAGATGATAGATAGATAGATAGATAGATAGATAGATAGATAGATAGATAGACACCGAATTTTTTGCTCCATAAGACGCCCCTGACCATAAGCCGCACCTAGTTTTTAGAGGGGGGATGCAAGAAAAAAAGTATTCTTTAGAGGGAGCGCTGAGCAGAGCCTGTATGCATGCCAGGCTCTGCTCAGCGCTCCCTTTCACGAGCTGCGAGGAGCATGTGTGCGGCGCTTGCAGGTGTTTCCCCAACGGGCTGCCCTTCTCCCTCCTCGGGGAAAAGCCACGCTCGGCTCGGCTCTTGGGGGCTTTTCCGAGAGGTGGGGGAAGGGACAGAGGGGGTAAGCCAGAAGCTAGAACAGCGAGAGGGAGTGCTGCACAGCGATCCCTCTCACTGTTCTGGCTTCTGGGATAGCCGCGTAGCCTGCATTCGCTCCATAAGACGCACACACATTTCCCCTTACTTTTTAGGAGGGAAAAAGTGCATCTTATAGAGCAAAAAATATGGTGGATAGACATAGTATTTTTGTTATCTGTATTTTCTTGTGTTAAGTGCAGTGCTTTGACATTTTATGTTTGTTGAGCAGAATAAACAAAAGGATGTTCTAGCTACCTCCATTGTGTTTTAGAACTCTTGCCTATCACCTTTGATAACGTTGCTTGAAGCAGTTTAGAAGTACTGTGTGAATCCGAAGTAGTAGCGGTTGTTGTTGTTTATTATTATTGGATCTAATTATTGTTATGATTTCTCTCCTACCACCCCTCCCCCTTTTTTTTAAATCAGCCGTTTTCCTCCAAGCACATGGAACTCCTATGAGTAATGATATGATGGTGACAATGGGACTGAAACATTGGGAAGATAGGAATTCTTGTGAAAGAAAGGAATCCCCACTTCTTTTAAAGGAGAGCTTGGTCCAGCCCCCACAAGGGGCAGACGACTTTCCCAAAATTACCTCACTTTCTCACCTGAATTTCTCACAGTGAAAAGGAACAGTGTTGTGTTTCCCTGCCTGTACTTGGGGCTCCCTATCCTTGAGGGAACCGTTTAAAAAATCCATTGGAGGCAGTGGGGATCTTATTTTTCTTGTACAAATGACCTGAACCTATACAGGTGAAAGAGAATTCCAAGAAATGTGTTAAGTTTCAAATCAGATTAGTTTGCCCTTCCTTCACTGAGCTGGAATAGGACTTATTCCAACTCAGAGTAAACCCATTGACTTCGATGGGATTTAAATTTTATGTTTCAGTGAGCTTTGAGTAGGACTAAGCCTCACTCCAACCTAGTGGATTTTTTAAAAAAAATAGAAAATTGAAATGGACCCACCTAATCTTCACCTTGCAGTAGCTTTCCTTTCCTTCACAGGACATTCCCTGTAGGAATTATACTCAAATGGCATGGAATAGCTTCTGGTCACGCTCTTCTAGAAAGTTCTCCTGATCCTTACTCTCTGGGATGTTGGCTATCTGGTGATGGTGGGATTGTTTGGTTATGGTTTTGTTCCCAATCAGGAGGTGAAAAAAATTACTTCTGGTCTGTTTACATGTGTGGGGCACAGGAAACAGTCAAAGTCAACATCTGACACTTTCAAATTTGTTTTTTACAATATCACACTAACGTTGTGGTTCCTGATTTTAGTTGATTTCAAGTGCTATCCTCCATTCTAAAATGACACACTTCCATTGTATACAGTGGGCATCCCTTATTTCAGACACCACAGCTCTGAAATAATCATTGTTGAAATTCTGATCCAGGATTCCTGTTCTAATGTCACTTGAGATTATTTCTGCTGCATCTTCATCTAAAGGGTCTGTCACTTTCCACTGGTAGTTTGATTTGGCTCTTGGTGTCATTTATCCCTTCCCTTTGTAGTGCTCCTTTCCTAGATAGTAATAGCAAAGAAGCTGAGGTAAGTTTTTATTCAAATCAGATTTCCCCCCATGAACTTTGGATCTCCAACCGCAGTCCTGGGAAAGAGTGGTTGTTGATATGGATCCCGGCCAACTTGCAAAGTGCACATTGGAAGTGGGTGGGAGTCAAAATTCACAGTCTTAAAGAACCCCCACCATTCTGGTTTGCCAGGAAAATCACTGAGCAGAGCTCAGTGCCATGCTGGTTATATGTGTTCATTTAGAGTGCTCAGTAGGTTGACCAGCAGCAGCAGGAGGAAGCAAAGTCCACAGACTTCGGCCCTTGCCCAATTTCCTTTTCACAGGGAATTTTCTTTCCTCATCCCAGTACTGGAAACATTGGCTCTGTGCTGGATTAGTGAGGTCGTATCTGTGATGATGTAACAGATTCAATTATGTCACTTTCCTGGAGCAGAGGCAGGAACTGTGCAGCCATCTATAACCACTATAACCTCTAATAGTGAAAAAGAAATGGAGGAAAATGGTTGGTCTCCCTGTGGTAGCAGAATCCAGGCTGAATTCAGGTGATGGAGAATTGAAGGGCATAGAACATCTGCTTTGCACCAAGAGGGTCTTCGATAGCCCTGAGCTTCTAGCTGCTCAAAAAGGGCCTGGTACATTGGCGTGATAAATATTGTCAAATATTTATCAAATATTGTCCAAAGGATCGAGTTGGTGGTCTGACAGCTAAAGAAGTCCATGGCTTTTGCAAAACCCCAAACTCATACGAACACATTTTTTTCTGTTCCACCTACACAGAGGAACAGAACTTGCCCCTTGCCCCACACGCTTTGAACTTAGGAGGCTCTTTTGCTAGGAGCAAGCAGGGTTGGGGCAATGGAACACATTCTAATAGTTTAATTGACTGATTCCATGCAGTCAAGAGTATGTGGCATATGTGGATATGTACAGCCACAGTGCATTTCATTTAAGATGTTTCTGCTTTTGGCTGTCAGGGAGCCTCCTGCCCCTTCAAGTCAGTACACAACAATACTTGTGAAACTGAAACTGCTTCATTCATTGAAGAGGAGACACTTGATCCCTAGTGGCTTTCTTGAGCTTTAACATAATAATGGAGTGCTGTTGGTGAAGCTTAAAAATGCCCACTTTGTCTTTCTCTCTCACCCTTCCTCTTGCAGTCCTCTCTGCTTTCCTGGGTTGTGGGGTGAAGACACTTAACAGTTGGTCTGATCAGAATAATGTTTTTCTTTCTCCTCTTTCCTTTTTCTTCTTCCCCAACTCTCATCCATGCTGACCTCCTCTCTTCTCTTCTTCTTTGCTCCCCCTGTGCTTCTCCCAACCACATGCTCTTTCTTTCTGTCTCTCTTGCTGGATACATGAAGCCTCACATCGCTCTTCTATGGAGAGCAAAGTGAAAAGGAGAAATCCCCATCAGAGACCAGCCCACTGGACGCTGACAACAAAGATGTGGTAAGCTTAAGTGGGGAAATTAGGATGGAGCCTCATTCTGCTGAAAGGAGCTTCTGTCACTGTATGTAAATTGGGTCAACCAGACATTCAAGAAAGGGTGGGAGGAGTAGAGATGACTAATGTTTTCAGAGTGAATAGTGCTTTTCTGGAAACCTGCCAATTACGCTATGATATTATTCATCATGAGGCAGACAAATAGGAGGTGATGCTTGGTAGCCTAATGATCTTCATGAATTGCTTTCACTATTTCTAATCCTGCCATTTTCTGAAAAAGTGTTCATCGGATTACATTGTTCTTATCTGGAACGTAACAGTGAAACATTGGCTCCCAGTACATTTCTGAGCACAATTCAAAGTGTTGGTGCTGACCTTTAAAGCCCTAAACGGCCTCGGTCCTGTGTACCTGAAGGAGCATCTCCACCCCCATCGTTCTGCCCGGACACTGAGGTCCAGCTCCAAGGGCCTTCTGGCGATTCCCTCACTGTGAGAAGTGAGGTTACAGGGAACCAGGCAGAAGGCCTTCTCGGTAATGGCCCCGCCCTGTGGAATGCCCTGCCACCAGATGTCAATGAAATAAACCATCTGACTTTTAGAAGACATCTGAAGGCAGCCCTGTTTAGGGAAGCTTTAATTTTTGATGTTTTATCGTGTTTTTAATATTCTGTTGAGAACCGCCCAGAGTGACTGGGGAAACCCAGCCAGATGGGTGGGATATAAATAACAAATAATACTAATTATTTATTTATTAAGAGCCAAGCTGTGTCAGACAAATGGTCCATCTCTCCAAGTCTACTGCCTTTGACAGTGACTAGTACTGTACTGGGTTTTTCTGTGAAAATGCACAGGGAAAGCAAAGGGCACGTACTTGTGTGTTCTTTCTCTTAATGTTTATCTAGGACCATGCTCAGTTACATTGATCTGCACCATATAATTCCAACACAGTTGCAAATGCAGACATAGCCCTAATTTTTGGAGATTGGTAGGAACATCAATAGATCAGCGGTTCTTGCCTAATTGATATCAGTCAACTAGCTCATTCTGTTTCTCCAACTTCCATTCTAGGGATTCTGTTCCTGGCTCCTGTCAGTCTACCAGATGAAGTGAGTACCTTTGGGTGATGACTATTACATGTCTTATTCCAACTTTTTATGTAATTAAATCCTAACACCGTTGCAGTTTTCCGTCAGCCATTTTACTCCACTAGATGTGCGGACACGAATCCCTATCAAACATGGTTGTAAAGCCACTGCTTAGTTGTCCATTTTGCATTGGACCTGAGAATGTGATTATCTCTGTTGTTTTGATGTTTTCTTTCTCTCAAGAAAGGAAAGGAGGGGAAACAGATGGGATTTTGTGGCTCTGTGCTGACATGCCTTTATATCTCTCTCTCTCTCTCTCTCTTAAGGGATGAGGAAATCCAAAGTAAGTGTGGAATCGATGCCACCACCTACCTCTCCTTCCAGCGGCATGTCTTGGTGCTCCTTCTGATCATCTGCGTGCTCTCAGTGGCTGTGGTCCTCCCTGTCAACTTCTCTGGGGATCTCTTGGGTACGTAGACTGCGCCAGGGCAGGGCACAGAAACCCCTCCAGTTGCTCTCCCACAATGTAGTTAGTGGTGTGTGGCGACAGAGCTGCATTCGGACCCAAGGCCTGAGGGACCCTTGTCACCATCCTTGTACTAAGAGCCCCAAAATGCTGCTGTTTGCATAATGTTGGAGGCATGGCTGTGGAAATGAGGGGATTTCTTTAAAGGCACCTCTTGTGACAGTGCCCTCTGGTGTCTGTGACAACTCATATCTCTCTCTCTCTCTCTCTCTCTCTCTCTCAGGGAAGCATCCAGCTAATTTTGGCCGAACCACAATTGCGAATGTCCCCAAAGAGTACGTGATTTCTTTTCCTCAGAGTTCTGTTGTTTTTGCTGCTTGTAGTGATGACCGTTGGGAACAAATGAGGACCATTTACAAACCAAGAGTCCTTCATCAGCATGTCCTGGATCCATTTTTCTTGACATTATAATCCCTGTGTGTGTATGCATGTGGTAAGGTGGCCGCTGTGGTCTAAACCACTGAGCCTTTTGGGCTTGCCGATTGTAAGGTCGGCAGTTCGAATCCACGCAACAGGGTGAGCTCTCGTTGCTCTGTCACAGCATCTGCCAACCTAGCAATTCAAAAGCAAGTAGATAAATAGGTACTGCTGTGGCAGGAAGGTAAACAGTGTTTCCATGCGCTCTGGCACTCATCACAGCGTTCTGTTGCACCAGAAGCGGTTTAGTCATGCTGGCCACATGACCCAGAAAGTTGTCTGTGGACAAACGCTGGCTCCCTCGGCCTGAAAGCGGAGTTGAGCGCCACACCCCATAGTTGAATTTGACTGGACCAGGGGTCATTTACCTTTACCCTATGCATGTGTACCCATGTATGTACCTGGTCTGTGCAGTTGGTATGAGCAATAAGTATTTAGGTGGAAGCCACAAACAGGAAATGTTTTTATCCTCCACAGCAAAGCAAATATGGGGGGGGGGGGAGGGAATAATATCAAATCTGCCAGGGTTGGTCACTGGCTGCAAGAATTCTTTTGAACATTGCTACAACCTCATGGCCCCTTCATGGATCACTGCCTTGCCGTGGCGAAGGGGCTTGAAGAACTCAGAGAAGCTATGAACTATGCCAAGCAGGGCACCCAAGATGAACAGGTCATAGTGGAGAGTTTTGACCAAACGTGATCCACCTGGAGGAGGAACCGGCAAGCCACTCCAGTATCCCTGCCAAGAAAACTCCATGGACAAAGACAACAGGCATATAAAAGTTATGACGCTGAAAGATGAGCCCCTCAGGTCGGAAGGCGTCCAACATGCTACTGGGGAAGAGCGGAGGACAAGTACAAGTAGATCCAGAGCTGATGAAGCGGCTGGGCCAAAGCCAAAAGGACGCTCAGTTGCGGATATGCCTGGAAGTGAAAGTAAAGTCCAATGCTGTAAAGAAAAATATTGCATAGGAACCTGGAATGTAAGAACCATGAACCTGGGTAAGTTGGATGTGGTCAAAAGTGAGATGGCAAGAATAAATATTGACATCCTGGGCATCAGTGAACTAAAATGGACGGGAATGGGCGAAATCAGTTCGGATGACCATCATATCTACTACTGTGGGCAAGAAACCCGCAAAAGAAATGGAGTGGCCATCATAGTCAACAAAAGAGTGGCAAAAGCTGTACTGGGATGCAATCTCAAAAATGATAGAATGATCTCGATACGAATCCAAGGCAGACCTTTTAACATAACAGTAATCCAAGTTTATGCACCAACTACTGGTGCTGAAGAAACTGAAATTGACCAATTCTATGAAGACTTACAACACCTTATTGAAGTGACACCAGAGAAGGATGTTCTTCTCATTATAGGGGATTGGAATGCTAAAGTAGGGAATCAAGAGATAAAAGGAACAACTGGCAAGTTTGGCCTTGGAGAGCAAAACGAAGCAGGGCAAAGGCTAATAGAGTTCTGTCAAGAGAACAAGCTGGTCATCACAAACACGCTTTTCCAACAACACAAGAGACGACTCTACACGTGGACATCACCAGATGGGCAGCATCGAAATCAGATTGATTATATTCTCTGCAGCCAAAGATGGAGAAGCTCTATACAGTCAGCAAAAAAACAAGACCTGGAGCTGACTGTGGCTCAGATCATCAGCTTCTTATAGCAAAATTCAGGCTTAAACTGAAGAAAGTAGGAAAAACCACTGGGCCGGTAAGATACAATCTAAATCAAATCCCTTATGAATACACAGTGGAAGTGAGGAACAGGTTTAAGGATTTAGATTTGCTGGACAGAGTGCCTGAAGAACTATGGATGGAGGCTCGCAACATTATACAGGAGGCAGCAACGAAAACCATCCCAATGAAAAGGAAATGCAAGAAAGCAAAGTGGCTGTCCAATGAGGCCTTACAAATAGTGGGGGAAAGAAGGCAAGCAAAATGTGAGGGAGATAGAGAAAGATACAGGAAATTGAGTGCAGATTTCCAAAAAATAGCAAGGAGAGACAAGAAGGCCTTCTTAAACGAGCAATGCAAAGAAATAGAGGAAAACAACAAAATGGGAAGAACCAGAGATCTGTTCAAGAAAATTGGAGATATGAAAGGAACATTTCGTTCAAAGATTACCATAATAAAGGACAAAAGTGGTAAGGACCTAACAGAAGCAGGAAGACATCAAGAAGAGGTGGCAAGAATAGAATCATAGAGTTGGAAGAGACCACAAGGGTCATCGAGTCCAACCTCCTGCCAAGCAGGAAACACCATCAGAGCACTCCTGACATATGGTTGTCAAGCCTCTGCTTAAAGACCTCCAAAGAAGGAGACTCCACCACACTCCTTGGCAGCAAATTCCACTGTCGAACAGCTCTTACTGTCAGGAATACACAGAGGAATTATACCAGAAAGATATGGATGTCTCGTACACCCCAGGTAGTGTGGTTGCTGACCTTGAGCCAGACATCCTGGAGAGTGAAGTCAAATGGGCCTTAGAAAGCACTGCAAATAACAAGGCCAGTGGAAGTGATGGTATTCCAGCTGAACTATTTAAAATTTTAAAAGATGATGCTGTTAAGGTGCTACAGTGGTGCCCCGCAAGACGAATGCCTCTCAAGACGGAAAACCCGCTAGACGAAAGGGTTTTCCGTTTTGGAGGCGCTTCGCAAAACGAATTTCCCTATGGGCTTGCTTCGCAAGACGAAAATGTCTTGCGAGTTCCTGCGGGTTTTTTCCCCTCCCCCCCCCTTTTCCTAAGCCGCTTATCAGCTGATCCGCTGATAAGCCGCTTAACAGCTGATCGCTAAAAGCCGCTAATCCGCTAAGCTGTCAATGGGCTTGCCTCGCAAGACGAAAAAACCGCTATACGAAGAGCCTCACGGAACGGATTAATTTCGTCTTGCGAGGCACCACTGTCCACTCAATATGCCAGCAAGTTTGGAAAACTCAGCAGTGGCCAGAGGACTGGAGAAGATCAGTCTACATCCCAATCCCAAAGAAGGGCAGTGCTAAAGAATGCTCCAACTACCGCACAATTGCACTCATTTCACATGCTAGCAAGGTTATGCTTAAAATTCTACAAGGAAGGCTCAAGCAGTATGTGGACCGAGAACTCCCAGAAGTGCAAGCTGGATTTAGAAGAGGCAGAGGAACCAGAGACCAAATTGCAAACATGCGCTGGATTATGGAGAAAGCTAGAGAGTTCCAGAAAGACATCTACTTCTGCTTCATTGACTATGCAAAAGCCTTTGACTGTGTCAACCACAGCAAACTGTGGCAAGTTCTTAAAGAAATGGGAATGCCTGATCACCTCATCTGTCTCCTGAGAAATCTCTATGTGGGACAAGAAGCTACAGTTAGAACTGGATATGGAACAACTGATTGGTTCAAAATTGGGAAAGGAGTACGACAAGGCTGTATTTTGTCTCCCTGTTTATTTAACTTATATGCAGAATTCATCATGCGAAAGGCTGGGCTGGATGAATCCCTAGCCGGAATTAAGATTGCTGGAAGAAATATCAACAACCTCAGATATGCAGATGACACAACCTTGATGGTAGAAAGTGAGGAGGAATTAAAGAACCTTTTATTGAGGGTGAAAGAGGAGAGCGCAAAATATGGTCTGAAGCTCAACATCAAAAAAACGAAGATCATGGCCACTGGTCCCATCACCTCCTGGCAAATAGAAGGGGAAGAAATGGAGGCAGTGAGAGATTTTACTTTCTTGGGCTCCATGATCACTGCAGATGGTGACAGCAGCCACAAAATTAAGAGATGCCTGCTTCTTGGGAGGAAAGCAATGACCAACCTAGACAGCATCTTAAAAAGTAGAGACATCACCTTGCCAACAAAGGTCCGTATAGTAAAAGCTATGGTTTTCCCAGTAGTGATGTATGGAAGTGAGAGCTGGACCATCAAGAAGGCTGATCGCCGAAGAATTGATGCTTTTGAATTATGGTGCTGGAGGAGACTCTTGAGAGTCCCATGGACTGCAAGAAGATCAAACCTATCCATTCTTAAGGAAATCAGCCCTGAGTGCTCACTGGAAGGACAGATCGTGAAGCTGAGGCTCCAATACTTTGGCCACCTCATGAGAAGAGAAGACTCCCTGGAAAAGACCCTGATGTTGGGAAAGATGGAGGGCACAAGGAGAAGGGGACAACAGAGGACAAGATGGCTGGACAGTGTTCTCGAAGCTACAAACATGAGTCTGACCAAACTGCGGGAGGCAGTGGAAGACAGGAGTGTCTGGCGTGCTCTGGTCCATGGGGTCACGAAGAGTCGGACACGACTAAATGACTAAACAACAACAACAACAACCTCATGGCAACAAATTCAGGGTCACTGTTTTTACGCACTGTGCAATTTTCTACCTTCTTGTCTACTGCTGGTCTTTGACCTGTTCCCCATATTTCCATCCCCAACATGCATGACTCTGTGATGATCTCAATGCGTAGAGAAAAAAGATCCAGAAACTAAGGTTCTACTTGGTTCCTTCTTTTACAACTATTGGGAAGCTTTTTGCGTGTGTAAAGACGCAGGGGTAATTTGGGGTACTTCTGGGCTAGCCCTCTCTCCATGAAACTGTGATATTGTTATGTGAGGGTGGAACTTGTTGCCTACTTCCCATAATGAGGGATTCTAGGTGTTCCTCAAGAAACAGTTGCAGCTTCCTTATCTTCTGGCCAAGATCCCTTTTGGAAAAAATGTATTTCCTTTTGTCTCCTGTAGTGACCGTCTCCTGTGGCTGCACAGCATCTTTGCCCTCCTCTATTTCATCATCACTGTGCTCTGCATGGCTCATCACTCCATCCAACTTGAATACAAAGAGAATGAGAAGGTAAGAAATACAGTGGCCCCATTCATGCCTTCCCCTTCTGCCCTTTCAGAGAAACTCTGGGCAATGAGGTGTTTTCATTGACCTTTACTAAGGGAGATCCTTGGGTCCAAAGCTGGTTTCAAGAAGTTCACACTGGTATGGTTAGAATGTTGGATTTTGCTCTGGAAGGAGGCGGGTTGAAATCCCAAGCCAGCTGTAAACTTAATTTACTAGGTGGCCTTTCGCAAATTGCTCAGAAGACCAATGAGGCAAGCGTCTTATGTAGGAAAGACTCCTATATAAACAATAATTTTTTACATCTTTATTAATGTTATGAATTAGCTGCAAGTGGGAAGGTTAATTGAATTCAAAAGAGAGAATGGATCCCAGTATTTTTCAGTCAGGTCACCATCCACTGTTGGGGAATTTTGGAGTCTGGTGTCTGTGTCCTTAATGAGAGCTGTGGACCAAAAATGAGAACTCCCTCTTGGGTTTCTTTTATTTTAATTTTCATGCCATCCTATAACAAAATTATTTGAGTGGCCTACAATAAGTATAAAAAAAAATACTAAAGAAAGAAACCCATAAAATAAAGCAGCATAAATATGTGTTTAACAGCTTATCCCTTTGCATAGTCTCTTAATGCCTTGGCAAAATTTCAGAATTAAGCTTTATCTGTACAGAATGCTGGATACCCTGCTTATTTGCAGGATGGGAGTAGTCTGGTCCTGTTGCTCTCGGTGTCTCCTTTTTTCAGGGACTCTCTTCTTTTCTTCTCCCTAAGGTGGCCCGGACCCTGATGGTTACCAGGATTCCCAAAGATATTATGGATCCCTCCTTAGTCATCAAACATTTCCAGTAAGTGCAACTATAAGCTGATACCCATACCTCATAACACAACCCTCCCTCTCCCCTTTCTTCTCTAGCTAGTAATAGTCACTCACTGAAGGTGGATGGGAGACTGCCTGGGTACCACTTATACAACATCTTGGGTCCCAAGATGGGTGAAATGTGGGACATAAATATACAAAAATAAAATAAATACATCCATAAGGTAATGTCTCATTTTTAACCAATTGCTGCTACAACAGCTTTTTAAAGACATATTCTGTATTTTATGGCACCAGCCCAGTCTCCGTTCCCTTGTGACGCCAGGGATGGGATGGGCAGGACTGATCAAGCTCCATCACTTCCTTTTCACAGGTGAGCATGTTCCTTAAATATCTTGATTTTCTCTTCTCAACAGTGAGGCTTACCCAAGCTGCACAGTGACTGGTGTCCAGTTCTGTTCTGATGTTCGCACACTGATGAAGTTGGATTCAGAGAGGTGGGTGTGTTGTTTTTCTGCTGAGACCTGGATTTTTCTAAACCCCTTGGATTCTATCAAGCAGATATCCTGATATCAATTTTACAGTGCAGTAGCAAGCACCTTTCAGCAAGATTGTTCTCACCCCGCCTTGAGAATTGCTTCAGGCACTTTGCAAGACACAAGGGAGAAGCTTGTGTCTGATCCTTTTAACATGACAAAGACTTGCATCTTGGCAATTATTTGCTGCATTTTATTTATTATTTTACTTAGAACACTTAGGCTCCCAGAGTGGTGTACCTTTGATAAAAACAAGATGGTCTCTGCCATCAGGTTTACAATCGAAAAGGCACAGCGCATGAGGGGAAAGGAACAGGGAAGAAAGAGGGGGGGAAAGCAAACTCACATGTCAGTTCTTAATGTTGAATAGTACTTACAATGACCAGCTGGAATGGAAACAGTTAAAGGGCAGACCCCTTTCTGGTCTGTGTCACTTAAACATACCATTTTTACCCATAATTCCATTCAGGCCTCACATTTTAATCTGCAGTTTTAAATAAATTCCTCTCAAGATATGTCTCCAAATACACTGCCTCAAATTACAACTTTTTACTCCGTGAATGAAAGGAGATTTGAGGTCATGACAGGGTTTCTTCTGTGAGTGCAGTTCTTCCATGAATGGAGGTTCCCATTCACAGAGCCAAAGGATCCAGGCCACACACCTTAATACCTATTTAAACAAGTATTTTGTCTGCATATTTAAATAAATATGTAAATGTCAAGAGCTGCACTGCAACGTTATTTCCTAGGAACATCACAGATGAGGTTCTGAGGATGTAATTCTGTAATGCAGGGGTGGGAAACCTCAGACCCAGAGGTTAAATGCGGCCTCCCAGTCCTCTTTATCTGACCCTGAGAACTGCCCCCAGTCCACACTCCTCACTGGCCTGGTTGGAAAGTGTCCCTGAACTATTTTATGCCTCTTTTGCTTGTCTGGATGGAGCATGTATGGGTGTGGAGACACTAGAATGCTGTACGAAGGCAACGTTTACACCTGTTTTTCTGCCCACTTTTGTCCCCACTCACCACTGCCATGTGGCCCTCAGAAGGTTGCCTAGAAGGGAATTTGGCCCTTGTGATGAAAAAGGTCCCCCACCCCTGCTGTACGGAATCCGAAAACCTCAAACTTAAGCAAAGCAATCACAGTTGTGCATGCATGGAAATACACTTACTGCATTTTTCCATGTATAAGACAATATTTTATCCTTCAAAATGATGGGCAAAAATTGTGAGTCTTATACACCGATAGCAGTGGGTGGGTGGGCAGTTGGTGGCAGCAGCCAGCACGAGATTGTCAGAGGCAATTGGCCGTGTGATTGACCTGCTCAACAACTTTGGGCAATCCCCCCCCCCCCAAAATAGGGGTTGTCTTATACATGGGGGCGGGTTATACACAGAACAGTACGGTAATTCTGAACACAATGATTCAATGGGCAGCCTCGTTAACTTTCTGCTCTGCTTCGTTTTTGCTGGCAGACGCAAGGCAATGAAGGGGAGGCTTTACTTCACCACCAAGGCTCAGAAGGAGGGGAAAATCATGATCAAGATCCACCCCTGCTCACGGATATTCTGTTGCCATAGTTGCGGCTTTGAAGAGGTACAGAGTGAAATTCAGGGCCGGCACATGAAACTGACCGTGGGCATTTATGATTGTCCATTACCCTGTTGATTTGTTAGTCTGCTTGCTACCAAGCTAAGCTAGAGACAATTTCCAAGTTTGATTGAGTGATTGCTTTTATACAGTGCTTTTTAAAAAAAATGTTTAGGGGTGCTCTCATTTTGACTCAAGAAAATCTCCATTTTATAGTTCAAATTGGGAAAAATAAATGGACAAAAGTACAAAGAACATGCATTACCTCATATTACACAGCTGACAGTAAAACACCACACATCCGCATTCCACACTGCTTCACATTTTAAACGCTCACTTCCATCTGAGACTCAGGAAATGAAGCTGCCATTGGAGGTGGTAACAACGAAACTGACCAGTCACCATGCTATTCAACGGAACTGATGATTCACCGTGCTAGAGAAGAAACTAAAAATTAAAAAAAAAATTAGTTTCTTCCATTAGATTCACAAAATATTTAGGGGTATGCGTATCCCTGCATCTCCCTAGAAACCACCTTTTCGCCAAGGCGCCCAAACATGATTTGTAGTTTTAAAATATGAAAACAAATGCATGTTATAAAACGCAGAGTGACTGACAGAGTCATCTCAGGCCACACAGGCCTCTCCAAGAGCTGATGGCAACAAGCTCCCTGGCTTGTGTTCCCTCATTCCTGCCTTCCCTCAGGCTGCACAGGCCTTTCTTGAGCAGCCCCAGGGAAGGTGGTGGGGGAAAGGCCTTGCTCCAACAGTTCTCTCAGACCTCTTGATGGTTCTGTCCGGAGCTGATGGTTAGTGCCCCCTGGCCCAAGTCTCCTAGCTTCTGCCTTCCCTCGGGGCACACAGGTCTTTCTTACGCAGCCTCAGGGAAATGTCACCCAGTGACAGGGGAGAAAAACTTGGAAATGGGAGTGTGTGTGTTTTTCTTGAGCACTTGCCTGCCCCCTAGACCCAGTTCATGACAGAGCTGAAATTGGTCTGCTACACAACTGGCCTTCACCTGGTGAATTGGGACCCAGAATTTTGTTAAGCCCAAGTCAGAGATGGGCCACACCAGTGGCACTCTTTCCCCCATTCTGCATGCACATTTTGTAAATGTGTGAGGAGGCTTGTTTGTGTCTCTCTTCCTCTGTGTTCAGAACATAGGAGATAAAGAAAGGATTTTATAAAGACAGACACATGAGGGAATTTATTTATTTTTTAAGGCCCAATGTTTCAGATTAGGACTAAAGGGGATTGTTTGAGCACTGAGAGAAAGCGCAGTGAAGACAATAATTTATAGAGAAATGGATACATGAGGTTAAAAATGGGTCCAGCATTTCAGATTGGGACAGAAGCGGGGATCATTAGAATATCCATAGGCAGTGTGTCTGAGGGAGAGAGATATAGAGAAAGGCACATAAGGTAGTGAAAATTAAAAATGGGCCCAATATTTCAGGCTGGGACTAAAGGCAGGGCTTGGGCTGAAACTGTTACAAACTGTTTCACGGTTCTACGTCATCTCGGAAGACGTGCTTCAGCTTGCACCATCTAGAGGCCTTGCTGGAATACTGTCTGGCAGCTGGCAGCTGTTATTCCAACTGAGACCATAGTCTCCTTGACATAGTTATTGCTGTTCTTTTTCAAGTAGTGTCTGCCTGAAAGGGCTGGAATGACGCAGTTAATCTCTCTCACTTGCATGCACACACCTTCCTGTGACAGCTGATTCACTCCAGTTGCAACTCCTGGGCTAGAATTTGGCAGCTGATGAATGTTTGCTTGGTACCAATTTTATTGCGGAGTCTGGCCTTGGACTTTTACTCCACCTCATTACAGCAAGTATAATCAGTTTACATTGGTGATGGAAAATGCCTAGATTAAACCAGTATATATCATTCTTGCTGACTCACAAAAAAAATAATTGTGCGGTAGTTGGAGTTTCAGGAAGCAGCCGGTGAATGCAGCCTTTCAGAGAATGCGTGAAGACAGAAGATGATAACTTCATTCTGCATTTACTCTCACAGGCATTTCAAAGCAGAACCAATAACTGAGCATGCTTCCTTTTCTCCCTGCTAGGTAGATGCGGAGCAATACTATGGGGAGCTAGAAGAGAAATTGACAGATGAATTTAATGCAGAGCGAAGCCGGATTGCGCTAAAACGCCTCGACATGGCTTTTGTCACATTTCAGGATGAGAGGATGACAGCCACGTGAGTATTCCCTGCTACTACTAATTTCTCTAGGAGTTTGTTCACACTGAACGTCTTAACTTGCACCGTATTTGAGGTCAGAAAGGATTATCTCCAAGGGGAACATTAGGAATATAGGAAACTGCCTTATGCAGAGTCAAACATTGGCCCATCTGACTCAGTATTGACTGATTGGGTGCTGTTTTCCAGGGTTTGGGGCAGTGATCTCTCCCAACCCTATTGGAGATGCCAGGGATTGAACCTGGGACCTTCTGCATCATCATCATCATCATCATCATCATTTATTACTTATACCCTGCCCATCTGGCCGGGCCTCCCCATCTACTCTGGGTGGCTTCCAACAGGATATTAAGAACACAATAAAACATCAAACATTAAAAAACTTCCCTAAACAGGGCTGCCTTCAGATGTCTTCTAAATGTCAGATAGTTGTTTATTTCCTTGGCATCTGGTGGGAGGGTGTTCCACAGGGTGGGCGCCACTACCAAGAAGCCCCAGCCCTTTTGTCCAAAATGGAGCTACATTCTGTATGGGAGTGGTATTGGACCACCCTCCTCCAGCTGTTGCCTCTTCTCCCCCCCAGTATTCTGAAGGATTACAGCCGTGTCTGGTGTCGCAAGCATCCACAACAATCTTCTGTTACCACAGTGGTGAAATCCCATTGCTGGGGGGTCAGCTATGCCCCCGCTCCCAACGACATCATCTGGTAAGTTCCCATGCTTCTGCCATCTTGGTTTTCAAGGGAGCATCAAGGCAAGGAGCAAGTTTAACATGTTGAAATTTTAAGAGTCCGTGTTATACTTTTGGGTGTTTCAAGACCAGCAAATCCACCGCTTTAAACCCTAGGCCAGCCTTCTCCAGCCTAATGCCCCCAATATGTTTTAGAAAACATCTGTCAGCCCCATCCAGCTCAGCATCAGGTTACGGGAGGCTGGCCTGGGCAGTGACATCAGGCAGAAAAGAGAGAGAGATGTAAATGTTCCTTTGGGCACTGATGTTGAAAGATGCTGGTGAGTCCAGAGAGTGTCTGGTTATTCTGGTGCTTTTTTGTAGCCACTGTTAAAAATTCACTACATAAAAATTCAGCAAAATTGATAAAACAGTAATCGAGGCAACTAACATTACATGCTGAAATGAATCCCTAGGGAAATTATTGTTTATTATTATTTATTACATCCGTATACCACCCTTCATCTGAAGATCACAGGGCAGTTCACAACATAAAAATACAAAATGAGAATAGCCTAACTTCTGTAATCTATGCTCTGGTAAGCTATAGGTGGATCCATTAGACTCCAAGGGCAGACCCCTGCAGAGGGTAAAAGGTGCCAAAAGCCTAATCTCAGCAGGAAGTGATCTGACCATGATAAGGGACTGATGTCAGTATCTCCCACTTTCGGATCGCCTTCTTCCTACCCAGTTGAGAAAACAAGGTTCAGAGTGTAGCCTGCCACATGCGTTGGGCCGATGACATTTGGGACAGCCCCATGCTCATTATGGCAGCCATGGAGTCCTGAGCTACCCCAGAGCCAGTGCCTCAGGGAGATTTGGCTGAGTACAACTATGCCTTCAAAGCACATTTCCCCCCTCAGGGCACTGCACTTCATTCCTCAGAGTTAAAATTCCCAGCAAGCCTTCCCAAACTGCAATACCCAGAATTCTTTGAGCAACAAAGTTGTTGTTGTTGTTGTTGTTGTTGTTGTTGTTGTTGTTGTTGTTGTTGTACCACCACCCTCTACCCATAGATCTCAGGGCAGTTCACAATGAAATGTGCTTTGAATGTGTGATATGTACACAATCATAGAGGAGAACCTTAGTATTCAGACACATTCATGTGGCAGAAGGCAGACTTTTTAATATATTTCCACAGGAAAAGTTATGTTACTCTGCGTTGCAACAAAAACAACAGTTTTGTGGTGCCCAAAAGACTAACCAATTTATTGCAGCATTAGCTTTTACAGACCACATTCCAGTTCACCAGTGGCATGAAGAATAATCCTCAAGTGCATGTATATACATAGTTGATTGGAGAATTGTAAGCAGTGAGGTCTGTCTGTAATTTTTGCATTTTATTTCCCTCTGATCTCACTGCTTACTGCCCTTCCATGTGTAGATATACCTGCAACTAGGGTTTACACCGCACGCAACTGATGAACTGGACTCGAGCCCACAAAAGCGTATACCGCAATTGATTTCTTACTGCACCTTAGAATCTTAACTGTTTTTGTATCATTGCTTGTGGAAGAACTGGGTGAAACAATAGCACCATCTGCTGACTGCAGTTAATACACTACACAAAGGTGGTGTAGAAACTGTTCTCGAGGATATTGACAGGATTTTTGCAGCTTCCGCAAGGACCAAAGAAAGCTGCCTTATACTGAGTCCATCTAGCTCAGTTTGTCTATACTGACTGGGAGTTTCTCCTAACCTTACCTGGAGACACCAGAGATTGAAGCTTGGATCTTTTGCATGAAAAGCAGATGCTACACCACTTGAGTTATGGCCCTTCTCCTTGGCCACCTAGCAGACCTATCTGGTTGAAGTGAGTATTCATCTATAGATGCTTCCAAACATCTGCATTATCCAGCAAACACCATACTTTTGTGGGTACAGTGTGCCACTGTTTGGTCATCCACAAAACAAATAATCCTCAAGCCAGTGTTACCTTTTTAAAACAATCACTAATTTCAGCAGCCAGCATGTTGCAAACAACTGCAAACACTTTGTGCACAATCAGTATATTCCTAGTTAGATATTAAGATTTATGCAGAAGTCCTAAACCCCAAAAGTGAGGGCAAGAGTGTTATTATGAGATGGGAACTTCTTAAGTCTGCCTACACTAACCTGGTGCCCTCCATGTGCTTCAGTCTGCAGTCGTGCTGGCTGGGGCTGATGGGAGTTGTAGTCTTAACACATCTGGAAGGCATCAGGTTGACGGCAGCTGCTGTCACCTCTTGGCCGGCTGCCTTCCCTGCACTCCGCATGCTCCTCATGCTTTCTTTTTTGTAGGGAGAACTTATCCGTCAGCGGTGCTTCGTGGTGGGTGCGATTTGTCGTGCTCAACATCTGCCTCTTCATCCTCCTCTTCTTCCTCACCACGCCCGCCATCATTGTCAACACCATGGACATGTTCAACGTCACGCGGCCTGTGGAGAGCCTCAAGGTGCGCACTGCCATCCCTGTGGGGTTCTTCCTTATTGGTACTAGAGCCCAGCTATGGGGAGGGTAACATTCCCACTCCCTGCTTTTCAGGGCTTGCCCATTCCATGCCCCTCCACCCCCAAAAGAGAAGCATTTACCTGTGAATGCATTGGACAGGGAATAAAATCTCTGCCTAATGTCCTGATAGTGGAGCCTTTAGCACTGCTCTGCGCAGGGGAGCCAGACTGCTGTGTGCTCTGTGCTATGGTACTTGCCATCTTCATCTTTGATCTTCAAATGCATCCCGCTACTGAATAGGTTGTTGCACTGAAGGAAGAATGACACAGGTGATCCTCTGGTTTAGAAAAGGAGCTGTGGCAGAAATCTCCCAGCACAGAACAGCCATTCATCCTTTTTTTGCCTTTGATGTGGCATTGTTTTTCCCCAAGCCGCACTTACGGTCAGTGACTGAATTAGCAGCAATGAGAGGGGAACCCAGGCTATGCACTATCAAGGAGAAGTTGTATGCTTTTAGTCCTGTTTCCCAGGGTGCGGCAGAGAGAGAAGCTGCTGGATTCTCAGTAAAAGTATTAAGTAATATTATTCCTCCTGTCTATATCATTTCCCAGAATCCTATTGTCACCCAGTTCTTCCCCACGCTGCTGCTCTGGGCTTTCTCAGTCTTCCTGCCTTTCATCGTGTACTACTCTGCTTTCTTCGAATCGCACTGGACGAGGTAACTCATATCCTTACACCCCCAACTTTTAAAATGGTTTTATGATGGAAACAAACCCCAGGGGTTAGATTTTGTTGCATTACGCATTTTCAGAGTTTCTCTGGGGATCTACCTGGCTGTAAAATTCATTGCTGAATCTGGGAATCCTTTTATCTGGTTGTTTTAATAGCATGGTTTCCTAAGTTAAAAGAAAAAACCTGGTAAACCCTAGAAGAACCCAATGCTTTATTTTATTTATTCATATTGGAGTAAAAGGGTTTGTAACTCTCATTATTGTTGTTGTTATTGTTGTTATTTATTACATTGCTACACTGCCTTTATCTCAAGGTGGTGTACATGTTTCTCCTCCTCCTCCCTATTTCATCACAACAACCCTGTGAGGTAGGTTAGGCTGAGAGACAGTGATTGGCCCCTGGTCATTCAGTGAGCTTCATGGCTGAGTAGGGATTTGAACCCTGGCCTCCAAGGTCCTATTCCAACACTATAACCATTATGCCACACACAATGTACAGTGGTACCTGGGGTTAAGTACTTAATTCGTTCCAGAGGTCCGTACTTAACCTGAAAGTGTTCTTAATCTGAAGCACCACTTTAGATAATGGGGCCTCCTGCTGCTGCCGCGCCGCCGGAGCACGATTTCTGTTCTCATCCTGAAGCAAAGTTCTTAACCTGAAGCATTTCAGAGTTAGCGGAGTCTGTAACCTGAAGCGTATGTAACCTGAAGCGTATGTAACCCGAGGTACCACTGTATGCTGCTTTATTTAAATCAGATTTTATTAAGGCTTTTCATTATACAATACAAGAAAAAACAAACTAATCTAAACAAAAACCAAAAAAAGAAAAATGCAAAGTCCTCATCAAAACCTCATAGTGTGTTTCAGTGACATTCTGTGATATTTATTGCTGAATCTGAGGATGTTTTTATCAGGTTGCTTTAGTAGATTTCGGGAGTTTTACTACAAAATTCTAACCTAGCTCCTGTTACGTTGCTGATTGTCTCTCCCCATGGGATAAATATGGTGGGATAAATATGTGTTGTTGTTGTTTTTCCCTTTTAGGTCAAATGAGAATCAGATCACAATGCACAAGTGTTATTTTTTCCTGGTGTTTATGGTTATCATCCTGCCCTCACTTGGATTGACCAGGTACAAAGCAACTTGCAGATGTTAAAACACAAATCATTCTTCCTTTGTTCAGGCCTTTTGTGAAGCCTCTTGAAGGTTTTGTTTGCAGATTGAATGCATGCTTCCTGTCTCACAGAACACACTGCAGTTCAGCCCCCCCTCTGATAGGGAGACCAGCAGTTCTGAATAAGTAGTTGGCAAGATTTAAAGCCAGAAGTGAATCAGCAGCACTTGAGATTTGGGGGAGATTTGCACGAGTGTGTTTTCCATGTGGTAGCTCAAATTACCACATAAAACTTTGTTTTTTAAGTGATTTGCTGATATTAAGCTTACTGTCATATAAAAAGAAGGTAAACTGAATCCACTCCTTTCAAAAGAGAAAATTAAGCTCACTTTAGAGGTAAATTTATTTAGGATTGAGACTTGACTTGGCACTCCATTCTTCCTTTCTAAAGCAAAATAAATGCTTTCTCGGGCATTTTGATTTGCATGAGAAAGTAGAGACAAAGTAGTAGGTGGTATATCTGTATAAGAGGGCAGTATGTATGAAGGTCCGGAGAGGGGCAAATCACAGGGGCCTTGGGGCTACACAACAAAAATCCTGAAGGCTACACCAGCAGCGGCTGTGGTGGTGGAGCAGAGCCTCCCCTCCCCCCCAGCACCAGCATCGCTATAGCTTCCATGTACAGGCTAGGGCAACGTACTCTGAAGCTGGGAATGCACAGACACACTGGTGAAGCTGGCATGGTGGTCCTGCTGGCATAGCCCCAACCTTTAGGGGGCTAGACTAGTGGCCTGGGGGTCCTGCATAAGTTTCCTTGCAAAAGAATAAGCCTCTGTTGCATTCTTGCTCTCTGTTCTCAGTTTGGATCTCTTCTTCCGCTGGCTCTTTGACACCCACTTTGTGGATCAGGCAGAGATCAAGTTTCAGTGAGTATTGCTCAGAACTGTGTGTGAGAGACAAAGAGGGCTCACCAGTTCTGCTGGCAGGATGGGTGCCCTTGTTTGTGTTTATGAGGTACGTCACGAGCATGTGTGGCCTTGGTTCTCAGCAAAGGTTTCTGGAAGTGCTACTTTCTCCCGGTCTGTTTAGAGCATCTCCCTCCTCTCACTCCTCTGCCCCTGGTTTCTTCCCATCTAGGTGTGTTTTCCTGCCCGACAACGGTGCTTTCTTTGTCAACTATGTCGTCACCTCCAGCCTGATTGGGACAGCCATGGAATTGCTGCGCATCCCTGGACTCATTGTCTATGCCACGCGGCTCTGCTTTGCCAAGTCTGAACCGGAGCGACTCCACATCAAGCGGGTTTGCGGTTTCGTTACTTTCTCACTCACACTCAGCCACATGCCGTCCTGTCTTAGGACCAGAAGGCTGTCCTCTTGGCACTTCTGTGTTTTGTGAATCTCTGGGATTCCCTCTTGTTATGTTTTGTTCTGAAGCAACTCTGTCCTGTAAGGGTGTGGAAATGCCACCCACCCCCAACCAAAAAACTCACAAATGGCCAGGCTTGAGGTTCAGCTTCTCCAGAGGTTTATGAGAAACATCAACTTAGGGCAAGCTTCAGTCCTGGAGAGTTATGAGTTAGGATTATATATATATTCTATGTGTTTCAGCTGCATACTATGCAGTGTGTGAGTGAGAACAAAATTTCACTTCTTGAGAAGCTTAGCTTTGTCTTTTCACAGAAGGGCACTTGCCTCTGCATTGTTGTTGCAGATAGAATATTGGAAAACAAGGACAGCAATCTTGGGAGAAGGGTTCTAGTGGCCCAGGTTCTTATGGAGCAGGAATCTCATGAAAGTCAAGCTGTATTTGTGAGATCACTGTCATTATACTTATCATCCAAAGGGGACCCACCTCTTTTACTGTGTCACTATCTGCTGGCCCCACTGCCTTCCACACTTTGGGGGAGGGAGTAGGTTTGAAGTGGGATCTACACATGTCTAGGCTCCCTGTGTGCACAACCCTGCCTATACGATCCTGGTTGTGTATGATGCTAAATAATGTAGAGAATCTCCCCACTTTAGACTTCCTCCTCCTGTGAGTGGAGGGTGGTGTGGCTGGGCAGCGGAGATGCAACACGGAGGACCTTAACATAATTTCAATCACATGAGTATTAGACACCCAAAGAGGGCTTCTGATTGGCCCAAAGCAGACAATGCTTAACACATTGACCATGGTTAGCACTGTTGCCTAAACACTGCTTAACATCCCAAAGAAACATTGAAACCATGATGTAGCTTGTAAAGGGCATATCTAAGGAGATGTTAGCAAAACCTGGTTGTTGTTTTGCAGGCAAGAGAAGCTCAGGAGGCAGGGAGGCAGAAGCTGCCTCAACCACAGTTTGCTCAGTGCAGGCCAATGCAGTGGTTTGCAACCTATTTGAACCATGATTTTGCATCCTGGTTTGTGGCCAATACTTAACCATGATTTAGGTACAGAGATGTAATGCTTAACCGTAGCTAAGGGAAACAAATCATATTGGCTCAAAGCTTTTAAGTGTGCTAACCCAGCCAACAAGTGTTCTTTTAGCTCTCCTCATGATGAAGTAGAAGACAACAGGATAAATGTGCTGCTGTGTTTTCCTTAGAATCAAGCTTATGAGTTCCAGTTTGGATTGGAGTATGCCTGGACCTGCTGTATATTTGCTGTTGTCATGACCTATAGCATCACCTGCCCCATTATTGTCCCCTTTGGTAAGTATCTCTGCCAGCCCTCAAAGGTCCTGTCCTTGTCTAGTCACTTGAGAAAATCAATATCCTAGTCAGATTTAAGGATGTACGGGGAAGGATATGGGGAATAAAGATGGGCTGCTGGGCAGGGCAGCTGCTGAAGTTTGCCTAATAGGATTCAGGGCAAAACGTGGGGCTCTGCTACCATGCAGTTGTGATTCACAGCTAAAAGCAGCCTTACCAAAATCCACATGGCTGCACTCCAATCCACTGGGCAAACACTGGGCTGCCATACTTTCTATATTTAAAAACTTTAGATCAAGAGTAGCCAATATGGTGCCCTTCAAATGATGTTGGACTCCAACTCTCATCTTCCCCAGTTGGGAATAATGGGAGTAATCCAACAGCATCTGAAGGGCACTATAATGCCTACCCCTGTCTTAGATGTTTTTATGCATTTGTGCTCAAGGCTGTAGCCTTGACGCAAGGGGAAGGACTGTACCTTAGTGTAGAACATGTGCTTTGCACGCACAGAATCCACATTCAGTCTCTGGGAAACTCATTCTGAGACTTTGTAGAGCTGCAATCAATTGGTAGAGACAATACTGAGTCAATTAGTGTAGATGCTGCTCTGACTCAGTTATAAGGCAGCTTCCTGTGTTCCTCTACCAACACACACACAGAGAGATATTCCAGGCTCCTCTGAATTATTAGTGTTCTGGGTTTGGTTTGGTTTGGTTTGCTTTGGTTTGCTTTGCTTTGCTTTGGTTTTAATAAAAAGCAAATCTCTAGCTCAGGGTTTCCCAAACTTGGGTCTCCAGTTGTTTTTGGACCACAATTCCAATCATCCCTGACCACTGGTCCTGCTAGCTAAGGATGATGGGAGTTGTAGTCCAACAGCAGCTGGAGGCTCTGTGTAAATAATGTAATACAGTGGTGCCTCGCAAGACGAAATTAATCCATTCTGCGAGTCTCTTCGTCTAGCAGTTTTTTTGTCTTGCGAAGCAAGCCCATTGACGGCTTAGCGGATTAGCGCTATTAGCGCTTTTAGCGGCTTTTAGCGGCTTAGCGGATAAGCAGATAAGCGGCTTAGCAGCTTAGCGGCTTAGAAAAAGGGGGGGAAAGGGGAAAAAAACGCAGGAACTCGCAAGACATTTTCGTCTTGCGAAGCAAGCCCATAGGAAATGCGTTTTGCGAAGCACCTCCAAAACGGAAAACCCTTTCGTCTAGCGGGTTTTCCGTCTTGCGAGGCATTCGTCTTGCGGGGCACCACTGTAATGTGTAAATAATGCATATTAAGCTACATTTATTTAGGTTTTAGCTCTTTCACATTGAATTATAAAACCCCATTCCCGAAGTACACTTTCTGGACAGAAAATGACTATGGCCTTGTACTTTGCCTGGTGTACAGGATTTGTAGTCCATTCTGCCCAGTACTCCTGGCTGGCAGCAACAGTCACAGGCAGAGGTCCTTCCCAGCTCAGCTACCTGGAATCCTTTTTAACAGAAGAAGCCAGGGATTGAATCTGGGGCCTCCTGCATGCGGAGCACGTGTCCCACTACTAGCTAAGCTGTGGCCTCTCCCACTGAATCGTCTGCTGCAAAATCTCTCTTGGCCAAGCCCCTCATCATCTTGCCTACCGGCATCTCCTTTGACCATTCCTTGTCCTTTTGCTCCCATATCTGTGCCTGCAGGTTTGCTGTATATGCTGCTGAAGCACATGGTTGACCGCTACAACATTTACTATGTCTACATCCCCACCAAACTGAACCAGCGCATCCACACCGCAGCTGTGAGCCAGGTGGTGGTAGCTCCCATCCTCTGCATGTTCTGGCTGCTCTTCTTCTCCGTCATCCGACTAGGTAGGCAAGGACTGTCATCAAGCATACCCTGAGCTGAACCTTCTTCCTCTAAGACTCGGGCTTGTTGACATTTATTTAGGAAAGGTTGAGTAGTATCCAGACTGAGCGCATCCATTTACCTGTCAGTGTTTGTAAAAAGCAAAAAAAAAAAAAAAAGGAAAGGGTTCTGACCTCCCTTTGTCTCTTCAGCCTGGTCCTCGGACCCTTGGCTGCATAAAAGAGTCCACGAGAATATCCTTGCAGAGTTTTATTCTTAACAGTCTTTGTGCAAAACACGACTGAATAACTATACACACCAGCACTAACCAACCAACCAACCGACCCAAACACCAGCCACAGCACAAACTAACATTTCTCACTTTATATATACAACCTGCTGCAGGCCGCTGAGTCATGCTGACCCAGCTTTATTCGCATTAAAGAAACAGCGGCCATTTTAGCCAGGACATTACCCCCAGGAAGTTGCTTTGAATGTTGTGTTGGCTGGGGCTGGTGAGTCCAATAACACCTAAAGGGCCAGAGATTCACCACTGGTGATTTAGAGAGCCCTCATCCAGATGTGACAGGCCTTGCTCCTAACAAAAGCAGGTTTGGGTCTCAGGAGTTGCAGACTACTTTAAATTGTAGGCAGAGAAAGCAATGGCGCCTAATGTCATTTCCTGGTCTGTCAACACTGTAGGCTCCATCAGACCCATCACCATTTTCACCTGCGTGGTCCTTGTCTCCTGCATCCTTTCTTCCTTCTTTGGCCTTTGTCTGAAGAAGCTGCATCCAAGGAAGCCCTCCAGTTACCAGGTAAGAAAGGCAAGAATGTGCCCAGTTTACTGTGTGCTGTTTCTTACATTTGCTCACAACCACTTGTCACCTGAGCTACATGAGGAAAATCCAAGCATGGGGAGATGGTTACCACAATATTATTTACAATGCATGTACACACTTCTCAGACTAGCATGTTCCACCCACAACCACTTTTAAAATGTTGCGCTACATACATTTGCTTTGAAATGGATGGATGCGTGCATTAAACCTTTTACCAAAAAGGTGAAATGCTTGTCAGATCTACTTTAGAAAATACATCTAGAGAACTGGATGCCTTGGAACACATTCTGAACAGAGGAGTTTATCTTTGGTACCAGAACTGATCTCACAGTCCTGTCAGACTAAAGTCTGGTCCTGGTTAGCATTCTTGGTTTCAGCAGCCAAATTTAGTCAGGGAATGTTGTTTTATTGCTGTTGTTAAACAGATAAGAGTTAGGAAACCCTTGCTGAAACACCGCAAACCAGGGAGAGATGTACTAGTAGACCTCGACTGACCTCTGCCCCACTCCTTCTGACAAATGACACAAACACAACATACAAATACGCAGAATACCGGGGAGGGGGGGAATCAACTCTCAAATGCTGACCAAAAGAATATAGTTCTGTCCAGGTTTGGATACTGTAGGTGAAGCTGTCTAATCTTGGAAGAATTATGTATGTGCTTATTGAATCCTGATGACTCCAATAAGGAATTGCATAGGACTTCAAAGTATCAACGAGAAAACAGAAAAAGAAATGCTGCTGCAAGTCTTGCTGATATTTTACATTGCTGATATTTTACATACTGGGTATCCCTTTTATTGTTTCCTGGTTTTGGGGGGCATTCATTTTGGGGGGCATTTTTTCTCCCTCTTTATGGTTGCATTATTCTTCAGTGTTACATTTTTGTACCTCAAAAGGCACTATAATACACTGAGTCACACAACTATTTTTCACTTCCCCACAATCTTAGTAATTGCCCTTGAATAGCCTGAAAACAAAGAGAAGTGCATTCTCAGAGTGTAGTGACAGCTCATTTTGTGCCTTTTAGGTTTGTATTCCACTTTTTCTCCAAGGAGCTCCAAGTAGCATGTGTGCTGTATGGTCCATTTTGTCCTCACAATAATTTTGTGAGGCGTTTTAGCCCATGATCTTCGTGAATGAGTGGATATTTGACCCGGGGGTCTCCCTAGTCTAAGTTCAGTAGTATATCCCCTTACACGAGGGTGCTTTCACAAGGCATCCACCTCAAAAATAGCCATGATCTATTGGCCTACAGCAGGGATGGAGAAGTTTTGACCCTCCCATTGGTTCCAGCCAGATAATAGGAAATGTAGTCCAACAATATATGGGGGGCTCCAGGTTTGTAACACTTGGTTTTGGGAGAATCACAATTTTGGGAGCTACGGGTCGAGCATCAATCCTTGTTTTTCTATCCCTCGCCCAACTTTATTCTCCTCTCCACCTGCAAGCAGATGTCTGAGCAATCTGAAGGTGCCTTCAACGATACAGAAAGGAGCAGCATCTCTTCAACCCCCAATTCAAATGTAAGTATATCTTCCATTTCCTGAATGCCTCCCTTACTGCCTTGCACACTTGCTTGCAATGTCCCGGTTCCCTCATGCAGACTGGCAAGGTCCACATGCCAGCGTTTCTGCCATCACTATCCTTTCACAAAAGGGAAGAGTTACAGGAGAAATTTGTCTTTTCAGCAAGATGCAAAGCAAAGGACCTCAGAATTGTAACTTCCTTTCTCTTTGTGTTGTAGATGTTTGTGGCTACAGTGCTTCAGGAGCCAGAACTAAGCCTAACGCCAGCAGCCTCCCCAGCTCACCAGTCTTACGGCACCATGGGCAGCCGCCTGGAGCAAGCCGAGAACATGGAGGAGGGAGGCCTGCAGAGCTTTGAAACAGAGCTGGAGAGCACGGAGGGCGAATACAGAACCGGGCCAGTGCTGGATGACCAAACCCGCTATCATTGACCACCTGCTCTCAGAGTGATGAGACAGACCAGAGAAACAATTTGAGTATTAAGAGTGCCGGAGGGAAGCATTATGTCCCAAGGCCTAGATTGCCCTGAGTTGCCATATCAGTCCTGCTGTAAACCAATTTTGAGCAAAGGTCTGGTTTTGCTACTTAGGCCAGAACCACTCAGGCTGATGCACAATGGGCCTTCAGGGCTGCAGTTCTCTTGGCCACAGTGTTGGGATGGCAGCTCAACTCTCCAGGAGATGGAACGAACAGGGAGGTTCTGCGTAGGCAATGTTACTTCAGTTTTTTACTCCCAGCTGTTTAACAGCAGCATGTTCCACATGTTGCCTCTCATCCTTCTGCTCCAGGGCTACAGACTGCCATTGCTTGACTCTTTTTGTGTCTTCTGACAAATCTTCCCTTCTCTCCGTTGCCCCAATTGGTCTCCCTCGCCTTCCACTATTTTTGCTTTTCATTTATATTCTTTTTGGGGGGGGGGGGTAGAGGAAGATGTTTCTCTAGTGGGGGCAGCCTTCTCTGCTCAGGCCAGCAGGAGCAAGAGACTGTCTGGATTTAAATAGCATCATGCGCCCAGTAGCTACAAACCTTTCTATAAAACATTTGGGTGTGGGTGTGTGGAGTAGAGAGCAGAATGGTGACTCCCGAGACACATTCAAGTTGACTGCACAGCCCAGTGTAATGCATTTGTTGCAGAAGCAAAGTCCCAATTGTTTCCTGAATGCAAGAGGGGCATTTGCAAAAGACAGGTGCTTTAGCTGCTTCATTTTTTATATGCCCATTTGTTGCTGCTGCAGTTGTTGCTTTTGCCCAAATTCACTGCCTCCGAAAAAAGACTTACTTTCTCAGTGTGGCCTAAGTGACAGGCCTGACTTGTCTCTGTTTTTCTAGGTTTGACTGGTTGTGTGCTTTATGCCCAGAATAATTGTCATGATCGGATTTTTGCTTACCTTTTTTCCAACCGTGTTGGAAACTGCCTGGTTCCTTGTTGGAAAGCAAACTTGAAGGCGGAGGGGTGGGGTGGGGGTGATGAATGAGATTGTGTAGAAGCTGAGCCCAAACCAGACAGGACAGCAGCAGAGCTGTGTGTATAAATCCAGATCTGATGCAAACCCCTAGAAACCAGGGGTAGAGTCAAACTTTTAAGGCAAGAGGAGAGCATGTGCGGGAGAGGAGCTAAACGAACAGCTAGCGCCCTGATTAGAGGGCTAGATAACTTTCTGCAGGGGGTTGAGCCCTGGGGAGGGTTACGGGCATATCACTCATATGCCCCTTTTGCTCCATAAAATGGATCTCCACACCTGCTTGACTTTCAGCATCTTCGTTACAGATCCAAGTTTAAACATATGGTTATGCCACGATCACATCTAATTTGGCACTGGCTTGAGAGCTGGGTGGGATGGCAGGCAGGCAGTGGGGACATCTTGACCCTTCTGTGACAATAACCCATTTGTACACCAGCATGTTCTAAGCTGCCAGTGCACAGGCTGCATGATATCACAGGCCCAAACCTGGCCAGCCTCCTTGCCTCCAAATGATAGGTGTGCCTGCCAGGATAGACTTGTGCATGGGAATGACTCCATTTTACTTCGAAACCTCCACTGTTGTATAGGACTTTCTCTGGCTCAGCTGCATTATATACTAGCCCATTAGATCAGTGCTTCATCATCATTCATGTCAGTAGAACATGAGACTCTTAATCTATGATTCTGCAAAGTCCCTAGGAGCAATGGAGTGAGACCTCTCGTGGGCTGCTGTGCTCAGAACCTGGGATGAGGCTGTCCAAATTTTTTTACTTAGGAGCTAAGTAAAAGCCGCAAGAGAGCAAGCAGGAAGGAGAAGTATTAGGTGACCTGCATACAAATCAGAATTGCCATGCCCTTTTTCTAGCAGGACTCCTGTGTGCTGAATTACTGCCTGTATCACAACTCTTAAGCGGGTGGAACTTTCCTAGCATGCTGGTGCCGTAATTGGGAAAGTTGTTCCCAAGCTACTCTGTCGCTGTTATAAGAGGTTTGCCTCTTAGATTTCTGCTGCCCATGCAACTGTCAAAAGGCACAGTAGGTGTGGGAAGAGAAGGTAGAAGAAGCCCTGTTTCCATCTTCAAGGCCTGTTTTAAACAAGGCAGATCTAGGTTGCCCACTGCTGTTTGAGAAACAGAAAAAGGCCTTTGTGATTATAGCGAAATAAAAAGATTTATATTAGAAGCTTACCTGCAATTACTATCCAGGAAGTAAATCCCATTAAAAGCAGTGGGAATTATGCCCAGGTAAATCTGCTTCCCAGAATTTCCTTTTTTTAGCTGAAGATCATTCATACACCTTGCCACAGATAAAAATGCCTATAACACAGCATTCCTTCTAATATATAGAGGCTGCATAGGGACTTCATAGAGTAAGTCTCCATTCCTGCCCCCATGAAGCAAAAGCCCAGCATCCGAGGCAGCACAAAGGCTTGGCTACATCTGTGTCTCTAGGGTAAGCTGCCCACTTGTTTCTTGCTTAGTTACTCACATGTATGTAAGAAAGGCAAACTAGATAGAGTGGCCAAATGCAAATGAGGAAGGACAGTGGCACCTATAAGAGTTGTGCAGCAACTTAGACCTGCTGAAATCCCTCTTGTGTCCAGATACAGTGGTGCCCCGCAAGACGAATGCCTCGCAAGACGGAAAACTCGCTAGACGAAAGAGTTTTCCGTTTTGGAGGTGCTTCGCAAAACGAATTTCCTATGGGCTTGCTTCGCAAGACGAAACGTCTTGCGAGTTCTTGCGAGTTTCCCCCCCCCCCTTTTTTCTAAGCCGCTAAGCCACTTATCAGCTGATCCGCTAAGCCGCTAAAAGCCACTAAGCCGCTAATAGTGCTAATCCGATAAGCCGTCAATGGGCTTGCTTCGCAAGACGAAAAAACCGGCAGACGAAGAGACTCGCGGAACGGATTCTTTTCGTCTTGCGAGGCACCACTGTATTAATGGTTGTGGGGCTCTGTCTTCTTTTGCATCTGGCTACCTTAGGACTAGTTAATTAAAAATTGGTCACTGTTTTTAGTTCACCCAGGGCCGCAGAGAGGAAAGGTTAAACGCTTACACCGCCACCAGTGCAACAATCTAATTCTGCTTGGTGTTTAGTGGAATACGTTGGCAGATCCAACCACAAATTTGCCATGGTCAAACCTGTACAGCCTAGAACTCTCTGCTGAGAGGTGGTTTCCAGAGTCTCAGGCAGAGTACAAAAAAATCCCACCTTTAATGTAAGAATTAACAGGCAAAGTATCAGTCAGCTGGTGCGATGAGATACGTCTATTTTGCTGGATGAACACCATGCTGCTTGAGTGTACGTACAGTAAAATGCAGTATATTAATGTGTAGTCCCATGTAGAATTTTTCTAATGTGTTTGGCAACCCTGAGATCCTTTTAACTGGGGAGTGAACTTCAACCTTATCTATGCAATACAGATTATCTTTCATTGCTTTAGCTTCTCTCATGTGCGGCCACGGAAGAGTCTGTAGCGTTATTCTCCACACTGCAGCCTTTTATTATGGAAAGAAAAGGCACCCTTTAAGTTTATTGCGTCAGTGTAGTAGTAAATGCAGCAGCCCAATTTCAGAAGCAGTTTGTGCCATGCACAGTCACCTGCCCACTTTTTAAAAAACAGGCGAATGAAAAAATGGACATGTTAGTGAACAAGTGATGAAGATACAGAGAGCCATAAAGCAATCTCCAGTTTAACTGAAGAGAGTTAAATTCAGTTTTTTAAAAAACTGGGTTGTGAGTTGTTTAAAAAATAAATAAATGTTTTTTCCAGGGGCTGGGGGTTCTTGGAAGCTGTCCAAAGAGGAAACAAGCACATGCATAAGAGGAATGGTCGGTCTTCTTGGTGTTTTGAGGTTTCGCAGAAAATTGTGAGACAGTAAATTGTTTTTGCAGACTGTGTCTGCACCTTTTGATGTTGCTTGTGGCCTGCAACTGTATTAGTTATTCTGTTCCAGGAGCCAGTCCTGTCACCTGTGACAGGTTTCAGAGGCAGAGGGTTGGAATGTTGAGTATTCGTAGCACAGAAGAGGGTGTGTGTGTACACATATGGAATAAGTCATGTGGTTACAAAAGAGGACTGGCTTAAATAAAGGCAACACACCACAACTGAACTGGTGAGCTCCCATCCTCCAGAAGCTGGCAGGATTGCAAGGCTCCAGCTTTGTGGGTATAAGTTTACAAACCTTTCCTGTACCCTTTGGGGACTATCTGCCTTTAGCAACATTTGGTAATGCACATCATTGCTCCAAATAATCTCACACACATGTCTGTTGCAGGATGTGTAGTCATATTGTCCCTAAAATAGTCATTTTAAAACTTGATGTGAGCAGTAGAGAACTGGTGATTCTGCAAGATCCAGCACCAGCTATGTCAGTGAATAGGTGGCTTGAAGAACCGTCTGTCTGCCTTGGTAAGATTGCTTGGCTCATCCTCCAATGCAGCAGGACTGAGCTAATGACACATCTGAAGCTATGCCCACATAACTTGGAGGAAGCCCTGCTGACTGCAGTGGAACTTAACATCTGAGTGAATATGCACAGGGTCAGGCTTGCTTCTGGTGTATTAGAGGATAGGGCCTCCTTATCCAAATGAGTCTCTTTCATGTAGTATCAATAGTCAGGCATCTCTATGCTATTATCTGTGCTGGGTTTTTTCAACATTTCCCACAGGTAAGAAATTGGAGCCACTCGAGTCCTCAGAGGAGGGAGCAGCAGGGCCACATCTGCCAGAAGGAGAGGAAAGGTTAAATTGAATACTGTGGCTCGTTTCTGAAAGGGGGAAGGTTGTGTATGCCTCACAAACAGGCAGAGAAGTTGAGGTGTGGAACCCCAGAATGTGACTCAGTTGAAGGGGCTCACCTTAATCCAGCACGAATACCATCACAGGTTTCTCCCATCCTATTATCAAGTGCCATAGCTGGCTGCATTTGAGGAAGGGGGTCAGGACCAGTGCTGTAGCGTGAGTAAGCGGTTCCTTACTACTCCCTCCTTGGAACCTATGAAATTACCTTTGCCTAGTCACATGCTAATGTAGCAAACCTCAAGGCCTCCTGTCTTAGCTGCTTCTCTTTTATGGAGGCAAAGTGCCTGTGAGTTGGGTATGGTGTCTTTGGGAAGCTCTGGTCTTTTGTCTTTCCCTTGGCTGTTGCCCTCTAGGAATGTGCCAGAGTTATGTATCTTCTTGTTATATTTATTGCTATGACCGTGCCTTGAATAAAGTTACTTCGCCCAGCTGGTGCCTGGGGTTGAGCTGCACATGTTGATGCAGAGTGATGCTAACTCAAAACAGGAGGAGAAGGAGGCCCTTGCCAAGCATATCAGAAACCTGAGAGGTCCCCTTTTGCTTTTGTTCAATGAGAGAGCAAGGTCTTGGGCGTAATGAGAAGGAAAGCTCAAGTAGTTTAGGTGGTGTGATAGCCACCTTCAAATAGCCAAAGGGCTGTCACATGTAAGATGGGACAAGCTTGTTTTCTGCTGCTGCAGAGGGTAGGACCCAAACCAATGGATTCAAATTACAAGAAAGGAGATTCTGCCCAAGCAATAGAGCTTTCTGACAGAGCTGTTCAACTGTGGTACAGACTCCCTCAGAAGGTGGTGGACTCCCCTTCCTTGGAAGTTTTTTAAGCAGAGGTTGGATGGTCATCTGTCAGGGATGCTTCAGTTGTAATTCCTCACATTGCAGGAGGCTGGATAAGATTGCCCCCAGCAGCCATCCAACTCTGTATCAAAAACAGTTTAAAACAACTTGAAATCACAAAAATAAGGTGAGTCCTGAAAATATACACCTCAAGTGTCAAAAGGCAGGCTGAAGAGTTGCATCTTCCGCATCCTCCGGAAGCTGTATAATGAAGGTGTTGGACACACCTCTGTGGGAACCGAGCTCTGCAGATTAGAGGCTGCCACAGAAAGTGCCCTATTCCAGGCCGCCACTACCCCAAGCCTCAGAGCAGAGGAACTCCCAAGAGGGCCCCCTCTGCCAATCTCGGCATCCGAGGGTCTGTAGCAAAGGAGCCTGTCTTTCGGCTGTTTGGCCAGTGCATACCTAGTCAAACTAAGAAATAGTATTTTTTTTAGCCTCTGATAACCTCACTCCCACCCAGGACAAGTCCCCACCACTCTGGTAATGAGAAAGGATACCTGCTGCTGCTGCTGTTGTAGGCAGCCATCTGCCTCGACAAACTCCTGCTCTGGTTACTATGGAAATGGGAGCTCCCACAAAGCTAGCTTCCTCCTGCCAGGATTCTTATGCTTAGTATAAAACCATAGGGATGGTAAATTCCCCCTCACTTTCGGAGGAACTCTTGCGGTTCTAGTCACCTGGCCCTGACCCAGGAGAACGTCCAGACATCCACCCACACCTGCAACCTTCTCAATGATGGCAGTGGAGGATGGCAAAAAGGGTGATGAGGCCACTTACACATGACTAAAAGGGCACGTGCTAATTTATATGTAAAGATGCAGATTCAGAAATACCGTAATTACAACAAGTGAAATGCAATACAACTGACTGTAGTGGGGAGTGACTGTGACCCCATGATCAGCGTGCCTTTTTAGTCTTTCCAGAGGAGAGAATAGCTCATATAAGAAACCCTCCAGGATCAAACACAAAGAACCATATAGTCCAACATCTTGTTCTTACCATGACTGAGTGCATGAGTTTCTTAAGCAGGACATTCTCCCCACTCATGTTCCCCAACAACTAGTATTCAGAAGCATATTGTTCCCAATATTGAAGGTTGTACACAGCCATGGTGAGTAGCTGTTGGTAACCTGAATGAATTTGTCTAATCATGTTTCAAACCTAACCAGGTTGGTTGCTATCACTACATCTTGTGATAGTGGATTCTGTGCTGTGTGGTGAACTTCCTTTTTTTCTGTCCTTAATCTCCCAGCGTTTTAGTTTCATCGGATGAAGTACTATGAAGCAGAAAACCTTCCCTTTCTCCACACCAAACATAATAATACACACGCTTCACCCCAATTCACCTTTCTTCTAAACTGAAAAGTCCCAAACATTGCAACCTTTCGTCATAGGGGACTTGCTTCATCAGCCCCTTGATCGTTTGAGCTCCCAATTTCTGCATCTTTTGCAGCTCTGCAAGGCAACCAGAACTATTCCGTATTGGTTCGACCACAGAATTTGTATAGCAGCTTTATGTATAGCATAAAATTTGCATAGCAGTCTTTCCAGACTGTTCCCAAGCCAGAATTCACCTTATTCACAGCTGCCGCACAGCTATCACACAGGACTGGCATGTCTAAGAGAGTGTTGAGATTATACTCCTCTCACGCTGCTACTTTCCCAAGTAAGTGAAATATAACAATTTTTACTTTTTAGGAGACCCACAACACCTCAAACAGGTCTGAGATACAGCAACACCATGTTTTTTATTTCTTTTGGAATGCAACAAAATATGGCACACACAAAACATGAAGAGAGCTGTGAAAAGCTTACAAAGGGCCCAGCTTTATATGCATGGGGTTGGGGTAAGCTATCCCCTTTCTCCTTGGCATTTAATTTTCTAGGTGCAGCAAATGTTTTTGTATGGGGAACCATTTCATCAGTCTACCCTCCCTGTCAGAGTCTGAAGCAGTGGAACCCAGAAATAGGCTTATTTCCTCCCCTGCTGCTTCAGAGAACTAGGCCTCAGTCACAATGGTTATAAGACTGGCTTGCAGTTTTGTAACGTCATGGGACACACAGTTGTTTAATACAAAGCTCTGCAAATAATTTCAAAAACCCTAGTTTGAGGATTCAGGTTCTCTTTTCTAGACAGCATGAAATCAGTGCATTTAAACACAGTTCTTACATTTGTGCAGGAGAAAGCATTTCTGATGACAAAAGAATGTGACCGTGTCTGGGTCATTAATATTTGTTTTCTCAATTGCTACTTCCGTGAAGCAACTTTCTGTTTGCCTCTAGGAATTTTAAGTTTTATCCAGCTATTAGCACTCTCGCCACCACCATCATTCACAATAAGTTTAGGGTGAGGGATAAACAAAGGAATCTGATCTACTTCCACAAACCTAGAGCTGTTTGAAAGTGTCTTCCTGAGATTGGGGTATTTGAGCAGGGAGGAAGAAGGGATAAATTGTCAGAGGAACTAGAGCCTCTATCCTCCCCACCTGGGTTGTGAGTATACAAAATATGTCACTTCCAATACACCCACCCCAACCCCAACCCAAAAATAAAAATAAAAATTGAGAAGGTCTGATCCCGCCAGGCTAGTGCTCAACATCTAGGGAAGAACTAGAATGAGAGGGGGGCTCATTGGCTCCACCTACAGTTGGGCCTCTCTGTTTTCTGCCCCAGGGGGCACCAGCCATCCCTGCTGGCATTGCCCCTTTTGTGCAGCTCTCAGCACATTTCAAAATAGCTGTCCCTAGGCTGCTTTGGAGTTTAAATAGAGAGACATGATGGAAAACTCAGAAAAAGAAATTGCTCACGAAACAGAAAAAGGCATGCACCTCCCGACAAACACTGCAACAAACTCAAACACATCTCTGAACTAAGCTTTGACACACTACGGGTTCCCCTCACACGTGAACCAAATTCACGATCGCGAGTGGGCAGTTGTTGGCACTTCGTATGGAAGCTCACATATCGTATATAAATCACAAGATATGACCGGGTAGGACTTGCATTTGGTCTGTTGATCATGTGTAAAGCACAAGCAAAAAAAAAATGGCTTCCCAGAGGCCCAGTAAATTGTTTGTCACTAGTTCTACTGGGACAGGGAGCTCCAGCCATAGGCCTAATTAGGGCTCCCAGGCCTTGACGGTTGGGCCTGCTAAACTGTTTTAGGTGAACTTTAGCTACCTTTCATGGGCCCAATGTCAACCACTGGTCGTTCTCTACCAATGGTGACAGTGGGACCATTCACATTGCCTAATCAGTTTTCCTAGGCCACCTATAGGATAGCAGATTAAGTGGAGGAACCACAACAACCCCTGTCAGTCACCAAGAAGGACTGTCCATACCAGGACAATGCACACACCCTCTGCCTCCTCTCAATACAACCAGACCACCCCTGGCCCACCTGAAGTTTTCCTAGGGGCCTTATCTGCACCTAGATTGAAAAACAAGGGGTGGGGAATTTTAAATGTTCATCCACCACACCAAAAATTTTCTTTTCTAGGTTTCCTACTCCCCCCACCCCCAAATGGGTTCCAAAACAACCCCAAGAACTAAGTTGCTTTCATTAAGATTTGGGCAAAGAGCAAAGGAGGATTCTGTCAAGCACCTGGAAGGCTATACCAGAAATGCCTGGGGAGGGGAGGCAGCAAAGCAGTTGCCCAGAAATGGATTTTATTCTACAGACTCTCCTTTGGCCAGAATCCAGGATGAATTTTGGAAGCTTTCCCCAGGATAAAAGCCGCATCTGTCACTAATTTCACTACAAGATTTTATTTCCACATGCTCACGGAACTGGCAGCTGCTGCATTCCCACTGGCTTTCAAGTTCTAACTTGTGGCCAAGCATTTCAAAATCCAACCATCTAGCAGCTCAGGCATACAAACAGGAGCCTTACTGTAGAATTAACCCACTTTAAAAGGCAGGGGGAAGCTACACTGCTTGGATAATCCCAAGGAAATGCACACACTCCTGCTTAGCTTCACTGAAACAATCGCAGGCTCACAATCTCAAGGGGGGAGAGCTAGTACAATCATCCTTCTGTGCTAAGAAATCTTTGTAATTACTCTTCGAAAGGCAATGGGGAAATAAAGAGAATGATAGCATGCCTTTTGGAAGGAAAGCCGCTAGCTGCAGTTGGCATTTCAGCTTTTAATTCCGGCTTGGCTCTCTTTTGCCCCCTGCAAACAGATACGTGGAACTGCAACACTGAAATAGGGGAGCGTCATCACATTACCACAAGAAAGATGGGGAATGCAAGAGTAAAACGAGAAAGAGAGACAGAAATGTTGAGATTACTCTGAAATACACAGAGCTAGAAAGGCAAGCTTGCTTTCTCCTCGGAGCTGTTCCCCCTCAAGCATCCTGGGTCCAGGTTTATTCCACTTTTCTGGGAACATCCCAGCCGCAGCTCATGGCTTTTACCACAATGCTGTACAGCTTGGTCCAGGCCTCACGCACATTCACATTGAAAGCAGGACCGTGGCATTTTTCCAGCATATACAGCAAGGATTCGCCCACAGCCTGCAAATCAAACAGGAGACAGCAGAATCAGCATTCAAAAAGAAGCAGCTCTTAAGGAAGAGGTGGGGGTGATTTTCTACTATCTAAAAAATGTAACTTTACTTTCAGAGTGATGGTGGAGGCACACGCCCTCCAGGTTCCAAGTAATCCTCTCAGTTTGGCTCTTACTGGCGCTGTCAACCATTATTTATCCCCAGTTTGCCTAACAATAGACTACCTTGCTTTTTACTTCTCTGCCTCAGAAGAACTTGCAAGTTTTGTTTGGAGCTGGAGGCTGAGCTGAGTAATGGCTAATGAATTTTTCAGAAAGCTAATCTCATCCAATCTGTAAATCTCCTCCAGGACTATCTCAACTGCAGACGTCGTAGTTCTTATGTCACCCCAACTTTCCCTTTGCCATGCACCCCTCTCCTTCATCCACCCAGGTCTAAAACAGCTCAGAAGTCTGCTCACTTATTTTGTGACTTATTCAGACCATGTCACTTATTTTGTGACTTATTCCCCTCTTCACACTCTCCACTGGTTTCCCATCCACTCTGGGATCCTGAGCAAGTTTTTTGTCCTCTCAAAACCCTTGTTCCTCCTCCTCAATCTGTACTGATTTCCCAACATGTCCCTTCCTGCAACACAAACCTGGAAAGCTGAGGGAAGAATTCAAAGCAAGTCAACAGTGCCACAGAGACATCTCAAAACGAAAAGGCTCCTTACCGAAAAAGACTCCACCTTCACACCAACTGCCTGGTGTTTCTTACCCAGGTTGGCAAGGTATTCTTCCAGGCACTGCAAGTTCTCCAAATGAGTCACGGCTGCATCTATTACCAGCATTACCTACCAAGCAGACAGAAACGACAAACAGGACAATCTGGTACTCTAGAAGGCACTCTAAAAGCCTCTGAAAGGCTTGTTCTGGATATCTCCATAAGCCTAAGAGCTCGGGTCAAGACGAAAGGGCATGCTTGGAGAAAATCTGTATTTAAACACCATTTATATCTGTCTATTACACCAATCCTGCCATTTAGGGCCTCCAGCAAATGTTGCAAAACCCTTATGCAGAAAGCATGTATGTGCAAGGAAAAACCTGGAAACCAAACCCAAATCACCTGTGTATTGATCTCCCATACACTTACCTCTTCTAGTAGCGTTTACACATGTTGAAAAGCTACAACAGCCAGTGTGGCCTGCCGAAACAGATTGACATGGTTGTCCATGCAGTTGTCATGACTCTCAAGGGACACATCACAGTGACACATTATCTGGCAGATTGGTGCTACAAGAAACCTTACTGCCCAATTTTAAATTCAACCCTCCTGGCTGCTCTGCCATTCTTCCCACCTGCATGAGTTTTGATTTTGGGCAGAGGGGAACTCATAGCCATATAACTAAAGCTGATTTCCTTGGTAACAAGCCCCCTTGATATGAATGGGATTTACTTCCTAATAGGTGCGTGCCCATCGGTGATTTTGTAGCCAAATTCAATAGGGAAAGTCTACCACTGGCAATTAGCTATGATAGCTAAAAATGGAGCTTCCGTACCCAGAGAGACTATAGATCTGATTATCAATTAATGGAACAAGCAAGAAGGGATGGTTCTGCTGTGCCCTGCCTCTAAAAGTCCTTAAAGGCATCAGTTTTGGAGCAGATGAGGGTGAACTAACTGGTGTTTAATCCAGACAAAATAAAGGCAATGGGTAGTTGAGGGTTTGGTGTAAGAAGCGCTGGTGTTCTGCTTCTTTTGCACATAATTGCACTCCTTTAAAAGTCAGCCACAGCTTGGGAGTACTCCAAGACCCAGCCTGGCAACTGGATGATCTTGTGGCTGGAAGTACCTTTTTTCAGCATGTGTGTCAGCTGCATCCTTCCCTTGAAAAGCCAGGAGTAGCCAGCTATTCATGCTGCGGTCACTTCCAGATTGGATTACTCTAATGTGCTCCATGTGGCTCAGCCTTTGTAGTTCATAAGCTTTGAGTGGTCCCAAATGCAGCTGCCAGAATGTTTACAAGACCTGGCTTCAGTACAGCAACTACCAATTCATTTCTGGGCTCAATTCTAAGTGTTCATTTTAACTTTTAAAGGCCCAATTGACCCGTTACTAGAGCATCTGGAGAATTCTTTCCACCCACATGCCTAACCTTTATGATCATCTACAGACCCTCCAAGTGTCCCTATTTTCCAGGGACAGTCTTGGATTTACAGAAGCTGTCTCAGTTTCTGATTTGATCCTGCTTTTCCTTAGGACATCCCTATTTTCACCAGAGAAATGTTGGAGGGTATGGATCTACTGAGGCTCTTGTTGGATGTCTCCTGGCCTACTTGAGTCTGAAGCCTGGCAGGGACAGGGCCTTTTCAGTGTTGGGATACAGACAGTTGAACACTATGCCAAAAGAGGCTCACCTGGTCCCATGGCTGCTTGCTTTTCAACAAAGCAGCTAAGACTTTCCTTCTTCACCAGGCTTTTTAAAGATAGTGTTTTCTGAGGCTGATCTTTGACTGCTACTGGTTTCTGCACCAACGCCATCCTCTTATTTGCTTGTCCAACAGACTGTTTGTTTCAACTAAATTTTAGCTCATCTCTCCACAGTTTGTACTCTGCCACCCTATTTCGCAGAAAGGCAGGACAAAAATGCTGAAAAATAAATAAAACCTGACTAGCCATCCTTGGGGGTAGGGGAGAGCTAGACTAAACTTGTTCTCATTTAATCTGACAATCTAAACACCCTATCAAACCACCTCATTTATTTTATTTCTATATTTGTATTTCTTTCCTGACTTTCCAACAAAACATTGTCCAATGCAGCTAATGAAAAGAAAATTCATCAAAAGGGACAAAGTAAAACAAATTAAAAACATGTCATAATCAAACACCAAACACCAGGCATGCAGCAGAAAACATTCTATTAAAACCAGCCCACAGCTAGATCAAAAGTCAGTCCGAAAAGAAAGGTTACTTTTACCCCTGTAGGGTCCCTTGTCTCAATATTTTCTTAACACACCCTTGGGTTAAGCTCATACTTGTCCTTCCTGCTTGCTCTGCTAAGCTAAATCTAATTATTTAAATGTGATTAAACTCATTCCTAATCTAATACAGTTAATAGATTTATATTAGTTTTTAAAATGCATTTTCTGCACGCAGAAAAGTAATCAGGATAGATTCATGCACACAACTTTCCACCCCAGGTAATTTTTTTACAGGTACCTCTTAGACAACAGTGGTCCTTCATGTCATACAAGTAGTTCAGATCATCAAAACACTAGGCACCAATTAATATTTCCCCATTCTCTGGCAGTGTAGAATAAATAATAGCTTGTTATAATTTTACTGACTTTGTGTTAAATGATACTTCTTGGTGAAGAGGATACACAAAGGGCTGTTGGGGCAGAGCAAGAGAGTTTTAGGTTGCATTTGTTGACTGCAGTTTTTATCCCAAACTTCCTCCAAGCATCTCAGGAAAACGTGCAAGGTCACCTGTATACCATTTGATCCCCTGTAACTGGCCCAGATTTACTCAACAAGCTCCTTTCACCCCAAGAGCTTCATGGAAGAGTGGGGATTTGAATCCAGCCCTCCCAGGCCCTAGCCAAACACGCTAAGCAGGATACCCCACTGCCACTTGCCAGCATAGCCTTTGCTATAGTTGAAGACAATTACCAGAAGGACTCCTTTACACCTCTCACCTTTCTAATGTGTTCCAGGAACTCAGGTGATGAGAGGCACTCCTGAGGAGTAGAGAACTTCCTGCAGTTGTACTGGAAAAGGGGCAAGAGGTCAGGGTCCAAATCAAAAAGCCTGAAAGACATCAACCCAACAATTATTTGGCCTCCATACAAATCGGGCAGACATCCCATCCCATCTCTCTTTCCCATCCTCATGGAACATCTTAGCTCCTGGGGAGGCCCAAGAAAGCAAGCCAGTCACAGGACAAGGCTGATGTCAGGGGAGGAAAGGATGTCTTCTTCCTCTCTTGTACAGCCTCCCCTCATGCCCAGCTTGCCTTCAGGGAAACAAACCAGGTACAACAGAGGACAAGGAGTGGTACTCAACTAGGTTTTATTCCAAAAGTAGACCTATTGAAATGAATAGGCTTTAGTAATATTCATTAATTCCAATAGGTATACACAGAGTAAAACTTAGTTGATTGCCACCTGGGCATTTTTCTTCTCTCGGTACAACTTCACCTGTCCCTTTACAATTGGTTTCTGGAAAGAAAAATGGAGCCCCAGCACAACTCTCAGGCACTATCTCTGTTGTCTTTTCGGTGCCTGCTAAAAATGTTCCCCTATCAACAAACATTTCAAATAGCAATCTTTCCCAATCTCCATCTGTATTGGACTTATTTTAAACAAATTTTAAAATGCTTTAATTGTTTTATCACTACTTCCCAGTCATTTGAGGTCTCCCTGCAAGCACAGCCTGTCCAGGAAGGGAAGGCAATGCAAATGGAGGTCTGCCAGCGCCCCTTTCCCCTTGCTCATCTCATGGTGCTCTTATGCTTGGAGTGGGACTGAAGCCAGTTTCTCAACTGAGTGTGTAGAAACGTCCCACTCAAATATGTGTTGAAGAAATGGGGAAGGGTCCATTCATTCCTGGTATAAACAGCAATCTCCATTTATCGTGCTGTAGCATCACACTGCTAGATCGTAGCAATAATAGGGGGTCGAAGACGCTGTTTTAGAGAGACAGAGACAGAAAGACACGCAGAGAGAGAAAGATGTGTGAAGTGACAAAGACCTGGATAGCAAAGTAAATCTGAGAACATCATAAGCGTTTTGCAAGAGCACTGGAAGATCGCCAGCACCAAGCTTTTCTCTAGAAAAAAAGCTGAGTTTAGCACACACCATTTACTCCACCACAGGCGCTGTAAGTTACCACCCTTGCACAAAAGAGCATAAGATGCTTGCTACTGCAAGTGTTGAAAACATCCTCAGTTCTTCTCGTAGCAATGTCTTGTTTTGTTGTCTGTTTCCAAACTCCCTTCAGTACAATCTGTTCTGCCCTTCCACGCCCCCACCAACATATACAGTCATTATACCCACTAACCACAGTCTCTTAACACAACATTCAAAGGGTCTTCACCTCCAGACTGCATTGAGATTAGACTCTCCCTTCTTCATTCCCTGACACAGCCCAAAATCCACATCAGCTTTTCGTTGCCAGGTTGCATTTCACACATGCATGTCATCCCTGGTGCCCTTTCAACCCTGCCTGCCTCCCTAAGCGCATCTCTCTGGTAATTCACCTCCTAGATTGACAGGAACCCTTTTTTCTATTTATATGGTACACATCTCTCCTGACTAATAAGGATGAACGAGAATCTGTTGCAATATCGTTCCATATACAGGCCTGAATTCTGCCCTCTGCTATCCGCTGAACAATTTTATACAGTGATATAAAACATGTAATAGTATCTGAAAGAATGGTTTGCTCCATGCAGGAACTCAAAACTCGCAATCCTTCAAAGTCAAGGTAATGCAAGAGACTGGTGTCGTCCATCAGACAGGGGCTATAAAGCAGTTTGCAGCAAAATAAAAAAATGCAACAAAGACTTCATAATACTACCTGGCAGCATGAGGAGAATACCGGCCTACCTCAACAACATTTACAACAATCAGTAGGGTAGGCCAGTATTCTCCGCATGCTGCAGAAGGGAGGCTGAGAGTTATGAAGTAAGTAAAGAGATGAGATTTGAACCAGAGCGTTCCTCGCTCAAACTCTTAGCAGCTACGCCACAGAATGTAGACAGTCCATTTAGGCCATCATAGACAATGGTCACTGGTAGGCTTGTGTTTTGTCACTTTATCTGTTTTTTTAAACAAACAACAACACATCTATGTTCATTGCAGTTGTAACATCCTATTAATAACTTTGTGTCATGCACAAGGTAGCTCTGTCACTGACTCTAGAATAATCTAAACAGTACCAGCCTCACTCCATATAATTTGCTTTCCTCTATGATGAAAAATGCCTATATTCCTAACCACAGCTTTCTGGATTTTAACTAGAGGATGGTTTGAATGCATAAGAGGGTGCATTTCTGACTGCTGACTTTCCACAGAAAGGAGTGTTTTCCAAAGGCTCTCTTAAAAACAAACACAAAGCCTATGTATGCAATGTTCGGCTAACCACCCCCTCTACATTTTTGTTGATACTCTCAACACACTTGAAGGGGTTAGTGAAGCAAGACATCTCTTTGGAGACACCAAGCCAACTCTTCCTCCACAAGTTTTGTTGTGTTACATATTCAATAGATAAACTAGCCTTAATAACGATTTCCATCATATTGCACAATACAGTATAGAATTGTCTGGAAGGGTTCTAATTTCCTGGTTCCTGCTGAAAATACAGGTGCTACAATGACCATTTCAGCAATTGCTGGAAAAGTTTGCTAATTTTAAATTACATACCTTAGTTAACAATTTTACATTTGAACTCTTGAAGAACCCATGTGAACACAATTCAGCCCTGCTAACCTGTCGCTTTCTCATTTGTCTACTCCTTCTGAAGCTTTGTGCATCCCTTCCAAACTTTTAAGCACCCTCTGAAAATTTTGTCTTCGTATTCATTGTGTGGGTCTTATTGCATTTGGCCCAGAGAAACAAAGTTGTGTGTTTATGAATTAACTGAATGGAGCAGTACTACAGCTATTCAGTTTCCCATAAGGCATTTTTTACTGAGAAAACAATAATCATAGAATTGCAGAGTTGGAAGGGCCCCTAAGAGTCATCTAGTCCAACCCCATGAAGGAATGTCTATACATTTTTTTTCCTTTTTCTTCACCCTGTCCCCAAAAAGGCCACTTTGCATATCCCCCCCCAAATGTTCTCTTTCTTTATTGATTTCTCTCTCTCTCTCTCACTAGTGTTTGTCACCCACCTGAGCCCTGAAACAACACCAAGTCCAAGTCATTGTGGAAAAGGCAAATGGTGACTTGACCAACACAGATCCTGCAGCCATTTGTAGTATCAGCGCGTGCGCGCACACACACACACACAAACCCTTAGTAGAAAAGAAAGAAGCTTTGCTTCCATTTCTCACTGCCAATAGTCAGCCCCACCCCTGAAAAATTACTAAAGAATAATTTATCTTCCCACAGGAGAAATCTCATAAACAGAGCAGAGAATTCCCAGAAGCTTCTTGCACGCCACTTTAAAGGATACCTTACCTACATTGCATTGCCCATTTTATATTACCAGCTCCACCCATCCATATTCTACACAGGGAGCTGGAGTTGACTGTGTTGGACTCACTGGCAGAGGAAGAGGAGTGCGGGAGGAGCACACCGTCCCCGACAGTGAAATACTGGTGGGGTGCCATCGCGGCTGCCCCCCTCCCCGTGGATGCACGCCAGGATGCACGCCAGCGCCGCCCCCACCTGCTCTCCGCCCCCCCCCCAGTGCCCGAGCATGAAGCTCTGCCACTGGTTGGACTTTGATTCTTGGAAACTAAAACCTAACAGTCCTGAAGTCAGACAAAGCAAGTGGAATTTCAATGGACAGGCTGCCATCCACCACACACAAGCAGCAGATAAACAGTTCTGTTCTCTGTGTAGGAGAAGGGATCATAGCTCAGGGCTAGAGCATACTGAAGGCTGGAGGTTCAATTTATTATGTCTGCAATTAAAAAGAACAAAGGATCAGATAGGAGGTGATGTGAGAGACCTCTGCTCGAGATCCTGGACAGCCACTGCCAGTCACGTGTCGACAAGTACAGAAATGATCTGACCTTGTATGAAAGGCAGATCTAGGGGAGCACAACAGGTTTGGTCACACCAGGTGCGAAGCTTCTGGGGCACCGCAACTATGACATCTAACAGAAGGCGAGGGGACACCGGATTTTGGCATTGCAAAGGGCCCCCCTGAAAATTGAGATTCCAAGATCTGTCACTTGTATAGGGCAGCTTCCTAGGTTCCAAATCCCATTCTTCACACTCCTCAGTCCATGTTGAGCAAGCCACGCTTACCTGCCTCGGTTTTCCTGTCTATACAATGGAAACTTAAAGAGTGGCTGGGAGCAGGTGGGTGAACATTGGTTGCAGAGCAGCCTCTGTACAAACCCCTCTGTGAATGGAGAAATAAAGTTTGTTGCTTGCTATAAAATCAAGCACAGCCTTCCAGAGGCTCAAAGCCTTTGTCCCATCTGCGTCTCCCAGCTTTGTACTCCTCAGCTTCAGGGTTAATGGCAGGCACCCGGGCACTCAGCTGTTTTCTCGCATGCACCATTTCCTCTGCCCTGGGACTGATCCCGGAATGAATCAAGCCTCTCCCCAAGGGCCAGGCCTGGCCTTGGCTCCCGTGATTGCCATGTCACATGCAATTAGGAAGCCGCTCTGATACACTCTGCAGAGCTACTCCCTGATTGAGAGAAAACTCTCATCTCTGCCACAACTGCAAGAAGATATCAAAGGGAAGACTTAGAGCTCACACAACCTTCTTCCTCTGTTCTTGGTCTGTCTTTTTAAACAGCTTGCTGGCCTTTAATCCTCATGGAGTTTCATATGAAAATCACATCAATACTTGCACCCTTCGAACCCATAGAGGTGCTATGTTGCCCAAGCTTACACCAAAGTAAGCCTTCGCAGGACTGCACAAGCTCTTTTCTCTGTCTGGACTCATCTAACGCTTCATTTTCTGAAATGAAAAAAGTCCTGCTGGAACTCAAGCCTGTCTAGGAGTCCCCTCTTTCTGTCCCAGAAGCCTTGCAGCACAAGCCTATATGTGTCTGTGACTTACATTCAGGTAAGCTCATACAGAATTGCCACCTTAACTATTCATCACATATTTACATGGGTTTGTTGTGACTGACTGGTGTTTATTAAAAGGCGCTCTGCACATGCTCGGTGGCACTTGTTACTTTGCATATTCTAGGAATACTCTAGGGAACTGAAAGCAAATATTAGCAACAAGCTCTAGCTCAAGTCAAGTCCTGGTGTCTCTGGGGGTAAAATGTAAGAAAGAGAAATTATTTAATTAACCTAATTCAATGCTGTTTTATTTATATTAAATCTAGACTTCAGTATCCTTTCTAAATAATGTTAAATATTGTCTAGGCTTTTGTCTTCTATTTATTTTATTTTATACAGCTCATTCCCCTCCCCATATATGTATGTACTTTTGTTTGTGGTTTAATTTTTTATTTATACTGGGGGGGGGGTTAGAGAAGATGGAGGCCCCTCTCCCTCATTAGAAACTAACTGAAACCAGCCCTGCACTTCTGGGACAAGAAGAGCCCCAGCGACCTGCACATAGTCTCTTCTCAAGCCCAGGCACCCACATGAAACAGTGATATATAAATGGTTTAAAAAAAAAAAACAACCCCAAGCTAATTTAGAAAGAGAGGCACTTTACTTCACCTATTATTACACTTTGGCTGCACAGGAAAACACTTCCATGTTGGAAGCAAGTCTGTCACCTGTGTCATATATAAATCACCTGCAAATAACCAAGCAGGTCTACACTCGCATAACCAATACACGCGATCTGCCCGCTTCCCCGCCACCACTTCAGACTTCCCATCCCTGTGATGTGTGAAGCGGACCAAACCCCTGCTAGAAGGAGCTCGCTCGTTCCCAGTAGAGATTCACCACCAACAAAGCTAAGCATGGAGACTCTGGGAATATGGAGCGTAAAGATCGTGGCGGAGAAGGTGGAACAAAGTTTCTCACCGGAGTCTTTCAAGCTGTGAAACCAAGTTGGGTCAAGATGGTCTGCTTTGCAAAGGACCGTCTCCACTTTCAGGCGTCGTGGAGACACACCTGGCTCTTTGATTCTCCCGGGCAGATCCTCGATTCCCCCTTACGATCTTCCTCCTCTAAGGCATCTGGCCTCGCACGTGCTCCCTCCAAGCAAGCCCAGCCCAGCCTGCCCCTCTCCCTTCTCCCCCTTACCTGGTAAACAAGACCAAGCCGTGCTCGATGGGGCTGCTGTTCACTTTCTGCCAGCTCTCTCGGATCAGCTTCTGGTCCGCGCTGGAAAGTCCGTCGCTCTCCATTTTCCCGGAGAGGCGCAACTGGAGGCGCAGCGCCGCTTGGAGAGCAGGAGACGCAGCCGCCGCCCCCTCCCGGACGCGCGGCGAGGCTGGCTGTGCGCTCCGAGCAACAGGTGGCGGCCCGGATCCCGCGGCGATCCCAGGCTCGATCCGCTGGCGAGGCACTTCAGATCCCCCTCGCGCTCGAGACTCGCGCTCCCATGGCGGGATCGGTTGCGCCAGGCAGAAGCGCCGAGTCCGCGCCTTGGCTACTTACTCCTTAGGGCGCCGCGTGGTGGGCTTGAGGAAGAGCCCCTCGCCTGGCCTGAAGAGGACTCCGAGTGCCCCGGGGGGACGCCATACCGTTGCTCGCAGCAGCCGCAGAGAGGGTGGGATCCTGCCTTCCTCAATCCCGGGTCTGATCTCCGAGGGCCAACTCTGGCCTCGCCTCGCCGCCTCCTCGCCGCGGCAGCACCTTCCCAGCTCCCAGCAGGAAGATCAAGGCAAGAGGAGCTCTTAAAGGGGCAGCGCCCAACTCAGGCTCCGACGTTGCCAGCCTCCCACCTTTAAGTCAAGGGAATCCAGCTTTTCCCCCAGCCCCCACTCTGTGGTTTTAACAAGTCCGAAACACGTAAGTGAAGCTTCCTGCATCCCTGCCCAGAGAAGGCTCGGAGTCCTTCAGGAGTCTAAAGGGCATGTTCACAAGTTCAGCTTCCACTGGTGCAAGCATCCTAGTGTTTTGATGCATGCTGCTATTTTTTAATCAAGGCTGCAGTCCAGCCATGTTTATGTATGTGGATAGGACAGCGCTTCTCAGGCACGCATATTTCCGCACGGTGACAAACTACCCAGTATGCTGTGATCAATAAACTTTAATCTCTCTTCTGCAGTCAAAAAGGTCTTGGAAATATTGCAGAAATATCTCCTTCCAATATTTTGGACAGAAAGATTTTGATATGCAAGTTGAAGAACTCCAAATGAAAAAGATGTCATCAAAACCTTGAACACTAGTCACACTTCAAAGCTGAACCTGATCCCCAAAAATCAAATTATTCTATGGATGTAGAATAGCTGCCCAAATTCTGGGGAGGACAAAGTACCATCATGAGAAGGATGGCACCTTAAAATATTAGAATATATAGAACTTGCCAGCATGACAAATAGATTAAGAAATAAAGATGATAATTTAAAAGAGAACTGGATATTAAATATAGATTATATGGGGAAATATTACAGCAAGAAAATAACTGGCTGAAAAAAATAGGCTGACAAAAAGTACGCAGCAGTAGAGAGGTTATAACGTGGGATAATATAATGAAAACAACTTAGTAGAGTAAGAAAACGCAGTTGAAAAGATAGCTGTTAAGAAACCAAGGAAAGAGTGGAAGGGGAGTAAAAGTGAAGGTTTATGAGAGTCAAATAAATTGGAGGAATACTGTTGCTACCCAGCAACCAGTATTGCCTCAGCACCTCTGAACACTAAAGCTTTTTTTTAAAAAAATAATAATTCCTCTTCCAATGGCTAAAGAAAATCTTCTTTTTGTCCACGTAATCCATACATAATTATAAGGTGCTGTTTTCCTGAATCAGGAGGGATGGGACTCGTTCAACTGTATGATTCTGAGCAGTGCTTTTTTCTGGGAGGATGCAGGGGTACACATGCCACGAAACAGTTTGTGAATCTAATGGGAGAAGTATGAATTTTGTTTTTTAAAAAATTAGTTTCTTCTCTAGCATGGTGAATCGTCAGTTCTGTTGCTACCCCAATGGCGGCATCATTTCCTGTCACGGTGTTTCCTGAGTCTCAGACGGAAGCGAGCGTTTAATGTGTGAAGTAGGAATTGGAATCTAGCACAGTGATAGGTCAATTTTGTTGTTACCATCTCCAGTGGCGGCTTAATTTCCTTTCCCTGTGATTTTCTTGAGTCAAAATGAGACTACCCCTAAACATTTTTTTTAAAGGAAAAAAGCACTGATTCTATGCACTGACCTGTATATAGTGTTGCAGCATAGCCTGACACTTAACAGTGGGACAAACGGCTCCAATGTTTGGGGGCTAAAGAGAACAGTTTGTACAGCCTGGATTTGGCCATAGCCAGGGCATTGTTTCCTTCAAAGGAGAGGAATGCTACATTGGAAAAATGGGGAAACACAACTAAGGTGATTCAGAATACATTAATGCATCTTATCTACTTTCCAGTTGATTTACAGAAACCAAGAGTATAAAACAAATAGTACCATCTCATGCTAGGCAGGAGATCTCTTTGCTGTTGGCTAAAGAATTCTTTTTTAAAAAAATAATAATTGCAAGTAGCTCTAACTGGAGAAAAATGCAACACATAAGTGAAGTGCCTAGCAACAGAACAAAGGCTTGAAACCAGTTCGCCCAGTACCCAGACTGCTTTTCCAAAGTATTAGACAATGCTTTTTTCAGTGTTGTCCACTCCCTCCAATATTTTCAACATAACATTTAAAGCTAAAGTTTCCTCAGGCTGCCGATCACTGCTATCCAGCCTCTTACAGCTAATCCTCCGGATGCATGAACAGGACTTCAAACCTTCAAATTACTTAGCCTTGAGTAGGCCCAACAATACTACTGAATCTTTTTTTAAATGCTTTTGCTGCTGGAATGAGAAGAGAAAAGCCTTCTCTTCTGCAGCCCCATTCTTCACCTGTTTTCACCTTCACCCCCAGGTCCATGCCTCCTCCTCCTTTTGGGCAACCTCCTCCTTGCACACAGCTCAACCCCAATGCATTTTCCTCTTGCAGCTTCCTTCTTCCACACATTGCAACTACCAGGCACCTTCCACCCCATTAGGAAGCCACCATCTCCAATCCTTCTGTACCCTTCCTTTCATCTTTACCCTCATTCCCTTTCTGCCTTTTCTCTTTTTTGCATCCCCCCCCTTCTTTGGACCCACGTTCACCCCACCCCCTTTCCTTCCCCTTCCTTTTTTGAGAGTCCCCTTTGCACACAGACCAGTCACATTTCTGCGCCTCCTTTCCTCTCCTGTTCTGCAGTCCCCTTTGCACACCCACCCACTCCATGACAATACATGTTTAAGACGAACAGACTCTTCAGTGCAAGCCTGTCAGTTGCCTTGTTCAGTCACAGTTAAGTTCAGTTGATGGATGTTGCACATATGTGGGTGGTGGTCTGCTTCTTCATAAAATTTCCACTCTGAATTACAACACCAAATCTAGAACTTCACATTGAAGTAAACACCAGGAGAGAAATGCATTGTGTGAGGGTACTATGGAACATTTGAGGTTCTGCATCCTTCATCTCTCTCATATGAGGTAGCTGAAGTATAATAATGATGATGATTACTATCATTTTATTATTTATACCCACCCATGGGATGCGGGTGGTGCTGTGGTCTAAACCACAGAGCCTAGGGCTTGCTGATCAGAAGGTTGGTGGTTTGAATCCCCGCGACGGGGTGAGCTCCCATTGCTCGATCCCTGCTCCTGCCAACCTAGCAGTTCAAAAGCACATCAAAGTGCAAGTAGATCAATAGGTACCAATCCGGCAGGAAGGTAAACGGCTTTTCATGCACTGCTCTGGTTTGCCAGAAGCGGCTTAATCATGCCACATGACCCGGAAGCTGTCTGCGGATAAACGCTGGCTCCCTTGGCCAGTAAAGCAAGATGAGCACCGCAACCCCAGAATCGTCTGCGACTGGACCTAATGGTCAGGGGTCCCTTTACCTTTACCCACCCATCTGGAATGGAAGCAGGAGAAATTTAAGTACAGCAAGGGGGGGCCACAGACACATTCCCCTTTATTTTGCCCAATGCAACGCTTGCTCCTTCACAGCAGTGCAAATGCCCCTTCAACACCACTGACTTCCACCTGCCTCCACCCCAATTCCACACCATCTCCAGAATCCCCACACCCCCATTCCTAGAGTCCTAAATGTGTCCTACCCAGCAGTGGAGCATACGCCTGCGCTGCCCAGGGTGGGCATGCTCCTGAGGGGTGTGGGGCGCTCCTGAGGGGGGCAGAGCACAGAGGGTGCCCTCCCAGGCATGGGATAGCTGCTTGGGTGCACGGAGTGGCGTGCGCACCCTGCAGCCGGGGGCGAAGCAAGCCGATGGCGGACATTCGGCACGCCACCAGCCCAATACTCCCAAAGCCTCCCCCAGGTATCAAAATGAAGGGGGAAGTGGGATGCTGCCAGCAAAGCGCCGCAGCTCCCCCCTTCCCCCGAAGGCTTGGGGTTGGCTTGAGAGTTGCGGGCAGGTGGTGTGCCAAATGTCACCCCCTCAGCGATGACACCTGGGATGGACCACCCCCACCTTCCTCCGCCTCTGGTCCTTTCCCTGGCTTTTTTTCTGGCCCACGTAAGACCACTGGATAGTTAGCCTTGGTGAAGACTTGACGTTTTCATCCCAAAAAAAGTTTTTGAGTTTTTGCTGAAATGAGGCTGCATTTTAATGTTGTATTTTAATCTTGTTTTTAAAGTTGTATTTCAATCAATTGTTTTATATCTGGTGTTAGCCGCCCTGAGCCTGGTCTTGGCTGGGGAGGGCGGGGTATAAATAAAATTTATTATTATTATTATTATTATTATTATTATTATTACCTTCTACACTATCTTCTATATTCTCTTTCATTCCTCCAAATGCCACCTTTACACCCAGCCATCTCCAACGTTCTCTTCCCCAATTCCTCCTTTCTTTTCCCTATAGTTACCAGCAGACTAAAGGTGTCACACACGAGACCCTTCTCATCCCCTTCCCCATAAATACATTCCCTCCAGTCATTCACTACAGGCAATATTCCTCTCCTTCTTCCCCTGCCTTTAGAACCTTGGGAAACAGCGAATGAAAGCCATGCAATGGGAGACGAGTGCAAGTATAGTATGTATGGTACAGAGACGTATTTGGAGCCCACATGGCCTAATGCTGTTGCAAGAGAGACCCTCTTTTACAAGACAGTTGCTTTGTTCTCTGGCTGAGAGGAACAACACGTACTGCCAATGTAGTAGTAATGTCTTTTTTTAAAAAAAGATGCCTCCCTTACCATGACATCCCCCAGCCCCTCCAGGGCCGGCTAAACTAGTGGACTGTTTTGTGTTTTATTTTATGGGTCTGATTTTATGTTCTATTTGCTTTTCCTTAAACAAACCTCCCTTCATTGTTTAAGATTGCTGTTTTGCCCCAAGTTATGAAAAAGCCTCAGGTTTGCCAGTGGATCTTATGACTGCTTGCTTATGACACCCATGGGCTATAACATTCCTAAGAGGGGAACACTGAAGTTGGAAAGGAGTCCTGTATTAAACTTTAAAAATTATATATGGATGAACAGACATCATATTAGTTTGGGACTCTGCTTGTGTGTTCCCTTGCCTTTCTTCTACATGAAAGAGAGGTAGCAGCAAACCGAAGGTGAAGCATTGTGTTTAGAAAACTCAGGCGCTGATTCTGTTAAAGCTGGAGCCAGGGCCATCTTAAGCATATGCGGCGCTGGGGTGCAAAGATCTGCCCGATGCCCCTAGGTGATCTGTGCACTCCTATTCGTCGGGTTTTGTTGCTGCCGTTGGTGCACGGCAGATCCCGTCCGGAGATGTTTCCTCTGCTGCCGCTTGCATTCCCTGTCGTTCTGCGCTGGCACCCCACGTTGGGCGGCACTAGGAGCATGCGCCAACAGCGGAAAAGCCAGCAAAGGAACCTGCAGCTTGGTGCATGCAACAGGATGCGTCGCGCAGCGCCCACAACGTTATACACCGCTCCGGGCGCGATCAAAACAGTTGGCCACCATGCAGCTGCAGCAAGAGCCGACAGCCGAGCGGAGCAGAGAGGTGGCAAAGCACGAGTTCGGGGGTGAGCACTGGAGTCTGGGGAAGAGCCGCCCGCGATGCTCTGACGCACTCTGCTCCACTCAGCTGTTGGCGGCTCTTCCCTGGACTCCAACACTCAGCCCCGGACTCTAGGCCTGGCGCCCCTGAGAGCCCGGCACCCAGGTGCCGTGCACCCCTAGCACCAACGGTTAAGAAGGCCCTGGCTGGAGCAGCCTCACAGCTTAAGGTCCTGATCCGTTAGCACGACCACACACCTGTAGACATGGGTGTAGCCAGGGGGGGAGGGGCAGCTGCCCCCCTAAATCAATAAACCTCAATACATAACTGAGGTTCTGCCCCCTCCCCCAAACAAAAATCCTGGCTATGCCCATGCCTGTAGAGTTAAGGTTCAGAACTGGTTATGACTGAATAAGCCCACCAGCAAGCAATTCTGGACACAGCATTATTATCTAGGTCATTATATTGTTTTTTAAAAGCTTATGGGCTTGAGAGAAGGGCATGTATCAGATTTCCATTTAGGTAAAATTCATTGTGTAGTGAATTTTAATTGCTATGGGAGAGGATTTATGTCTCAAAAAGTGGGCCAAAAATATAGAATAAAATAAATAAATCCCAGTGCAATCATTGTGTGGGTACTCTACATGCCTGGAAGATATAAATGGGAACATTACAACACATTTAATTTAAGGCAAACAGAACCCATTGTACAAGGCAAAGCAAGCATTTAATAATGGCTTTTAAACTACATCAAATCTATTCAAAGCTCTCAGCTTCTATCATTAAGATTAAGTGAAAGCTCTTACTTTAAAATGTTCTGTTGCTCCAGGCACCAGGGATGGAGCTTTAGAAAGAGGAAGCAATGAGGCAAAAATATTTAAACAAAAAGAAAGACTGGAAAAAAATTCAGAGAAAGAGAATCATATTTGCAAAAGTTATGTTAAAAATCTTGCAAACTCCTGCATGGAAGTGTATTGGTTTTACCAAGACAAATGTGCCATTTTAAAACCTAGTTGCATCAGAGTTTACATTATTCTCAGTTGATGCAGACCAAAAAATTCTTGAACCTGCCCACATAAAATGTATATGAAAAGGTGCAGTTACAGAAACCACATGGCATTCTTTGCCAACTTGGTTCCCTATAGATTTTTTCGGACTACAACTCTCATTGTTCCAAGGCAGGTCACCTGTGCTAGCTGAGACTGATGGGAGTTGTAGTCAAAACATCTGGAGGACACCAAGTTGGGGAAGACACCAAGTTGGGCAAGGAATTTGGCTAGCTGTTTGAACAACCCAACCACTAATGCCATTACATATTTATTAGAGTAAGACCATTTTGTTTTTCCATTGGGTTTTCCATTAAGTTTTGTACTCTAACCTGTTTTAATTGGCCAGCTTGGTGCTGCTTCAGTTTAACATTTAATTGTTGCTTGTTTTATTGTATCTCGTAGGATGTTAGCTACCTTGAGCACTCCTTTGTTAAATGAAAAGGTAGTCTGTCTGTCTGTCTGTCTGTCTGTCTGTCTGTCTGTCTGTCTGTCTGTCGTTACTTCTCTTTCTTTGCATTGTCAGATTTCAGAGCCATTCTCAGTTCCAAGAACCAAGGTAGTCAACTATTGGCTACTCTCTCTCTCTCAAATCAGATTATTTTAAAGGGTTGTTTATTTAGACTGTGTACATATTAGCAGCTTAAAACACAGCTGGGTTGCTATTTTTCTCAGTTCAGATTGAATTTGGCTTAGGGGAAACGTATAAAAAACCCAGAGTTTTTCATACGAAACATCAGGATAGGTATGGATTGTGACTAACATCGCTTCTCCAACCACTGGTGGGAGCAAGCTGGATGCAGCGTAAACAGGACTGTGCACACAGCCTTATTCAAACTTCTGTACCACGGCACCTTCCCAAGGGCTCAAGGTGGGTAATTCAGAAATAAAACAGAGCAGAATCAGTAAGCACAAAATATCCACTTAGGCTTCCTAATTATAATGGAAGTTGGAATGCATTCTGAAGGCAGCATGTTCCCATTTCATATGCAAATAGAAGCTTGACCCCATATATATTTACAAGAGGGTCAACAGCCTCTCAAGTTATCTAGTGAAGCACAGTGCTTTAGTATCAAAAATGACAGTCTGAGTGGAAAATTTCATACAGAGTAAGAGCAACCAGTCGGTAGAGCATGAGACTCTTAATCTCAGGGTCAAGAGTTTGAGCTCCACGTTGGGCAAAAGATTCCTGTGTTTGTATGTACTTTTGTAACCCAGAAACCATTATTAAAAGCCATTTAACATCTCTCTCTCTCTCTCTCTCTCTCTCTCTATATATATATTTACACTCTCACACACACAAGATTCCTGCAATGAAGGAAGTGGGACTTGATGACCCTTGTAGTGCCTTGAATTGCGAATGGAGCACAAACATTTAAATGGCTCCATTTCCCTACAGCAAAACTATTATTTTCATTACAAGCCAGCAGCTGGCTTTGAAAAGCTTTTGCTCTCTATTATTTACAAACAGGAAATGAGAAGCTCCAACAGATATCCACATCATTTACGATTGTATCCGGAGTCTGGGATCAGGTCAGTAGCTCAAATGGCCACCTAGAGAAATTTTAGGTTTTTAATTCAAAACCTAACAGCTGAGGCACTTCTTACTGCACAAGGGACTTTATAATTGGTCCCCATAACAGCCCTGTGAAATAGGATTGGTACTAAGTGAGGAAGGCACCTACAAACCTCTTGCATACTGTGGCAGATTCACACATTCCCTCTCACTCTTTACAAAAAAAAATGTTCAAATTTAAATGACAAAATATACTCTTGGCACCATCACTTGCAAATACCGTAGTGCATACATATTTCAAGGGCTCAATTTCTCAACAGTAAACAAATCAACTGATCCAATTTTCTTTTCAGGAACATCTCACCAGAATATGTTGTGTCATTCCTATGTGCTCTAGTTGCAGATGTCATTCACATTTGGGCAGAATATTGAGAGCTGGGAAAAACATTGAGATAACGTCAATGTCCCTCCACTCAAAACAGATTGCATCTTGGAAGAGATGAGGTGGGTGAGAGGAGTGTTATAACTATTTGTATCCATGCCTGGGGCAGACTTCAGTTCCCCTACTCCCCAAAGTGGCAAAAGTTATGGACAGTTGCGCGTCTTAAGGCACAAAATGAAAGTTCTCATTGCTCAGATGGACTGCTCCTGTTTGATACTGTTGTGGAGGCACCCCATTGGCTACTGCAGTCTCATATCTGGTCTCCAATTTCTCCTCTGACAGTGTTATTTATTGGCTCAATGTGCTTTGCTGTGCTAGGTTGCAGGGGAAAGGGTCGATGAGAAGCTACAAGACTAAGAACAAGAAGGTATCTGGATTTTCCTCTTCCGCCTGAAAAGGGGACAGATTTATTTCTTACACCTGAGAGCAGGGGAAAGGAACATAACCTTATGAAAATAAATGGCAACATATTATGTGATTTCCAATGGCCATTTTGTCCCCCTCTCCAAGCTGGGTCTAGGGTAGATACTACAGAGTCTCACCTCCCTTGGGGTGTCCAGTCTTTTATCATTCTTCTGTCCTTCTCTTAAGGCCTACAATGAGAGTATGCCCTACACAGGATGTGAAGCACAAAATGGCCTATAATAAAAGTTCTCTGATCTCTTTGGACATTTCACCTTCAAGACTATAAGCAGAGACAATCAAACAAACCTCCTGCAAATGGCATTGGCTCAAGTCGGCATCTTCCTCCCTCTCAAAGATTGCCAGCCCCTAAGCATTTGTAGATTTCCAGGTCACACCTTGTAGATCCTGGCGAGTGGCAAGCGTACACCACCACCTGAACCACCCACATCAGAATACTTTACAGTGTGTAATTACAAATTACCGGGGTATTAAATTAAAATCCTTCGTGCAGAACGGCAGCTTTACAAATCTGATCAAGCTTAATTTCTAAGGGTTTCATCTATTTTCTATCTGCTTTGTGTTCATTTTTGGGGGGTTGCCAAATGCAAAGTCAAGGAGGCATGGTCTGCAAATAGATTAGAAGCTGGTCAAGGTATGTGTGAACCTCGCAAGACATCCTTTGACCAGGCACAGATCAGTGCAACTGCAGGATGTTGGAGCTGGCATATTCTCTCATCCTCACAGGATACATGCCAGAAGCAGCCAAATCCAAAGCAGCACCTTATCCTCTGCAAGTGCCAAGCAAGGTGCCACTGTTTCAGACTTGGCAGTTATTCCATGCAAAGTGGCAGTGTGTTGGCTGGGTAGGCACATCCTCAAGTTGGAGAAGGGGGCGGGGTGGCTAGGGACACAAAGCATCAGGGAAGAAGCCAGATGCTCCAGGCCATATGTGGGCCATCCATGTCTGGAGGTACAAGTCTCTTAGTCTGTTTTATTCAAAGGATGGATAGGTAACAGTCAGCCTTACCTGCAGTGTACTTTGTGCCCTGGCAGTTGGAGCACTGAGGTTGCCAGTCTTTCCTTTGGATCTCAAAACATGGGTTTTAGGCTGGTAGCAAAGCTAGAAACCACTTACCGTACTTTTGCAAGAAGGCAGATGGTTGCTCTGAACAACTCTGATCAGCTATACTCATCTCAAAGTGAAGGTACTTTAGAAACCTAGTTTATGTCCTCACTGAAGTGCTTCATGTGGTTTATGATAAATACTTCTGCCTTGACCCAACTGAAGTTAGCCACTCTTCAGTCCTATTGAAATCAATGGGGTCTAAGTAGCCACAACCATCTTGTCCCTCTTATTTAAATGCAGCATAAGCACCATTACTCTTAGTCAGATCAGGGCCAATACATTGAGGTAAGCAAGATAGAAGTGCTAATACTTTTGTCATTTTCAGGGTCGTTGCCAGCAGCTATGGCAACTGTCTATTTATATGATCAATTAACCTGTGAACTCACCTTAGCTTGCAAGCTGCTCGCCCATTTAAGATTTAAATCAGAAACTGGAGTGAGTTGCAAGATAGTCCACATCCCAGGGCAAGGTTTGGGTCTTTTGGCTAGTCTTTATTTGATTCTGGAATATAGGATCATGTAAGCAAGAGAGAGACACAGTAGCCCGAGAATGACCAACAAGCATCTACATTAGATGGTAAGACAATTTGAGCAGGGTCTGTTTTCTTTCTCTTTTTTTACTGTCTGTAGAGCATCTAGCTTTTTTAGCTGTTTGACAAGCACACAGGTGTTGACCTCAGGTATATAATATTACTCCCTTGGGTCCAGGAACGTTGAGATATGCCTGCCTGCCTGCCTGCCTGCCTGCCTGACTCACTCACTCGAGGGTTATAAACTGGACTCCTGTGAGTACAGGAAGTGTATCATCCCAGCAAGTGTGAACAGGTATAACTCTCATATGAAGAGATCTTGCAAAAGTTAGTACTAAGGAGTGGGGTTATGATTCATTAGATCTCCAAGGCTGGCGGGCTATATAGGTGTTACTTCAGGAAGCACAAATGCAGCTATTTGTGAAGTGTCATGAGGAAGTTGGCCACAGAAGCTCTCTCCCAGTTGCTGCGCTGAGCAACATCCTTCATAACTTGGGCTCTTTGCTCTTTTCTGAGCCTGCTCTCCTAATGGCTCTGCCTACATAGCAGTAGCCAGTGCTTTTTTCCTGAGGGTACGCATACCCCTAAATATTTTGTGAATCTAACAGAAGAAACTATTAAGAACAAAGTTTCTTCTCTAGCACAGTGAATCATCAGTTCCATTGCTACCCCCAATGGTGGCCTCATTTCCTGTCACGGTGTTACCTGAGTCTGACAGAAGCAAGCGTTTAATGTGTGAAGGAGGAGTTGGACTCTAACACTGTGATTGGTCAGTTTCATTGTTACCACCTCCGATGGCGGGTTCATTTCCTTTCCTGGTGTTTCCTGAGTCTCAGACGGAAGTGTTTAATGTGTGAAGCAGTGTGGAATGTGGATGTGTGATGTTTTACAGAGGAATTGGGAAGGCACACAACCTCATGCCAATGTGGAGGTTACTGTGAGCTGTGAGCTGTGTAATATGAGGTAATGCATCTTCTTTGTACTTTTGTCCATTTACTGTATTTATTTTCCCCGATTTGAACTATAAAAGGGTGATTTTCTTGAGTCAAAATGAGAGTACCCCTAAACATTTTTTTAAGGAAAAAAAGCACTGGCAGTAGCAATACATTATTTGCAGCCTGGCCTGAGCCAATATGAACCTTGGGATGAGTCACTCAGCAAATAATAAAGATCATTCTCTCAGACTTCTACCCTGAACTAGGAATCCTCTTTGCATGGTGGTGGAATGCCTGACCAATGAATTATTAAAAAGGGACATACATGCAAAAGGAACATTTCACTTTAAGGAGGAATGAACTTGAACTTTTACATGGAGGCCTCAGGCCAGCTGTTAAGTGCACTGGGCAAGGCGAGGACACTGCACCGCTGTGCAAAGTGTCTTCAGAACCCAGGTGACGACGGCATGAAATCCCCTCCAGGCAGAATTAGATATTGGAAAAGATACAGGGCTGCCACCATGCCATCCAGGTCTTTCTCTCCCCTCTCCTCAGTTCTGCCTGAAGAGATATTACTCTTCATGTTTCCTACCCCAACAGACAATCAATATGAGGCAAGGTCAGGGAAACACACAAACGAAATTAACATAATGCAGGGTTTAGCCGATATAGTGCCCTCCAGATGTTGCCAGACTACAACTCCCATCAACCCATCAGCAGAGACAATGGGAGGTGCAGTCCAACATCTGGAGGCCACCTTGGTCACCCTGACTTAATGACCCATTTTACCAGGAAGATGGGAGAAGCTCGTCTTCTTTCAATGTGTTGTTCTACTCTAAGGAGATTTCTCAGCTAGGGCTATGCCACTTTGACAGATGCCCCTTGATTGTCACACTTTAGCTTCATTTTGGGGTGTGGGAACACAACCAGGAAGACTTCAGATCTGCCACTTAAAAGCTCCATGCAGTGGCATTTCCATTTCATATCTGAAAAGGGAGGGATAATGCCTCTCCTCCCTCTTATAAACAAGTCTGCCAAGCTCCAGATTAATAAAAAATAAAAAGCAAAAAAGCAATAGCCAGAAACAAACCCACGCAGCAGGAGGGTCAAGGCTGAGAGCTGATTAGACCTTCAGGGCAGCATGTAGCATCACCCAGGAGATGACAGATGAGCACGTTGCCAGGCACACAAGCGCCAGAGGAGCTTGACAGCCCCAGTCTCTCTCTCCGCTGCATATAGAGCAAACTTGCTCCCTGTTAGTCTGGTGTCAGAGGAGTTTCTATGGCTGCCATTGTACTGACAGGATGAGGGTGACCTAAAGGGAATTGTCATAAGCAAAGCAAACACCTCTCTTGTCCCACCTTTCAGTGAGCATTCAAGCAGGCAATGCAACCTGCAGACATTGTGGAAGGGTCTCAGAACACACTTGCATGCTCCAAAACCTTCCAGCATCTTGGAACCTATGACAGCATCACCCCCAAATGGCTTGTTATGTAATCTTATCCGACTTTGTGTTAAACAGGCTAATGGAACAAGGCCTCAGCCTTGGCGCTTTACCAGGCCTCGCCTCGGAATATACAAAGTAGGATTTTGATACACTGGACTTTCTCCTGCTACAGAACACTAGACTCCCAGCCTCCAAAGCTGATGCCAAGTCATGGTATCAGATACTTCTAGACATGTATTGTTCGTTCATTACAGTTTGGCAAAGCTAGGCCATTTGCATTAACACCTGTAGTGGTAACCTGGTTACTGGTAGAATCCCACACCTGCTTTCTATTGTAAGGTTCAGTCCACATTCCACAATCTGGGGAAAGTTAAGCTCACCACAGCACACTCTTATGTAACAGCATAAGCCTATGTATATTTGCTTGGAAGTAAGTGCCAATCTAATTCAATGGAGCTTACTCCTAGCACAAGATTGTACTGTAAGGCTGCATTCCTAAATCCACTCACAAGAATGTAAACATAACTGAACCAAGAGGGGCTTAATTTCAAGCAAACTTAATTCAGATTGCTCTGTTTGGCTGCAGTCCTATGCATACTTACCTGGCAAGTAGAATTAATAGTGGGATTTAGCAGTAAACAAGCATAGGACTGTGTACTAAAAAGAACACCTCTTGCTAGCTTTGGACATACGTAAGAAAACTGTAGAGATAAGTATTCAACATTTCAACAATGAACATTTCAATCAGAATGTTGTAGTTTAGCATACTCCTGGGTCTAATAGGTCTTAGAACTTAATCAATGTTTGGAGTATTAAAGGTAAAGGTACCCCTGCCCGTACGGGCCAGTCTTGACAGACTCTGGGGTTGGTGCGCCCATCTCACTCAAGAGGCCGGGGGCCAGCGCTGTCCGCAGACACTTCCGGGTCACATGGCCAGCGTGACAAAGCTGCATCTGGCAAGCCAGCGCAGCACACGGAAACGCCGTTTACCTTCCCGCCAGTAAACGGTCCCTATTTATCTACTTGCACCCGGGGGTGCTTTCGAACTGCTAGGTTGGCAGGCGCTGGGACCGAGCAGCGGGAGCACACCCCGCCGCGGGGATTCGAACCACCGACCTTTCAATCGGCAAGCCCTAGGCGCTGAGGCTTTTACCCACAGCGCCACCCGCGTCCTGTTTGGAGTATTACAACTGGGAAATAAGCCAGAACCCGTGTATTATACTCATGAGTATTAGGCCAGAGCTGCACTAACCTGTGTGCTGGACAATGCTAATCCTGTGGAATCAGCATGTTTTAAGGGCCAATTCAGCCAAGCTGGCTTCTGTGTAAGGTGACAACTTTGGGCTGAGCCATTAGGAGGATACAAAGCATCAAAGGGAACACTATGTGAGACGGCAAAATGAGTGGGGCTGTTCAAAATGAGTGCAGTGATGTGAGTTAGAAGCTTGGGGAGGAGTTATGTGACAGAGGAGCAGAAAGGAGGCCGGGCACAATGACTCATGCCTGTTTGGATCCTAGGTTGCATCTATGGGAGAAGAAAGACCCCCTTGGGAGTGTAATGCTGGAAACCCTTTCATCGTAGGTTCAGGTTGCCTCACCTGGCCTTGTCGGTGGGCCAGCCCTGGTTATGGCCAGTAATCTGGCCACTGCTTTTTGAACCAGCTGAATTTTCCAAGTTGTCTGCAAGGGCACCCCATGTAGAACACCTTGAAATAACCCAATCTGTAAGTTACCAAAGCATGGAGTACCATGGCCAAGTTATCCCTGTTCAAAAGGGGCTGTAGGTGGTGAACCAGCTGTAGCTGGAAATAGGCATTCCTAGCTAATGGACTTGCTCTAACTGTAATTCAACTCTGCCCAAATCTGAGCCATTTTGTCCCTAAAGTGCCTCGCAAATTGCTACAGCAGGGTGCTGTTGCAGACAGGCTGAGAACAAGAAACCACTTATAAATTGTGTTCTTGTCACTATGACTACGGACAAGTCTACCTCTACATGAGCCTTCCTAATCTGATGCCTTCCAGATTTTGTTGGACCACATCACTGAGGCCAAGAGTGGGGTTTTGTCATCTGAGCAGCCCAGGAGCTCCATACACACTGCCCAGGCTTGTGACCCAGGGAGCTCACTTTGGTGCTGCTGATGCAGCCGTTTGACTTCACCCCCAGAGGCGCACTCTGTTGTCTCTCAAGACAGATGGATGCCAACAACAAAAACAATTCCCTTCATCCCTGACTATTAGCCATGCATGCTGGGGCTGTAGCTGCGGTCCAAAACATCTCAAGGGCACTAGGTTGGGGAAGGCTGTTCTATGCTTTGCTTCTGCACTAAGTAGCTTCTATCCTGCTCAAAGCTCTGGCTTGAGACCTCACAGTGCACCATGATGATTTCTGGTTCCCATCTTTGCAATTGCACTTTGGAGTAATTAAAACAAACCCCCTCCAGACTGCTTTCCATTTCAAAAATTCAACTTCTGAATGTCTTCATGAATAATGCGGTTCTGATCAAGCTCCCCTAGTCTCTTTGCTCATCTTTATGCCAGTTTCACAGGCTGGATCCCCCACCCTCTCTTCCCTAGCGAAAGGAATGAGACACCACGACAGTTCTTTCTCCATATCACTCTCAGGCTAAGAAAAAAGGAGCTCACAGAACTTCTCCAGCTCATCCCCTGCAGGCCACAATATAGCAAAGCTACTCTCAAATGTGATTGCATAACAAGCAGCAGAAAGGCTTGTTGAGGTTAACAATATTTTACATAAATGATAAGGGCTACAACTGGACCATTTTCCTCTTGCCATCAAGCTAAAGGGGAAACCAGTGGGGCAGCAATAATGACCTCAAAGGATCTGAGCCATGCAAGAACATTGCCATAAAAAAACACCAGGCCATGTTAAGACTTTCCTTTGCACTGAACAGAGTGTGAACCTAAATGTCTCCTAATGCCCCGGCAGCTAGGGATTACTTTACAAAATGAAAGTCAAAAGGGCAGCATTGCATGACTCAGCCAAGGGAATCAAATGAAGAACTATAGGTTTCATTCCAGGAATCAGTAGGACGGACCTACATGAAACCATTTGTACAGTACCCAAAAACTTTGCATATTTCAACCATTTCATTACTTACCTTCGTTCTATTTGATTTAAAGACCCTGTTCATCAACCATGTAAGAAGAAAATGCAGCCAGCAGAGCAGGCTTTAATTTTCCTGATGCTGTAACATTTCTAACCAAAGTGTGCCTTAGGTATCTTATACCTTGAAACTGATAAACACTGGGCACAATCTGGCCAGTGTTAAGCGAATTAACATCCCATTGATTTCAATAGAAAAATCAAAGGTTCCTTAATATGCTTAGCTTTAATAAGAAACCTTTAGAGTAGCCAAGGCATAGGCAAACTCGGCCCTCCAGATGTTTTGGTACTACAAGTCCCAGGAGCCCTAGCTAACAGGACCAGTGGTCAGGGATGATGGGAACTGTAGTCCCAAAACATCTGGAAGGCCAAGTCTGCCTATGCCTGGAGTAGCCTGTGGTTTTTTTTAAGAGGAGGAAAAAACCTAACTGTGTTGGCCCAGGAAGGCCTTAACAGCTAAATTCCTGTAGCAGAAAGGAACAAAAATGGGATGGACGCTCCTTGCCGTTTAGTATCTGAAGACCATTCTTGTCTTTCTTCCGTGTACTGCTGTGAATTCCTGTCTGGTAAGGAAAAACAGAAATGGATCAACTTTTTTGCCTTAGCTATCCCCAGTGGCTAACCTCTGATGAGAAACAGCGGGAGCACAACCCTGTTGACCCCCCTTGATCTCTTCACAGCTTTTGATAGCTTCAGCCCTGACATCCTTCTGCACCAGCTCTGTGAGTTGGGAATGGAAGCCTCAGCAGTTCCCTTCCTACTGCAAATGGGGCTCTGGGAAGTGGCATTGGGATGGTTCTTCTCAACCCCTTGTGCAAAGGGATCCCATAGTGTTCCAGCCTACCCCCACTTTTGAATAACTATATGAAATTACTGGGTGAGCTTATTCCGGGATGTAAGATAGATAATACTTTATTTGGCCATAAGCCCACAAGGTAAAACAAATCAATAAGCAAAATAGCATCAGCCTAGGACTTGCTGATCAGTAGATAGATAGATAGATAGATAGATAGATAGATAGATAATACTTTATTCGGCCATAAATTCCGGGATGTAAGAGTTAAGTTCAGCCAGTATGCCGATGACACTCAGCTGTATGTCTCCATTTCAGCAAAGTCCAATAATGCTGTAAAAATGATGGTTGCCTGCTACCATGGAGTCCCTTTTATCAGCTACTGCTGGTTTGCCAGCTGCAGCCACTCTTAGACACAGAGAGTCTGGCGTAATCATGTATCCATTTCCTTAATGAATTACATACAGCTGTCCTTGAGGACAGTTCAGAAGTTTCAATGAGTACAGAACACAGCTTACTAGAATTGTGACTGGCCACCCAAACCTGGTCCACCCAAACTACACCGATTTAGAAAGTTTAATTGGCAGCCTGTTCACTTCCAGGCTTAATTCAAGGGGCTAGTTCTTACCTTTAAAGCTCTAAATGGCTTTGAACTCAAGTACTGTACCTGAAGGAGCATCTACTTCCCTATCAACCTGCCTGGTATTAAATAGCATCTGCCAAAGTCCATCTCCATATATGTCCTCCAAGAGGTGCAAAAACAAAGGCTCTCACAGTAGTAGCACCCCCAAATAAGTTTGCCTGGCTTCAATGATGCTGTCATTTAGCTCCAAGCAAACACATTTTTTTTATTAGCCAGGCATACTGACACATTTTATAAATTTAATCAAATAAGTTTTAGTATGCACTAACGTTTTGTCTCCTCTTTTTGTTTTTCCCCTCTGGATCTGCTCTATGCTGTTCACTGTCCTGAAATCCAATATGAAGGGATGCATAAAAAGGTCTTAAACAAATAAACTAGCTAGCCAGCTCCAAGTCAGATGCTACTGCCTGCCTTCTATTGGCTTGCACTAGACATTTCTGTGCCTTCAGCTTACTCCAACTCATCACTGTAGCATAATGAACATCTTTATATTATTCCTTTCCATCTCACCTGAATTCCTCCACCAACTCAACAAGAAGTAGAGGGAAACGAGAGGAAAAGCATTCAGCACCTTGCTAAATTGACACTATTGGCATCCTTGTGGAAAATGTCAAACAAGAGAGCTGATTACTTCCAACTTCCTGCGGTATTTGGACATGCTCATTCAGAATTTGGATGAATCATGATTTATTTCACACAAACCATTAGATTCTAAAAGTCATTCAAGCTTTAAAGATGGCTATTTAACAAACCAGCTGGTTAAGGTAACACTAGCTGCACCGTTTCTGAATTGATAGCCTACCCCATTCAATAATAAGCATATATTCAGTGGCACTGAAAAGCAGATTTTCTAGGCAATCATACCAGTGGTTTTACCATTAACAAAAAGGGCAAGTGTGTGGGAGTAGAACAAAGAAGAGCCATCACTGAGTTTGCCAATATACAGTGTATTTTTTAAAATGATCCTATCACTTTCCCTCTGGAGTGAGTAATTAAATAATCTATAATGAAGTTTCTCACTATAAGCCTATATTGCAATAGCCCTCTTTATTGCTCTGACATATGGAATATTACTCTGCCAACTATTCCAAGCTCTCAGCTTGGTTCCTCAGCTGGATGCACAACAGTCAGATTACCTCATTATATCAGTGTTATTCTTGTTTTGAACTTGCTGTTCTACAGCAAGGGTCTCAATTTGCACGCACCTGCATTTTATAATACGGGCAACACCCTTTTGATTTTAAGAATCCATTTGATGCTGTAATAAGGGCAATAAGCAACAGAAAAAGAGTTCACAAACAGACTACTGTCTTCCCAAATGGATCAAGACCTGTGTTTTAATAGCAACTAAGTGCCAACAATGGGGTCATGAGAAACTCCACTGTAGACCAAAAGGGCTACTGTTGACCTTCGGTATCAAACTTTGGCCGGTATCAAACACCAGTAAGAAGTGGCAGGAATCAAAGAGACTCCACCATAGCATGGCAAACCACTGCCACAGGATCTGTGTGTACAGATATATTTCCCCGCTCCTCAACTCCTCGCCCTATATGTGTACATTCTTTAATCCAAAGAGTGGAGAGGTCAATTCCTGCTGGTGGAACTCAGGAAAAGCAAGCATGGCCATGAGCTGTGGCTACACCGTGACCAGCATTAGTGTTTTCTGCACTAATCTAGTCCATATCGCTTCAGGGTGATCCTGACGGCTGAAGTAGGAAAAATAATAACAATCAGCAATCAGCAAGACACTGGAAAGAAAGGCTATTTATTACAAAAGTATGATGGAAATTCTATCCCATTTACAGTCAATCCCTTTACAAAAGCCAGTGCCAGTCCAAAGACAAGTTATCCTTCCATTTAGTACCATTACACGGCAGTGCACTGAAGCAGGTTCAGTCTGAAATGCGTAGATGGTGATAATGTACAAAAAACACATAGAACACACAAACACACACTTCAACATCAGCAGCATTAGTAAGACAAATTTGTAATGCAGGAAGCTGCCCAGGAGCAGTAGGATAACTACATCAGACACTACAGACACACAGATGCCTAGGGCAGAGACCAAATCACTCCTTCAAAGCAATCGCATTAAGAGATGAACTACAGATTCAGGAGCACTATGTGGCGCGGTCCTCACTTCAGGGCAGAGGTGATGGGTGGCACAAATGCTCTTCCATTCCAGGAACTTCCTGCCTGCAAAAAGCTCCCATGTCACAGAGAAGGGTTCTAGCCAGGCCTACCTGATATGCTAGCTGTATATGTGAAAGGTTGCTTGTTTTTAAGTAAAGAAACATTTAAACATGTGACTGATCCTCCATTTTCAGCTTGAAGTGATCCAATTCAAGATGGGCTGGCCAATGTTTCTGAATGAGTAGTTCAGTTCTACTTACCTACCACTTAGGACTCTATGTAAATAAAATTTGTGCAGTTTCTGACAAATGTTATCTGCCGCACTCTGGACATGGGGTTCTTGACCATAACACACAGAACGACAAAGCAATACAGAACACAGTACTTGCCGAGGAATGAGCTATCATAGTGTCATTCCACAAGAAGAACATCAGAAATTTTTTATTGCTGATTTTTATTCCTTCCTTCCTAGAAGGAATACTGTAGAATAATACTTGTTAGTCCTACATTAATATGGAAGAAGAAAAACTGCCCAAGACACAAGTTTTATTTAGGCACATATTCCATCACAACAGAATTCTCTAGGTGCCAGTAAGACCACTGGAGGAGGGGGAAGGGGAGGCAGTTCTGATTACTGGATCTGGAGTCTAGGCCATGTAGATGCAACCATTGGTAGAGAAGTCAATGATCCTATAAATGCAAACTTGATCCTATAAATGTTATTGCCCTTCAAACATAATGAATTATATCTGCAGAGCCACAGAGGTCTGCCTTCTACAGGGATATTTTGCACTCAAGAAAACACATAATCTGACCCATACCCTTTGGGAGTTTTTAAAGAAGAAATGGGGGTCGTTCATTAGAACTGTGATGGAATAGGTGAGTTGCTAAGCTATGAAAGCCCTTTTATAAGCCATTAACTGATTTGTGAAAATACACTAATGGGTAGAGACACCCACACCTATCAACACCATTTATCAAATGGAAGGCCACTTGTCCACAGTGAAGTCATAACTGCTGCACAGCTAAGGCACATTCACTGAAAACAACTCCAGACCACAGATCTTGCCCACAGAACCTACTTATTTGCTTACTTATATTGGTGCTACTCTTCCAAAGCTAGAAAGCTCTATGTCACTCTATGACATACAGTGACATAGAGCTAGATAGTATTAGAAGACCAGTACCATAGAGTGACAGCTAATAGGAATGGCAAGCCTGACACTCATTTACTTTTTTAAAGATTCTGATTCTATGTGTTTAGTATCCATGATCCCCTTCTACTGTGGTAAAGAAGTCCTGTCAGAAAAACTTCAAAAGAATTAGCTGCTCAAGACAGCAGCATCTTTCAGCTAGGGACAGCACTCGTAGTGTAGGTATACAGGTGTATGTTGGGATGTGAGATTTCTCAGAATGCAAGGGAAGGCGACAATAAACAGTCACCCACTGGAGTACTGCAGAATCCAAGGATGAAATGTATAGATAGCCTTGCTGAATAATTGAATTAAGTAGTAGAAATATTACCTTGATCAATATCTGTTGATCTCAGGGGGTGGGAAAAGAAATGGGTTTCCCTCCTCCGAAAAGCAACAGCGGTTGCTAATATTTAACTGATGTAGAAAAGTACTATAACATGGAATCCACTAATAAAGGCAAAATTGAATAGTTCAGTGACTACATGATGGGACCTAACCTCAGGGAAATCTAGTCAAGTGCTTCATGAAATACAAGATGGCCAAGTCCTCTTAGTAACAGCTGGCTATCTTATTGCTTTTCTATGATTATCAACTGTATTGTTACTGCTTATTTTCTATTGTACTTACAATCTACTGTTTCTCCCAGCAACAAAGATGCAGAATAATGGGAAGTTTTCGTGACTTCCCTTCTTTTCTATATATAATATCTGAGGAGTCAGGTCAGCCACACGAGCGTATTTCCTGCCACAGGAAATGGTAATAATATCAAAACCAGTAACTCATTTCAGCAATTTCCACCAGTTGTCAACAAGTGAGTTAAAATCAAAGGCTGGAACCCATCATCATCTCTGCTAACTAAAAGGCTGGTCATGACAGTCTTAAACTAGTTAAGCCAGACCAGCTAAATCAGTCTTGTGTTTCCCTTCTTAATGGACCTGGCAGCCTGACAGCAGCCAACATGCCTCATCCAGCCTCTCCTGGGAATGTTGGCATATCGTCTCCATGCCAACAGAGATAGCCCTTTGATGATGGCACAGAGGGATAGGAAGTGGCAGGCTTCAAGCTTTAACACAGACACTAAAATGAATTACTGGGTGGCCTCAATTTCTGTGTCATGTACAAAAGAAGGCTTCAGGGGACCAATTTAACAGAAGCCAAGGCCGAATTTGCTCCAGAGAACAAGAGATGGAATTAAAAGAACGTTTTGCAGGGGAACGCCTTGCTCAACCTTTTTGTCAAACTTTTCTAACATCGCTGCAGAAGTGGATTCCCACTAAGCAACTGAAGAGCTCTATTCTGCTTATCAAGTTACATCCCTCCCTTTTTTGATAGCATATGACACAGAGGTTAATTCCTCCTAAAAAAAACAACCACATGCATTTATATATATTTTAAAAATCAACATTCCTGTACCATAGCAGTTAGAAGCATGTTCTGCACACTCTACATTCATTAAAGAGATACAAGCTTCCCCACAGGAAGAAGTGTTAGTAGGCAACTGAATTAGTAGAATGAGTGACATCACAGCTCTCAGCACAAGCTTTAACATTATGTATTCAACTTCTAGCACACATGCACGCACATGCACACACACACTCACTCAAAGGCACCATTCCTCACTGTCAGAGGAATTTAGGGCAGGAAACCTAAATAATAATAATAATAACATCTTTCTCTGCTTTGGAGCTTCTTAAACAAAAGGATAATCCAATGAATGGAATGCTGCAGCTTCATTTCTGCACGGGATCTTCCAGGTAACTGTTAAAGGCTATTCTGAATGGGTGTCTGTGCTCAGACAGCAAAGGCTTTATGCAAAAACAACTCATTGCCTTTTGTGTGACGGGCAGACAGAGCACTGGATCGCAGAAAGCTTTATGCTTTATGTCCAAGTCCCTGAACTTAGAAAAGCAGTCACAAGACTCTCCCAGGAGCACGTACCATATGTACACAAATACTTTTAAGTTCATGAAAAAAAGAAGTTATTGGATATTAACTATCCTGGTCTCAGAAGACTGTTTCCTCTGTTACACGCACTTGATCTTTCCTGAGCTCTGTTAAATCCCTTATGAGCAGAGACAGGCAGACATGAGAGATACCCTTGCAAAACACACACATCCTCCAACTCACACAAAATGACACCACTGTGGAGCCCATGGCTGTGGGACAGTTAACATATTGCTTGGATGGTTAAACTTTTAAGTAGCAGCAGGTTCAAGTAAATGGGGCTCTAGGACCCACAGAGAGGTTCTCCTTCATAGTTGCCACCTCCTCTTCTCAGACCTCAAGGTTGACAGTCCACTGCTTCAGCGCAGAAATGCTGTTGGGGAAACAATCCTTCACAGCTCTTGTGCAGTGGGTTTCACCACTTGTCTTCTTGTTTATTCCCTTTCCCCCCCAGGCTGTATCTAGAACTCCCATGTTTCCAGCCACCTAAGCCCTGCCATTGGGCTGTTGAGATCAGAAGCCAGAGGTCCTATCATTCCATAGGAGAGAGGGTGGAAGAGGTAGAAGCTGTGGAAAAGATCTAAACATGAATCAAATTCCTAGAGACCCAACGTCACAACAGTAGACCACATAATTGGGTGCAGTAGGTATAAGGTGTAGAGCTACTTGATATACCACTGAGGAACCCTGAAATATTCAATTGTTTTGGCGGTGGCAAACTTGCAAGGCAGATCAAAGTTCTTTCACACACATTAGAGGGTCGAACCAAATAGAGGACATAAGATGCACTGTCCACTAAACTCTGCAATCAAAGGGGACAGGAAATTGTGAAAGAAAAGCTTGTGTCATCTTTGCCCTGGGACGTTGCAATGATAGATGCACCTGAGCCATTATGAAGCTGCTAATTAAGATTGCTGCTGCTTCAGGAGAGGCAGTTTCTGAAGAGGGCAATGGCTGAATGTTAGCATTAGTCAATATCAAGAACCGTTATGGTGACAACAAAATGGGCCACACAAGGAAACAGTCTTGTAGGAGCTTCCCTACATGGTTTCCTGCTTACTTGTCAGCATTTTTCAGGGTTTGGTAATGATGCAAGGCCTTTCCCCTCAAAAATAACCTTCAGGTGTGTGTTAACTATTCAGGAACCAATTCTCACCTGTAGATACTAAGCAGAATCAGCACCATTATCCCATAATTGTAAACCTTCCTAGATTGGATGCTGGCTGACAGAGCACCAGCACAAAATTTCAGAAATGCATCCCATGTAATCCCTGAGGGAGAAAGAGAAAAAGGAAGATTTGCCAGGTACACTAAAACTAAAAAGCACAGTGGTACCTTGGTTTTAGAATGTAATCCGTTCCAGAAGACCATTCGAGTTCGGAAACGTTCGGAAATCGAAAACTCAATAGCCGATAGCTAGGCCCCAGGATCTTGCACTCAGTGGAAGCTGCATGGCACGTTTGACTTCTAAGGCGTGTTTGAAAACTGAAGCATTTACTTCTAGGTTTACAGCTTTCAAAAACCGAAATGTTCGTCAACGGAGACGTTCGAAAACCAAGGTACCACTGTATCAGTAATCACATCAATACGTATAGTCACAGCCCAGGATCAACCCATCAACCCATCTCCCCAAGATAAATCAATTCTATTTCAATCAGATAGAGTTTTCCAGTGGCAGAAAGCTAATATTCTTTATTTTACCAGGCAAAGTGAATCATGCAAGTTAGTTCCAATTGAAAGAAGCATAAGATCAAAAATCACTCATCTTGAATTTCTCATGGCTATATTGATTCTAATACCCGTAACTTAATTTTCCTTTCTTTCAGAAAAGAATCATCAAGCTAATATAGAAACATTGATGATTATGCTAGACAGTGGCCAGCAGGCGTGTATTTCCAGATGAAATTATTTTTTCCCACTTGCTGATACCCTTAACATAAGAAGCAAAGCAAAGAATGCTATAAAATACAGATGATTTCTATAGCACTTGTGGCAGTAGAATGTAATCTTTACCACACAGATTGTCATAAAAATCTTCTTGATAGGTCATTCTTATGTCCATATCAAAAGGTACGGAACTGACAAGAATTGGAGAATAAGCTGCCCAAGGCTACCCCATAAGAACTGACTTTTGAACCCAAGTCTCCCAGATCAAAGGGTAGACCAAACTGGTCTTGCTGTTGATCAAGATACAGTGCACTGAATAAACTTTCAGAACATTAACCCTAAACCAACTGTGTGACAATGACCTTTTACACTCGTGTCCTTTCAAAACTCTTAATGGGTCACAACATTTTGATTCTGTTGAAACTTGATGAAACTTACCTGTCAACATAGAGGAGAAAAGCATGGCAGGAAAGTAATGATGAAAATAGAGTACTCTGCCCATCATGAAGAATGGAAAGTAATGGAGGACCCATCCTAGCATAATCCTTCCTCCGCTATGTAGCAGGACTCGAGAAAGCTCTGGAACAGAACACATTTCTTGAATTCTTTTTATCTTAACCTGTATAAACATGTGTTCACAAAGCTTCCAGCAGAAATCTAGTTCTATGGAGTTTATAAAACGGTTTGGTTTCTACCCAAAAAAGTTGTTCCAGTTGCACAAGAACTTCTGATTGTGCAACAGAACTTCCCCTCCTTCTCCCTGTGTCCTCCCACCTCCCAAAAATCTGCTCCAGAGGGTTGCGGGGGGACCCAGAATAGATTGCAGGGCAGGCAGCAGGAAGGAGTTCAGTTGGAAATCCTTGCATGAATGCGATAACTTGGTTGGATACAATTCTGTGTGTTTTTAATTCACCAGTTTAGAGTCTAGGAGAAAATATTACTACTGCTGCATGCCCAGTGCAATGTGTTCCCGACAAGCCAACCCGGCTACACTGTAAATAACCAGATCTAATTCCAGCATGTATGTTAGCAATTGCTGTAGCTCCAAACCAGCAGAGATTAAGAAAACAAGGTAAGAGAGCTATTTCCTCATCTGATATCACAGTTCCATGCAGAAACAAAGAAGGTATTATGGACATTCACCTCGCCAACAAGCTCCAAACAGAGTTTAAAGAGAGCATTCTGATTAAGACCCTCAGAATGTGGCTTCCCATAACTTTTGTTGCTACTAGACAATGAAACATTAACAATATCACTGTGTGCAACAGAGAAGCCAATAAATGAATTAAGCAGCAGCTAATAACTCTCAAAAACCCAGTAGATGACTATCCTTCAGCTGTCAGGAAGACAGTAAAACCCAAAAAGAATAGTCCCAATCAGGAATTTCCAAGAATTTCCAAGAATATGAAGTCTGAGAAGGAATTGCTCTCTCAGGCTATTTTCCTTGCCATTGAAACCTAGAGCAGTACCAGTAGCTTTTCCACTTCAAGTTTCTTGGATTTTTTTTTGCTTGATCAACACTAATCATCTCCCTGCTCCACATGCACAAATAAAAAACTTTTACTGAAGGGAATGTGGTCTAGCATTTACTATATGGACTTCCTCCTTTTAAGGTGCCTCCTGCAATTAGAAAGGACCACAGCGTCTCTTTAAAAACTAGGCCGAAATCTAGCAAATCAACCTTTGAGAGCTGTTACCAGAGGCAGATTTAGGGGTGCATGGTGGTTCGTCTGCACTGGGCACCAAGATGAGAGGGCACCACAGGGAGCATCGCAACAAGGACTAAAATGGAAAGGAAGAGGTAGGGGAGCTGCCACTGAAATCTGAAAGCCCGAAGTCTGCCATTCCTGTTGCACTCCACCCATTGCTATCATGATTCCTTTGATACTGCACTCGGTGTCCTCTCATGGACAGTGGAAGTAGATCTGCAGCAGGAAGCCATAATGTTTATAAAACAGAAGAGAAGGTTGCAGACCCAGAAGGTAGGAAATTTACTTTACCTTTGTGCTCAGCTTTTAGCCGAACTCCCCTCTTCATGGCCACAGAAACGAATATTGCCATTGTGATATACAATCCAAGAGTAATTAGGTTCAGCCACCAGATCACCTGTGAGGGAAAGCCTTGCAAGTAGACAAAGATGCACAAAAGGCGCCATAAAACTACAGGGAGGGGAATGAGAGGACCTATCTGGAGGGAAGAGAGGGAAGCCAAATTCCCTCATCCCACCTAGGGGAACGAAAAGTATATTCTCCTTACCGGATTTCCCAGCAAATAAACCCTGTAGTCTGTTTCATTGACTCCAGAAAAACGAAGGCCCTGTGGAGAAATTGATGGCCGCCATCAGTATGTGATCAACACAGGTTTTTTCAGTCTACATTTTACCTTAAGCCTGAGGTTTCCATAACAATAAACATCTGTGTAAGAAAGAAACCGGAACAATGTATCATATGTGGTGGGAGTGTGGACTTATCAAACAATTTTGGAATAATATTTATGAGGAAATTTTTAAAAATGTTTAAAATATCCTTTATTTAAAAAGCCAGAAGCATTTCTTCTAGGCTTAATTACAAATTATATTCCTGGTGATAAAAAGAAAGTATTCCTATATGCGACAATAGCAGCCAGGATGCTTATAGCTGCAAATTGGAGGGGGGGTGGGGAATTCCATCAGTAAGAGAGTGGCAAATCAAACTATGTGAATACATAGACTTGGCAAGATTAACGGCAGTCTTAAGAGGACAATCAGACCAAAAATTAATAAAAGAATGGGACTGTGTTAAAGAGTATATGAAAAAACATTTTTCTGGAATAAATATTTTGATATGTGATGAATGAAGTTTGCAGGCGTAAGGAAAAGAAAAAATAGTTATGAAAGGCATAAAACCGGAAGTAATAAATGTACATATACATATACCACAATGAAAAAGAAAAATTGAAAATTTGAAGTCGCTAAAGGATGGAAGGAAGTCAAAATGTATGTATGTATGTTTGGTTATGTTTTGTTATACTCATTGTTTTTCTTGTTTGTTTTTCTTTTCTCCCCCCCCCCCTCTTGTTTTAGTTTTCTGATTAATGTTTTATTTTATTTTTATCTTATGTTGTAACTTGGCATGGAAAATAAAATAAAAAAACAATAAAAATCTGTAAGATCAAAGATTTCCATAGGGATCCTCCATTACATGACAGAGAAGTGTCTCCGATGCAATAGTGTTTAAAGCCCTACATTTAAAACCCACAATAGTGTTTAAAGCCCTAAATGACCCAGGCCCAAAAAATCTGAAAGACACCTCCCGACAGATCCTCTTGGGTGCTAAGATTGGCAGAGGAGACCCTTTTGGGAGTTCCGCCACTCTCAAAAGCTTTGGGGGAGAGGTGGCCCAGGCAAGGGCATTATCTGTGGCACCCCCCTATCCTGCTGAACTCTATCCCCATAGAGGTGAGTCTGACAACTTCATTATGCAGTTTTCTGCAAATGCTGAAGACACACCTCTTTATCCTGGCCTTTGACATTTGAGATGTGATTTTTGTGATTTTTTAAGTTGTACTAATACTGTTTTAAACTAAATAAAAAAATTCCTTCCAGTAGCACCTTAAAGACCAACTGAGTTAGTTCTAGGTATGAGCTTTCGTGTGCATGCACACTTTTTCAGATACACAGAAAAAGTTAGTTCTAGGTATGAGCTTTCGTGTGCATGCACACTTTTTCTGTGTATCTGAAAAAGTGTGCATGCACACGAAAGCTCATACCTAGAACTAACTCAGTTGGTCTTTAAGGTGCTACTGGAAGGAATTTTTTTATTTTGTTTTGACCATGGCAGACCAACACGGCTACCTATCTGTAACTGTTTTAAACTGTGTTTTAATTGTTGTAACCTGCAAAGAGTGGGTAATAAATTGAAATAAACAGAGTAACAATAGTGTAGCTTCTATAATCAAACCTCATAATTATATTAGGAACTATTTCAGTCTTTGCTGTTCCAATAGTCGCACAGCAGCAGCCCCTGTTGTCTGGGAGCCAATAGTTATTTAACATGTCGTTCCTTAGCAGCAAGAACAACGGGAGGGCAAATCAGAATTGGTTTTCTGCAAAAGCCATTTAAAACAAGCCTTGCAAAAAATTCCCAGATACAATTGAAGATCAGCTATTCACAATGTTACCTTGAAAACAATGAGATACAACATGAAGTTAAACAAGTTACAGTGCCTCAGAATTTGTTTTGCCCACATACTTGGTAATTGATAGGCCAGTGCCAGGGTTTGGATGTGACTTCATTCTCCTTTGGTTTGAGGCCACTGTTCCCCTAAAAGGAAAAACAACAACAATATTCAGTTAACAGCTATGCTGCAATAGATATTCTCCCTCAATATATATTGATATACAAGCTTTTACATGTAAAATAAAAACTAAAAAGACCCTTGCTGTATCAGACAAAGTGCATAAATACTCCAGAATCCTGTTTCACAAAGTAGGACATGAGAGCCACAGCCCTCTCTGACTACTGTCCTCCATCAACTGATAATTCGAGACATACTGCCTTCGAATCAAGATAGCTATCAAAACTTGTAGCTGTTGATAGACTTATCCTCCAGATTTGCATCTGTATACAAGTTACAGACCTCTCTTTTTGCAAAAAGTCAATATGCCTTTTTGCAGGTCTAGATGAACGGCATATAGATCTTTCCTTGGGAAATTCTCTCCCGTTACTGTAGTCTAGAAGTGAAAGAATTTCCCGAGGAAATATCTAAATTCCGTTCACATAGGCATGCTAAGCTTCCCCAGATAGTAGTGGAACAGATTAAACCCAGGTGCCTATACTAAGGCTGCTGTGTCTCTCAGAGACCTGCTTCTTATTAGAAAAATGTCTGAGGAAACAGCTTGTTCTAAGGTTAAGCAGCAGAAGTTCCATAGCCCAAACATTCAAAACCCTGAAATATCAATGCTGGATCAAATCAGAGGTTCTTTGCGGCAAAATCAGAGAAACACAAGCATTAGGTTTTGTGTTCACATGGCAAGGCAAGGGACTGGGTCTATAGCTCCATAATAATGAAAGCTAAACATGTTGCAAAACTTGATTTTATTCAGTATCTACAGGAAGGGCTAAGGCAGGAGTCTAACAAGGGTATATACTAAAAACAAAATAAAAAAATTCCGTTCAGATGTGTATCTGAAGAAGTGTGCATGCACACGAAAGCTCATACCTAGAACTAACTTAGTTGGTCTTTAAGGTGCTACTGGAAGGATTTTTTTTATTTTGTTTTGACTATGGCAGACCAACACGGCTACCTATCTGTAAAGGGTATATACTAATTATTTATCACAGTTCACAGTTAACCACCTATATTCTAGCCAGATTGTACATCGAGGGCCTTTGTCATGTAATTTAAACTGGCTAAAAACCATTATGTATATCTGGCTGATGGAGCTGGAGCTGGAGCACACAGCCTTAGACACTCATGTTTACAAGAACAATTCTCTTTCCCCTCCAAAATATTTTCTTCAAATGTATGTTCTCTCTAGGCAGCCTCTGTCTCAGAGGGGAGGAACAACAAGAGATGGGTATCATAACCCTGTGTGTGTGAGCTTTGCAGGGATATCAGGCAGAGCACCACTGGAGACAGAATGCTGGAACTGATGGACCTTTGGCAATCCTTATGACATTAACGAGCATTTGCTCAAAAGCTAGTCTGTGTTCATGCGTGCACACATGACCCTCTATTTCTTGTCAAATATATTCACATTGCCCTCTAGTGGAGGCAGCCTAAAAACTTCCACACAACAGAATTTAATGAGATCACTATCCAAAGGAGAAGGCTTCAGAAACCTCCCTGAAGAGAAGATCTCAACAGTCCTTTATTGTGAAATCTCCCACAAGATCCCACCAGGTTTGCTTTCACTCTGGAAAGAAACTATCTTTAGTTTAGATAAATTGAATCATTCTTACAAAAGCAGTGTGGGAAGCTTTGAGGGTTCTGGGTTGTTGTTGTTGTTGTTTTTGGTAACTGCTTTTTAGAAAAAGCAACAAATATAAATAATATAGCTTCCTTGTCGAGAGGAACGTATTAATAGCATTGCTATGAAAGAGAGTTAATACTAGTTTTTTATTTCTTCAGCTGTTACGTTTGACAGCTTTAGATAAATTTTACGCCTACACAAGGACGACGTTTCTTAACATCTCAGGAAAATCTGACTCTCAGTCAGAATCAGGATGACAAAAATCTTGGACACAATGATAACTGGTGGTCTCAAATAGCGAGGAGCTGTCTAAACACAATACTCCAGGGGCCCAGCTCTTCCCTTCATCCATAACATAGCTGTCAACTTTTCCCTTTTCTTGCGAGGAATCCTATTCGGAATACGGGAATTTCCTTTAAAAAAGGGAAAAGTAGACAGCTATGATCCATAAGCATTCTCGCACACACATGAAAAATGCAGAAGTGCTGCACATACCTTTTAAAAATGTGTGGCTTTATTATTCTATCAGCACACACAATATGTATCTTCCTTCATTTATTGGCACAGTCTTCCCCATATTTGATGGATGCCAGAGATTCACACAATGCCCTCAATAATCACCCAAGATGTCTTGAGAACTTTACTATTAAACATAAACCTGCTTAACCCCATAATGCTTCTTCTGTTCCAGATAGTACCCAAGTTGGCACAGTTAACGCAGAAATAAAAGGAGCGTTTTTCTACAAAGGAAAGAAAGTTACAAACAAAATGGAATCCAAACCAATCTACCTACTCGGATCATAACCATGTGAGACTCCAGCAGAATCTCTGGAAAGGAAGGTTTCAGAACATCCAAACTGATATTGGGCACTATGGAAAAGAAGACAGTTTAAAGTGGGATCTCACATGTTGATTAAGTACATACATTAATGATACATAGACATTCCCTCTGCATTAAATTAGGTTCCAGGTGCAAAGGTCAGAAGATGGTGGTTGTTTTTTAAAAAAGGACAATAAACCCATCCAACAAGATACCTTAAAAAGCCATCTTTCCCCCACTTTTTCCTGCTGTGTACTAAAATGTCAAACTAGAATCTCAAGAAGCTTCCTTGTGAGTATGACAAAGACATGCTCAAATCCAGCCATTGGGGAAATTATTCAGGAATTCCAATTCTTAATATTTTGCTTCAACTGCTTTATGGAGCTTTCCCTCTTCAAAATTGACAAGTAATAGGAAGGGGAGGGAAAATCTTAATATTTTGATGACAAAAAGGTACATTCAATCACATACACCTGGGATTAATGTGATCTTCAACATTCCAGAGAGTATTAGGAGACTCCTTTTGATATGGAGTGCAGGTGACTTCTACCTGCTCCCAGCCCCTGTGAAACAAGAACCATCAGTAAGTCATCAATAAAACTTCTGAACTTGTCTATCCCAACTTGCATTCATATTCCATGACATATCTTTGTGTCAGAGACTCTTTTCTTACAGAAACATTGGCCTTTCAGAATTCACACTGAACCAAAAGACAATCTAAGGGAATCAAAAGTCATGCTGAATTGCTGTTGTCACTCTTTTAATTGTAGTGCTGTTTTAATGGGCTTATTCTCCTATATATTTTAATTGTGGATGTTTATTTTAATGCTTTGCTGAAATTGTTTGTGTGTTTAATTAGGTGTGTTTTACACTTGTAAATCATTGAGATACCACCTTGGCAATTAAGCAGTAAATAAAATTAATAAATCATCACCACCATCCTCTAAGATAGATACACATACACATAAATACATATGTTTATGTTCTAGTTGCATAACTTAAACCAGTGCTTTTTTTCTTAAAAAAAATGTTTAGTGGTACTCTCATTTTCCTACTCATTTTGAAATAGTGCCCCTCAATGAGGCCAAATTTAGATTCACAAAATTTTAAGGGGTATGTGTACCCCTGCATCCCCCCAGAAAAAAATAGCACTGACTTAAACATTTAAGTTCAAACGGTGGCCTTGTTTACACAAGCACTGGACACAGCCTTAAAAAAAAAATAGAAGAAACAAGTTATATGATTAGAATTGGCAATATGCATCTAGCTCACACTTTTTAAAGAAAAGCTTTAGAAACTGTACCTTGGTGATTTACATATTTGGCAGGGTGCCATAAATGTATCTCCCCCCCCCCCCATTTCAAAGGAAGACTCACGCATCCTTTCAAAGGCATGGAATAATTTTACATCTGTAAAGTGTGACAAACAGACCTAGGATAGCTGACATCTATGGTGATCCTACTAAGAGGAACAATCTGCTGTCAAGTGAGGAAATAGTAAACTGTATATGCAGTAAAAAGCCAGGCTCTCGCTACATGAGGAATACTCTGGAAACCAAACCATACTCCCTGCTCCTCACACTCATTTAATCTTTACTAGGCAATGGTTCCCCTGTTTCTTGTGTTTATATGTCTTGTTAAACTATTTTAAAATTGGTTTTATCTAAGTACATTGTTCTCTTGCTAGTTTGCTGGTTCCTGAAGTGGAATGACCTGGAATGAAAGAGTGCATTTTCTAATGCTCAATTATCACAATGGTTTCAGGTTAACTGCCTTTCTAGCTAAAAGATGTCCGGGCTTGACAGCCTTACGAGTTCAGCCTTCACAAGCAGATCCACTTACATAGAGACCAAAGCACACATATACACCATTGTGCAGGCAGAGGACAGCCAAAGCATTCAGAAGAGCTTTTTGTTCCCCGCACCTGCTCTTCCCTAGCAACTTGCACAACAAAAAAGTCCATTGATCCTTTTTGTTAGAAAGCAATTATATTGACTGTTCAAAACATGTGAACTGGCAAGTAAATAAGCCAAACATTTTCAGAGGAGAATTTTCTGCTATTACAAAGCTTTTAGTACAGACAATTGCATGGCAACTAAAACTCGTTAGAAGGATAGCTAAGGAACACTATGTATAAAAGAGAAATAAATGACTGCTAGAAGTTAACTGATGCTTTCTTTCACACAGCATATAAAAGGCAAGTTAATTTAAGGAAATTCACTTAAGATTCCTGCCTTCTCCTCCTGCTATATTACATGCCTGATTCTACATTGCTCAGGAGGGTCACCCCCCCCACCCCGCAACCTCTGGAAAGGTGTTTTGGGGGCTTCAGGTGGCTACAGGGAAAAGGACGGGGCAAAAATCCTTCCATCTGTGAACTTCCTTAAATCAACTTATCTTAGGATCCAAATTAATAGTGAGGACTTTTATAGTAAACAAACACCTACAAGGCAGCACAATTGAGGGACAGAAGATAAGCGACATTTGGGCTTCGGCCCTAATATTCAATTACGTTGTCCTATTTCTTAATAAAGAAATGAGACTGTGCTCAAAAAGGAACAGGCAGACAGATATGGGGCTATGCTGAACAATACAGTGGACATTCTGCCTCGCCCCACTGAGCCAGAGAGGTCCCAAGAGGGCACTTAGAAGCCACGGGTCTGAAGGCACTGTGCACTGCCTGAGGTAAATGTGGTTGCTGTGTCCTGCTAAAGACTTTGGAAGGGGTCTGGGTTGAAGCCTGAGAGTGTTCAGAGCATGATGGCCAAGGAAAAGGTTTCTGGCTCTTCGTTTAAATGGGGCAGGAGAGGAGAAAATGGTTCTCCCAGTGGTATCTTTTTAAAGTGGCAGTAACATAGTAACCTGGCAGAATGGACAGTTATTTTAAAGTAACGGTAGCCTAGTTAAGTTCATTATATAGTAACCTTTCAAACTAAGCATAACCCTTCATTTTTATTATATGTTAATCAAAGCTAAAACGCATATTACATTGTTGTTCTGCTTTTAAGTGGTGCCTCGCACTTTTTTGCCACAGCTACTGGTGAGTGATCTGAGGTTTATTATTAACCAGTCATTTAAATATATACGGTGGCAGAAGGGGAAATAGGTTTGAACAAATAAGTAAATGAGTGTAAGAGTTGAAGTGAAGTGGGAAAAGAGTAAGCTAATCCTTTGACAGTTTGGTGACCACAAGGTAGGTGTATAATAATAGCTATAATAATCCCTAACAAGTGATGGCAGCTGTGTGAGATAGATAAATAAAGGAATACTTTGCAAGCAAAATGAATAGCGCAATCAGGAAAAGAACACTGGATGGCATGGAAATGCTCTCAAACACATTTTGAAAAGATTTTATGGATGTGTTTTCCTCATACTCAGGGATATGACAGACAACCATATTTGGAACTAGAAAAGAACTCATTACCATGCTGGAGTGACAGTGAGCTGGTTGCAATGGGGCTTGTCTTATTACTATTACGAATGTTATTATTTCCTGCATAGCTTGCCGTGATCGTATAGTGGTTAGTACTCTGTGTTGTGGCCACAGCAACCTCGGTTCGAATCCAAGTCACAGCAGGAAGGAATGCACATGTTTTGAGCCAGCGTGGTGTAGTGGTTAAGAGTGGTGGACTCATAATCTGGTGAACCGGGTTCGCGTGTCCGCTCCTCCGCATGCAGCTATTGGGTGACCTTGGTCTAGTCACACTTCTCTGAAGTCTCTTAGCCTCACTCACCTCACAGAGTGTTTGTTGTGGGGGAGGAAGGGAAAGGAGATGGTTAGCCGCTTTCAGACTCCTTAAGGGGAGTGAAAGGCGGGGTATCAAGTCCAAATTCTTCTTTTTCTTCTTCTTCTTACCTGTCCTTCGCTATAAGGTCCCAGAACAGGTTACAGCAATTTCAAAACACATTATTAAAAACAGTTTAAAACAAATTACCATCACAAGAACAGCATGGATCCTGAAAATATATATTTCAAGTGACAAAAGCCAAAGAGTAAAGACAATGTTGCCGTTCCTGCTGCACGTGACACTGGTCACTCACTTTAAATCATCCCAAGCTCAAGCGTCGGAAGAGACTTCAGCAATGCATCTGTTTTCTGCGATGCAGCCCCAAATGCACTGAATCACATATTAAAAAAAGAGGACATAAAGAAGGATATGTGCTGCCTTTCTCTGGAGGTCCCTTCAGGCTCAAGAATTCCATGAAAAATGACTCCTGGATATTTACCATTTTGGCAACGTCTTCCCAGTTGAACCCAAGAGGCAACCTGTAGCCACATGAATCAGCCTGATCCGACTACGTAGCACTTTGATACGCTTCCCAGTCTTTCTTCCCACAACCTCAATTCGCCAGAAATCATTGCAGTCTCCAGTTCCATTCTAGGAAACGTGCATACCAAGAAAAAAAGGGAGGCGGGGGGGGGGGACACACAGACAAAGAAGAGCTATTATGAATGAGAGAGGAATGGGTTTCTGAAGCTTCAAGGCAGTAGCAGTACTTGTGAGGAGCTAATGAGGCCCTTCAGCATTGCCCTATCCAAACATCAGCATAAGTAGCCATTCCTCATAGGGGAGTTGCTCCAGCCACCTTGATCATCTTGGTTTATTAACCAAGGCTTGTCTTATGGTTGCAGATCATAATTAAGAAGGAGACACCTTAACCACGATCTGGGGTAACATGCTATGTCAAAACTTGTGTTAGCTGCCATACTGCACTGTGTTAAAAGCAGCACACAGTGAGAGTGAGTGAGCCAGCACTGTCCCAGTAGACCACAATTTGGTTTACTGTGGTATGCAAAACATTGCAATGTTTTTGCTGCTCTTTTTGCCTCCACTTTTTTAGGGCCAATAAATAAACTGCACTGCTGCTCCCCCACTCCCACCCCACATTTGGATTAAAAAGTTACACAGAACTGTTAGTTGACTGCTGAAAAGGTTTACCACAATACACTTTTTCACCTCACAAGAATGAAAGAAAAAAATATTTTCATAAAGGTTAATGGTTGTACATCCTTCAACCTAGACACCAATAGGTCATAACAAGTGCAGAAGACAATAAAACTCAGTCATGCTGTTTAAAGAGCCATAACTCCTTGAAGTCAAGCGCTGGCACAGGTTGGCTTTTATATTTCATGTTACATCACTGTAGTTTATATGAGGGTGAGGCACTCTCAGTATTCTCCAATAATCTCAAGCGTTTCATACAGGGTCGTTTTTTTTAATATGAGCTAAAAATTCACACTGCAGCTTCCTGTTCTTTATGAAAGAATCATGGATTTTGAGCAGCTTAAAAGAAAGAAAACCCCAAAAGGAGAAATAACCCTTTGTTCTGGGAATATATTCCAGGGCGGGCAGAATCAAGTTTTCTCTTTGTTCACTTACTATGCCATACCCAGTGACCTGAAGATGTTTTCTCGTCAAGGGGGCTTCATGAGGGTGACTGTGCAGGTTTCTAGAAGTCCTAAAGTTAAAATAAAATCACATTGTTTGATTTTATCCCTAGAACAGTTTGAGCGCTGAAAATTGATTTCAATTAAAGAAAACTTGGTTCAAACATTTTCTGTCACCTTCAATACAATTGAATAAGGTGACACTATAGAGATGTTATGCCAAGTATACAGGCGGTGACCATTTTAGGCATATCCAAATGACACGCAATCACCGATGCGCAGGTCCTTCTGGGCCCAGAAGAGAGCAGGATGGGGGCGGGGCAGGATGGGGGTTGGGTGGGGCGGAACAAGGTGGGGCCATTTATGTGTGCTCCGCCGACACGCACAGGGGCCGGGAACAGAATCCCCCTGTAAAATGGTTGCCACCTGTTTCTGTCAAAATTTGCACGTCAAGATTACTATTTACAGTGAGGCCCACATTCTCTCTCACGGTAGCAGATTCCAGGAATACTAGTGAAGTTAATTTCTTAGCGCAAATAAAGAGTTTCTAATGGCACTTCAAAGACTATCAGGGGATAGCACACAGAAGAGAGAGTCATCAACAAGGTTCTAACCATGGTGTAGTTAATGGCAGACCAGATATCTATTACCATACTCAACCAGAATTGCTACTTCAGGCGATTAGCAATCCTCACATTTCCTAAACAGCTTACTCTTTGTGTTCCAAACGGATAACGTCTCCATGCCTTACAAACTCCACAGGGAGGGAAGCGTCTGAATGATCTGGTGAAACAGAAGAGGTCACAGCATGAAATCTGAGGCTGATGGAAAAGATGTACGAATGCCAATATCAAATAAACTAGGAAAGCATCATAAAAATATCATCGTTCCAACATCTCTAGTTCAAATACAAAAAACAACAACCCTGAAATATTTCCAATGACTTTCCAACATTATCATTATGATAAAAAGCTTCTCTAACAGCAAACAAAATGTATCGCCAGTAAGACAGCACTCTTCCTAGGATGCCACAGCATGCAAGTGTTAGAAAAACATTAAAATTCCCGAACATTCAAACTGTGGCCACAACCAGCAAGATGAACAAGGAGCTATGTTCAGCACTATGTTCAGCACTAAAGACAAGTTTCCTTTTGAAATATTTCATTCTGATCTGACCAGACCCTAATTCAGCTAGATTACACAACTACTAACTTGGATCTGAGTCTCTTGTGTTTATACTTTGATATAAAAGGGGTAACTACGATTTAATTTTGCGCTAATATATTTCAATTGAAAGTATATAAACCATCTGTTAAACTGATGAAACAGCAGGCAGCAGAGATAAATCTGGGCATCTCTCAGGGGAGTATTATGTTGTAGATGCACCCCAGGATTAGATCGGGAGGCACCACATTTTATTTTATACTTTGAAATGGGCCAGCTTTGCCACTGCCTAAAAACACAACCTCAAATGCTTATCCAATTCATCTATGTTGCGGTCACTAGCCCATGCCACAAAGAGGCATACATGCCAAAACTTGCCTTCCAGCACTACTACACTATTTAAAAAGCTTGCAAAAACCTTGTATAATGACCTCCTCACAATAAGGAACCGAGTTTATTATATATCAGATCTAATTTGCCACTAGACATGACACAAGACAGTTCACTGGAGTGGTTGGACTAGGACCTGGGAGACAAGAGTTCAAATTTCTTCTCAGCCATGAAGCTCACTCGGGTGACCTTTGGCCAGCTTTGGTATCTCAGCCTAACCTACTTCATACGGTTGTTGTGAGGATAAAATGGGGAGGAAGAGAAAGCATGAATTGCTGGGATAGCTCAGTCGGTACAGTGTATGACTCTTAATCCCAGGCTTGTGGGTTCGCGTCCCACGTTAGGCAAAAGATTCCTGTATTGCAGGTGGTTGGTCCATTCCAACTCTACAATTCTATGATCCTATGTACAGCACCTTGACCTTCTCAGAAGAAAGGTGGATATGAATGTAAAAAATGAATTATAAAAATAAACAAGTGGCAAGTGTGCCCCTCCAAGGCAGTCTTGAGAAGACTCAAAAAGAAGCACTAGGAGACAGGTCTTGATATTCTGTGTTTTGGCACCCATTCAAGTCCACAGGGCCTGAGAACAAGTAGATGCTGCCATTCCCCTTACTTCCATAGTCACAGACAAGACCACAGGCATGAAAGGGCAGAGAATGGCATCCACACTCCCCTTTACCAAGAACCCAGTGGACCACGCACCTTCAGCAAGAAAGAGATGCACCACTGAATATGATGCCACAGAGGGGTATCAAACACAGCCCAGTTTATACAATAAGTGAAGGAAAAGAATGTATGCTACTTGGAATGCCTTACAGGAGGAGAGGCAGAATATAAATGAAACAAACAAACAAACCAATACAGTAATCCCGCAGATTTAGAAAAGAAACTAAAACTCTTAGGGAAAAAGGAGATCAATTATCTTGAAAAAGGAAAAAAACAGTTACATATTACATTGTTTTATTCTCGAGTTACCTCCTTTCATGTTGTGTTTCTTTATAATCCACAAGTTATTCAGGTCCTTATGCAAATATGCAGTGACCTAGAAGCACAGAGAAGTCATTGCATTCCATCCCTTCAAAAATACAAGCAGTCTAGTCTTTGTCCATTCACTACAGACAAAGGCAATGCTATGCATTTCTGAATGATCAGGTTTGTAACCAATGCACACGCGCGCGCGCACACACACACACACACACAGAAAGCAATTGCAGTTTGTTGTGAATAGCAGCAAAGCTACTGCTTTTATGATTTATTGCGTTTTTAAATGCATTTTAAAAATGCATTTTCTAAAGAAGCCAAATCCATGTATGACCCAAGATGCATATCTGACTTTGGGGGTGTTATTTCCACCCTGTGACACTTCACCCCCCAAGTGTCCAGTTATTTTTGTGCTGGACATAGGCTTTTACATCAATGTGTTGTGCACACAACAGTGATACAATATAATATTTGAAGTCAACTCTATTTGAATTAAAAAATGCATGGAACCAGGAATCTATACTGCCAAAGTCTGGAGCAGTGTTTTTCAACCTTTTTTGGGCAAAGGCACACTTGTTTCATGAAAAAAATCACGAGGCACACCACCATTAGAAAATGTTTAATATTTTTTTCTTTAATGGCAAACAAAAACGTTGTGGACCGTTCTCTGCTCAGCGGGGATCGATCCGCTGATCCCCGCTGAGCCGGCGGATGACAGCTCCGTCTCCGCACTGTGTGCGGAGAGGGAGATGTCAGAACCCCGCTGCTCTCTATGGGGAATGGGATGAGAGCAGACCGCCTGTCCGCTCTCATCCGATCCCATCCGATCTGATCCCCACCCAGGACAGATGGAAAATAGGGTGGACACAGTCCGGCGCCCGCCTAGTGGGTGAAAATTTGACATTATTTTTTTAAAAAAATCTTTCGAAATTTTAAATTTTTCCCACGGCACACCAGGCAACATCTCGCGGCACACTAGTGTGCCACGGAACAGTGGTTGAAAAACACTGGTCTAGAGCGATGCTCCCTGCCTTATTCTCACCCCTGTTAGTCTTCCTAAGAATTCACCCTGGACTCCTTGGGCTCAATATCACTGCCATATGATGGAAGTGCTTTGGGAGAAGACTTGTATTCTATTGATTGTGTGAACTACTCCAGTCCTGCAAGCAAGTGGTACAAGACCTGCGGGAACAGGGAAAAAGCCTAGATAAACCATAACCCAGCCTCCTGTTCACCACACTGGCGAACCAGGTGCATCTGGGAAGGTTACAAGCAGGGCATAAGTGCAATAGCCCTTTCCTGCTGTTGTTCCCTAGTGAGGGGTCTACAAAGGGATACTGCCATCAAGACTATTAGCTACCGATAATACTAACAGATCTCCTCAAAAACTACACAAGACTTTCAGGCTGCAAAGATGCTGTATAAAATCCATAGCAAGAGAGGAACATGAAACAACCAGCTGAAACAGCACAGGTCTCAGATTTTGACTTCTAAGCCATCTAGAAGTATTTCTACAAGGCACTACCGTGTCTGAAAACAACACAGGAAGGGCTTATACACCTGCAAACTTCGAAAGCAAAGTGCACACACACCTTTCCAGTGTTTTAGTCACATGAGTGGTTTTCGGCAACACCAGCAAAATGTGACATTCCAACAATTCACTGACCTGCTGCTGCCGTGCGCCCACACCCTCAGGATACAGGTGCCAGTGTGAGTGAAGGTATCCACCTGCCATACGAAGGTTTTTCATTGTTATCACAGAGCCATAGGCCAAGTCTAAAGGAAGAGAGCAATGGTTTAAGGTCATTCACCTAAGACGGTATTGCAAATGGAACACAAATAAGTTGTGTTGTTAATTGTCCTCTGTGTTACAGAGGCGCAAACACCCTTCATTGGAGTTGAGCATTTAGTGTTACTGGTCCCATGCTATGGTACGCTCTTGCAGCAGACATTTGACAGGCATCCTTCCCCCCCCCCATTCTTCTTACTTTCAGGACACCTCTTGGAGCCTCTCTTATGGCAACAGGCCCATGGGGTTATCTAAAATGTCCCAAGTAGCCAGTCATTTTAATGACTGCTTTGTATTGCTTTTAAATGTGTTTATGTTGCAATACACTACCGTGATGTTTTGGGAGAGGGCAGTGTATAATTTTGTAAGTAAAACATATTGGCACCTGTGTACTAGAAATGCTTGCATAAATCCAGCCACAAGGGTGCGGGATACACAGTCATTAATCATGACCAAGATTCCACTGTGCTGTGAAACTGCTGACACCACAGAATCATCATGTGGCTGCCATCATGGTCTGATGTGACTGCAGCTGCTATTTCAAGAAAAGTTGAACTTTCACTAGTCAACATTGACTTGCAAAAAAACCCAACAACTTCCAGTGTAATTTACCATCATTTGCAAAATCCATTGGGAAATCAAATTCTCATATAGAAGCAGATACTTTAAGATGTGGAATTTGAGCAATGAGGAAGGGATTCAGAGACGTTATTTCAGAATAGTCCACCCAATCTTTTAGGTTTAAGAAGATAACAGCATTTTTAAAAGATATGTGCCTTCATTAATTAGGTGAAATAATTCCAGAATTTGTTTTTGCAGATACAGCCAACTTTTCTTGGAAAAACATCAGAAACCCACACACTCCACCTGCCCCCAAATATTCCTGTTGATTTCTGCAGATTTAAAATCACATGTTTCTTATTCTTTCTAGATGTTTTGCTTTTTCTTCCTGTTGTGCAGGGAGCGGGGAATCAAATAACCACAGAAGAAACACTCTGACAGCACATCCTTAGCTCATAGGCTGAAATGAAGGAGGTGCAGTGACAACAATTTATCCCCCCAATTATCACTGCCTCTCTGCACTCCCACCTCTGCTGCTTGGGTACAGTAGGGGTCCACATTTCCCCAAAACTCTGTTAACTGTACTGGTAACCAAGTGCCACTTATTTAATGTAACTAGAGGGTATAGAATGGTCCAGGTAGCACAATAGCTGTTAGGCAACAGTCTCGCCCTACAAAGAAAAGATGCCAGTTGGGAAATCACTAGCATGTGACTACTGAATCAAGATGACACACATTTACACTGGTTTCAGACACAGTCTGCCAATTTAGTTTAGCAGATCAGGATTTCTCCAAGGTGGTGCCAAGAACTACAACTCGTTTTATTCAGATACAGAAATATATAATTAAAAGTTACTATTCCATTCGTTTGTTTTTTTGCATCTTTTGAGGTTCCATCAACTCTCTCATTATGCATTTTATATGCTTCCGCTCAGTTCTAAACTTTCCACTCCGAACCCACAAGTGACAAAGATCAAAATATTCAGAAATAATTCCAAGGTGGTTCAGATCACCATTCCAAACACACTAAAGAGCAAAAAGACATGTGACAAATACTTTGCATTTGCTTTAGCATCCACCCTGTGTTCTCTTAAAAACACAGGAGAGTTTTTTGTTTGCTTGGATACAGAGTGTTCATTAGAGCATTGGTTCCCTCAAGTATCTAGATACTCACACTCCGGAACAGACATGTTATGAAGGTTGTTTCCAATCAGCCGAGACTGAAATCCAGAGCTGAAAAAACCATCACCAGGCCCACTGGGGGAAAACCAAGTGTATGTAAATTATGCATGCATGGAGACAAATGGAAAGAGTTTTAAGCATATAATTTAATAAGCAGGAAACATAACAGCACTGGCCTGTCAGCACACAGGATGTTCCCAATTTCCTTTGATGTCTACAAAAATCTGGGTCATTTGGCTGACACACAAGCAACCTTCAGCTACCTTCAGATTTACATCAATTAAGTGATCAATTGTGCCCAAGTACAATGCAAGTAAACAATCCTGAGGAAAGCCTAATTTAAGTGAGATATTTGGTTGAGTATTTCCTAAAACAGCCCCCAGACTTGTGCATGTACCTCAAACTTTCATGCTGACCTACAGGATTAGAACTTTTCTGGCCCGTCATTTTTCTTCACTAGTGGGGTTAACGGCTTACTCTTAAGCATGACAAACAGGTCTAGGCAGTAAAATGGGAGTAAATACTGTGGTCAGAAGCTTGGTGAATATTGTCATTTTAGAAGGTCAGTGGTATTTGACAGAGACCAATATCCAGCAAAGTCATACACAGAATAAACCACTGGCCTATCACCCAGAAAATTGACTGGTGAATCGCAAAGCCAACACTGCCTCAAGTACTTTGGCTAATACCACTTGTTGAAAAGTGTGACAGATTTTTTTTTTTTAAAAAATAAAACAATCACTTTTCAGTCTTCTTTCCATTATTTATTAGTAAAGGACAATGTAACATAAGAGGTAGGCAAGTGTCCACAACAAAATCATGAAACAACCATGCCTGATCCGGTCACTCAAATGCTAACTGGTCAGTGATGATATAGCCACCATGTGTGAAGACACAGGTCTACACTCAAGACTCCGCAGAAATTAATGCACACATGGATCAGGTTAAATATTGAGGCATAACTAAACAGAGCTGGAACACCATGTAGAATTCCTAAAACAGCTATTACCATGACTGCCTTGCATAAAAATACAACTTCATTAGAATTATGGCTCAATTCAAACATCGCACCAAACAACACCATACTTTAGAACACAGAGCTTGTCTGCTTTCATGTTTGTCAATTCAAATATTGTGCCAAAAGTCTGAACAATAGCTAGCAATACCCTCAAGCTTCAAACCCACTGGCTAGCCAATTGTCAATTCACTGGGCAACAATTTTTTACTTTTTGAATGTTGTCTAGATTTCTACAACTGATTTAGGGTATTTTTGCACTGCTGAATCAGGAAATGGCATCCGTTTCTCTCCATCAGGTCAGGTTTACTGTAAACTGAATGTGGGCATTGATAAAGGTAAGTACACGTAAATTGCATGTTGCTTCACAATTTTTCAAACTTCAGGGCTTGAACTTCCGTTTCTTGGAACTCCTGGAATGCTCAGCGGCAGGGAGGTCTCTCTTCAGAGTCCAACAGTAGTGAGCCATCATGACTGCGTCCCAGCGACCCTGATACCTGGTCTCCATCTCTTTCATGTCCTGATGGAATCTCTCCCCCTGCTTGTCACTCATTGAACCCAGGTTCTCAGGAAACCGGTCCATATGTGAAAATAGGTGGTGCATCTTGACGCTCAGGTTGCAGCCCAGGTTTCTGAAAGCAGTCAGCATGTTGTTGACAAGTTCTGCGTAGTTTCTGGCCTTATTGTTGCCAAGAAAGTTCTTCACTACCAGAACAATGCCTTTCACGCTTCCAGTTCCACTGCGTTCATTGACTTTCCGAACTCTGGATCTCTGATGAGCTGACGGATCTGAGGACCGTCAAAGATGCCAGCTTTCAACTTCTCCATGGTCAATCCTGGAAAAGCCTGGCACAAGTAAGTGAAGCAGCCACCATCCTTGTCCAGAGCCTTGGTGAACTGCTTGATTAAGCCAAGCTTGATGTGCAGCGGTGGGAAGAGTATTCTGTCTCTGTCCACCAGAGGGTCGTTGATGACGTTCCTTTCTTTGCAAGGCACCAATTCCTCCTGCACAGGCCAGTCCTTCTTCGTGTAATGATGAGCACGGTCCCTACTAACCCACTGTCAATGAACAGTCTCCAATCTTTGGGTTCGTACTGTGGCACTCCAAGCTTGAGCAGAAGCTGCGCAATATCTGTACAGGACACCAAGTCCTTCTCTTCCGAGAAAAAATGGAGGTACTCTTGATGCCTGTTGCGGAAGAAGCTGATGCGAGCACTGTCAGAGAGGAGGTTTTTTTCCTTCAATCTGGATGCCAACAGCTCGGCAGAGTCCTTTGATAAGCTGAGGTTGTGAACTAGATCATTCAACTCCTTTCGGGAAAATGGATGTGGAGTATCATCTTCAAGAACCACTTCTTCTTCATGTCCTTCAACACTGGAGGCATCTTCGTCACTAATGTCAGGAAGTTCTCCGAAGATAGGCACTGGAATTTCATCACAATGAGCTACAGGACAACGTGCTGATTGAAGATCAGGATACTTCGTGGGGTGGCTGCCCCATTAACTTAGTTTTGATCCCCCAACTTTATGCTTTGCTGCACCAATTTATGGAAGATTTTGAGGTTTTTTGACTTCAAACTGATCCCTTTTCAACATAATCACCCAGACTATCAGACCTGAATACTTCTTGTCATTAAAATAATCATGTCCAATCAAAACAATTATTCAACATGGCATTTTACCCCCACCAACTTCTTCTAAAATGCTCCACACAAGCGTGTGAACAAAAACGTAAAAAAACAACATGTGGCCATAGCTCAAAAACTTGACCTGATTGAGCAAAACCAATGTGATTTTTGGATTCAGCGCATCAGATTCGTCCTAAATCAACTGAAAAAAACGCAGACAACAAATTTGTTGTTGACCAGTGTTATGGTTTATCAGTTAAGCTTCCTTAAGCATGGTTTGGCACAATGCCTGAATTGAGCTAATGTTGTCATATGTGTGTTTTCTTTCTGACAGAAAAGTGAGGAGAAATACCTTCTATTTAGCACTGCAAAATGAACAGCAAACATGGCAGTATAGAGAGCAAGGGGCAGCATAATGAGGCAGAGCACACGAGCCAGGAAGTGCCTCCCCAGAGTGACCTGCAACAAAGAATTCAGAATAGTTGCAGCACCATTTAGGCAGGTTTCTTTATACACATCTCTTGAGTACACCTAACCAAGCAAGCTATAAAGGCTGCACCAGTTGGCTACTCCATCAGTTCCTCTTGTGGAGTTAGTACATTTATTTGCATATTGTTAAGACTCCTGGAGTTTTGCTGGCAATGGCGCAACTCTAATTACACTGCAGCCATCTGCAGGCAGGAGACTTAAGGAAGATGAATTTGTCCTATTTCAAATGTAATTAACTGACCTGACATTAGAAGCAGACCTTTTCAGAAGCTGATACTCTTTGTCTTTGGACTACACTTATTTAAACCAGGAGAGGCAAACCTCATAGCAGAAAGAATGTTTACCCTATATAGAAAGGATAGTAGGTGGAATAAATTGGATTTTGTAACTTCAAACAATCTGAGAAGCTGATCCCAGAAGAATAATAGCACCTCTAAGCTAGGCTTGAATAAACAGCATTATGGATGGCAAAAAGCCTATTTCCTTGCTACTAATGAGACACAGATTTAATAGCATTTATCACCAAGGTCAGCCTGTGTCATAATTGATGACTTCTAAATGCAGGCTAAAAATAATTTAAGCCCACTGCTGAATTCAGCTGCTACCTTGACAAGTTATTTAAGTCTGGAAAAAATCCTCTTTGTGAAAAAATGAACTGACTGAAGTTTCATCTTCAGAAAAGTAGCTCAACCTGCAGAGCTTGCAAAACCCATAAGGACATTGTGTATGCCAAAATCTAATCTGCAGACTATGAACTGTATCGTCGTATTGAAGGTCAAAACAACTTCAGCCTTCCCATTACAGCACATTAGATACAGCAACTCAAAGGCCTCTATCTAGCAGCATTTTCTCATAAAAAACTGTTTGCAGAACTCTATAGTGTATGCTTAACCTTAGGCTACTCAGTGTAAAGTGGAAATGAAAACAAGAACAACTCAGGGGGCAACAGTCTCCTTGAATGAACAATAGCAATCTTTTAATGTGTAATGCAGAAGGAAGCTTTATCTAGAATGTCAGACAGTTTTTAAACATGTTCTGTCATGGTATGGTCATCACTTGGCTCCAATACAGTAACTACTGGCTGACTGAAGCAACTACAGCACAGCTTCTGATTGACTGCAGGAAGTTCCTGCAGCCAATTGGAAGCCGCACCTGATGTCCAGCTTCTGAAAATTGTTTGAAAACCGGAACATTCACTTCCAGGTTTCAATCATTTGGGAGCCAATTTGTTCGGGAGCCAAGGCATTTGAGATCCAAGGTACGACTGTACAATGTTTTCATGATGCATTTCCCCACAAACACTGAAAGCTAGTAAAAATTCTAGACACTCACCAGTGAGAGACTGAGGTCTCCCAGAAGCTCCCAGAGATTACAAACAGTGTTCAGTCCAACCAGGAGTACTACAAAAAGGCCAACAAATTTCACGCCTATTGCACCAGCAAGGTTTATCCCAGTCAAACAGAGCCAGAACCACCAGGGAGCAGAAAAGGGTCTGAAAAACACATTTGAAAAACTTCCTATTGGAATAACAAACTTTTTAATAGAGATCCCTGGAGTAAATCTAAGGCAGGATATGCTTTATACCTAGGCATGTCCAGTGGAGAAACAGAACACATTTACATTCCTTGTTCCAAGCACTTTTGCTCCCATGTTTAGAAGGGCATGTTGCCTTCAAGCTGAAAATGGTTCCTCATCTGTTCTTGAAGCACTCTCCCTAAAAATGAGGCAGTGCTAGAATCTGATCTAAAGCACATCACACAGAAGGAAACTATCCTGGCAACCTCCTCCTGTTAAGAAAGGTCAATACAATAAGCCCAGAAGGCTCAGAATAACCACATCAGGCAGCAGACAGGTCCCTAGCCTTTTGGAGCCATCACTATGTGCACTATGTACACTGAAATGTACTTGCATGTTATTTGTGAATGTGACACTAGAGGGGAGGGCAATCACCTGTACATTAATGCCAATCACTGCTACCATACTGAGTATGGCTCTGCTACTGAATACAGGAATCTACTGCCCAGTCCACTGAGCTACTGTACATTATGGTATTATTAAATAATGCTTCTTGGGAGAGACCTTCTTTGTTCAATTGTCTGCCATGTTCTGCATTTTTAGGTGTTGTTTCACATGTTATATATTATGTGCTCTTATTTCTTAATAATGGATTTTATTGCTGTTTTGAGTTGTTTTATGATATACTGAATACAATAAGGACTCTTTGGAGCCAATTTGGCAGGATAAAAATCACAACATAATGCAAAACAAACATATAATTAAATCTTCTGACACAAGTGTGAAGGGCCACATACTTGAAAAACTGCTGCCACCTTACCTGTTTGCACAAGAATCATGCTTGACCATGCTGAGCACAGCTCCCATGAGGAAGAACATCAGAATGGGGTCTAACAGAATATATTGAGAGAGAGTAATGAACCCTGTATCTGGAAAAATAAGACAAAAACATATCAGCTGTTGTTCTAAAAACAGTCTAAAAGTTGTTTTTTTCAGTGCTTAGTCAAGCATAATCTTATTGCAATAAGAAAACATCAGAATGTACAAAATCAACTATGCTGCTTTCACTCATTACTTGCAAAGTGTCTCACCCTCATCTACACATTTATTTCACTGTCAGAGATACTATACACCATCAGAGATATCGACTTCAAAGCATACAGCTTGGGGTCATCAGTTAATTGTTATTATTACTCATTTCATTTTCATGCCACTTTATACAGTGGAACCTCTACTCATGTACGGAATCCATTCCGGAGGTCCATTCATGAATCAATCCGGGTCTCTGGGAGAAGCGCCGTTCTGCGTGTACGCATTCGGTGGCAGCACCGTTCTGCACATGTGCAGTCGGCAGAAGCTGCTTCTGCGCGTGCACGAATCATGGCAAACCCAGTCTTTACTTCCAGGTTTGCTGTGGTCACAAGTCGGATTGTTCGCGAGTAGGGGTGGTGGTAAGTCAAGGTTCTACTGTATTTTTCGGGGGGAAATCTCAAAGCGCTTTACAACATTTTAAAGCAGCACATAAAACAATCCAAAATAAAGCATTACTGAAGAAAGTAAAATATAAGATGCACATTTAAAATAGCATAATTAACAAGAGAACAAAATATTATCATAAGCATAAAAACATACCTGCTGCTGCTGCTGCTGCTGCCAATCTTGCCCATGGTGGTTCATGGTGATAGGCAGCTGTGGAAGCTCAGGCTCAATGGCCTGGGTTTGCATTAAGAAACAGCCAAGATAGTTTTCTTCCCTGTCCTCCTCCACCTCTCATTACCTAAACCAATGCCATTTCCTATCATGACTTTCCATTTATTCAAGATCTGCCCCTTCTCTTCTTCAGCTAAAATTGTCCCCTCTTGAGAAATGTTCCTATAGCTCATCATTGTTCCTGCATTCTCTCCTTTCCAAATAATGTGGACCAAAAAAAGGGGAAACTTTTCACCCTTTTGATTGTACCCAGGGCATATGTACATTCAAAACATTTGTTTGTTTTTATGCAGACTCTTAAAACATTTTTGCATGTGTAAAGCACTCAAAGTATTTTACACCCTAATCATATTTATAGCACAATAATCCTCTGTGTTTATTACTAGGCAGAAAACTGAAGGCAAAAAGTTTGTTCAGGTACTTCCCACAAGTCTGTGACTAAATAAGGATGTTGACACATAGGGTCTTCTGTGACAGGAGACCGTGAGCACCTAAAGTTTCTCAAGCCCAATTCCTTCACTAAGCATCGTTTTCCAACAGGAGAAACTAATGAAACAAACTCTGCAACATGAAGAGGATGCTTACCAAAAATCAGAATGGCAGCTGTAAGCATTGCTGCAGGCAGAGATTTGGACAACTCCAGCACCGTGAGGTAAGAGAAGGGGACCAGGCACGAACCAAGGAATGCACAGAACTAAATAAAGAGAGGAGAAACACTCTTCACGTGGTGATGACAAAGCATGTCCTTAGCTCTGCTGCTACCCAACCTTAAAAACACACAGCCAAGTATACTCAAGTTAGTCTGCTGAGTATTCTCCACCCTCATAGAAATATAGCATTGGAAGAGACCAACGGTCATCTGGTCCAACACCCTTACAATGCAGGAATCTCAATTAAAGCATCTATAACAAATGACCATCCAATCTCTGCTTTAAAACCTCCAGTGAAGGAGAGCCCACAACCTCTCAAGGGAGTCTATTCCACTGTCAAACAGCTCTTACTGTCCAAAAGTTCTTCCTGATGTTTAGTCGGTATTTCATGATAGAAATATTCCTCTAGAGATAAAACAGATGAAAAGTTCCAAATCTGATCCTCCACCACCCTACCTTCATTCATCCTCACTTCTGCCCAAATACAGTGGTACCTCGCGTTAAGAACTTAATTTGTTCTGGAGGTTTGTTCTTAACCTGAAACTGTTCTTCACCTGAAGCACCACTTTAGCTAATGGGGTCTCCTGCTGCTGCCGCTGCGCCGCCGCACCACGATTTCTGTTCTCATCCTGAAGCAAAATTCTTAACCCAGGTAATATTTCTGGGTTAGCAGGGTCTGTAACCTGAAGCGTATGTAACCCGAGGTACCACTAATTCTAAAGCTTCCATTAACCCATACGATGAGAAAATATAACCATCCCACAGCTTAACCTACATTATCTCCCTTTTCCCTATATTTGCAACACTCCCACCTTTCTCAAACAAGTTCAAGGTGATGTAGATGGTTTCCCCCCATATTCATTTAATCCCGCCCCCGCAAAAAAACCCTGTGATATAGGTTAGGCTGAGAGGCAGTGACTGGCCCAAAGTGACCCAGTGAGCTTCATGGCTGAGTTGCCATTCGAACCCTGGTCTGACAACTCTAACCACAACACCAAATGTCATATTGTTTGAGAGTCAAAACTGCTGACAGTGATACCTCCATGGGCATGAGGAAAACACAACCCTGCACTAAAAATAACTGACAGAAAATTCTGCTAGAGAGAGAGACAGACAGACAGACAGACAAGGACTGGTTCCCTCCTCCCTGCAGTTAACTGAAGTTACTAATTTCATAAACTATGAGACAACTAAAAGAACATTGCACACAGCTTTTTTATTCCTCTTCTCTACTCATTCCGAATCCTACCAAATGTTAGATTACTGTACAACCATCAGATGTAGTACAGCTTTAGAAATGGAGATTACAGTATTACCTGGAATCAAAACCCATTCATGAAACATAAACATATGTTTTATTGGAAGCAGAGAGAGAGAAGAGGGAAACTCTAGGTCTTCTCCATATATGACCTCTGGTTATTTAAGAAGCCCCACAGTCTTACCCCTCTCATTCCTATGTAGTTATGTTGTTCATATTTGTCCCCTGGCTTCTGGAAAGGGAATGTGCCATCATAGCCACTCAGGTAACCGGCAAGTCCTATCAGCATCTAGAGAGAGAAGAGGACTGACCTTATTCAAGCAGAAGTAGATGAACTAGTTTATAACTTTTTAGAGCACTAACTTGATCTAATAAAAATACATAATTTAGACACAATGATGATGTAACTGAACCAGGATGAGAATGTTCTGCAGTCAAGGAAATGTTCTTAGATCTCAAAGTTTGCAAGAATTGGTGTTCGCTATTTACCTTCCCCAGAGGTGGATGGACATCAAAGAAAAAGGTTCGGTTAATGTAATAGCTTCCCATCTTTCCAAAATGTGTTTCATCCCAGCTATGAAAAGGGAAAGAGTAAAAAGGTGACTGTTAGCCTAAGCAGATCTGCACTTGGGGACGTTGGACCACTTAAGCTCTGTCGTAAGGTTGTTGCAATGTAAAAATAGTGAAGGGGACTTACATTTGGCGCCTTCTGTTTTTTTGGAGGAAGGGCCAAAAATAGATATATTGTATTTAATACAATTTAAATCTCACCTTATTTTTTTTAAAGTAAAATTAAAATATCAAGGCAGTTTTTAACAAACAAGCGTATTTGTGTACCTATCAACGGAAGGTAACAGTTAACGCGTCTGATGAAGTGGGTTCTAGATAATGGAAACTCATTTCCCACAAGCCCCGCCTCCGAATCTAAGCCCCGCCCTCGTAACCATGGCACCCCACAGCCCCTCACCAGACGTGTGGCGGCTCCCGTAGGCGATAGAAGCGGGTTGCGAAGCTTAGGAAGACGACGAGGCCAAGCGGGCTCCAGAACCAGCCGGGACTCCGCGCTGCGGAGGGCGTCGGCGTAGGGCCGCTTGCCAGTCGGAGGGGTTTTCGCTGCCGCAGGCCGGCCGCTACGGCCTGGCCGTTGTCGTTCGCCGCCAGCGGCATTCGCGGCCAGACAGGAGGTGCCTCCTGCCGGCCCCCCTACCTTGCCTGCGCCCGATGCACCACGGGAAGGAGAGTCCGCGTTCGAAAGGCATGATGGGCAAAAGAGTTTGCCGTTCCGCCCCACGTGAGCGAAGGGCGGGGAACTACAGAGGCTCCCACTGCATTGTGGGAAGCGTAGTCCTTGAGGCAAGGCTGTGCGCGCGAGAATGGATTGGCGGACTTTTGCGTCGTTCAATAAAACCTAGCATCCACTGCATGTCTCTGTAAGCACTGTGGCATCAAGGGCAGCAAGCAGCACCAGAGGGGCTGCCTTGTTTAGTCTCCTGCCTCTACTTGCAGACTGAGGATGATCCAGATACAATCATACTGTCAATTGTACTCTATGCTGACATCAGAAGTGACTTCATAATTCTGCATTATGACTGACAAGCTGCTATCTCTGAAATACTGTATCCTAGGGTTACCTGTCAGAGAAGGGCTAGACATGTTTAAAGGACATCTGTACATATAAAAGTTCCTGCTAAAACATGGGCTAGCAGAACTGTTTGAAGACAATAAATTCACTAATTTAAAACTCCCACTTCCTGCTCTTTCAGAGGAAAACAAGCTGCTTTGATAGCGAGATCTGGCCGAGAAAAGGGGAAAATGTGAAATTAAAAATAAACGTATCAATCTGAGGATCTAGTTGATTGTTGGACGTGATGGGCAAAATAATTAAAGGTTCCCAGAATAGTTAAAGGTGATGTGACATTTTTATTGGGCCAACGTGATGTGAATTAATTTGATGCAGAAACTCACACTAGCAGGCGAGGAGTTAAACTTAACACCTCATTATATAAAATTCCTAGCAGGGTGAGACACCCATCCATCCGCCCCTCCGCCTTTCCGCTGAGGGAGGGGCAATACAAAGTAGACGAAGTCTGTGCCAGGATTTTGTCCACTGGTCTTTGGAAAGCAAGGATGAGAATCGGGAAAATTGTAACTAGGAGCTAGGGTAGAGATTGCTTACAATTCACTTTCTGGGAACATTGGTTTGTTTGTTTTTTAACCTTTTCGGTGATTTCTTTACTGCTCTGGGTTAAATAAACAAGCCTTCAGTTTAACCCGACATTTTCTTAATGCTATATGCATTGCAGTTGTCAAAGCGAATATAACCGTATTTTACCTTTTTGTAAAATAAGTTGCCTCATTTGCCAAACTGGGTCCTGGGCGGCCCAAGCTTTGTTTCGCTTTTGCTGCAAAAGATTGACACAGCTGCCTTTCTGAAATGTGCATTTTCTGAGGTGTTCTCTTTTAAATTCGTGCTTGCCGCCTTAAATCCTAAGGAATAAAGAGGGCCAGTTTTAAGACTTTTGGAATGAGCTGAAACTACAACTCCCAGAATCCCACCGACTCACGGGAAAAGCGTCTACTCTCGAACAAAGTCTCCATGCAAGGTTGGCAGGCAGTAAAACGCCAGCGCGGAACAGAAGGGGCGGCTACTCCTATCCTAGCCAATGCCCTGTTGAGCAAAAAAATCATAGCTTCGTTCTTCGGCTAGAGAAAGACGAAGGACTGCACAGGATGTGTGCCGCATTAGCGAAGGTAGTTGCTATTACAACAAGCGGAGGGGGAAAAGATACATTTGTGTTTGCAAAGCCAGCTGTCTAGGGCTGATGGGAGTTGTAGTCCAAAACATCCGGACGACAACACGTTAGTGAAGGGTGCTTGGAGGAACACGCTGTTTGTATTTCTTTTTCTTGTTTTTCCTGAATATTCTTTCCTTGTATCCAGGCTTCCATTTGAGTTAAATATTCTGCTCAGACGAAAGCTTAATGCCCATTTTACTTCTTTTTGCTGTGACAATTTCCCCGTGTAACTGAGCTACCCTGTACCTGTCTACCAAGTACAGAAGGATATCCTGTGAGGTTCAGTGAGGAATACTCTGAAGTATAGGATTTCAGATTGATAAACAACAAAATGGAGCAGGAGACAAAGTCGGGATGGAGTTTTGCCTTCTGGGCAACCAGGGATACACCATAAATCTTTGTTCTGTGATTTATTAAACTGGAATAATCCTGGTCCCATATCCCCATCCCCTTTGGGAGAGACTGTGGCTCATGCCAAAGGTCTCAGGTTTAATACCCCACATCTCCCAAGACCTCTGCCTGAAACCCTGGAGAGCTGCTGTCAGTCAATGCAGTTAGATGGGCCAATAGTCTGTCTTAGTATAAGGCAGTTTCCTGTGGCACTGGTTAGTCAGGATTCTAAGCTTTCTACCTATCTCGTTTGTACCCACTATTTCAAAAAGGACCTCAGGGTTGTTTACAGTTCTTTTACCAGCTTGATTGTAAAACACAATAAAGTTGAAGGTCGGTTGCTGAAGGGTTATTATGCAATTGCTCGACTATGCACTTTCTCCACCCCCAAATTTATTTTGCTACAATCCTTTAAGGAAAGGTAAAGGTCCAGTCGTGACTGACTCTGGGGTTGCGGCGCTTATCTGTCTTTATTGGCCGAAGGAGCTGGCGTACAGCTTCCGGGTCATGTGGCCAGCATGACTAAGCCGCTTCTGGCGAAGGAAACGCCGTTTACCTTCCCGCCGGAGCAGTACCTATTGATCTGCTTGCACTTTGATGTGCTTTCAAACTGCTAGGTTGGCAGAAGCAGGGACCAAGCAACGGGAGCTCACCCCGTTGTGGGGATTCGAACCGCCAACCTTCTGATCGGCAAGTCTTAGGGTCTTTCTAATAGATTCTTTTTCGGGCAGAGACTATCCAGATATGATGGTGGCAGGAGATGAAGTCTAGCAACATCTGGAGGACCACAGTTTTTCTGTCCCTGCAGTAAATAACTACAGGCCCAGCTTGCCTATTTTACCAAAAAAAAAAAAAGTCACACAGCTCTAGTCTCCCACCGCAGTATCTGACTAAAAGTGCTAAGCAATGAGATCTTTGTCTTTCTCTGTTTTGCCATCTGATAGCTAAAAGGGTGGGATTATGAAATTTCTCCAATTGGCTGCAAGGGAAATATTCCTCCCTCTCACCCTCCCTGCAAGTTTTAGACAGTGTGAGCTGGCTTTCGTTCTGAGAATCCTGCACCACATGCAGCATGGAGGCTTCTAAAAAGGTGAGATAAACGTGGGTTTCTGGTAGGTGAGGCTCTGTCTTGATATCATAGCATTGTTGTGTCACTTTTCCCACACACTTTGCTATAATATTCCTCTGGAGTAGAAGCTGCTGGTCTTCAGGCACACCTTCACTGAAAGTTTAGAAAGTGAGCTTCCATCTTATAGCTGTTCGGGATTTGCAGGGTGGTGTGGGCGATGAGGAGGGGTCAACAGTGGAAAATGCCAGTATTTCAGAAGAAGAAATAGGAATCTGTGAGGCCCCTCTTGTGTAAACATGCTGTTTGCAAAGTGAGTCAATTTCATTTTCAGGAGAATCACAAGACAAATGGCAAGACTGTATTGTGCTAAAAGAAAAAAAACAAAACAAATTAGCTGTTTTCTATGGACTTGATAACTTTTAACATTTATTTTAATATTAGTGAGTCTGCTTCAATTGTAACTTGCTTTTTTTCCTTGTCCCACCCCCATCCCCACTGCAGCCAGTCCTCTATACTTATTTCAGAAGTTCCTGCACCTGGAGAGTGAGAATTGGTAAGCACAGGCATGGAATCCTATTCTACAGGATGCTGCCAGTTAAGAGTCTTTTGCATTTCTTCACCAAAACGCAGCTAATAAATGATTTATTAAACCACAGGGCAGCAAACATATATCCGAAAGATCAGCCATTTCTGAAGACTAAAATGTGCCTTCTTTACTTGTGGTAAAGAGTGGGAGCAAATGCTAAAATTAGTTTGCTGTGGAAAGAGGAAAGCTCCTAGATTGTGTGAGTACAGAGGACACGTTTGTACTTTGAGGGTGCAACTCATTCACACTCATATAGGACTGCACTGCAAAAATGGAAAAATACTGTGCAACCTGTGTGCAGATTGTCTTTAGGAGAAAGCAGTTGGCCACAGCCCATGTGTCCAACATGTGCAGCCTGTATATACAGTCATACCTCATGTTACGGACGCTTCGGGTTACGGACCATGGGAACCCCGGAAGGACCGGAACAGGTTACTTCCGGGTTTCGCCGCTCACACTTTGTGCATGTGCAGAAGCACCAAGTCATGCCTGCACAGACGCGGCGCTTTAGGATGCGAATGCTGCGGGTTGCGGACGTGCTTCTGTCACGGATTACGTCCACAACCCGAGGTTCCACTGTGCATCAAAAGTGATGTTTCAGGCTGCAGTCCTAACCCCACTGACCTGGAAGTAAGCCCCATTGAATTCAATAGGACTTATTTCTGAGCATACATGGTTAGGATTGTACTGTTAACGCATGAGGTTAATTTTTTTATTCCTTTGCATAAAGTGCACTACATGCAGGAAGTTCTGTAATGTGCAAAGTAGCCCTCTTCTGTGACAGAAAACATTTGTGAGACAGGCCGCATTTACTCCTATATTGCAATGTACGCAATCTAGAAATTCCCAAATTTTTCTGCACTCATAAGGATTTTTATGTAGCTCCTCCTCTCTTTGGCTGGTCTTTTTTATCTGAGGGCTGTGATTAATTAGATACATATTTTCTACATAAAAATACCACAATCCAGATGTCTGCATTTCCTACATTCTTTAGATGCACTCTGGAAACACTCAAGAGATGCTGGAAGACTTTGGGTTTTAAAAGTTCTGTCTGTTGAAGCTCTTAACCTGATATAATCTAGCAAGATAAAGAAGACTGACTCTGGTTGAGAGGTTACAACTATCAGTCAAATAGAGCATCAGCCATGTTAACTGAATTCCTCTCTCCAGATTGCAGAACATGGTGAAGCAGCCTGGTGTCTGGTTTGTTGTTTCAGTGTCCCTGGCCACCGACCATGCTTGCTAGGGCTGGGAGTTGTAGTTCAGCAACAACTGGAAGGTGAAAGAGTTCAGCCCCCTCTCATCCATGCTTACCTGTTGTGGAAAAGTGGTAGACACCCCTTGCTTTATAGCTAAACAGAGACACCTGAACAGCAAACCTGTCTTCTCAAGTCACATCTAGTTTGACCTTCAGTGAGGAAGGTGAATTAGCTCCACAGAAACCACTGCTGTTGCTTTAAACATAAATGAGCACATTCCCCTTTTGAAACAAAATCCTGGTTCTCATATTTGCTCTTAAAGCACACCTTAGTTCTTAAATCCATATTATTACAAGTTCTTGTGATGCTGATTCTACAGATTTTTGTTGTTTTGTTGCTTCAACTTCCACAGTGCTCAGAGCGTTTAAAAACGAAGTGATAAAAATATATAAATTGGAGTAGGTAGCATCATAAAACTGTATGTCACCCTTTCTCTTGGCAGCACTGGCTCTGAAAGGAATTGCCTATGATTCAGCACCTGTCAACCTTCTGAAGGATGGAGGGCAGCAGGTAAGGAGACGGCGGGATGTGGTCTGCACAGCAGGCAGGGTGGTGCCTCCGCAAGGGGGAAGCTTTGCTCTTCTGGGCTTCAGTAGCGGAGCCCAAACGCCTCAGGAGCTGTCCTGTCTCCACAGCTGACACCAGAGTACCTAGCAGTGAACCCAATGCAGCAAGTCCCAGCCCTCAAAATTGATGGCATCACCCTCTCGCAGTCGGTGAGTGAGCAATCTGTATTAATTATTTACTTGGTTCTGCTGCCCAGGCAAAGGACTTTGCACTCCAGATCTCAGGAGCGGGCTTGGGACTTGCTGGAAAGAGAGCTATTGTGAGTGGGATAGGAACACCTAGCAGCACCGTTAAATGGGTTTCTTTTCACCATGCAGTTAATCCCACACTGATGTTGCTTGAAGACTCCCATCCTACCTGTGGTTCCATACTGATTGCTCTGAGACATGAGATTCATTCCTTACACGGGATATGCTTTTACTAGCATATGCTCCAGATTAGCTTGAAAGACAGATGGAGAACCTGTGGCCCTCCAGAGGTTGTTGAACTCCAGCTTTCATCAGCCCCAGCCTGCATGGCTGATAATGAGAGGCGACTGGAGTTGTAATGCTCAACATCTGGAAAGCCCCAGGCTTGGTTTAATCCGAGCAGATCTAGAGCTTGTGGTGCACAAGCTTCATTCAGGTGACCCATGGCTTACCTGTGGATTTCTTGCTGAAGACGGGAAATGGCACACCCGTTGTGTTAAACATTTATATTGATTTTTAATTGTATTTCTATTGCTTTTATTTCTTACAGTTTATATAATTATTTTATAATATATAGAAAATAAAAGCAATACCATTTAAAGAGTCATACAGTATCTAGTACAGCCACATTACAATTGCTGCAGCATCAAATTCATGGGAGGGGGGAACGTTTGGGAACTGCTGCTTTAGATTTCTCACTCCTTGATCTGCATCAGGGAACTAGTGTCTCCATTTCAACCACACACACCCCCCGGGCCATTCTTGTCTAAAAGTCTCTCCACTTATTGCAGATAGCAATAATAGAGTACCTGGAGGAGACACGTCCAAAACCTAGTCTCCTGCCCCAGGATCCAAAGAAGAGAGCCCTGGTGCGGATGATCTCAGAGCACATTGCTTCTGGAATTCAACCCTTGCAGGTAATTGCCCAGTTGCTGGGCCTGCCTATCCATCCTTAACCCTGTTGGATCAGAGTTCACTACTGACTGCAAATGAAGCGGTGTCTCTTGTTACGAACCTCAGGCCCCAAAGAGGGCTTCTGGGAGTTGTTGGGTGCAGGGATACCAAAGGATGTCAAGAACATCAGAATGGCTTACAGCAAAGCAGCTTGCCAGGTCTCCTAGCCTTTGCAGACACCGCTGCAAGGAAATGGCTTGTCCACAGAATCTGTCCTGCGTCTATAAAGGCTATAGACTGCTGCTTTAATAAAGCCCTATAATTGGCCGCTCTGATGTTTTTGACGTCCTCCTTTGGTGTTCTTGCACCAAACCACTCCCATGAGCCTTCCTTTGGGCTTGTGGTTCAGAACACCCCTCCCGATTGGGTCCCCCCCCCCCGGATATATATTCTGCAATATATAAAAGACACAGTGATAGTGCAAAATTGGGGGTGGATTTATACTGGACCAGCCACACATCGTTCCAACTGGAAGCAACGCTTCCTCAACATTACAACATTATTTCCCCCCAGAAGGGCACTTTTGCACTGCAGTGCAAAAAAACAAACAAACTTCAACATTTGAAGTATAAAAAGTAACAGGGTGTTAGCGGAAGGTACAGGACTGGAACTGACTGAACACAAAATAGTATTATTATCCTGACACTTTTGCAGGTGCGAACCTTGTTGTAAGCAGAATCATGCTTAACCACCCCACACCATCACGAGAGTGCAAATAATCATGAATGCACAGTAAAAAGGGCATCTTGAAGGCCTCTGCCAAGAAGCAGATAGGTAGCCGTGTTGGTCTGCCATGGTCAAAACAAAATAAAAAAATTCCTTCCAGTAGCACCTTAAAGACCAACTGAGTTAGTTCTAGGTATGAGCTTTCGTGTGCATGCACACTTCTTCAGGTATCTGAAGAAGTGTGCATGCACACGAAAGCTCATACCTAGAACTAACTCAGTTGGTCTTTAAGGTGCTACTGGAAGGAATTTTTTTATTTTGTTCTGCCAAGAAGGTGGGAGTAATGAATTTCTACAGATAGTATTGCAGATGACCCCTGCCCTCATACTGTGTTGTACTAGTGCTCACTCAGTACCCATTGTCTGTGGCCTTCTTTGTATCTGTTCCAGACAAAAAAGTCCCTAGAGATAAAAGCAAGACAATACCTATTTGTCTTGCCTCAGCCTTAAGGTTCAAAAGGCACATAACACTACAGCAGGGGTGGTGAATCTGCGGTGCTTCAGATGTTATTGGACTCTGGTTCCCATCAGCCCAGGACACCCTAACTGAGGGTCAGGGATGATGGGAGTTCCTCCCCTAGAAAGACACAGCTTAGCTACCCTTGCAATATATCATAGATTAAAGCCTCACTATCTGAATAATTGTCTTTGCCATACCTTCACACACCCCAAAAGTAGTTTTCCAACCTTCTTTCTCTTTTTATTATTAATATTTACTTATTAGCCACCATATAGTGAAGCTTCTGGGTGTTGTACAGTAGAGGCAATCTAACTCTGGCTCTTCCTACATTTTCTCAGAACTTGACTGTCCTGGAGCAGTTTGGTGAGAAGAAGCAAGAATGGGCAAAGAACTGCATTTCTCGTGGTTTCAAAGGTGAGTCCCAGGTTGAAACTTTTAGCTGGACTTTAGTCACTTGCTAGCCAGGTAGGAGGTTTTGAGGAGAAAGCTGTCTTCCTGTCTGGCTTGTACTGGAAGACACCGGTGGAATAGTTAAGCCAGCCTCCATCAATCTGGTATCCCTCCAGCTGCTTTGGATTAAGCTCCTATTAGTCTCAGGCAGCACAAGTTTAAAGAGCAGCATAAGGCTGTTTGGAAAAGGGCTTTCAAAGAGCCTTACACTGTGCTTTGAACAAAGTCCCAACAGCTGGGACTTCAAATCACAGAAGCATCTGACATAGTGATGTCAGGTGATTGGCAAGGGGGCACCCACACCTATCATTCAAATTTGACCTAGTAGGGCTGGGGAAATATGGATCTGGCCTATTGGCTTCCTCACCCCTGCATAAACATGTGGTCCAACAGGGGAGAAGCTAAACCGATGCGATATTCTCCTTGGGAGGTCCAGGTATTTGCCATTTAATAACCAGGACGTTTAATGCTCCTTTATGAAAACAATGCCAAATTTAGCAGTGTGATTTGTCTATGCTGAAAAACAAAAAGTGTGTTCTCGATTTCCAACAACATGCTGTTTTCTTTTCCTGGAGCTTTGGAGCAGATCCTGCGTGAAACAGCTGGGCGCTACTGTGTTGGGGATGAGGTAAGGCAAGATGCGATCCTGTCCTCTGAGGACCAAGATAATGAGAAACTCAGAATTACCAAGGTTTGGTTAACCAGGGTGCCAACAAGGAACTCCCCAGATTTCCTAAGTCAAGAAATCACTTGTGGACATCCAATGAAGCTGAATGTTGGGAGATTTAGGGCAGATAAAGACGAGAAGTGCTTCTTAATGCAGCACATAGTCACACTGTGGAAGCCGCTCCCCCAGGAGGCAGTGATGGTCCCCAACTTCATTGGCTTTAAAAGAGGATTAGACAAATACACGGAGGAGAGAGCTATTGATGGTTACCAACCATGATGGCTGTGCTCTGTCTCCACAGCTGGAGGCAGCAAAGCTTCTGAATACCAGTTGCTGGAATCTACAGCAGGGGAGAGGGCTCTGGTGCTCAGGTCCTGTTTGTGAGTTTCCCATAGACATCTGGTTGGCCACAGAGAGAACTGGATTGATGGACCATTGGCCTGATCCAGCAAGCTGTTCCTATGTTCTCTTATCTGTGCACTGGTATCAACGCAGAGGCCAAGCGTACTTATTCCTTTCTCTCCCTACCCCAGTTAACCGTTTTAGGGACCTCTCGCAAAAGGCTGAACATTACCCCCATATTCTTCGCTACAGCAAAAGTTGAGCAACATTGCCACCTGCTACTGTTAGCAGCCCAATCAAAATGTCATAGGATAGTGTGCAAGCTGTTACTCTGGTTGTTGTATGTACAGAGATGGGGGAGTGGCCATTACGTTCTTTCTCCTTCCAAGGCCCCAAAGCATGGAGATCTTTTCGGGTGTCTCAAGGAAACATTAGTTGAAAGGGGTTCTTGCAAATCCAGTTCTGTTTAATGCACTTATATTCTTGCCGTCATCTCCTCCATCCAGACCCACCTTTGCACCCAGCCAGCAGAGAATTAAAAGGGAACAGGAGAGCAAGCCACATGCGGGCACACACCCAAATTATCAAATGCAAATCCAACATATCTGAATACAAAAATAACAATGGTTAACCAAAGTCCACACATGCCCCCAAATTATACTGCAAATCTAATACAGTACTTCACGGCTGAAAAGGATACCTGAAAAGGACTATCTTCACCTGCAGGATGCTGCTCATTCACGTAGGTCAGTTGAAACAGCCCTGAGTGAGCCATCTAGCCCCTTTCAATGGTGTTTCATCAGCTAGAGATTTTCCTGTTCCAAGTGGCCTGCCAGCTACCAAGTGCTGATTTTAATCATACCTGGTACTTTGTCTTGGTTGTTTTCATCTGCTGCTCAAGTGTGTGGCTTTATTTTTTTAAAAAAAAAATCCTGATTATTTTTAAATGGTTCACAATACTTTTTAAACTGTTCATATCAGCTGCCCTGAGTATTCTAATACAAAATGGAATGGCAGGGGTATAAATATCACAATAAATAAATCCATATCCAGTTAATGAGCTCAGCTACAGAAAATAGTGAACTGGAGTTTCCCAGCAAACTAATTGCAAAGGGTTACAGTACGTTTTTTAATGTCAAACCGTTAAGATATTTCTGTAAGCAGAATTTGGTATTGTATTAATTTGTCTTCCACATTCCCTGCCTCTTCTCATTGCTTTTAATATCAAACTGCTCAGCGCTGTGCCTCCCATAGGATCATCGCCATCACATGACACCGATCACTTTTTTGATTCCAGCATTGCAGGGGTTGGGCTAGATGACCCTCGGGATCCCTTCCAACTATACAATTCTATGATTCTGATATATTAGATAGAAGAGGAAGCAGAGAGACTTCTCCACTGTCATTCCACCAGTCTCTGAGCAGATATTCCAGCCACATCAAAATATCACCACTATAATTTAACTCTGAGAAAACACAATCCCTGCTAGGTTGAAAAGCTGAAGGGCTCTTGGAACTGCTTTAACATTTCTTTCTGCTTTTCTGCAGGTAACCATGGCTGACCTTTGCTTGGTTCCCCAAGTTTTCAATGCCGGGAGGTAAGCAGAACTATGCCTTGCTAGTTGCTAGGGCAACTGATATGACCCCATTGGCCTAGTTGGCAGTCATACTTGGGGTGGTAGGATAATACCTACTGAAGTAGCAGACAAATTGGATAAACTTTCTGCATTGGGATTCTACTTCCAGAAAATGTTGGGGAGGAAGGGAAGTCAGGAGAAGTGCAATGCTGTTATGTTTTATATTTCGACATTCATGTATTGTATGAAGCAATGGGCGATATCTGTATGAAGTCACAGTGCTTAGAAATAAACCCACTGAAATAAGATGGCTAAAATGACTTAGGTCTGCTGACTTAGATGGGTGTACTCTGAATGTGCCCAACATTGCTTATCACTTTGTGTTTATTAAGAAAAATAGAAAATTAAAAAGTGCAGCGTTCCAATCTACACTTGGAAGGCAGGCAGCGAGTCATCCCAGTTCAAGATGACATGTAAAACACCACCCTCTCACCTAAACAGCCCAGAACTAGGATGTTCACTAGACTTTTGTCTCCCACATCCCAGTTCTGTATTGTTTCTCCTCTGCCTAAATCAGGCTTTGAGACTACAATTCCCATCATCCCTGACCACTGGTCCTGCTAGCTAGGGATCATGGGAGTTGTAGGCCAAAAACATCTGGAGGGCCAAGGTTGAGGAAGCCTGGCCTAAATGGCTCCTGCTTCGGTTGCCAACATCTAGCTACACAAGATGCTTAGTGCATCACTGACAATCACAACAGCCATTTTCGTTCATTTAACAGCAAGGATGAGGGAACCAAAGTAAATGCAGGGGAAGATTAGCCCTTCCCTCCCCAGCCAAAATCCCAGTGAATCCCACCCCCACCCCCTTGAAATGCATGCTACAATTAATAGGGGGGAAAGCATTTACACCAATGAAGCTTTTGTGCAAGAGCTTATTTCACTGGATCATGGCTTGTGGGTGGAGCATTTTTTCTCAGAATATATTGCTATTATGGATAGGGGAAATATTTGATTTTGTTTACATTTAAATGCAAATCTGCACTTTCTGAAACAATACAAGAGCCGAAACAATGCCATCCTTAGAAATTCACACTTCTCCCAGTTTTGTGGTGCATTTCTCCTGCCAAGTGATGTGCACAGAAATGCATATACTGGGGTAGGGTGTGCATGAAAATGTGTATGTTAGTGAAAAGAACATACAAAAATGCATTAAATTGGGGAAAACTGATTTGGAAAACTGCAGTTGGGGAAACACTCTGTGTGTGTGTGTGTGTGTGTGTGTGTGTGTGTGTGTGTGCGCGCGCGCACACACACACACACACACTAGGATGCTGATGAATTTTTTTATTGTCAAATTGCTGTGAGAAAATGAAGTACTATTTAAGATTGGGAAAATGAGAAACAGAGAAGCGAAATTGAGATATTTGTTTACCCCTAATCACTGCATTAATTACCACAGCCTCTATGTCTAACTATTCATTTGTCTTGGCAGGTTTAAAGTGGATCTTACGCCATTCCCCACAATAAACAGAATCAACAAAGCTCTCTTGGAATTGGAAGCGTTCCAAACCAGCCATCCATCACGGCAGCCAGATACCCCTTCAGAACTAAGAGTCTAAAGCTGCCCCATTTTTTTACTGAGGAAGATTTGGGCCTAACTTTTTTTAAAAAATTGATTATCTTGTGAACTGCCCTGAGACAGGTGGTATATAAATTTAATTAATTAATTAATTAATTAATAATAGTAATAATAATTTGCCCATAAAGGGACTCTATGTGCCACCATCTAGGAAGAACCACAACTTGAATGATGTCCTGCTAAGAGAGGGAGATGCACTGGTTTATTCTGGTTTTATTCTGTGAACAGCCCTGAGACCCTCGGGTATAGGGCAGTATATAAATTCAATAATAATAATAGTAAATAATAATAATGATAATAATAATAATGCAACTACATTAAAGCACTTAACAAGAACTAACCTTTGATCATGTTTTGACAATTGTAAAAGGAGATTAAAAGAAAAAAGTGTTTCTGACTATTCTGTGTGTGAAGTTCATTTGATATTATCTTGCTTGTTATAATCTAGGTGGCAAAGGTACCATCCTGCTGGCTGGACTGCACAAAAATTTAGACAAAACAGCAGCTTAGCTACTTTATAAAAATAACTTCAATAGAACCCCAGGCAGCAAGCTTTTTTTTCTGTCCAAAGGCCTCAATCATAAATCCCATTTATTTATGTTGTAGAAGGAAATGGAAAAGCCTTCTGCATAGGAGACAGCTGCTAAGATGCATAATTGCAGAGAGATCTATGGGATCAGGGCTGCCAGATTGGGGGCTAAAGTAGTGCCTGCCAGCCAAATTAAGCCCATGGCCACAGCATCTCAACACAGCAAAGTAGTTATGGTGAAAATGGGAGTTGGTACAATACACTGGCAGGATCTAGGTATCTTCTGAATCTCACAGAGGCTGAAGTTTTTCCTATGAGAGGTCAGAACACACTTCTTTGAAGCATTAATTAGGAATGTGTATACTTTGTACTTAAAAAAAAAAGTAATTCTACAGCAAGAAAGAGGTGGATTATGTGTGTATAAATTAAATGTGCATAATTTAGGAGGTTCTGGGAATGCGATTGCTTCTCTCCATGCCTCCAGCAACGTTTCATAGCATAAATAGAACAAAGACAGATTCTTGTGCATGCTTTATTACACAATTTGGGTTTGGATTATAACTTTTTTGCTGAGGAGGTGGGGCTTGGTCAAGCTGACAGGGGACAGAGGATTAAAAACAGGAACATAATAGAATGGGAAGAAACAGGAGCAAGGAGGAAAGGTATAGAAATGCATTGGTATAATCCAGATCCAGCTGTCAAATATCTGAAGCCCAGCCTGTATGCCCTTCAGTATATAAACATCCCACAGTATTTGTTCATTCATTTTCAGGGTACTTTCCTCTCCACTAGCTGAGGCACTATTACATCCAAGACTGACTGATTAGGGCATGTCATAGAATATGGGGTTCAAAAGCAGCAACAGTGAGGGATGGGGGAGATTACACTGAAGTGACAGAGTGCAAAAATGCAAATACTAAAGTAACAACCCTCTGCCTGATCTCCTGAAAACCCATTTTGTTTCTCCTACATGGGATGAAACCAGCAGGAAGATCAGCAAAGTATTCAGAGAGGGATGATGTTGTTTTCACAACCTCTGTTTGCACTGGCAGTCTTGTACCCATCCACTTGTACTCTTCCAATATTCAGTCTTTCTGATCTTGCCTTCTTGGTCCAGACACAGGACTCCCAATGACTCAAGCAGGGTCCAGGGAAGACCTCGTCACCTCGAGGTCCAGCTGCAGCTTGCTTGTACTATTGTAGAACCTGCCAGCACGGTCTGACCCGCCAAAGACCAGAACTGTGCACGCATTGTGCTTGCCCTGGTTCTCCTTATCTGCATCCGTCTGGGGGGCATAAGTCAAGTTGAGCAGTGTGTGGCCTGCCCGGGGCACAGAGCAAAGGTCACTATGCTTGACTGCACTCCAAGTCAAGGTATCTGCAATGGGAAAAGGTTAACGGGTGGTAGCAAACCTCCACATCTTGAGGGAGTACTGGTAGCAAAAGCGCCGCAAGGACTTACCAAGATGGAATGTGAATGCATCCCGAAAGGCTCCTCTGACACCACAGCCTCCGCTTATCAGCACTTTCTGATCAGACACTGGAATGGCCGCATGGAAACTGGAAGCAGAAGATGGATTCTTAAGAATTAGAACTGAAATGAATTGAAATTGAAATACTTTATTGTCACTTGTACAAATTGTATACAGTGAGATTACACAAGAACCCCCCATTCAGCTTTCTTAGTCTTAATTCCCCTTGTTTACTGAAGCACACCCACCAAACCTGAAAGTCAGTTGCCCTGTTGTTATCTTTTCATTCAGAACCTAACAGCCCACGGAGAGAAGCTATTCTTTACCCTGTTGGTGTGACTAATCATGCTTCTTCCGCAATGTCATCCAGTGGATTCATGGGACAGCCCATAATATCTTGTGCTGTATTCACCACCCTCTGTAGGCACTTCCTATCAGTTGATGTCAAACCAGCGTACCACACCGTGATGCAGTATGAAAGGACACTTTTTATTGTGGAAGGAGATCATCAAATGTTGATTGACATTGTTCTTTCACAATACTCTGAGGAGATGGAGTCTCTGTTGGGCTTTCTTAACCACCTGGGTTGTATTGAGCTTGTACCCAGTTGCTCACTTCCTGCCTGGCCATCTAGGGTCATCGTCTCGCCCACCCATCTAATATGCCCCCCAATGCCCCAGTCAGGCTCTCCCATTTTCTTCAAATGTATTGTGTAGCCATCACCAATTTCTATAGACTTCTCTGGAGTCCATAACATCACATCATCCACTTGCATGATCGTAAGGCAACATGGTGGCCAGGACCAGGCCATCTGATGGGGCAGATAATGATAGTGGAAGGTAAGGAGGCAAAGGCTAGGGTGTGTGTGGTGTAACTTACATGGGATATGTTTTTTTGAAAGCAGAAGGCTCATCTCTATCCCCAACTCTGTTTTACTCACACTTGCAACTCTGTTCTACTCAAACTTGGTCCATCTCTGTACAAATTCTGATTTGTTCCACATTTTTCAGAGGAAATATCCATGCAAAAATGTTAAGAGCTTTTAAAAAAGTGATCTCACCCAAAAAAGAACTGTTCACTCTTATGAGGTAATGTGAGGACTGCCTTTTAACCTCCCCACACTCCTACTTTCAGGGTGGGTTAAAGCTGCTTGGAGCAGCTACAACAACACTTGAAGACTCCTCCCTGCCTATCCACTCCTTAAAGAGCTACTAGCTGTTTGAAGCTGGAGGCAAGTGTAAGCTTTGCCTCTGGGTCATCATGTGATGCAGTGATGAGTCTCTCACATCAAATACTGCAAGGAGAAAAAAGCCTAGGAGCTTAGATATAGGCAGGTATGCCAACAGCTTGAAGGTTTCACCCATTAAATCAGGGATGTGGAGCCTGTGTCCTTCCTGATATTGTTGGTCTCCAGCTCCCATCATCTGGAGTGCAGCAGCATCAGGACTGGGAGGGGATACAGGCTCCACGTTTCTGCAGTAAAATGATCAAGGATTGGTTTCCTCTTGTCAACTAACAGGCTTCTGAGAAGAGCAGCACACGCAAGTTTAAAGCACTGCCTTTTTCTAGCCCAGGCTCCAGGGATGCCAACTCATGACTGACAGCAGCCCTTCAAACATGCACCTCAGACCCTTTTGCATTACAATCACTAGCATTGTCCATGCAAGAGAGCCCCATAATCAGCTCTTACCTGCGAGCTGAAGGTTGTCCAGAGAGAAAAGGAACTGAAATGTACTCCATGAAACCTAGAGGCACATGGGGAAAGGTGGAAGATTTCAGATGCAACAAACTTCTTGGGGGGAAATAAAATTTGTGGTACCTTAAAAACACTGAACATTACTACAGCAGAAGCTTTTGTAGGCTAAAGTTGGCTTCATCAGATGGAAGGAGGAATGTAAACAATGGTATCAATTTGTAAAGAAATGCAAAAAGGCCCGACTAGTGACCATTTATAAAACAACTATTGAATTTAGATCATCACAGGCTTTACTTTTTGCATTTTATTCACTTCCTCTCCACTCACACGCCCACAATAACTTTGTTACACTTCAAGGTGCTACCGGGTTTTGTTGTTTTTGCTGAAATAGACTTCACACAGCTCCCACACTCTGGATGGGAATTGCTGCAGCTTATTGCATATAATGCAGAGATGTCTGTAACTGCATCTTGCCATAAATCCGGTTATAGCACCAGTAATCTTACAATGGCCAGTAAGGTCATTTTTGATCCATTCTCCAAAAGGTTTTGAGGCAAAGTCGCTGTTCACTAGCGCTGTTCACTCATGTAAGCAGCTCCTCTCCCACTTTCCTGCTTCAAAGCAACTACGGAGGAGGGAAGGAAGGGGACCATGGATCCTCCGCTGCTCACGGCTGCAGCGGATTCCTCCTCCTCCGTGATTGCTTTGAAGCAGGAAAGTGGGAGGGGAGTAAGCAGCTCCTCTCCCACTTTCCTCCTTCAAAGCAACTACGGAGGAGGGAAGGAAGGGGACCATGGATCCTCCGCTGCTCACGGCTGCAGCGGATTCCTCCTCCTCCGTGATTGCTTTGAAGCAGGAAAGTGGGAGGGGAGCAGCTTACACTCGTGTAAGCAGCTCCTCTCCCACTTTCCTCCTTCAAAGCAACTACAGAGGAGGGAAGGGGACCATGGATCCTCCGCTGGCTGCTTGAGGCTGCAGCGGATTCCCTCCTCCCGGGCTCCCTTTGAAGCAGCAAAGTGGGAGGGGAGCAGCTTACACTCATGTAAGCAGCTCCTCTCCACTTTCCTGCTTCAAAGTGGAGGGAATCCACTGCAGTTGCAAGCAGAGGATCCATGGCTCCGCTTCCTTCCCTCGAAGCAGGGTGCGGGGGTGCAGGGGGGAAAGAGGGCAGGAAATAGATGCCGGGCAGGTAGACACAACCACACTTTGACCTCTGGAAAGTCCACCTCAGCCTCCCCAGATTTCCACTGAGACGGCCAGGCTAATCTCGATGGCCATAAGTCAGGCTCAGCATTATTAACTGGACTTAGATAAGCCATGGTTCCCCTTCCTACCCTCCTCTGAGGCTCGATTCAAAGCAGAAAAGCAGACAGGAGCCGCCCGCTTTGCTGCTTTAAATAGTTTAGTGCAACATTTGATTCAGAATATTTTTTTCCTGTATTTTCCTCCTCTAAAAACTAGGTGCGCCCTATGGTCAGGTGCGTCCTATGGAGCGAAAAATACGGTATACCAACTTCTGACATCTCCCGCCTCAAGGGATTCCTTTAACCTCACCAGGCGGTGGACTTCAACTCTGAGACAGGGAATGGCAAAGTTCTTACCCAGATCTAGGATGTGTGTGTCGTTCAGGTAGAAGGAAGTCTTCTGGCCCCCAAATATGATCAGTTTGTTCCTCAGCAGAGTAGCTGAATGGCTTTGAGAAAGCAAGGAAAGACAGTGAACAAGGAAAACGTAGGAAAATGAAACAGTCCCTGCAACATCTATAGCTAGAAATCCACTTTATGTCTTACATTTTTTAATGATTTTTCCTAACTTCAGTCAATCTCAGTGGCCATTCTGGGGCATCCACAGGGGCTGTATATGAGTAGCTCCATCATTTCCAAAGCTAGCAAGGCATTTGGGTGGAAAGAGGCCAAAAGTTTGGCCAGCTCCAGCAACGCCTTAAAAACAAATTATGGTGTTCCAATATCCAAGAGCCACTTTCAAAACTAAAGTTTTAATATGAGACATCAGCTGTATTAAGCCTTTCGGTAGCAGCAGAAGAATAAAATGTGTGAGTTGGTTTTAGATGTAATAATGTTTATGCTGTAATTTTTAAAAAAATCTCTATTGACATAAACTGGCCTGCAACCTTAGGCTGTGTTCACACTCCAGTTTACTGTGCATTCACTGAGTTTCTGATGCTGGTTTATAATCTGTGTTCACATGACGTTATCCAAAATGCATTATGTATCTTGTACTTTGTTATAAGATACTACTGTTTGCTGTATTGTTTCTCAAACCAGCTTCACATGATTGGAATCCTTATGCCTCTTGTCTTTGGCGAAGGTGTGAAAGCATCCCTGTGGGAAACCACTGAAATCTATGGCAGTACAGTGGTGCCTCGCAAGATGAAAATAATTCATTCCGCGAGTCTTTTCGTCTAGCGGTTTTTTCGTCTTGCGAAGCATGGCCATTAGCGGCTTAGCGCTATTAGCGGCTTAGAAAAGGGGGGGGGGAGGGGGAAAACTCGCAAGACGTTTTCGTCTTGCGAAGCAAGCCCATAGGGAAATTCATCTTGCGAAGCACCTCGAAAAACGGAAAACCCTTTCGTCTAGCGAGTTTTTCGTCTTGCGAGGCATTCGTCTTGCGGGGCACCACTGTAATGTGAACACAACCCTAGAGTGGAGAGCAGGATATAACCCCCTCAAAAAAGACATACATAAATATAATGTAATGTGAACCATGGAACACAAAAGGCTCTTTTACTAGAGAAATGCATCAAGTAAACACAAGTTTTACAGCACTGCCTGAGTAGATTCGCCAAGATTTTATCTAGATTAAGAACAAACTCATCAACTCATCAGAAGTGATAGAATTTCTCCCATTTGCTAAAGTTAAAAGTTTTATTTAAGCAACGTATTAGGGAATGTGTAATTTGGTCCAGAGACCTATAGATCCAACTCCTAAGCTGATCTCCGCAAAATGAGAAGAAGCTTCTATTAATTCCTTCTCTTGACCAGCAGGTTTTTGTGAATTCTCTGATTAAGAGAACTGAAAAGTCTTTAGCCAAAAGATATAAACTCCCATGCTGGAGGTAAGGAAAACTTCGCCAAGATTTACACAGCTGTTATCAATATTAGTATATGAGCCTGGTCCTGAAACCTGCAAGAGGCACTCACTCCACTTGTGAAATAAGGCTCTCATACTTCTCTCTCCCATCTGTGACAGGCCCCCTGCAAGCTGTTCCTGAAATTGCATGCCCCCTCAGTATGCAGTAAAGTTATGCAGCCCACACGAGACACCTTGGATCCAAGCCATAGTCTTGCCTTCTACTGCACAGAGTTTTAAAAATGGCATTGTAAGCTTCATTCTGGGAACAGGGGTGTGAGAGAATAAAACACTCCCAAGGAATTCCGGGCAGAGAGGATGTCTGAATGTACTTAGTATGTGAACAAGATAGGAGGTTTCTGAGGGGCCCTCAGTTTGAGGGGCAGAGTTTACCCAGAGTCCCTTGGCATTATAGCACTATCAAACAAAGTAAATACCCGCAGGAAAATGTACAAGTGTTTTCAAAGAAAGCACTAATTACGCTATTTCCAACCGCCAAGGAAATAAAATAAAAATGAGAGCAATGAAGGAGTTGTCCAATATCACACTTCAATGAGAAAAATCAAGAAATCAGCACTAAGCTGATTCTCCTCACTGAAGCAAAGAAGACTTACCCAAGCCTAGGCAAAGGCTTCTCCCCCTCAACAATGGGTTGATACCAGATCTCATACTCTGGGTTGAAAACAAAGAGTGTGTTGCTGCAAGCTCCCATCTCCAGGGATGACATTTTAGGGAAAGCTCCTCCAAAGACAAATAGCTCCTTTCGGTAGATGGTTGCACTGTGGTAAGCCAGCGTTGGCACTTTACCCTTAGCCTAAGGAAGAGATCACCGGTCACTGTACAGGCTTGGCATTTTAGACTGACTTAGCATCAGCACCACAGACAGCTCTGTTGTTGGCAGCATCAATGACCACAATTCCTCCCCTTTCCAATGCCTTCCTAATAGGCCTGACAGCAGCTGCCTCAATCACTCCCCACCTGAGCTGTAATCAGCTGTAAGCAGTCTCTTACATGGAGGGGAGGTGCCTACAGAAGTGGGGAAGACTCAGGGATAAAGACACCTTCTCAGATGGTCTGCACTTTTTTTAAGATTCTTGAGCATGGGTAGGCAAACTAAGGCCCGGGGGCCAGATCCGGCCCAATCGCCTTCTAAATCTGGCCAGAGGACGGTCCGGGAATCAGCGTGTTTTTACCTGAGTAGAATGTGTCCTTTTATTTAAAATTCATATCCGAGTTATTTGTGGGGCATAGAAATTTGTTCATTTTTCATTTTTTTTCAAAATACAGTCTGGCCCCCCACAAAGTCTGAAGGACAGTGGACTGGCCCCCTGCTGAAAAAGTTTGCTGACCGCTGATCTTGAGGTTTGGGGAGTGTATGTTTTAAATTCCACATATTACATTGTTGTAAATCGCATTGATGAAAACGAGGACGCAATTTAAAAACAAATAAAGGAATGGATGTCTCTTATATAGTAACTGTTCTCTTTATTGCTCAAGGCTTTGTTTCTCTTGCGACTCACAGACACATGAAGCCACTTCCAAGACGCCGTGTCCAGAACATGGATGTTGCTGTAGCGCTTTGCCTCCCTCATACCCCCGAAGATGTAAATGCGCTTGGTCTCTGGGTCATATGTGGCACTGTGGCCCCTTGAACACTGTGGCATGGAACCTGGTGCCGGGAGATCCATGGGGAACCAGAAGTCATTGTCTGCGAAATCAGCAACAGAAGTGAAGACTCAAGATGTGCAAGAGGGTGGGGGGAAAGTTGCAGAAAGTAGTCGCCCACATGCTAAAAGCTGAGAGCTGGCTTCCCTGCTAACCAGAACACAAGTAGTGTGCAAAGAAAGTTAAATCCAGCCACTATCAAGTTCAGATCACCAGGCATGGCAGACACTCCTTTAAGAACTACTATACCCATATAGGAAAAACCTACTGCAATTCAGTTTCCCTCTGATCGGTTGCAGACAGTGTCAACATGTACATCACTGCAAGCAAAGAAGCATCTCACCAATTTCCAGTTTCCACAGGGCATCTTGGCAAAATTGTTGATTAGTTCCTTCGCCACCAATCAGAACAGCAGTTTCAGGGTCACTCAGGCACATGGCATGACACCACCGAGGGCTTGGACATACTACGGAGAGATGCAGGAGTGGAGACAGCAGAAACATACCACAGAATCCATCTCATTTCATTGTGGGAGGGTCATTTGGGAGAACTTCCTCCTGAAACCTACAACATGACTGATTCTGGCTGTTTCCATGCTACCCTTAATGTGGAACTGCCATTGTTCGTTCACTCACTTTTTACAGGGCATCTAAAGCAGTGTTTCCCAACCTTTTTTGGGCAAAGGCACACTTGTTTCATGAAAAAAATCTCGAGGCACACCACCATTAGAAAATGTTTAAAAAATTAACTCTGTGCCTATATTGACTATATATAAAGTAACTCTCTTTAATAGGAATCAAATAAACACAAAGAAAGTATTTTATAATTACTTTATTATGAAATAGTAAGTACCGTATTTTTTGTCCCATAGGACGCTCCGTCCCATAGGACGCACCTACTTTTTGAGGGGGGAAATAAAGGAAAAAAAATTTCCTTTATTTCCCCCCCAAAAAACCAGGTCGGGGAACAGTGGGATGGCGGTGCTGCACCTCCCCGCTGTCCCCCGAGCTTGTGGGGCTGGCCCATGTCTGCCTGGCGCGAGGGGCGCTCTGCTTCAGGGCGCCCCGCGCGTCCGGCGGCAGGCTACAGTCCGCAGCATGGGGAACCCTCTGTTTCAGGGCGCCCCATGCGCCCCCCGGGTGCGCAAGGCTTGCCAACACGAGCGCGGAGCACGGGGCGTCCTCCGAAGGGCGCCCCGTGCTCCGCACTGCCAGCTGACGCCCGCAAGCCTTGCGCTCCTGGGGGGAGATCCCCCGGGTGTGCAAGGCTGGCCAACACCAGCGCGGAGCACGGGGCGTCCTCCGAAGGGTGCCCCGTGCTCCGCGCTGCCAGCTGCCGCCCGCAAGCCTTGCGCTCCCGGGGGGAGATCCCCCGGTGCGCAAGACTTGCCAACACCAGCGCGGAGCACGGGGTGGCCTCCGAAGGGCGCCCCGTGCTCCGCGCTGCCAGCTGACGCCCGCAAGCCTTGCGCTCCCGGGGGGAGATCCCCCGGGTGCGCAAGGCTTGCGGACACCTGCGTGGAGCACGGGGCGTCCTCCGAAGGGCGCCCCGTGCTCCGCGCTGCCAGCTGCCGCCCGCAAGCCTTGCGCTCCCGGGGGGAGATCCCCCGGGTGCGCAAGGCTGGCCGACACCAGCGCGGAGCACGGGGCGTCCTCCGAAGGGCGCCCCGTGCTCCGCGCTGCCGGCTGACGCCCGCAAGCCTTGCGCTCTCGGGGGGAGGTCCCCCGGGTGCGCAGGGCTGGCCTACAACAGCGCGGAGCACGGGGCGATGGGATGTGGGAGGGAGCTCGCTCCCCGCCCCGCGTGTGCTCGCCGCCGCCGCCGCCCCGACTCTCGCCGCCCGACTCGCCCGCCTCCCTCCCACGGCACACCAGGCAACGTCTCGCGGCACACTAGTGTGCCGCGGAACACCGGTTGGGAAACACTGATCTAAAGGACAACATCAAATCAATACCCTCCAGTGCTTTCTCTTGTTCCTCAAACCACAGAAAATCCTGTGCAAACTCCACATATGTAGATGGTCTTAAAACTAATCTTCCACTTTTCCTAGAGCTGCAGTTTAGGTACATCAGCGACACTGCAGGTAAATGAAGCTATAGCCATGCTGGCACCATTACCTTTACGGTCAAGCACCATTTCATCATTTTTCTATTCTATCTTTTAATTAAGACCCATGTTCTTTGGGCTACTTTTTTTCAACTTTTTTAAAGGAATTATTGGAAGTAATTACCAAATTGCTCTTTAAAACAATAAACCCTAGAATAACTGCTTTTTAAAAGGTGGCTCAGTTGTATTCTGTCTTTCCCACCCTAGGACTCTGGGTAGACTGAACATAGTGAGATGTCCACATACAAGAATTAATGGGTGAGATTCAACTAATGACGTCTGTCAATGTAAGCCTTGCACGAGGGCTTCTGCTTGCAGAATGAGGCTTCTTCCCCCCTTCCCCCTACATGCCCCCCAAACTGGCTCGAGGGGAGGGGGGTCAATAGAACTTCCAGAACAGCACACAGGGCGAGGAGAGGGGGGATTGTTCCTTACAACAAGCTGAAATGCTTGCCCTGACAAAATGATCACCTTAGCACAACATGGAATTCCTCCCACTATACCCTCAAAACACAGGAAGTCAGTTGCAATGCCACATGTAGCTCAAAGTGGAAGAGCAGTAACTGGGTATTACTAGGAGCTGCTGTTCTGGAAGCACTGAATGAATTCCAACAAATTGTTCAAGGAACAGGTATTTTACCTTGCAGCTCTTTAACTTCCAAGTCTGCAGAGAAAGAAAATGTTCCAAGAGATTACTATTCTCATGCAATGCTGTCTTCGAACTGATTTTCAGTGGGTCATGCATTTATATTGGAAAAAAGAAAAGATGCTATTTCATCATAAGCAAAGAAGTTATGATCCTGTATCAGGCGAAATGCTTTAGAATGCACACTCAGTAATTTAACACGCATTTTTTGCACACCGACAGCCAAACCACACATTAACATTGGTAATGCATGATTCCCACCCCACCCTCTCAAACTATAAATACCAGCAGTGAGGGAGACACTATCAGAATCAGGTCTGCAGAATGTAGTGGGATTACCTCTTTCCTATCATGTTGTGGCTCTGATCAGCAGTCACCTGCTAAAGCAGGAAGGAAGGCACAGGAAGGAACACCACCAAAACTGGCAACAGTTTTTCGACTGTGTGAAAATGATGACTGGCCAGGAAGTTAAAGAACAAATTGGAGGTTGTCTCCATAAGCTTCAAGCCCAAATGCAAACATCATTGATATCATCAAGTATATAACTCTCTGCTAGGTATCTTCCCCAACTCCTATGTATCAGGACAAATTCATATAAATTAGAGCATTCTGAATGGGTGTTGACTAGATGTATGCAGGTTCAGGCATGTGCTGAAGTCTTGTATTTTACAACATCACTGGAAAGTTCTTAAAAGGAGGCCAGGCTAGTAGGATAAGGGATGGGGGACTGGACATTTGCATTCATGGGAGCACAAATACTCCTCCCTGTCCCAGAATACTATACAATTACAAGCTAATTTGGTCTCGGAAACTAGACATCACTAACCTTCAGATTCCTGCTGTCTGTTGGATGCCAGAAGTTCAAAGAGAACCCTCCTGGTCTTTAGGCGAGCTGAATTAGATGTACATGTTTTATTTCGGGCCTCCTCACAGTCCACCGATGCAGCAGTTGTTTCTGGAGCAGGAAGCATAAGCAGCGTTTCCATGGGTGGAGAGAACTCCTTCCTTTCAAGCACAGGCTCTTTAGCAGGCATCACTGAACTCCCAGTCTTAGACTGCTCCACAAAGAACAGAATTAGATCGGGATCAGAAATCATTCGAACAAAATGAATGGGCCTAATGAAAAGGGCTCACTGAAGACATGCACTACAGACAACTCTAGTTTTCCCTGGGCTGCCCTAGACAAGGGGTAGCCAACGTGGTGTCTTCCAGATGTTGTAGACTACAATTCCTATCAGCCCTGACCATTGGCCATACTTGCTGGAACTGGGAGTTGTGTTGCCCAACATCTGGAGGGTCCCATATTGGCTATTCTTGCCCCATATGCTTTGCTCCTGTTCTGTCCAGCTTGAGAGTTTTCCCAAAGCATCTGGTAAACCACTGTTGGTACCAGAAGGTATGGTCCAGCAGGGTTCATCAAAGGCCCAAGCACTTATAGAATCATAGAACCCAACTCGCTCAATCTTCCTCATAAGGCTTGGTTTCCAGACTCTTGATAGTCTTGGCTGCCCTCCTCTGCATACATTCCAGCTTGCATACATTCCTTCTTAAATTGTTACAGTAGACACAGTATTCCAGGTGTGGTCTGACCAAGGCAGAATAGAGCGGTACTATTACTTCCCTTGATCCAGACACTGTTGAAGCAGCTTAGAATAGTATTAGTTTTGTTTGTTTTTGTTTTTTGCTGCTGCATCACACTGTTGACTCATGTTCAGCTTGTGGTCTAGCTAGATCCTTTTCACATGTACTACTGGCAAGCCAGGTGTCCCTCATTATATTTGTGCAGCTAATTATTCCTGCGTAAGTGTAGAACTTGATATTTGTCCCTACTGAAATTCATTTTCTTAGTTTGGGCCCTGTTCTCCAATCTATTAAGGTTATCTTGAATCCAGATTCTGTCTTCTGCAGCATTAGCTATCCCTTCAAGTTTGGCGTTACCTGCAAATTTGTTGGGTCTGAAATGCCAAATGAAGTTTCCACTACAGAGTTTTGATCACAAACACAATCTCTGAGCAATAGAAGCAGTCCTACAGATCACACAGAATATGGTAGCAGAAATCTGGAAGGAACCAATTCAAATTGTAGATGCAGATATATTTTTGCACACTTTCCCACACAAAACAAAACACAAACATCCTTGCATGTAGAGGATAGGCAGAAAGGTTTCATGTAGCCCTCTCTCTGATGTGGGGAATAGAATTACAGTGGTACCTCCGGTTACGAACTTAATTTGTTCTGGAGGTCTGTTCTTAACCTGAAACCGTTTTTAACATGAGGCGCACTTTCACTAATGGGGCCTCCTGCTGCCACCGCGCCACCGATGCGTGACTTCCGCTTGCATCCGGGGGCAAAGTTCACAACCAGGAGCATCTACTTCCGGGTTAGCGGAGCTCGTTACCCGAAGTGTTCGTAAGAAGGATGGTACATAACCTGAGGTTCCACTGTACTCTCCTCCTCTTCCCCATTCCCTCAGTAGGAATAACGCTTCCAGAATTCCACTACCTGTCTGTGTAACTTGTAGACTGGTCGTGGTCCTAGAGGTTAACAACAAGCAGTTAGGAGAATGGAGAAAAAGCCACCAAAAGGAGACTTCTATCTATAAACCTACCTCAGGTGGCTCATCCAATCGCTGACCTGTATCTTCTGGAAGGACAGGTGACTGATTAGGCTCTGTGGCCTGAAATGGGCGGGTGGGGGTGCTGTTGAGCAGCTAAGGAGGAGAGACACACACATCAGAACAACACTTGCAACTTGAGTCAAAAGGCAATGCACAGATGAGTAGCCCCCTACATTGGAGGCTTTTAAAGAGAGGGAGATATGGTTTGAAGGATGTGACGGGCCGTGTAACAGGGTAGACTGAGTGGGCATCTATCTGTTCCCTCTTTGGGCCTCTCCCTCGGTCAGGCGGATCATGGTTGCCATAGCAGCAACCAGTATACCCCTGAGCCTGTCAGCGTCGCTATTAAATGCCAGGTTAGTCCATAATAAAATCTCCCTTATTCATAATTTAATTGTGGATGAGGCCGACCTAGCTTGTATTATTGTACTAATTGGATAACTGGAATGTTCTGTACATGGGCTGCCTTTAAAATATGCTGGAAACTGGGAGATATGAACATATTTCATCCATGCTTTGTAGTCAGTGGCTTCCAACCAGTTTTCAGGCCCAAATCAAAGAGATGGGGTATCTCACATGTAGCTACTCAATCCGTGAGATTTGTTTGTTTATATCCATTGATAGGCTGCCCTTCATCATGTTGTTCTGTGGTAGTGGCCCAAAGGGCCATAATGAATGTGATAATGTGAAGTTCCAGAGATAGTTACATACAGCTCAATACAACAAGCAAACTGTGTAACACACAAATACTACTAGGCAATAAATTAAACCTAATCAACAGCAGTCAGGAAATAGGAACACTGTAGTGTTCTACAGTAGGAAGGGTATTCTGAACTCATCCTGCAGCCCCCAAAACCTATGCAAAAGGTGCATTTTGACCCAGCGTTGATATGTATATAATGATGAGGCCAGAAGGGGAGGGCATTCCACAGCCTGGGGGCCACCACAGAGAATGTCCTCTCATGCATTCCTGCTACAAACTTGATAGGGTAGCAGAACTACCAGAGGTGCCTCTCCTGTGAATCTCAACAGCTGAACATGTCTACGAAGGAGTCACTCCTTCAGATACTTAGGGCCAATATTTGATGTTTTATTTATATTTTAGGCAAAGTATTTAAACTTTCAGGGCACATGGCCACCACAAAGCAGAATAATAGTTACACAGCATATCAATATTCATTAACAAGTGGCATTACAGGAATGGATACCTTTAAGACTTCCATTTTCGTATCTATCTGTATATATGGTTCACGTTAAAAATGAATCCACATGGGTCTCAGTAGGCAGGGAGTACAAAAATGACAAGACAGAAAACTTTCCTACCTGTTCCTCGACAGTCAAGAGAAGCTTAACAGGGTTACCATTCTCTTCCTGCTTTAACGAAGCCATCAAAACATCCACTCGCCAGTCACCTTCCCATACCAAACACCTGCTTGAGTAAAACACACAGATCACTATTTTCTTGCCCTGAGATAATTTTACTTTTATTTCAATAGCTGATAGAGTTAAATTGACAATACATTCTTAAGCTTTAAAGACTGTCCATAGCAGAACAAATGGATTTGGTAGGTTGCAATAGCACAACATCCTCATGACAGCTACTGTAACTAATAGCATGTTGATCCCTGAAGTCTTGAGTTCAGATCCAGACTTTGCTGGCCCTGGACACATTCCCTGTTTTTAAAATAAGGAATTTATTCCCTCTTACAGTTTTTAAAAGATCTTCCTCACAGTGTGTTTGGAAAGCACTTGGCATGCTAACAAGTATCAATACTGGCACCAAAATTCACTAATTATCTAGAATTTACCTTGCTTCAGGCCCCAGCTTGCCAATCTTTTGTGGCTTAACATTTGGATTCACTAATATTTCCACAATGATGCTTGTCTTCTGAGAATAGCGGCTCCAGTCACCCAAACCAAAGACCACCAGGTGTTTGGGCAGCGGAAGTGGTAAGTGAGTATGGTAACATTTCTGACGGCATTTGCTTAGAAAGAAGAGAAAATATATTAGTCTCAAAAGTGATAGCATGGAAGGAAATTGAGAAGAAAGGATTCATAGTGATGGAAAGCAAGAGGGGAAAGGACTGGTGCTGTGTATGCACAATCATGGGTGTAGCCAGGAGGGGGCAGAGGGGACAGCTGCCCTCCTAAATCAAGTACAGTAAATAAATAAAAATACTTAACTGACCAATTGTGTCGCAGATAACTCTGTTCTGCCCCAACATAAAGCCTGCCCCCCTGAAATAATTCCTGGCTACGCCCATGTGCACAATACCTTTAAAGGACATTTGAAGCACATTTCCCCCTCAAATAATTAGGGGCACTGTAGTTAACTCTGAGGGGTTACAGTGCCCACCCAGAATTCTTTGAGGGGGAAATGTGCTTTAAAGGTGTAATAGCACGTATTCAGCAAATGGATCCCTTCTCACTTATTCCCTAAAAGAAGCAAGAGGGATTGACAACCTGTTTTGAAATTTTGGAACTATATTTCTAGGACGGAAGGGACCCAACTGAGGGCATTTACAAATGTGAGGCTCACACCGTGTGTAACCTGAATAGAAACCTTCGTTATGTCAATTATGAACATTGCTTTTAAAGCGGCTTTCTTTGCATTATGTGCATGGGCTCCAGCAGTCCCCATTTACCAGGAGCAGTCTATATTCTCCAATAGATGCCCCCATTTTATATCTTGATGGTTTTGTGGATTCCTCTAACTTCCCTTCCATCTTGCTTCCCATAACTGCCCATTCAGATACTAAACTGTTGAATTAGTTCTAATGTATGTTCTGTAACAAAGGCAGCCAGATGCATTGTGAGATTAGACGTTCTGTTGAATAAGTGGAAGTTAAAAGACCTAGACCCCTAAGGAGCTAAAAAGGAGGATATGAATTTTAAAGCTAATCAGTTTTCTAGTGCACAATGGATTCATAAACTAGTGCAAGAGAAGATACAGCAAAACGCATAAAGGAAGAACTGTTGATCAGCAATGAAGGGTTCTGCCGAAGCCTTGCTTTGGGTGGGAAAATTGGGATATTGCAGGTACGCACACACTTATTTTCATATGGGAAACGGTGAAAGGTTGCAAACATCCATGCCTATTTTAAGTGCTTGTCTGCTGGTCATGCAGAAATCGGCTTTTTGCAGCATGTAGATAAGCAACACCGCCTGCAAATGTCTGCCCTGAGAAGCTGGCAACCCTAGCGCACCCAAAACGTTGCTAGTAGTTAGGCTCCCGGTGTCGCACAAGACTCTTCGCTGCTTTCATGGTTGCTGTTGGTTTTCACGTGCGAAAACACCGTATCATAAAAATGACCTGTGAACCTGAGGCGCAGGCTTTTTCGCGCATAAATTTTCCTAAACCTTTACCCGCTTTCACCCTCCTGGATGGCGGCAAAGGCCAACCGCCGCGCGCAGGCCTCACCTACTGAGCTGCCGGGGCGGCTCGCGCAGAGACCAGAGGGCGTAAAAGTGGAGCTTGCCTTCCCGCCGGGAGAAATCCGCCCCTCCGCGGGGCTGCGGGACTAGGGCGGCCTCGCCGCGCTGCCAGAGGCCTCCGGGGGCCCAGCTCCATCGCCGGCGGGGCGTCCCCAAGCCATCCAGACTCAGGAAACTGGAAGCAGCAGAGAGCATGGCAGAGGGAGCGGCGCTTTGAGGCCCAAAGGCCCCCACCCAGACCCCACGGGCGAGTCAGGGTGGCATAAGCTGCTCCTCGGTCCCAAGTCTGGGTAGGTCGACACGCGGCCGGCTTGGGTGGGGCGCGGGCACTCTGCAGCTGCTCAGAGGTGCTCTTTCTTATAGCCCCGCACATTCCAGGGCGGAGCTTTTTTGTATCAGCCAGTTTCCTGGTCCCTGTTTGATCAGTTTCAGGTGTGACAAGGCCGACGGTGGTTTATTTGCAAGGGGGTGGGGGGAGAAATACTTGGTGGTTTAAGGGGCAGGCTAGAAAGCTGGTGCAGTTCGGAAATATTTGACCCTCGACGCGGGTGGAGGGAGGCGCTATTGATGGCATAGGTATGGTTCCAGTTCTGAAGTGCGCACCACTGACATTTCTCCATGTATTGCAGCTGCTGCTGTATTTCTGATACAGAGGGAGCAAATAGATGTCAGCCCTGGTTTTTAAAAAGGGAATACTCTGAGCACCTGCACTTTCACATGCTGCAGAAATCAGCGTCAGACCTGGAAACTGTTTGCTGCTGCTCCTGCCCTATGGGTGGCCATGGGTGGGTAGGTGGAGATCCTGGGCTTTGGCCCCAAGGCCTAGCAGCATTTTGGGGCCAGAACACAGACCATCCTAACTGCAAAATGAGAAGAAGCCTTGCCTTTCTCTCTCAAATTTTGTTTCCCACCACACCAGGGAAATCTCTCCACGCATAGGCAGTGGCAACAGGACACGCAAAACGAATGAAAAGTAATTCTGCCCACTGAAATGAGATGTGTGAATAAAGACATCTTATGTTCAGCTTTTGGAACGCTTTGCATATCAGACAAGCACCTTCTCTCTGAGCTTTTTGGTGCCTGCTAAAAACATTCCTCTTTCGCCAAGCCTTCTAAAATCTGTATCCCACTTGCTGTTCTGGATTTGAACTGATTTTATGTATGTGGTGTTGTTTTAAACTGTTTTCAATATTTATAGGGTTTTTAAAATTGTTTTTATATGCAATTCATTTTTTTATGTCATTATAGTGCCTCGTGGGAAGTGATTGAGAAAGGAAATAAATAGTTTGTATGTCACCCATTTATTTGAAAGTCCTATTGAACTCAATAGGATTTATTCTGAGCAAACATGTAGTTTGCACTGTGATGGTCTTGTTTCTGAAGAGCAGCTTATAAATTGACTGACAGTGAATTCCTCCGCAGATATATTAAGTTCAATGGGATCTTTTTGGGGGGGACGCCAGCAGCCCCAACCAGCGTTGGCTGGGGTTGATGGGAGTTGTAGTCCAAAATATCTGGAGGGCACCAGGTTGGGGAAGATTAGTGTATCAAATTGCTGTCCAAATAAATATATAGTCTACCAGTTCCTGTTAAACAATGCACTGCAATTAGGATTTCTTTTTTTATCAACTAAATAACCAGATTCTGTTTTCTAGGTTGCAACTCTAATTACAATTCCCATAGAGTAAGCCCCATTGAATTCAGTGAGGTTTACTTCTGAGTAAGTATGCATAAGGTTTCAGTGTTACTGTTGAGTAGCAGAAAACAGGTGAGCCATTGCAGTTACTGACCAACCAGTGTGTTAGTAGGATTTTTTTTAAAAAATGAGATCAAGTAGGTGAGACAGTTTTTAAGTAAGACGTGCTCCTTATTGTCTCATGTATATTAGTTGTCATATGTGTTGATGGAGACTGTTTTTTTCTCAGCAGCATCAGCCCAGCAGGTCTTGGATGCCTGTGATGAAACCAATCCAAATACTTCAGAAATTTCTCAAATGTATTGTGCTATTCTCTTCTCAGAAATGCTTATCTTTTGAGACAGATGGCTACAGGCCACCTGAATCAAATGTATCTGTTAATGACACACTTAACACTCTCAAAGACCATTAGGAACAATTAAGCCATTTAAAATCTACTCACTGGGTTTCTTCTAATAAAGGTTGTAAAGTTGTTTCTGGACAAGAAATAAGGGAGCTTGAGTATTTATAACAATACTCAGACTGTTAAACCAACAATCATTTTTTAAAAATAGTATTAAAAGCATAAAATGTGAATATATGTCAACCTGCTTAATAAAACTCATTTAATTTAAATATGCATGACTGCACAACATTTGCAACATTTTAGGCAAAGCTTAGCTTTCTCAGGCCTAATACCTGAAGTCGAAGATGCAGGGAACTGGACTTGAATTCAAAACTCCTGTTTTGTATTAGGGTAGCCTTCTCAAAATGTGAACAAGGGTGTAACCCCCTGCTTCAAATAAGCTGCAAACAAGGAAACCACACCCAGCCGGAGGTTTCTCAGCATTTTCATTCTATAAGCTCTTGCTAAAAACAAACCAACCGCTCTTCGGTTTCCTAAGCGTTTTGCCTTACTGTGTGCTGGAGCTACTGTAGTAAAATGTTCCAGGTCAAGTCTCCAGCATCTCAAGGTAGCGCTGGAAATGTTCCTTGCCTGAAACCCTGGAGAGCTGCTATTTAGTACGGTGACAATAGTGAGCTAGATGGACTAATGTGCCTTTGTAGACAGCTCCTTAAAAGCTACTCACTTTGAGCCAATATCCATTTCTGTTGTGCAATGAAAAGAGTGTGGGGTGGAAGAGAACGAAGGAGGGAAAGCCATCATATTTCTCCTGCTGATGTTCTCCAAGATGTGGCATCTATTAGCTCTACTTGAAAGCAAGACGAAAAGACTAAAAGTCACTTTGGAGATATGGCATGTTTGGTGGGCGACACAGTGTACTTCTATTAGAGAACATTTTGTGGCTTAACGTGACATGTTGAAATATTGTTTTACAACATTCAAAGCTTTATATGAGGCATAGGCTAACTCTGCCCTCCAGATGTTTTGTGACTACAACTCCCATCATCCCTAGCTAACAGGACCAGTGGTCAGGGATGATGGGAGTTGTAGTCCCAAAACACCTGGAGGGCCGAGTTTGCCTATGCCTGCTTTATGTATTCAGGTATTGTCAACCACTCTTCATGTGGGCCCTTTCCTCCTTTCCTGGAGATTCCCTCACCCTTTCACAGGCTTTGGTGGTCAGAAACAGAAATCTGTGTAAGCCGACAGCCCAAGACATGGTGCTGCCTGAGGCAAAGGGCAAGATAGCAGCCCCTCTCCCATGTACAGAAGTTGACTGGACTGGCAGCTGAATCTTACTTAAATGATGGTGACAGGATAATGTTTTCCAAGTGCACTTCAGGGAAGCAGACTAGTTTAGCAGGTTTAGTTTAGTTTAGTTTAGTTTAGATGGCAAGTCTGTGGCACACAGAGTTTTGATTTCCAAATGAGGGGAATGGGAGGGTATGCTAGAGGGATTGCTTGAGGGCTTCTGCCACCTTCTGCCTAATGCTAGCACCATCCCTTCCTGTGAAAGCCTGTGCAAAATTATTCTTATTTTGGCTATCATTTCTGTTATCCAGCTAGAAACATGGATAATGGAGCCAAACAACAAAGGAAGTGAGGAGAAATGGCCTTTGGTTTTCTAGCCAATGCATCTGAACAACAGATGCAGGGGGTTGGACTAGAATGAACCTCGGGATCCCTTGCAACTCTACAGTTCTATGAACACTGGTCATGTCAGCACTGCAACATCTCACACCTGTGTGAGTGCCTGGAGGCGGTTGGAGGATGGATGGCGGCTAATGGATTGAGGTTGAATCCTGACAAGACAGAAGTACTGTTTTTGGAGGACAGGGGGCGGGCTGGTGTGGAGGACTCCCTGGTCCTGAATAGGGTAACTGTGCCCCTGAAGGACCAGGTGTGCAGCCTGGGAGTCATTTTGGACTCACAGCTGTCCATGGAGGTGCAGGTCAATTCTGTATCCAGGGCAGCTGTCTACCAACTCCACCTGGTACGCAGGCTGAGACCCTACCTGCCCGCGGACTGTCTCGCCAGAGTGGTGCATGCTCTAGTTATCTCCCGCTTGGACTACTGCAATGCGCTCTACGTGGGGCTACCTTTGAAGGTGACTCGGAAACTACAACTAATCCAGAATGCGGCAGCTAGACTGGTGACTGGGGGCGGCCGCCGAGACCACATAACACCGGTCTTGAAAGACCTACATTGGCTCCCAGTACGTTTCCGAGCACAATTCAAAGTGTTGGTGTTGACCTTTAAAGCCCTAAACGGCCTCGGCCCAGTATACCTGAAGGAGCGTCTCCACCCCCATCGTTCTGCCCGGACGCTGAGGTCCAGCGCCGAGGGCCTTCTTGCGGTTCCCTCATTACGAGAAGCAAAGCTACAGGGAACCAGGCAGAGGGCCTTCTTGGTAGTGGCACCCGCCCTGTGGAACGCCCTCCCATCAGATGTCAAAGCGATAAATAACTACCTGACATTCAGAAGACATCTTAAGGCAGCCCTGTTCAGGGAAGTTTTTAATCTGTGATATTTTAGTGTATTTCTGGTTTTTATGGAAGCTGCCCAGAGTGGCTGGGGAAACCCAGCCAGATGGGCGGGATACAAATAATAAATTATTATTATTATTATTATTATTATTATTATTATTATTATTATTATGTGTTTGTCCCCAGTAATGTGCTCATTATTGCAGTTTCGTGCTTCAGGGCTATTTGTCCCTTGGAGGAAAAAACTACTTAAAGCAGAGCACACAATCAGAAGAGAACATTTATCCATGTTTTCGGATAATCAGTTTGGTATAGCTCCAGGCTGCCTCGTGATGCAAGTTTGTTCAGCTGCCTGTGCAAAACAAAAATACCAAGAAAACCTCCACAATGAGGCTGTGTGCAATGAGGATAGCTTCCATTGGTATATAAAATGCCCACCACTGAAAGAAATTTGACTTCATATTCTAAATGAGCCAAAAGATCTGAATGCAGGCAAGATTTAAGTATTTGCTGTTTATTTAGCTCACACAACATGTTTCAAATCTAAGCCTATAAATATAGGCTAACACAATTATTTGCAAGGGGAGCATATTGTTAGAATCCGAGAGCCCTCTTAGCAGCAAGTAAGTATCTCTTGTATATTTATTTTTAAGGCAAGGGATCTCTGCCCCCCACTCCAGGCATCCTTTTAATTATGCATTCATTATTTTTGCTCAAGATGGTATGGAGGCAGTTATATACCATCTGCTTTAAATATGGTTTGCGGTGCAGCACGAGTGTCAGGGTGAAACTTTATTTTCTACATGGTGCATGTCCTGTAGCTTTCTACTGAAATCCTGTAATTGTTCCTACAACAAGTATCCTGGGGGTTTTCAGTACTGATGTTTTGATTTGTTTTTTGCACTATGAATGCCCTTCCAGGCAGCAATAAAGCAGTAACCTTGGAGAAGCACTGAACAGACAGAAGCGTAGTAAGTACCGGTAGCTCATTTGATAAATCCCCTTAGTTTTATCATATCATCAGTTGCTTCCTTATTATCAGGGGGGTGTATATCATAGTCTTAAGAAACCTTCCCTAACTGGAGGATTATGAAAATTAACCACAATTGTTTGCATTTTCTCATCTTGCATCATGGCTTTTACTTGTGACTAGCAGAAGCACTGAAGCCTTTCACTTCCTTCCCCATTACCACTCACACCCTAGAAATTCTGCTCAGTCCCTCTATCTGGCTTCTGAAAGGTCATTAGGCATTGCTGACATACTCCATTCTATGAATTGCGTCTCTATATTAAAAATAAGAAGAAGAAGATGCTGAATTTTGAACTAGTACAGTATAATTGATAAAGAATTTTCACAGCTCCGTTTATCTTTCAGAGGTTTCCCTTATAATCTCTTTGAAAGAACTGGTGGTGTAAGGCTGTGCACACTCTCAAAACAGTACAGATAAGAAGAGTTGAATGCCATCATGGCCAAGCCTTACACAGTCAGCGTTTTTGGAATTTATTTGACAAAATTTATATACTGCTCAATTGTAATAAAACCTCTTAGGCAGCTTACAAGAATTAAAATAATCATTAAAAACCACATAAAAACAATTAAGAATACTAAAGATTAAAATTAGCAGTAGACTAAAAATATATTAAGACATGTCAACATCTATGTGTCTAGATAGTCATGCCTAAAGATTTTTTTTTAAGTAGGTGTTGAAAAGAATACAGTGAAGGCACCTGCCTGATGTACATAGCTCCAAGTGAAGGTGCACCACACAAAAAGACTGATTTCTTATGAATGCAGAACAAATATTAGTTGGCACCTGTAACAGTGCCAGTTCCACAGATCAAAATGTCAAGTGGGCATATATGAGGTAAGGCAACAGGTCCCAAGCTGTCAAAGGCTTTATATACTAATAGTAACACCATGAACTTGGCCCAGTAACAAATTGGCAACAAGCACAGACCTCTGAACAGCGGTGCTGTATGTTGATAGGGTCTTGCTCCTGTCAGCAACTGTGCTGCGGCATTCTGCACTAACAGCAGTTTCCTGGTTAAGCACACACGGAGTGCATTTGTTGCAGCAGGTAAAAGCCACTTCTAGCCACTGAGGCTACCTGGTCCTCCAGTGACAGAGCTAGTTCTCAGGGCACTGCATACCTACTCCTTCAGCAAGAGTGCAACCCCACCCAGGGCAAGCAATTAATCAATTTCTCAGGCACAGGAATCATTCACGCACATAACCTCTGTCTTGCCAGGATTCAAGGTCACCTTATTTCCCCCGTCATCCATCTCAGCCACTGGTCCGGGGCCCACACTTATGGCATGTGCACTAATCAGTACTTGGGCACCTTCAGAGTGACACTTGCACTGTAGCCTTCATCCCACTTCCTTCATAGCCTAAAGCTCCCCAGAAAACTATGGAGCCATCTGGACCCCTCAGTGCTGGAAAGAACACTTGGGAGCAATTAAGGGGACCTTGAGTAGGTGAGGTTAGGCAGAAATTAACTGTGTGAAGTAGAGCTCTGGCCATTTTTTTAAAAATGTGCAAAGGGCCTCTGTAACAATAAGTGCTTAACTGTCTTACAGAAGTGAGACAGAACCTTTATGAGCATATGAAGCGGCCATATACCAACTTGACACATCTGTTGTTCTCTGACAGGCAGTGACTCCCCAAGGTTCCAGGCAGGAATTTCCCTCAGCTGAGATTCTTCGCCTTTGACTGGACTTAACCATCCAGGGATCCTTTACCTTTACATTTACCTTAACTGAAGATAGCAGTAACTGAACCTGTGCCACTTTTCACATAGAAAAGAACTCAGACCAACACCCCCTTTACCTCTGCACTTCATTTTCTTCTTTCTTCACAGCAGCAAAGGAAAGGCGGAAGGCTGAGGCTGTATGATGAAAATGTTTATTGAAATATTTTTTGAAAAATGCAAACACACAAGTCACAGGTTTACTTCATGCAATGAAACATACATTAACCAAGTTCTACAAGGAACAGCAAACACACTAGAAAAACTTTATCTCGCCAGTACCGGAACATACGAGTCAGTGACATAGCTTAATAAAATATCCTCTCAATTTTAAGGGGGGTGGGAATGTTTGGGAGGATGTGAGCAGCATATTTGTGCACAAAATTAATGATTAAGGAACAAAAATAAGATCACATGGGTCATAAATCACTGACAGAAATCCTACAAGCTACAGAAATGGTGTATCAAGGTGGCATTCTGACTAGAGGGCATGTTGCAGCTAGAGGTTGATCACTCCAGATAGTCTGTTCCTTTTGTCTTAGCCACAATGTTTGAGTATAGGCTACTGTTAACACCTTGGAGTACAGTTTGCTATGTTCAATAAAGTTCAGCCTCTCTAGGTATCCTACAACTTGCCCAAGAGGCAGCCCATTGATGATTAGTGGTGAAACAGAGAGCAAGTGAGGCAACACCTTAGCTGGTTATACCAAGTTTGTTTAAAATGCTAGAAGGGAGCTTCTTAGAATTTTGACTCGGGCCTAGGCTTAAGAGTTCAAAGCAAAAACAACCATGGAAGGAATTCAGCACTGTGCTATTATGATCATTCCATCAGTGCAAGCATTTCTGCTTGCCAGATGAAACAACCTCCCTGCTTCTTCCCCTGCGTGCTATTATGTTGGGGAACATATGCAGGCGGAGGAGAGGAGAAAAGCTCTGTTGCACTAGCGGGACTTGTTGCACTGGCTCCTGTTGGCTGAACTGCTTATTTAAATCTGGCCCAAGTATTTCAACTACATGTTTTAAAATGTACTTTATTTCAAAGCACAGCTCAGCTGACTTCAAAATATAGGATCGTTTGTTTTTGTTTTTTTTATTTCAACATCTACTACGGAAGGAGAGGTTTGTGCAATTCAAAAGCTTACTTCCAGCAATTTGAACATAAGCTGGTCAAATATATCATCAACCCACTTGTTTTGTGATTTTAATTATTTCAACCACGTCTCTCTTTTTCATTATTGCCCAGGCCCCAACACATCCCAGAGGGAACTGGACATGTGCTTCTTGAACAGTAGTCTCCCATTATGTTCTGCCAAGCCACTTGGGTGGTAGTGGGGTCCTACATATTTGGGAGAAGCCATCAGTCTCTTGTCAGCTCAAAGGATAGCATACAGCAGGACTGGGAAAGACCCTTGCTCAGTACCTCGGGAAATCAGCATCATTCTGATGGGACTGTACTGGTGGTGGCCTAGATGCACTCCTAGCGGGACAGGGATAGCCTAAATTCTGTTGTCTATGCTTTGGGATCCTCTAGGTTAGATTACTGTAACACATCATACATGGAGCTGTCTCTGAAGACAGTTTGGAAACTTCAGGTGGTGCCGAATTCAGCAGCCAGGTTGCTCACCTAGGGAAGACAGTTTGTGCATATGCCAATCCAGGCCCAACCATGCTGGATGCCAATTAGTTTCGAGACCCAATTCAAAAGTGCTTCAAAACAAGCACTTTACTATAAAGCCTTCAAGAATCACCTCTTCCCCATATGAACCAACCTGAAGCCTTCGTTCGTCATCTGAGGCCCTTCTTGTGTGAGAGGTCCAGAGGCAACACCACAATAATGGGCCTTTTCTGCAGTAGCCCCCGCTTGCAGGATACTCTCCCCAGGGAGGCTCATCTGGTTCATTTGTTACATCTCATTAGGCACCAGGCAAAAACATTCCTCTTCTCCTAGGCCTTTGGCTAATTAAACAATCTATAACATTTAAAACGGGCAGGGGGTATGGCTTGTGTTTGGTATTATGTTATGCATTTTTGTGGTTTTGTATTGTAAACCACCATGTGATCTTCCGATGAAGGGTGATATAGAAATTTAATAAATAATAATAAATAACTTCAAATAAGGCATCTTCATAGGAAATGGTCTGATGTGGTACTGGGCTTTGGAGTTCAAGAATTCACTATTGGGCTAATGCAAGCCCTTTGGAATATAGCCATTATGTTGTATGCCACTGTTCTAAAGTAGCAGTTTTACACTTTCATGTAGTCCAATTCTAGCCATGTTTATTCAGAAATATATCTCACAAGAACCAGTCAGCATATTTGTAGGTGTATTGCCTTAGGATTGAACCGTGTGTGTGTATTACTCAGTTCACGGGTTTCTTTGAGCAGGGTCATACATTTAAACCCAATAAAATTCATTGATTCAATATATCTGATGACACAAGAAAACAGCAACAGAATTATTGTACAGGTGTGTTTGTTTAAACTACACAAACTGCCTTTGATCAAGATCAGGAGTTCCCACACTTTATCATGCTTTCCACTTATAGTGGCTCAGTATTTTTAGCCTGCACATCTAAGAATATGTTTAAACTTTGTGTTTAAACAAACACAAAGACTTGCCTGGTAGAAGGTAATCTTTGTCCACAGGTCAGTGGTAAGCAAATCAACAAATAAAAATTGACCACCATGAAAAGTCATTCCACTAATCACTCAAAGACATCAACATAAAATGCAAGATGACCAGCCACTGCATGGAGTTTGCTCTTGGTGCTGATAGGGGATGTATAACTATAGATTGATGCTGTTTCCTGGTCCAAATAAAGTATATAGGAATATCCTTGGGGATGAGCTCATCTCTCTTCTGTAAATTAACCACAACTACAGTGTTAGCTATGCTTACCTCAGTTTTATCTGTAAAATGTTTTAAGGCCTTCTGGAAAGGTAACAGAAATATGCTTTATGAGGCACAAATCCTTGGAATGGGAGACCTTGCAATCCTACACACGTCTACTCAGAAATAAGCCCCACCGAGTTCATCTACACATATGATTGGATGCCTTAGCTTTACATCACACAACTTTTTCTTTATCATTTCCTGGCAACTGCATCCTGGTTAAGGAGATAAGGCTACTTTCCCAAAGCAGCACAAAGGGATGTAAAATTGATTAGCCCCAGATGATCACCTGTTTAACATGCTTCTTGCAGGAGAAAGGAAACTACGTGCTTGGTGAAAAAAACAAAAAAGAAATGGTATACCAGTATACTTGATTTATGTAATTTGCTACTTTAAAAGGCATTAAAAGGGTATTAGACAAATGGAAGGACAGAGCTATCAACTAGCTAAATGGTGCAGTCTGCGCAGAGGCAAACAGCATGAGAGGGCTGTTGCTTTCATCCTCTGCTTGGGGCTTTCAAGAAGCATCTGGATAAGGTCACTGTTGAAAACAGGATACTAACCAGACAGACTCTTGGGAAGAACATGAAGGGTTGTTGTTTTGTTTTTATATTCTAATAAGTTTTCCTCTCACTTGAAGATTCTCAGATAATTATTTCTTTTCTTTTTTTTTCTAAGAGGCAGAAGCAAAATAAGCAGAAACTGGGCTGTAAAGAACTGAAAAGCACAAAAGCAAAACAAGCCTTTCAGAAGCTAGCAAGTCCCCAACCACAGAGATCATACAATGGAACAGAGCTACAAATTTTTAAATTTAATTCAGTCATGCCAATTCTACACTTGCCTATGAAAGTGCTGAAGTAAAAATAAAGCACATACGGAAAGATTGATGATGATTATAAAATATTCTCTCAATTTGAAGCAACAACAAATTGCTGAAGTATTCAGTTGCTTCAAAAACATCACACAGAACAAATGGAGCAGGGATCAAAGTACTTCAAGTGCGTTGTTACACTATATTGATGAGGTCTTCACAATTATTTTAGAAATTTTCAATCCCTTTGGCCCCTGATCTGAAATCATAGCTGATCTGTCCTAATGCCTGAAACTGGTTTTCCATTCCATCTCAACAAATGCTTTAGAAATTACATGTATCAATCCCAGACAAGTATGTGCATTTTCCCTGGCTATCTCCCACATAACTCTTTAGGTGCCAAGATGACAGTTCTCCAGAGATTTTAGGTCTGTGATCCAAGAAAGAGATCCAGATTTCATGATGTGAAAATAGGACAACCATACACACATTGTGCCCTGGCTGCATCTCTATAGCTGAACAGTTCCCGTCAGTATTTGGAAGGGCATGTGGTGTGTGTGTATTTATCTTCAAACATGGTTTCAAAAAGTACATTACATTTGTATGTGGCCAAAGTGTGTTGGCAAAAGACCAATTTTAAACTGATTTAATCAACAAGAGCAGCACTGAAACCAATGTGTTATTAAACAGACTGTAGAGAGGAGAACATGTAAGGCCTTTGCTCAATTTGAATCTACTGCAGTTTAGGTTATTAACTCTTAATTTCAAATTCTGTTCTCTTTCCCAAAGTGAACTATTTCCAGCCAGGAAGGAGACACTGCCTCATATATTTATAGGTAGAACATGCAGTACAACTTCAGTAGCAATTAACATGAGCAAACACACCTCTAGCAGGCATGGGCTAAAGAACAAAGACAAATTTATTGTGCTGAACAGATATTTTCATATTACTTGTGTGACAAAAAGCAGAGAACTCTGTAACAAACAAACTTAACTTGCATACTGTACTTGATTCACACAATCTGTCTTTATAGTCCGCTCTTCAAGCAGAACCCTAGGTAAGGCAAATACCTATCATTTTACCTGTCTATACCAAAATAAGAGCCCTTGTATTGGACATATTTAGCAGACTCTGTGTGTTCTCTAAAATGTGGGAAGTCAAGAAATTAACTTTCACAGGGAAAATGCTTTGAACAATAATGAACAACAGTGTTTAAAAACATTCAGAGGGAAGAGAGTCTTTAAAGCTAACCATGGGCTGTGCAATCGTGAGACACAAGGGAGATCCTGTTTCTGGCTTTTCAAAAATACAGCAGCTGCTGTTCAGGATATTTATAGAAAAATAAATACACATACTGTCCTTTAAGCCAAATAATCAATCTGCGTTGCTACTGGATTGCCTCTCATTCTCTTTCCCTCCAATTGATTTGCAGAAAGATAAGCCCAAAGTTTGCTTCTTGCAAGTCCTGTGCTTTGCAAACTCTGTGCTTCTCACTTATTGGCCTGGAATCAGCCACTAATTTCTCCATTCTCACCGCAAATAAAAACAAAATGCCTAGGAGCAGCTACACCTGACTTCCACTTTAAAAGTTAGCAGGAGCCCTTGTTTGCCAGGCCTCACTACCAACAATTAAAAGACTTAGGTTTTCACTCCAAGTCTAACTTTTTTTAAAAAAAAAGTTCAATGGAACCAATAGACTCTTGCTACCTTATTTGCTTTGCAACTTTTCCTTCCTTGGCAAAGTACTTAATATGGCATAGTTAGAGAACCATCATGTCTGTTTGGAAGATAGATTCTTTGGCATTGCACCTTCTAGCACTAAACTATCAGCAAAAGATAGCTGTATATATGATCAAGGGCATTTCCTCAAAAGGTCTCCAAAATGTGTGTGTATCCTTCATACTATAACTGTTTGCTGAAATCATGCAAAGAGCCAAGCAAACACAAGAGATAAACATCAGCAGCCGCTGTTTTAAAAGGCATACTCCAGAGTTGCTTCTGAAATCCTGATAAATACACGTATTAGTCCTTTGCTGCAGAAAGGACTATGTGACCTACACATATATACCCTATAAAACCTGAGCTGTGAACGATAGGTGATGTGACTGCCACTCCTCTGAAATATAACAGTTATCTGTGCCGCTTATGCTGTATTAAAGACTGGCAATGGCCTCCGAAGCCTGAATGCAAGGAAAGAGGCTCTCTTACCAACTAACACCTGAGAATTAAACTAGAGGTGTCAAAAATAAGGCTGAGGAAAATCCCTTATGTGCATTATAGAACACTCTACACACTATCATGAGGGCTAAGACGTTGATGCCCAGAATAAAGGACCTCACTTGCCAATAAATGCTACTGCATGGCTCAGTTTTCCATCACTGAGATGGAAAGGGATGCTGTGTACTCGTATGACTGTGCACAATGGCCTTCTTGTAGCTTGGAGTGCTTATTGGTGGAGTGCACAGGCACGGCACAGCAAATATGAACAAGCATAACTATATTATCATATGCAAACTACATTATCATAATTTGCTTCCAGTGAAAGTGACTTTTTTTTTTAATGAATCCACTTGTTGGAATAAATTGACACACAAGCCCATTTTGGGTTTGACACCCCTATCTTAAGCTACACTGAATTCAGGCAAAAAGTCAACCAGTGAAAATAACATTAGCCCCAAAAGGTCTGGAGGAGGAAGAATCTTTGTTTTGTGAATTGCTTGACTAGAATTATTTGGTTTATCCTTCCTTCTTCCTTCTTCCATTTTGTGCCCTTTCTGAGAGAAAATACATGTAACTTAAAATTCTTTCAGGCAAGCTGTGAAATCCAGGTATCTATACCAGCAAATACACACCAATTTTGCCTTACAATAAACTAGCTACATTTGCACGGAACTAGAAGAGAGAAGACAGGCTGGCAGTGGCCTGGATGGCATACATACATGCCATTTCAGAAGCTTCCCAGAGACCAAGCAAATGGCAGTGCACTGCACCGCAGCATAGTAACAATGCAGTTTCTACAGGTTGCTTTGGCAGCTGATCCCAGTGATTATTTGCAGATAGAGGAGTAGAAGGTGATAATATATTTACCCCAAAAGAAAAGGCATATTTCAACTTCAGTTCATGGAAGTGCAATAGAAAGTAAAAGCAGACACCTGAACCTGGTCCAGTGATTTGCTTTCTGTAACTAAGCTCTCAGATTGATGTCTGCATAAAACAAACGAGCTGCCAATAATCACGTGCATCACTTTAACAGTGAGGAAGGGTTGAAGGAAGTCATCCATACATAAGCATAGAGATTCAGCCATCAAGTGTGTGCCTGTTAGGAGATACTAGTCATGACAGGCAGCTTGCTTTGGTGTCTTATGGCCCACCCACTCCAAATCTCATTAACTGCTCTAGCTGGTATAATAGACATGGAAGAAGAGAATCTTGTTGCGTAGGAGTGAGTAAGAATTGTCAAATTTGAGCAAGTAGATGCCCTCGCCTGGATAATCGTGGCTGCCTACTTGCACTTCCCGGTGGCTATCCCTTCGGTAGACAGGCATGATCTCCCCATAACGGGTTCGCAAATAGCTTCTGGAGCCTCTTTCCACATCACCAACTGGGATAGGTCCTGAGAATAAAGAAACACACAAAGCATCAGTGAACAAAGCAAAGACTAAAAAGTGTTATCAGACTGACTAAGGAAGATCACAAGAAAAAAACATTATGCTTTGCAGTGGACCATGGCTTTCTAAGTTAAGTGTCTGCTGATGACAATGAAGTTCTACAGATTTTCTTTTTTAATCTCGATGTTGATTATAATTTATGTTGATGTTCAGTATGCGTTTTATGTTTTTTATTTTATGAGGCATGACAGTCATAATTCCTCTTCCCTCCATGTCCCTTTTCTCTTGTGTGTTGTATATTACATAATGTAATTTTTTTTATTATTTATATGCCATCCATCTGACTGGGTTGTCCCAGCCACTCTGGATGGCTCCCAACAAAATATTAAAACACAAAAAACCTCCCTGACTTCTAAAAGTCAGATAGAAGTTTATTTCCTTGACATCTGATGGGAGGGCATTCCACAGGGTGGTCATAACCACCAAGAAGGCCCTCTGCCTGGTTCCCTGTAACCTCGGAGCTGGATCACAGCATGCTGATATTAAGGCAACAATCATGACTCTTGCCCAGTTCTGCACTGACCTTCAAACTCTTCATCATCATCATCTTCATCACTTGATTCACTAACTTGCACAGTAATTGCAGTGCTAGTAACAGAAGTCCAATCAAAATAGACTCCAAAGCCAATGTCATAATCTTCTGTGGCAAACTCCCAGCAGACACGCTTCCCATCAGGGTGAGTTGGCACCCGGACTGTTAACACCTCACCCCGTTTCACTACCATTCGGGCATTCTTCTCCTTTGTCATCTTTGTTTTGAACTCCCTTATCTTGGCGCTTGTCCAAGTAGTGGGGGGAATTAGAGGTGGAGGACGAGCTGAAAGAAACAAGGAAAGTATTACTAGCTTGTAATCAACAGAGGGCATAGTCTTTAATTTCATTGTACATTCTAAATCAACACTGTGAACAAGCGGAATAGATTTTGCTTGTGCGATGGGACTCCACCTTCCTGCAGTCCCCCAGGCATTCTCAGTATGTGCTCTGAAGAATTGAGAAATCCCCTGGGTACATAAAGGAAAGAAGAAGAAAGGAGAGTCTCATTGTGCAAACTGAACCCCACTGATGCAATGGTGAATTCTGTTCATATGGTTGCCAACTTTCAAAAAATTCAAAAAGAAATAATAGTTCTCCTCCACCTTTATGCTGGTAGAGCTCTTCGAAACTGCAGATAACTATTTTTCTTCCTCTTCATCTCAACCCAACTTTACCTTGGGATGATTGACACTAGTCTTTTAATGTCACTGACAAAAGCAATCTATCTCATATTTAAACAAACTATACACCCAGACTTAGTATGCATTTAGTTTCACATAGAAAAGCTTCTCATGGGGAATTAAGTGACAATGCGTTTAACTGTCAACACTATCCTAATATAGTTGATTTGCTATGCCAAATGGGCTGTTTTAAATGAATTTCTTGTCTGGGGGGGGGGAACCATGCCCAGAGAAATATAGCTTTGAGAACCTTGCTCCAGGGCTGAATAAATAAACTGCCTTTCAATTGAACTCAAACACCACTGAATTAAAATAAATAAATAAATTAAAAACAAAATAAGAGCAGACATAGTCTACTGTCCCAGTCTCCTATTTTTCTAAACTTATAAATCAATTTCATGTTTGAAGATTTATCATACCAGAGTATCAATATTACATTTGGGATTTGTCCAGAACTCTGGCCACTAATAAATAATACCCCGAGACAGTGATGTAGTCTTAAATCTTACCTTTCTTCTGCTCACCCAGTAAATCTGTAGTTTCCAGCTCTGCTGTAAGGACATCTACTGCTCCTGTGTATTCAGACTGTATCATGACTATATCACCTGGTCCTTGTGGGTCAGGATACTTTGTCATCCGCACTACAGCCTCCTATGCAGAGGACACAGGCTTCCTTAGAGTCACACCATATATTTTTGAAATTACTACATTTATTTGCATTTAATTACTAAATTTTACCTGTTGATGCACAATTTCTAGGTCACATACCGAAAACCATGGAGATTTCTTAAGTGTAGGAAATAGATTACCAGGAGACTCTGCATATATCTTTTAAGACATGATACATTTACTGTGCCTCCCTCTACATAACTACACTAGTGATCATACCACCCACCCTCTTCTCCTGGAGCAAATGTAAAGTACAAAAATAGTAGCACAAAAGTGATATGTTGGGCAAGAGACCAGTAGCAAAACTAGGAAGCAGGTGCACTGGCTGTTACAGTGTATAAAGACATATTCCCCAGGTTAAAATCTGACAATACTAGTAAACACTGCCAAAATTGCCCTGACCTCATCCTTGGAGCTCTTCAGTGGAAGACAGGTTGGGCATACAGAAATTCTCCTGAAATGAAATCATGTCAAAGTGCATTCATTGCAATAATTAGGCCAATACAACTTTGCTATTAAGAGACATCTATTTCAGTTCATTTTAAAATGCATGAAGCACAGACCAACATTTGCATCTGTAGTCTCATAGCCTTACTGTTAGGAAAACAGCAGAGAATAAAGAAACCAAGTGCTAAAAAATGACAGAATACTTTGACCTTTTTCTAAAGTTCAATTTTCAATCCCAATCTTACATTTTAAGGAGGATCAAATGCAAATCAAATTACTTTCTAAGTACTATATTAAACACCACAGCTACTCATCAACAGATAGAAAGAACTCTGGCAGACATATATTTTTTTGGCACACTCTTCCATTGTCTCTCAAGACACAAATGTCAACAATCTTACTCAAGATTCTTATCTCTGCTCTCTAAATTCAAAGGCTGCATTTGCATCACTGAAGTGACCTCTCTGGGGTGCAAGCCTGGGCAGCATGTATGGGGGTCCTGGGCTGTCCAGATGACAGAACCCCACTCTTGGCTTTGCTGATATGGTCCAAAAGAAAGAAAAGAAATACATTTGGCACTAGCTTGGTTTCAGGAGTTGCCAGAAGGAAGAATAAAAGATACCATCCAACCACCTTAGGGACTCCGCTTCGGATTTGTGTCGGGTTAACTCATTAGCCTTTGCTTCTCCTGAAGATATCCCGAAAGGCAGTAGAGGTCAATTCAAAGGAATTCACAGAATTTATATATGCCCAAGTCAAATCTGTGTCTAAATTCGTTAGACACTCTTTGCAACTTTGTTCTATTGTGTAACTCACAAGTTCTTCAACTTTCTACCCCTAGGAACCAGCTGAGAGGGCTGAAAAATACTGGGGACCACCAGTCACAAAATGGTAGTGCAACCCTAACCCTTTCCTTTGTATTTCTAGTTTGCTATTATAAAGAATATTAACCTCTCTCTCTCATTTTTTTCAGCACCTCCTCTGGTCTTTTAGCCTCAGAGAAGGGAGACTTCTTTTCCCTCTCTCTCTTTAACCCCCCCCCCCATCTCCCAGCAAACTTTACTCAGAATATGGGAGGGTTGGTTTGCTGGTGCTGGCATTTTTCCAACAAAAAAGGCTACAGCATGGCCAGGGGACAATGCAGGTAAGGAGGCACTGGATGAGATATGGCACCAAAGCCCTATTGAAAGTAGACTTAGGCACCATAATGGTCCCCAGCCATTTGAGAAACACTGGTCTAGCTTCACTCTCTCCCTCATATGTTGCAAAGCCACACATATGTCTTTTCACACTTCTTCCTCATCAAAGGGTTTTTTAATTTTAAAATTTTGCAGACCCCAGAGAAGTAAAAAGTGTCCAAAAAATGTATCCATGTCTTAACAGTACACAAATGTGATAAAGTGTTCTTTTAATACAAACAGCCCCATAAACTTAACAGGAAGTACACATGTATTATGAACAGCATCACAAATAAACCTAACAAAGTGTATTGCCCATGTGCTACAAAGACGAATGCATTCAGAAATAATACTGTGCAGACAGTCTAGGAAGCCAGTCCCCTACCTCTTTTGGGTGCTGGTGTTGATCAGTTAGGATCTCTTCCTTTCCTTCTACATCTTGCTCTTTCAGACCATCGTCAGCACTTCCACAATCCTTTGTAGCCTCTGCATTCACAGGTGACCCACTCTGCAGCCTCTCAAAGAAAAACAGCAGATCAATTCAATATGTTTTAAGAGAAATTCAGGATGTTTTCAGGCAGGTGAAACAATAATAAATGAATCTCCAATCAAATAGGGAAATTGATTAAAGGATGCTAAAGAAAGGGATGCTAAAGAAACAAGATTTCTTTAGTATGTGTATTCCTGACACAACCACATAAAGCTGTCTCAGCTGAGCCAATGCTACAGTGAATAATTCTGCAGCTATGTACTCCCTTAGGTAGCAGAAATTCAGCCCAGCTGAGCCCGTCCAACCACCACTTCATAGCTGATATACTTTGTAAACATTGGCTTTAGCAAATCATACCCTGCACTCAGGCTGATTAATTCATCTAGACAGAAAAAGTAGATCAGAATAATGTGACAGCTTGATGCAAGCATCTCCATGTCTATAATGAAATTTTCGCAAATAATTTTTTTTAAAGATACATTAAGCCTTATGCAAATACATTTTACAGATAACAACACAGGGCTTACCAACAAACCTTCAGGACTAACCACAGCAGTAAGTTCCTGTCCCAGCTAACTACTCTGACCTCTGGAAAGATGGGAGCAGGGCAACATGACCAAGTCTGGGGTTATTTAAGCTTGGTCACGCCCTCTCTAAAACAACTGATATTTGACAGTTTAACTGGCAGAGAGAGTCTGGCTGGCTATGGAAGTAGCTAGGTGTGCTTAGGGATTTGTCAGGCAGGAGAAACCTGTATAATTTGGAGGAAAAGGACATGGAAAAGGACTAGAAGTGCTTTTAGAGGAGTGGGTACCCATTGCAGGAGTAGATGGTTTTAATAGAAACAATTCTGTTGTAGAGGACTATAAATTCTGGTTTAGACCTGAAACAGTGTTTCTGACAGAAAATAAGTACTGTGCCTTTAATAGTTAACCCTTCAAACCTTTTCTCTCTTTCAGTGTTCATTAATATTTTCATCATGCCTCAGCTTTAATTTATAACTTGTTTAGGGAATAAGTTGTCACAGTTGTTACTGGCGATCTTATAGGATGGTACTCAACTATGTTTTACTCAAAGTAGACCCTTTTAAATGAATTGGCTTAGTTGTATTCATTAGTTTCAGTGAGTCTATTCCGAGAAAAATATAGTGGAAAACCTCTCTCTGTATTTCTCTCCCTACCCACCCCCACCTATTTTATTTTTTTTAAAGTCATTCTTAGGGTCCATTTTGGAGGAGAAACTAACAAAAATAATAATAATCTTAAAGAATAATCTAATTAGAATCTATTATCTAAAAGTAAAGAACATATTTCCATCAGGAGAACATTTAATATTCAAACCTCTGCTAGTTTAGAGAGCAAACATGGTAGTAATGAAAAAAAAAATTACCTGGCATTCATGCTATCTTAGAGATTAAAGCAAAAGCCTATTTGGCATCAATGGGATGCTGCACAGCATCCCTGGATGAAAACGTAATTACAGAGGCAGCAGGGATTTCCATCTCCTCTATGCTCCAGAATTCAAATGCCAGGATTACCTAAGTTTGCTTTTAAAAATAACATTGTGCTTTCACAATAAAAGCAAAGTTTAACTCATTGAATCCCGCTCTTTCTCTTGTTAAACATGGTGCACTATAGGGCATTACAATTATAATATAATACATTATAATACATATATAATTATTAATAGATCAGCGTCTGAACACTTCAAAAACCCATCAATAAAGAATCAATATGTCATTTACAGATATTTTGCAGGAGTTACAGAATATCCAACAAAACTACTAAATGAAGCAACTGGCAGATATTCAGATATATATTCTATATTGCGAAGGAAAGCTGAGCTGATTACTAGACTCCTTCATCACCAGAAACTCTCCTTCATTGCTCCTGAGCAAGACCTAATGCAGGCCTTCATTACACATATTTCCTACCTGCACTGCAAGGCATCATTTTCAGATGTGGCAGCTGCCAGGAAAGTAGATTCCGGTCTTTGATCTGAATCTTCATTCTCTAGAAGAGGGCAGAAAGAAATAATATTTGGTTTTTCGGCAGTTGTAAAACTCTAGCTATTATCCAGTGCTAGGCTCTTATGAGTGAAAGGGAGGGAGGCAAGTTTTGGCAATTTTTCATTTCCCCCTGCAGCCCCTTGTTCTCCCTGAAAAAGCTGCTTCAGCAGTTGAGGGACTCTCTGAAACAATGTGTGAGGGAGTGCTGAGGATATCAGAGCAAATGGACAGTCAGCAAAAATTGCATTCCACACCTACTTCAGGCTATATCACAATCACAACTTAAAAGACATACTCTGCTTCCTTAAAGTCATATAACAAGCAGAGCACAATGAGTTGTTATGACAGTATCCAGATTGTATAGAGTCTGAGCCACAGAATACAGATGTGGCAGCCTGACAGCAGGCCCCAGATTTAAGGCATCACTTGCTATATAAACATCTCTTCTCTCCATTACAGCACAGGACAAGCAAAATGGCAATGGCCATCAGTACTTATCATGATGCCTGCCAAACTGTCCCTTTCAGTTCTTAAACAGTAGTGAAAAAATCAGGGAATGCATTAATATTGGGTGAAAACCAACAACCGTGGAAGGACAATGAGGAGTAACTTTAATAAACAAATTAGGACCATCGCTAACTTAAACATAGTCAAGAAGAACACAGATAACCTTTTCTAAACAGGAGAACAGGATAACATTTTAATTCATTTAATCACTGGCTTTTCAGTAGAGATTACTCACAATGGGAGCACGCTATCATTAGTTTTATTATTTAAATTCATGAAAGCCCAGACCAGGAGTGACAAATTAAATTGATAATTGTTTATAAAGCTCTGGTATACCTTGTTTACCGATTGTAGATTTAATGGAGGAACTGGGAACAGGCAATGCTATAAGAGTTTTTATCTAGGTGGATTATCTTTAGAATTGTAAGAAAGCACAACAGTATGGTGATGGCAATGCACAATTTTCTTTTCACAAGTTAGAAATTATACGTATATGTACTGTAAATTAAATTCTGCAGATTAATCACATTTAAATGTGCTTGCTCATTTTCTGCATTTCCCCATTTCTTGGGTTTCTAATGTTTAGCTTTTCAAAGAATGTCAGATTCGGGAGAACAATTTGGAGAAATAAAGGAAAGTATGGAGAATGACAACCAATTAGTTTGAAAAATATGGAGAACACTGCTGAAATAATAATGAGAACTACCATAGTGCTTTCAGAGCATTACATATATTATCTCATAATCCATATATACTCATGCAAAATAGCCCAGCATTTTCATCTCTGAGGTAGGGTGTGTGGGGGTGTGAATGAGTGAGAGAGAGAGAAAAAATAGTTGCTTGACACCACCCGCTGCAGCAGTTGTTGGACTTCAGCTCATCAGCCCCAGCTTGGTGAGTCTATGGGTCATCAGGAGGAATCTAGGGGTACTGGTTCTTAAAACGATTTTAGAAAGCCAGTTCTGAACATTTAAGTTCTGGAAGTGATTTGCTAAATCATTTTACAGGTAATTTTGTTGCCCTGCCCTTTTGTTCAGTTTTACAGATTTTCAGAAAACTATCCAAAGCAGTAAGTAAATGCTTGTTGTCAGTGCTTTTTTGTGGGGGGACGCAGGGGTATGCATACCCCTAAACATTTTGTGAATCTAAAGTTTGGCCTCATTGAGGGGCATTATTTCAATATGAGTAGGAAAATGAGAGTACCCCTAAATATGTTTAAAGAAAAAAGCACTGCTTGTTGTGAAAAAGTCTCAACAACTAATTTAATAATTCCTTCCTTAACCTGGGCTTAGCATAAAAGATCCCTCTTACATTAGTGCTTATCTGCTCAGATGAACAGAAACTTTACATCTTTCCAAAAAAATTAAGGATACTGTACTGTACTACTACAAATACAGTAAAGCTATTCTACAATTTCCTTAAGCCAGTATAGATTTTGGCATCAAGTACAGTATTCAGCGTGCTAACAATTTCAAGCTGGTTTTGTTTGTATTCATTTTTTTAAAATGTACATTTTTAGCTCTTAAGGCTATGAAGATAAGACTTGAAAATGTGTAGGCAGCAACTGACAGGGTTTTGAGAGAAGCTGTTGAGCAGAAATTACAGTACAGGTGTGGGGGGCTCCAATATTGTTTGCATAATATGATTGGGGGCTTCCCTTTCGTGCAGGATTTTGATTGAAAACAAGCAAATGAATTATTTAGAATCCAGACCCATCAATGGCTTAGAAGTTCTGAGGATCACCACAATTAACCCATAAATAAATAAAGGGTAAAGAAGTGTGGTGAGGGAGACTTCCTCCCACAGTTATAGAAGGTAACCAATAATAGGGAACCAGAACAGAAGCAGGTATTTACTTTAAGGTTGTCACAGCTGCACAGTGAGAGTTGTGTGTTTTTAAGAAGAAAAGAAGTGCATTAGCTTTGCAAACACAGGAGAAAAAAGTCCAGAACTTCAATCTCCACCTAGGAGAATCACCAGCTTGTCTCAAAGCCAGCACTGACACCCAATACTATAGCAACAGATGATTTCATTTTTATATTTCACTTATTATTATTACTCAACATCCTTTGCATATTGATATTGATATGTGGGAGCTAACTATTAGGCACTGCTTATTCAGTGGTGGTGGGGACTTGGCATTTACACAGCACTTCCACATACATTATTTTGCTGTGATCCTTACAAACAATTGTCAGAAATTATCCTGCTGATAACTGAAGATGAGAGATTAAGTCTATGGCCTCCTTATGTCCACCGTTGAGTTCAGATGGCAGAAACTAGATTTGAAATAGGGATATTCTGATCAAAGGTATCCTCTCAGATAACAATGTATACTAATGGGGTTTTGAAGTATTTGTGGCCTCATTTGCTGGGGCAGAATCTGCTTAGACCTGCCTTTTATTTGTATAGATTTTCAGTTTTTTAAGGTATTTATTGGCTGTGCTAATTATAATTGACTTCATTATTTCTACTGTTTGTAGGTCACTTTTTCTAAGTGACTAATAAATAATAACAACTGGGGTGGGGGCTAAGCTGCACAGAGTCTTAAGTCTGTGCACAGGGTGTATACTTTTAAATCTACCACTGATTTCTAGGATCCTCCATTTTAATGATTAGTCAACAACACATTTCCATTGCTTTCACTTAAACCTCTCTATGCTGTGTTATTACACTTGAGATTTTAGAAGTGAAGTGTCTGGCGCATAAAACAAGAAAGCAAAGAAGTTCATGGCAATGCCACTACTGTCTGCTACCTGATGCAACAGTTACACCAAGGTGCATTAGCCCAATTAGAAAACAACTGGTATGCTGAGGGAAAAATTAAACAATGCAGTAACCCAAGGGAACAAAAGCTATTAAAGGCTAGCTCCTGACAAACAAGAATATCAAACAAGCTCATCAAACAAGCAATACTGCAGTATATTATGCTCCACCACACTGTTTCTTGAGTGATAAATAAAACATTGATGGGTACTGCAAAACATATAATGCAGTATTATGATTTTGTTCTGACACCTGTTCAATACTGTTCTACACAGTACTGATTACGTTCTTGGTGATCTCCTTATTAAAGTGATTCGGTGATATCCAGTTATTCTTCATGCTGATCTTTCTGTTACAATGGAAATGAGTTTATGCTCTTTGGTTCCACTTCTAGCTACTGGGATACCACAATTGTGAAGAACATCAATATGGGCAGCCCATCTTCAGGAAGTCTTTCATGCCGCAATTCTGCCTTGCCCCAACACACCTAATACCCTGGTCTTCTGTAATACGCATGACTCTTCCTTGTACCTTGGTTTCAACTGATCAACATAAAGAAAAGATGACAATTTATGCAACCAGTAAACCACTTGTCAAAGCAATGACGATTGCAGAAAAATGCGTAATCTGCCAACACTCAAGGCATAAATTCTGGTATGGATGGAGCTAGCACATCTACAGATGTATAGGATAGTGAAAGGATGCATGTAAACTTAACTTTAATTATTACTTGTAGCTTAAGCACTACAGTATGTTGTCATGGAAAATGGTGTGCAAAGGCGAAAATCCAAAAAAGGTAGGGGTCCTTTCTAACCGATGCCCCTGGGAGGAAAGGATGCATTGAGTTCCTTAGGAAAAACCATGGAACTACAATGACAGTCCAATCCTACAAATATTTATTCAGAAGAAAACCCCATGGTCTTCTTACTCCCTCGAGCGATTCACTTGCACCTCGAGTTTTCCAAGGCATCAATCAAACCAAGGACGACTATATACTTAAAACGGAGGTCTAGGAGGGTCTGTCTGGAAAGAGAAACGGATTGTTCTTCCTACTGACCAGGAGGTGGCCAGCAACTGTCTTTTCAGGACCCCCAGCCGGCCTCAGGATGACTCTTTTCAGGCTTCCGCGACGCCTCGCCTGGAACACCTGCAGCGCCAGCAGAGCAACCCAACCCCCAGCCCGGGCTCCTCGCCGCGCGCCCCAAGCCGGCTTCCCCCACAGTAAACGCCTCCCGTCGCGACCTCGCCGCTCCCCTCGTTTGGCTTACTGAATGCCAAGAAGCTCCCCGAGCGGCAGAAGTTCAACAGGTGGCGCACACGCGTGCCACAGGGAGGGGGCACCTGTTGGATTTCTGCCTGCAGCGCCGCTGTCAGGGGACCTTCCAGGGAGCGAGGGAGGTGGCGAGCCACACGGGCCCTCCTCCCGCGCTCCGTCAGTCCCCGGGGAGGGGGAAGGCCCTAACGGAGACGGCGTTTTCTTTTGCCCCCCGCCCCGCTATCTCCACCCGGCAGCCGCGAGGGAGGCCCCTGAAGTACCTGAGGAAGGCGGCAGCGGAGGCGTGAGGCGCGGCTTCTTCTCGTCGTCTCCAGCCCCGCCAGCGGGGCAACTGTCGCCGCCTCCTCCCAAGCCGTTGGCCGCGGAGGGTTCGAAGCGGGTGCCCACGGCGGCGGCCAGCACGTCCGACATGGGAAGGCGGAGGGCTGAGCCGCCCGAAAGCAGCCGGGGAGGGTCGAGCGGAGCCGAGCAAAGCCGGAAAGAGCCGAGCGGCGATCGTAGCCGCTCCCGTCCCCCTCCCTCACCCGCGACCACCACCGCAGCCTCCTCCTCCCCTCGGGCCTCCGCCCTACGTAGTTCCCGCCTAAAGCCGGCCGCTTTCGAAAGGGCCGCTTTCGTCAGGCTGCTACAGAGGCTTCTCTGGCGGGCGGGATGGGGAAAGGAAAGGCGGCGCACTTCCCGGAAGCGCTGGTAGCCATGGAGACCGTTCCAGGAAGGACGCGTTGCCATAGCAGCGCCGTTGCTGCTCGGGGCTGGCCGGGGACATGCAGTCGCCCTCGCAGGCTGCGAAGATGGAGGAGAAAGCAGAGGAGAAAGCTGAGGAGAAAGCGGAAGAGCCGGAGGATGCGGCGGACGACGACGACGACGACGACGACGAAGACGACGAGGATTACGGAGAAGAGGATGACGACGACGAGGACGACGAGGACGAGGGAGGAGGCGGCACCAGGGGGGCTCGGCGGAGGCGCCGCAAGTCAATCCGTCCTGACTCCGGATTCAAACTCGATTCCGCCGTGTCTGGCTCCGAAGCGGGGCTTGAAACCGAAGCGGGAAGCGGGGAACAATCCGAGCAGGATGGCAAGAGTCCCGCCCTGATGGGCCCTTACTTTTTAGCCTGGACTCCCGAAGAGGTGGCCGAGTGGATCGAAGCGCTGGGATTCCCCCAGTACAAGGTAAACAGAGTTGGCTTTGCAGCGCAGGGAGACAGCAGGATGCATGCAGGATGGGACCATCACGATGGTACAGTATGTGGAAGAAGGAAGTTCAGGGTGAGGGGAGGGGAGTCTTCCTGATATGACAAAGCGAAGAAAGGTTACCCTGAGCAGGTGTAGAGTGCACTTCAGTCACCCAAGTGGATGCTTTTGTAACACACTTTTGTTATTCTTCTGATTTGTAATTGCATTGTTTTGAATTATAGACATGTATCCTAGAAGGGGTCACACACACACGAAATGAAAATAATCCTGACCAACCTTCACGTATAGCAGCATTGATTTATTGAATGTATTTATATCCTTCCTTTCAAAGAAGCCCAGGGCAGCATACATGAGAAGACATTCAGCTGTTTGAGCCCAGCTCCACTTCTGTGAATTGTTGGACCTTTGTTATATTTAATTAAATGCCACTAGTTTAAGTTAGTTGGAGAAATAAATAAAAGGTTTTGCCACTTGTCATACATACCACATGCTATGTAATTATGCAGTTTTGTTGTTGCTGATTTGTTTCTTGTTTTGTTGTAATTAGGAGTGTTTTACTGCAAACTTTATCTCTGGTCGCAAACTCATCCATGTAAATTGTTGTAATCTACCACAGATTGGGATAACTGACTTTGAGCATATGAAGGTAAGAGCATACTGCAACTGGATCTTCCTTGTAGATGGAAGACAGATTATGTGACAAGCGATATGGGCATATGCACTTTTGTAGAGACTAGATTTTTTCTCTGGTTACTTCTGTTTTATTATACACCGGGTGCTTCCATGGTAGATTTTGCCACAGTGGAGAGAGAGCTGAATAATACCATTTTTTGGCAGAAGATGAACTGTGGCAGAACAGAAACAGTGCTGCATGTAACGATTGCAGAATAGGAAAGAAAGCAATGCCTTCTTACATCCTGAGAACAGGAGGCTGGACTAGATGGTACTTTGGCCTGATCCAGCAGGGCTCTACTTATGTTCTTAGGATTGCAATATTAAATCAGTAAAATCTGTCTATTGCTGCTGGATCCTGTCTCCTAAAACTATTGCTATTATAAGCTTATAGCTAAAACTAAAGCTAGAAATTTCTGTACATGACATAAAATAGCAGCAGCCATGGGAATTTTGGAAACCATCTAAAGAAACTGCTTCAACTAACTGAAATTGCATTTTTTTTATCCGCACACATTCATCTTAGGAAGCTTTCCTATACTAAGCCAAACTTTTTCTCCATCTAGCCCAGTGTTATCTACTCTGATAACAGTTTTCCTAGTTCTCAATGAGAAATTTTCTCCATTGCTTGCTACACAGGATACATTTAAGAAAAGATGCCAAGAATTGAAACTGGGATCTTCTATATGTGTAACATGTGTTTTATCATGGAGCCATGGTCCCTTCCTTCTCTTGCTGTTTTATTATGGGATACAAGGATGAAAACACAACAGAACAAAAAATTTAATACATTTATTTTCCTAATGGAGATGGTTTTCTTAAAACTTCCTTTTGCTTTTCAGGAAATTTCACGACATATGCGAGAATTGCTGGAAATAGAGGAGCCCCCCTTTGTCAGAAGCATCTCTCTCCCCCGCAGAGATAATATGGGTTTGTTTCTGGAGCAGAAATCGCGGACTGGAAAACGAAGTGATGCCCTTACCTATTCTCAGTTTATCGAAGACTCAGGATTACGTAACTATGAGCCAGCACCACCACAGGATGAAAGTTCATGGCATGAAAGTTCACAATATAAAAGTTTACGGCAAAGTAGCTCGCGGCGGAGTAGCTCACGGCGGAGTAGTTCACGGCGGACTAGCTCACAGCAGGCTAGCTCACATCAAGCTAGTTTGCAGCAAGCTAGTTCTCAGGAAATGAGCTCACAACATGGTAACTGATATTCCCAAAAGAAATAAAATGGGTTTTTTAACACTATCAAGTTGGGTGTGGTCCCCATTCAATGAGCAGCTAGTTGGACTACCTGATCTTAAAAGGCAATTTTAGTGGTTTCAGAGCAAACAGAGATGTGCATTTCTGCAGCCTAATCCTAAACATGGCAAAGAGGGCAGTCATGCCGCTGTGGTGTCAACACAGAAACAGAGCGCACAGAAACACAGGAGAGTGTTTCTGTAAGGAGTTTATCTTAAGGTCTTTTCCTTGCTCTTTGTGAGGGCTCACATTGGCCTGATTCACACAACAGCCTAAACCTAAACCATTGCTTAGCCCAAGTGTGTGTACAAGTGTGTGGAGGCTCCTGGAGAGGAGATTGCATATGATTTGGTCCTCTTTCTGCTACTGCACTGAACTAAGACATGGTCTGGCTTATAATATCATCCAAACACAAGCTCATGGTTTAGGTACCCTGGGAAACCATAAACTGTAAATCTTAGAGCAAATCTTAAAGCTTGTGGTTAGTGTGGAAACCATGAGCCCAGGGATCAATGAGCCAAACCATGGTTTAGCTTAGTGCAGCACATTAGCAGTACAGTCAAGCCTCGGTTGATGAACGCAATCTGTTCCGGAAGCCTGTTTGGCTTCCGAAATGTTCAACAACTGAGGTGCGGCTTCCAGTTGGCTGCAGGAGCTTCCTGCACTCAAGCAGAAGCCACATTGGACATTCGGCTTCTGAAAAACATTCGAAAACTGGAGCATTTACTTCTGGGTTTTCGTTGTTCAAGAGCCAAAACATTCCAAAATGGAGGTGTTTGGGATCCGAGGTTTGACTGTATGTATATTGTCGTTGGAGCTATGGTTTGTCTTAACAGGGTGTGTGAGCCAGACTGTAGTGTGATGGCTGTGAACATGCACTGTGAAAGCCACGGTTAAAACTTTGCCCCAGCCATGATCTCACCATTTAGCCATAGTCAAGCAACCATCCCTCATCCATAGTATCTCCATCTACAGTACACATTTGTAAGGATTACCTAGATTACCTATATGAAGTGTATAGTAAATGTCAAGTGTTTTTAATAAATAAAAAACTCTGAATCTATGGTTTTGGATATTTACATTTTATGCGACAGATTTTTGTATTCATCCTTGAGTTCATAAAATATGGATTTTGCTTCATAGGCTGCGTTCACACAAAATTTTATTCATGAAGCAATGGAGACTGTGTTCATTGGATTGCTTAGAAGTTGTGTTTCACAGTTTTTCATTGAATATATTTTCAAGTGATCATGCTTGGCTTCAGCTAAGAAGTGATTTTCCTGTTTTCCATTTATCCTGAACTGAGGCAGCTGTTTATCACCATTGTATTGCAACATTGTATATGTTATTTATTTAAATCACTTGCATTCAGCTATGAGGTTTAGACAAAAACAGTGGCAGATGAAGGAGTACAGGTTTAGCTACATGAGAGGTAAAAGAACAAATGGCTAATAATTATATTAGTGTTTCTTTTCACTTTATTTTACCATACCATAGCGTAGATATGATAGGATCTAAACATTTTAAAAACATGTCATTCCTGAGATTCGGTTTGTAGCAATTCTTCCCTGCTTAGCCTGTGTTACAAACTTTCCATTGCTAAATATCACCCCCCCATTGATATATTTTTTCATTACAAATCACTATTTGGATTCCTGAAATGTATGTGGATAGAAAGGGTAGTAGTTACTTAATACTTACATAGGTTTTAGTACTGAGATTAAAAGCAATACCTTTCCTACTTCTTCTTGACTGGAGTCACACCATAATTAATTTATGTCTCTTCAGAATCAGAACTAGATCCCTCTTCTACTTTGCTTATGAAAGTCCCATCTAAGCCATGAATCAAAGTCTTGGTGGGGTTCAGTAGCACAGCTGAAAGAGATGTCTTCTTAGAGACAGCGCTAATTGAGTCTTCAATGTTTGTAGATAATACATCAATCAAGTTACGATATAATAAAGCAACTTTCTGGAAAGATGTAGTTGATTCAAGAAACTGGCTAAAAGGTGAGTCCCTTTGCTGTACAGCTGTCAGGTCAAACCACGGGAAAGTACTAGGGGAACAAAAAACATTTATATATAGGTCATTACTACCAAACTTTGGAAGGACAGATCGTGAAGCTGAGGCTCCAGTACTTTGGCCACCTCATGAGAAGAGAAGACTCCCTGGAAAAGACCCTGATGTTGGGAAAGATTGAGGGCACAAGAAGAAGGGGACGACAGAGGACGAGATGGTTGGATAGTGTTCTCGAAGCTACGAACATGCGTTTGACCAAACTGCGGGAGGCAGTGGAAGATAGAAGTGCCTGGCGTGCTCTGGTCCATGGGGTCACGGACACGACTAAACGACTAAACAACAACAACTACCAAGACATCTGAAAGCAGCCCTGTTTAGGGAAGCTTTTAATGTTTAATAGGTTATTGTATTTTAGTGTTTTGTTGGAAGCTGCCCAGAGTGACTGGGGAGACCCGGCCAGACAGGCGGGGTATAAATAATAAGTTGTTGTTGTTGTTGTTGTTACTATTGAATACATATTTGAAACCAAAGGGAGTGGTGCATCCAAAATGCTATGGAAAGAATTAATGTAGTATAGAATTCTATGATGTCACCACAGTAGGCAGTTTTTTTCAGTTAGGCCTGTTATCAACTGTAGGGAGTGAGAGTGATTTTCACAATGAGAGCAGCAGTTGTTTTATGCTACTATGTGCCTTGGAATATAAGTCTCTACATATTTAGCCAGTCTCATATATTAATGTAAATGTGTTTTAGCATACCAAGTAAAGTAATGTGTTATGTTTAAACTCTAATCTTACACAGTCTTTTCTAGGAGAGAAAAAGAGAATGATATTTTATAAAGGGTTAAACGACCTTGGGCAACTTCCGCACATATAAATGCCACCATTCTATCCTTATATTTTTGTTGTTATAGAGGTCTTGAAGATAAAAATGGGAAGATTTAATATTTAACTTGCTAACCACTTTTCTTTCTTTCTTTCTATGCAAGGGCTGCTAAGAGAAAACAAGACAAAAGAACAAAGAACAGAATATACTGCACAGCTTGGAAGCTGCCTTCTCTTGGTCAGTCCACAACAGAGATGGCATTAAATGCATTTGATGGGTTGTATTCAACATAGCGCTAAGGTGAACATTCCATCAACGCAAGGATTTCTCCCTGTGCAACAAAACATACCTCCCTTTCTCCATGCACCCCCTAAATCTGTGCTGGAGGTTTTCCCAACCCTCACGAGCAGATGCATGGGGCATGTGCAGAGAGAGGAAAGGAAATCCTATTGCGCTAGTACAAGTATTTAGTTGAATGCAGTGGCGTAGCGTGGGTTATCAGCACCCGGGGCAAGGCAAGTAATTTGCGCCCCCTAACTCGTGGATTTCCCTAACCCCCAGATGTTGCACCCGGTGCGGCCGGCCCCCCCTGCACCCCCCACGCTACGCCACTGGTTGAATGTCACCTTAATGTTTCTTCCCTTTTAGCAATAACAGTCGGTAGAAGCTTACCTCTTTAAGCCAATAACAGTCTGGATGGGGATTTTCAGCAGAACTGAAGCATGGGGAAAGGTAGCATCCATTCTTGCACACCAGAGTCCCATGCCAGTGCTGCATATACTTAGTGGCCATTGCAATGGTATAGCAACCCCACACACAATCAGGACTAGACACAGGATGCGTGACTTTTCAATGTTAGGAACTCACTACCACATGGAAACATTTCCAACAACTTCCACGCAACTGCCTAACTTTAGGTTTAACCGTGTCTCAAGCAGACACTAACCCCAGATGTTAAACTATCCAGTTATATAAACTCTATGTCTTCTGGAAGTTTAAACTGAGTAGGGTTTGGAGAACAAGAAAATGGGGGGTTGGGTCATCAGGACTGAAGAACATAGGGTTCTTTTACTTGGAAAGCGTGTTTCTAATTCAGTATCATGCATAGACGAAGTTCCATCCACTTTTTAAAATGCTCAGTAGGTCAAGAGTAAATTTCCAGTTTGTCATACTTACTTATTACATTGCAGGGTGGAAGCGAAGGCTTGGTTGATGAAGTTTTCACAAACTAGCTCTGGCGGTTCCGATCTATTATCTAAGGAGGTGGTGCTAGCTTTTGCAGGAAAACACGCTTCATTAAGGAAGAGCAGGGCTCTCATGTAGGTTACACGCTGCCATGTGTAGCTGTTTAGAGCTGCATAGAAAACTGCTGCCAGCCACTTTGTATTGACAACAATTTCCGCTGTAAGATAACACAAATGTTATATTAGACATACAAAGTGTTTAGTTCACCATACTGCTAGGCCAGGCCTGCACAATATGATGCAGCCCTTAAGCCAACCTTTCCTTTCAATTTGTGACCCTTCTCCCAGGTGAGGGATTGCCATTGTCTGAGGCCCTTTCCTGCACCTTTTTGGGGAAAACATATAAGGCCCGCAGAAGCAGGTTCATGAATGGGAATTGGGCTGAGAGAATACCTGCATCTCTCCTCCTGTCCGTGGATGCAGACTCTGACCTGACAGGCAGCTAGATGAGTCAAGAATAAAATGGTTGACTTCTGAGGCAGCTACTACTTCAGGATTACAGGTGGATGAATCACATTTTTAAAATCTTCTGTAGAAACAAGTACTTGTACATAGAAAACTAGCGCAGCAAGGAGCTCAGTTGCCTTTTGCAAATATGCTACTTCTTTATTTATTGGAATCTTAAAAAAAATAATAATGGGGAAAGCATGGACCAAAATAATCTCCCTCACTTCCAGCCCACTCTACTATCTCATTCTGCTGCATGTGTGGACTGAGTCTCAGAGGTAGGCATGTGATGCTGGTGCCATTTTTTCCAAGCTGATGGCAGCCAGCTATAATGGATGGTGCACCTGCATCTGGGACTCCATTTCTGGGCTGGAGAGAAAAATTATAAGGGGCAGGGGGGTTTTTTTGGTGGTTGTTTTTTACATGTTTAGGGTTACTCTCATTTTAACTCAAGAAAATCAACATTTTATAGTTCAAATCAGGAAAATAAATACAGTAAATGGACAAAAACACAAAGATTCACAAAATGTTTGGGGGTATGCGTATCCATGCGTACCCCCAGAAAAAAAAGCACTGAGAAGGGGTAATTGACAGGGACAGAGGACAGACCTCTGGTGATAGAGAGTGAGAGAAAAGAAAGCTGTGGAATGGGGGGGGGGAGTGGAAACAACAGAAATGAGGTTCAAACATCCAAGACTAAAAAAGAAAATGGTTAAAACTGTAGCAAAAGTGAACTTTGCTTTTAACAGCAGGTGGTCTGAACAAAATATTCAGATACAAACGTTAAGTATTGGAAATGCTCAGATATAATCACTCATTTGCCACATATAACAGGGAGATGTCAGAAGGCCTACTATGTTTTTGGAGGATGGTTTGTTTTGTGCATCTTGATCCAAGACATGGCAAATGAACCTAGTTCACCTCCTCCCTGCATACAGATACAAAAGCTGGGCTTTGATAATAAGAGGTGAACATTAATTTAACCACATAACAATAACCAAGCTCTCTTCTGCATACAGGCTGCAAAGTGAAGAAAGATAGTTCACCTACCATTAGGGTTACAGGGACATGTGGCTTGAATAACAGCTGGGTCTTTGAGGGCTTCCACAACTGTCCTGCTGGCCTCCCATATCTGAAAAAGTCCACTCTCCACAAACTTGTACTGTGGCCTCAAGATGTTATTGGAGGAAAGAAGTTGTTTCAGCCTAAAAGCAAATAAGAGCAGAGTTAATCAGATGGACTTTGGTCTGAGAGGCAAGCAGGCAGAAGAAGAATGATAAAACGTGTTCTAAAGCTCATTTTGGAAAATCACATTGACAAAGACTCAGAAACTACAGCACCATCTGGTGTCGCATGTTTAACGATATCATTGCCTGAATGTAGCTGAGTCTCCTGTTACATGCCTTCAAAATGCATTCATGCATGTGTGTGGGCTTACTGGACTGGATTGTAATCACTGCCCCAATTTCTACATGTTGCTGCTGTAGTTATTCATTTATATACCCCATAATGCCAAAACAGGGTTCTATGTGGTTTACAAGTCTAAAAATCAGTTGCACAAGCATTAAAATATAAATGATTAAAATTCACAATAAAAATCCTATTAAAACACTGAAACATAAACTCATCATTAAAATATACAATAAAGCAATCCCATTAAAACAATACACTGATTAAATGTTCGGTAGAAGATATGGGTAGAGCCTGGTACTATGAAAATGATATGTTTGCAATCACCATTCCTGACATCCTTAAGAAAACTCACAATACAGGCCAGAATGGTCATTCTGTAATGTGTCAATCTCTGAGCAATGTGAGGTTTTAGGGGTTCAAACTTGTACCGTGGGTGCGGTGAGTGAGCAAGTGTGTGTCATAGTATAAGCAGTTAAGAAACCAAACACATCTGGTAGTGTGCCCTGCTTAAGTTACATTGGAAAAAATTCAAACATGGCTTTCCTTATAACCCAGAATGTACATGTTTTGCATCTAATTCTAATACCAGCTGTGCAATCTTGGGGGAAATGTGCATAGGATTGTGGTCCCAAGCTATAATTTGATGAACGGTTAGTTGGGAGAGTTTCCTTGAGAACTGAATGGGACTTGCTTCTGAGTAAACAGGCATAGATTTGCACTGCTAGTCTCAGAATTCTAAAATATAATATGAGCAAAATCCTTAGATCTAGTTCCCAAGTAAAGCAGATAGTACTAGGAAGGGTCACCTTGAATAGGTAAGGTTCATCACAACTTTGACACCAGCAATTGCTTAACTCAGAGGAAATAGTTACTTGTTGCTTTTAAGTTGTGTCACACAATTGGATGATATCTTCAAATTCAGCTAGCTCTGATGTCGTAATGCACAATACCTGGGCAGAGGGATAGCTGTGACCAGGCTATAGACAATGCAACATTTTGTAAGTGCATCCTGGATTTCTGCACAAATGTGTGGGAGGTGAGACGGAAGACAGCAGAGAAATACAGCATCTGCCCAGCCCACCAGCTTCCTGTTGTCATAAAAGCAGGCAACTCCCAGTGTCTCAAATTCTCCTGGAAAAGACAACGGAGAGGAAGAATGATCTCTTGTTTCCACATAAGAATGGCCACCTATTTAATACCTGAGGTTGCAATCCCATGCACTTTCAGCTAAGAGCACAGTGGTGCTCTCACCCAAGCACAGAGGGATTTGTTTCTGAGTAAACCTGTTCAGGACTGCACTGCAAGGTTGTGTGATCCTACACACAGAGACAGCTCACTTGGTTTGTATAGCATACACCGTTCCAATAATCTGAAGTGGGTACCAAACAGAATGCTGATTATTGTATCCTACCTTTCTCTACCATTAAAAGCCAGTTTCAGTAAAAAGCTTCTTCAACCATCACTTCCAGATGATGTGCAGCCTCTGCTTCCTGGGGAGGTGTATAGCATAGTTACAGAGAAGCCACTAAGAACATCTCTAGGTATGCCCTTATAGCACATAGTGTACTTATGAGGATGTTTTCCATCTGTCCTAATGTAGAGGGCATTGGGATGGAGTTAATGTCTGTAATTTCTTTTTGAATACATTAACATGAAAGAAAATGGGCCATAACAGTGATGCGAGATGACTTCATTCTAGCCAAGTCCTCTCGTCTGATGACACTTTGAGAACTTTGCATAATGTATTCCCCACGGTATGCCCCACGGAGAGCCTTAAGGTCCATAAATAGCAATACCCTAGTGGTCCCGGGCCCTAAGGAAGTTAGATTGGCTTCAACCAGAGCCAGGGCCTTTTCAACTCTGGCTCCAGCCTGGTGGAACGCTCTGCCTCATGAGACCAGGGCCTGCAGGATCTGATTTCTTTCCACAGGGCCTGTAAGACAGAGTTGTTCCGCCTGGCCTTTGGCTTGCAGCCAATTTGATTCCCTCCCCCTCTTTCTTTTTTCCTTTCTCCTCCTGCGATGAGGCTAATTTTAATATTTTAATGTTTCAGTATTTTAATGTTGTATTTTAATTTTGTTTTTAAGTTGTATTCATTCAGTTTGTTTTTATTATTGCTTGTTAGCCACCCTGAGCCCGGCCTTGGCTGGAGAGGGCGGGGTATAAATAAAAATTATTATTATTATTATTATTAATGATCACAGATAGCTGTCATACACCACAGTTCTTCTGGGCTATGGAGGACTAAAGCCTCTGTCCCAGAAACAAATGCAAAAAACAAATCACCTGGCACTATTTAAAAACTCTGATTTAAAGTCTATAATTCGAAAATTGCCAAACCTCAGAAACTGGCCACCTTTCAAAAACTATAAAAAGACTTTTAATATTCCTCCTCTTTATCTTCAGGGATGATTATTGGAAAGGATTTCATTGCTCTAAGCTTCCCTCTATCTAGCTATTTCCTGTGTGTTTACCATTCATTTCGAATAAAGACCTGGATCTCTAGGCAGGAGTGCACCTAAATTTTGCGATTACTAAATTGATTGCCTAAATGCCTGTCAAGCTCCTGAGTCTTACCCAGAGTTTCTGGACGCCTTGTAGATATCTGGATGCTCTTTCCTGACATGCCACCCAGATGCAACATTGTCCTGGCCAGTTGTTTCCCAATATGGCCTCCACCAATAATCCCAAGCTTCAGGCCTTGGCTGTCACCCTCTCTTTTCTGCCTGAGGAAGAACATAAATGGCAGTGTCACTCATTCGTTTAATTTGTATGCTGGTTTTACATGCACAAAAATGCTAAAAGTAGCCTGCAACAAGAAAACAGTAGGGCATCTCACAAACAATTTCATAATAACATAGCAAAACAACACAACAGCAAATATAATAGCATATGAAAAATGTCAATACTATATAAATGCAATGAGATTACACAAGCAACATCCAGCACCCAATTGCAAAAAATAAAGAGCAATGCTACAATTCTATGATTCTATGTGATTTTCATCCCTCTTTAATATCCATTACAAACAATGTCTTGCATCATGGACAGATCAATAAACTCAAACTCTGTTGAAACAGAACAGGAGGAGCAAAGCTGCACAAGTCAGAATGAAGTCGTATGATAAAAGTGTGTGAGGTCCCTTTATGCTTTGCCCCTGTAGACCAGACTGAGAAAAGGGGAAGAAAGTGGTGTTCTGTTAATATAATGCAGCTTTAATCCACAGCAGGAAATCTTCCAGGATCGATTTTTGTTCCTTACTTTACCTGGTGGCTTGGAGCAGTCTGCAGAAGAAGAATGCATGGGCACAGGCAGTCACTGTCAGTCCTTTGGCACGGCACCTTAGGCTCATCAGGGGTTCATGTATCCCTGCTCCATAGTCAGGCTGAAAGGTCTTCAGGTTCACCATAATATCATCCATCTTGAGCTTGAACAGAAAGCTTCTGTGGTGAGCGGCAGCTGCAATAGTGGCAGAATGGTCATCCATTTCCAGCTGCTCTGTGGTGACCACCCTTTCTGCAAGGGTGAAATCAACTATTGTGCATGTGGCCCTTCTTGTGTGCCACCCAGAGCCTCGGGTACTTTTGCCTTTGGTCAACCGCACAGGGAAACAGCACAGAAGGAGAAACAAACTTCTCTGCCACAAACTCTGTGCTTCCAGGAAAAGGGGGAGACCTCCACACATTACCTCTGTGGCTATTTGCACAGCTCTTGGGAATGAATGGAGTGGATGTCCCTTGTCCTTCTGCCCATACTCAGTTCAAAATATAGCCTTAAAAAAACAACAACTAGCTACTGACCAAAGTCATCAATTTGCCATCAAGAGGATAGTACTATTGAAATGTAAGGACCTACCTTGTCCTGTTGAACCATTGATGGCCATGAGAAGCAAAGTTGCTTTCGCCTGGCACAAGAAAGGGGGAAAGGAAGTAACATTCTCACCCAATTACCAGCTTTCACATCTGCTGAAAGAAACAGGCAGCTTCAGTGCACAGCATCCCATCCTTTTTCACTCCAAAAGCTTCTGGGTCCTGCTCAACTGCCATGCTATCAAACGAAACCACCGTCGTCATGGCAAATGCCTGGTAACTGAACCTTGTTTCTAGAACCCATTTTTGCACGTGCTGATGTAATAATTGCTGCCTTTAAAGGGGACAGCAAATCATTTCCCTCCCTACAGGGAATCTGAGCAACTCCTTAAAAGGTACAGACTACTTTGAACTGTCTTATATGAACTTTCCAGAGCTTTAGACATCTTTGTTTGAATCTGCTGATACCTTGTGTTGAAATTGTTATTTAGAGTATGAACAGCTGTTATGACTGGAGAGTCTAAGGTGGCTGACTTTCTCTACTCTTACAATATATGCTTATGTGTGAAGGGAAAATGCTAAACTAAATTCAATTTATTTTAAAAATGACTCTTGCATTAAATTATGTGTTCCAGACTAATTGCCCCTTGTGTCCTTTGGGGTTGAAGTGCCTTCCAAGACAGGAACATTTATATCCTTGACCTTTAACGCATAAGAAATTATGAGGGCAACTTACAAAAAGCAAAACTTCTTGCCTTATTTTTCATCTTAGAGCAAAACAGGGGAAATGAATGCAATTACCTAAAAATATAAACTTTAAAACCAGGCATACCAGAATTGGCCAATTGACACATGCGGTACTAGCTTACGTATAAACCATACATTAAAGCTGTTCTCTTCATATACTCTAAAGCATATACCGTATTTTTCACTCCATAGGGCGCACCTGACCATAGGGCGCATCTAGTTTTCAGAGGGGGAAATCAAGGGAAAAAATATGACACCCCCCCCCCCAGCTCTGGGAGCAGCGGACAGGCTGCGCGCAGCCTGTGCGCTTCTCCCAGACCTTCTCCCTGCTTTTGCGGGAGGTGGGGGAATTCCCCCACCTCCTGCAAAAGCCCACAGGAGCCACGCGCGGCTCCTGCGGGCTTTTCGACCAGGAGGGAGAAGGGACTGACGCGGCCAGTCAGTCCCTTGTCCCTCCTCAGGGAAAAGCCCCCAAGAGCGGCGCGCTCTTTAAAGGGTTCACAGCTCCTGCAGGCTTTACGACAAGGTGAGGGAATTCCCCCATCTCCCGCAAATGCCCACAGGAGCCGCACACTCTTTAAGGAGTGCGTGGCTCCTGCGGGCTTTTCAACCAGGAGGGAGAAGGGACTGACACGGCCAGTCAGTCCCTTCTCCCTCCTCAGGGAAAAGCCTCAAAGACCAGGTCGAGGAGCAGCGCAAAGGCGGTGCGCCACCTTCCCGCTGCCCCCCGGCTTGTGGGGTTGGCGGTGGGGGGAAGCGCTGCTTTCCCCCACCACCAGCCTCAAAGACCAGACTCTCTTGGCTTCAGTGAAAGGAACCTGAAGCCTCCGGAACGCAGCAGGAACTCGCTCTGCGCTCCGAAGGCTTCAGGCGGCTATCCCTGAAGCCTGGAGAGCGAGAGGGATCAGTGTGCACTGACCCCTCTAGCTCTCCAGGCTTCAGCGAAAGCAAAGCAAAGCCTCCTGAGCAGGGAGGGAGCGCTCCCTCTGTGCTTCGGAGGCTTTGCGTTGCTATTGCTGAAGCCAAGGAGCCTGCATTCGCTCCATAGGATGCACACACATTTCCCCTTAATTTTTGGAGGGGAAAAAGTGTATCCTATAGAGCGAAAAATACGGTACTTCTCAACCTTGGATCCCCAGAAGTTCTTGCACTGCAACTTCCATAAACACTGACCACTGGCCCTGATGGCTAGGAATGATGGGAATTGTAGTCCCACAACACCTGGGGACCCAAGGTAGAGAAAGGCTGCTCTAAAGGAACATCTGAAAATAGTCAGTGTTAAAGCTTGCTTCTAGTGGTTAGATGGGAGTTTGAATCATCTCTCCCACTTCCAAGTTCAACAGCTTACTGCTTTGCATGGCCTGGCAGGAATATGCAAACAGGATGTACAAGGGTGGTAGAGCAGTTCGTTTCCATGAAGAAAGTCTCTAGTTAGAGTGCCTGGCTTCTCCAGGTAAGGCTAGAAAGACTCTCTCTCTGAAAGCATGGAGAACTGCTGCCAGTCAAGTGTAGGTAATACTGAGCTATATGGACCATTGGTCTGACTCAGGATAAAGCAGCTTCCAATACATGTGCAAGTGAATTTTTTTGAGTCCAGCGTGAATCAACATCACTATACTGAAATGCCTGTGGCATCATAGAGTTGGAAGAGACCCTGAGGGCAATCTAGTCCAGCCCCTGCAATGCAGGAATGTCAACACCCATCACCTTATCCCGTATGTGCCCACTCGACTGCTTTGATTGGTGGACTGGCACTACAGGTGCCCACATACTCCTTCTGCATTTGTAAGAACTTGATCCTTTAATGCGACAGTGCCTATACTTTGGAACTCCCTATTGAGATCAAGCAGGCATCTTCACTGCACTCTTTAGACAATTATGCACACTAGAGGTTATTGCTCGTTTGTTACTATGTTATGCATTTTTTGTCAAAACAAAACAAATTCCTTCCAGTAGCACCTTAAAGACCAACTAAGTCAGTTCTAGGTATGAGCTTTCGTGTGCATGCACACTTCTTCAGATATCTGAAGAAGTGTGCATGCACACGAAAGCTCATACCAAGAACTGACTTAGTTGGTCTTTAAGGTGCTACTGGAAGGAATTTGTTTTGTTTTGACTATGGCAGACCAACACGGCTACCTATCTGTAAATGCATTTTTTGTGTTCTTAAACCACCCTGTGATCCTTGGATGAAGGGCCATATAGGAATTTAATACATAACAATAATAATAAAACAACACCCAGATGCTTAGAAAGTTGAGGTAATATTAATGTGTTTTAGTATTTAAACTTTTGTATGTTTTGTAGTTGGGTTTTTCTTGATTTTTCTGTTTTATATTTTGTAGGTTTTTTAAAAAAACAATTGAATGGTTTAATATAAATAAAATAAAAGTATGTATGTATGTCCTCTCACTGAAGAGTCACAGTGGACAAAAATGCTTTAGAGTCCCTAGATAATAATTTCCCATTTTACTTATAATCCCTTGAGGGTACAACCCCAAGATAACCCCTGCTGGCTATTCTACTTTTGCAAGATAAAAAAAGCAAGAAAATACATTGCAGACACACAGAGGGAGGCAAAGCTTTATTTACAGGAATGGAAAAAATGAAGGAGAAAGAGGGCAGAAGAGAAAGGGATCTAGGCCTGTGGTACATTTTATGAAATAAGTACCAAAGAACAAGTAGTCTTACTAGCCCTTGCTGAGGGAAAATGCAACCATTGTCCAAGAAGCATATTAGTCAGTCTCCAACTAGAATTGGTTTTATGTTCTCCTTGGCCTAAAGGCAAGTGGTTATTATACAATGATCTGGGGAGAAGAACACGGGTGGGGTTAGATCGCCTTGAAGAATCTCTATACAGCCCTTCCTCAGTTAAATAAAAGTCCCAATTATCTTGAGTTTCAATCCTATCAAAGCAGTCACTGTCCCGCACTTTGGACCTGGATAAAATGAAAGGACTGGAAACAATTCCTATAAATAACAATTTCACAGGGAGCCATCCTTCCTGACTCAGATGAACAGATAGTCTGCAAGAAGTGTTTGGGTGCCAGTTTCTTGATCACATTTACTTTTCTCATTTATGCAATCATGTGCTATTCATCATATGGTCAAGTTGAAAAGAGAGTGCTGGATTTCAGCTTTTTAGCTTTGGTTCTGTTGGCTGAACATCTCCTTTGGGTTCTGTCCCAGGATCCAAAAGCAGAGCCAGCTACAATCTGGGCAGTGGATTAAAACCAATGCAGAGCTATGTTTGGCAGCTTGCCTTCATTGTTCCAGTAAAATCAGGCTTCTTCCATGATGAGTGAGCAGCTCTCAATTCTTCCATCGGATTTGCTGAAAGAGAAACAGAATGAGATATGGCTAGTTTCAAATATCATCACACCTCCCAGCTGTCTGGACAACAGCCAGTGAACCTACACCTGTCAAAACAGATGGGGAGAGGACTCCATACTCAGTTTGTGAGAAAACAGTGGGAGTAAAATTATATATTTTAATCTTTTAACCAAAATAGAGATATTAGACTTTACTTTCAGTGCAGCTAAGTGACAATCCGGTAGAAACAGAAGAGCAAAATGAAAGCCAGCAATCTTGGGTTAATGCTTGAAATGGATTAATAAAAAACCCACGTTAGAAGCCCTGTTTCACACAAGCTTATAGGACATATAGGAAAGCAATTAACTTGCACAAATCATCTCCTTTAAGTAGAAGGTAAGTTTTACTGCCATCTGTATCATTAAAGGGGATTAAGTCTTTAAGCTTCCGATTTAGGAGAAGGATTTTGTACACAGAAATCATGTCCTGAATTTTATTGGGTTCTAGCTGTATACTGTTACAAGTCACGACTACATTGTAAATTGGAAATGAAATTGAATCTGAAAGGCAGAATTGGATTTCTGGAGGCAGCAGGGGAAAAGATGCTAACCCAGAAATAGTACCTTGAGTTAATAACTTTACTTCAGGATGAGAACAGAAATCATGCTCCGGCGGCGCGGCAGCAGCAGGAGGCCCCATTAGCTAAAGTGGTGCTTCAGGTTAAGAACATTTTCAGGTTATGAACGTACCTCCAGAACGAATTAAGTACTTAACCCAAGGTACCACTGTACTTGGCTTTTGTTTTGTTTTGCCCCAATATAAGTCATACCACTATCTCACAAGAGTCCCTCTTACAAAAAAAAAGTTGGCATGTGGTATGAGTTTGATGATGTCTACCACTCATGAGAAAATGAAAGGATAAAGCTGTGACAAGAGCCAACAGTAGGATCATTAAACAGTTATCAACTGCTCTTCGCAACATCACTTCTGCTTGCCCTTATTGCTCCACTCCACTTTCTGCAACTAAATCAAAGCTGACACCTGGAAAAAAACGGAATGAGAGCAAACCAGGGCCATCTTTACCTGGCGGCACAAGGGATGCAGTGCACCCGGGCGCCAAATTCTGGGGGGCGGCCACCGCTGAAGCCGCCTAAGTCCTTAACCGTGACCCCCGGGTGATTGCAGTTGATGGGTCGTTTCCGTTCTCTTTTGCAGAAGAGCTGCAGAATCAACGTATCTGGTGGTGCCCCCTAGTGGTGTCCTTTATTTTTGCATGATTGCAAAAATGGAAAGATGGAGTTATTGTTACCGCTTTTTATGAGTTATGAGCTGCCTCTCTATAAAAAGCTCAACAACTTTGACCTGCCCCCCCAAAAAATGGGGGTGCTGGGCAGATTTTTGCACCCCTGCACTACATATGCTATAAACGGCTCTGGAGCAAACTGTGTGAATGAGTTGTTCTTTCTTACCGGGTTGCTGAGGATGGAATCAATCTTCTCCTCTGCTGGAGAACCCCGATCAACTTTACATCTGTACGCCATCAACTGGAGACGATCCTTCAAGTCTTTGTAGGTCTAGTTAAAAAGCAAAAGCCAGCTAAGGTACACGGCAATCCTCTATCTCATATTGATAGAGCATAGTTGGCCTTCTCAGTGCCTGCACTCTGGAACTCCCTCCCAGGAGACACTGACTTTGGCCTATCATTAATGTCATTCCACCATCAAGCATTCCTTTTAGAAGGACAGCTTTTGAAACTTAGGCATCTTAAGCATTTTAACTCTGCTGGAAACTCTTACTAATAGAATTGGGTTTTGGTGGAAGAATGCGGTTTTTACTCCACTGTTTTTAGCCTTGCTGTCATCTTTATTATTTTGCTTTTGTACTATAATGTTCTTTTAATTTTCTGTTGTCTGCTAGCTGCCCTGGACTCTGCTTGAAGAAAGTTGAATAGATATGCTTTAAGTTAATAAGCTACCTGTGTGGAACCAAATGGTGAAAGGCATGTAAATGTCATCTTGAATTAATTATAATAATAATTATTTAATTGGTATGAGTTGCTACATATCACATATGCTCATGTGCTTACTTTACAGCCTTAGCTTTTGGCATAACTGGGAGAGGGGAAGCTGTTACCCAGGCCCACTGGTTGCCTGCCAGCTATTCTCTTATCTGAGAGATGGATGAGTGTTGGGAATGGACCTCTAAGGCAGGGGTGGGTTACATGGACTATTGCTGTCAGCTTATGTAGCTTGTTTTTTGTATAAGTAACCCTTAGCATATTAAACCCCCATGGATAAAGCCATGGTGCTTGCTACTTCAGCATCCATTCTGAGGTGAAGCAAGGAAGCCAGCATTGTATTGTTTTATTTGAGTCTTTTGATGTATCTCTCTATAATAAAGCACTAGGACAGATCACTCAGGTGTTCTGTGCATCTTTCTTTGGAATCCCTGCAACTGGGTCCTTAGGGGTATCAGTAAATCTTTCACGATGGTCTGTATCTGGATCCTTGGGACAGAGCACTGCCCCAGTGGAAGAATCAGTGCTTTCACTTCAACCTTTTTGGAAAGGAAGCAGTTCTTATCCTCTGGGGAAGAAATGTTGCTCAGGGGTAGAGCAGCTGCCTTGTATAAAACAGTTTCAACGCCTGGCATCTCCAGGTAGGGCTGGGAATGTCCTCTGTCTGAAACCCTGGAGAGCTGCTGCCACTCAGTGTAGACAGCACTGAGATAGATGGACTAATGGTTTGACTCTGTATAAAGGCAGCGTCCTATGTCCAAGGACAGACTTCCCAGAACCGTCAGGAACAAGAGCCGCTGCCTCCTCCCCACCACACACAGCAAGGACTCACATCTATAACAACGTCATGGCACTTGTATTTCATTGCAAGGTTCAACTTAGTCTCAACATCTTCTACCAGGCGCACATACTCCTGTAAGACCTGCATCAGAAAGACAGGAAGCATCAACAGAGCAGAGCTACCCAAAACTTCTCTTCTCCATCTCCCAAGTTTATCTGTAAACCACATTTCTCTGCACCTGCCTTCCTCCATCAAAAGGAGTTGCTTTTGCTTAAATTTATTCTTGTTTATATTTGTGGATATATAAAAAAAATATAATGCCAAAGGCACATGGTCAAGCCAGCAACCCCATGCTCCATATGTCAAACAAAGATAAATTAACTCAAAGATAGATTTGATCGAGAAAACCATCATGGAGTAGGAAAACCAAGCACAGCCAGAGGGGCTTGTCCCTTCCAACATCTTATGCACAACCAAATGAAGATGAATATACTTGTGGCAGACATGAAGAAATTGCAGGGTAGAGTTAGAAGTCTCTAACTTCAGAGGCAGGATACTGGTATGCTGAAACAGGGCAAGTCACTCACTTACTTGTACTGGGGCATTGTTCCGTTGCAAGATCTCCACTACCCGATGAAAACCGATAGGCGCTTTCTTTTTAGTGTAGCCCAACCAGTTCTGAAATCACAATACGAAAATCACATTAACATTAGATCTTGTGACAAAAGCAACCCAGAGATTCCAGGATGGGAAATGCAGCAAAAAAAAACCTCTTAACAGCAAGCAAAGGATGTTCAAGACAGCTCCTCCTCTGTCTGCATGCCCCTCCTTATACACTCAAATGGCAAAAGCATCCTTCCTTTGGCTTGAGGATGCTGCTCTTTTCCAATGGAGGTTGACTGCAGAATTTATGAACAGCCTCCCACATCTATCACTGTATTCAGTGGGCTATTTCAATCCTCAGTCTGTGCCAGATCCTCAAAAGGAAAGAGTGAAAGAGGCATGAAACAAGCATCTACTGATGGATGAGATGATCTCTAATGTATCACAGGAGGGCAGGTATCTTAAAGCAGAGGTGGCAAGTATATAGACTGGGCTCTGTTGGCAGATCCCGGGTGATTTGTATAGTCCAACAACATCTGGGAGGGTTGCATTCTTGCTTTGTGTCAAGCAGAATGACTCATTGATACTTGTGAGCCAATGAAGACCCAATATTTGGCCCAGGCTTTGAGAAAACCACCCTGACTCACCTTGGTGGTGAACAAAGCATCTACATCATGCCAAGCCCGGAGTTTGGCACGAGCAGCCAGGGCTGTCAGCACATACTGTTTGTCTGGGATCTAGAAGGCAGAAACATTGAAATGTTAGAACAGGGATTGACAGCAGGTTGGGTTGTGAGCTCCTGGTTGGCACCAATCAATTCCTAAGGTACAACCCAGCAACCAGACCGAGAGCAGCACAATCTGGAAGGCACAATGCCAAACTGAAGTGCTAAAGGCCAGTGCAATGAACGTTGCTATACTGTGCTGCTGTGGCTAGACTTGGTCATCTGCTGTAGGACTTAATTCCTTCATCCCAAAGCACACCTTTGCCTTATTTCCACTGTGCACATTTCTAATAGTGTTGCCCTCTCCTAGAATGCACAGATATTATACTCAGCAGACAGCTCCCTTACCTTGAAGGTTTTCTTCAAGTTTGCTGGACTACTGAATGTTCCCTGGAAAGAAGAGACATGGCAAATTTAACAAAGGAGAGGGGATAGTGATGACCCATCCTAGTTGGTACCTCAACTATTCTGTAATATTCTATTCTATAAATGGCAGGCAATTTATAGAAAACTGGTGATATTCTGATCACCTCTTTCTCACGACCAAGTCTGAGTCTTGCACTCTATACTCTCTAAAATCTAGACTCCTTTAGCTCTGCCACAACAAATCCTTTAGCTCTGCCACAACTGACTTAAAGTCTATAATGCCAGAAAATTTATTTTAGCATTTTCAGATCTAATCCATCTATCCATCTTTACACACATTTGCAAACACAAAAAATAACTGTACATTGTACCTTTCCTTTCAGTAAATTATGATTTTAAAAACCCAATGCTCATTTGTTAGCTAACCTCTAGCTAGCCACTCATTTTTATGATGATGATGATGCTACTTTTGGAATATGATGTTCCAAACCTTTAACAACCACTGCATTACTAATGGTGCATTACTTTCTTCCAGTTATAGCTAATATTTATTATAATGGGAACTGGTTGAACCAAGTACGTAAGATAGGAAGGAGTCTTCCATACAGTATCCCTATACCCAGCCCAGCTATTCACTTCTCGGAAATCCTGCAATACTTGAACAGCATATTGCCAGTTTGGAAGCAACAGGCTACTCTGGTTGGCCAGGCCACGTGAGTCAAATCTTGCCCCCCCTTTTCTTCGGCATGGCATGAGGCTTCAGTAACTAATACAGAGGACCCGCGTTTTTGTTACCCTAACCTCAGTCTCCGTGTAGTGATAGAAGCAGGAGTAGAAAAGCGTGGTGACCAGTGGCATGTTTAGGATGGAGGCCTTTCGAGGGTACTTCCGAAATATCTCCGTCTGCCCAGCTGACTCTAAATGCTTGTCATTTACCTGGGGGGGGGGGAGGAGAGACCAGAAAAAAAACATGCTGCATGAAAAACAAGGATAATTACAAGGTAATATAATAGGGCAAAGGATTACCAGTTTTAAATCTCAGCTCAAATCATGAGGCATACTGAGGCAGAAATCCTACAAGCATTTACTCAGAAATAAGGCCCACTACAGGTAGTGGGGCTCACTCCCAGGTAAGTGGACAGTAGGCTGCACTCTTAGTCATCTTAGTCCAGCCATTGTCTTTCAGCTCAAGCTACCTCACAGGGTTGTTGTGCAGGAGGGAAAAGGGAAACTTCTTGCATGTCATCCTGAGCACCTTGGAGGAAAGGTGGAATGCAAGTAGTAATATTTGTTAAAATTTGTATCCTGCCTTTCCAGCAAATGGTGCTTAAGGCAGCTAACAAGAAGACACAAATTAAAACACAAAAATGCAGCGGCAAAGACAGGTAAAACACGACAATAAAATTGATAAACATAGTTAAAACAATTTCAGCAAACTGACAACAGCCATACCAGCCACCATATGCCCGAAGCTTGTCTAAAAATGCCTGCCAGTGGAAGGTTACCAGAGACAGAGCCACTGTATGATTTTATCCACTGCATGCTTTTTGTAATCTTTATGAATACCACTTAGAAACTTTGTGGTTAAGTGGTATAAAAATAGCTTAAATAAAATAAAAATAATTAAAAAGACGGGCTTCACATGGCATATTACTTATTATTAATAATAGTAGGAGTTTCAGGTTGTTTCTTTCAAGCAAGACTAGTAATCTTTTACAGCCAAGCCTTATAAATCAGTGCAGGGCTGTAAGTTATCAGGATGACCTGAAGGCCAAACAGTCTCTCAGCATCTATCATGATGGATTGGCTACGGCAAGGAAGCCATCCTACATCCCAGATGTGACTTGCTTGATTAAGCCAAGCCCTTAGCAATTTCCCCCCTTTCAATCCAAGTAGGAAGCTTTGGTATTACAACAAACAGATCAGAGTCAGGAGGGAGAATTCCCAGTCACATGTGCCCAAAGGCGGAGCAAGAGACCTTACCTCAATGATGATCTGCCTCTCCAGAAGCGTATAATGGTCTTGAACATGAGCAGCATCTTCCAATGAAAATGGTAACCTAAATTGGAGAAGAGTTTCTCTTCAGTTTTGGATTTCTCCTTTTATATATAGAAGGTTTGCTGATTTTGTCCATCCTTAGTTCCAATTGGGTTGTTGTGCATGACAGTGTTGAAGCCTATATTATGAACTACGTTGGTGGTTATTTTTGGAGCTCCCTGCCCACCCTAACAATGAGCTGCTTTCAATTTCTGGCTTACTGGGAAATGCCAGGGATTGGCCCTAAGATCTTTAACAGGATTGGGGGCCCTCTGGCCCTCCAAATGTTCCTGGACAACAGCTCCCATCATCCTTGACCACTGGTCCTATTGACTGGGGCTGATGGAAGTTAAAGAGTCCAACAACAACTGAAAGCCACAGGTTCCCCAATCCTACTTTAGTCTGTCCTGAACCTACCACTGCTCAGCTTCACTGGATGATCCTGGGTTCTAGTACTAGGAGAGAGGGAGAAAAATGTCTCTCTATTAATTTCTCCACATCTAACATCATGCTAGGGACTGCTGTCACAATTTTTCTAAATTTTTCTAAATTTTAAAGCTTTTCTTCATTGCTCTTCCCCTTCCTGGTTTGTGGGAACAGTAAGGCCATTCTGCTTACTGGCAATCACCTCACGTCTAGGGTTCAAACTCATTTCATCCTATAAAAACTAATGTCTGCATAACCTACTTACCCAACGCAACCTTTCAGAAACTCCTTTCGTTTCTCCACATCCTGGATCATCAGGTGCTCACGGTACTGTGTCAACTGGAGAAGGCAGGAACAGACACACACAGCAGGTTCAAGAAGGGTTGACTTAAACTAGTGGGATGTGCAGAGTAAATATATACTGAATGGATACAGGGGTGGCCTGTCCCATTTCGTCAACTGAGGTGCAATGGGAAGGTGTTGCTGCCTCCCTGCAGCTGAAGCCTTGCTTCCTGGGGTTATGTGGCTGTGGCTTCTGGCGAGATCCCACCAGAAGCCATCCTGCAACCCTGGCAGCAGCAGGAATGCTTGTGGCGCTGCCACCCTATGGGATTCTGGCACCTGAGGCAGCTGCTTCAGTCTGCTGGGGCTGGCCCTGAGTGGATGTCTCTGGACATCTTTGTTTCCTACAAATAAGAAGTGAGCCAGGGCATGATGGATACTCACTGCAACCTCCTCTGTCCTGTCCAGGAACCTGCAGGGGAAAAACAAGCATCAGTCCTGCTGAGCACTAAGGATGGGCAAATCTCTCCATTTCAGTTTCTCATTCTTCCATTCTTAAAATTCACTTCCCCAGATTTTTACATTAGTTTGTGATTTTTTTTAAGTCCTCGTGAAAATTCATCAGCATTTGACTGTGAATTTCTGCTAATATACAAATTTTCTATTTTTACCCAAAAATACATATTCTCGCAAAACAACTGAATATAAGAGTTTTAATATAAAACTGATATGAGTTTTTACGTACATTTGACTCTAGCATATGCATTTTTATACATATTACTTGGCAGGAAAACTGCCCTGCCAAACAAGAATTGCTCCAGTGGGATCTTACCTCAGCAGGTCCAGGAGGAGTTTTTGGTCCCCTGTTTCCTTGAGAAAGTGTATTAAATGGCGCAAGGCCACCTGCCGCAGCTCCAGCTCTCTGAACAGGATTTCTGGATAAACAGACAAGAAGTGCTTGACTGGCCTGGTCAGGAGTGAATCATTCTCATTCACATCAGGTACTAAGCAGGAAGATGGCACAGCACTTTATTTTATCTTAACAAATTTCATTACCAATAATAAAGATGGCTAATGGTCTGGGATACACACAATTGTCATTATATGTTTGTCAGCAGAGGTGAAAGCCTAAACTGGATTAATCAAGTTATTAATTTTGGGCACTGAATCCAAATGTCAGTGCTAATCGGTCACCTGAGGCAGCCTTTTGTCAACTCAGTGGCTGACTTCGACCCCAAATGTCTGTGTCAAGGTACCATTTCCATGGTGAATAAATTGCATTTTCCCACCATCCAAAAGGCAAAATATTGCCACAGAGGAAGTGCAGCTCCTTCTCCATCCGCCACTCCCTCCCAATACGTCAGCTGCAATAATGATGTCTAGAACAGGCTTCCTCATCCTTGGCCCTCCAGCTGTTTTGAGACTACAATTCCTACCATCCCTGACCACTGGTCCTGCTAGCTAGAGATCATGGGAGTTGTAGGCCAAAAGCATCTGGAGGGCCAAGGCTGAGGAAGCCTGGTCTAGAATGTGATGCACAAATGGTACTCATCAGATCTCTGATGATGAGTGACAACAATCCTCATCCCCCAATCGCTCCATGCTTAGCAAAGTGCAGCTATAGTCAACCTCTGCAGCAAGGCTGTTCCCCTCCCACTCCAAGCAAAGCTATCCCCTTCTAGTTGTTGGCACTAAAATTATGATGAACACAAAAGCTGTGATAAGGAGGCAAAAAGAATAATAATAAATAAATAGTAATCTTAATGGTCTGGAAAGGCAGCCAATCTGCCCTGGCCCCCTGCCACTGGGTCTAGCCACTTTTCAGGCACACATACCTTTCTTCAAGGTTCTCTTCAGAAATATTAGGATCTGAAAGAAAATGGACAACAAGGTGCTTATTTTTTGCCACAATCCTGAGGCATAACTGGAAATGGTTGCTTAGGAAGCAGATGCAACAGCTGGAAGTCTCTCTGGTGCTGGCTGTACTTTATACTAATCTGCTTATATTTAAGTAGTAGGGTAGTTGCCTTTGGAGAAATGGAGCACGAGATAGGTGTCAATGAAATATGCCTTTCATTCTAATGGTGTCAGGAAAACAACTTCACAAAGACTGACAAACTTACAAATAAAAAATGGTTTCTAGGCATGTAACAAAGATTTGGCATTTTTAGGAAATGCTACAATATCTCAGGTAGGTTTTTGTGGATGGTGGTTAGATCAAGTGAGATTTACTAAAATTCACATATAATCATCAAACTGTAGAGTTGGAAGGGACCCGGGGGGGTCACCTACGCCTGCAATGCAGGAATTCAAATAGTTAGATTCACAAAAAACATGTTTTGATTTGTCCCATCTCATTAACCTAACTGGGAGGTCACATATAGTGGAACCTTGTATATGAAAAAGCACACTTGTGTTTTTCTGCTGCGATAGAAACCTAAGCATTTACACGGTATCTGGGACATTTGAGGGAAAATATTCAAAGAGCTTCATAAGGTTCATTTATACCTCATATCCTTGGAGGCAAGGGAAGTGGAGGAAATGCCTTGTCTCCTAAAATGCAACCTAATATTTCCAATGATCAACAAAACCAGTATCTATTCAATTCCATTTAATTAAAACCAATATATGAAAACTTATTGTAACCCCCCCCCCACATTCAGATGCAAATGGCCACAGAACCAGAAGTTAATGGGATCATACGAGGCTGTAGACATGTATCCCCCCATCCTGTTCTGCCCTACATTGTAAGATCACAGCACTTACGGCTGTAATGACATTCCCATCATGCACTGCAACAGCTTCATCCAGTAGCTGCAGCTTTTCCTGTAAGGAGTGAAACCTCTCCAGTGAGCAGATCTAGAACGGAATGACAATGATGGAAGGATTAGAGAGGAACCTGGATTATCTGAGTGGAGGCCTGCTTCAGACAGGCAGCAACACAGGTGGCTCATCATAAAACTCCTCAGAGCTGCACTTGGTTAATCATTTGTATGTGTCATTTGTTCTCCATGCAGTTCAGGAGCCAAGACACACCAATGGAAGCCATTGTTGCCAGAGTGGTAGTCTTGGCACAATTAAAATTATTCTGAGCTACCAAGACAAACAGCTTATCATGTGCTTCTATGTCCATGAATTTGCAATGTGAGCAGATGCACACAGGGATGTAGTCCTTATTGGGGCTTTGTACAACAGGAATCCTCTTTCAGAAAAAGAATTTTGGTCATTCTATCCCAACTGCAGGCCTTAGATCACTACGCAAAGTCTTTGTTAGGAACCCACTGTCTAAATCAGGGCTTGTCAACCTGGTCCCTACTGCCCACTAGTGGGCGTTTCAGGATTCTAGGTGGGCGGTAGCGGGTTCTACGGCACAAGCTGAATCCTCCTTCCATCAAGCACTGGTTGGTGGTAAGAAAATTTAACCATCAAGAAAGATGCATTAGTGGGCGGTAGGTATAAAAAGGTTGACTACCCCTGGCCTAAATCTACAGAGCTGATAAACTAAGCAGAAACTGATGAGCTGGAGGTTGCCTTTATAGCCCCTGGGGACTTTCCTTTCTTATACTTTCTTATACTCCCATTTTCTCATCCCGATCTCTAAGACGAAAATGGAACAAAGAATTCACTTTCTAAAGGTTACAGAAAGGTTTCCTAAACACAGATGTTGTGTGGCATATTAGCTCATCGCCAGTTCTAAAGCAGCCAGGAGCAGCTTGTGTATTACCTCTATATTTACCAAAAATAACTTATTTCCCCTTTGATCTACCAACAGAAAGCATCAAGAGCCCTGCACCAGATCTATGGATGCTTTCTCAGGATACCTGCTCCAAAGCTGTCAATGAAATAACATATTCCTCCTTGCCAATTGTGGAGCAGAGTCTGCTACCTTTGGTATAATCCCCTGGCATTCCTGACATTTGCAGGACCTCAACTCCTCCTTTTCAGACAGGGAAATTATAGGGCTGTTCCTTACAGAGAACTCTGAAAAGCCACCAACAGCCGCATCTCCAGTGTTGACATGCATGAGCAGAAGAAATGGATATGCATGGGAGGCACCACCCAAAAATTCAAAGGTTGGCACTTGCAGAAGCAGGGAAGAAGAGTCTCACCTTGCCTCTCTGCAGCCGTCTTACTGTGTCTTTAGGGCTCCAGTCACTGCTGTAATCCTGAAATGTAACAAAACAAAACGATGATGTCTTTAACACTCAAAATATTTTGAGAGGCACAGATTCGGACAAACTCCTTCGTCTTAAAGGTATGATTGAGACACCCCAGCAGTGGGGTGCGAGAAGTAACATTGCTTGCATACCATCAAATGACTCATAGGAGAGTCATTTGCAACTAGTATTGCATGCAAAAGCACCCAAGACAGGTCTGGAACACAGCACAATAAAAGCAGCCACAGCCTGTGAGGACAGCTTTGTGGGAGGGATGACATATTTAAGATGTTTTGCAAGTAAAGGACTGCAAGCCTGCGAGGGGTGCATATGGTCTGCCACGCGTTAGGACTGGCTTAAAATTGAATGTGTATCGTGCCAGGCTATGCCGCTGGTCACTGACAGTGAAAGAAAGTTGAAGAGCTGCATGGTCCCTGGGTATGGTCTGAAGGCCCCATGAGGCTACCACCTTGCAGAGGCTAAGAAGGTTTGGGTCTGATCAGTGTAGAGTCTGCCTGGAAACCACATGTAAGCCACCCTGGGTTCCAGGCTGGATGAAAGGCAGAATATAAATGTAAAAAAATAAAGGTTGATGCCAACATGTTCAGTGAAATTTGCTACCTATTATTTAAATGGACAAAATTAATACATTGTTATGATAGCAGTTTCCAGAAAAGGGACAATGCAGGAGCATGGTTCCCCACTTTCCTTTTCCACCCACTAGAGAGAATCTCCTTGCTTATTAAAGGTAGAGAGCTTCTAAGACAGCAGTTCTGTGAACAGGTACCTGGGGGGCAAGTCCCACTTGAACAGAGTGGAACACACGCAGGATTGTGCTGTAAACCTCCTGAAATCATCCAAGTATGTTCAATGAAGCTTACACTCAAATAAGCATGCACAGCATCACAGCCCTAGTCTCTGTGGAGTGAGCATTCAGAGGACAGCTCTTGGCGAAGAAGAGGAGTGTTTGCAGCTTCAAACCCTTTCGCCCCTTAATTTTGTCCTTAATCCAGGCTTCCGAAAATATACCTACCTTGTAGTCTGCTTTTGGTCTGCGCAGTTCTGGGGCGTAACTTTTAAATCCTGTGTCTGTAAGAGCTGAAGAGAGAATGACAGCATTTTTTTAAAAAAAACCCACACAATTTAGAGCCCTCCTTTCCATGTCATTTTGGTCCACCAAGTAGCTCAAAAACACTGCATTTGAAACAGAAGCACCATCAAAATTATGAAGTCACAATAAAACAGCATCAGTTACAACCAGAAGTTGTAAAAACATTAGAAAGAAAATCCTGGATGACTAAACCGCAACTAACACAACTTATCACCTTCTTTCTAAAAGCCAAAAGGGAGCAAGGAGTGCCAGCTTCAAGGGTACAGTTATATAATGATCTCTGAGGCTACTCTCTGTTAGCTACCTTCCCATATATTCTGTTTGGAAAGTAGGGCTCTGAATAGATATGGAAGTACTCTGATGGGAAGGGAAAGCCAGAAAGAAGCAGCTTGCAGTACTCAAGGAGAGAGATGGTCAGAATTTTAGCCAGGGAAATGGAGAAAGTGGAGCCAATTTCCACTGTGTTGTGCAAGGAGAGCTGACCATTCAAGCAATCTGGGGATAAAGATCTAGATTCTTACCATCTGAAAGTGACTGAAAGCTCCCATGTTTGTTTCTTCCTGAAAAGAAAGAGCAAGTAAGAAAGGCTAAGAAAGCTAGATTCATCACCTCACACTGAAAACCCATTACACATCTAGGAATACTGTGTCCAGTTCTGGGAGTCACAATTTAAGAAGGGTATTGACAAGCTGGATCATATGCAGAGGAAGGCAACCAAGATTATTAAGGGTCTGGAAACCAAGCCTTATAAGGAATGGTTGAGTTGGGTATGTTTAGCCTGGGATATGGTAGCCATCTTCAAATATCTCAAGGGCTGTCACATGGAAGAAATAGGATAGGACCTGAACCAATGAATTCAAGTTACAAGAAAGGAGATTCCAACTAAATATCAGGAAGAACTTTCTGATGGTAAGAGCTGTTCAAAAGTGCAATGGACTCCCTCGGCAGCTAGCGATCTCTCCTTCCTTGGATGGTCATCTGTCAGGGATGCTTTAGTTGGGATTCCTGCATTGCAGGGGGCTGGACTAGAAAACTTGCAGGGTACTTTCCAATTCTACAATTCTGTGATTCTAAGTCCCAGTAAAGGGCCTACCTTTGAAAAAGCTGCTCAGTGAGTAAGAAGAGGCTTGCTTGGGAAATGCTCCGTATGAAGAAGAGCCTCTTTGTCCACCCAAGTCTCTTCCCTCAGCAGTATTGTTGCTGCTGGAGGCGGTCTCCTTGATTGACCAGGAAATGCCTATGGAGAGAGAAAGAGCACAATCTGAGTAAATTCTCTAGCAAGCATAAGATGAGGCCTTTAAAATTCTAGAGCAGAGAAGGGTTATTGATTCTGGAATACATGATTTTGGGCCTAGCTCTCATGTTTTGCTTTTCTAAATCATCACCTCATATGAGACATTTAACTCTTAAACTACCCTTGATATTTAAAAAACTCTTTTTCTTGGAAAACATATGGAAAACAGAGGAAAATCAGAAATATTCAAAGCACAGACTACCTTCATGGGAAAGTCTTTGATAGGGAGGCTCATAGGAATGATGCACTCAGGATTTGGGGTAAGTAGTGAAGAATGAGTGAAGGGAACAAGCCGAGTTTTCACAAAACACACCATGGTTTGGATTCCTGCCCCCCCCCCAATGTACCATCAATCTACTTGTTTTTGAAAGAAGCAGTCATTTTACTCCCTGCATTTGTTTGTCAGAAACAGGGGTAGGGGGAATTCAAGCACGCAATAGGCAAAATAAACAATTGTGGTAATGTATGAAACTATTAGACATTTTTCCTGCTCAACGTTAAGCATACTAAACCTCAGTAGGCCATATTTCCTAGTAGGTGTAGCTCTAATGAGATTTTTCTTGACAGAGGGCAGCAATAATCAAATTCAGATTCAAAGAATGGGTGATAGTTGCAAAAACATTCTGCTCCACTTACTGCCCACAGGCTCCCCACTCCAGCTAAACTTCTCAAGATCATCGTCATCATCTACAATATCTCGGAGGCTGTTCACTGTTCGTTTCGACTCCTTCAGCTATGAACAAAACCAAAGTGAAAATGAAGGCAAGCCCTATTCCACCCAGATAGACTGTACACTTTCATGCTAAAGAACCGGTATCCCAAGAACAGATGTATTGTGCACAAGCTGAATTTATTTATCCATCAAAATTTATATACCACTTACTCAACAAAAGATCTCTAAATAGTTTTTAAAATCTAAAATATTCATTTCAAAATATAGATAAAAGTGATATAGATACATGCCACCCACAAAAAGTCAAATCCTTATGTATCAGATGCAAATTGTGAAAGAACGTTACAAGCCAAGTTCACACCTCATTTAAAATAGTGCATATTTGCCCTGCAGCACTATTACATTGTTTTATTGGGTACACATTTTTCAACTTTTATAAGACATTAAAATGGTTTGGCAGGGAACAATTTAGTAGCGGGAAAATAGATTTTTTGAAAAAAATGATGTGGCAAGAAAGGACTAAATATATCTGGAGTAAGGACTATTGGAGGCTATGATGTAGGGAAAGATGCTTTTGCATGATACCAAATTTCTGAACCTGCAGATGCAAGCTCACTTTCAAGCACATCTTCACAACCACAAGGGCTAGAAATGTGTTCTGCTAATGAATGAAGAATGAGGTGATCAGGAATCCCAGTTCTGTGCCACATATCTTGTGAAGTGCACATATTCAATCATACATGATGCTTCCTGCTCATATAAATACAGTGCACTCTCCGGATACGAACTTAATTTGTACCAGGGTCCATACTTACCCTGAAAAGTCCGTATGCGGAGGCGCCGCTTCTGTGCATGCGGCGAAACCCAGAAGTACCGTATTTTTCGCTCTATAACACGCACCCGACCATAACACGCACGTAGTTTTTAGAGGAGGAAAATCCGTAGGCATGCCACCCGTAGGCATTCCCTCCATAACACGCACAGACATTTCCCCTTACTTTCTAGGAGGAAAAAAGTGAGTGTTATGGTGCAAAAAATACGGTATATACTTCTGGGTTTGCTGTGTCCATAACTCAAAATTACATTACCCAAAGGTAACGTAACCCGAGGTACCACTGTATAGCAATTCCTCAATTTTACTTTCTCAATTCCTTCAATGGAAAGATATCCATCAATAATTTTAAGAAGACTACACTATATGCAGATTTCTGCTTCCCTTAACATTTCAGGCAAGGAGACACTGCATAGTGCATTCTCAGTTTGTTCTGACTAGGAACTGTACCTGAAAGAGCTCATCATCTTCATCATCAAACGTAAATGCTTTACACTTGGAACTGTGCCAGTATTCTTCCTCATCAACCTTTATTCTGTTCATCTGAAAATAAGACTTTTTTCTTTACTGCATATATATTACCTTTGGTTAATTAAGAAATAATCCCTGACCACCTCACTATCCATGACCCATATCTACATGCTTCCACTTTCCACCCAGAGCACATCACATAATCCATTGTTTACAGCCAAGTCCTACAATACAACTGCATTTGTTCAAGCTCCTCAGAAAGAGACCCACACCGTAGTTCTTGTGTTTTTTCAAAAATGCATTGATCATCAGGGAATATGCAAAATAAACTTAGGATATAGCAAACAGATAAGGAAAACCAAAGACTGTGAAATGGTGGTACCAGCTCAATTATAGGCTTATTTTTTTAAAGTCTGGTTAAGTTCTCAGTGGCACCTTGCCTAGGAAGTGTCTTGAAAAGTGCTCCTCAGTTTGTGCTGTTAATTTTAAGTAAAGCAAAGCGGATTTACCAGCCACAGAAGTGTGGCCAAAACTGACATCAAGAGTAACCTCAGAGACACTACACTTGTTTTCTTGATGTCACAGTTTAATAATCCTGAATCAAATATTTGCATACAATAGCTCTAAATTCAAGGATGGCTAGAAATCAGTACAGCTTCAAGGTATAGCTGATCTATTTTTAGTGGCTCACTCTGAAGCTTATTGTCTTTCACTGAGCAACTGATCGATCTGACCAATACAGCATGTTTAAAAACACACCACTCGAAATGACACAGGAGGCAATCCTACACCTGCTGCCAGAACAAATCTGCAAGCAAATCTGCATTTGTGATATTTGGCCTTAACTTCCCACCACTTAGTGGGAGAGAGTGGTGAATGGTGCCCATTGCAGCTGGCAAGGCATAAGACAAGGAGGCCAACAGCAGGTCACGCCAAGATCAGTGTGAGGTAGAGCCATCCCATTCTACTTCCATCTCCTTCCTGCTCTTCCTTGCTCAGTTCTACGAGGAGGAGGAGGAGGAGGAAGAAGCTGACAGGAAGCGCCACTCCCTGGACTGAATATAAGCAAGAAAGCAAATAGGCTGGCAGCTGTATAAGGCCGGACTGATGCTGCTGGGGTACTGCCCCATTGGCACTGGGTGGACTGGCCTCCACAGATGGGGGGCAGTAGCCCCATCCTCCTCGTAAGATTCAACTGTAACATGACTTTAAGAAACATGCAAGTCCATTCCACCCAACCTTTCTTTTCATTGCGTCTCCTCCATTACTTGCTTCTCTGCCTATATTAGACTACAATCTCATTAGAGAAAGAAAGAAAAAAAGGTTAGAGAGAGGCGCCTATGCTAGAATGTAAGGAAGCAGCAGCAGGCAACACGGGTGACCAGAGCCGTCCCACCCATGAAGCAAGGTGAGGCGCCTGCCTCAGGCGGCAGCGTCCCCAGGGGCGGAAGATCCCCATGTCCATCTTCATGACCCCGTATAAACAGCAGCAGCCAATATTGCTGGCTGGGGGTGGGGATGAGATAGCCGGCTGGGACCTCTTCTGGCCAAGCCCAAGCGCCAGGAAGGGGCGAGGCAGAAAGCAGGAGCCCGGTGCATCTCCACCCGGTGACTTGCCTCAGGACTCGGTCTTGCGCCTCCTCGCTCAGAAAGCCCCACGCCAGAGGAAGCGCCGGGGACCCCGGTCCCGCCACGGAGGGAGAAGACAGCCGCCTACCCTCGGAGGAGCAGGGCCACCAGGACGGGGAACCACGACCAGCCGGGCAGGGATCCGATCAGCACCACGCCGGTCCCCCGTCCACGCTCGGCGCGGGGCCCTGCGCCCTTCTGCGGGCCGTCTTCCTCGGCTCCTCAGGCAGGGAAAGAGAAAGGCGGTTGCTTTCGAAAAGCATCACGGGAGAGGTAGTTTTCCAGCGGCTTCCCCAGCCGTCGGTTTCGACTACAGAGCGCGGCGCGGCGGCGTTTCTCAGGCCGGCGCTTTACATCGGGGGAGGCTCGGGCTGCGCTTCCCAGGCTGCCCACAGCGCCGAGCCTTTCTCGCTCTCCTTCCTCGCCCGCTCCGCTTCTGTCACTACGGGTCATGGGCGGAGGCAAAACTCCTCCGTTTACGCGCCCTTTCTTTTGAAAGGGGCTGTGCTGCTTCGTTAGGTTCGGAGTGAAAGGGCTCCGGCCCAGACAAGGGGCAAGGCAAGGAAGCAGAAGCAGGGAGGAGCCACAGAGGGAAGGAAAGGTTGGAGTGGCGCGCAAACGTTAAGCCTACGCTCACAGCCCGGGCATGGATGAGCTTTGGACCGAACGCCTCAGCGCCGGGGCGGGAAGCCTTTGCCCCACCCCCTCAGAGGTTTTGGACTGCAACTCCCATCAGCCCCAGCCAAGGATGACGGGAGTTGTAGTCCAAAGAACCCCAGCGTTAGGGATGAATGCAGGCAGGTGGCGTCTCCCTGTCTCTTGGCATCTCCAAGGTGAAACACGCCAAGGAGCGTCGACATGGCAGTGGGGGGCCAGTCCGAACCCGTGTCTCTCGAGGCCTTTGCGTGCCTCACAGGCTGAGCTGCAGAGATTAAAACTAAGAGTTACACACCACCGCAGTCCTTCACTTCCGCGGTGAACTTCCTCCCTTTAAGTTAAAGGAAGCTGGATTTTCTCCAAAAATAGAGCGACACTTGCCAGCATAGCTGTCAACTTTTCCCTTTTCTTGCGAGGAATCCTATTCGGAATAAAGGGATTTCCCTTAAAAAAAGGGAAACGTTGACAGCTATGCTTCCCAGCAGAGATTAGGAAATTCTAGACCCCCCAGCCCCAACCCGACGCTCACTTAGACGGCGGAGATGCGGCTTCAAGTCTTTAAACCCTTAATTCCCACGCGAAACGAGGCCGGAGTTGGCAAAGGCCTGTCGAGAGGCCGCTCCCTTGGGTTTCTGGCGGACACTCGGCCGCTGGCCAAATCACGGCTTCGCTTCAAATCCCGGATTTCCCACGGAGCTGTCACTTTTGCGCCAGGAGGAGGAGGAGGAGGGCGGCGGCGGCACCCAGAAGCGATGCAGGCAACATATAGACTCTGTATTCACGTCTATGCACTCTGCCCCAATCACGTGCCTCCCGCTTCCCTCGGGGTTCATGTCAGTTTCCTCCCTTGCCCAGGCTGCGCGTGTCTGGGTGTTACGCTTATCGATCTCCCCCTCTATGGTACTGGGGGAGTAAGGAGCGGCAGCGGCGGCGCGGGGAGCAACGGAAGGAAGCTCTCCGGCGGCTGCCGGAAGCTGGGAGGCGGCGCGGCTGCCGGCGGCGCTTCTAGTAGCTTCCAGACGCGCGGCGAGAGAGCGAGGGCGACGGGCGCTCGCCAGCCAGCCAGCCAGCCAGCCAGCCGGGCAGAGGCAGAAGCGGCGAGTCCTTCGGCGAGGCGCTGATGGCCAAGTGGGGAGAGGGAGATCCGCGCTGGATTGTGGAGCAGCGCGCGGATGCCACCAACGTCAACAACTGGCACTGGTGAGCGAGGGGGGCAGGGAAGGCAGCGGGGGCTGGGGGGGGTGGCTCGTGTTGGGGGGGGGATGCAGCTCTTCCCCTGAGGGCTTTGGGGGAAGAAGGGCGGCCGTGCTGCCCCCGCCACACCCACAGCCACCCACACCCCCGCGGTTGCGGGGACGCGTGTCTGCTTCTCTCTCCCTGTCTCTTGCCTCTGACCCCTTCGCACGAGATTCTCCACCGCTTATGCGTGTTCGCGCCGGAATCACTTTCCTTCGGGTTCGGTGGACCTTACTCTCAAATAAGTGTGGTAAAAGATTACAAGCGCGGGGGGAGATAGAGAAACCTCCTTGGCCTGGTTTAACCTCCTTTTTTAAAAAATAACAGCTGGATCTGTAGAAGGGCAGCTAGTGAGAGTTTGGGTGCTTTTTGGCACGGAAAAAGAAATATGATCGCTAGCTACTTCTTTCAGATCAAGCTGCGCTGAAGTGCATGGGAGCTAGAGGCTGGTTAAAACAAACAAAAACGTTGGCAGTCTTTTCTAGGGGCCAGGTGCAGCATCTGGCAAAGCCAGCGAGTGCCTGCTGAAGAAAAGTTTGCAACAGGGAGGCAGCCCCTCCACCTGTATCATAATCTGGTGCTGCACAAGCACTCTCCAGAATAGGAAGCACCTTGTCAATTTTAATGGTGTGTTTGTGCTTACTGTGTTTCTGACATGCAAAGCCATCCTTTTTGTTTAGCTAGGTTGCTGTGTTTGATTGCTTTTCACACTGATTTGCGGTGTGGTAGTTGTGGAGAAAGTGGGTAGACAGGAAGTGGTGGTATTCAGGGAAACTGTTCCAGGAGCATTTTGAAAATGGGGGAGGATTTCATTCATTGCTTCCTTAATGTGGAATCAATGATGACAAGATAGGAATCAGTCTTAATTTGAAAAATGGTGACGCAAGTTGTCTTAAGCAAACTAGCAGTTCTGCCACATACAAATTAATGGATGATTTGACAACAATTTTAATATAAATGGAGCTTCAACACAGAAGCAGTATTCCTGAGTGCAGGACACTGATAGCAAAGAGGGTGGTTGTTGCTATCACATCATGTATGTAAGCTTTTCAGTAGTCACTATTGGAGACAGAGTGCTGGGGAAACCCAGCCAGATGGGCAGGGTATAAATAATAAATTATTATTGTTATATGAACTAGAATAATTTTTGTGTGCTGCTGTAAGAAAGTCATTTTTCTATTCCAATAGAAATGAACCAGAAAAACCTGGAGATGCAGGATGCCTTCTTATTGTCACTTGGTCATGTACATCTGCTATTATGTATAGTGTTCTATTTTTTGTTTCTTATTGAAAATCTTTTCATGCGATTGCCACCACACTTACTGACCTGGGCAAGGAGTGAACTATGCACAATATTTTCAAGCAGCTGCTGTGCACAGTGTGGCTTGTGTAAATATGGCATTTTGCCAGCAGTGCAAAGACCAAGTGCCAATGGCACTTTACACCTTGATTTATTATGGTATGGACTCTTGTGAACAGCAGCTTAGGGATGCTGGAGACCTCTGATGAAACCCAAGTCGAAGTTGCTAGTGTTTGCTTATTTGCCTTATGACTGTAATGGATATCAATCTGGCAAATATGACCAGTGTTCGCTGTTGCTTTCCACCTGCAAATTGTATGTAATCAATTATGCCACCATCCCCCCACATTTGCATTGTGTTTCCTTTGCGTAGAAATGAATGGGGTGGGATAAAGTAACAACAGTGTAACGATAATATGCAAGTTACATAATTTTACCACAGCGCACAATGAGACAAATAATGTCAGTTTTGGCAGAAGATGAACTGCAGCAGAATGGAGAAAATGTTGCATGCAATAAATACAGGGTGGGACAGAAAACGGTATCTTCTTCCATCCCTATTAGCAACCCACGGCTTTCAGGATTAGTATAAAGAAGTCCAGTCCTACCCTTTTGTGACTATATCTACCAAGTCTATCCTGTTCCTGAGATTTTCAGTCCAATCCGTTTTGCTCCTTATTAAATCCAGGCTCTTCTGCATCTTTAGGCAACTAGAAACATGATCACCATGCTCTTAATTTGTGATGAGTGAGCAGCTGCTATTTTTTCAGCTGCAGGAGACTTTAAAGGAGGAAGGATAAATACTGTAGGTTCCCTGCTCTGGGAACTTGCCAGTTAAATTAAACCACAGGGGAGATATGCCCTGTTCTCTTTGAGCATCATGGTTAATTCATATCCGAGGAAGGTGTGTGTACTTCTCTAGAACCATGGAGAGCTCTCCAGTTAGCAGCAGTTTCTTCTGTCCTCCTGCCCCAACCCTGGGGGGTGCGGAGCCAAAAAGAAAAAACAGTGACATAGGCAGTATGAAGTGAGCCAGCAGCTCATTCTGCAGTGGTGAGCAAGCTGTAGTTTCCAAGGGTATGTAATGCTAATGCAGCAGCACTCAAGCAGCTGTGAAACATATAGCCATCTTCAACTTATGAAGCACTTTTTGTTTTTACATGCAGATTCTACAGAAACATTTTATCTAGATTGGTTTTCAAAGCAGAAGCCTGATGTATTGGAATTTAGTTATTGTATTTTAAGGAGCAGGAAAGGGGAAATATGTTTGTATAATCTGTCTCTGTCATTTTACAAGTCACTTCTCTACTGGGTAGATTTAACAGCTATGATCTCAGCTGTATGTGAGTTCACTCCGTCCATCCACCTAGTGGTTCAAGATAATCCTGTGGGTTGGCTAGAACTGTACGTCCTGTTCTTTCATTGAAATATAGGAACCTGCTGGGAATGGACTACTCATTAAGTGTGTGTATGATGCCATTCTCATGTTGCCAGATTGTTTTACCAAAAAATATGATTTTTAAATGAAATAAAAAGGTAGGTTCCACAGCAGCAGACAGTCTGTGATTTGACCTTAGAATTGTATCTGCGTCTAACTAGATGCAGGCATGGCCAAACTTGGCCCTCCAGCTGTTTTGGAACTACAATTTGCATCATCCCTAGCTAACAGGACCAGTGGTCAGGGATGATGGGAATTGTAGTCCCCAAACAGCTGGAGAGCCAAGTTTGGCCATGCCTGAAATTTACTAGACAGTAGTAAGAGCTTCAACAATATTTTTGCTTGCACCAGAGCTAGGAAGTTAAGAGTTAAGAAGGAAGTTTTGGGGCTGTGTAAGCTCAACATGTGATGACTCTTGTATAAGTCAAGCTTGAGCCATCCTATTGTATTAGAAGCATAGGACTGGATAACTAAGTTATACTTTGAAATTAGTGCACTTAGTTATTCATGCACATTAATTAAAGTGGCCTGGATTCAGCTAGCCCTGTGCACCAGCAGAGCTCTTGCTAGTGCAGTGAGGCCTTGCCCCCCCTGCACGCACACACCCAGTCCATTCTGGAGGGTCAGGAGAACCCCCAGAACAATGCATGGGGGAAGGAGAGGGGGGATTGCTTTGTCTGGCAAGCAGGAATGCTTGCACTAATGAAACAACCAGAAGAGTGTGACGTTGAATTCCTCCCAATGGATCTAACTCTTATGTTGTCTAGCTGTTCCTGGTTCATAATCCTGCTGAAGTAAAGTAGCAGATTCAGAAGGGGGCTGAGGAAATTGATCAGCCAAGGTTAAATAGGTGGCATGGGTTCTTAGTCATGGTTGGAGCCCTCCTTTGGAGCCCTATAGATGTATATTGGACATAATTGGTTAATTGCTGAGTGGTGGGAATTAAGTAAAAAGGTTATTTTGTCCAAGCTATGCCCAACTGCCCTACACCTAACATCATATGACATCAGGTGTGGAGCAGGTAGAAACCTGGCTTAGCCAAAAGGGAGTTTGTTAGCAACTGAAAAGCTCAGTGTGAAGTGCTTCAAATAGACAGCACTTCAGAAGCTCCTTTCAAAGCACTATATTGTGCAGTGCTTTGAAAGGGTTTTAGCAAGCCTCAGCAATTGGTGGGTCATGAGAAGCCCCTTTCAAAGTGCTGTCTTGTGAAGTGATATGCAAAGACCCTTGCAAGCAGAAAAGGTAATCTGATGTCAGGTGATCGACAAGTTTGTGGTTCTGCCCACCTGTCAATCTTAGCCCACTAGAGGTGGGAAAGATAACAATCTGACCCACTGGCCAAATCCAGTTCACCACTGCTGGTGTAGAGGTATACAGAGTGGTTAGTCAAAACCCTTGGTTATCCTCTTCCATGTGTCACTAAAAGAAGTCAATTTTGGAAGTGTAACTTTTCAAGATGTATAGCCAAATACCATGTGTTTCCAGGGAATGGGACAAAGGGGGTGTATGCAGTGCATTGAAAACTAACTTTGCAACACTGGAGCATTGAAAAGCACCAGCTGTTCATTACTGCCTTTTTACATTTTGAGAATTTTCTTCTTTTCTTAGGACTGAAAGAGATGCATCTAACTGGTCTTCAGAGAAACTGAAAAGTTTGCTTCTGGCTATAAGAGCAGAGAATGCAGAGGGAACTTGTGAAGTGACAGAAGTGAGTAAATTGGATGGAGAAGCCTCAATCAATAACCGCAAAGGAAAGCTAATTTTCTTCTATGAGTGGAATATCAAGCTGGCTTGGACAGGTGAGTTTTCCTGCTTTGTTTTTAGCTACATAATGTGATCTTGCTGTAGAGTTCTGGAGGTTGAATTGTCAAAAAGCAGAATTTCTACAGTCTTTTCAAATAGTTAGGAAGCAGATAATAACCCCCTTCTCCAAGGGAAGAGAGAAAGGGAATTTAGAGAGTTTTCTAGAATGCCAGAACATGTCAGAAGTTGCTGTTAGAAAGCGAAATTGAGCAATTCATTCAGTATATTGCTTTTCATAGGCACTTCAAATACAGGAGTGAAGTATAAAGGATATGTGGAGATTCCCAATCTGTCAGATGAAAATGATGTTGATGAAATTGAGGTAAGAACACAGTTAGATTATTTTCCTGATTTCTGCTTCGTTGAAGAGGGATCAGATATTCGAGTAGTCCCAAGTTTTATCTCTCTTCAGCTTTTTATTATTATTAAGCCCCATAAGTTCATATCTGATTTCTACCATTCAAATCTACAAACAGCTACTGTCTTTAAGTAAAAATAATTTCATGGATGCAGTACAGGGTGGAGGAGTATGTGCAGTGAAAAGAGATTTGTCCTGTTGGAACCGTATGAATTCCCGCCGCCCCTCCTTTTCTTCTCAGATCAGCGTTAGTCTTGCCAAAGATGAGCCAGACACCAACCTGCTAGCTTTGATGAAGCATGAAGGTGTAAATCAGATCAGCAGTGCTTTGGAAACTTACATTAGCACTCTCAAAACAGGTAAGTACAGAGGGGTAAAAGAAATAGTCGAGTCAGAGCTGTTCTTGTGGAGGACAAAGGAGTTTCGAAATCTGTTAGAAATAGTTTGCTCAGAATAAACTTGTCTATCTTTATCATACATCTTAACCCCTCTTCACCTGTTCTCCCCTTGTCCTGCAATTAACCCTCATCTGAAGGGGATAGAGGGAATAAGTCTGGCCTTGTCCTCTCCTGCATCCCCGGCACCGTTTCCTTCCGCAGCACCCACCACTCCCCCTAACACCATGTTGGTGGCTGAATGTCTGCAGCAAGGAGCCTATTCTATTTGAGTCGGCTCCCTGCATGATTCGCACCCTGATCTTTCAGGCTTTATAATCTTGTGGAGAGCTTATTTGAGTAGAGCAGGCTCCCCACCGAAGACATGCAGCCCCCAACATGGTGAGGGTGGTGGGTAGGCTGCAGAAGAAGAAGAAGAAGAAGAAGAGTTTGGATTTGATATCCCGCCTTTCACTCCCTTTAAGGAGTCTCAAAGTGGCTAACATTCTCCTTTCCCTTCCTCCCCCACAACAAACACTCTGTGAGGTGAGTGGGGCTGAGAGACTTCAGAGAAGTGTGGCTGGCCCAAGGTCAATCAGCAGCTGCAGGTGGAGGAGCGGAGACGCGAACCCGGTTCCCCAAATTACGAGACTACCGCTCTTAACCACTACACCACACTGGCTCTCGAAATGATGGCAGAAGCAGCCAGAGACCAATGGGCTGGTCTCCTCTTTCCTTGGCATGAGCGGTGGAGAGTGAGTGTGTAGGGCTTTAGTTACATATTGCCTGGATTACTGTAGCGAACCGTGTGGGGCTTCCTGTGAAGATTCTTTGGAAGCTTCAGCTAGTACAAAATGCCACTGCTAAAATTCTAACATGTAGCAGGTTTGGGGAGAATTTCAGTCCCATACTATAGCAGCTACACTGGTTGTCAGGGTGTTTTTGAGTGCAGTTCAAAGTACTGGTTATCACTAAATGGCTTAGGACTTCTGATACCTCAAGGACCTTCTCCATCCTCTGCTTGTCTACCAAAGTAAATCTGGTGAGGCAAGACACCGTTCAAGGATGTGAAGAATTACTGTTTTCCATCTCAGTGCTGATAGAAATTATTATGGATTATTTGTCTCAAGTAGCACCAAGTGCCACCACATCACAGTGGGGGGAAAAGCCTTGTGCATTAGTGCATGCCTGCACTAGAGAACTTGGAGTCATGGTCTGAAAATTATATATACCTGCCCTGAGTTTACCAGTCGAACTTTAGGCTGCATGTCTCTAATATAGTATCATGTAATTATTGTTTGACCCTCTTTCTTGCTCTCAAAAGCATTTGTATAGCTTTCAGTACATCCTCCTGGAGGTCTGAACTTCAAAGTTCCAGTGTTATAAATTTATCAAAGTGTGTGGTAGCTTTCTGATCCCATTTTCCGTGACATCCTGCCTTCCTTTAATGATGCTTTCTTACAGCTATGTTTGTTATGAAATGTGGTTTGTGTTTCTTTCTAGATGCTTTGCATGGAATAATGAGATTTTAATACCTTTCAGAGTTTACCCAAGGCATGATCTTACCCACAGTGAATGGTGAACAATCAGAGCTCCCACCTCAGCCTCTACGCAAAGCAGAGGAACGGAAGGTAAGAGCCCAAGATTCCAGGTGTATTTTATAGGGTAACATTTCCTTTTTTGATGGAATGAATAATAAGGCACAGGGCTACTTTACACTCCTAGTGGCAGCAGACTTAGTGGTGTGGCATATGAGGTAGCTCTGGGCACTAAGCAGTTTTGATAGGAATTTGAATATTCTGTGGCATACAATTGGACCAAAATTCTTGAGGGGAGCATGACAAAAACAGATTGCAGTATCTTGAAGATTGGGGACTACTGGAGTCCAGTGAGGAAGAAGAGTGGCTGCAGGTTGGTGCCTTGCTCTTGCAGCAGCTGCAGGGAATGAGCCATCTTATTAGCAGGGTTCTGGATTAATTATTTTGCTCCAAATCTCCCCCCGCCCCTAGCAAAGTGAGGCAAGAGGCCTAGGGAGAGAGTATTTTCCTTAGTGGCACCCCATTTATGGAATGCTTTCCCAGCAGAGGCTTGCCTGGCATCTACGTTGTGGACCTTTAGCTACCAGGTGAAGATTTTTTTATTTTCCCATGTCTTTTAACTCACAGCTGGAGCGGGATTCAACCACTAGCTCTGCTAGTGGGAGTCTGCCCAAGGATTTCTGCTAGTGCAGCAAGGCTTGAGGGTCTTGGGAGCGCCATAGTGTTACACTGCATTCCTCAGTGCTGTTTACATGTATACAATTCCCCCCACCCACCCGCTTGCTTGCTTTTTATGCTGGTTTTATATTGATTGCATCTGGCTTTTAGGTTGTGCTTGTACTGATTTGTATTGCATATAGTTTCTATTGTTTTCACAATTTTTAGATTCTATTTTGAGTGCTGTTCTTTTTTTAAAAAAGTTTGTAAATCAACTAACAATTATCAGTTAATATATGTTTTTAGTTGTAACTTATTCTATTTTTAGACCACTGAACCAGTTGCTGGCAATGCACTTAAATCCAAATCAATAGGAGTCAAGATTCCTACTTGCAAGATAAACTTGAAGGACGTTTTCTTAACATCTCCAGATGAACTGTATAGAGTGTTTATTACACAAGAGGTAAGTTGCAGGTCTGTCTACAGGTCCTTTTCTGTCGAGAATTGGTTATAAATATCTCTACTGGTTGTTTAGACTAACGTCCTCCCCATGTTTCTCCTATTAGCTCACACACAGAGGGTGTTGTGGTTGGTACTCTGCAGCAGAAGCGACCTCTAGGCCTCTAGGAAATACTTCAAGGATTATGGGTCACCTTGTTTCTTCTCAGTCTGGAAGGGTTATATGTTCTTTCAGCAGGAGACCTACTTCCAAAGAAGCTCCCACAGAGATGAGCATTTGCTTTTGCTTATTTGGAAATGAAGTGGCAGCCAAGAGGTGCTACTTTCATCCTTGAAAGTGCCCCCGTCCCCAGTGGGAGGTGGTACTGGAATCAGGACTCAGATTCCAGAGTGCTGGAATCAAGCATCTATTTCTGTTGTTTCAGTAGATTGGGTGGAAGTCATGGTCATTTTAATGCAACGGGTCACCTTGCTACTTGACTCACTGATCATAATTTTTTTTTTCTGCAGATGGTCCAGGCTTTTACTCACTCACCTGCCTTTTTGGAGGCTGACAAAGGAGGAAAATTCCAGCTGCTAGATGGCAGTGTCACTGGAGAGTTCACTGAACTAGTAAGTACTGTTGACAATACATTTTCTGTTGCTCAGTAGCTGGGACGTGCCTTCTTTTTAGCCCATGATCTGTTTCTTTTGTAATGCTCTGAACACTTACGTTGTGAACTGCCCTGTGATCTTTGGATGAAGGGTGTTGTACAGATAATAATAATAATAGTAATAATAATAATAATGCCTGTACTACCTCACCAAGTCTAAAATTGGATAGACTCTTTTGTGTTGCTGATGGTTTAGCTGGAAACACATCTTTTTCAAAAAAACAAATGGATAATATTGGCCGAGTTCAGACATAACAAACTCAGTTTGATTAGGCAGGCACAAGCATTGCACCTTTATGCTCCTTCCTCCTTCCCCTTTGCACTGTCAGAATGAAAATGATGCTTTCCTGGTTTAGATGTAACAGGTAATCAGTTTTAAGAAATCCTGGAGGTTATTCACTACAGAGCAGGAGGGGAGAGGAGGAGACAGTGTACGCACAGCAACCTTCATCTAAACTATGGTTATTTCTGAACCACGTCTGGTTCAGAGAATAAATGTTATGAAGGCAAGCTTGGTGAACTGTAGCTAAACTTAGATCATTTTTATCTCAATAAATTTCTCTATAATAGGAGTTGGTATTTTGAGGAAAGGGCTGGTTTTGTGATGTTTTTATTGCTGTTGTTGGTTCTTAATGGATCTTTTAAACACTATTTTATTTTATTTATATTTCATTACATTTAAATGATTGTCTTTATTATGTTTTTAGCTATTTCTGATTTATCTGCATAAGCTGCCTTGAGTCCTGGACTGGGAAAGAAGGAGGAGGAATTAGAGAGACAGACAGACAGAACCTCCTTTCTTTGCCCAGTGCAGTACTGATAACAGTTGCTCTGTTGTGCTTGTTAATTATAGAAAAAAGAGATGTAGTTGCACATTACTCATTAAGCATTACATGTATTTAGACCCTGAGTTACTCTCAAATAATATTGACACCCCCCCCCAGCTTTTTTCAGTATAATCTCTGTCACTCTCTTGTTATTCAAATAAAAATATACCTGCTAGATAACTAGGCTTCCTTTCCTTTCCAGGTTCCTGAGAAGCAGATTGCAATGAAGTGGAGATTTAAAACATGGCCAGAGGGTAAGTTATTCTACTTCATATAACAAAGTAGAAAATTACATATGCTTCAGCTATACTCTGACTATGTTGTACTAGCAGTGGGTACCCATTATTAAATTGTAAGATGCTTGAAAGCACAAGCATTTCTCAGTTAGTTACTGGCCTTGGCCTTGGTTGTGCTATGTTTTTGCTTGGCTTGTACGGCAACTGGTGCATTGGCTGTACTTATTACTAGGAATCTGCCCTATCATACAGGATATGACATATTTAAAGGGTAGATTGGTTAAGAGTTGAGTGTTTCTCAGCTGTTGCGATCTTGGGAAGAAGAGCAGATTTCTTCTCTTAACCATATCAGGAAAGAAGCAGATAGTTTGTCTGGCTGTGTTTCTCCAGGTTGTGTCACACTGCTGAATGTTGGGGTTTTTCTTTGGCTCTTTTAGGACACTTTGCAACCATCACTTTGACGTTCATTGACAAAGCTGGTGAAACAGAAATCCGCCTGGAAGGAAGGGGCATCCCAGCCAACGAAGAAGAGAGAACAAGGGAGGGCTGGCAACGATACTATTTTGAGGGCATAAAACAGACGTTTGGTTATGGAGCCCGATTGTTTTAACACTGGCTACTGCGGAGAGTCTCTACCCAAAGATTCTGCCGTGTGAACTGATTTGCTTCTTGTCTGTCCCTTTCTTATCCTTTGTTTCACTGTTGTGATAAGCAGGATGGCCGGATGGCCATGAAGGCCACTGAGCAGCACAGATTCCAACTTGTCACTGCTCATGCATGTCTCCTGCTGCAGGGGATTCAAAAGGTGGATTCTCATAAATGTATATACAACCGTATTGCTAAATAAACATAACTTAAAGAAGACGTACTGGCTCTTATCTGAGTGGAGAGATAGGAGGGAAGATATTTCAGCTAAGTCATAATCTTACTTCTATAATAGAGAATAGAAGGCAAAAGACAGAGGCCTCATATTCCAGCTTGCAGGTTTAGGACACCCCCCCCCCCCCCGCTTTCCAGAAATTACTTAGAAAAGTTTGCAACACATCTTGGGCTAATGACATATTTCCTGTTTTCTTCTGCTCAGCTGTATTATCTCTGTGGTGGCCTTTTATCTGTGAACAGGCATTAGTAGCAGAAATCTTTAATGCCCATCAAACTCAGAATACTGGCTCTTCCCAAGTTATACCTTATTAAACCCCTTTAAAAGGAAGCAGAATGAAAGCAATGAGAGTTGTGGGCAGCAGCATCTTAAGCATACACAAGCCACAGTTGTATATGACTTCAGCATTATATGCATGTATAGAAGTTAATATATCTGTGGGTTTTTTACAGTGCTAGAGCCTTTCCCATGGTGGTGGTGGTGGGAATTGTTGCTAGAGCCTTTCCCATGGTGGTGGTGGTGGGAATTGTTGCATAAAATGCATTTGGACTGTTAATTACAACAGGAAAACTGAAAAGCATAGGATAGAAAGCCGTTTCATGTGCTGTAACTGCAGTCCTCAGATCTCTTCAGAATTGTGCCATGATAGGATTGTTGGAGGATGTAGCTTCTGCCACACTTCAAAAAGAACAGACTGCGTTACACATTTTGCAGAGAGATGGTGATAGCGACTAAGAGTGATTCAACATGTGCCCCCCTGCTTGGCAGGGGGTTGGACTCGATGGCCCTTGTGGTCTCTTCCAACTCTATGATTCTATGATTCTATGATTCTAATACAGTCTTGGAGGATGTAAGTGATGTTCCATTAGCCTATCCAAAACTGCATTCTTGGGAATAATTTCAAAATTTTACAGTTGAAAGCCCCACATTCTACAATTAAATTAAATTGGTGCAAATATCTACAACAAACTTATTTTGCATACTTTGTGCAATTTCTGTTGCAGGCTTCTTTTTAAAGAGTTTGCAGTTTTGTGTTCAGATTTTGTTGACATATTGAGGAAACAAGGAGCTAAGTCTAAAAGTGGGAGGGAGGGTTTGATGTGCTAATTAAAGATGCGCCACACCCCTCTAATACAATGTTGACTATTGGAAGAGACATCTGGTGTGACATTTCTGATCTGGTCTATTTCTGATTGTTGCCTCAGTTTGTGGCAGCTGTGATGTGATTCAAGCGAGGATTTCATTTACACTTTGGGTTAGTCTATGCTTGGTAAACTACCATTACATCAGCAATGTCCTTACTGTGTGGGACATACCTAAGGCTAAATCCAAGAAGAAAATGTGTGCGTTAACTTCTTAAAACCTGTAATAGCCAAAATTGTCAGCAAGGAACATGCTGGCCTACTAAGATGCCTGTATGGAGAATGATAGGTCTTCCAGAAGTAAGCTATTGCTTATGAAATGTAATGTGACAAATCTTGTTATTCTATACATCCAAGCGCTGCTGTTCTATTGGATTCTTTCTAGCTTAAAGTTTGCCTTTGGTATTTATTGTGGCAAGTTGCTCACAAGATGGCAGTATTGCCCAACATAATGGGATGTAGGTTTGTGACAAGGTAGCACTTAATTCTCTAGATTTCAAAAGCAGCTGCAGTAGGTTTAGATATGCTTATGCTTTGTGTTTACATTCTGCCAGAACAAATTGCTGGACTAAAGAATGGGGTGCAAATATTTAGAAGCTTAAGATCAATGGCTGGAAAACTGATTTGCAGTGGTTATCTGGAGAAGTCATTCCTGATTCTCCTGCCAAAGTAAGACAGTCCCAGTCCTTTCACGTGGACTGTCATTCTGCCCTGCCAAATCCCCAGACATGATTCAGTTCTGTGGGGACTTGGAAGCATTTTTCCGCCGTTTACGCCTGAAGGAGTATTTTCAACACACACAACAACAAGACAAAGCAGAACAAGCAACAACTTCACAACCCACTGCAGAACAACAACCACCCTCCCAACAGAACACTGACCACCAACTACCACCGAAAAAGTGTTACACAAAAAGGGACTCCACATGGACCCCTCCTGATGGACGCAATACCACACTGGACTTGTACATTGACTGCTTCCGCCACAGAACCCAAACAGATGTGACCAGAAAACACCATCGCTTACAACAAAATCTAAACCATGCCGAAAGGAGAGCCATAGATAATCTCAGAAACAACCCAGACATTATAATTAAAGAAGCGGACAAAGGTGGAGCGGTCGTCATCATGAACAAAACTGACTACATTCAGGAGGCTCACAGACAACTTTCCAATACCGCCTTTTACATAAAATTGGACTCAGACCCCACACAAGAATACAAAAAAGAACTGAACAAGATTGTTAAGGAGCTACCCCCACACGTCCAAGAACAGATCCTCACAAACACACCAACAGAACCTCGACCAGGAACTTTCTATCTTCTACCTAAAATACACAAACCAGGAAATCCAGGACGCCCCATCATTTCAGGTATTGGCACTATTACAGTGGGTGTCTCCGGTTATATGGACTCTGTTCTGAAACCATATGCCATCAGTGCTCCCAGCTATGTACGTGACACCACAGATTTTCTGAGGAAAATACAATCTTTAAATAATCTTCCCAACAATACTATACTAGCTACTATGGATGTGGAATCTCTGTATACCAACATCCCACACAACGATGGTTTACAAGCTATAAGGAATACCATTTCAGATAAAACCACAGCGGACTTTGCTACCAAACTCTGCCAATTTGTCCTTACCCACAACAACTTCAAATTCGGTGATGACCTGTTCCTTCAGATCAGCGGCACAGCAATGGGCACCCGCATGGCCCCACAGTATGCCAACATCTTCATGGCGGATTTAGAACAACGTTTCCTAAACTCCTACCCACTCAAACCTCTCTTGTACCTGCGATACATTGATGATATTTTTATCATCTGGACACATGGTCAACAGACCCTGGACACCTTCCACCAGAAATTCAATGATTTTCACCCCACCATCAACCTAACAATGAATCAATCTATGCAAGAAATACATTTTTTGGACACTACTATAAAAATACAGGATGGGCGCATAGACACCACCTTATACCGTAAACCAGCTGACCAACAAACATATCTACATGCCTCTAGCTACCATCCCAAACATACCAAACAGTCCATTGTATATAGCCAGGCACTACGTTACAGCCGCATCTGCTCCAATTCTACAGACAGAGACTCTCACCTAAGAGATCTACAGCAAACCTTTTTAGAACTAAAATACCCAGCAGATGAAGTTAGACAACAAATCAACAGAGCCAGACTGATACCCAGAGAGAACTTGCTGCAAGACAGACCCAAAAAAGAAAATAACAGAACACCTCTAGTCATCACATACAGCTCCCAAGTTAAAACAGTACAACGCATCATCAGAGATCTACAACCTCTCCTGGACAATGACAGTTCTCTTTCTCAAGCTCTGGGAGGAAGACCTTTCATTGCCTCCAGACAGCCCCCCAATCTTAAACAACTCCTAACCCACAATAATACTATAACCAGACTTAACACGGACACTGGCACCAGAGCCTGCAATAAACCCAGATGCCAACTTTGCTGCCACATACACCCGGACAACACCATTACTGGCCCCAACAACATCACACATACCATCTCGGGACTATTTAATTGCTCATCGTCTAACATTGTGTATGCCATAAAATGCCAACAGTGTCCTTCAGCTCTCTATATTGGACAAACAGGCCAGACCTTACGCCAAAGAATAAACGGACATAAATCCGACATCAGGAACCACAAGACAGAAAAACCAGTAGGAGAACACTTCAATCTCCCAGGACATTCTATACAAGATCTCAAAGTAGCTATTCTATTACAAAGGAATTTCAGAAATAGACTGGAAAGAGAAGCTGCTGAATTGCAACTTATCACCAAACTTAAAACTATGGAGAGACCTGGTTTGAACAAAGACATTGGATTCTTATCTCATTATACATGACAAAGCCATTTTTCACCTTCTCACCCCTTGCTTTTTCCTGTTAGACCTATTGCAGTCGTTAAGAGTCGTCAACAGGCTCATCGCAGCTATCTGCCAATCACCCATTCCCACCACCCTTCTGAGTAATACCCCTCCCCACCTTCTCACTATATAGAAAGGTCCGGTGACTTCTGTTTCAGTGTATCTGAAGAAGTGTGCATGCACACGAAAGCTCATACCTAGAACTAACTCAGTTGGTCTTTAAGGTGCTACTGGAAGGAATTTTTTTATTTTGTTTTGACCATGCGGACAGTATGACGGATGGCTCTATGAAATACAATTGTTCACTAAAATTACACAGCTGCTGCTGCTGCAGCAAGTTTCTATTACATATCTTGTATTTAGGGCCTGACGCTATAAAAGAATGAAGAGAGTCTAGAGCAGTTTTCTGTGCTGGCTGGTGTTGATGGAGTGGTAGTCCAAAATAAGGTTTAGATGAGAAGTTTTGAAATACGTTTGACAAGAAAAGTAATTTGGGTTTTCCTGAGCACAAGACAGATGAGTATACATTTTTGTCCCGGGCATGTTCAAGCAGTCAAGCCCAAGGGTAAGCAGCACATACAGTCAAACCTCGGTTGTCAAACATAATCCGTTCTGGAAGCCTGTTCAGCTTCCGAAATGTTTGACAACCGAGCTGCGGCTTCTTATTGGCTGCAGGAGCTTCTTGCACTCAAGCGGAAGCCATGTTGGACATTTGGCTTCCGAGAAACATTCGAAAACCAGAGCATTTACTTCCGGGTTTTCGGGGTTTGGAAGCCAAAACATTCCAGAATGGAGTCATTCAGGAACTGAGGTTTGACTGTGCACCTCAAAGGTGGCAGCCCCCGAAAAATAGAGGTTATATAGAAAAATAAGGCTTTGTCTCATAACATACCATTCCCAACCCAAAATGGGACTGAAAAATGTCTGGATGTTCAGGCTGTAGTTGTCTCCCTTCCAGCATTAGTTTTCTCAAAACCTAGCAGAGAAAGGGCTCAACAAGCTTCCCACATCCACTGTGGTATCAGAGTCAGACTTCTATTGATGCTGCTTTTGAGAAAGGAAAAAAACCCTGGAAATTGGGTTCTTAGAGCAATGCTAATATGTCTAATCCATTTTCACTTATCAGAATTGCAGCCATTATAACAAACAGGCCTTGTCTACAAAAAAAACGTTTTGCATGTTGGGCATGGAACCAGCAACTCATTTACTGTACATATCTGAAACTGTATTTGCTTGCTGAAATAGCACGTTCATGATCTTTAGTAGCTGAACATTTTTTGGGCTTCATTGTGATTTCCGGCCTTTTATTGGCTAATACCCAAGGAATTAGGATAGTGAGCTTGTACAAGAGCTGCACCGACTTCCTTGTGCAACACTGGCACAAGTGACTACGTTATTGGCTTTGTTCTTAACTGTATTGATTTCTAGATCAGCTGTGGTCTTACATGGTTAAATGGCAATTTCCCCCATTTGCCAGGTGGAGAATGGTTGGGTGTATTTTGAGGTACAAAAGACTAAAATGAGTTCTATAGGAAGTGAATTAGCAAGTCAAGGGAGCTTTGGTGTCTTCAGCTAATCGGAGGGAAACTAAATGCCCCACGAAAGTTCTCATTACAGCTTTTCTGCAGAGAATTTCAGCTGGATGATGTAAATCAACTATACGCTATTGCTCTATCTCCACCCAGGGCAGCTGTTTGAGAAGTGCCTGCTTTGTGAACAGAGCTTTGGTTTCTTTCTGGGCTTGTCATCAAACTTTTCAGTAGCACCCTGTTGCTTAAATACACACCCACTCCCAAGCAGCTGGATCTCGCTTTATAGCTTCACAGAAGACTTTGAAATCTGATGCTGGCTACATTTAGCTGCTGGCTCACACCCATTTCATGGTCCCAGTGGAGAGTGCTTTGCATTCTTATCTGAAGGGGGATCCAGCTGCCCATTGAAAGACTAGCCTCCCTTGGCTTTGCTTCAAGTCCTTGTCTATCCTCAGGCTTTAGTCCAGCTGTAAACCTGTCTGAAGACAAACCAGATACAGGGGGACTTTAATGTTGCTCTATAGCAGGAGGCCAGCTGGAATGTTTCTGGAGTCCTGAGGCAGAACAAATAGATGCTCTCCTAAACTCTTTAGGCTATAGCTGGCTCCGGCTTTTGAGGGGGCGCGCGGGAAGTTAGCAATGCATGGAGCAATGAAATGTTACTGCTACTGACTTATCAGGACAGCAGAGTTATAGGGCAGGGACTGTAGAATATCAAGTGTTATCAAGTGTTATGTAAAGATATACAGTGGTACCTCGGGTTAAGTACTTAATTCGTTCTGGAGGTCCGTTCTTAACCTGAAACTGTTCTTAACCTGAAGCACCACTTTGGCTAATGGGGCCTCCTGCTGCTGCCGCGCCATCGGAGCACAATTTCTGTTCTCATTCTGAAGCAAAGTTCTTAACCCGAGGTACTATTTCTGGGTTTGCGGCGTCCGTAACCTGAAGCGTATGTAACCCGAGGTACCACTGTAATTGAAAGTCTCGCCTTTTTCTTGACGTTTCTAGGCCTCACAGTTGTAAAATAGGTTAAGTGTAGCAGGAGAATCTGCTTTAGGCTTAGAAATTAGGAGATATCATTTCATTGACATCATCTCAAAACACTAAACTGTTGCATGCAAATATATGCTGCTTTTCCTCAGAAAAGCAACCATTGCTCAGACCACTGAACATGAACATGTAGGCCAGTGTGAACTACTTGTGACTACAGCAGCCTTTCCCAGCTCAGCTGTATAAGGTAACTGGGAGTTAAGCAGCAGTTGGCTGGATCACAAGAAGGGGCTGCTAGCCTGTGATACGAGACGGGTGAATTTGAGAGAGATGGTAAGAGAATTCTGCATGAAATTAATGGTAGGAAAACTGGGCAACAGACCATTGCTGCCTTCTTAGTTATACTGAGTGTGCCAACGCTGCCGCTAATAAAATTATCACGGTCATCACAGAGAGTCAGGCTTCATTCAAGAAGTTAGGAATACATCATATTCTCCTATACTTAACCAATATATTAATTGGTAATTAACACAGCTCAACTGGCTTTGGAGCGTAGCTGTGAGCTGCTACCTACTTCATGACCCTGGAGGTGATTTGCTGCTTCTGGGAAAAGAGTGATCTGGCGAAACAAGAGTTTAAGAGTTCCAGCTCTTGATTGATTCTACAAACCCTGGAGGATTAAGGTGCAGAAAGGGTCTTCGCTTTCCACCAGCCCTGAATAACAGAGACGTGGGCTATTTGTAGTTTGTTAACAATAGAGTTTATTCATTTAAAGAGACAACGGTCATCTTGCTTACCTTTTGGCACTTCACACACACACATATATCCTCCAAGAGCGAGGTCTCATTCAGCACTGCTAGAATGTCCATTCCTTTCTGCTATCATAATCATTACAAGCAATAAATACTGTACAAGGAGAAGACTGAAAAGCAGTGGAAAAACTTGGGACGAGTGAACCAGCCATGAAGTAGGAACCTGGCCCAATCCTCCAATCCACAGAACCACATCAAAAACATTCACTCCTCTTTGGAAAACAAGGCAGTGTGCAGTTCCCAAAAGACCCTTCCCCACCTCCACCCCCACCCCACCCAGCGAGGAATCTCAAAATGCCACAGGAAAGAGTGGTTCCTAGCCAAGCTAGGTTTTCCTCCTCCATGTGTCCTTGCCCTGATAGAAAATACCTGGATGCCCCTTTTCTCCTAGGTTCACCCAACAGAATGCCCAGGGAGATTGCAAAGTTCCCCGGGTCCTGATTGATGGAGCTAATGACACATAACTAAAATGCGCATCATTTGGGGCTGCGTCGTCCATTTCAAAATGAACTAAACCGCCCAGCAATATTATATCTGAATAATGTTGGTCACAAACACATGTACTTTGAAATAAAGTGCTTTCATCTAAATTCAGATAAAGGAGATCTCGTTAATGCCATTTTTGTTGAACTAACAATATTTTTATACAACAGTGTGCTGATATAGCAATAAAATTATGTGGCAGGGACAATATACAATACTTTTTTCTTTTCTTTTTAATATAGCTTAAATAGAAATCGCCAGACAGAATCTTAGTTACATGGTATAAAAATAAACCCTTGTTCCTTGGTATATACTCACCCAAATGAGACTGCAACACTTTCTGGGAGTCTAAGGTGCTTGTGAAAACAGTGGCATTTGATACGCTAGTGGTAGAGAGATCAAACTCTGACAGGCATCTGTGACTCATACATGCTCCACCCACCCAATGATGAAAGCTAAGGATTTCCCCGTTGTTATCTAGTCTCACTGTTGCTCTTTGAGAAGTCCTCCTAGAAATCACTTCCCCTTTAAGTGTTTGTATGTGAGCAAAGACAGGAGAGAGAGAGAGAAGGGATTGAGGGGTGAGAGCTATTTTTGCAAGCCTTCAAATTCCACCCACTTTGGCTCCACCCACTGCCGGCTCAAGCTATGCCTACCTTTGGGTGTGGGACACATTTTGCCAGTGGGTCAACAGTCTTGTCACTTGGCTATTCTTTGCCTGTGAGCAATTAAAGATCAACATTTATTGACAACGCACCCCGCTATATCAGATGCAAGCAGGGCCGTGATAGGGAATAGCAGTCTTTTAGGAGGGGCATGGAAGAAGGCTCTGGAAGTACAAAAATCAGTAAGCGGCAGGCTGCAGCCTTCATTTTGGCTTCACCAGCAACTTTCAGCATTCATCTGCCTGCACTTGCTGTTGTCCCCAAAGTATTCAAATTTATTTCATTATGCTTCTTTTTCCTAAACACTTATTTTCTCTGCCAGCACACTTTTTGGTTTTATTAGCACAATTTTCTAAACATAACAGCCTGAGCTGAGAGAAGATGCCACAAAAAAGGGCTGCAGCAGGCGGGGGATGTGACCTGTGGCCCTAAGATGTAGTCCTGGACCTAGTTTCAGGGCAAAAATATGGGGAAAGTAGGCGGCAGAGAGAGAGAAAGAAAGAAAGGAGGTAGCCCCACCTACCTTTGACTCTGGGTCCCACGTGCTGTTGGAATGTGGCCCCTGGCAGACTATTTCTGCCTGGGAATGTGGTCCCCAACAGAAAAGCTGACCTAATCCTGAGATAGAGAATGACAGCATCTGATGGTAGCAACTTACAAGGTAGAGCCATAAACAAGCCAAGCCACTGAATGCAGCAAAATGCACTAGCTTAAGATTCTGTTTGGAGACAGAAGCAGAAGATAGAAGCGAGCGATAGAATAGGACAAAACTCCCTAGCACCTTCGTTATTTCCAGGATCGCAGGTACATTTTTCACTCAGGAAGTCCAGATAAGACAGCAGACCTACTGATTCCTAATATAGTTACTAGGTGCCATAGCAGAACCATCCCAGTCCAACAGCCTGTGTCAATCCTGAGCAATAAACGTGAGCTTTAAGGGAGAAAGAGAGGCTTTGGGTTTTTTTAACGGAGATACTCTAACAAGAAAGAAGGGTCTTGTTGCAAAGCCCAAGCTGACCTACTTCTCCTCTCCCCCAACAGTCTTTTGAGTGGTCCAAACATCTTGAGATCATGGCTTGTCCATCATGGAGTCTGCCAGACATGTTGTGCCGCCAGGAACACACAACAAAATTTGCTGGAATGCCTATAAGGCCAATCATCACTTAAAGGGGACTAAAGGACGTAAGTCCATAAACTTAAGACATCACTAATAAAACTTGGTAGAAGGGACAGCACACAAGCCTCCAATTTCTGGCTGTGCATGTCCTGTGAAAGAAGATGGTTCTGGACTCTGGATCATCGTCCAACAAAAGGCTCCTGTCCTTGGAGTCAGCGGCCAAATCCACTTTCACATGATATATTTTAAGCACTAAGCTACCACTATAAATAATCACAGCCCCTCCCAAATAATTGTGGGAGCTCTATGATGGGAATAGGCTTCTCCTACAACTCTCAGCATCCTGAATGAATTACAGCTCCCATAATTCTTTGAGGGAAGCCACAACTTTTTAAAATGGTAACAGTGGTTTAAAAGTATGGAATGAATGTGGCCTCGGCTCAAAAGAACCTTGGTATAAAGGTCAAGGCAGCAATCTTACTTGATTGCAAACCAATTAGAGTTATTGCTATTGACTTCAGCAGGAACAAGAGATGTGTCCCCAAGCTGGCAAACACCTTACAGAGCATCAGAGAAGGGTGAACGTTGTCGTAGGAATCTGCATGACAGATAATGCAGAAGCTACTTTATGATACAAAATCTTGAAAATATGACCTTTAATGTTAAGAGAAGAGAAACCTCCTAGTTCTCAAAGTACAGAGAAAAGATTAGGAGCGCCTAGGCAGACTTTCTGGCTACCAGAGAGTAATAAAATGGTGGCTGCTATGCTCTGCCTGCAAATGTGGAAGTTGGTACTGAGTACAAAATTTAGCACCCTAAAAAATTAAGTTTAATTTTTTTTTAAAAAAAGGAACACCTTTCCAGCTGATGCCTGGCAAAATTTCACAATATGGAAGAGAAAACAAGGGATTCAGTCTGGTGGCTCTTTGCCCTTCCTCAAAACTAGGAAAAGTAGACTAAATTGTGCAAGACAAATATGCAAGTTTGCACAACTACTTTGCACAGAATTGTGGGCTTGCTTTATTTAAAGCCAGAGCACCAATAGCTCTAGGACTAATTCCTTCACTCACAACCCATCTGTCACCCACTGTCTCAAGAGGCAAAGACGTCCCTTTACTGCCAATGATAAAGGAACTAGACCAAAAGTTAAAATCCCAAAACAAAACAGAAACATGAAATTTGGGAAGTTGGATCTTTCCCTCACAAGTTGAGAAACCAAACAGCAATGTGGGAAATCCATGACTGGGTTATTCCAACCAATCCTCTGCCAAACATCAGATCCAAAACTCAGAATGAAGTTCTCTATCAGGGGTGGCTAGATGTGGCTGAACTTCCATCATCCCTGACTACTGGCTGTGCTGCCTGGAGCTCCAGATGTTGCAGGTGGTGTCCAACAACTGGAAAGAATTGTGTTGGCTACCTCTGGTATATGAAATTGAAATGGTTTGGCTGGAGGACATGGGTTTTGTTCTTTCCCATGCTATTGACTGAGGTTGCTCAGAACTGCAACTTTTCCTATGACACCTGGCTTAGGATTCAGCTATTGAGTCTTGTCAGCAGAAGCCTTGAACAAGGACTTCACCCTGCCCCCAACTCTCCTCCCCCTGCCCCTCCAATTGGTTCAGGGTTTTTGAGGGGGGGGGGACGCCAGGAACTGTGCTCAGGATTGTCCCGTCTTGCAAGCCAAAATGCTTGTGTTGGCAGAATGATCAGAAGGGCAAGATGTTCAATTCCTCCCCTGGAGTCTTATAAATGTGTTGGGCTTAGTTTTCTGCCCTGCCTCTGGCCTGAAGAGAAAAATAAGTTTTAAAACATTTGCTTGCTTCCTTATCAGACTTACTGGGTAGAAATGAGACCCAGATTGTTCTATCAACCCAGCAAGCAGGTTGGCTTCATCTGCCACTCATCCACTTTAGGGAATGTGTTTTCACAATACATCCCAGAACTTACATTCCAAAGCACCTACACACAACCCAGCACCCCTCCCTCTCAGTTTCTCCCAAACTGTGTGGAACGTCATCCTTTCTCTTGCCCCAGGAATACATCAAGACAACAGACACTTGAAGCCAGATCTGTCACTCTCAATATGTCCAACCAAGTTTCCCTTTTAGCTAAAAACAGAATTTAGGTGTATTGAGTCATTCACCTTGAGACTGCTTACAGACTCTAAGCAAAACCTTCAAGCACCCGAATAGAGTTTTAGGCCATAAGATCTCCCAGTCTGCCTTTGTGCAACAGCTTGTGTGCAGTATAAAACGAGTCACAATGGGCCTTTTGAAAGACACCTCCCCCCCCCTTTCCTTTGGCTCTTCCCATCCCTATAATCCCTCAGGATGGCCATAGCAAGCCTTCTGGTACAGCCCATTTGGGCCAATTGTGGCAACTTTGGGTAACGAGGAAGTCAGGAAAGAAACTGGAGGCCACTATGTAGAAGACAGGGCAGAAGCCACTGTAGAGTTTGCACTAAGGTTTCCTACAGACTACCTGGTTACCAAGGGAATGCAAAACAAGCAGCGGCTCTGTAGCCATTCTGAAGCAGAGGCCTTTGTTGACATAAAACCTGAGGGGAGGAGAGAGAAGAAAAGAGGCCCTGTCATACTCCCTAGTCGCGCGGGAGACCAAAAATGTCCTGCTCTCCACGTCTTTTGGGGTTATTTTCTGCGTTAATACTCCCTGGCCTCCTGTAACTGAGAGAGGTATTCTTCCTCCGAGGGGTTGTCAGCACACTGCTGCCCGTTATTCGGAGGTCGCACAGCGTGGTACCTGCTCCAGTCCCCTTTGCAGAGGATCCAGGGCAGCATATCGACCTTGTAGTGCAACTCGGGGGAGAACTCGGTGCTGATGAGGTTGGGGGCCCCAGCCCCCTTGCCCCGCGTGATCAGCCTGGCACTCTCGTCGTAGCAGCAGTGCTGCGCAGCCAGCGTGGTGCTGTCCAGGGAGAGCATGGAGCGCAGGCAGAAGCGGGCCGTGGGCTTGTAGATGTCCAGCCGCTCCTTGGGCCCGCTGGCATCTCGCCAGCGGAAGTTCTTGCCCTGCCGCTCGTCCCGCAGGTTGACGGCGCTGTAGACGGCTTCCAGCGGGTAGGAGCAGGGGCAGCTGGGCAGGTCCGACAACACTTTGCTCAGGTATTTGTTGAGGAAGTCGCTCTTGCAATTGAGCCACTTCTCACAGCTGTCCACATCTGAGGAAAAGGTACAGGGGGAAGAGAGAAATGGCCGTCAGACAAAACAACATGCCGTTGACATCTTATCTTGGGTGGTACTAAATCAGGAGCAGGGCATCACAGGGCCAGCGGCTGAATGTGACCCTCTAGGCCAGAGTTTCCCAAATGTGGGCCTCCAGCTACTGTTGGACTACAGCTCCCATCATCCCTAGCTACCAGGAGCAGTGATCAGGGATGATGGGAATTGTAGTCCAAAAAAACATCTGGAGATCCAAGTTGGAGAGACCTATTCTAGGCTTCCCTGTCCCCTTGGGACTCTTCCCAAGTCACATGCCCCGCTGGCCCCCGCTACGTGCCCTCAACTTGAGCGATTTTGCCGGACGGGAATGTGTCCCTGAATTGGGGCAATGCCTCTTGCTTGGATGAGTGCAGGATGGAGCAATGTGTGGGTGTGCATAAACCTCTGGAATGTAGCCTACTGCACAAAGGGAAGAGACATATCCATTGTCCTGGCCACTTTTGGCAATATCCACACCCACCTCTGCTTTGGGACATGTGCAGCAGTGGAAAACAGCCCCTGGAAGGAGGCAATGCGTTTTTCAGGATGAAAAAGGTTCCCCATAGCAATGGCCTCCCCCACCCGCCTCCCAGCCCTCATTCCAGAGAGATCCTTTAAATGAGAGGTCCACAGTCTCTCTAATGGCTCTGCCCCTTCCATCCAGAGCAGCACAAAGCTTGGAAAAGGCAGCCCAGGGAGAGAAGCCGTGTGCTTTCGAAATGTGGCCTTAACCTGGGAAGGGAAAGCCTAGGCAGGAGCAAGTGAACACTTCAAAAGTGCAGGCCGTGTGTGACAGAGCGAGAGAGAGAGAAAGTGAGCGAGAGAATACAGGTGTGTGCATAAGAAAGTGAGACAACCTTAAGATTATGATCAACTCACTCGCTCAGCTCCTTGTGCAATTTCTTAGCGTAGTTGTGCTCATTTGGAATGTACTGACCTGAGTTTAGGATCTCTGTGGCATTCTCAGCTTCAAATGGTGTCTCTTCTGTGGCAAGAGACAGCTCCCCATCTGCTCCTTGAGGGAAGCACAGAAGCAAAAGGGTCAGGGGGGAACCACATGCCACTTAAAAGGTGTTACAGGAGCTGGGCTTCAATCTCCAACTCTGTATGGATTTCCTGTCCACAACTCCCAGGCCAAAATGTGACACAGATAGACACAGACACACACATACAGGCCCAAAGTTTGCTTTTGACCCACAACACACTGAGTGGGCTTTCAGTTGATGGCCTTTATATATCAAATGTGTCAGAGAAAAGAAAGGAGTTACTGAGTTGATTATCAGGATGGGGAAAAAATGGTTTTCTGAAAGCAAGAATGGATAACCTGTGGCTGTTTCAGTTATTGCTAAACAACAACTCCCATCATGCCTGACTGCGAATGCTGGCTGGGGCTGATGGGAACTGAAGTCCAACAATATTTGGAGAGCCACCATTACTCTGAAACCAATTCCTCATGAAGAGGGACATCCCTTTTCACAAAGTTCTTCAGCAGTGAAATATACTCAGAGTTGAGAGTAGGACCAATCAGACTGCTGCATTTTGGATCCTATTCAACTCAGTACATAACAAGCAGCATTTGCATTTCGTGCAAGCAATGTAAAATAAGGGACAGGGTTGCACATAACCATTGATTTTGGTGACAGTACTCACCAGTACAGAGTACCTCACCTCTTTTATTGCAGCCGATGGCAGCCATTTTATCCTGGCAACCGCAGCACTTTTATCAACACACGAGAGCAACAATTGTCCTGTTTGAGAAACGCCTTCCATTTGTGCAGCACAACGTCCTTTCCCTCTCCTCTCCCCACACTCCCCCAGTCTGCTCCAGAGGGCTGGAGGGACCCCATGAGCAGATTTAAGGCACAGGCCACAGAGCAGGGAAGGAGAGGGAAAAGACACTCCTTTGCACAAGTGGAAATCATTGCACAAATGGAACATACAACCACGAGGAAAAGAATGGTGTTCTCAGCACCTGAGATGTCAGAATGGAAATGACCTTTTGCCAGAGAGTCAGACCACAAGCATCCCTATTGGAAACTCACCCCAGTCCTCTTGGGATGTTTGAAAATGGATTCTCTCAAAATATAGAGAGGTCACTCTCTTTACAGCTGAGAAAGCTGCAGTTAACTGCAGGAGCTTTGAAGAGGGAACAAGAGGCAGACAAGAAAACAAAGCAGGGGTGGAAGGGGAAAAGGCATACCAGGACAGCGGTGCAGGTCACAGGTCCTCGACTCAGTCGCAGTGCATGCGTAGCCACAAGACCGGGTTCTTTTCTGGTTGCCAGTGCCACAGGTTACAGTGCACGGAGACCAAGGGCTCCACTCCTCTTCATCTTCATAGTCTGGAGAACGTAAGAAAAAGGTCTCTCTCACACACATTTCTCCCCTATCACCCAGCAGCCTAGATCTCTCACCCAAACCTATATTGTGCAGCTAGCAATCCAGAAGAGGAGACTCGCGCGTGCCACCTGCTCACCTGCTTTTCCTGCCAGGCACTCCGCCCCACTTTTAAATGAAAGCTGTGATTCCCAGAATTTTGCACATTGTTCTGGTTTTGGCCATACAGTGCCTAAAATTTCAAGGGTTACCCTACCTAACAGCTCAAGATCTTTTTGGCCTGATTTGCAGTCACTTCATAGGTTATATTTTCCATTTCATGTTGCAAAATGCACACACATTATGCAATATGAAGGGCATAGCAAAAGTGTTTTTCCAATATACACAATTGTCACATTGATGTATCTACAATGGAAAAAGGGGACATGCAAATCTTCCTCTCCCCCCCCCCCTCTCACACACACTGCATAAAGAGTTAGTATCACCTAAAGCAGACCTTGCCCACCAACTTCACAAATGGATTTAAATTAGGAATTCTCAAGCATATGTACAGGAGAGAAAGCACAAATATGGAAGGATGCTTATTGGGATTGCTGGAATAATGCAGACATTTCAGTTGGATACATCCCAGATTTCCCCATAACAAATCAGCTGGACCACTCATCTTAACTGGAGAGGAACAGAGGAGATAATGAACTGAAAAGACCCTCTTGCTCTCTCCTGAAAATGCTCTCCTGCCCCTTAACAGTCAATGAGTTAATGCAGCTCTGTAGACCTACCAAGGGCAGGAAAGGAGGCCTCACCGTAATTATACTTCTCTTTGAAGATCCAGTTTTTCTGATGGGGCCACCGCTGGTCCCAGTCACCTCCTACTCCACTCAGCACTGTTTCTTCCTCATCATACTCTGAAGTGTAGTCATCCTCCTCCTCTTCGTCATCGTCTTCTTCTTCCCCCCTGCTCCTTATGTCCAAATTTTCCCCTTCCTCCCCTTCCTCCATGGGGTCCGTGTACTCCCAGAAAAGTGGCCAGAAGAGGTCTTTGTGGGACAGCCACTCAGAGGAGGTCAGAGACCAGTCATTGCTAGTTTCCTTCAGCAGGTCCATCTCCATCTCAGCCTGAGGATCATCCACGACCTCAATGGTCACCTGCAAGTAATAATGGCACTGGGTAAGAGGGTTTATGGGGCACCACCACTAAAGCACTGTGGGGTTCTTTTAAGAGCAACAGTAGATCCTATATTCATGTATTTGCCCATTTGAGCTTTCACCACTTTTCTCTCAGTTTAGTGCTGACCAAGACACTCACTCTTAAAGCTCTCCTTTACCCTGCTTTCTCAATGTCCAATAATTCTCCATGGAGCCCCATTATCAATCCAGCTAGGTCATGTCCCAAACCCTGCTTGCAAAACTGCTTTTCTTCTTAAGTGCATATAATAAGCCACTAAGGATACTAAAGAAAGCTGTTTTCAAAAGTCACGCACTGCATGGCACAAGTGTCTGTGACCATTTCAGGGGAGGGCAAGGTGGAAGTAGTTCTACCACTGTAAGCAAGAGTATATGCATGCTTATTTAGAAGTAAGTCACACTTAAGCTCTGTAGAGCCACATCAAAAGTAAGTGTGCTTAGGACCGCAGCACAAGATGAAGTTACCATTTTACAACAGAATCTTAGCGACTTTGCAAAGTACTGAACAAGACAAAGAAGCATATTGTGCTCATGGAGATTATGTAGGAAATTTGCAGTCATACCTAACAGTGCTACTTAGTGTGTGAAGGGGTTAAGGACCACAGAGTCCTAAATTACTAGAGTAGGCTCTATGACGTCACATTCACCCCTTCTCCAAGGAGGAAGGAAGGCCTGTTTCCTGTTCCTTTTTCTTTCTGCCACGCTGCACGGGTATGGCTCAACTTTACTCTGTCACATATATGTATCTGAGGCTGCTCTTGCTGTATATTTCTCAACTAAGAATAGTTACCTGCATTTTATCGTTTTTACTAAGGAAAATGCAAGTCTTGAAACCTAGTAAGTGTAAGTAAATCATTTTTAAACTTACCTTGCAGTCTGTTTTATTGAAAAAGGGAGGGGGGGAGGGTCAGCTGCCTTAAGGAGCTGGAATGCCCAAAGGAGTGTCTCCACCCGCGTCGCTCAGCACAGACATTGAGGTCCTCTTCCAAGGGTCTTCTGCTAGTTCCCTCACTGCGAGAAGCGAAGTTACAGGGAACCAGGCAGAGGGCCTTCTCGGTAGTGGCACCCTCCTTGGGGAATGCCCTCCTTTCAGATATCAGTAAGATTAAGATTTACGCAACTTTTAGAAGACATCTGAAGGCAGTCCTGTATCGGGAGGTTTTAAATACTTGTTTTTATTATGTTTTTAGATATGCTGTAAGCCGCCCGAGTGGCTGGGTAAACCCAGCCAGATGGGCAGGGTGTAAATAAAATAATAAAAAATAATAGTAATTATTATTATTATTATTATTATTATTATTATTATTATTATTATTATTTAATTGATTGGTTAAAAAGATGATAAAAAACCTATTCCTATGCTTCAATTAAATCTGCCTTACAATGAGATTTAAACTCTGCTATTGGGGCTCTCTATGCACAAGCTCTGCATTTCAAAAACAAGTACAAGCCGTTTTTCTTTGTGTTAAACCAATGGTGTTGGTTGCTCTGCCAAACCACACCCACTGGTGTGAATGAAATTTAGTGTGACATAGCAGTATATTGATCGAAAGGCGACTGTTCCATAATGCAACAGGTAACGCAGAACAAAAGAAGCGTTAGAAACTGGGACAGAAGTGCTAGCGTTATAGCTAGGAAAACTAATGCAATAATCCTCATGTTTGAAGGCCCCTCTTTTGATTTTAGTCTTTTTTGCATCAAACCCCTGAGACATGGGCATGTAGAAAGGCATTCTTGGCAACTGTTCTGCAACTATGGAATCTCCCTCCCTCCCTCTTCTGTCCATGCTCCAGGAGTCCAAGTCAAGACCAACTACCCCAAAGCACGGGTCAGTTCTAAGTGAACTACAGATGGTGCCACTTTTTGTTTTTTTGTTTTGTTTTTTTGTTTGTTTGTTCCGAGTCTAATCAATACAGCCCTAAGCCCATTGGCCTACCTGTATATTTGGATTCTGGGAACTCAGGTCCACGTTGGCTAAGCCTGGCAGGTTCTTCAAGTCCAGCACAAAGGGCGTGCTCTCCTCCTGGGTTGCGCCACCTGGCTGGAGTGATGCCAACTGGTTCCTTGCAGGATGTTGCAGTGGCCAACGGCGTTTCTGCCTGTGTGGCATGGCCCGTCCATTTCGCCTCAGGTTCCGGACCTTGTTAGACTGCGGCATTTCGTCTTCTTTGATTGAAGCCGTGTCGGACGAAGTAGAGATCTGGCAACAAGAGGCAGCGATAGAAGCATCATTAGAACCACTCTCCATTGCCTCATGAAAACTGAGATCTAGCTGCTTTCTTTTTCTCACACCAGGGGCAAGATAAGAGTGGGCACTAGGCATGTCAGCAACTTGCCCCATTAGATTAATGAGCTGTGAATGGGCCAGAATACTGGTCTGAGATATCAAACACACCATATTTAAGCATGCACATTCCTATACCTTGGGCTTACTTTGAACACCTACAGATAATTATGCTGGTGCATCTCACCTTGTTTTTGATCAGTCCTCCATGGCTCTTCAAAGAAGTGTGACTGGCCCAAGGTCACCCAGCAGCTGCATGTGGAGGAGCAGGGATTCGAACCCGGTTCACCAGATTACAAGTCCACTGCTCTTAACCACTACACCACACTGGCCAATTATTGGTTCTGGCATTGCCTTTCAACTAATAAACCTCTTTCAACACATGTAAACACTTGCATTGGAGTTAACCTAGAATTATTATTTTTAAGAAATTCACGACGGGATCACCCAGCTTTGAAAAACAAGGCCAATAAGCAGCTGAAGGGGCCTGAGCATCATGGTGGTAAGAGTAAGTAGGGGGCAGGATTAACACTTCCTACCTTGTGCCATTTTCCTTGACAAAAACAGCCTACAACAAGCTATATACCTTGCTATAGTTACGTGTAGGCTTTGCCTAACGAGGAAACAGCAGCAGGGGAGTGGGGAGTTGTATCTGCATCCAGAATATGGTATGGCAAAAAAGGGGCTAACTCCCCCCAACCCCTGCTCCCATACCTGGTACACATGCTCCACAGTACTCAGCATATCTGGACAGAACTGGCAAAGACTGGAACCCTAGAGAGATGCTGCCAGCCAGTGTAAACAGCACAGAGCTAGACTGACTCCATGATCTGAGCCTAAGGTACATTCCTGTGTTTGTATGTTTTGTCTAGTTTGCTGACTTCTATCATGTCACCTTCACTCTGATCTAAAAAGTACCAAACATTGCAACCTCCACTATAATGGAGCAAGCTGACATGGCTGTAAGTTTCAGAGTGGCGAAGAAACCAAGGCCCCAATATATTCCTCCGCCACACTGTTTGCACAAACCAACTGCCGTTCCTTTTCATGCATTCTGCATCCTTGCATAATAATGAAATTGCCACACTGGTACAACCCCCCCCATCCTAACCTCATTTTTGAAAAAATAATAATAAACGTATGAATTGGCAACAGCCTAGCAAATCCCTAGAAAAGATCTTCCTGTGCTCTAGGTACTTTAAACTCTTCACCAAGGAACTTCCAACTGTTCCCTCGTGCATCCTGCAGCCAGGAGCTATTTCCCAACGTGCTGGCCGAGTTCTCTGAGCCTGTTCCCTGTGTGCTTACTTCCTTTCACGGCAGGAGCCCAGAATGTAACTGCAAGATTAGGGGAAACAGGGATGCTCGCCTCCCCATATGGGATACGGAAGGGCGCTATTACCTGCAATTAGGGCTTGATGGCTTGGGAAGGACTCTTCCCCCTCCATCCCACTTTCATCCTGGTCGCTGGAGCACTTCAAAGGGAACTGGGGCTGGTCCTGACTCACATGAGCGCACACACAAGGCATCATCAATGGATTTACAAGGCCTACACATCAAAGGACCGAAGCCTGTCTTCCCCTCCCACAGTGAAAGGAAGAGAAAGCAGCGGGGAGATTGTTGGTCTCTTGGCTGTTTTATTTAGGAGAGGGGCTAAGCACTGACAAAAGGGCTGCAGTAACATCCGCCTCCCCCCTTTCATATATAAGGCTGAGGAAAGTGTGATCATACTAGACTGCTGGGATCGGGCCTTGTCTCTTGGATCTTTACCCCAGGACAATAAGAACAGTTGAGAACTGATGAGAACAGTTGCAAGATTTGCCATTTTTGACTAAGTTAACTGGTCCAAGACATTTTGCTGCCTGAGGTGATGGACAAGATGATGCCCCCTCCTGCCCAACGTACAGAATCCAACTGGGCTGGGCAAATTGAACCTTGCTTCAACATGGGCAGTGGGACAACATCCTCCACTCTACCTGAAGGCAGCAGGATACCTTAGGTGGCTCAGGGCAAGCGGCTGTTACTATCTACGGCATCTGCCACCTGATGCAGCTGCCTCACCCTGCCTAATGGTTGAGTCAGTCCTGCTGGTCAAAGAGAATATGCGAGAGAGAGAGAGAGAGAGAGAAAGAAAGAAAGAAAGAAAGAGAAAGAGAGAGAGACACATGTTACATCCATGGGCTTCAATTAAACTAAAGAGCTGTAAAGCCGCTAAAACAAAGATGCATGAAAAGTAGTATTAAGATGCATAAAACTTGAATGCAGCCTTGAAAGAAGACCTACATGCTGCTAGCTTTCAAAAATTGTCCCTAATACAACTGAACTATTGTTTGTGACACACCAATAGCCTGGAAGAAACAAAACACGCAGAAACAACACTCTTAGGAAACAGAACCCTTGCTTGGTCACCTAAAAACAATTCTTACTCGTCGACACATGGCTATCTTCATACCTGGTAAGAGGAACCATCATCTTTACGAATCATAGCAGCACTATTTTTTTCCATGAAAGCAAAAGATCTCTTCTTGTGATGCTCCCTTATCCATCTCCCGTCAGCCTTCTGAAGGACTTTGGCTCCCTGGAAAGCCAACTGCCCGCTGCCCAAATGCTTCTGTGCCTCTTCCTGCAATCCTTCACCTTTCTTGTGAAATCTCTGGCATAACCTCCTTGCCACAGCTGCAGGTATGGTGAACCTTTAGCACTCCAGATGTTGCTGGACTCCCAACTCCCACCTGTTAGGGATGAAGGGAGTTGTAGTCCCACAACATTAGGATGGTCTGACTGCATATAAACCAAATGAAATAATGCATATTCCTTCCTTGTGTGAACATTTCTACAGCCTTGGAATAGAGACCAGTCACACCAAATCTTTGTCATGTACTATGTACGTAAGCTCTACTTAGGCATTCAGTCTGTACATGGAATTTTTGTTGTGTAAGGGACAGCTGTCTCTTCCTGGGTTCACCACTACCAAATACCTCCCACGGGTTCCATACTCAGTGTTCTAAAATGGAAAGGAGGCTCCGCAAATACAGGAAGTGACCGCTGCAGACCTTTGCCCTTTGATATGTGGCATGCTAGGGCAGAAAAGGGGTCCTCAGGACATGCTGGATTCTCAGGTGTGAAAACAACAGGAAGGAGTCGTATTGTTCCATTGTGTTCATTTTGGTGCAATAGCTTCTGATTCCACTCCCTGTGATGAACAAGAGCGTCACAAAAGAGAACGAACATGATCCTGGGGTGGAAAGAATTCGTCTTAGAGGAAAGGGTTTTCTGACGATAACGTATCAGGTTGGAGGCATGGTCACAAAGGGCTGAAATAGTGGTCACTCTGCAGAGGGATGCCACGTTCACCTCACGATACTTGCCAGCATATTAGGGTAAATGTGATGCCTCAAAACTTGATAGACAATCTCTACATGGCTGACTCCTAAAGGAGCCTCTCCACCCCCACCGCTCAGCCTGGACACTGAGGTCCAGCTCCAAGGGCATTCTGACGTTCCCCTCACTGCAAGAAGTGAAGTTACAGGGAACAAGGCAGAGGGCCTTCTCCATAGTGGCACCCGCCCTGTGGAGCACCCTCCCATCAGATGTCAAGGAGGTAAAGAACTACACAACTTTCAAAGACACCTGAAGGCAGGCCTGTATTGGGAAGTTTTTTTATATTTAATGTTTGCTGTTCTTTGATTATGTTGGAAGTTTCCCAGAGTGGCTGGGGCAACCCAGTCAGATGAGCAGGGAATAAATAAAATTACTATTATTACTATTTGATTTAAGTCAGTGGCAGCCACCATGGTGCCTGGCAGACGTTGCTGAACTACAGCTCCCATCAGTCCTGATAAAACCAAAAATCTCTCCAGCCCTAGATAAGAAGCAGGTCCTTGGTGTGTCACCACTAAGTTGGCACTGTGCCCTTTTCGCCTTTAACTGGATTAATACAGTTCTGACCAACCACTGAGAACAGACCTTTCGGTGACTGGCCATCAAAAGGCCTCAATATTACTTTTAATTGTTTTGATCCAGGAGGCAGCTCCATACCCTCCACTGACCTTAGGAGCGGAAATGCTGCCCCCATGAGCTCTGTTCACACTTTCTGCCCTAGACCTTCTGATCTACACCATCCGAACAGACTAAAACATGGTTTTATTTCTTAAAATATAGCAGTGGCATGATCCACTAACTACTTTGGAGATGGGGCGCGTGGCCTTAAAACCACAGTGGAAAAAATCTACTGGAAGCTCACTGCAAGAGTAGCAGCAAAAGGGAAGGATTAAACGTGGCCCATGGGGAGCCAGACCTACAGAGGACACTAAGAAGTGAGTCCCTTGTGTGCCAGAAATTGAGAAGCACATTGACTAAATTCAAATATTTATTCGCGCTACTTAACCAAATAGAATGCCCCCCCAACCTCTCTACATCATCAAACTTCAAAGTCCACAACAAGAAACCCCAGGTTTTGAAAGCTGAAGCCGGATTCTTTGATAAATAAAGTGGGGTTTCATAGAAAGTAGGATTTTCATAGAATTGTAGAGTTGGAAGGGACCCCAAGGGCCATTTAGTCTGTGACATATTTGTTTATCGAAAGCTTTTTCTAACCTATCTTTCCAATAAAAATGCTCAAGGAGGTTCACAATGTAATAGAATAATATGGAATAGTAAGTTTGTTTGTGCAGCACAATGCTACACCTATTTATTCGAAAGTCAACTCTCTCTTTTTTTCTATAATTTTTATTAATTTTTCTGTTCTACATTTTAGAATATTCATTTAAGCAACCTTAAAATATCAATGACTTCCCTTCTTCTCTTTCCATGGTTCATTTTGCATAACATAAATCCCTGCATACTTACATAAACTAAACCATTCAGTATTCCATTATTACATCCATCAAAACTTTTTGACACTGTTGAATTTATCTTAATGCTGCCAATGTTGTGTACGTTTTCAAGTGTACACAATTTCCCACTATTTTTCAATAAACATTTTCCAATCTTCTTTAAACGTATGTATTCGGAAATCAACTCTCACAGAGTTTGATGAGACTTACTCCCTAGCAAAGAGACTTAGGATTGGTCCGCTGGTATCTGAATTGCTTCATGAAAAGAAGTCCTGAGTATCCAAAGAGACTGGATGTTGAAGTAGACTAGGACTGGAGAGACCCAGGTTAATACCATGAGAACCTAAGAGGAGTCCTGCAGGGTCAAGCCAAGGGCTCATCTAATTCAGCATCCTGTTCTCACAGTGGCCAACCAAATGCCAACAGGAAGCCTGCAAGCAGGAAGTGAGTGCAACAGCCCTCTCTCCTCCTGTGATTTCCAGGAACCGACATTCAGAGGCATTTGGCCTCCAACAGTGGGTGTAGAGCACAGCCATTGTGGGTATTAGCCATCAATAGCCTTGTCCCCCTTGAAACTGGCAGCTGCCTACCATGAATGTTGATCTGATAGCAATGTGTTCCCTTGTTCACAGTCGCTTAACTGGGGAACAGCTTTAGTGCAAGCAAGAGCAGAAGGTGGCTGATGTTGCCAAGCCCAATGCGATCATCAGTTGCAACGGAGATGTTATAACCATCAAAACAGAGAGCAGTTTAAAGAACACCGAGATTTCCTTCAAACTGGGGGAACGGTTTGATGAGACCACAGCAGATGACAGGAAAGTAAAGAGTATTGTAACATAAGACAATGGGTCGCTCAATCAGTTGCAGAAATGGGATGGCAAAGAGGCCACAATAAAAAGAAAAATAGAACATGGAAAGCTGGTTGTTGAGTGTGACGTGAACAACGAGAAAGCATGAAGATAGACTCCTTCCCCTGTGTGGTTAGTGGGACACAGAAGCAGGAGAGTTAGCTGGTTCGGGATGCAGAGCCCCACAAGGCAGCTGCTCTCTCCAAAGAACTGATATGTTATTGATAGAACCGTTCCAAAGAGCCTGTATACAGTATTCAACCTAAACATATGGTGACTATTCAATAAAGTGCTTAAAAAAAGAAAAAGCAAGAGCAGCAGCATGACTCACTGCCTCAGCTGATCACACTGCCACCTACAGTTGGAATGGAAGTATAACAGCTAACCCAGCTTCCACAACACTTTCATCTCGGTATCAAGTCCTGGGTGTCACCTAAGTCGAAGGTCACCTTTCCTCTACAGTGGTGCCCCGCAAGACGAACGCCTCGCAAGACGAAAAACCCGCTAGACGAAAGGGTTTTCTGTTTTTCGAGGCGCTTCGCAAGACGAATTTCCCTATGGGCTTGCTTCGCAAGACGAAAACGTCTTGCAAGTCTTGCGATTTTTTTCGCTCCCCCCCCTTTTCCTAAGCCGCTAAGCTGCTAATAGCCTTTTAGCCACTAAGCCGCTAAGCCTTTAATAGCCGCTAATCCGCTAAACTGCTAATCCGCTAATAGGGTTGCTTCGCAAGACGAAAAAACCGCTAGACGAAGAGATTCGCGGAACGGATTATTTTCGTCTTGCGAGGCACCACTGTATTTGGTTCTATAGCCAACTGTTATAGGGCAGAGTCATTTAGGTATCTGCCAATGCTGTCTCTTTGTTGTGACTGGAACATGCATTTATCTATGAGGATAACTAAAGTACCCATTGTTGCAACATTTCCTCCTTTGGATGCTTCCTTGATTCTCCATTTCAAGGTCTACCTACGCATTTTGATGAGCAGGGTGATAAGTACTAATTTTCTGAGGTCCTCTAAGTACTAATTTTCTGAGGTCCTGCACTGCCATCCACAGGGATTCAGGGGATGAATCTGCCCTTCTTCCATGTAAAGAGAAGCACCATTCCCAGAAGATCCTTCTGTAGCTTTCCTACAGTCGTTTAACTGGAGATAACCAAGTCCCATGGAAGATGGGAGGAATGTTGGAGAATTTGGGACAGATAATAGGAAGTATTCATTTTTATAAATAGATAAAAGGAAAGCTGAAGGGTGTTTGAACAAACTGGTTGCATAGTCTGCTAATTCATACAAGGGACCCGGACACCAACAGTATTAAAGAAATTTGGAGGAAGGACTTCAGCAAATAAATATCAGCTGACAAACTTGCTAGTTTGGAGTAAAAAGCCAATGTGCTCAGTGCCATCCCAAATAAGAGAGAATTCTATTGAGCTGGAAGAAATGTGGAACACTTGGATGCCTATTTTCATCACTGGTGGACTTCCCAGTATTAGGTGCATGAGCAAATATCAGCAATTAAGGGTGAAGAAATCATATCTGAACTGCTAACAACTGCTTAATCTGTTTGAAGGTCGCAATTCCTGCTTTTTTAGGAGCTAATAAGTTATCTGCTGGTGGCTGTGAGAGTGGAAATAATTAGATGGTGGCAGCTGCACTCAGTGGCGTAGCAGGTGTTGCTGGCACCCAGGGCAGGCAAGCCACTGACACCACCATTGCGTCCCCCCAAAGCCAAACAGGGCTGCGCTACACCACCTGCTTGCCCACCAACTGGTGTGGCCCTTGGCAGGTGAATCCCCACCAATGCCAGCAGAGATGAGATCATGCTGTGGTTGCCCCTTGCTGACCTCCGTGCCTCTGCACCTGCTGACTGTGGGCCTGAGCCGCTCTGCCACCTTCACCAGGGTGGGGATCCCCGTGGAAGCCAGTGCCTGTGTGGGGGCACCTGGTTGTGCCCCCTCATAATTTTGTGCCTGGGGCCATGGCCTCCCTGCTCCCCCACGCTATGCCACTGACTGCACCGTCAACCAATTGGGGGTTTCTGAGGGAATGGTGAACGGCACTGGCTGAGAAGCTTATGTATTCTCCATGTGTAGCTAGAGGACATGGAAATGTGAACAACTTTCATAAAACCTGGTATAAATTTACTGAATACAGTAAATTGAGTGAGTGAGTCAGAAACAGAGCATGCACAGATGCCTTGAAAAGTCTTTGCTGATTTAATTAGATGAGAAGGAAAGGCAGTAGGGGTCCTTGAGCGTTTAAATGTTTGGTAATCCACAGCCCTATCGTAACTTAATACTTTCAGACAAAAACAAATGTTCTTCTTGCATTCTACCACAACAAACTCTGCTTGGGTTAAAGTAGATATATTCCTGAGAGCCACCCTTTTTGTTGCTGACATGTCATGCTTTTTTTGGATTGCTGATTTTGTCCAACTGCAGTTCAAATAATACTTGTTGTGTTTGATGATTAGTAGAATTTCATTGCTGAAGTGTATATTATATTATTAGAGAGACATATTGCATACCTGTCAACTGCCCCCCCCCCAAAACAGGACATACTGTTCCATCCCCCCAGAGTAGAGGCCATTTTGGGTGTGTCGCTCTTTCTCAATTTCAGGCTGACATCTCGCCCCCCAAAAAATGTTTTTTCACGGCTGCATTTTTTGGTGCTGTGCCCCAAATAAGGTTTTTTTTGGGTCAGCAATCTTGTGCAGCGCCCCCCAATGCACATTTTGGTGTGCCATGCCTCCCCCCCAAGTGCAGTTTCCATTGTCCACAATCTCACATGAGTTACATGACTCACACAGGATTCCGACCTGGAAGATGGTGTTCTGGATTTGGGCCGCTTCCTGTTGAAGGGTACAATATTGTCAGTCTCCTCCCCTCTCCCTGATTCCAGTCTCTCTCTTCCCCACCCTCCCTGGAGAAATCCCACATCCTTTCCTGCTTCCACTCCCCTGGGACTTGTAGCATCAAAATTTCTGGAATTTTTCAACAATACTATGCTCACTAGGGGCAGAAATTGTTGCTTCCCAAAAACGTGCATTAAAAAGGTTTCACAGACATCATCAAGCAGCCTTTGCCTTCCCTGTGTTGCAACAACTTCAGCTGGGAAAGCCCTTTACGGCTGCAAAGGTTAGAAACTGCAGATCAAGTGCTCTCAATTTCCTGTACATGTGCACCCCAGTAACTGAAGAATGTAAGTTACACCACCTGCGCACAGTTGCTGGACAGAAAACCAGAAGGGGCGTGTCATGCAAACAGGATTGAAATACAGCTGCGGAGCACAAATTATGTGCTCCAAACAGAGTTGAAAAAGCAGGACATATATCTGAGTGTCAAGTTCCTTGCAGAAACCTCCAGGGGATTCCCCCATCTATACATCCAGGGAGAGAAAGTCGCTAAGCTGTCTCATTTGACAGAGGATAGATTTAAGGAGCAGCTGGCTTGGCCAAGCAATGCAGCCACAACTCTGTCAAATGGGGTGGAGGGGGAGGAGAGGGAAGGCAGCGAGAAGCAGATGTGAGCTGAAGACATCTGTGCGGCCTCTTATCTTGGGAAAGACGTTACACAGAGGCCTGCACCTGGTGCCCTCTGGGTTATGACACTCCATGTGCCACTGCCTGTTGCCCGGAGAGCACCCAAAAGCCCGCCTGCTCCCTTCCTCCCCACCAGTTGGTCAAGACGGATGCTTGCCTAGGCCAGCAGCCTAGAAGGGCAGCAGAGCAGCTGGAGATAATTAGCAAAATATGAGCTGGGCCGAGGGTCCTTTTAGCCACGTTTGCTGTGCCGAATTGAACATGCACGGAGGAGTGAATGAATGAGCAAAGAGGAGCCGGAAAGGGCACAGTCACAAACAGTGGTCTCTGCACCTTTCACATTGGAACAGACATGTGCAGGAGTACATTTCAACCACAGTAATTCCTCTTTTGACATCTGTTGTTTCCCCCCTCCCCCTTTAAATTAGGTGCCATCACTTTTCCTGCTGCGGTCTCTGGGGCTTTGACAACTGCAGGCAAGACAGAAGTTCACCTCCATGATGATTATAAATCAGAAAATAAAAAAGTCAAAAGCAACCGGGTTTTTTGCCAGAAGCAGAAGGCGACTAGAAGAAAGCAACATCCAACCAAGAAACATGACTGTCAACAGAACATTTTAAGGTTTGTTGAGAACATTGTGCTGAGCTGCTGTCAGAATTGCACTTCTGTGATGTCACAACAGCCCCAGTCGATGGAGGTCTCTAAAACTGCTCCCACATTTATCTTAGGAATTTCTCCTTTGATTCCTAGTTACTGAGGCTTTAGGTGGGCGAGAAAATCTGCAAAGTACTTTTTGTTGTTGCTTCAGATCAGCTCTTTGTTTTCATTTGACCTCTCATTCATTTCTTCCACCACACTGCAACCTAAAACAGCCCGCCTAGGGTGTGGGGAAGGGTTAAGAATATATCAGCTCTTCAAACATGTGCCTCTGAGGGAAACTCTTTGATTCCCCTGATAGAAAAGTCAACAGACTTATTTGTCCAGAGAAACTGGATGAAGTATCTCCATCCCAATGAATCCCATCTCCTCTCAGCTGGCTCCCCGCTGTCTCAGACCTTTCTTGCCCCACCACAAAAGCTGCCCCCCCCCCATTTTGAGTAAGATAATTTGTAACTTCTCAAAACAGAAGCTTGCTATCGAAGGATAAAGCACCTTCCTTTGCACAATAAGCCCTCTTCGGCCAGATGCTGTTTCCGTGCATGTTTTGTGCCTGCAAACCCGACCTCAAGCCAAGGACAAAGCAGGGGGCCAGGGCACTTAATTGCTGAAGTAATGAAAAGGTAAAAAAGCACATCTAGAGAAATAGTGACTCCCCCCTGGGTGGGGCAGACATTCCACACACAGAGGCAAAGCCAGCCTCCTCCATGCTCAGCCAAGGCACAAGAGCAGCTGCCCCCCCCAAAAAAACCCACACACCCCCTTGCCCCCACCTGGAGCCATCATTTACCCACTGTCTGTGACAGGACAATTATCTGCTGCCAAGACAAGGACAGACGTCAAGAAGGGAGAGAATGACGCCCGTAGGTCAGGAATAAGCAGCAGGAGACAGATGGGCTCCGGAGAAGGGAATCGCCTGCCTTCATCCCTGGCCACAAAATTGAAGAGAAAATAAACCTTACAGGGACAGTCAGGGCAGGGATGACGCTGAAAGGAACGCGTCCCAGCAGCGGCTCTGATGGGAAGCCTCGTAAAACATCTACTTTGTCTAATGCCTTTGTCAAAGTTATTCTGTCCGGTGTTAACTTCCAGTAGCTATGGGCGATGCAATGCTCAAGAGGCCTTGGTCCAATGTGGAACACTCACAACCCCACAACATCAGACTCTGTGTAGCATCAGACTCCTAAGTGCCCCGAATGTCACCGTACTCTTTTGTTGGCAAATTATATTGTGAACTGCTGAGAAACACAGTAAATTTAGACCCTGGACTTAATGGAAGGGGCTCCTTATTAGATGGCCCTGAGTTGTTGGTTAGAGCCTGGTGCTGAGAACACCAAGGTTGGAGGTTTATCCTTGTATGGGACAGCTGCATATTCCTGCACTGCAGGGAGTTAGACTACATGATCCTCAGGGCGCCACCGTTCTATGATTCTATGCTTACTCTTCAGTTGTGAAGCACACACAATTCACTTTTCTCTTCTTTCCACCTCTTGAATGCCGTTCCATGCTTTGCAACTGCTTCTACAATCCTGCTCTGCCTGAGCAAAAAGCCAAACAAAAACACAGTTGACTTGGAAAAATACAAAACTGCCTTACTTCAAGTCGGATCATTGGCCCTGCTAGCTCAATAGTGTGGACACTGACAGAGTACATTCGCCTGGAAATGTCAAGGACTGAATCTGGGATCCTTACAAGAAAAGCAGATGTTCTACTGCAGAGCTACAGCCCATTCCTCTATTCTATTGGGAATAAGGACAATTCCATTGTATAAAAGAATAATATATACTTTGCAATAAAATAATAAACAGAGCATCCTGTTACTAGAGCAGAGTATAAATTTAACAGATAAAGAAAACTATTCATGAAATACGTTAGTGTGCACATACAAGGTAGCTTTCTTTCTCTCACACAGACTCCTATGACAAATGTAGCTACCAATCCTAACTACATCCAGACACTGACTGCCTATAAACTGATTAGAACAAATCATAAAAGATCTCTGTCAAAAAGAAAAAAAATCCCTGAACCTATGGAATTAATTGCCACAAGATGTTGAAATATGTGCATGATTGGCGTAACAAAAAATTAAATATGCAGAGGTATATGTCAATGGCTATAGCCACCACATTCAGAGCCAATATTACACAATTATATCTACATATGTGGATATAATTGCCCTGGGTATAAATGTGATGTGATCCTTCCAAAGGCAATTTTATCATTCGCTGTCAGAACAGAAAATGCCAAGCTAGACAGATTGCTGGCTTCATCTCCCATGGCAATGTCCCTATCAAACCCAGCAACCCACAAGCAAAGAGGAGCTCCCAGGTAATCCCACAACCTAGAATGGTTGGTCAGAGAACCAATTATGACACCTTGAAGGAAAGGTAGGCTACAGATGTAATAAAACAAGGCTCAGGTGTTACTGGGACAACAACCACTGAGGAGCGAGGATTGTGCGGGACAGCTACCCTTGAAACAAAGTGCTCTTGGTGCTAAGTACATCGAAAGATGTATGCCACGAAGTCAACAGACATGTGATTGCAAACACACGTGCTAACAGGCAGATACACTTATTAGGGGCCTTTGAATGGCTGCAGCTCCTTTTTTGAGTGCACACTCCTTGGCAATCCTGCATTTGTGTTTGCCCTGAGTAATGTGTGAAATGACCTGTGCAACTCAGCTGCAATTGCAAAAGGGGGGAAAAGAAGTTTCCACTTTCATAATGTTCTATCTCCACGGTTGGAAGCAATATGCATCTGAAAGCCAGTAGTGGGAATCAGAAGTGGGGAGAGAGCACTGTTGCACTCACGTTGAGCTTTGGGGCTTCCCATAAGTATCTGGCTGACCAGAGCGAGATAAGGATGCTGGACAAGATAGACCAGTGTCCTGATTCAGCTGGCTCTGATGTTCCAGAAAAACATTACGAATGCAGCAATGGATGCAGTTATTATTTCCTAGGCATAATCCTGCTGATGCCATCCTTGGTGCAACAAGAGGGTGCTTTCAACAGAATGGCTAAAACAGTAACTACCCCAGCCTCCAATGCTTCACCTAACTGGTATCAATTATTTCAGAATGTAGCCAAGGCCATCAGCAAGAATGACACCTGCCTATGGAGATGAAGGCTGCACCCAAAGCCATAAAGTTAGTACTATTTATTTACACAGTTAGAGGAGATAGAAACTTATTGTCTAGAGCAAGGGGCCATCTGTGTAAGCGCTGGACTTTAACCCAAGTGCTCCCTGCTGAATTTTGGGAATTCACACTGAAGCTCACATTTACATTTAAGAGACAATGCTTTGCCACATTGCTCTCAAGAAATGCTGTACTTGCTGGTGTGCTTTCACTTTTAAAACTGACCAGATTCCGAAGCAGCCTTTTGGGTTTGAGCAAATGCTTAAAGTTAGAAGTACAGTGGCCCTGTGAGTCTCAAACACCACATAAGATCACAACCTGCTGCTCCATGTTCCAGCTCCATGCTTGCTTGGTTATGTAGTGACTGCTGATTTGAAAACCTCCCACTTTTACTAGAAAGGATGCATACATGGGAAGGGTGAGGAAATCCATCACCTTTTCCAGCATTGGAGATTGTGGCGGGAAAAAATGTTAATGGAACACTAAACTGTGTAGTGTTGACTATATGCACAATGTACAAAATTGGTTGTGCAAATGTAAATTGGATCAATAAAGGGAAGGGGAGGCATCACTTCTATCATTTTAGTGACTACCTGCCTTCAGATCACAGAAGTCAGCACTGACCTGGGTTTAAAGACCCTGGACCTCGCAGAGTTTATTGGCTGTCAAGAGACGAAGGGGAGTCAAGCTGGAGTAACAATGTCATCTAAGTAAGGCCCTCCTACTCTCCAAGCGGCAATGCATTGCTTCCACTCACCTCTACCAACTTATAGTTCCTTTCCTTCGGACTGTGGTTGCGCTGTTTCCTCAAGGGCAGCCCTTTCGCCGCATCGAGGCAAGTCGTCAGAAACACGAAGCTAAGGATAAGCACAATTTTCCCTCCGATCTTAGACATCTCTTCCTCCCAACTCCACCGCGCCTCCTTGCCAAGCACACACACTACTCACAAGGCGGGCAGCGCGCACCAATAATCCAACCTCGCCGGTCTCGCAAAAAAACAACCAACCAACCAACCAACCAACCCAGACCCTGAAGGAGGAGAACGGAGAAGACAGATGAGGGAAAAAAACCAAAAAACCAAAAAACCCCCAAGCGAGAGCAATCCTTTTTTCAGCCTTCTGCTTCGAGACTGCGTCTCTGGAAAGGTCCAGAGAAGCAGAGTAGCTCCAGAGTGGGCGCGAGAGAAAAGATTAGGAGAGGGAAGGACTCTCCCTCCCTCCCTCTCTCTCCCTCCCTCCCTCTCTCTCTCCTACACGCGCACGCACGGCGCCCCCCGCCCCGCGGCTCGCGTTTCCACTGTCCCTCTGATCTCTCTTGCAGTTTGCTGAGCACGTTTTAATGTACTCGCCCTTGCTGGTGGTGGCCCGGCCAAGGATGCTGGAGAGGAACTAGGGAGAAAGCGAGGAGGAGGAGGAGGAGGAGGAGGAGGACCCGAGATGTGGAAGAGAGGAGAGCCGACGGGGAGTGTGTGTGAGGGGGGGGGCCGATTCCCTTCTTTCACTCGCGGTCCCCCCTTTCGACAATCCTTTGCGCAATCCGGCGTCTCCTCCTTCCGCGCCCGGTCCCCGGAGCCCCTTGAAACAACTCCGGAGCGCGCGGCGCGCTGATCCCGCCGAGCCGCTCCCCTCCTTCCTCCAGGGGCCACAAGCCGCTGCCTTTGGCGCCGCGGGAAAGAGTCGTCCTCCCTTCCGCAGAGCTCCCGCTTCCAGTCTCCGCCGCCGGCTCCATGCACCCGGGATCCTCTCGGCGACGTTGGCGCTGTCGTCGCCGCCGCCTCAGCCCCGAACGGGAGGAGCCCGAGTCTCGCCGCTTCCCCTTCCCGCCGCTCGGCGCCGCTTCGCCTCAGCCAGCCGCTCCTCGGCCCGCCGCCGCCGCCGCCGCCGCCGCATGTCCCAGGTTACCTCGGCTGCGGCTGGCGTCGCGGCAAAGGGCTGCACTCGGGCCGCGGACGAGGCGCCTCTCGTGGAGCTGGCATTTTGCGGGGCGCGCTCGCTTGCTCCGGCTCTCCGCCCCCCGCCCGGCTCCGCAGGCGAAGGACTCTTTGTTCTGAAGGCGCTCGGCTCTTTCGCTCGACGGCTCTTCGCAAAGTTTCCCCGGGGCCGAGGCGTCCCTTCGACGCCCGAAGTTGCGACTCCTCCGGCACGAGGCGCTTTGCCCCCGGCCCGGCCCAGAGCTCTGCGAGGCAACCCAGGTCGGTCCCCTTTGCTCCGCTGCTGCCGCCACCCGTCCTTCTTTCCCTGCGCAGACTCGTGCCAAGTGCCGGCCGCCCCTCGGCTCAGCTCCCTTTCATCTTGCCCGCCGCCCCTTTCTTCGCCAACGGCCTCTTCCTCCTCCTCCTGCTCCCGCCGAGATCAGACGGGCTCCGGGGCGCGGATCTGCCCCCTCTCGGATTTGGCAGCGCGCTCGCAGTCTCCTCCTCCTCCCGAGCCGGGCTTGCCTCTGCAGCTCGTTGCCCTTCCTACCGGGGAGGAAGCTTCCGCACTCGCCCCGCGGCTTTCCTCCGGCGCGCCTGCAGGATTCCTCCCCGCAGGCCGAATGAATGAACGAGCGGCCCGAGGGAAAGGAAGCGAAGCGCGGACTGCCAGCGCGCGCGGGCGGGCGGGCGCAGAAAGCGGCATGTTCTTCGTATCTGTATTGCAGGGAGATAGGGAAAGACGTGAAGAGGGAGCCGTGAAGCGAGTTCGAAGGAAACATGTCGTATGCTATTTAGGAGCAACACCATAAATGAGCGCGGGGTGGCTGTTTCTGGGGGGAGGGGGGAACCCTGCTGTCTCTTAAGGCGGGTGCTTGGACGGGCCCGTTGTTTGTTTGTTTTTGCCTGGGGCTGATGGGAATTGTAGTCCAGACCAGCTGCAGGGCACCTGGTTAAGGGAAGGCTGTCCCTTTTTTCCCCCCAGTGGTAAAACAAGTTGCCTGTTAAAGCGACTCTTTTTGTAGACACGGGAAAAACCGAGCTGTCCATGACCCAGCCAAAAGGTTTGGAAATCTTCACTGTCTTCATCGTATGTCTCACATACTTTGCACCTATTCCTGCTCTACGTCTCCTCTTCGCCTGTGGGTCATTATTTACCTTCTTGGTAATATTGCCATGGTGCATCTGTCCCAGCGAAACTGAATGCCTTCACCTGCCCCAGCTGCAACCAAGCGTCGCTTGCTTCTCTCCAGCCACAGCAGGCGCTGTAACTCTCCCACAGTTTTGACTTCACCCCCAATGGCATATCTTCCATTGTCTCGAGAGAGAGAGAGAGAGAGACAGATGCCAGCAACGGTGGTATTACCACACTAAAGGCCACCTATAAACAACAGGATTTGTAATAGGAACAAGTAGACACACAGCAAGGTATTGGCTTCTTAAACTTTTATTCTAGTGAAGCTTCCTAATTAAGACAGAATAAGTAAAAGTTGAAGAGCATTGGGGCACTCACATCTCATAGGCATCTGGTTAGCCAACAGATGCTGGACTAAGATGGGTTTTTGGCCTGATGCAACAGGGCTCTTCATATAAGCGTCCTGAACCGGACAAAACTAAAGCAAGATTAAGAAATAAAACAGGAAAGCAACATAACCATGGCAAAAGATTATTGTCCTAGGGACAAACCACACTGCAAGCCAAGGGGCACCCACTCCTGTTAAAACATATACACAAAATATAGCCAGGGGAGTCCTATAAGAGCTTGGTTCAACCTAATCATTTTACCAGTGTTTTCTTCACGTTTTAAGAATCATGCACCCACAGGGCAAGGGTGTTCTTGTACAGGACTTGAAACTACTTTTTAAGGGTAAAAAGGGAGCAGACAAACCTGTGCAGGAGGAATAGCCCATTTCTTTGTTCTTTGGGGTCAAAAGCCTACTTTGGCACATGCATGGAACCATGTCAATGCTCCGAAGGCTTCGCAGGTGCAAGGCATGGACGCGTAGGTGCAAAGCCATACAAAAACAGAAGCCACCCAGTGGTGCAGGGTGGTAATGCACCCTTACTGTAAGAAACCCAAGATGCATCACTGCGAAGAAGTCTGGTTTGCACGCTGGGGCGAACCTGTATCACATATGCTTAATTGTAAAGGTTATGTTAATCAACAAAAGGGTACTGGGGAGACTTGTATCTTTCCGCCAGCCATTCCCAGTAAAAAGAAAACAAGAGCCAGTCCCACCCCGATCCCTCAGCTTTCACCTTATACCAAGCAAACCTCTCCAAGTCAGTCGATGCTAGTCAATGGTCCACAGCAGAGGTTCTCAAGCTTATTTGGAAACCCAGCCAGATGGGCGGGGTATAAATAATAAATTATTATTACTGCCCCCTTTTCAGGAAAAAAACCTCAGTGCCCCCCCTGGAAATCTACCTTCATTAAGCAAACAGAAAGTTGCAGTGACAAATCTGCCTTCTTTTATATACAGTGGTACCTTGGGTTAAGTACTTAATTCGTTCCGGAGGTCTGTTCTTAACCCGAAACTGTTCTTAACCTGAAGCACCACTTTAGCTAATGGGGCCTCCTGCTGCTGCCGCGCCGCCGGAGCACGATTTCTGTTCTCATCCTGAAGCAAAGTTCTTAACCTGAAGCACTATTTCTGGGTTAGCGGAGTCTGTAACCTGAAGCGTATGTAACCTGAAGCGTATGTAACCCGAGGTACCACTGTATCTATATTTCTGCCTATGTTTTACAAGAAAGATATTGTAAAAACCCATGGGGCGGACCGAAGTGAAGCCTGCCGGCTCAGTCTGATCCACCCCAGGGCCACAGCATGCCTGCCATTGTCCAAATAAGCAGGCCAGCTGCAATCCACTTCCCAGGCCTGACTGAAGCCTGGGAAAACCCCTCGTCTCCAGCACGACAGCAGGATCCAGGGGAGGCCACGTCACCATCCTGCAAGTGTTGTTACACAACAGATGAAATATGTATGAATGGTTTTTCAAAATTTTATTCTCTTTATGCTTCCACTGCCCTTATTTTTATTCAATGCTCCACAATTGCAACCAAGGCTATTACTGCCCCCCTGGATTGTTCCAGCACCCCCCAGGGGGTAGTACTGTCCATTTTGGGAAACACTGGCCCAGAGTATTGTCAAGCATATACAGTACTCCTAATAACTTCAAGAGCAACACACTCCTCTCACAACGGCCACGTAATGTTCACTCCACACTTGCAAGCAATTCACCCTTCATTGTGGCAGCATGTAGACTTGGGAACTCCTTGCCCATTGATATTAGACAGGCCTACCTTCACCATATTGTTTTTGATGCCTGCTAAAAATTGTTTTCGTGCTGACCTGTTTTTAATGTTGGCTTTCACTGTTGCTTTTTAAAGATTCAAAAGATTGTTCTATTATGCAAACCATTTAGAGGTTGCTGTCAACTAAGCTGTATTTAAATAAACTTCGTTAAATAAAATGCTCACACAAAATATTGGTGAATTCTTTATTAAGCAGAACATAGCTAGATTTTGTCAAACAGTTTCTCTCCGCTTAACATGCATTGTTACTTAAAAGCCAATGTAGGATCTGCTTCTCTTCTTCCTCCCTACCCACATGGTACCCAACTTCGTGTTAATTGTTCAAGGTGTAAAAAAAGTCATGTCTGGAAGGGAAGTATTTTGGGGGGAGGTAATTAAAAATGTCATTTAAAATTTAATATCTACAAAAAAATCTAGGCTATATGTACATTATTACCAACAGAGGCATAGGAGCACAGTGCAATGTAAGACTTAGAACTTGTGGCTTCGAGGGCAAGTCTAGGGCTATAAAAATATGGGCCACCATTAGCTTAGAGACCAATAAATTAGCCTTGAGCTTCAGGCTCCATATAGTAGGTCCTGCCTCCACTTTCCTCCTAAATCTGACCACCTCTATAGTTGCACATAAATGCAGGAGATACTTTTAGGGCAGGGGTTGCTGAAATACTGGCCAGGGTCGGCACATTTGGCAAATGGACAACACAGGGAAGGTTTGCATATTTCAGTGCACTTTTGTTTGTGGAAAGTGTTTTGGTAGTCATGTCACTTCTTGGCACATCCCAGCTGCTCCAGAAACACACTTGCCAGCTGCCATAGATAAATAAGTTAAGTTTTCCATTAGATCATTAGCTTTACAGCAGCCCTGTAAAAAAAAAATCCATTTGATCAAGTCAAACGCAACACAGAGGGGCAAGAGTAGCTCTTAAACCCGGCATGGGCCCTTTCAACCTTTTTCACAAACAAACAGAGCTCAAAGCAGCAAATCTAAAAATCACACCATCAAATGGAGAGTAAGACCACAAGAATGCTTCATATTATAAACCTCCCAGGATGTATGTTAACAAGCAAATTTCCCACATTCGTTCTGATATGATGAAGCCAGCCCAATGTAAATCACATTAAGATTTAAATGATGGAACATTCGTTTCACCCTCAATGAGGTGACCGTCGGTATTTACTGCTTTGGGGAGAAAGTATAAGCCCCTTGATGAAATATACCAACTATCACCATGAAGGTGCATTATTTTAATCTTTTCTGTGGAAATTGTCAAGTAGATAAGTGTGTGCAAGGTAAAACATTGTGTGTGAACCTACAACTCTGGGAAACTGGGATAAGAATTAGCTGTCATCCTACACCACTTTTAGCTTGATAGACTGACCTATCTACATGTGAACAGACACTGTATCATCTTAAATTACTAAATGGAAGAGAATATCTGAAAACAATTTCTGTTCTTTGGATAAGTTTAAGTTGTGCCAAGCACCAAAACATTTTAAAGTTGGGTTTTTTAAATAAAAAAAAAGAATAGCATTAAGCCTAATTAATATTTCTCCCATTGCCCCCCAATGCAAACACAGGAAGTTTGCATCGCTACTGCAGACACTGCAGAGATTTCCACTTTCCTTTTCAGACATTAAAGTACAAAATGCACAACACAAGAAATCTCAAGCGTGCAAGTGCATCTTTCAGCATAAGCATCCTTTAAAATATCCACCAGCAGGAACCTGAGCATTTCCCAATTATGTGCATTTGGAAAAGACAAGCACTGGAAAGACAATGTCTGTTTTCTCTGCAACACGCTGTGTCACATTGACTCTAGAACCTAGACCAGAGTACAAAGAATGTGGGGAGTGGGGGGTGGAACAACCTCTCAGGAAGTACATAAGCTACATGACTCAAACCCTCATTTTCAGCAAAAATAAAAACAATTAGTTTTTGGATGGTCCCATATATTTCAAACTCTGGTCCCAAGGCAACCAGACTCACAGCAGTAGGTAGCCTTCAAAGGCTCACCCCTGTTTTAAAAGTGAGGGCAGGGGTGGATAATCACCACGGAGGGGCAGCTGAGGAAAACCACAAGTTGCCAGGTGGATACATAGCCCTGTATGTTGCAATGTGGTATTTGGGGCACGAAGGAAAACAACTGCTAAATACACCAACTATATATCTTTGCAGGCCAATGTGGATTTGACCCCTGCAATGTTTGTTCCTTTCCCCTTGCTCTCTATGCTTGCCCTTGGGGGAGAAACACCTTCCCTCCAACATATTAAGGTTCAGAGACCAAACATACCCTGCCCCCCCCCACCACCAAAAGTGATCTTTCTTGGGTATTCCAGGTCTTTCTGTTTGTACGTAAAATTCAACATGCAAGAGCATGTCAGCTGCTACTGATAATGTGGGTTTCAGAGAAGCGTAAGGTTCAAGCTCGCTTGCTCCAACACAAGCAATCTGTTATTTGGTATAGTGAGGGCTGCGATGTTTCACTGTCCCCTTCTGGATAAGCTGTCTAGATTATGAAGCCAAGCAAGTCTGGAGTGCAATCTTGATATTTTGTAATATTCTCTTTGGCAAGAAATCAGTTCTTTCAGAAGAAGACCACCCAACGTCCTGCAATAAATACAATTTTACCTGCTTTTCCCAAAGATTGATCATACAGGCAACAAACAGCCCTTTCAAAACCTAGGGAAGTTGTTGTTCATGCCCATCAGCCATATCATACCACATTGTAGGTTGAGTGTGGGAACCGTAAGAATCCCCAAACCGATGCTATAATCTTTCCTGGAATGAGACAGCATTAGAATACAAGAGACATGCTGACACTGTGTCAAATAAATCTTATGTTAAATATCGGATGCTGGATATTCTGATATATTGGTCCCACCTGATACTGGCATCCAATTCTACCAAAGGATACAAAGCAAAAGAAAAACAGCAGATGAGGCATTTGTCTCCTGCGTTTTCCTTCTTCCCTACCCATCACCCAAAGCACACACAAAAACCTTTCCTGGGGAGTATCACGTTGTCCTCCTGTACAGTTTAAGTATTCAGTTCAGCTTTCAGACATACCACCTGACCTCATTCACCCAGCTTAGTTGTCTAGTTCCCCTTGAAGATGTTACTGAAGTACTTCTGATAATGCAATCGTGGAAAATGTTAACAAAAACATGCTTAAAAATGGCCTGCATTTATTTCATACACCCGCTTTCCCCTCAAAGTAGCTTTGTATCATCCTAAGACTGTGTGTGTGCACACACATGCACATGGCAGCATTCAGAATAGTTGATTTTTTTTTTAATGAAAGCTTTTCAGCTGTTGAACTAGCAGTCTTGCCAAACTGCATCCCCTGATGTTGGGATGAAGTCAGTTGAGTGCAAGGGCAGGCAGTTCCTTAGCTGAATCCCAAGGAATGGATTTTTAAACTATTGAATCCTTATATTTGGTCCTGTCTAGGGAAGGGAAATCCAGGTCATTGTTGGAACTCCCAACTCTTATCTATCAGCATGGTCAATGGCCAGAGATAATGGATGCGGTGGCCATATAACATCTAGAGGGCCACAGGTCCCACAGCAGTCCTGGTGTAAACTAGGTTAGGGCAGCACCACTTTTATGAATGTTGGAACAAACACCAAAATATCTTATCACTGCACTTGACATGTTTGCTGCGGAAGGCACTGCCTGCAACACCAATGCTTCCTGAAACAGCTATGCATGGTGCCGCCCGTAAGCAGTTTGATACAGAAACATAGGGTTGTCATTCCCAGTACTCTCAGTAATCCTGGGCAGAAGGTCTTAGGAATTATTAGGATATATAATATTATTATATCGTGATCTGGCATTGACACAGATGGAGGATGGTGGCAGGTCCCCAAAAGAAGCATAGTTGAGATCTAGTTGAAATGAAGACCACTATTTCCAGCAAAGCCAGTTTATAGTGAACACATTTCAAGTTATTTGTGGGATACCAATAATTTAGGTGAAATAGAAACTTTTAGATGCTATTTTGACTCTTTCCCACTTCCTGTGCATTTGGCTCTTGGTGCTAAGGCCACATGGCTCAGTATATACAGCATAAAATTATTTTTTTTTTACTGTTAAGTTTCAAAATATCTAACATGTTCAACACATGATCAAAAACTCCATGCCAGCATATGACTTGGAAACACAATTGCAAAATCTTAGTTCTGCCTTTGTTTCAGGCCTTGGCAAGTGGCACTGCACAATATTAGCAACTACAATCTGTTCTTTGGTCAAGTATTATTATTCGTTAATTCTGAATCAGACTTTGGAAATCCTTGCCCTGACCTAGCCGAAGTATTTGCCTTATTGAGAGGCTAAGCAGAGGCTCTTTAAGCAAGCTGGCAGATCTTCAGCTGCTCAGAATTTTCTACTGTTACGCATAATCCTTTGCAATAATTTACTGGAAATGTACAAGTGGGGAGGTTTCCTCCATGCAAAAAGTTTAAAAAATTACGTGGTTAAAGAGTATGAAGTTGAACCATGGATACTCTGACTTCATAATGCATATGTGTGAAAACAGCACACTGCACTTCTGCCAATGAACAGCCTATATATGATTTCTAGTAAATTAAATAATAGCCATTGTAACTGAATTCACTGGAAGACATAGTCAACGGCAACTATTTTCTTAGTTTAGTATGCTTCTGAGAATCAAATTCTCCAACACAATTTTTCTAAAAAGTGAACAAGGCATATTTCTTTTTTGCTTCCAAGGCTATTCTTAAATATTTTGAGGCAAATATCCAAAGATCAAAGTATTTTCATATTGTGCTAATAAAATGGCTGCTTCCACTCGCACAAAGAAACTCACCAGACTAATAGTCTCATTCCCACCCCACACCTTTGTGTATTTGGGAATTGCTCTTGATACACAGATTGCTACAAAAGCAACTTCAAAAAAATACATACACGTTGTAATGGGATTTTGCCTTGTGCTGCCTACCTTCTGTGGCCACAGCAAACACCTAATTGTTATCAATATAGCAAGAGCAATTCAAGTATCACAAAAGGCCCTCTGAGGAGGCAGACCATCAGCATTTAGGTTTCGAAGAGCTGCATCATTAGCTCTGCCAAAAAGTAGAGCAGGAATATGTGAAAGGAGGAAAAGGAAGGTGGTTTGGAATGCTACTCCCTCCCAATCTGGTTCTTCATCTGACCACACACACACACACACACACACACCCCAGAGCTAAAGGCAAACACTCATGAATCCAACAAGCAACACGAGAACTTATCCTGGAAACTGGAATTGTGGGGACACCTTGGAGCTGAAGGAATTCTATACAGGGAAAGGGAAATGTCCAGAAAGTTCTATCCTGCTCTGAAATGTTATTTGCTACTTACTATAATGAAGGAACACTTGGAACCCAGTTTGAAATATCAAGATGGATAAAGGCCCTGGGAGGATTCCTACTTTGACCCTTAAAGAACTGACTAACAGTCCTTAAGAGGCAAGTCAACCACCACTGTAATAATAAAGACCAAAAAAAAAAAAAAAAAAAAAAAAAAAAAGCACTATGTAAAGGGACAAGGAAAAGACTTTGGTTGATTATTTCATGTTAAATATATTCAAATTAGCTAGCTGTCAATGATTTCATCAGAAGCCTTAGCTGAATAAACTGGCTGGTCTTGGACTCTCAAGGAGGTTAGACTGTAGTCATGAAAAAGGAAACGTCGTGACAGAAGCATTGCAGCATCCTTAGCAATGCCCACCTTGCAGTGCGATGGGGAACACACTCACTGCCAACAGTGGCTGCCGCGATCTCATCGTGACAAACAAATAGGGAATCAGCATTTTAAAAATGTAAGCCAAACTCCTCCCTAGGGCAAGACCTTAAAGCAATAGGAAGAAAAGCCAGGTTTTGTTTTGCTTTTCACAACACACCAGTTCTAGCTGTTGTTGCCACTTCAGTTTTGTGAGTAAGAAGTCATTCTGTTTATGCTAAGCAGTCCGTCAGTGTTTGGTTCAAGAACCTTGGTCTTTGAGCCACACAGAGTTCTGAGGAGTGTGCCTTGTCTATCAAAAGACAGGGAGAGAACTCAGTCTTCAGTCTCTTCGTATGTTGTCTCGTCAAAAGGACGGTCAAGGAGAGGTACCAGTCGATGCCGGGAGTATTTCAACTGCAAGAGGTCTCCAACTTCATATATTTCCTTTAAAGCCTGGAAAAAGAGGAATATTAGGTGCTTTTTTTTTCTTTTTTAAGGATTGCTGCATGAAGAAAAAGTGGGGAAACACAATGGCTAGGATCTAAAGAGATGTTTTGTGCTCATGCAAGGGGATTGTACTAGCACAATTGATTTCATTTACCTTTCTGCTTTAATCCATGGCTACGGAATCCGTAGCCCCCCCCCCCATCAGATCCTAGATTTAAATTCCTATCAGCTCCAGCTAGCATGGCTAAGAGTCAGGGACCAGAAGAGTGCAGTATTCCAGAAACATATGGAGGGCCACAGGTGCCCCATGCTTGCTTTCGACAGCCAATCTCATGCTCTAAACTGCTTTTGAAACTCGCTTAGTTTCAAAAGGAGATCTGCATGCAGCCCAGGGGAGCGTTTCAGGCTGAGAAAACTCAAAACTTGGCTGCTGGCCTAAGTTTTCTTCTTGGTGTTTTTTTTTTTTTTTTTTAACATTTATCTCCAATATTCTGTTTCCTCTCCCTGGAGATGGTGAGCCTTCTAGAGCAGGCTTTTTTCTTTCTGTATGGCAATAAGAACATAGCTGATGGAATAATGAAGTACTAATTCTACCATTATTGAACATAACTGCAGTTCAATCCCAAGCTGTGCCTCATTTCTTTATTAAATTATATCCTGCCCGGGTATGGAGGCTGCCTTTAGCAGTGGCGGCAGCCATGGTGGTAGTGGGAGACAAATAAACATTTTTTTTGGGGGGGGGAATTAAAAATAAATAAATTATATCCTGCCCTTTGAAGCCCAAGGCAGCATAAACAAGTGATAAAACAATAAAAGCATCTTTCAAAATAATAATAAATGAAGTGGAACCTTTACACAAAACATAATGGCAAAGGCCAATGAAGTCATTGCATTTGTAGAACAACTTGCACTCACATAGCAGAACTTCCCTGTTCTCCTCACTCTGCACCTTCCCAAAGTCTACTCTGGCAGGTCATCTAACCCTCCTGAACAGATCTGGAGAGGTACCAGAGAGCAGAAGTTCCATGATTCCTATTGATATGAAGAAAGCTAACCAGGGCTAGATTTGCATGTGTAAGGAATGTGAGCTGAGTTCAATTCTGGTACTAAGGACAATTTCCCGGGTTCAGAATGTGCCTAGAGGCACCCTTGTTCTTTAATTCTAGCAAAATTATGCCTTTTGCACCTGGCTCTGGCTGGTAGACTTGGGGGTTCTAGTAAAAAACACAGAGTGGCTCTAACAACCCGAAGCTTGCCCAACCTGGTTTATACCTGCCACTAGTTCCAATGTGGATAGAACTTAAGTTTGCTGGTTTGCAAAAGCTTCTAAAGCTCTAGTAAGGAAAAACCAGTAGACACACAAAATTTCCTCCCTAGGTCGCATACATACGTTTATCTAAAGCACAAATCCTCACCCCTTCTTTTTCCGCAACTCTCTTTTATGAAGTCCATTCTTCTCCAGGAACATTGTTTGGCAAGTGTGAGGAAATAACAAGTCTCCTGCCCTACCCACAATTCGGTAGCTCTTATCCCCACACAACCTATGTGGCCCCAATAACTGACAACAGAAAGTGAATAAATGAGTGCCATATGCCAAGAAACCTCAAGGTTTGAGAAAGCGCCCCCCCCCGCCGCCCCAAACAGAGGCCACATAAGCTCTGAATTCAAGAGGGGCGGGGGGGGGGAAGGGTAGAAATTGCCAAACACTGTCTAATTGTGAGCATATTTTAAGCACAGCTTTAGCAAAAGGCAACATGTGGAAATAATTTGAGGTTGAATTTCTGTTGAAAGAGTCCGTTAACTGTTATTCTTGAACTCAGATTTAGGATTTTATTAATTTAAAACAAAGAGAAGCATGTGACTTGCAAAGACTACAAAGGAAATGGCATGGCTGAACTCTGACTTCAGGAAAGTGTAATATATTTTTCATCACTGAAAAGAAAGCACCAGCCCACAGGGATGCAAGTTACGAGAGGCTCTGCTCTGATCCAGGGCCAAAGTATTTTCAGGCAAGCAAGTTTTATTTATATTAGAGTTATACATTGTACCAGAGAACCATTGTCCATCATGTGGGTTGATTTAATAAGGAAGCATTACAAATATCAGGTTTTTAATTTTTTTTAAGAGACCTCCACACTCAACACAGAGTAGGTAGGGAGAGAAAAGGGAAAAAATGAGAAAAGATGTGCTCTCTTCAGCCAGTAAGAGGAAGGTACATGGACCAGTTCTGTAAGGTCTCTTTTTCGCCTTAGGAAAGCTGCTCCCACTTCCTACCTGTCAGCACTTGTGATCATTTAGAAAAGACAGTTCAGATCAATGTTCCAGCCATGCTCAAAATGCGGAACATTACCTATTCTGAAGGAAGAAAGGTTCATGTTTCCATAAATCAAGCTACTTTGGTATTCTTACCAGGGATTTAAGTAAAGTGATACAGCCTTCTTCTGTTCCAGTGTGGCACTACTCAGTGAGTGCTGTCTTAGTTTCAGGAATCCCATTTCCCACCTCAGTCCCTCAGAACCACAGCCCAACCCATTCAGCAGGGTCTCTTCACCCCTTGTGGAATATTTGGAGTGGGGGGTGATGCCAAGGTGACGAGGGGTGGGAAAATCAACTTCTGTCAGTCCTGTTACATATGGTCCTCTGAATTCAATCCATTTGGAGGACAGGTAGGTTTCTGAACAGGACCACCACTTTTTAAATAAAAATACTGTAACTTTTCAAACCTATGCAAACATACTAATGTATGAAACACAGGCATATTATGTACCTATAAGGGTCTTCAGAACTTCTTTGCATGGGCTGTGTTTTTCAATGACCCCAGGTGTAACGTTGATGCATATTCCCTCACTGCATTTCTTGTTTGGCACTATACTGCTAAAGATCCTGCATAGTTGTTTTAGAAATAAAACTCACTATTTTCATATAACTGTTTAGACATTAGAATGGCCTACAACAGGCATCCTTTGCCATAAAAGGAGTGGAGCTTATTGATCTCTTACTTACTGGGTCTGTTATTACTCAACTTTCAGATTTTTGGGCACCTGAATAAATGGAGGTATGTACCCTCCAAAATCCACTTCTTGCATTAAGATTTTCTGTAACAAATTTAATAAATAATAATATAAAAAGTCATTCATTTACTCTACAAAAGTAGTACACATTCAGCTCCACTTGCTTTCATGTTCTTCTCGTTGCTAATTCTTTTAATCCTGCAAATATGCAGCACCATTTTTTATTCCTGCACATTTTTATCCCATGTATACATACAAAGGTTAGGTAAGGCACCATGCATTCAGATCAGTAACTGTAAAGTTAATCTAAATTCAAACTAACAGATGGCAATATTTTTAGAATAGTTTCTGAAGTAAAAGAGAGGGGGGGAATTCTCAGCAGTTACTAAAAATTGTAGCAGCCTTTTGGCAATACATTAAAACACAGTGATGCTGTCCATATAGTCTGGTGTGTAAACACAAAGCACAATAAATTTTAAACATATCATTTAATTGTATTTAGCTCAACATGCTTATAAGCAAATTATGCAACCTCTTTCCAAATGCAGTGTCACAAAGTCAGAAATGTTGTCTAGAACATCTTCATACAGCTCTTCTCCTGTCAATCAACAGTTTAATAATACCGTGGCTGATTCAGAACAGGGCCTCTAGCGTCATACCAAGGGTCAGAATTTCCCCCCACTTAGACTTACAAACCAAAGCAGTCTAACTTAGGTTATGCAGTGCCCCGTTGCAATCATAAGAGAATGCAGTAACTTTAAAAACACCAGAATTAGGAGAACACTGGTCCAACCTAAGCACATGTCTCGTGATGTGCTGCTCCTGACCAGAAGATTTCTTTCATACTCAACTGCTAAGACTAGTTAAAAGATGACAGAGCAGGGACAAACTTGAATACTTACAATATCAAGTATCTCTTTGGTAAGCGCTGCAGACAGACAAAATCTGGCTCTGGATTCAATGATCGGAGTGGCAGGAAAACCCACGACCACAACGGCTATGTGCCTTTTCAACATCTCTCGTCCAAATGCACTGTGAAGGAAGCAAGACAAGATTAATGAAGCAGCAGCAGCAGCAATACAAGGCCTATGCTGCTTGGAGGCGGGGTGGGGGTAGGGGGGCTTTCGTGAAGAATGCCTGGGAGGCCACTGTTCTGACTGCTTGCCTTAGAAACACACAGCGCCTGCATACAAAGGTCTCTTTTGTTCAGTCCGGAGGTGGTCTTTCTAGAAAGGTTTCACTGTATTAAGTTCACACAAAGCTGAAAGATTCTATTTGGCAGGGGCTGGTCTTTTAGCAGGCTACTTCTAAATGGATTTGTAACTTAAACTTGAAAGTATCTTTGATAGAACACAGAAACTCCAGCTTTGGAGCTCACTCACCAAGAATTCCACCACCACCCCTCCCTTGCCAATTGCTATCTGAGCAGGCAGCTTGCACTGTGCAGAAATATCCAGGAATGCTCTGTGATTCCATGCAGTGAAAAAAAACAAGGCAAGTAGGATGTGGAACTGGGCAATAATCCAGCTTCCCAAGAGTCTGGGAGTCTAACCTCCTACAGAAGTAGCTTCATATATCCCTGCTCCCATAAGTCAAATGTCAATTCCCTAACCGTTTCTTCTACTACTGCTGTAGCACCAACTATTTTGAAGGGAGTTGGGTATACATCCAATTGTTACTACTTCTGCTAGAGCTAAACGATCACTATCTCCCTATATAACCTACCCGATTTTTGCTGGCATATACAACATCAAAGGTACAACAGGTGAGTCTTCATTTCCATAGATGATGAAGCCCATTTCCTTAAGCCGTCTTCGGAAATACCTGATGTTCTCAGCCAGCTGTTGTATACGCTGCTTTCCTGAAAGGGAAAATCAAACGAATGAGGTTTTTGTACCTGATTCCAAAATCACATTTTGATGCCAACACAGGTGAAAATAGCTTGAGAAAGGTGGCACATATTTTTAAAAAAGAATTATGAAATGCTATTATCTCCTGCCTTGGAAGAGGCTTCAGTGTGGCCAAGATTATATTGACTGGAGAAACTATCCAGCCTCAGACATTAGAAGTAGAAGACATGAGTGGGAAGAGTGGAGAAATCCCTCTAATTCTCCTTCAGCAGGGACTGAAGGGGTTCAAATAACAGCTTAGAATGTAGAATCACTATCAGCCTCAGTTTCCCATCTGCCAAGTGGTTAATGGATGATGCAAGGTCTCAACTTCCAGGATATGGAAGGTTACAAATCAATCCCCATTTGGTTTATAAGATTCAGAAATTAAAATTTGAGATTTTTTATCATTAACAGCTCTTGACTATGAGACACCAAGAATATCTGTATCATAATACTAGATGGATTTCCATGCCTATGAAAAAAAGACTATGGCTTAAACATGGTTTTTGACATCTTTGGAGGACAAAGACAAAGACTTGTGTTTAACTTCACTTCATTATCCCCAGGACTTGCTGTCCTTTAGGTTCTTGAAGTGCCTGACCCAGATAGAGATAGAAAGATAGATATCTGGACAACCCCTACAGCACCTTCACCACTGATCTGTCAAGACTAATCTTGCAGCTACTTATTCAAATTATAACCAAATTTGTTGTGATGTGAAATCACTAGTATGCAACATTAGCCACATTTTCCCACAGAGAATTTCATTTGCACTTGTTGAATAAACTAACAGATAATTAATGCATGTTTCTTGGAAAAGGCTGGTATTTAAAATAATTTTGCAGCAACAGAGGATTTTCCTATAGGAAACTGATGGTAAACCTTCATATCCAGTAAATAAGTGGCAGAGAATAAGTGGTGTGTCTGCCATCCTTTTAAGATGGTAGTCCAACCCTCTCTCTAATGGCAGCAAGGACCACCCATAGGGAGCACCAGGGTTCAACGGCAACAAATACATTTCCTCTGAACTCATCAAAGCCAAGCATAAGTTGAATTCTTATTCCACAAACAAGCAAGGGAAGCCTGCAGCACCAGTGTTTTAAAGCCCAGCTAGTCCTTTGATGAGAAACTGATTTCACTGGAGGCCATTAGGGTTTAAAAGCAAAGTAATCACCCACAGAGGATAACAAGATCTTCCTCCCTCTACACTTGCAACAAGGCTTTTCAAACAGGCATCTGTTTTGTAACTATGCGACATCCCACCCTCCAATTTCTAAAGCTTGTGATTATACTACTAACGTTGCATTCTTTTCCAATGCCTATTTCTAATGTCATCTGTGAAAGGAAACGGATATTAAAAGTTTGTGCATCTGTTTTTGTTTGTGCACTGCATAATAATTCAACAGACCTTTTTAGGAGGACAAGATTAGTTTCTATGAAGTTTCAAGTGTCTGTTCCTTTACATAACACATTCAATTCACAAGAAGCTTTATTGCTGGTAAAAAGTGAAGTTTTGATGCCAAGGTACAAACATAGATTAGGTCACTAAAAGTAGATGAAAAACTTGTTTTTATATATAGTTTGCAGCCTGTTTAAGTACACAGCTCTGATTTTGAGCACCCAGCAAAAATACAAAGGTGACTGGAGGAGCTTGAAAACAAATGCTTGCTGTTTGGAGATGCTGAGGGAGTAGAGATTGCCACGCATGCACTTATAACAAGATTAACAAGCTCTGAATGAAGCACTTAAAATACTCTTCACTCTCCTTCCATGATGACAGATTGTCCACGACACCATTATGCAGAAGTGGCACTTAGCTCTGAAGCTGCCGCTTTCCTGCCCAAGGCATCCAAAGCTAAGCACTATCCCTATCAAAAATCTCATCAAGCATCTCCCAGGGTTGCTCCTAATTAGTTCACACATCGCTAGGGTTCAGGATGTACACATGCAAGGGTGTGGGAGTCTACCGTAAGCTCATGTATCATCTTCTCTCACAGTATGCAGTGCCTTTAAGGTGAACTGGACCTTACAGGGACAAAACACCTGTGCAACGGGGTATGCAAGCAAAGAGGCAGACTTGGCTAAATAAGGCTACTCATATAAGTTCCAGTTTACATTTTACAGTTTACATTAATGGTTCTATGTGGGTTGAGTACTATTGTGAATGGCGGTGTGTCAGTAGCTAAGGTTATATTTTTTCACAATCATAGCCACATTGTGTAGAGTAAATGCACTCTAAGCTGTGTTTGGTTGGATTTGGACCCAGTCTTTTACAACTTGCACTCAAACCATCCCTCATGGAGTGTCAGCTGCAACTCTCCAGTAAACCACAAATTCTATAGTTTCACTGAGTGAGAAGTGGCCATCGCAAGTGTTGGCCATCAACTAGGGAGATTCGAAATGAGATTAAACTATATATATATATATATATATATATATATATATATATTTGCTTTCGTAGATTTTCACGGGTACAGGAATGCAGGTTTTGGTGTCCTCGGGTGTCTTCCCGTGTAAAAGTTGGGGTGTCTAGGCGACGTTTCGACGAGGTCTCACTCATCATCTTCAGGCTGGTGCTTTCGGCTTCTTGTTACTGGAACAGAGCAGGATCTCAGTGTTTGAGTTCCTATAAATACTGTAGAGGGGGTGTGGTGTATAGCCTCCAATGTTCTGGGCAGAGAGGAAGTTCCCAGGCTAGTGTGCCTTTTCTTCTTTTGTTCCTTAATTACTTGAGAGATATCTTGAGTGATTTCTTGAGTGATATCCTGAGTACCACTTAGGTGGGTCATTAGGTGTGGATTAGTTGTTAAAGTCTTTGTGTCTTGACCTCTTGAACTTTGTGAAGAGTTTTCCTGAGAAGATGGCTGTACTGTACTTAGTTGTGCTCTGGCTTGGCTTCGTGTATAGGGGCGAGCTGTGGTTTTGTGGCTTGTGTCAGCCAGATCTGTGTAGGGATTGCAGGGGGGTGCAGCATCCGGAGGTGCCACCATGGATTGGCTACTGGATGGTGTCTGTAATTCATCTGTGGAGAGGGTCTGGGTTTGGGTCTGGTGTGGTTGATTGGTGTTGGCGTTCTGTGTGCCTCTGGATCTGGTGTCAGTTTTTGTGGATGCTGCACCCCCCTGCAATCCCTACACAGATCTGGCTGACACAAGCCACAAAACCACAGCTCGCCCCTATACACGAAGCCAAGCCAGAGCACAACTAAGTACAGTACAGCCATCTTCTCAGGAAAACTCTTCACAAAGTTCAAGAGGTCAAGACACAAAGACTTTAACAACTAATCCACACCTAATGACCCACCTAAGTGGTACTCAGGATATCACTCAAGAAATCACTCAAGATATCTCTCAAGTAATTAAGGAACAAAAGAAGAAAAGGCACACTAGCCTGGGAACTTCCTCTCTGCCCAGAACATTGGAGGCTATACACCACACCCCCTCTACAGTATTTATAGGAACTCAAACACTGAGATCCTGCTCTGTTCCAGTAACAAGAAGCCGAAAGCACCAGCCTGAAGATGATGAGTGAGACCTCGTCGAAACGTCGCCTAGACACCCCAACTTTTACACGGGAAGACACCCGAGGACACCAAAACCTGCATATATATATATATATATATATATGCAGGTTTTGGTGTCCTCGGGTGTCTTCCCGTGTAAAAGTTGGGGTGTAACGTCGCCTAGACACCCCAACTTTTACACGGGAAGACACCCGAGGACACCAAAACCTGCATTCCTGTACCCGTGAAAATCTACGAAAGCATATATATATATATATATATATATATATATATATATATATATATGAGAAACAATATGCCTACAAATGCCAGTTGCTTTGGATCGTAAGTGGGAGAGTGGTATTGAACACATGCCCTGTTGGTGGGATTCCCAGAGACATCTGCACTTTATGGTGAAAGGTAGGTAAGAAATCTTATTTAAAAGAATAAGAAGGCCAGTGAGCTTGAACTTCCCACTACGGCTTTAAAAGCATCTTATTCACTCTTAAGAGCCAAAGCAGCTTCTGCTTGTGACAAGTACAATGAAGTTGACTTTCACCACATCTTCAATTTCCAGGCAATTGTAGCATTATATAAAAACACTCTAAAACAGCATTTGGTTGCAAATAGTAGCAAGGGCCATGAAAATAAAGGGGGGGGGGCCGCCTTCCATTATTCCGTTTCAAATTTAAAAACAACACTGCGACTAAGTATAATAGACATTTAGAACTTGCCATTAAATTCAGAGGATTTATATTCACAGCAGTATTATTAAGTATTAATGCAAACATAAATCTGTCAAACATGATAAACTCTAGTCGAAACAAAATAAAAAAATTCCTTCCAGTAGCACCTTAGAGACCAACTAAGTTTGTTATTGGTATGAGCTTTTGTGCGCATGCACACCTGGTATCTGAAGAAGTGTGCATGCACACAAAAACTCATACCAATAACAAACTTAGTTGGTCTCTAAGGTGCTACTAGAAGGAATTTTTTTATTTTATTTCGACTACAGAAGACCAACACAGCTACCTACCTGTAATGATAAACCCTAAACAGTGAACAGCAAGTTTCCATTTAAGAAGCATTGCTGTGAATGTTCCAAGTACTATTCTACAAGTATGAAACCACCACTTGCAATATCCCCGGTTTCAAGAACCAGACTAGTTAAGAAGTATTATCTCCATTTTATGGGAGTTTAACCATGTTGCCATTAAGTGGAATACATATCAGTTTTTTGGCTTGAAACCAGCCAAAGGTCTGGCAATCCCGTGACATTTCCTGCTCCTGGAAGCTAGACAAATTGCACCAATTCCCTCTCCCACAGTCTCCTGTGCCACCATCCACACTGATGGAAGATATTCCCCACCCCACCCCCCCAAAAAATCCCTTGAGAGAATTTTCAGGGGTTACAGAAAGCAATGAGCAAAAATGACACACAACCCATTTGTGAGCAAGAGGCTCTGAACACAGAATTACACTTATGTGATCTCTAGATTCAACACGTTTTTAGTTTGTAGGTATGGTGGCAAATTAAAAAGAATCATTATTTTAATCAATCAAAGACCCAAAATTAGTAAGAATTATTAGTGCCAACAGATGATCATATGCATGGAAAGGCCATAAGGAGCCAGATTTATGCCACATGATCAAGCAAAACAATTTTTACCTTGCATCAACTGGGCCTACTGCAGAACACTTCTATTTTCACTAGTCTAGGGACAGCACCTATTATGACAATTATTATACATATACTTTACTAAATCTAGTTAAGTTCCATTGCTAAAACCACTATGAGCTCATCCAGGTTAGGTGAACAATATTCAGTTTTGCCCATTTCCCATACAATTTCAACTTTGTGGATTTTTTTAAAATAAAAAACCCCCCTATGCACTCCAGAGGAGTTCACCTGAAAGCTCAATTGTTCCCAAAGAAAATTAAGATGTAGTGGAAACAAGGTTGTTTAATAGCACAGCCTTTTCAACAGTGTGAACTTGAAATCCAGCGTTTAATTTTTATTATGTGTGCTGTCTGTCAGGGCCAGGGGGGCTCATAAAACACTAATTTCCTGCAAATTCAAGCTTCAGGCCTCTACCACATTTGCCATTTTTAAAGTGAGTGTGTGCTGTCTTCAGTTTTACAAGTAGCTGGCCCACAGTTTAATCAGAAATTCACAATGGAATCTGGGACATTATGTAAGTACGGATCAAATAAAAGTTAATATGGATTATTACAAGAGAAGGCAAATAAGACTAGGAGAAGAAATAAGAAAAACGTTTATTCGCATTTCCACTGTAATTCTGGCCACATTCAACCTAACAAGGCTTAGGTAACTCTGGCTGCATTTATATGCTTTCCTGGCTTTGATTTGAGAGAAACTGGGGGAAATTGTTTAAACATTTATTCGGGGTGGGTGTGGAGAAGATGGCCACAATTCTTAAGGCCTGCTCCATAAAGCTGCTGGCAGTTGAATGACACTACTCTCTCTCCTCAGTTACTGGGAGAAATTGGCACATCTGCTTTTCTTGGGCTTAGTGCTGCACAAAAGACAATGGAATATAGCATGTATGGAGTCACTGACAAATCTAGCTGGAATGCAAGAGAACTGAAAGAACAATAGTGGGCTAGTCCAGGTTTGTACTCAATTTAGAGCTAGGTGGCATTGAGTGGTTATTTATTTGGTACAATTTATACCATAAAAACCTCAAATAATTACCAAGAAAACATAGGTAAAATCAGCAAAACTTTAAAAAACAAATGTATATTGCATTTCTGAGAATAACTGCCTATGTCAATAGGAAGAGTGTTTCAAAGCGCAGATGCTGCCCCACTTAAAGATCCAACTCCTCTCAAATGGACTTGCAAATTATATGACACATGTAGAAGTCAAAGTTCTGCTGGTCAAAGTGGTAGAAGAGGCACACATGGGGGAAGGCGAACCTTCAAGTAAGCTGGCCCCAAGCTATTAAGGCTTTACAGACCAACAGTAAAACTATGAACATAAAGTAACAACTCACCAGCCATTGCAAATCTTTGAGCAGAGATGTACTATGGTGATGGAATCTCATGCCTATTTAAAGCTCATCAGTATTATAGGTGAATAGTACTATCACTTTATCAAGAACTGTAATTAAAGTATTGTGGCACAAGTTCTTGGATGTGAGAAATGTTCCTGTTTATGGAGAATTCCCAAAAGACATACACATATCTTCATACACAAGTATAAACCAGTTGTGTATACAAAATATAAACAAGAAATCCTGGTGTAAGTGAATGTACTGCTTATTAGGAGTTTGGTCCATCGGGCATGGGACAAGCTTCAGCTACAACAACTAAAGGGCAGGGCGGGGCGGGGGTTCTGGCCCCAAGCACTAGATGAATTGGGAAAGAGGCAGCAGGAAACCACTTGCCAGTAGTTTTGAATCTCTTGGGGTAAAAGAAATGCCTACTCCAAGAACCAGATACTGCTCCCTGTATGACTAATACATCATGGATTCCTAAGGTTGGCTAAAAGAGCTGAGGAAGTGTATTCTGTATTTGGACTGCATTTACAACCAGATGAATAATGCTTTAGGCATGTTCTGAAAGCCAGAGGAAATGTAAGTTGGGTTTTGTGACCAAAAACCCCCTGCTCCGTATAACTCTAATTCATTTCTAACTTGGGCGTCAGAAGACAAAACTCCTTTGATGCTGCTGCAAATAGATGTGAAACTTCACTATTTGTTCAAAGAACAGAATACCGTACCCTGCCCTCACCTACAGATACACACACAGACCATGTGCCCTCCAGATCTGAACTTACTCAATGGAGAGGCCATATAGCTTTACACTCTAAAACCAGAAATCTGGCAACATCAGTGTGTTGATGGCATCTCCAAATCTTTGGAGACTCATCTGATAGCTTTACATACTTATTCAACAGGGAAACATTGACCCACACTAGAAATTGTGACAGCAGGGGCCCATTCTAAACTAGACACTTTTCAGTTTAGTTTGGCACCAAGTACTTACACAACTCCAATACTTCAAGTGTTCACACCTTTAGAAGTGAGGAAGATTGGGAAAAACCAAAACAACTTGACCTCACTCATGTGACCTCCTTGGCCCAATCAGTGAGACCTTATTGCCCTCGCCTACATGGCCTCCTTGGCTACAGGCCACCCCATCAGGTGCAAGGGTTACCAGATGCCACTGGAATACAGCATATGTGGGGACACTGGGGTGAGGTATGTGTACCTCACCTCCTCCTTACTTTCAGCCCACACATTCAGGCAAGTAACCCAACAGGGATTAGGAGAGCTCTTTACAAGTTCTCTTCTGCTGAACACAGAGCTCCACATGATGGATTACTTAACTGTGATTCTCAGAACAGTCCTGCAGAAGCACGACTGTCCAAAACTCTTCAAATCTGACCACTAGGCATGCATGTAGGACAGGCAGGTGGGATTAATATGACAAAATGGACAAAAATATTTCAACTAGATGCACAGAAACTGATCTATTTCTGTAGAAACAAGGTAGCTAAGTATATGTCCTGAACCTCTGGCACAGAACTAGAAAAAGCTTTGGAACCCATGCTCTAGCCTGAAGGAATGTATCTTGGCAACTTTGGCAGCATTTTCTTTCCAGCCAACGGCTTTGTTTCCCCTTGGTGAAATCCAAGAAACTGCAAAGGTAGCTGAAAATAGAGGCAAGTTAAGTACCAAAATGTTATAGTTCCTGTGGTTCACTAATGTTTTATGCTGGTTACGATTTACATGCTTTCCATACAACTGGCTCTGAAATCAGCAGGCACAATGCACAGTATCAGTAACATTGCATTTCATAATTGATATTATGGTATTATGACACGGTTAGCGCTGCTCTCCACATGTTGAAAGCACTGAATTTTCAAAGTCAGTTCTAAAAGCTAGCTTCCATTTCTTTTTTGACTAACCTGTGAAAATGTACTATTTATTATTAGATGGTATGATCAATAAGCTAGATTCCTCATACCTTTAATTCAGAGCGATGCAAACCCCTGATCTGCCATGCTGGAGAGGGGCCTGGATGGGACAGAGATGTTCCAGCCCTGTCTGGGTTCACTGGTGGGAGCACTCTACCAACAGGAGAGCCCCAATATGCCCCCACCCAGTCAACCAACTCTTCCTCTTGATCTCAATTATGCAGAGTTGGGAAAACTGTAACCCTCCAGCTCCCATCAACCCCGATTCAACACAGCCCAAATGGTCAGGGATTATGGAAGTCCCTATCCCTGATCTAAACCAAAGCTAGAAACTCATTAGCACACTGTGTACTTTCATACCCTTTAATCCTGCCAGTTGAAAAACTAGAAGCACTTAATCAGTTGCGTACATTTGCTATCTTATCTTTATTCTTACAGAAAGTCCTCCCTAAGCAACTAAATTACTGCCTCAATGACAGCATACAGCCAAGGAGTATGTTTCTCTGACAATACCCTCCCATTAAAGACTGTCAAAAGAAACTAACTAATGGGTTGGATGAGTCCAGTTATTTGTCAGAAATGGTGCTGGGTATGCATGCTAAGCTGTTGAGGTGCTAGCCAATGAATCTAATAGTCTGATAAAACTCAGAACTGTCAGTGTCCACCATGCATTTTCATGGCCAGAGGGAATCAAACTAGCACCTCCTCATTACAACCAAAATGCTCTTCTGAATTTCAGCACAGCTTCCAAATTTATTTTAACCTCTGGCCAATCTCCCTATACATGCCAAAATCCACAGCCACAAAAACAAGCAAAGCACTGATCAAAATAGTTTCTCTACACAACATTTTTGAAACCTATAATGAAGTATACTACTTGAATCACAAAAGTTCAAGTCCAGGACCAGATAGCATTTACTTGCAAGAAGATATGTTTTAGTACTAAACCCCCTGCAACATCCCACCTTGTGAGAACTCTTCATTTGGAACTGCCAACTGTGCTTGCAAGAGACCAATCTTACTCTGCCCATGTAGAAATTATATCCTTAAAGGAAACACACAATCCCACTTCAGTCTGGAAAGAGATCATCCATCATCTGTATTTGGACAATGCCAACAAGCTCCCCAGGCAAATGGTGCCTCTGGGGCTGGCCAGGGGGTGCTGGTTGCCAGGAACTGAATTGGCCTCTGAGTAAGCAAGCAAGTGGGCAAGGAAATCCAGTCAGCCGGTACAACAGCCCTTGCGGTTGGGAATGGACAGATAAGTCCCAGGCCCCTGCGGGGCAGTGTGAGGAGGCACCTCTCTATGGGGCAGGAGGGAGCTCAGAGACCAGGGACGGTGGCTGCCGCTGCCCAGACGACTCTCAAGGAGAGGAGAGAGGAGAGGAGGTTGAGGAAACACTCCACAAGGGAGGGTGTTCGAAAAAGGGTGAGAGGCTGCCAGATCTGCAGGCAAGGGGGTGACATAACTGGGCTCCTGAGCCCCACTGGGGTGCCGCAGAAAGAATGTAGTTGATCAAGGGAGCCATGGACTCAAAAAGGTTGAAAACGTTTACCTTATGTATACCACAGTGAGACAGTAGATAGCACTAAGTGGGATTTAAAGCGTAGGGGGTGTAAAAAAGTGGCATTTTTGCTGCACACTCTTCTTAATCAGATATTTTCTGCATAAACACTAATGTTCTGGACCTCCTCCAACCCCTGGGCCACTTTGAGAGGTTCAGCCACCTGATATTTTTATGACACCAGGTGACAACTTCAAAGTGTCTCACTGTCAGCACCACAACAAAACTTGCTTTGTCCATTTGCTGTGCCTGCAAGCAGCCTTTTTTCCTCTGCAGACCAGCAAAGGTGTCTGCAAATCATGGGTATAGCCAAGGGGGAGCAGCTGTCCCCCCTAAATCAAGTAAATAAATAAAAATACTTAACTCACCAATTGCATCACAGATAGCTTGGTTCTGCCCCCCCCCCCGAAATAAATCCTGGCTACACCCATACTGCAAAGTTTGTCAGCACTATCAGCCCATCCTGCTTGCTAAGGAATAACCAGAAATGTGCTTTAAGCTCCCAATTGTCCATTTGCATCTGTGTTTTAACTTGTTCCGCACTTAACATGAAACAGTCAAGAGTGGCCTATCCACAGATCTCCGTTCTGCTCTAGGTTTTATCATTTACAAAGGTTTACTAGACCTGGCATGTGTTGCCAAACTTAGAAAGATTCAGCACCCTGTATTAGCCACAATGTACAAAACACAGCTAAAGATGTGTACAACAGCTTTAAGCAGAAGTTTTAATAGAAATTAAATTGTTTCGCTGGTGTATAAAAATGATTCCACCCCCTTCCCTTCCTATTTCAGCTGCAGATTCAAAGCAGTGTGTGACCTCTCATGTACAATAGCCAGGCTATTTGTAATTTAATATGAGGACATCTCAGCTGTCATAACACCATGTTGATTGCTAAGCAAATCCGGCATTTGAGACGTGCCATGCGTTTATTCCTATAGACTGTGGACCAGTGCTTTCCGCTTTTATGCTAGAGTACAGCAGTTGATGCTCTGCTTATAACATAATCCTCCCCACCCCCCACACTTGCTTTAAGCTGCATGACAGATTCTTGGCAGTAGAAATACAACAGCTTTTTAACATTTTATCAGCTCATCTTCTCCTCCAAGCGGCTGTTTCCCCTAAAGTTTGCATTGATCTGGGTATCCTATTTTAAAGGGAAGTATCCATGTTAGCCAACATGTATGAGTTAACAGTAAATACTAGCCACAACATCAACTCATAGCAAAGCTTTATGCGGTGTAACTCAGTGGGACAGCTTCAGGTACTCTGCAGATGTAAAAGATGTTGTCCTACAACATTTTACTAGTCTGTGCTACTACACATCTGTCCTTTTGCTTTTAGAAGTGCTGATTGGGCTGACATTAAAGTCAAATATTTGGGATTTGAATAGTGAGTGATCCCAAAGGCCTGCTTGTTAAATTCTTTGCACTTCAGAGGGTCTCAAATTACACTGCACAATTATTAGCTTCTACAAGATTAACACCTTGAGAATATAATGTAAACACAAAACAGTAAGTAATAATGAGCAACCAGGGCCAAAGCAGCAAATGTATTAAATGCATGAACACATTTAAAACACCTTTTGTGTTATCTTTAAATAGCACCTGGGAGGCAGGGAGATACTGAACCCCTTTGTTCCCATGCTGCAGAAATCCACATCCCACTGCAGATCTGCTTTTCCTCTGGGGAGGGAAGCTTGTCCCTGGTACCAGGGGCAAAGAGAAAGAACAAGCAGGTGACAGACCAGGTCAGATGAATTTACTGACTACTAACAGAGCCTCTATGCAAAGGATGAGGGATTTTGCTTGTACTCAACTAGAAGGTTATCAAGTTCTGAACATCGGCATCAACTACAGCTCTCATACTTGTCACTGGCAAGATTAAGAAACAAACAATCTGCATCAGTATATAACTGTTGTGCTTAAACTGTGGTTCATGAACTACCAGTAGCCAGTTATGTAGCTTCTATTTGGTCCCTGAAATCATGATGAAAATAGATTTAATGCACCAGGTTCCCAAGTCTCTATTATTTGCTGCAGAAGTTTCTACTTGGTGTAGATTTAGAAACATTTAAGTGACCAAACTGCAGGAGGCAGTGGAAGACAGGAGTGCCTGGCGTGCTCTGGTCCATGGGGTCACGAAGAGTCGGACACGACTAAATGACTAAACAACAACAAATGGGAAACTCCTCACTTCTTCAGAACTGACAGTGGACATATACATATTTTTAATTGGAATGATTTGTTAACCAAGGGCAGAATCAAGTGAGAAGCAACTGTGCTGGGGGCCTTATGAATTACCTTCCGTAGAACGGCTTTTAGGTAAAAGAATGTGCTCATTCACAAAGAGCAAGTGACAAGTGATGCTCCTTGGGACAATAGTTGTTGCAACCATATGTCCTATTAGACAAACAATAATATAAAAATTGGAGAGCCTGGGGACAAAAATATGGACCAGGTAGCACACTTCTATTTAGCTTTTCTTCTGAGATCTAGTAATATTTTACAACTTCCGAAGCAATTGCCTTTGTTCACAAGACTTAAACATTTAAGAATAAATATCTTTAGATGGAACTTAATAACAAGCAATATGGGTGAAAGCATAAGCGGCTAGGAGTGTGGCACTGCAATCTCTTCAGTAACATTTTATTTTTCAAAATTCCTGCTAATACTAGAAAAGAATCTTCCAATCAACTCCTAGTCCAAGAGTGCTTGAAGCACATGCACGGCGGCTGCCTAGCCCAAACCATGGAGGAGTGTTTACTGTTACCGTAGAGAAAATTGTTTGGTCTCCTCTATAACTGAACACACAGCCAAGTCTGTACTAGCAGTGAAGCCTTTCCACCACTGACAACAACTGTCAACAATGCCTCATTACATTTTGTTGCTAAGCCTATGGGTTTTACAGGTTGGCATACAGTTCACTTGAACAGTATGCCCCCTCTTTTCAGAAGGGGAGAAAACTGGTTACGCACATTCTGTTTGATAAGGTTGCAATATTCATACAATAACTGGCATCTATTACTGCAAGAATATATATATCTCTTGCTCTGAGGTCATTAGATTTGAAGCTTCAAATTCACAAGTCAAGCTCTTTCCATTCAGTGATCTTTTCTTCATTCAGCATTCATGGAAGAAAGGATTTTGTGTGCCCTCCTACATGGCACGGTCAGATAAGCAACTTGCATTTTGTCAACATATCTAGCCACTGAAATGGCATGCCATACAAGCATACCAGAATCTGTAAAGTAATCACGGACAACACCATCTGAACCCATGCCAATGGCAGACAGATGAAACACATGAAGTGCCAGGTTTCAAAAGAAATAAAAACTTCCGAAGCAATTGCCTTTGTTCACAAGACTTAAACATTTAAGAATAAATATCTTTAGATGGAACTTAATAACAAGCAATATGGGTGAAAGCATAAGCGGCTAGGAGTGTGGCACTGCAATCTCTTCAGTAACATTTTATTTTTCAAAATTCCTGCTAATACTAGAAAAGAATCTTCCAATCAACTCCTAGTCCAAGAGTGCTTGAAGCACATGCACGGCGGCTGCCTAGCCCAAACCATGGAGGAGTGTTTACTGTTACCGTAGAGAAAATTGTTTGGTCTCCTCTATAACTGAACACACAGCCAAGTCTGTACTAGCAGTGAAGCCTTTCCACCACTGACAACAACTGTCAACAATGCCTCATTACATTTTGTTGCTAAGCCTATGGGTTTTACAGGTTGGCATACAGTTCACTTGAACAGTATGCCCCCTCTTTTCAGAAGGGGAGAAAACTGGTTACGCACATTCTGTTTGATAAGGTTGCAATATTCATACAATAACTGGCATCTATTACTGCAAGAATATATATATCTCTTGCTCTGAGGTCATTAGATTTGAAGCTTCAAATTCACAAGTCAAGCTCTTTCCATTCAGTGATCTTTTCTTCATTCAGCATTCATGGAAGAAAGGATTTTGTGTGCCCTCCTACATGGCACGGTCAGATAAGCAACTTGCATTTTGTCAACATATCTAGCCACTGAAATGGCATGCCATACAAGCATACCAGAATCTGTAAAGTAATCACGGACACCACCATCTGAACCCATGCCAATGGCAGACAGATGAAACACATGAAGTGCCAGGTTTCAAAAGAAATAAAAACTATTAGTCTTGGAAAGGGAGGAGACTAGGACTATGTCTGCTGAACTGACAGCCATGCTTTGATCTTTAAACACACACCTCAGCAGATATAGAATAAAACCCAAAATGCATTGTTCTCATACATTCAAAAGTAACTGTAAACATATAGAGAACAAGGGTTAGGGTTAGCCTTTGGGCAGTAAACATGCTCATCTCATAACCTTTTGTCCAAGCGTGCTTGTAAGTTGTATGGGTAATTCTTTTTTTTTTTATAAATATTTATTAAAGTTTTTAAATATAAATGCACAAATAATAAACAATCTTACTTCTATCACAGACATAATTTCATGACTTCTTTGGACTCCCTCGCGTCTCCCGCTCCCATTTACATCGTTAAAAGTTTTTTCCAAACAAATTATCAACTTGTTTACAATCTCATGTCCACACATTCAAATATAATCTAGCACTTCTTCCAAAAAGTTTTATATTTTCTTTAGTCTCACTTATCATCAAATTTCAAATCTAATTTAGTGGTGGCCAATTTTTTATAATCTAGCATCCTTCTTAACATTCAACCAAATTACAATGTTTTTGTAGATACTTCTTGAATTTCTCCCAGTCTTCCTCCATCTTCTCTTCTCCCAGGTCACGGATTCTGCCAGTCATCTCGGCCAGTTGCATATAGTCCATCAGTTGCATCTGCCACTCTTCCAGTGTGGGTAGATCTTGAGTTTTCCATTTTTTTGCGATGAGTATCCTTGCTGCCGTTGTTGCATACATAAAGAATGTTCGGTCCTTCTTTAACACCTTCTGGCCGACAATACCCAGAAGGAAGGCCTCTGGTTTCTTAGTGAAGGTATACTTAAATACCTTTTTCAGCTCATTATATATCATTTCCCAGAAGACCTTCACCTTAGGGCATGTCCACCAGAGGTGAAAGAATGTTCCTTCGTTTTCTTTACATTTCCAACATTTATTATCAGACAAATGGTATATTTTGGCAAGTTTAACTGGGGTCATGTACCATCTATATATCATTTTCATTACATTTTCCTTCAGAGCATTACATGCGGTGAAGTTCAGCCCAGTGGTCCACAACCTTTCCCAGTCCTCAAACATGATGTTATGCCCAATGTCCTGTGCCCATTTTATCATAGCCGATTTAACCATTTCGTCTTGTGTATTCCATTTTAACAGCAAGTTATACATTCTAGATAATACCTTAGTCTTTGGTTCTAACAATTCAGTTTCTAACTTCGATTTCTCCACCTGGAACCCTAACTTTTTATCATTTTTAAAAACTTCTTTAATCTGAGCATAATGTAACCAGTCTCGCACCTTATCCTTCATTTTCTCTAAACTCTGCAATTTCCAATTGTCTTGTAAGTTGTATGGGTAATTCTGACCAACAAGTGACAGAGGGTGGGAACATCAGGAACATGTACAAATACCACTTTCTTTACAAGCCATGGAATTTGCAGACTTCAGAGGAGAGTGTTCTATGAGGGATGTTTACAAGGCGTTTCATGGAAACAATTTACTCGTTTAATATAACAGGGAGTGCAGAGTATATTTACCATCTGCTTGTTTTTCCTAGAAAGGCCAATATCAAAGCTTAACCACCCTTCTGAATTCAGAGAAGCAATACGATTAAATGAAAAAAGTTTTGTGCACGTGACGAGTATAAGAAAACAGAGAAATCTTCTTTCCTTTTAGAGTTTCAAAGCAACTTGCTCCTCTCCCATTTTTCTCCAGAGTTTATTGCTAATCAGTTACTTCTACAAAAATCATTAATCTTACGAAAAGGAAAATGATGTATGGGAAAATGCAATATATTCAGGCAGTCCAATAGAGAATACATTCCACATTAGGATGCATTATCCTGGAATGCAAGAAATTCAGATCATAGAATCATAGAATTGTAGAGTTGGAAGGGACTCTGATGATCATCTAGTCCAACCCACTGGAATGCAGGAATTTGCAGTTGTCCCATACGAGGATTGAGCCTGCAACCGTGGCATTAACAGCATCACACTCTAACCAACTGAGCTATCCAATGCCCGAGACTATCCGGTAACTCATTTTTATATGTAAAATGGACTACAATACTTTAAAGTGAGATAATGTTCATACACCCTGGAAAAGGAATCAATCCACTATTAAAATTGGAAGCAAAGCTTAAATATTTGAGGCCACATCACTGATAGAGAAGGAAGTTCATGCCGTTGACAATTTCCTAGGAAGGGAGATAAATACACCCATGGTATGGCACACTTGGTAAAAAACACAGGTAAGTTATGTAAGGATATATAATGAGACATTACAAAATTCAACCCAAACTCATTTTAGCCTTTGTACTTTGTTAGCCTCAGGTAAAAGCAAAGCAGTCAATGGTGGCAACAGAAGCTAGAAGCTTAGCACAGTACAGTTTTTAGCAAATTCTAGCTGAAGTTCTCAACATGGTAGATAGAGGCTGGGTGAAGCTGAAGGTTTCGCTAGCTACAGTGGTGCCTCGCAAGACGAAATTAATCCGTTCCGTGATTCTCTTCGTCTAGCGGTTTTTTCCTCTTGCGAAGCAAGCCCATTGACGGCTTAGCGGATTAGCGCTATTAGCGGTCTAGCGGCTTTTAGCGATCAGCTGAGAGGCGGCTTATCAGCGGAACAGCTGATAAGCGGCTTAGCGGCTTAGGAAAGGGGGGGAAAAGCGGAAAAAAACCCGCGGGAACTCGCAAGATTTTTTCGTCTTGCGAAGCAACCCCATAGAGAAATTCGTTTAGCGAAGCGCCTCCAAAACGGAAAACCCTTTCGTCTAGCAGGTTTTCCGTCTTGCGAGGCGTTCGTCTTGCGGGGCACCACTGTATATAGTTTAGGCATATGAGTTAGATGAAAAAAAGTCATCATGGTAATGTTTCAGATCATCAGGAAAAAAGAATAGCAAAAAAGCATAATCAGAGAGCTCTAGCCTCAAGCAAAAAGAGATTCAGCCTAATCAACATGTAAAGCAGAGCTTTCCCAACATTCCATTTTGGTGGCACACTTTTTGGCCATGCATCATTTCGTGACACATTAATTCAGTTTTACTAGCAAACTGGAAGTTAAACTAACCCCTTTGCAGCCCAGGGAATAGAGCAGGGAGCATTTTCGTGACACACTAATGTGTCGCAACACAGAGTTTGGAAGGCTCTGATGTAAAATAACTGGTTTGAAAAAAGACTGATATTCATAATAGATCCACATTTAAATAAGTGAAAGCAAAGAATGAACAGTGCCTCTAATTTTCGCCTTATCCACTTAAACCAAGTGGATATCCAGTGAGCAGAATAGAGCAGGGAACAGAACTGCAATGACTCTTGGCATCTGTTCAAACACTATTCTTCCTGTCTAATAGTGCACAGGAAAAACTTATTCCAACCAAGGGGCAAGGGGAACAATTCAAATAGTTTATTTAGGCACTTGGCCTGAGTAAAAAATGAGAGAGGAGCACGACTCAAAACTACAAATACATTCAACATGATGTTCTGGTAAATATTACAATAAAGAGTACAATATGCTCATCTATTAACATTCTTCTAAATGGGCCAAAGATTCTACTCATGCCAGATTAACAGTTTTCCTGGAGCCTACTCCTAGGGCCTTCTGAGAATGCAAGGGGAGGAGCCGTTTGTTAGATGTAAAAGACCCCCTGCCAGAAGCACAAACCTAGTAAGTGATGTTTAAAGCTGTCAGACCCCTGAGGAGAAGCAGGAAACTCTTTATGACCCCCAAAGTATTTGTTTTCCCAACAGCTCCTTGGCACAGCTTGGGATTCTTGAGGTCAGCAACAACAACAAAAGTTTTGCTCTGCCCAAATTAGTTTTGACTAGTCCCTGGGTTCCCAAGGTGATAATTTAACACCTCATTAACAAGTCACTTATTGAAGGAAATTCAAATGAGAGATGCTAATGTGACAACTGGACATTTTCAACCTCAATTTAAATAAAGTGTTCTTTAAAAAGAAAATTTAAGTCACCAGAGGACGCACACCACTTTTAGCTCATAAATGTCCTAACCTTCAAGGAAAAAAGTGTTTTTAGAAAGTCAGTTTATAAGCAAGGGACATGAAGGTCAGCGTCAAATCCTGCTTTACGGGCTACATGGCACATTCTACTTGGATACCATTTATACCTGAAAAAATGGAAGCATTTCATCAAGTTGAGCTAGTTTCTAGATTGTGAATTGCAATTTTAGCCATTTACATAGCAACCAATAGAGGACTGAAGTAACGACAAAGCAGATGCAGTTTCCTTAGGTGTTTCTAGGTGGAAACTACCATTTAAGACAAAACAAGAGCTACGTATTGGGCACAGAGAGCATGCTTTGCATTCAGAAAGTCCTAATTCAATTCCTAGCATCTCTGTTTAAAAATGAATATTGAACAGAAAGCTTGGAGCTGCTACCAGTCAGTACGTGGGCTGGGCTGACCAATAAAATCCCAAAGAAGGCAGCATTGTTCATAGAACAGATTTCCACATAAAAGTCTTCCTGGGGCATCTGTGTGCAACTTGTGACCTCATATGATGATAGAGAATTGGTAATCCATTAGAACAATGCAAGAACACAAGAGTCTTGCGGGATCAGACCATATGTACATTATGTCCAGCATTTTGTTTGCCACAATTGCCAGCTAGAAATCACACAAGCTGAACACGAGCACAATAGCACTCTCCTGCTCACAATCTCCAGCAACTGGTAGTTAGAAACAAGCTGCCTCAGATCCTGGAGGAAGTAGATACGTTATCACAGCCACCTTGGTAGCTCAGTCAGTAGAGGATGAGACTCTTAATCTCAGCGTTGTGGGTTCAAGCCCCATGTTGGGCAAAAGATTCATGCACTACAAGGGGTTAGGCTAGATGACCTTGTGGTCCCTTCTAACTCTTAGCATTCTATGAAAGCCTTATTATCCATGAATTTGTCCAATCTCCTTTTAAAAAGCACCTAATGGCAGCCACCCTCACATCTTGTGGTGATGAACTGCAAAGTTTCAGTATACGCTGTGAGAGAAGTACCGTATTTTTTGCTCCATAAGACGCACCTTTTTCCTCCTAAAAAGTAAGGGGAAATGTCTGTGCGTCTTACAGAGTGAATGCGTGGTCCCTGGAGCCGAATTGCCCAGGGGCGAAAAGCAGATCGTGCTTTTTTTTTTTAGAAAGAGGGAAGGGGGTGTTGAAACAAAGCTGCTGAGCAGCTGATCGGCAAGCGATCGGGAGGTAGATAAGGGACACTAGGGATAAAGGAGGCTGTCTGGGAGGGGGAAGTAAAAGCACATGGATCCTCAGGATTTTTACATTGGGTCACCCCAAATTCACCATCAAATCACATAGCATGTCCGTGGCTATAGCCTGCACCAAAATATCACGCATCCACTGTTTTGTGGGGCCACAATGGTGCAAAACCATGGTTACAAAGCACAGATCCACATGGATCCTCAGGATTTTTGCATTAGGCTACCCCAAACTCACCGTCAAATCACATGTCTGTGGCCACAGCATGAACCACAAAAACCATACATCCACTGTTTCGTTCAGAATATTTTTTTTTCTTGTTTTCCTCCTCTAAAAACTAGGTGCATCTTATGGTCAGGTGCGTCTTATGGAGCGAAAAATACGGTATTTCTTCTTGCCTGTCCTGAATCTCCCACCATTCAACTTCACTGGATTCTAGTTTTATGATACTTTCTTCACACTATGCCTAACATTATACAGTTCTTCTTATGTTCCCCATTCTCTATCCATTTCTGTTTGTTTGTTTGTTTGTTTGTTTGTTTTCAGCTGAAAGGCCCCAAAGATTCTAACCTTTTCAGAAAGCAGCTGCTGTAAAAAAAGGAAAGCTCCATGCTGGGGATTGATAGACATAAAAACAAAATCTGCCAATATTATAATGTCTGTCTACTAATCTACAATGCAACCATGTTTGGAATACTGCGTGCAATTCTTGTCGCCATACATTAAATTGTATACTGTACTGAGCTGGATAAGTTCAGTAAAGGGAAACCAAAAAGATCAAGCATCTACAGCAAGTCTCTTAAGGTAAAAAGATGGGATTTCTCCACTCCCCCATTTTTTCAATGCCTCCATGGGTAAAATAGAGGTTCTAATGTACTTCAGTGATTGTGAGTTTAATATGGGAAACAGCAGCTCCTCCAGCTAAGTTAATGTGCAGTACAGCATCATGGAGCTCCAAACTAATTGATTGTTGAACAGTTAAACTACGTAGTGCTTTGCTATGGGCTACTTATTACTAATTCCTTATATATTTTAACTTTTTTTTTTTACAAGAGTAGGTAGATTATTTACATTCATCCAGTAATTTATCAACCTCTGTAAAAAAAATAAAAATGCTTCTAATCTAAATGTTTTATTAATCCAAAGAGTTTGGAGCAATAGATTTTTGACTCTCCACCCCGCGCCCCCCCCCCCCGTCTCAAGTGCAGACACTTGTCCCAAAACTGACTTTTAGAAAGAGCAATAAATCCCTTCCCATTTGTATAATCAAATATATGGGGGGGGGGGGAGAGACCCTTTCCTCCTCTTGGATTGTAGTCAGCAGCTCGTTTTTAAGGAATCTACACATCACATATTTGAGAGACTCAATTGCAAAAATACTAACATGCAAAAAATAGTAATGAAGCACCTATAAACTTTGAAGGTAAGGACCTACTCAGTTACTAAGAACCAGACACAGGTAGCTGTGTTGGTCTGACACAGTCAAAATAAATTAAAAAATTGTCCAGTAGCACCTTAGAGACCAACTTATACCCAGAACAAACTAACTTAGTCTCTAAGGTGCTACTGGACAATTTTTTTAATTTATAAGAACCACACAGTTAACAGACGCCCCTGCCAAGAAGGTAATAGGAACAGATTTTTAATAGCCCACTCTTTGCCTCTGTCTAGAGCTGCTAAACTAGGCTGGCTTTTTAGAACCAAGTCACATTCAATTGCAAAACACAAATACTGCCACAAGTTATATTTTTTAATTAACATGGAGTATTTCAGACAGCACCCTGGGGATGACCATTATGAGTACCAGACAGAAACAATGCCAGCACTGAAAGATTTGTTTGAACGAACAATAGGAAATAAAAGAAGGGAAGCTTCTGTCCTATTCCAGATTGCATGTTCACGTGCTGTCACCTAATTAAGTCTATTCAGTCTTCATTAGCCTCTTGTCCTGTTTCGGAAATGGCCATGCTGTTTTCTGCGGCATGTGTATTCTATCCAAGGAGCCTGCTGTTAACATCCTGTTTGGCCAAGGAAGGCTCTCTGGAATGATTGTAAATATTTAACAATAGCCAATGTACCATAGAATCTACAAATACATGTCCCCAAGTTTTGAGAGCTACTAAGCCCTCATACAATTTGTGAAGGTGATGCTAAAGTTGTTTACTATTCATCTGAATACAACAAATACATGAAAAGTATTTTCTGCTCTGGCTGTTGATCCACCTTTTTACTTTGTAAGCATAGTCATTTTTTCTACTTATTCCCACCCTCCACCCAGATCTTGTGACACTAATACCTTTGCTCAGATATATTTTCTAGAGTAAAATGAGTTCTGAGTCCTAGCATATGTAACCTGAAATGAACTTCAGCTACTTAGTCCAATTCTTCTACATCCATGAAGAGTCCACAAACTCAAGTACTTTCAAGTAACCCCTTTTTAACCAACTCTTGACAACCCTAAATAAGCAATGCAGTTACAATGAGAATTTACATCATATCGCAGCAATAAATTGTAAGTAATCAGAACTGAGACACATCAGGAGATTTTTGTTTTTGCAGGATAGTTAATTCTATAACCACACAACTTTATAAACAAAGCAGTATGTGTTTTACTTGCTCTGCACATTCAGTAATAGAGAATAAAATATGAAAAGTTAGACCCAGACTACCCATCGGTGGACTCCATCCTTTGGATGATGAGACTGGGAGGTATTTTTTGCAGATCATCCCTTGAAATCTGTTCCAGGGGGTCAAAAACCTTTTGGATCAGGGTGGGAGGTGGTGCTGAGATCTGCAAACTGAACTGGCAAAAATAATCTTCCTTCCCCCCACTTCTCCAATGGGAGCCTCTGTTGGATCTAGAGCCTTTCCATGTCCAGAAGGCAAGTCAACACCCAGCTCACTGTATACAGCTAGTATCAGTGAACCCGTTCTGCAGATTCTTGATTTAAGGATTGCTATACTGTCGGCAATAGTTCCAGATCTGGGAAATTGCTTCTGTACCTTCATTGGTATTTAATGCATGGAAGACAGCATCAAGAATCTGCTCTTGGCCAAAGCACAAGATTGGTAAGACATAAGAGAAATGGCAATCTCACAGCATCTAGAAGCAAGTCATTAATGGCTGTAAATCAAAACCAGGGATTTGTCCCCTTCATGTTTTAGGTTGCTAAAGAACTACAGTTTCAAAAAATTGTACCAGTATGATTATATACTAACCAAAAGTATGCAAAGTTGATGTTGTCCTTGCCAATCTAAGACATCTGAGACTCTCCATATGGGTAGCAACTGAGTAGCAACTGGGTTAACAGCCTTTGTGCAAAGGCTATGAAGTGCTGAAGTTGCCGCAAGCTGTTGCTTGAAAGCCCAGCTAACTTAGGAGACACTTAAAATTGTTAACTTTGCTTAGGGACGTCAACATTCAAATTCTAAAATCTTCCAGTTCTCTCCAAATATTACTATAAAACAATTAAAAAGATATAGTTCATACTGAACAAATTCGGATTCCTACATTAGAGTCAAAAGAGATGAATCCACCTGAGCTTACCTTACTCAATTATTCACTTTTAAATTTTCCAGGAAAGCTAGAACCTGGAGCCAACAGCTATTTGGAACTTACAGTTCTAACGCTATAATGGGATCTCACCAGCAACTACATCACTAGATCTGAACTACAAAGCTAGTGCACTAGTTACCATATTAGTAGCTGTGAAGCTTTGTGGGAATATACTTTCCAGAGAAAATGGGCTACCATGAATGAGAGTCTTGGGGTAGCAGTAGATAGCTCAATGAAGATGTCAATCCAGTGTGCTAGATAAATTGCATGCTAGAGATAATTAGGAAGGGAACTGAAAGGATAAAACTGCCAATGCCAAGCCGTCTCTGGTGCAAATACATTTGGAATACTGTGTACAGTTCTAGTCACCCTCAAAAAAAGATAATTGCAGAGTTAGAAAAGCTTCAGAAAAGGGCAACCAAAATAATCAAGGGGAAAGACCAACTTCCCTATGCGGAAAGGTTGCAGCATCTGGGACTTAAGTTTAGAGAAAAGGCAAGTAAATAGGTGACATGGTAGAAATTTGTAAAATTATAAATTTGTTAAATTATGCATGGCACAGAGAGAGCAGATAGAGAGTAGTTGTTCTCCCTCTCTCATAACACTAGAACTCATGGAGATCCCTTGATTTTTGGAGGGTTCAGGACAAAGTACTGAAGGAAAGTACCTCTTCACATAGTGCAGTTCAACCAAGGATCTCACTCCCACAGGAGGCAGGGATGGCCACCAACTTAGATGGCTCTAAAAACAGATTAGACACATTCCTAGAAGCTAAGGCTATCAATGACTACTAGCCATGATGGTTGTGATCTGCCTTTGTGGTTGGAGGCTGTAAACTTCTGAATACCAACGGCTGGAGGTAGAGCGCTCTTGTGCTTGGGTGCTTTTTATGGGCTCCCCATAAGCATGTGGGTGGCCACTGTGAGAAGAGGATGCTGAACTAGATGGGTCCTCAGTCTGTTCTAACCGGATTCTCTTATGGTCTCAGATTTACGCATCTCTCAGACAAGGATTTTGCACAGCGATAGCTTTTGCCTTAGTCAAAACAAAATAAAAAAATTCCTTCCAGTAGAACCTTAAAGACCAACTAAGTTAGTTCTTGGTATGAGCTTTCGTGTGCTCATACCAAGATCTGAAGAAGTGTGCATGCACACGAAAGCTCATACCAAGAACTAACTTAGTTGGTCTTTAAGGTGCTACTGGAAGGAATTTTTTTATTTTGTTTTGACTATGGCAGACCAACACGGCTACCTATCTGTAACTGGAGCTTTTGCCTTAATAAATGAAAACCATTATCCAATACAAATCTAAACCTGACCAGCAGCAATGATGAAAAGTTCATTCAACTACCAACAACATAAAGAAAAGAAAGGCTAATTTCACAAAACAGTCCCCTACAGAAAATGACGGATGGTGCTGAATAGGTGGTCCTTCAATGCATACTGCCACCTTGTGGACAAGAGCAACACCTGCAAAGAATCCAAGTTGCTTTGCGGATTGAAGGAGCAGTTGTTTAATCTAACACCTCGTGAGAATTACAGTGCCTGAAACTCACCAAGTGTTGTGCCATCTTCACCCATAATGCACTTCACTGATGCGATGATTTGCTCAATAACAGGGGGGGAAAGCGAAGTGGCATATACTGCACTGTGTGAATGGACACGAAGGTAATCGATCAGCTCCTGACAAAGTGAATACAGCAGGTTATCAGAAATTATCCTTGCCACTGAGAGAGAAGTCTTTGATGGGGCAAGTATGCAGTGCTGATATTTACACTGCTTTGCTGGCTAATTATTTGAAAGATATGCAGTGAAGGCGGGTATATATAGTTGCGCCTTCATCTTTCTTCGTAGGTTGGTGGTGCACATGCATCTCCTTATCTTTGATCAACCATTTTTCCTTGGGAGATAAATGCTGTCATTAGGAAGAAGCTGTACAGTCATACCTTGGGTTGAAGTAGCTTTGGGTTGAAGTAGCTTTGGGTTGAGCGTTTTCAGGTTACGCTACGTGGCGACCTGTAAGTAACGGAATGCGTTACTTCTGGGTTTTGCTGCTCGCACATGCGCAGATGCTCAAAATAACATCACACGCATGCGCGGAAGCAGCAAATCGTGACCTGCACACGCACAGATTGCGTTCACTTCAGGATGCGAATGGGGCTCTGGAATGGATCCCGTTCGCATCCAGAGGTACCACTGCATTTCCATTATGTTGTTTTGAAAATGAGTGTCAGGGAGACGCTGTCATAATGATAACAATTGACAAGGAAAAGCCTAGCAGCACATAAATGATTACTCTCGTCATCAAATGGCATATTGATTCTGGATAAAATTAGGAAACTGAGCACAGCAAATAAATATATGGGAGGATGGAGAGTCCAACAGGCTGAGTTTTGTGGTGGGTGAGTGGCCAACCTGCTATGACACTTGCAGAAGGGGTGGGAGGTTCATAAGGAAGGGCAATCAAATAAACATCAGAGAGTGAGAACTGGTGTTATTTTAAGTGTTGGGTAATCTCTGTCTTCTATATATACTGTAAGCCACCCAGAGTGGCTGGGGAAATCCAGCCAGATGGGTGGGGTATGTATGTATGTATGTATGTATATATATATAAATAAATAAATAATAGAAGCAAGACATACGTAGTGCTCAGGATTAGCTGCTACTTTGACCTTTGATAGCTTTAGTAAAAAAAGGGCATTTGTTTGGACCATATATTTTATTTAGTCCTGCAAAAACATAATAGTACTACTAATCGAGCTTTTCAAAATGTTTTATATATTTATGCCTGGGATCCTGGAATTTACTCAAGAATTAAAATGGAGATGATCTTGATGTTCTAAGCATCTGAGTTTGATGCTTCTATTCCTTACTAACAAGCCACAAAATTTCTTCCCAATACGAGTTCTTACTTTCTTGCCTGCAATGTATCCTCCAGCAGCTCCAAAAGCCTTGGTGAATGTTCCCATCATGATATCCACATCCTCAGGGTCAAGTCCAAAATAGTCCACTACACCCCGGCCATTGAGACCCAATGCTCCTATACTATGAGCTTCATCCAAGTACAAGTATGATTTGTACTTTTTCTTAAGGGCAATTACTTCAGGAAGCCGGACTATGGATCCCTCCATGCTGTGAAGAAAAACAAGAGATGGTTGTGAATTCTGGAATGCTCAAATCCCCTAGAAAAGGGGCGGGTTAATATCTTCCAAGTATTTACAAGGTCAGAGGAGCACCAGAAATAGCTTGTGCGCATGGGCCTCCTTCGACCCGGATGTGCACCGGAAATAGCGTGTGTGCACGTGTACGGGAGTGCGCTCCCCCGCCCTCCGCGCGATCATCGCTTGAGACACCGGCCCGAGGCAAGGAAAGTTTGGAGACCCCTGCTATAGAAGCAGTTTTCCAGGCATTGCTCTGAAAAAGTTAGTGCGCAAGGCCTAACCCCACTTTCCTGGAAGTAAGCTCCACAGAATTTAACAGGACATATTTCTGAGTAGACATGGTTAGGACTGCTGCGTAAGGTATCAATCCCTTTACTGCATCAAGGCTCCCCAAAACATCCATCTGCAACTACGCATAACCCCTTTCTTAACAAGTTTTTGATGCTTCAGAGCTTAACTAATGCCTAATAAAGGTTTGGTGAAGTAAAGGCTTCAGAGCTTAAGATAGTTGACAGCATCACACTGGCATTATGCGTCCTTTATCTACTGCTTTCAATCACTGTTTCAAATTTATAGTCTTTGTAATATTGTGTTTAATTGGTTTAATGCAGTGGTGAGCTTTTTTTGTTTTGCTTTTTGCAAACTGCTCTGGATGCTCAGTGAGGAGAGGAAAAGCAACAGAAATATTAAATGTAGAATGATAAACCTGGAGAGATTCACGTTACAATCCTTCTCTTCACAGAATACCCCCTTCAGTCAGTCATTACCAAATTTACCCTTGGCTGACAAAGTGAGACAACAGAAACTTTGTCCATTACAATCCATTACAGAAACCCCTGGCAAAAAAAAAAAAATCACATCTCTAGTTTAGATTTATTAGCAGTAATGCAACTTGGAGCATCATTATGGCTGGACATGATTACAGCTGTCCAGAGTCAAATAATAAGCACCCAACAATTTGGCTTGGATTACAGATTGCCTCAAAATGGACAATAACAATGATCCAATATGGCAAACAGCACTGGTGATTGGAAGGACCAAGCTTGTACCTGAAAATGCCTTCGACAATGATGAGAATTTTTTTCCATGGTCGCCGTGTGCGTGGCTGCCCATGCACAATGGCATCTTTGAGCAGCTTCTCCAAGCTCTGCATATCTATACAGAAAGAACACAATTCCAAAGAACACTGTTACTTTTGTAAAGGGACTAGGAGCAGAAGCAGCTATAGGCAGCATTACCACAGCAGTAATTCAGAGGGTGACATTATGTTGTTGTTTTTGTTGCTTATTAAAGAATCACTCTTCACTTTGAAGAATCACTCTGCCTGACAACACCCGCTCCAATTAGTACTGGGAGCAATTAGTACTGGGAACATACGGAAGCAATTAGTACTGGGAACATACGGACTCAGTTGCGCATCATGTTAAGCCGGGAGATATGACAGAGCTACAGTCATACCTTGGTTCTCGAACAGTATGCGTTCCGGGAGTCCGTTCGACTCCTGGAACTGTTCAAAACCCAAGGCGCAGCTTCTGATTGGCTGCAGGAATGTCCTGCAGCCAATCAGAAGCCACGTTGGACATTCGGCTTCCAAAAATTGTTTGAAAACCGGAACACTCACTTCCAGGTATCAGTTGTTTGGGAGACAATTTGTTCGGGGGGGGGGGAGGCATTTGAGATCCAAGGTACGACTGTATACTTCTAGAATCAGAAATCATCAAGTGAAACTGAATAGAGAAAGATTCAGAACAGAACAAAAGGTAATATGTCTTCACCCAGCACATAGTTAAAACCATGGAATCTGCAAAGATGAGACAACAGCATCAATAGGGATGCCTTTAAAGGGGGAATCACAAAATTCATAGAGGAGAAGGCTATCAATAGTTATCAGTCATGATGTCTACCTGCCATCCCTCCAGGATCAGAGCTATTGTGTCTCTGAATACCATTAGAAGTGGAACAACAGCAGGTGAGGCTATTTCCCTCATGTCCCGCTTGGGGTTTCAGAAAGGTTTCCATCTGACAAATGTGAGAACAGGATGTTGGACTAGATAACTATACAGGTCTTTTGTCTGGTCCAGCAGGGATCCTCTTATGTCCATAAGATAAACAGTGCATTTGAACAGGTAAATAGGATATGGAGAAAGCTTAAAGAGGAAAAATTAACAAAAAAATTACATAACTATACCGCTCTTCATCAGAAGACCACAGTAACACTTACTCAGGGAGGAGCTTTTGAATGATTTCTCATTTGTATTAGCCTTAAATGTTAATAACATTTTTTTAAAATGCACCTGGGGCTGCTATAGAGTTTTATTTATATACTGCCCATAAATGAATGTTCTCTGGGTAGCTTTTTCAGGGGGTTAAAATCAAAGTCTGCATTTAGCCCACAACATAGGAATTTCCGGTCAAATTAATAAACCTCCCGGGAAATACTCACTATTGTGTTTGAAGATTCGAATTGTTGCTCCTGAAAGTCTTGCTCCTAATATTAGAGATGCATGATTCAACTCATCACTCACTATTAGACAGCCCTGAACAAGGATACAGGAAAATAAATGGTCCAGACAGAAAGTTGCAGTTAACCACTGACCTATAACCATGCAAGGTTCTTGCTGGGTGAAACTCCTTACACCCTACCCTGGTCTCCAAGCAGTTTTCCTTGGTTAGCCACAATGCATAGGATCAATAGCTGATGCTGCAAGACCACACATTACTATTTATAGCTATTCTGATACACTGAACCAGGGGAACAGCTCTCTGCTTGCTTTACTGTGCTGTGCAGTCTTCCTATTGCTCCAATTACACAAGAAGATGGGTAAGGGACTATGGATAAGCAGGTTTACAATAAAGGAGAAGGAATTGCTTATTTTGGGTTGCAGCCTGACAGTAAAACAGAAATAAATAAGATATTAAAACAGTTAGATTGGCAACCTAGTATAATAGCTTTGCTGATACACATTTCTTATTATGATGTGTATACTTATTAAAATTTTTGAAGTCAAAGAAGACCCATTTAAATCCAATAGGAATTTAAACTCTTCCTTTATGTATACACAACATTTCTCTTTGGAAGATACTGGTAATTAAAAACCGAAGAAATCCTTTACAAGTTCACAATGGCATAAGTAGTGCAATACATTCTTGTACACAGCATATGTAGGCTATTCACCTGGATGTCTTGCACTCTTTATTTCAACCAAGTGCTGCTCACCCACTTAAAATAATACAGAAATGTATTTTTGATAAATATAATGTTGGGTGCCATGTGATGAAGTTCAAAACAAGAAGTGTGAATGTGCACTGGGCTAGCAAATTCTCTCCAAACAGACTATTTTCAATAACATAGTTTCTATCTGATCAAGCTAACAACGTATTTTACATAATCATTTTGTATTTTAGTGAAGCCAATGTGACTAATGTGCTCAGCCCTCCAAACTAACTGACATTTTCTTGTCCCAATACAGCTTGAGGGGCTAAGAAAGCAGCCTTGGTGCATTCATTCATCTTGTGACATGTTTTTCCTCTCCTGATTATTCATTTAACATTTCCACAAGGGATAACTATTTTCTAAACAGAAGTGCATGGCATACAGGAATTTTAATTTTCCCCTCCTTCACAAAGCATACACTGAGAGGCTAACATCAGAAACCTGTGAAGACAGATCTAGGCCAGTCCTCTCTCCAAAGACATCCATACCTTGCCAACTAAAGCAGGAATATTCATTGAGTTGGTTGCAAATCCCATCCCGTACGACAAAGCGGATTCCACACCAAGGTATCTGGCCAATAATGTTTCTAGCTCCTCATGTTTGTCCAGGTTTCCTGGAAGAAACATAGAAAAGGGGTTCAAGATGGGTAAATCCACTGTGAATGAAACACTTTTAATGCTAAGAAGTTTAATTTTTAGTGTTAATGATGCAAGCTGGATGCATACAAATTAGGGCAAAAGTTTAGGAACTGCCATATAATATTTTGTGGAGTCTGAGTTATTAAATGTACTCAGATACTAGTCCTTTGTCTGAACTTACCCATCTCTTGCCTAGTGCTGCACACCCCACATCCATACTGCGAAAGAACTTCAGCCACAGCATCCTTGCGAACTCCGGTGTTCTCTGCAAACCCAAGGTAGTTGTAGGACCCCATGTTAATTATGTCTTTTATCACTTTTCCTGTGTACCTATATATAAATTTATAAAAACATGGCATGTAAATGATATGGAAATCATCAACAAGTAAAAGTACATATGCTTAGTACTGTTGAAGGCTGCAATCTAGTAAAATCCTTTAGAAATAAAGGGCTCTGTGCACACCAAGCAGTTTTCAGCTAGCTGGCAGCCCATCTAAAACAGTCACTCTTCGCTACAATGCAAACTGCTTTTTTAAAGTTTCCAAAAGCTTCAAAGCCACTTGTGACATGATGCAAAGGGAATAATATCCTTCAGGAATAATACCAAAGCCTCACTGGTCACAATGTATTAACAGGGCTCTGTCCAAAGCTTGTTAGAGATTTCTTATGTTGAAGTAGGCAAGGCAAACAGGTTTATACAAATGCTTCTCTGTTTCAGTTTGCTTAACTCAGCAAGACTTCTTTCGTTATAGCTGAAGATCATAAACTAAAGCTTTTCTGCATCTTCCAACATAATTAGCTTTATTCAGACAAAATATGTAAAGTGTCAGATTGCGGATTAGCAGATGTTCTTTGAAAGCTCTCTTAAGAATCAAAACAGAGTGCTGAGGCATTTCAAAACAGTTTGTTATTTTTCTCTGGCAATTTCAAGCCTTCTACCCCACCACCACCCCACAAAAGACCCCCTACCCTTGTTATCTTCAAATCCTAGTAATTTCTTCAAGCACAATATCCTCCAGCACACAAAGGAAGTGCATCTGGAAGCCAGTAAACTACTGCAAGGAGGACTAAAGCTATTCTCTTCTAGAAGTGTGTTAACCATACCCCCTTGAATTATGAACCTGACAATAACAATGGGTGTTAACTCTGCTCAATTAGCTCTGTTTCAACACAGAACTCTTTAGCTACCATTTCCTGAGCATGCTTCTAAACAGTCCTGCCAATTTTCTTCACTTTATTAAAGGTCACTAGGACCTGGGAGACCACCACTCAAATCCCCACTTGGCCAGTGGGTGACCTTGGGCCAGTCACCGTCACCGTCACTCAGTCTGACCTAACTCACAGGACTGCTGTAAAGATAACACAGGGGGGACGGGGACTATGTACTTGAGCTCCTTGGAGGAGAGGTGGGATATAAATATATATATAATATAAATATATAAACCAAATTAAAAACCAGAGATAACCGACATGCTATCCCACTTCCAATTCATTTCAGTTCCAATTAAGTCAGTGGAAATCTGGACATACTCAGTTTATCTCAAACACAAAGTATGGTAGGTTTTCCTTTCGGCTGCTATTGTATTCGTCTTGCCCAAGGGGGATACCGCTGAACACCCTACAAAAAGGTCCAGTGAACAGAAGATGGGACTGAGATACACACTGCCCTTTTTCCAAAGCAAAGGGTTTCTGGCATAAGTTTTCACAAACTTATGTATAAGACTGAAGACTCTACTGAGCACAAGACCCCATGGCATGCAATGCAGAAATGAGCTTGGGCACAAACAGACCAGAGCTCAGGAATCAACCAATGTGGCTATGGCATCCATTTCTGCCTTCCTCTTCAGTACTACAATGCTGCTTATCTTAGTGGACTAGAGGCAAACCCACTTGAAGGCAGAGTGAAACGCAAAAGTAATGTAACGTGCACAAGACATGACACAAATGTTGGTCACCCCTAATCTATATGGTTTTTCTATACAGGCCTTAAAACAGTCAGCCCTCATGGGCTGTTTTGTAGGATCCAAGTATAGGTGAAATGGGATCTGTGGCACGGCAATCTTGAAAGTCTGGCACCGAGTTAAGCAACAGGGAATAGTGGAGTTCTTATCCTTGCTACAGAGGCTGTGGTTCATCTTCCACAACCCATTTCACAAACCCTCACTAATTATCTTCTAAAACAGGGGTGGAGAATCTTTGACCCTGAAAGTGTTTTGGACCCCTGACTTACTTGTACTTTTATTTCAGCAACATCTGGAGGGCCACAGGTTCTCCGCCCCCCTGCTCTAAAGGTTAGTTGCACAGGAGCTTTCCAAAAGCCTTTTACTCACTTGAATGTCCAATTGTAGTCATGGGAAACCCGCTCTAATATGTCTACTTTGGCTCCCGGTACACTGCAGAGTGGTCTGCTCCAGCTATCCCTAATGCGCATGTAGAGGTTCCTTGTATAGAAGTTTTCAAAATCCTGGTACAAAGGGACAAAATCCTGAAAACATATGAAAAGGGCATTAAAACAATGGGATAGGTGAGGACTAACTTTCCACCCTCCGTCCCCCGCCCACAAATTACAGGAAAAGTGGCGTTAAACCCATTTTGCTTGGTGCTATTGCATGTTTTCCTCTCTGCGTATCACCAAGTGCTCAGGACAGTGAAGATATCCAATGGTACTGAACCTAGAAACCACAAAGATATACCCACTGAAAAGACTCCAAACAAGCTCTCTGTCCCTAACAAAATGTAAAACTATAAATGTCTGGGTTTGTAGCACTCCAGGGCCTGTAATTCTGCTCTTCTTTTTTCAGTGATCACAGGCAGCATGGGACTCCCATATGTTTACAGACTTATTATAATAACTAGTTACAGAACTAAGAAGTGGGGGAGAAGACCATTACCCATCCACTCTCTGGTTACCTTCTGCTGCTCCCAGAATAGATCATTTTTTAAAAGGTTTTAATTTTCTGCTTAGAAAACCCACACCAACTACAAGTTTTCCTTTTTAAAAAATGATGTGCTTTAAAAGGATATCTGTATTTGTTGTGTTAAACAAGATGAAGCAGATAAGCCAACACTTACATTTGAAACATGACCATCTATGAAAAACTGAAAAAATTCCTTCCAGTAGCACCTTAAAGACCAACTGAAAAAGTCTGCTTTGCTATGAAAAACTGAAAAAGTCTGCTTTGCTATGTGGAAAAGAACAACAAGACTGGGTTGGGTAAGAAATTAACTTCAGATGTTAAGCACTGTGAAATACATGATCCCCCATTCCTGTGGGTTCCCTACTGGACCCAGGGATAAGCAAATTGTAAAAAGCAAAAATGGTCAGATTCCCTCAATATGCCCTTCCCTCATGTATAACTAGTCTCACATTGCTACATCTATGGAAACCTACAACCTATGGGAATCAACAACAGGATAGCTATGCCACCATGATGAAAGCGTGTGCATGCCTTCATGGGATAGTAATCCTGAAAGCAAAGAGATTTTGTGCATTATATATATATGGCAGTTACCCTCCTGCTCCACGCCCTCTGAACAATGCATGCACCTAGTTCTACTAAGATGCTGATTCATTAACCGATATGGCTGTTAGGTAGACAAGTGCTTGAAAAGGCTAAAGACTATTACCTACAAGCCAGCTTTACTAGTAACTTGAGTGTTTCCCTCCATCTACTAGGCCTATCTATGGAATGAAAAAGATGACTTGCAGTTTCTCAGCTATTTAACACAATCCTGTCAATTTGTAAGCTTCCAGTGGTTTTGTACTCGAGTCAAATCCACGCCAGATATAAAAATGCCTCTTTCAAAGGATCACAAACAAATTAATACTTTAAGCAACCTATAATACATTTTCTAGTTGTATGTTTATAGAAGCACTTAAGTGTCTGTAAATTTCTTTTAAATATCTGCTAAGGATTTTTTTTTTTAATGCAGCCACCCAGTACTTCAGAGCTGCTTTCTAGTACTAGTCAATGTGTTCTGTTGCCTTCTTTCATAGAGTGTACATACTAATCTCATATGTGTATGAGGCCCCCACCCTCCTGTCGGCGAATTCCGACGAATAATTAACGACCTGAGCCTTTGATGAGGCCTCAGGCACATTCCATTAAGCAGAGTTTCCAGCAGCATGCGGAAGTGATGAGATCTATGGCTACATTGCAAAGAGTTTTATTTCTAAGCTACGCAGACAGAGAAGACATCCTCTCTCTACGAAAGCAGAGAGCAACAGAACAAAGGAAATAGGAAACCACTAACATCACATCCCGTCTCCTCTCCTGTGAGACTTCCAATAGCCTGGAATCCCTGGAATGTAAACAGAGTCCTGTGACTCCAAGCAGCTGCAAAGTGATAAGAACAGAAACTAACATCCTCCCCCTTTCTGTGAACACCACCGGGCAACGTGTCAGTACAATCTCAGTACAAACCCAGTTTCTGTACATAGGTACAGCGTTGATCCTTCGGAACAACCTTGGACAATAAATCAGCAGGAATTTCATTACCTGGCATGTAGGACACCGTTATGAGTCCTTTCTGAACACATTCTCTAGCATGTTGCTGCTTCAATTACAAGTGCTTCGTGCTTTGCTTACAACCTTCAGAAGTCAGCAAAGCCAAACATGCTTTGTTGTCCTGATAAGCCTGGATTGGACATTTGACAGGAATTCTCATGTCTTTACACAATTGTAACAACCATTTACAATCCACAAGTGAATAAGACAGTGTGTTCAGTTCAGCTTCAGAAGAACTTAAGCTTACTGTTGTTTGCTTCTTGCACGACCAATCAAATAGACCCTGATTGTACATGTAGCAAACTCCAGACGTACTTTTCCTGTCTGTAGTGTCATTTCCAAAACTCACATCCGTAAATATTTCAAGACCGCCAGACTTCTGATTGTTAAATCTCAGTCTGTAGTGCATAGTGCTTCTCAAATAGCGTGCTATGCATTTCAGAGCTTTCCAATCCTTAACAGTAGAATTGTTGACTTGTCTGCTTAGCAAGTTGCAGCTAACTGCAATGTCCAGTCTTGAACATCTGACAATGAAGTTCAGTTTGCCTAGCACACTTCTGTATAGTGTCGTGTCAGAAAATGCTTCTTCAGTATCATCTACCTGATAACCTGTTGTCATTGGTGTGTCTACAGGGTTAGCATCCACTAGGTTTAGTTTGCTTAACACATCAGCAATTTTCTGTGTCTGGTGTACTAAAATATTACCATCTTGGTCTCTATTTCCAGAGATAGGTAGTTGGTTACCTCACCAAGATCTTTCATGTCAAAGTGATCCTTCAGTTGAGCTAGGGTGCTATTGTACATTTTAACATCCTTCCAAAAGAAAAATATATCATCAACATAAAACAAACAATACACCTTCTTTTGCCCTTCCTCTTTGACAAATATACATGGATCAGCTTTACCTTGCTGAAAACCTAGAGAAAACACTTCAGTGAGTTTAGAGTGCCAGCGTCGTGCACTTTCTTTGAGACCATATAGGGACTTCTTCAGAGAACAAATAAATCCCTGTTTTATCTGTATGCCATCAGGTGGAAGCATATAAAGTGATTCACCTAAGGTTCCGTACAAAAATGCTGTATTCACATCGTGATGAGAAATGTGTAGATTCTCTTCTGCAACAAATTTGAGCATAAGTCTAATGCTCTCATATCTCACGGTGGGTGAGTAGGTCTCGTGATAGTCTTCTCCTGGTAACTGTGAAAAACCTCTGGCTACCAATCTGGCTTTGTGTCTAACTATCTTGCCATTTTGATCTGTCTTTGCTTTGAAGACCCATTTGCTGTCAAGCAGTTTCATCCCTGGGACTACTGGAACTAGCTCCCATGTTTTGTTCCTCTCTAAGGAATCAAGCTCAGCCTTCATGGCAGTTAACCATGGCTCAGGTCCAAAGCCTGGATCTCTTGGAAACTTGAAGGTTCAAATACCTTCTTGGAGCTATTAACAGCAGTTACAGCTTTTGCTGCTTTAGCAAACTCATCAGCAAATCTCTTTGGAGGTCTACCTTTTGTGGCTCTTTCAGACCTGCGAATCAGACGTAAGTCTTTAACACTCCCCTCTTCTTTCTTAGGAGAAAGGTGGCCTTTAGTGAACAGTGGTTCCTCCAATTCTCGACCACAGCCTTCAAAGGGTTGCAGAGAGGCCTTAGCACTCTTGAAATCCTCTGAACCATCTGAGTCAGTTTCAGATTCAGAATCAGAACCTTCATCAGTGGGTGTGGGGTTTTGCTACTGCTTATCCTCAGTCTCTTCAGAGACTGAGGATAACATCAGGATAACATTGGAAAATTCCCACATTCTCCCCCCACTTGGCATTGTACTCAACACTTCTAGTGAGCCTAACTGTATTAGTGTCAGTCATCATTACTCTGTAAGAACCTTTCTGATATCCTAGAAAGATACCATGCAAACCACGTTTGCCTAACTTGGAGCTTTGTGGTGTGTGAACCCACATGTCAGAACCAAAAATTTTAATGTGGTTGATGAATGGTTTCTTGCCAAACATCTTTTCATGGGGGTACAACCAATCGGTGATGATAATCTGCAATTATAAGTATAAACAAAACAGCTGAGCGATTCTGCCCAATAACTCTCTGGAAGATTGGATCAAGCAGCAAGGTTTTCAAGCCTTGAAGCAATGTTTGATTTGCCCTTTCACAAAGTCCATTCATCCAAGGAGACTGTGGACTTGAAAGGTCATGTTGAATTCCTTTCTCAGTCAGAAAAGCTGCAAACTGCTGAGAAGTGAATTCTCCCCCTCGATCTGTAAATACACATTTCAGCTGTTTATCATGCACATTTTTCAACCAAGCACAGAATTCCTTGAACCTAGGAAAAGCTTCTGATTTCTGCTTGAGATTGAACACATGAATATACCTGGAATATGAATCAATAAGGACCATGAAGTACCTGGCTCCACCCAAAGAGGGTGTTAGTGGACCAACGTGATCAGCATGCACTACCTGGTATGGTTCTGTAGCTTGTCTACTAGACACTTTACCTTTTGCAGCCATTTTGACCTTGTTTGCTGCTCATGCGTTATACTTCATGTGGTACCTGGAGGGTTTAATAATAGTCATACCTTCAACAAAGGCAGGCATTTTGGAAACTGCCTCGAAGTTTAAATGACCAAGTTTCCTGTGATAATCATGAATACATCCTGCATGCAAAACCTTGTTAGTATCTGCATGCAATACAAAGTCATCTTTCTTGATGATGGTACACTTCCTCTTCTTGAAGGAAACGTCTATGTCCTGTTTAGTCAGCTGTGAGATGCTCAGTAGGTTGTGTGCAGCATCTGGAACAAAAAGAACGTTGCATATCGATGCATCCAAGCTGCGAAGAACAACCGTTCCATAGCCTTGACTGGAGATTGTGTGGTCATCAGCTTGGTGAATCGCACCTTCCTGTGGAGTAAAGGAAACGAACAGGTGTTTGTCCCGACAAACGTGCCTGGTAGCTCCTGAGTCGACGATGAAGAAAGATCTAGACGTCTTCTGGACCTTTGGAGTGAAGCGTGAGACCATTGCCTTGTGTTGCCTTGTCCTGCACTTCTGACCTTTGCCTTTGCTTTTCCACGCGTTGAGCTTTCACTGTGCTGCTCTGTTGCCTTGGCCTAGGGATATTTACATTCCCTCTTCACGTAGCCTAGATGTCCACACAAGTAGCATTTCACTGCCTTCAAAGCTTTGGCACCATCTAGTGGTTCCACTGCATTCTGGGATGACGTCTGTGAGGACTCCCCCTTGGTGATGCAGCTAGCACTACGCTGATCTGCTTCATTTAACACCACAGCAGTAACACGCGCTATCGTTAGCTGAGCAGTTGGCAAAACAGCAAGCTAGCTGGCAATCGCTTCCCAACTTGAACCCAAAGAATGTAGAATCATGAAGGAATACACAGCCTCTGGAAAGGTGATTCCACACTGTTGCAACTCATGTCTTAGATTCTGCATTTCCATGAGGTGAGCACATACGTCTGCTCCATCAACAAGTGCCATATCATGCAACTTGGCATAAAAGAACAAAGAAGCTCCCGCCTCTGTTCTTAAAAGTGACTCTTGGAGACTGTCCCACATCTCTCTGGCTGAGGCCTTGTCACGCAAAAGACATAGCTCTTCAGGGGACACAATAAGCTTCAGAGTTCCCCTTGCTTTGGAATCCTTAGCCTCCCATTCTTCGGTCATTGGAGCTGGGGGGTGCATCTGATATCACATTAAACAGACCCTCTTTTCTTAGCAGAGCCTCTGCATACTGCACCCAGTTTTGATAATTATTTTTTTGGAGCTTTGGAAGTGCCATGGCATTTCAAAGGGCCTCCAATATTCTGGCATTAGCCTTCTGTGTCATTTAAAGCAAGCTGTGTCTATTTACCAGCTGCATTCCAAAAGCACATGTGAGGCCTTTGCTTTCTTCTGCCGCTGCCGGTAAGTGCTTTGGCTAGAAGTTCAAAGTCCAACCTTAACCAGGGACTGGCAGGCTTCCCAGGGCAAGAGCACATACCTCTCATCAATCTTCTTGACACGCAGAGACAATAACCTGCATTCCGTTCTTCTGCTGTTCGTCTGGGCCCATGACCACAAATGTCAGCATTTCCGCTCGGCCAAGCTGATAAAGTCTCATTTTCCTCCGGCTGAGCCTTTGGAATCACCTCTGATGAATAATTAACGACCTGAGCCTTTGATGAGGCCTCAGGCACATTCCATTAAGCAGAGTTTCCAGCAGCATGCGGAAGTGATGAGATCTATGGCTACATTGCAAAGAGTTTTATTTCTAAGCTACGCAGACAGAGAAGACATCCTCTCTCTATGAAAGCAGAGAGCAACAGAACAAAAGAACAAAGGAAACAGGAAACCACTAATGTCACATCCTGTCTCCTCTCCTGTGAGACTTCCAATAGCCTGGAATCCCTGGAATATAAACAGAGTCCTGTGACTCCAAGCAGCTGCACAGTGATAAGAACGAAACTAACACCTCCAACCCAAAAGGCCTCCACACCCCTTAAGTGAGGCTTTTAGAAATGCAAGGCTGTCCTGGTTTTGATGATATGCTAACTTCTTTCCTTTGGCAGAAACATGAGGAAAACCAAACCACATCCCTAGTAGTAGTTATTTCTCAGTAAGAGCAATTAAGCAGGATTCAGGGAAGCAGAGCACTGCTGAAGAAATCTGCTTTATGAGTCACCTGAGTAATCTGCTAGCAAGCTGCATTCTTTCAACTCAACCACTTTATTTTACCTTTAGTAGCCAGAAAACCTTTAAGTCACCGAAGCGCATTCTGAAAATGCAGACCTCACTGTTTTAGAGAGTACACCAGTGCAATGAAATTAAACCCCTGTATCTACGAAGTCTTGTTCCAAGGCCTACCCAAGATATAAAATTAGTAAACTTAAGAGCAGAGGTAAATGACAGACAGTAACTTAGAGCATCTTTGGACGATTTCCCACAACTGTCTGGATATGCCCAATCCTTCTGCCCACTACACTAAAATTTCAAGTAAATCCCTCATATTACCAAGACACTGTAACATTCAGAAGCAGAGCCAATCCATACATTGTAAGATGTTTGAGAAAAGGACAACATGCCAAGGTCCGAAATCAAAGTTGGAAGCTGTCTTGCAAAGTCAGTTTGCACCAACTGTGGTTTGGCACATTCCGCCCTTGAAGTCTGCCAGACTACAGAGCATGGAGGATTATTACCTTTCACCAGCAACAAAACACGTCTCACAGGCATTTTCACAACATAAGCCCTTAGTCTGCCTCTCCCTAACATACCTAGGCAGACAATATCACAATAAGAATCTTTTAATAACCTTTGGTAACAAGAAGATCATAATACAGCACTCTTCAAGGCACCATTTACTGTTGAATGATCTCCTATCTGTTGTGTCCTACTCTGCAAAAACAAAAACAAATCCCTAAGACAACCCATACACCTCTCAGCCTTTTATAATATTTTATTTTTCCATTTTCTAATTTTACATAATCAAAACATCATTTTATACAACAAATTTCACATACCCAATATTAATATCAACCCGTCCCCCCCTTCTGTGGTTACTTGTTATGTAAACTCCTCTGCACATGCAAGCTAAACCTAATTATATTTGTCCCAATCATATTTAAACCTCTTCAATTAAGTCTCCCAATAAGAATCTAAGATGTGCAGATAACTATACGTCCGCTGATTGGGACATGAAGAAAGCTAATAAAGGCATGAAATAGAACTCTCAACTCCACCTGCTGCCTTTGGCAATCAGTAAGAGAAGCCACTTCTGAGCATACTCTGAGGCAGTTGAAACTAGACCAGGCTGCCTGAACATTTTGGTATCAATAAACAGGAAACATCCTCCCCAACCCCCGCTTACCCATACCACACACACTGCCCCTGAGGCAACAAATGCTGCCAGTATCTAACTGTGCTATTCTGACATAAATTCAAATTGAAGGGAACACTCTAGATCAGGCATCCCCAAACTCAGCCCTCTAGCTGTTTTGGGACTACAACTCCCAGCATCCCTAGCTAACAGGACCGGTGGTCAGGGATGATGGGAGTTGTAGTCCCAAAACAGCTGGAGGGCCGAGTTTGGGGATGCCTGTTCTAGATGACGTGCCTAGAAGTGACAATTCAAGGGCTGCATCACTGTTAGCCAAAACCCGTACCATACCAAGTTCCACTGGTGGAATATAAATCAATCTTCCACCAGCACCAACGCACCACACCACTGTACTTCAGGTTCAACATGACGAAAGCCCGCCAGACTCAGAAAGGAAGTAGTCGTTAAAAGTTTAAACTCGCTTTTTAAAATGTTTAGAAGCACTATACTATTAGACTAAAAACAATTTTCAGTTATGTGGATACAAATATATTTTTTGAAATAAGAGTAAATTTGCGGCTTCTGATTCTAATAATTGAAAGTAAGTTCTCTGAAAAACAATTTATTCTATAACGTCTGAAAACCACTAAACATTTTTGGTTGCTGGCCCCTTAGTTTTGTTTTGTTTTTAAAAACAAGCACCTTACGTTTTTGAGAAAACTTTTATGTGCAGTCCCTTAGCTGGGGAGCAATATAGATGCAAAACAATTCAAAATAAAAATGTTGCTACATTTCTCCCACTTTTGTGAAAGAGACCTATGTTGAAAAAGATATTGGGCTTGAAAGGGAGCATGGAAAGACCTACCAACGGAAGAGGTGGTGTAATTTGTGCACTGTGGGAGTAAACCTGGAAACAGGAATGTCACACAGGTCTTAATGCTGTGTGATGCTAGACTGAAAAATGTTTTCTTAGAAGGTTTAAGCTGTGACTGAGTGGGTGCCTATAGATTTGCCTTTCTTTGCTAAAAAATAATAATCAATAGCTTTTAAATAAGAGGGCTTGAATAGGAAAGGGGAACAGTCAACCACGTACATAATGCTATTTAATGCTTACTTGCAAGGTGTGAGAAAGATTTGTAAGTATCTCTTCACCTCAAGTGTCATACTTTGGTAACATTTGGGGTACCTACGTACCTTGCAGCTACTTGCCATTTACATTAAAATAACTAATGAAATCATCAGCAGTAAGATTGATTAATCCTGGAAACAGTGGGAAAGAGGAAAAAAGAGAGGTATCTTAGACAACCTTGCAAAAGGGCAAGGGAATTGCGCACAAGAACACACTTTATTTTCAGCTGTGCTGAGATCAGCCCACAGAAGAAAGTATTCGTCTCCCTGCTCCACTTCAGCTGCTTGCCAATAGTAAGACAGCAGCTCATGGGGCAACATTTTGCTGATAGTTCGCCAATGCAGGGTAGCTTAGAATACCATGGGCAGTATTAAGGAAAGAGGAATAGAAAACCCTCACAAAGCATGATTTGGCTGATATTCTGGGACACAGCCAGGATTTCAGCTAAATTACAATTAGCACAAACTATGGCTTGGCCCTATGTCCAAATGCAGTCTAAGCCAAACACATAGTTACAAAAGACTAGCTACATCTCCTTCACCACAAACTTGTTCAACCCCACCTTGTCTCTGAAGCAAAGGTAACAGCAAGCATTTACCTTTTGTTCTTCTCTTTCTGTTGCATTATGACAGTGCTCGATTTTCCAATGCCTCAGAAAGTCTCGAAGATACCCGAAAAGGGTGAGGACACCATAGCCTACATAAGTCAGTACAGCAACCAGCATTGGTGTTTCCTCAAAAGCTTCATTGAAAGGTCTTTTATACAAGCCTCCATTCTGAGCGATATGCGGGAGCTACAAGGAAAAGAGAGCTGTTAGCAAGGCAGGACTAGTCAATTCCTTAAAAGTTTCAGATTAAACTTTACCAGTGTACACAACCAGCACCATGTCTTGCTCTCTACAGCCTTCTCTGAAGCCCCATGAAAACCCCTGTCAACCTACAACAATCACATTTTGGACTACCCATCTTGACTGCAATCTTGGCCTGTGTTGCTCTCAAACACTATAAATACTGTATCAATTTAAAAAACAAAACAATATTTTCTTTAACCAGAACTTTTTCTACAGCTCCCCAGGGTTTGTACAGGGTACCCAGCTTCTGAATGATGAATGCACAACACCTGAATGGGTTTGTAGAATTCCTGCCATGCAGCACCTTCTCATCTGCATGACTGACAATTTTTAGGTATTGATGTAATGCAACCTCCCAGAACATTTGGCCCCTGGATATTGTTACTCCTCAAGATTAGAGATTGATGTAAAACACCAGGTAGGCTGCCTAGTAGACTCTGACTTAAGTGTTTTTAAATCCGTTGGGCTGTTTGGATACCTGAATCTGCAGTGTGTATAGTGAGATTTTGGTACCAATTCCTTGTGTTTGGATAAGTGAATTTTTATATAATGAGTGTTTGGACAGCAGGACCTGGTTGTACTGTGGTGCTACTGTCCTTTCCGTAGCCAGTCCTTTAAATAATAATGGTGCCATAAATAAAGCTTACAGCCCAGGCATAAATTAAGGTTAATCCATATTTGAAGTCTTATGGTTCCAACTGTTTTCAGAATTGGTTAGGCACTAGGGCCTGGGCGATGCATTGATACATAGGCCAGAACCGGTTTGAGGGCCAGAGTGCAATGGCAACTTCACCCAGCGGTATACTGTGGTACCTCAGGTTACAGACGCTTCAGGTTATAGACACTTCAGGTTACAGACTCTGCTAACCCAGAAATAGTACCTTGGGTTAAGAACTTTGCTTCAGGATGAGAACAGAAATCGCATGGCGGTGGCAGCGAAACGGCAGCAGGCGGCCCCATTAGCTAAAGTGGTACCTCAGGTTAAGAACAGTTTCAGGTTAAGAACAGACCTTCCAGAACGAATTAAGTTCTTAACCCGAGGCACCACTGTATCATGAGTGAAACTGCCATCGCTCCCGAGGCCCTTCTCCACCTACAGTGCCTGGCAAGCAGAGGGAGGAACAAACTGCATCGGTCTCAGCACTGTACCTCCCTCCACTTTTCAACATCATGATGTATCACTACATCACAATGTTTGGATGGTGATATATCACAACGTTGAAAAGCAAATATCACCCAGCCATATTAAGTACTGAAGTGGAAAAGGAAGCAGGAGGTATCGACTGCTGCCTGAACCACCAAAAGTAGCTAGAGATATATTTCACATCTTCATTTAGTTCAGACTACAGCGGGCATGTCCAGCTTTCAAGAGACTGAGATCTACTCCCACTATAAAAAAAAACAACAACTGGCAGAGGTTTTTTTGGGAAGTCATAGTTGTTGAGCTTTTTCTCTTTTCTATTTTTTGGGTGGGGGGACGGTCCCGCGATCTATCACAGGCACCCTGCGATCTACCAGTTGATTGCGATCTACCTGTTGGAGATCCCTGGACTATAGCATTCAATGGAGCTGGGAAATAATCTGCTAATCGCCTTAACCCTGTAACTTGCTAGGATAGGTAAAGGTAAAGGTAAAGGGACCCCCTCACCATTAGGTCCAGTTGTGGCCAACTCTGGGGTTGCGGTGCTCATCTCGCTTTATTGGCTGAGGGAGCTGGCATACAGCTTCCGGGTCATGTGGCCAGAATGATTAAGCCGCTTCTGGCGAACCAGAGCAGCGCACGGAACCGCCGTTTACCTTCTCACCAGAGCGGTACCTGTTTAGCTACTTGCACTTTGATGTGCTTTCGAACTGCTAGGTTGGCAGAAGCAGGGACCGAGCAACGGGAGCTCACCCCATCGCAGGGATTCGAACCGCCAACCTTCTGATTGGCAAGTCCTAGGCTCTGTGGTTTAACGCACAGTGCCACCCACGTCCCTACTTGCTAGGATAGACTGCTATAAATTGCCTTACACCCGAGGCCCTTCATAACCCCTTGGAAGCTGCAGCTGATAGAAAATGCAGCAACTGATGCAACAATAGAAAGAATAATAGGCTGGTCCACTGCCAATGGCACTGGCTACAGGGCAAAACTCAAGATGCTGGTTTGGGGAGTATACCATACATAAGCATTGCACCAGAGCTCTCTCATCAAGATCAAGAGGACACTTCTACTAAGAGAACACAAGCTAATAAGATTAGCTTGGTGTGGAAGAACAACACATACTTCTCATTGATGGCTCCGATATTACATAATTTGGTAGCTAGTACATCTTCCTCACCAGACCTTCACAAAACAAGGACTGTGTAAAGGCCTTAAGGTAAATGCTAAATGGCTTAATTTTTGCTTGGCGTAATCACTCATTCTAGTTTGTTACATTTTGTATGCTAATGTGCACTACACTTATCAGGATTTTATTGGTTCGCATTCCTGAACAGAATATTCTGTTCTCCTTTTGATGCTCCAAAATTTCAGATAATGATTTAGTGGTAAGGCCAATGAGATGTTTAGAAGCACGCAATATCCCAGGTTCTTGCACAAGTAAATCCTTCCTGCAATGTTGCCAACAAACATAGCAATCCATTTGGTGAATTTCAATGAACAAAATGTTTCATGACACAAACTAGAAGACTGCCTTTATATTAATATATAGCCTAGATTGGCTAAGAATGAAGCATTAACATGCATAAAATCATAGCTCTAATAAAATACAACATATAAGCTACTTGCTTTCTATCTTTTTCAGAGCTTTAGGTCACAGATGTGCATTCTTGGGATTGCTTCATAACAGTAACCAATCTTGTTTGAATTGTTCAAATAGTAATCTCAGTTAACAGCTTGTATTTAGTGTGCCAAGAAAAGATGGGAGGGTCCGAGAGTAAGAAACCTGTTCATACCAAACATCTCTTAGAATCAAAGAATTGTAGAGTTGGAAGGGTACCCAAGTGTCATCTAATCCAACCCCCTGCAATAATAATAATAATAATAATAATAATAATAATAATAATAATAATAATTTATTATTTGTACCCCACCATCTGGCTGGGTTTCCCCAGCCACTCTGGGCGGCTTCCAACAAAGATGAAAAATACACTAAAATGTCACATATTAAAAACTTCCCTGAACAGGGCTGCCTTCAGATGTCTTCTGAATGTCAGGTAGTTGTTTATCGCTTTGACATCTGATGGGAGGGCGTTCCACAGGGCGGGCGCCACTACCGAGAAGGCCCTCTGCCTGGTTCCCTGTAACTTGGCCTCTTGCAGTGAGGGAACCGCCAGAAGGCCCTCGGAGCTGGACCTCAGTGTCCGGGCAGAATGATGGGGGAGGAGACGCTCCTTCAGATATACTGGACCGAGGCCGTTTAGGGCTTTAAAGGTCAGCACCAACACTTTGAATTGTGCTCGGAAACGTACTGGGAGCCAATGTAGATCTTTCAAGACTGGTGTTATATGGTCTTGGCGGCCGCTCCCAGTCACCAGTCTAGCTGCCGCATTCTGGATTAGTTGTAGTTTCCGGGTCACCTTCAAAGGTAGCCCCACGTAGAGCGCATTGCAGTAGTCCAAGCGGGAGATAACCAGAGCATGCACCACTCTGGCGAGACAGTCTGCAGGCAGGTAAGGTCTCAGCCTACGTACCAGATGGAGCTGGTAAACAGCTGCCCTGGATACAGATTTGACCTGTGCCTCCATGGACAGCTGTGAGTCCAAAATGACTCCCAGGCTGCACACCTGGTCCTTCAGGGGCACAGTTACCCCATTCAGGACCAGGGAATCCTCCACACCTGCCCACCTCCTGTCCCCCAAAAACAGTACTTCTGTCTTGTCAGGATTCAACCTCAATCTGTTAGCCGCCATCCATCCTCCAACCGCCTCCAGACACTCACACAGGACCTTCACCGCCTTCACTGGTTCTGATTTAAAAGAGAGGTAGAGCTGGGTATCATCCGCATACTGATGAATACCCAGCCCAAACCTCCTAATGATCTCTCCCAGTGGCTGCATGTAAATGTTGAAAAGCATGGGGGAGAGAACAGAACCCTGAGGCACCCCACAAGTGAGAGCCCAGGGGTCTGAACACTCATCCCCCACCACCACTTTCTGAACACGGCCCAGGAGGAAGGAGCGGAACCACTGTATGACAGTGCCCCCAGCTCCCAGCCCCTGAAGACGGTCCAGAAGGATGTTATGGTCGATGGTATCAAACGCCGCTGAGAGATCCAGCAGAACTAGGAAACAGCTCTCACCTTTGTCCCTAGCCCGCCGGAGATCATCAACCAGTGCGACCAAGGCAGTTTCAGTCCCATGATGAGGCCTGAATCCCAACTGGAAGGGATCCAAATGGTCTGCTTCTTCCAGGCGTGCCTGGAGTTGTTCAGCAACCACTTGCTCAAGAATGGAAGATTTGAGACTGGGCGATAATTGGCCATCGTGGCCGCATCAAAAGATGGTTTTTTAAGTGGCGGTTTAATAACCGCCTCTTTCAGCGGGTCTGGGAAGGCTCCTTCACGGAGGGAAGCATTCACCACCCCACGAAGCCCATCGCCCAGTCCTTCCCGGCTAGCTTTTATAAGCCAGGATGGGCAAGGATCCAGGAGACAGGTGGTTGACTTCACTCGTCCAAGCAGCCTGTCCACAGCCTCAGAGGTAACAGATTGGAATTGATCCCACACAACTTGACTAGACAGGACTCTAGCACTCTCACGCCCTGGCCCTGCTCCCACGGTGGAGTCAACTTCTTCCCGAATCTGAGCGATTTTATCTGCAAAAAACTTTGCGAAATCATTGCAGGAGATCATGTGGCCCGTACTGGGCCCCGATGTCGCAGGTGGTTCCGCTAAATTGTGAACCACCTGAAAAAGTCTCCTGCTGCTGTTTTCTGCAGATGCAATAGAGGCAGCGAAGAAAGTCTTCTTCGCTGTTGCTATCGCCACTTGGTAGGCTCGACGTTGAGCTCTAACCTGTGTCCGGTCAGATTCGGAATGAGTTATCCGCCACCGGCGCTCTAGCCGTCTCAACGATTGTTTCATTGCCCTCAGATCCGTAGAAAACCACGGGGCTGCCCGGGCTCCATGCAATCGGAGAGGGCGCTTCGGAGCCAAACAGTCAATAGCCCTGGTTAACTCCACATTCAAGCGGGCCACCAGGGAATCGGCTGAAAGGCCATCAACATGGGATAAAGCATCCCCTACCACTCTCTGGAAACCATTTGGATCCATTAAGTGGCGGGGGCGGACCATCCAAATCGGTCCCACCTCCCTGCAGAGGGGATGGGTCGCAGAGAAGTCCAGTTGCACCAGGAAGTGATCTGACCATGGCACTTCTTTCGTTTCGCTTTTACTTAGTGTCAGATCACCAACATCCATAGAGGTAAACACCAGGTCCAAGGCATGTCCGTGGCTGTGGGTTGGGCCAGACTTATTCAGGGACAGCCCCATGGAGGCCATGCTTTCCACGAAGTCCCGAACAGCCCCTTGTAAGGTCGTGTCAGCATGGATGTTAAAATCCCCTAGGACAACCAAGCTAGGTGTCTCCAGGAGAACATCCGCCACAACCTGAAGCAGCTCGGGCAGGGAATCCTTGGTGCAGCGGGGAGGTCGGTACACCAAAAGGAATCCTGTACTGCCCCTATTGCCCAACTTCCAGAACATGCACTCAGAAAACTGGGTCTTCCCAATAGGACGCCTGGTGCAAACTAATGACTTCCTAAAAATCACTGCAACCCTCCCTCCCCGCCCACATGACCTGGGTTGCTGTGCGTAAGAGAAACCTGGTGGACAAGCAGCGGCAAGGACAGGCCCATCTGCTTCATCCAACCAAGTCTCTGTTACACATGCCAGGTCAAGTCCTCCATCCATGATCAAGTCATGGATGGCAGTGGTCTTATGAATCATTGACCTGGCATTGCACAGCAGCACCTTCTGGTCATGTGGGTATCCCTTGCTGATTCTAGTATCCATCCGGTCAGGACCAGACCCGGAGGCAGGGATAGTCCTCAGACAACGACTAAACCTGCCTCCTCTGTAATGACATGGTCTGGTCTTAGCGTAACTCCTCCTCCTACCCGTGATCACTGAGATCGGTTGTCCCAGTGCATCCCCCCCTGTGGAACATGCCCCAGCCATTTTGTTGGCTAGGACTTACTCCCCGGCAGCCCTGACCCCTCCCCTTAAGCACAAAATAACACCTTAAAAAAAACAACAATAAAACCAATAAAACAATACAAACAAAAAACAGTAAAAATTACAAAAACATAAAATCAAACAAATTCCCAGGCCCAATAAACATCCATCCCACCCCCACCCTCCCCACATACAAAAATTCAAAAGAAAATTTTTAAAACATTTTAAAAGCACTCTGCACCCCTCCAGCAGTAACAGCAACTGTCCTAGTGAGGCCCGTCAGGCCCTGCCCTGGGCCAGGTGGTAAGTGGCAGGAAGGAGCAGGGCCCCCAGACACTCACACAGGAGAGTCCTCCTGGGCAGCAGAGCACAGCAGTCCCTGTGAGGCTTCAGGCCCCGCCCTGGGCCAGGTAGATGGTAAGCGGCAAGAGCAGGGCCCTCAGACACTCACACAGGAGAGTCCTCCTGGGCAGCAGAGCGCAGCAATGCAGGAATCTCAACTAAAGCATCCATGTCAAATGGTCATCTAACCTCTGCTTTAAAACTTTCCAAGGACAAAGAGTCCACCACCTTCTAAGGGAATCCGTTCCACTGTTGAACTCTTTTCTTTGCGGGGAAAAACAGTTTTAGTAAATCCTGTCAGCCTAGTAGGTAGGTAAAGGTAAAAAAGGTAAAAAAGTGTGGGTGGCACTGTGGGCTAAACCACCGAGCCTGTTGAGCTTGCTGATCAGAAGGTTGGCGGTTCAAATCCCCGCAACCGAGTGAGCTCTCATTGCTCTGTCCCAGCTCCTGCCAACCTATCAGTTTGAAAGCATGCCAGTGCAAGTAGAAAAATAGGTACCGCTCTGGCGGAAAGGTAAACACCCTTTTTTTAAAAAAAAATGTTTTATTGATTTTTGATTTTTAACAATATTATAACATCTTATCTTCATTTATACATTTTTAGCTCCACCAAGCTACTCGACATCCCTCCATTCCAGTGTCTGGTTTTTATAAAACACATATTAATTTCACGCATTTATATAATCACAATTCTACATTTGTCCTATCTTATCATAAACTTGATGAAGAAAATAGAAAATTTATTCTAATATACACTGCATGGTTTATCTCCGTCCTGCCTGTGTCTTTACATGTTTACAGTAACTGTCTATATACTGAATAAATTTGTTCCAATCTCTCTGAAACACTTGGTCACTCTGGTTTCAGATTTTCCCTGTCAGCTTTGCTAGTTCTGCATAGTCCATCATCTTCGTCTGCCATTCTTCCACCATCAGTAATTCTTGCTGTTTCCACTTTTGTTCTAACAAAGTTCTAGTTGCCGTAGTGGCATACATAAACAATCTCTTACAGATAGGTAGCCGTGTTGGTCTGCCATAGTCAAAACAAAACAAATTCCTTCCAGTAGCACCTTAAAGACCAACTAAGTCAGTTCTTGGTATGAGCTTTCGTGTGCATGCACACTTCTTCAGATACACTGAAACAGAAGTTTCCAGACCCTTCTATATAGTGAGAAGGGGGGAGGGGTATTACTCAGAAGGGTGGTGGGAATGGGTGATTGGCAGATAGCTGTGATGAGCCTGTTGACGACTCTTAACGACTGCAATAGGTCTTACAGAAAAAAGCAAGGGCTTTTTCCTGTAAGACCTATTGCAGTCGTTAAGAGTCGTCAACAGGCTCATCACAGCTATCTGCCAATCACCCATTCCCACCACCCTTCTGAGTAATACCCCTCCCCCCTTCTCACTATATAGAAGGGTCTGGAAACTTCTGTTTCAGTGTATCTGAAGAAGTGTGCATGCACACGAAAGCTCATACCAAGAACTGACTTAGTTGGTCTTTAAGGTGCTACTGGAAGGAATTTGTTTTGTATAAACAATCTCTGGTCAACTTTAGATATTTCCTCTCCAATCAAACCCAACAAGAATGCTTCAGCTTTGTTGTTGTTGTTTTTTAAAAAAGTATACCTAAACATCTTTCCCCCAAATAATTTAACTTTATCACAAGTCTACCACATATGATAGAAGTCTCCTTTAATATTACATTTCCAACAATTCTCTCATTTTATACATTCTAGCTAGTTTGGTTGGAGTTAAATACCATCTATAAATCACCCGAAAACGCCAGCTCCCTCGGCCTGAAAGCAAGAGGAGCACCACATACCGTATTTTTTTGTCCCATAAGGACACACCTAGTTTTTGGGGGGGGAAATAAAGGGGAAAAAAATTCCTTTATTTTCCCCCCCAAGACCAGGTCGGGGAATCCAAAGCAGGTCGGGGGACAGTGGGATGGCGGCGCTCCGCCTCCCCGCTGTCCCCTGAGCTTGTGGGGCTGGCGCTGGGGAGAAGCTGGGGGAACTCCCACAGGGCTCCCTAGGCTGCGGATTTCTGCCTGAAGCGCGGGGCGCGCTGCTTCAGCGCGCCCCGTGCAGCAGGCTGCTATCTGCAGCCTAGGGAGCCCTGCAGGAACTCCCGCAGGCTCCCCAGGCTTGCTGATAGCTTCCTGAAGCCTGGAGAGCGAAAGGGGGCGGTTCGCACCGACCCCTCTCGCTCTCCAAGCTTCAGCGAAAGCCTGCATTCGCCCCATAGGAGGCACACAGATTTCCCCTTCATTTTTGGAGGGGAAAAAGTGTGTCCTATAGGGCAAAAAAAGCAGAGGATAATACTGTTAAAATTAAACTATCTCAAGTTAAAGATTCTCAAAGAATCTGAAGGATGATAGTACGGAGAGAAGTAAAGACATGGAAACGGGGAACAAGTAAGCAAAAAAGAATACCATCACAGAAAAAGTGACCAGGGGGTTGTGCAGACCACAGCCTTCCTCTCACTTCTGAGTCTTTGTCAAGCTTTGGCCACATCCAAGATTTTCTCTTAAAATATTATTTAAAATTTTGTGTCCCTGTCTTCAGCTGCAAGGGGGCAAGTGACACAAAATTTTAAATAATATAAATAATATTCATTATAAAATATTATTTAAAATTTTGTGTCTCTTGCCACCTTGAAGCTGAAGATAGCTTATGATATTATGCTATTCATCTTTAAAAAACACTCATAATAAAATAAACTGGAGAAACTGGCAGTATTAAAACATTCTCAGAAGTCAGCAGCCAAGCTTTCTGTGGAACAAAAAATGCTTTATGATCTTTATGAAAAAAGAAAAGGGAAGGGCCATAACCCTGTGGAAGAACACATACTTTACATGCAAACGGTCTGAAGTTCAACCCCCAGCATATACAGGAAGAGCTAGGATGGACTCCTGCCTGAAAACCTGAAGAGCTACCGCCAGCCAGTGTCAACAATACACACAGTTGAAATATTTTCCTCAGCTCTGACCCCAATGTATCTGTGGTAGTTTCCTATAAGGCCTTCTCCTTGGGATAATGGCAGTATTGCTGATTTACATATTATGTGTGCATTACATTTCAGGGGTAACACATAAATCCAAAATAGTCGAACAACCCTTTAAAACTGAGAAATGCCCCATAAAAATCATGGTGCAGCACTTACCAGCTACGGTACTTAGCCTTCCTCTTCAGTGCTTGATGTTGTTCCATGAAGTGATGGGAGAGGCTTGGGTGTATGATGGCGAGTTGCATGTGAAGTGGTTGGCTCTGATTTAGCTTCAGAAGTAGATTGCATGGGCTCGTTTGCTGCTGCGTTATTTTTTGTGAGAAACATGGTGATTAGCAACCGTCACTGTTATCTCTTGAGCTGCTCAAACATTTCTTGATAAAGACTGAAAGTGTCTGTAACACCATGTGTGATTTTGAGGCTTCTTCCAGAAAGGGATCAAAGTCAGCAATCAAATCATTTAGGTGCTTTTCTGTTTGGAAGACTTGAGCGAATTCAAGCGGATTTAAACTTATAAAAGCACACAGTTAAATTACGGAACTTGCTCCCACAGAAGTGGTAATGGCCACCGGCTTAGACGGCTTTAAAAGAGAATTAGACAAACTCATGGAGGGCAGGGCTATCAACAGCTACTAGCCATGGTGACTATGCTCTACCTCCAGTCAGAGGCTTCTGAATACCAGCTGCTGGAAACCACAAGAGAAGTGTTCCTGTGTTCGAATCCTGCTTGCTGGTTTCCCACAAGCAACTGTTTGGCCACTGTGAGAACAGGATGCTCTTCATTAGTCAATGTTTGTCCAAGACCCTCAATTATTCAACTACTTCCTTGACGCCAACAAAGCAATCAACCCCCACTCGCCTGAATATCTGGACAATATGTTCCACTTTGTTGTTGATTGTTGGAAAACACTCAAAGCCGTTCCGACATTATTTTCATAAGTTTCACCAGCATGCATTCACTGATCACTCAATGTAAGTAAGGCAACTAGCCTTGTTTAAGTTGCCTTGAATCTGTGAAACACAACTCAGTCGAGAGGTTGGATAATGGAGGTCATATTAGGGGAGAGAAAGACAATTTCAACACTGTTAAGGACAAAGTGGGTTGCCTCAGGGTGACTAGGAGCACTGTCCAAAATCAGTAACAGTTTAAAGGCCAGTTGTTTCTCTTCAAGGTAGAACTTCACCATGGGAATGAAGCACTTGTGGAACCAATCCAAAAATGCTCCTGCAGTCATCTAAGTCTCTTTACTTGAACACAGGAAGGTTATTTTTGTTCTTGCCTTTTAGGACTTTGGGGGTTTTCTGACCTGTACAGCTAACCTGATTTATTAAATGCTCAACTGTATTGCCACACCATCTTTAGCTGCTTTGAAGCCAGGGATTTGTTTTCCTGTTTTGGAGATGTAAGTCTGGTCAGGCATTCCCCCCTCCCAAAAGAGGCCCATCTTGTCAGCATCAGAAACTTGCTCAGGAAAATATCCCTTTTCGTCTATCAGCTTCTTTAATTGCTCAGGGTAGGCTTTTGCTGCCTCTTTGTCTGCAGAAGCAGCTCCACCAATTATGTCCACGTTTTTGAGGTTGAAGTGGTGCCTAAAACTGTCACACCAACCATGGCTGGCTTTGAATTCCTTCCCAGGCTGCCGATCCATAGCAGAAGGTTTGAAGGGTGCCTACATACAGGTTGAGAGTCTTTTGTCTCAACATGACAGGCACATGTTTACAGTTCATGTCTTCCAGCCATAAGTATAATGTCTCTGCAGTCTTCACTAAAGCCTTGCAACACCTGCTGTCACAGCCTCACAGGTTTCTCTCTTGAACCTTGATGGCACAGATGCTGGATTCATTGCAGCTATATTTCCACGCCACATTGGAGACCGACATGCCATCCTCTCAAGCAGCTCAACGCAGCCACTTTTTCTTGCAGTGTTGGAACCAATCATTGTCTTCAATGTTGCACACCAGTGGAGGGACCTGGCTTGCATTTCATGGCCATGCTTTTTAATCTCCAAGGCCGCACACACCCTCCAGCTGCACCTCTACACTCTCTCCCAAGGATGCTGCATTCACCCTGCACCTCCAAACACTCCCCCAAGGTGAGTGCAATGGTGCAATGGGTTTGTTGACTTTCCCGTTGGATGCTCACCTTTTTACAGACAAGCGCATAAAGTTGAAATTCTGTATGTTAAATGTGCATAAGCTGCAACTTGACTGTATAAGCTCTGCTCATTGCTAAAGCAGTGCTTGCTTTGAGTGACAAAGTCACATTGAGACAGAGGCACAACTCACAGAGCAAGAAGGATAAAGGGCTCATAAAAGGAGATATGAGCTAAACTGCATAGGTTCCAAACCAGTTAAGGCTATAAAGCTAAGAATCTGCACTATGAACTGAGTCTAGAAACTATATAAACAGTGCAATTAGACATATGCTCCTTTAAAATGAACAGCAAAGTACAATTCCTTGTGTTGATTATAAACTTGCAGACATGAGAACTATATGTAGCCCAGGGATGAGAGGTTGCAATAAATAGACTGATAATTTATTTCTCTAATTATTTGAAGATGGTGTCAAAACGCTTTATTCCAGTTATTTATTCTGAACTCTTGGGATACAGCAACTTGGAAATCTTCCTCCAAAAGAGGTTTATCAAAAAAAGAAAGCCAGATACAGGCCAGTAGCTGGTTATGAACTTACCTTTTTCTTTTTTTTTTTTTTAGTAGGGAGCCATTCAACACCCTGAATGAGGTTACATAATCCCAGCTATTCAGTGATCCCAATGCTGTAATTCCCCTGGTACCCAAACATGTGTTATCTTAAGGGATTTCCCCTTTCTTGCTCCAACTGACAACTTAAATGCAAATTCCCAGTGAGCAGACATGGCCACTATGAATGTGGCTGCTATATAGCCAGGGGAAACTCTCTCTCTATTGAAGCAAATATAGATTGACTACCCTAGATATACAAAGTAACTGATTTAAGAGGGGACTGACAGGGCTGGCACCAAGCCTGCACTATTCTGCTACGCATTGAACAGAAACGAGGATAAATTAAGACACAGTACACAGTACAATTAAGTACTATCCCAAGTCTCAAACCTAGGAAGGTTATGCTATACATATGGTAGACTCACAAGACATGAGGTGTCCTACCAAAGAATCCACAAAAGTAGTCACTAAGTATGCCATGCTGACTGCCCATCCCCAAATGTCCTTTCCTTTCTGGGAGTGAAGGAGTCAACCAAGATGAGACTCAGACAGGCTCTAACAATAATTGTGTACATGGTTACCAAAAGCTCTCAATGTGTGAAAATGCAGGAAGCTATGGAAGTTGCTCTGAAGGAACGGTTTCCGGCTGGGTAAGCCAACAGTTTCTGCTCATAGGAGCTAGCAGGAACTAAAAACCACGGGCTGGTAGTAGCGCATTCAGTTCCTTACATTTCAGGCTAGCAATTCAAAATGTTAGAATTAAAGAGGGTTTGCTCAGTCTTACCTAAGATTGGCAAGATGAAAGAACAATGCAGGACATGATTTCTCTCCCTGCTTTTTGACACAATTCATAACTCAGGCTAGAAATGTAGAATGTTTAAAATCATAGCAGTTCTTTGTAATAACATTCAGTGTATTAGAAATTCAAAGAATGCCCTGCAGCTGGCAGAACCACTCTTTTCTAATGTATGTGTTTTATGGTCTGACCCTCTCTATTGCTGCTCAGAAGTTCCACCACGTTTAGTGTATATTTAAGTGCATACAGAACTTCAGAAAAACATGGTGAGAACCCATTTGTAGAACAGTTGGAAGTCTTGTAACTTGAACACAGCATGTTACTCAGTTGTTTTAAATAAAACTTTTTTGCACCATTGTGAAAGTGTGCTTTACTTATTTATCAACAAAAATCTTTATATACTGCTATTCATTAAAATTCAGAGTAGTTTACAACATGCGTACATAAAACCATACAAGAAAAACCACATAAAAGTTATAATCAGAGACCCACTAACTATTAGCAAAAGATCTTTTCTTCATTGCTACCATAAGGTTGGTGACACAGAAAGGTTTTCAACAGGTGCTTAAATTTTAAAACAGAAAGTGCCTGCTAAGCATCTATTCAATGGTAAGTTCACAAGACTGGGCCAATAAAACAAAAGGCTCAGTTTCTAGTTGCTGTCAAATGAGCCTCATCAACTCAGGGGATAACCAACCACACTCCTGCAGATAATTTCAGTGATTGACCGCAGCCGCCACAGATGCTTTAACAATGGTTTGGAATTTCTGAACGAAGCTCAATCACATTTCCACACAGAGCATGTTGCAGTATCAGGCTATCCCTGTGCAACAATGGCCATAGCTTGCAACCCAGGCAGAACTGGTAAAAGGCACTTCTAGTCACAGAGGACATTTGAGCATCTAGTGAGGGAGATGTATCCGGGAGCTCCCAAGCTATGCACCTGCTCCTTCAGAGGGAGTACAACCCTATGGAGAACAGATAACTTTCCAGTCTCCTAGATAGGGGAATCACCCACTCCAAGAGCCTCTCCTTCCAGGATTCAAATACAGTGTATTGGCCCATATCCAGTCCAACAGTTCATTCAGACACCAATCCAGAGTTTTCACAACTTCTCCAGATTCAAATGCTGTGAGAAACATAGGCGCATGTGTGTGTGTTTGTGTGTCACAGGTTCTAAATGAAGGATCTTACATACCCAAAATCTGATTTAAGCATGACCCTTGGTTAGTATTATTTATTAAATTTGTATACAACCCTATACCCACTTTCCCAGAAACTGGAAGCAGATACTGCACCTGAGACACAGTTTCTAGCTAGCCTATTAAAACAGGTCTCAGTACAAACTGCCATAGAACACATGCTTCATGTGAACATGTAGTTTTCTTCATTTCTGTAATAAAAATGCCTGGATAAGGAATGTCCAAAATGCATAGTTTTCTCACCTATTGTAAATGTTTAATATTTGGGCTTTTAACAAAAATTATATGTTTGCAGGGAAAGGTTGAACGGTCTTAAAATTCAAAATGGAAAAGGTCAAAAGGCATGAAGTGAATCAAATATTAAAAACAATGTGTTCACTGAGCTTATACAAAGTCTGAGATATTAATTCATTCAGTCTGAATAAATTTAGATCACGTCAAAAAATCCATATACAGTGGTACTAATGCAGTATTATGGTGAGACTGGACTTCATGGATGGCCAGTAAAAAATAACAGTTGTCTACCAAGGTCATCCAGATACCTCACAAGGTTGTTGAGGAATAAAAGAATGTTTGTACAATGAAGTGATTGTCACCAGAAGACAACGGCAGTAGTAATCAGTAAACATTTGTCAGCGTTGCATACAAGTGAAACAGAGCAAATCAAAACACAATAATAGGGCAGCAAGTTTACTCACTAGTAAGTGTATGTAGGATAGACTTGAAGGCTACTAAATTCTGCAAGTCTAACTTCTAAATAAACTTACATATGATCAAGCTACAAGAAGAAAAGCAGCAAAACACAATAAATCATAACCAAACTAAGTGTCAATAATGGCCAGAACATCTTAAGATATAAAAAGTAGTACAACTACTAAACACACTTCAATTTCAAGCTTCAGTTCCAGAAATAAGTTATACACACAGTAAACTGGAGCAGGATTCATGGCTTTTATATAAAGCACCAAAATGTGGCCTTAATTAGAAATTCTGTGTTTCTTTTTTGTTTTACCACACACACACACACACACACACACACACACAGAGCATGCCAAAATCAGATGGTTGCACCCACTAAACTATAGAAGAAACACAGTTTCAGGCTGCTGTGAATGCAGTTAAATAAGGAGGATCAAATAGGTGGCAGATCCCCTTCTTACCTGGCCCCGTGGCTTATTGAAGGCTAGATACAGTACCGGAGTCTCATCCCTACCCCCCACCAAACAACTGGGGACCACAATTTACCCTTCTGCTCCTAATTCCTGCCACTTTCACTCCTGTCCTGGGGCTTCCCCCTTGATCTGAATATGAAGCTCGGGCAAAAAGACCATTTTGTGGGGGTGGGGGTGACAGGCCTGCCCTCGTGCCATCCTTTTATTAATCAGGATGCATTGGAATGGGGGTGAAGGAAACTCGCCTTCCAGCCCCGTTAGAGAGTAAGCAGCTGTCTTAGCCTGGAAACCTCAACGAAAGCAGCCAGTAAGGCCGGCGCTGTACTCCTTCCTTCTTGAATGCGAAGAGGAAATTCGGCTACCGAAACCGAGACACGAAGTGTGCGTGTCCCTGCGGAAATCATCCTGGGCTTCCAAAGCCAGGAAAGGGAAGGAAGGAAGGAAGGAAGGAAGGAAGGAAGGAAGGGAAGGGAAGGGAAGGGAAGGGAAGGACGCCGGCTCCGGGTTAGATTAACGCCCCGTCCCCTCGAGGAAAAGAAGAGGAAGGGAAAGGCACTTTTGCTTCCCTCCGTCCCTTCCTGGAGCGGGGAGTCGCCCGACTCTGCCAGCCTCGAGCGTTCCTCTCGGCCACGCCAAGGAGGGCAGGGCAGGCGGGAAGAGGCAGCCGAAGGAGCCTGTGTCGAGTCCAGGCCATCCTTCTCCCTCTTTCCCCACTGCGGGGGACGCCAGAGGCAAGCGCGGCCCAGCCCAAGAACCTCGCCCTGAGGCGAGACTCCAGCCCAAGCGGACGCACGCCGGGACCGAGCAGGCCGCGGCCTGGGTTCCGCTCTGGGGAGGGGCCGCTCGGCAGCGGCAGCAGGGCGCGCCCCGCCAGAAGAGCCCCGTCGACCCGCCTCACCTGGCCGTGGGGCTCCGCTCCGGGGAAGCCTCGCACGTAGCCGTTCTTCAGGCCGTGGTGCCCGGTGAGGCTGCAGCCGTTGGCGCGGGGCTCCCCGCTCAGCTTCTCGGCGCCGCGCTCCATCTTGCCGGCTCAGTCAGTCAGGCAGCGGCCAACAGCCGAGAAACCAACCACCGCCCGTCCCTGCCTTGGTAATATCGCACCGGAAACGCAGCCGGAAGCGACCGCCAATGACAGGCGGGAACGTCACCGCGGGGCGGGGTCGGAGCGTATTACTACACTGACACGGTGGGCTGGGGTGGTGCGCAGAGTGGAAACGCCCTCGAATGCCAAGCCGGGCGGCGGGACCCAGATGCCTAAGCTCGGCGGCTCGGCGCCCCGAAATTCGAGAGGGCCAATCCCGAAGAAGGCGGTGTCGGGGCGGGGTTAAGCGGATGGACGGTCCAATCGTAGCGGAGAGGGGGCGGGACTAGCACGAATCGCCCCGTGAAGGAGGAGCAGAGGCTGGTCAGGCTTGTGCCGGCCAGGCGGAGCTAAAAAAAAGGCGCTGAGGTGGTTGTCTGCGGCGGTTCGAGCCCGGCCTTAGCGGGTGCGATTCGGTATGGCGTTGCCACAGAACGATGCATTGAATTTAAAGCCCGTTTGGCCATTGAGCTCTTTCCTACTGGAATATTTATTTTTCACCTCGACAAACCTAGACAGCATCTTAAAAAGCAGAGACATCACCTTGTCCGTATAGTTAAAGCTATGGTTTTCCCAGTAGTGATGTATGGAAGTGAGAGCTGGACCATCAAGAAGGCTGATCGCCGAAGAATTGATGCTTTTGAATTATGGTGCTGGAGGAGACTCTTGAGAGTCCCATGGACTGCAAGAAGATCAAACCTCTCCATTCTGAAGGAAATCAGCCCTGAGTGCTCACTGGAAGGACAGATCCTGAAGCTGAGGCTCCAATACTTTGGCCACCTCATGAGAAGAGAAGACTCCCTGGAAAAGACCCTGATGTTGGGAAACATTGAGGGCACAAGGAGAAGGGGACAACAGAGGATGAGATGGTTGGACAGTGTTCTCGAAGCTACAAACATGAGTCTGACCAAACTGCGGGAGGCAGTGGAAGACAGGAGTGCCTGGCGTGCTCTGGTCCATGGGGTCACGAAGAGTCAGACACGACTAAATGACTAAACAACAACAAAATTTCACCTCTCCTGGCTGAGATTGCGGTTGCCAAGACGATGCTGCCACCTGAAATTGCTTTTCTGTTTCATGCTCTTTGGGATTTGGCAAAGGGGAGCTGGAAACTTTTGGGTTTTTTTAAAGAAGCTGCTGCTTCTTCTTCTCAAAGCTTTTTGAACAAGCGAACAGTCTGCGGGTGTGGTTGCATTATTACAGAGGAGAAGGCCTGCTGGCCCACTCATGAGGCAGAGTGAAGCGGCCACCTCGGGCGACAGAACATTTATACACTGCTTGATTGTAAACAAACAAACAAGCCTCAAAGCAGTTTACGAAAAGACAGAATAATAAAATCAAGAAAAAAATACAATACTTTTAAAAAAATTAAAAGTTATAATACTGAAACAGATTAAAATGCACACCAGTATTTCTTTTTTATAGACATTTTTATTAGATTTTACAATTTAATATACAACACATTTATCATATAAAAGAGAAAAAAATAAAAGAAACTGAAACCACCCCACCCCGATCCCAGGACTTCCCTCAACTTCCCCTTCTGGTTCTTTAAATATTTGCTACTTCTGCTTAATTTTTATCTTATTTTTATGATCTTTTAGCTAAATGCTCTTACATTCTTATCATTTTTATACCATTTTTTTTCAAATTACATCTTACACTTGATTAATTTCCATATTCTTTTTTCTTAACCTTTACACTTGTTTCCTTAATTTTAAGTGTTTACTCAAACCCTGCTAGTGAGTCCATTTCTTTATAATATTTCTGTAGATACAACATGAATGGTTCCCAGTCTTTTTTAAAGTCTTCATTATCATTGTCTTTGAGTCTTCCCGGAAGTTTCGCCATTTCTGCATATTCCATAAATTTGACTTGCCATTCTTCTTTCTTTGGAATCTTGTCATCTTTCCATTTTTGAGCTAATAGAATCCTAGCCGCCGTTATAGCATACATCTTCTGCTCTTTTGGCAATTCCTGTCCTAACAAAAAAGCTTCTGATTTTTTAACCAAAGTTATTTTATACATCTTCTTGAATTCATTATATATCATTTCCCAATAGTTTATGATTACTTTACAATTCCACCACATATGATAAAACGTATGTTCTTTATTGTTACACTTCCAGCACTTATTGGAACTTGGTTTTATACATTTTTGCAAGTTTAACAGGTCTCATATACCATCGATAAATCATTTTCATATAATTCTCTTTCAGACTTGTACAATCAGTAAATTTTAAATCCACTTTCCATAGTTTTCCCCAATCTTCCATTTGTATATTATGTCCTAAATCTTGTGCCCATTTAATCATAACACATTTGACCTCTTCATATTTGGTTTCCCATTCTAGCAATAAATTATACATCTTCAATATTTTGGTATTGTCACCTACAATTTCTCTTTGAAATCTAGACAGAGTATAACTGAATCCTTTCTTTTTATCTTCTTTAAATACCTAATTTACTCAAAAATACTGCAACCAGTCATTGACATGTTCTCGAATCTCTTCAAAATCTTTCAGTTTTAATTTCCCTTCTATTTCTATTAAGAGATCTCTATATGTAAGCCATTTTTCTTTCCTATTTATTTTTTTAATTGATGTTGCTTCTGTTGGTGACAACTAATCTAATAAATCTTTATCTTTCCCAGAACTTTAGAAGTGATCTCCTGATTAAATGATTGTAAAATCTTTTATGCACTTTCTCTTTATCATGCCACAAATATGCATGCCATCCAAATCTGTTATGTCCTTCAATATCTAACAAATCTGTATTTTCTAATTTAATCCAGTCCTGGATCCAAGCAATGCTAGCCAATTTATGTCTTTCAGGACCGGTGTTATGTGGGCTCGGTGGCCACTCCCAGTCACCAGTCTAGCTGCCACATTCTGGATTAGTTGTAGTTTCCGGGTCACCTTCAAAGGTAGCTCAGGCGAGACAATCCGCGGGCAGGTAGGGTCTCGGCCTGCGTACCAAGTGGAGCTGGTAGACAGCTACTCAAAGTATAAACCCTGGGTAAATGGGCCTGAAACCCCTGGAATCTTGCACTGCTTAGAGATCGGGATGGTAGACAATAAAATGAATTCTACACCTCTGTGAGACTAAAGATTCATAGAGAATATGTTCTCTAGAGTCTTGCTGAATGGTCTGCAGGTGAGCAAAGTGCAAGACTGGTGGATTTGTAGCCAATTACATTGCATGATTTTAAATTTATTTTCTAATTGCTTCATACCCTCCAACATTTCTCTGATGAAAATAGGGATGTTCTAAATAATAATAATAATAATAATAATAATAATAATAATAATGGTGTGGTTGTTGTTGTTAATTTATACCCCACCCATCAGACTGGGTTGTCCCAGCCACTCTGGGTGGCTTCCAATATATGTAAAATAATAATAAAACATTAACCGTTTTTTAAAAAACTTCCCTTTCCTTCAGATGTCTAATAAAGGTTGTATAGTTAGTTATCTCCTTGGCTTGGGGGATGCATAACTCCATACCCTCCAGCATTTCTCTGCTGAAAGTAGGGACATCCTAATTCTAGGATCAAATCAGAAACTGGGATGCCTTCTGTAAATCCAGGACTGTACCTGGAAAATAGGGACACTTGGATGGTCTGTTTTGCAGATAAAGAGGTTTCAGTCAAAATAACCCCCCTTTCCCCTAGTTGCAGGCACAGCACTTTTGTCTCTTTGTTATATTCACTCCAACTTCCTGATGATGTCACTCTTGTGTGAATGTGTCTTAAAAACAATGCAAGATTTTAGTCTTACTTCCTGGTGCAGCATTTCCTGACTAAATGAAAACACGTAACCGCACGTAAAAGGAAGAGAGAGAAACTTGGAAGTAGTGCACCACAAAGGACACAGGACAGACAAGCATCACGTAAGAATGAAAGGCAAGAGAAAATATTCTTCGTTGTTTAGTCTTGTCTGAGGCTAGAAAAGGTTGAGGTCTGCCTACCATTAACTAATCAGAAGTATAAGCAATAACAGAGATGTTCTGTATAACTCAACTGCTTGCATACTGTTACCTATTTTTCCATGTCTTACGTGCACACACACACACATGTTATTTTATGACAATAGCTACATTCAGTGTTTGAACAAAGTTTCTGCCATTGAAAACAAAATGGTTGGGAAAGATAAAATATGCAAGTCTGCAATATATTTAAGACTGATTTCCGTATTTATTTATTCCCCATCTCTCTGCCTTATATCCAGAGGCAGTTCACAACAAAATGTACAAATCCATTCAAGAAATAAAATCAATAAAATCAAAGCATTATTAGAAACAAAAAGGGTGAGAAAAGATCAAAGGAAACCGCCACAAAATAGCATTAAATTGGAACATTGGTAGGATAAATCAAATGCCTTCAAAATGTCAGATCTAGCACTTTATAGGTCAATGCAAGCACTCTGAATTATGGGTGAGAATATGGTATAAAATAGTACAGTGGTACCTCGGTTTATGAACTTAATTCATTCCAGAAGTCCGTTCTTAAACCGAAACCGTTCATGCAATGAGACTGAAGGTACCTTCTTTCACCTTTGGTGGACCTGCCCAAAGATTAAAGCCTTTTGGGAAATGATTTATAATGAAATTAAGAAGGTACTTAAATGTACTTTCCATAAGAAACCAGAGGCATTTCTTTTGGGCATGGTCGGCCAACTGGTGTTAAGGAAGGACAAGATTTTTTTTATGTACGCTACTACAGCAGCAAGGATTCTCCTAGCAAAGTATTGGAAGACACAAGAATTACCCACACTGGAAGAATGGCAGACGAAAGTGATTGACTTTATGGGATTGGCAGAAATGACTGGCAGAATCCGTGACCAAGAGAAAGTGGCGGTGGAGGAAGATTGGAAGAAATTTAAAGTTTATCTTAAGAACTGTTATAAAATTGATGAGTGCTAAAATGTCAAGGGAAAGGAAGAAGCAGAATTACAGCTGAAACCGATTGATGAATTGAGATGAAACTGAGAAAGAAAATAAGTTATAACTTAATTGGAGTGAAGGGTTGCTGAAAAACTGTAAAATAAGGATGCAGAGAGGGTGAGGTATGGGGAAGTCCGAGAAAGAAGGTTTATGAAAATGAGGATATGAAATTACACTTGTTTGTATGTTTTTGTTTGTTGATGTTTGTATGTTATTTTGTTTTAAATTTGGAAAATCATTAAAAAATTATTAAAAAAAGAAAAAAAAAGAAACCGTTCTTAAACTGAGGCGTGCTTTCCCTAATGAGGCCTCCCGCCACTCGGCTTCCGTTCTTAGACCGAGGTAAAGTTCGCAAACTGGAACACTACTTCCGGTTTTGCGGAGTTCGTAAACCGAATAGTTCATAAACAGGGCTGTTCATAAACCGAGGAACCACTGTATTCTGAATGCTCCCCACAGTGACTACCTGAGTGAAATTTACAGGCACTAGAATTGAGACT